>NC_045608.1:5559782-6833532 GCF_009762305.2 Zalophus californianus
AATAGATGCACAAATGGAAGGCAGCACCTTGTTATACCAACGAGAGGGGTACTTGTCCCAGTGTTTTTTGATGAACTTCAGTATAAGAGTTTGGACGTATAAATTAAATAGTCAATTGTTTACTTGCCCATTTGTATTAGTAGAAGAGTCATTATGCCTATTTATGTCTATGTAAAGTCACATGTTATATAAGCAACATAATATATTAAGAAATATTTCTTTTTGTCCCATGCTTACATTCATGAAATGCTGTAACGTGTTTTGAGCACCCCTCCCCCCCCACCCGCCCGTGCCTTTGACACGGTGGTTTGAGTCATCAAACAGAGCTTGGCTGAGCCCATCTGTTCTCCTTATGTCTAGAACTTTTCAGACATGGTGTTTTTTGAATCTGCCTATGACGCAGCCACTGGAAATGTTATCCCAGGCCACAAATACCCTTTTGCATAAGTTAGGACATTCGTTATTTCATTTGCTTTGTGGGTATATATTATTGATGAGTTCCAGCAAGTGACTGCTTTACTATATTACTTTTTAAAGGGATCTTTAAAAGGTTTGTTTATTGTGACATCCAACACCTGTGAATGCAAAGTCATACCCCCAGAATAATGGCTAGATCTGATTAAATTTCTCAGTGTCCTCTCGGGATAAAGGGTTCGAGGATGTGGCATTGAAGAATCCCACACAGCACACATAGTTTGGGGTGGTTTCAGGCTCTGGTTCTCACAGGGCAGTTTGTTTAGAATCACCCCGGGGGAGCTTTTCACATATATGGACGGTTCTGGGTTCTGGGTTCCTGGGTCGGGGGATAGGCATCTAGGGTTCTAAGAACTCCCCAGGTGATTCTAATATCTAGGCAGGTGAGGACCCATGAGGCTAATTTTGAAATGACAGACCAGTGGTCCCCAAAGTGTGCTCCCTGGGCCAGCAGCATCAGGACCACCTGGGAACTTGCCAGAAATGCAATTTCTCGGCCCCAGCCCACCCCTGCTGAATCAGACACTCAGCTGTGGGGCCCAGGTTTTCATAAGCCCTCCAGGGTTTCCTGATGCTCAACTTGGGGAATTGCTGCTCCAGACCAGACTTTGATGTTAAAAAAAAAAGTTATTGAGACAGAAATAAAGAAGTACCAGGCTTTGTTAGGACTCAAACATCAGGTCACTCTGTTTCTCTGAAGGATGGCTATTCTATTTGTTGAGGGATTGAAGGAGTTAGTGTCCCTTTGATGTCCTGAGCATTCCCGGGTGTCAGGCACTGGGGTAGATGCTCTGCGTGATGCCCGAGTCAGATTGGGTTCTAGTATTAGACCCAATTTATAGACAAGGGAACTGAGGTTAAAGAGGAAATTCTTTGCCCGAAGTCCCATATTTGGGAAGTGGCATGGGTGCTCCATCGTGGGGTTAGTCCCCAAGTCCATGCTATTTACTATGACACCTGTCTACTGCAGGGGCGGAGGTCTTGGGGTCAGTTACACTGGCCCCCAGGGTGTGGCCTCCTCTATCCTGTCCATTGTGCAGGATATCCTGGGGCCCAGGCCCCAGCGACCTGGAGGCACCCTTCTCTGGTCCCAGGGGGCTTGCTGAACAGGAAGGTTTTGCCAACCTACATCCAGGCAGGGGGAGCCCATGGTGGACTGGGGGCTCCCTCTGAGCCTGACATGAAGAGATTTAGCTGAGAGCCCTCTCTTTTCCACTCCGTAAAATCCACACACGTCAATCTCATTACTCCTGAAGGGAAATAAAACCCCAGTGAGAAAGCACCAGACACAAACTGGGACAGCTAACATTAGAAAGACGGGTTATACCCAGTGCTGGCAAGGCTGCGGAACACCCGGACCTCCCCCGTGTGGCTGGTTGGGAACACAGAGCCGTGGCACTGCTCTGCAGACACTGTTCCCAAATTTCTTACAGCGCGAGGCATATGGTTGCCATAGGACCCCACAGCCCACCTCCTGGGTATTTAACCCAAGAGAAGTGAAAACACACGTCCACACCAAGGCTTGGATACCAAGGTTCGTAGGAACATGATTCATCATCACCTACGTGCCCAACAACTAGTGAATGATAGCCACGCTGTGGGACTTCCATGCCATAGAAAGCTAGTCAACAGTCAAAGTCATGAACCTTCGATGTGTGCCACAACGCAGATGAATCTCAAATACGTTATGCTGAATGAAGAAGGCAGATAGAAAACCATATGCATTGTATGATTCCAATTTTATGAAACACTAGAACAGGTACATCGAAGCTATTGTGACAGAAATCACAACAGTGGCTGCTGGGGGTGGGGGTGGGGTAGGTCACCAAGGGCATCTCCTGGGGTGCTGGAAGTCTTTTTTTCTTTTTAAAGATTTTATTTATTTATTTGAGAGAAAGAATGAGAGAGAGAGAGAGCACACGAGAGGGGGGAGGGTCAGAGGGAGAAGCAGACTCCCCACTGAACAGGGAGCCCAATGCGGGACTCGATCCCGGGACTCCAGGATCATGACCTGAGCCGACGGCAGTCGCTTAACCAACTGAGCCACCCAGGCGCCCCTAGAAGTCTTGTATGTCTTTACTGGAGAGACGTGTGTACATATGTAAAAATTCATCGTGCATTTTTGTGCACATAGGCTATACCCCAGTTAAAAAGAAGCAAAGACTCTTAAAAGTGCCCATCCACTAGCTCATCTGTAGTTTGCAGAACAGCCCTCAATACATAAGTGTCTTGAAACACGGCCCCATTCTATAAGGTGGTGTCCCGGTCCTGGCCCTCTGAGGGCCTGGTTGGGCTTGGCACGTGTCTTGAGGAGCCCAAGCCCAGGACTCTTTCTGGCCATTATCATGAACTTTGCCCCCTCCTCGGGGCCCTGGAGAAATGTCTCAGAAAGCAGCACTTCACCTCTGTCCTGTGAGCCTGGCATCTGGAGATTTAATGGCCCCAGTGTGATGCCTTTTGGGATTTGCGGTAACCGGGGGGTGTGCGGAGGGCTTTTCCTGGATGGGGAAGAGAGACGCTAATTTTCCCACGATGCAGGGATGATCCCCTAAAAGAAGGAATGGTCCCACCTCCTGCATTTTTGGTGAAGACCCTGTCTATCACAAACTGGTTCTAGAGCCTAACTCTATTGTCCAAAAAAACTGGAAGTAGTTTTGACAAGGTTTTCGGTGGGCACGGAGTTTTCCAGGAATCAAATGAGTGTGGAAGTCAAGGCGCGAGCAGGTCCGTTTTGTTCAGAGCCGTGCTAAGAGTCGAGTGCCCCTCTGGCAAGCCACATGGCCGATGACATCACCACTAGTGATATGTGAGTCACCACCACCCACACACCTGTGTGAGTCTGCACATTACTTGGGGCTTTCAGAGTGACTCCCCAAACAGGGGCAAACCCACTGCTGGGGCCAACTGGGGTGGCTGTATTTGAGCATCGACCTATGGAAATACTTATTATTTTAATAGGAATCACTTTCCTTGATATTTCAGACAGGGCATCGTGCGTGTGTATATTTTATTTTTGGCACGTACCATATGTAGGTAGCTCCTATCAGTCATGAGTCACATTTCAGGATCGTGGAGGTGACAGTCCAAACATTTGGCTGCAAAGGGGGTGTTGAGCTCTAGAGAACTCTTGAGCCTCAAGAAGCATGCATAGGATTTTTCTCTGTTTGTAATTGGGGAAAACCGAATGCACCCGTATGCCTGTCAAAGGGTGACTTAAAAAAAAATACTGTAGCTGCCCAACTAATGGGATACTCCATGGCGGTTGAAACAAAGGAACTTGATCCAAGTCTATCAACACGGCTTACTGCAAAAACATAATAAGGAACAGGAAATGTTAATTACAAAATAATTCACGCAATAGGATGCTATTTAGGTAAAGTTTTAAGAACACACTGCACGTGACTGCATTCAAGTGGAGTAGAAGTACCCTTGGCCGGAGTGGGAGCAGTTCACATGGAAACTTCAGGATGGTGCTTAGCGCCGGGGAGGGGGACGCCTGAGGGGCAGGGGGGCCAGTGAGCTTCGTCTGCATCTATAACGTTTGATTGGCTTCCAATGCGTCTGAGGCAGTTTTGGCAAAGGGAAGCCTTCGGTCAATCTGGGGGTGCGTAGGGGTGTTCACGATAGAATTCTGTGTTCTTAGGCCGTAGGTGTTTAAAATATTGATACTCATATATCATATATTGATAATAATAAGCCAAATGAATCAAGCAGGGGCGGGGTTGCTGAACCTTTGTGAAGATCGACAAGAATAAGGAGCAGGTGAGAACCACGGGTGAGTGGAGGCCACGTGCTCTCTCCTTTTTTCCCTCCCCTCTCTCTTTCCTTTTTCCTTATTTGTTACCTCCACACAACACTCAGGTCCCAAGGGCCACCGTTTGGGTTCCCATGACAGGCCTGCAGTGACGGGCGCTGCTAAAGTGTGCACAGCACTCATTCTCCTGCCGTTTCTCACTGGACTTACCTGCCCAGCGGGTGCATCACCTCCATTTCCCCCAGGAAGAGACCGCCCTGCAGAGAGGCAGCGCTACTTGCTCAAAGGCGCACAGCGAGCCAGTGGAAGGCCCGTCTGACTCTGGCCCTGGTCACCCCCCTGCTTTGACAATAAGGACATGTACCATCACACATGAGAAGAGGTCCAGGCCCCCTCCCCCCACACCCCGCGGGTCCCAGGCAGGGTGGCCGGACTCTGGCTCCATCGGCTGGCGAGGCTGGGGGTGGCATTCTCCTATGGCCCGGTGGAGCCCCCAGGAGATGTCCTTTCACGTGCTGTTGGTCAGGATGAGGGTGAACGTCTCCCCACAAGTCTAACGCACTCACCAGACAGGGGTCATTAGGGGCCAACCCCGGCAACGGAAGGGGTGTTGGGGGAGGTTGGTCAGTGAGCGTCTGACTAGAAGATTCCACAAGAAGGGGCCAGTGTACTCTCACAAAAACAAAGGTGGAGATATGGGCAGGTGGCTGCAGGATTGGTGGCCAGCTCAGTGGCATCAGCAGGGACCCCATCAGACCCGTCCCCCCCTCCACGTGGCGCCCCTCCTGAGCTCAAAATGCCAACCACGGCCCCGCTTCTTCACACAGTTGTGTTCTTCAGGGATGGGATACCTTCCCCAGACTCGTCCCTCACGTCTGCTGGCCAGAATGAGGTCGCGGGGCCTGTCCCAGCTCAGAACGGGTGTCTTGGGTCGGTCTCCTCAGAGGCAGACTCTGAGGTGACATTTCTGTGAGGGTGATTTATTGCTAAGGTCGTGCTCCCGGCACAGCTGGGGAGGGGGTGGGGAAGCGAGTCAGGGAAGGGGGCAGTTTTAGGTTAGGTCCTGGCCTTGGCCTGGTCCCACAGGGAGCCATGTGCCCCGGTGGCCCAAACTTGGGCCAGGCGTCCGTCCCTGTACCAGCTGGTGCTGCCAGACAGCTGTGCCAGGGGATGTCCTCGCAGGCAGGGACGTGAGGAGCCTGCAGCCGCCCAAAGCCAGCCCTCGGGAGACTCGTGGGCCTCCAGTGGCACAGACCACGCAGAACCTGGGGCTGGAGGCGCAGATTCGCCAAGGTCTGCGAGGGATCAGGGCAGGCCACCGGCAGGACTCCCTGCACTGGGAAGGCAGGGAGCTGGAAGATTCCTTCCCTACGGGGGGTGGGGGGAGGCCGCCGTTCCCATCAAGAACAAGGGTACATGACAGCATCTACCAGGGGACTGAGCCACCACGTGACCGCCACGGACCATAACTGGCCGCTATGCTCAGGCCAAGAGGCCGCAGGAGGCCACACCAGGCCAGGGGACGGCCGTGTCCCCTTTCCCCCACCCTCCCCATCCTCTGGGGGACAACTCCCCAGACCCCGCTCTTGCCCCCACTCAGTGGGCAGCATAAGGGCCAGCAGAACCTGAGACGGGCACACTGAAAAGGGAAGTTCTGTGGACACCACATCACGAAACTGCTGGAGAAGAACCAGAGCGCCGAGTTGGGGCGGGGCGGCGCGGGGAGGGGGCATAGAAACTCCCCTGACTTCTGTCTTCACTGGGCGCCCCGGAAAAAAAATGCAAGGTTACAAATGGATTGCTGGCCGTGCTCTATTAGTTCTCTCTAATTCCTTCTCAGTAATAAAGGGAAAGGTTATTAGCACAAGGTGGCTGGTAATAAGCTAATTATGGTGCTGGCAGATCAGGGGTGTGAGGAGGCCGAGGCGATGCCCTGGGTCTTGTCTGAGCGAGCGGTTCTGAATGATTATGGACGCGACAAAGCTGTCCCCAGCTTGCTGTGTTATTCACTTGGCCAATCTGCCCGGGCACAAATACCCAGGAGGATACCTTTGAGCTGCTGGGCCCTGCCCGCCTTCTTCCATCCCAAGGCGTGCGGCAGAAACACAGGGGCCTATGGAAAATGCAGACGCCTAGGGAAGATAGCCAACACCGAGTGTTTCCTCTGCTTCCCTTGACGCGGTAGCCTCGTCAGCGAGGCGGGGAGCTTGCTTTCTCTCTGCTGTCGGACGGGCCCTTGGCTGGCCTCACTGCGGGTCCTCATCTGAATGCCTCTCTGGGGCGGTGTGGGAGGAAAGGGGAAATTTGGGACAGTGGCTGCCCAGGCCAGGGTGTGGGGCAGGGGAATGAAGGGCCGAGGGTGTGGGTTTAAGTCCCACCAAGGCCTGGGAGCCATGCTCTTGCTTCCATGCCAGCAGGGGGAAGACAGAAGGCCTAAGTGACTCATGGCAGTGTGTCCCTGACACAAAAGCTGGGAGGCTGTCCAGACCACAGTGACCAACTCGTCCTGGTTTGTCTGGGACTTTCTGGGTTTTAGTACTAAAGGTCCCCCATCCTGGGAAACCCCTCCAGCCCAGGGAAACTGGGACCATTGTTCACTCTGTTCCAGAGCCACAAGCAAGGGAGTTGCCTGGAGGTAAGGGGCACGACACACAGGCTGAATCCGGCTGCCACTGACCGTGCTATGCCCCCATCTGCTTCCTGGAAAATGGAATAAGTTCTCTCAGAGAATGCTGGGGGAGGGCAATAGAAGGAAGCAGAGAAGCTTAAGGGCCAGGAATAGAGTGAGGTCTCGAACATATCACTGGTTTTTGTTGGTGGTGGGGAGATGATTGTGTTCTCATCGCTGATGAGGGGAGGCTGCGATGAAGGCCTTTTACAGCCTGAAATGAGCGGGGACAGGGCCGCCTTTGACTTCAAGGAAGAAAATTAAGAAAATCAGAGGAACGTCCACCCAGGGGTGTGTGTTCCAACGTTATGGGAAGTGAGAAGCCAGAAGGGGGCTGGCTGGTGAGTCAGGGTCCACTGGGACTGTGGATTAGTCTGCAGCTCGGAGAAGATCACTGATTAGATGTAAAACTGGTAAGGGATAAGCTCCAGTTATAGATTGTTCAGCGAATGTTCAGGAGGCCCAAAAAAGTGGATAGTAGGCTACCTTCGTGTGACAAAGAAGGGTATCATTAGTCATCAGGGACATGTAAATCAAAACCACAATGAGACGCCACTTCACATCCATTAGGATGGCTATAAGAAAAACAGAAAAGCAAGTGTTGGCAAGGATGGGGAGAAATTGGGGCCCTCGTGCACCACTGGTCGGAATATGAAATAGCGCAACCTCTGTGGAAAACAGTATGGCAGTTCAAGACGTTAAACGCATTTGACTCAGCAATTCCACTCCGAGGTGTGCCCCCGAACCATCGAAAACAGCGACTCGAATAAATCCCTGCACGTGAATGTCCACAGCAGCGCCATTCACTATGGCCAAAAAGGTAGCAACAGCCCAAGTGTCCATCAACAGCTGAGTGGATCAACAACATGTGGTCTCTCCATTCAATGGAATATGTTTCAGCCATAAAAAGGAAATGGAGTATTCATATCTGCTACAACCTCGATGAACTTGAACACAGTATGTTGGGTGGAAGAAGCCAGACACAAAAAGCCACATGCTGGATGGTTCCATTTTACAGGAAACGACCGGAATAGGTAAATCCATGGAGCTGGGGGGAGGAAGGAGGAGTAATTGATAAATGGGTGTGAGTTTCCTTCTGGAGTGATAAGAATGTTCTGGAACTGGGCGCCTGGGTGGCTCAGTTGGCTAAGCGACTGCCTTCGGCTCAGGTCATGATCCTGGAGTCCCGGGATTGAGTCCGGCATCGGGCTCCCTGCTTAGCAGGGAGTCTGCTTCTCCCTCTGACACTCCCCCCTCTCATGTGCTCTCTCTCTCAAATAAATAAATAAAATCTTTAAAAAAAAAGAATGTTCTGGAACTAGATAGGGATGGTTGCAAATGTACTCAAAATCACTAATGGTGAATTTTATAGTTATGCATCTTTTACCACACATACAAAAAAAAAAAAAATGGCAGGGGGTGGGGTGGGGTGCCTGGCCGGCTCAGTCAGTGGAGCGTAGGACTCTTGATCTCAGGGCTGTGAGTTCGAGCTCCACGTTGAGTGTGTAGAGATTACTAAAAATAAAAAAGGCAGGGGAGGATACATATCAACACACACGTGTATACACACATGTCCTGGCGTCTGCACAAAATACGTCTGGGAGGAAATGCTGATGGGCATGGTTGTTCCTGAGGGTGGGAATCAGGGGGATGGGGGATCAGGGAGGGGGCGTCTTTTTAATTGCATATCCTTTGGGTCTGTTGGAACTTATTTCATCATATGCATGTGTTACTTTAAAAAAAAGTAATAAGGTCTCCAGGTGAATTTTATAAGGAAAAGAATGTACGAAATTCAGAGGGAAAAATGAGATGTCAGAGACAGACTCCCTGTGGGAGGAGATGGGGTCATGTGGTCATACAACAGGAAGAACACTGAATCACTCATCTTTGATGCAGCTCTGCCTTCACCACTGAGGACAAATGTTCTTTCAAATCCCACAGGAGGAAGAGATGTTCTGAAGAGAGAATTGAATTCACGGCTCTTCAGGAGACAGTAAGGAGGGACCCAGAAGAAACCGCTGGATAGAAAGTGGAGCCTGAAGATGGGCGAGGACTCCCGTTTTCTAAAAGGGAAGATAATATGGATTCTGGAAACCCCAGATGGGATATGTCTGACAGCAAGAGCTCTTTGCAGAATTCTGGAACAGAGCTTTACACAGATGGCTTGTGCCTGTTTAGAAGAAAATATGATAATCATGAGAAGCTAACACAGGTTCCCTAAGCTACCTTGTGCCGACTGTCAATTTCCTGTTTTCATGGGGAGACCACCCTGGTAGAGCAGATGGCCACTTAGGACCCTGGCCTCCTAAAGGATCCGTAGAATAGTGGTTTTACTATCTTTATGGTAGGAATTATTATCAATTTATTGAATATCTGTCTTGTATTTTCTGCATCTGCTTTATCTGGCAATACTGTTCCTATCCCACATGTTTTTAGGTCATTTCCCCGAATAATTGTCAATTTGTAAGCTACTCAGACTTATTTTAATAATCTATATTAATCAAGAATCTTTTGGTTGCAAGGGAAAGAAATCCAGTTCAAATAGTCATAAGCAGAAATGTCTGGAGGTGTACCTCATTTTCAGGTATGGCTGGATCCAGGTGTTGAAATAATATCATAGGGCATCTGAATCCTGCCCTGTGTTGGATCTGCTTTCCCTTGTCTTTGGTTTCATTCTAAGATTGGATTTCCTCAAGTGGAGTTAAGACGGTGCCAATAGCTGTTGGATTACCTCTTATCACCTTGGCAACCTGAGCAGCCCCAGTATCTAGGCCAGCTCTGATTGGCCCGACTGGGTCTTACACCCATACCGGAACCAATCACCATGATTGCTTGGGTTAGTCCATGTCCTCCATACAAATCACATTAGAGATTATTTCCTTTAGCAGTAGGAAATGTTCCCTAAAGGAAAATTGGGATGTCATTATAGGGAAAAGAAGGAATGGGTACTGGTCAGGCAAAAACACAGCCTAATCAAATTATGATTAGTTACACAAATATGCAAGGACTACAGGCCTGAATGACATCCCAAAGTCAGAAAGAATCTGCTATTTTTTTCCCCATGCTCCATCTCTCCGTTAACACAGAAAACTAACTGGTAGTAGTCTGGTGCATGGGTCACATGGGTGAACATATGTGAGGCCCTTTTGTCTAGAAGTGAATACTGTACAGGAGAGGAAGGGGTCTGGTAATGGGAAGTCAGGGAGGGCTGAGAGCAGAGATAAGGTGTCCAGGCATCACGCGGTATGACCTAGTCTAAGACAGAAGCTGTGGATGTCTCCTCTTCTGCACTCTCTGCTGGGCATGGTGATCTCCTGGGTGTGCTCCTGGCAGAGTCCCCCTGATCAAGGCAGGGCAGATGTTTGGATCTGGAATGTCAAGCAGATGTTATCCAAGAGCAAGCTGCCACTGTTTGCAACAACTCTCCTTAACGTCGCATTGTAAAAGAGTAACGGCTCTATCTGGAATCAATGGATGACAGTGCTGGGATTGACTAACAATGCCTGCCTGGGAACGGCCTGTGAAGGGATAGGAGGCTCGCCTCATATTTGCTGCAACTAAGCCAGGACTTCCCAAGGTTATTCCAGGGAGAGGGGGTGTTAAGAGGCCACCCCAGCAACTGAAGACAGATTTATTTCCATCAAATGCTAAATGAAATAATCTCTGAGCAAATAGTACTTTTTATGCCCCGTCTGTTCTCCTAAGCCTCTTTTCTTAGTCTACATTATCACAACAGGTGTTTGCTGTTCATTCGACTCCA
Organism: Zalophus californianus; assembly: GCF_009762305.2. Classification (NCBI taxonomy): domain Eukaryota; kingdom Metazoa; phylum Chordata; class Mammalia; order Carnivora; family Otariidae; genus Zalophus; species Zalophus californianus. The sequence continues at coordinate 5,570,439 of NC_045608.1, forward strand.
ACCACTAAAAATAGACGTGATAATAACGATATAAGACAGATTCCCAGACTTCAGTCATTCCTGAAAACCTGCACATTTTCATAAGCCAGTGTACTGATTCTATTGTTTGGCTACTATTTTTCCTTATAGTGCTTCACTTTCTGGAACTTTTTAAAAAAAGATTTTATTTATTTATTTGTGAGAAAGACAGAGAGGGCATGAGCGGAGCGGAGGGGGGTAGGGGGAGGGAGAAGAAGACTCCCTGCTCAGTGGGGAGTCTGACCCGGGGCTTGATCCCAGGACTCGGAGATCATGACCTGAGCTAAAGTCAGATGCTTAACCAACTGAGCCACCCGGGTGGCCTTGGAACTTTCTCTTGAGGCATATTATACATACAGAGATGACAAAGGTGTTTAGTGCGTGGCTTAAAGCATTCATGAAACAAACACACCAGTCTAACCAGCACTCACTGCAAGAAATACCATGGTCCCAGCTTCCCCAGGACTACCCTGCCCAGACCCTTTCTCTATCACTACCCCCAAGGGTGACCACTACTCTGACTTCTAACTACAGGGTAGCTTTGCTGGATTTGAGACGGTAAATGAATAGAATCTTACAGTTGGGTCTCTTCTCCGGTTTTCTACATGTTGTTATATGTTGTTGTGGTTTCGTCTTCCATGGTGTAAATAGGCCATGATTTATTTATACATTCCAAGTCGATGGGCATTTGGGGTAGTTTCTATTGTGAATAAACCTTGTGTGAACACATGGACACATTTCTAAAGGGTACATACACGGGATAGAAATTGCTGGGTCCTGAGGCAGGCATATGTTGAGACTACCGGATAGAGTTTTCCAAAGTGGTTTAACCATTTTATACTCCCACCTGAATGTATGAGAATTTGACCATATATTTTATTTATTTTATTATGTGATTTTTATTTTTTGGTGTAATTATTTCAAAGGTCAGAATAGTGCCATCTAAGCTTGTTTTATTTTTAAAATACAGTTATCTCTCTTGCCTTTTATTTTCTTTTAAATATTTATTTATTTATGAGAGAGAGAGAGAGCGCACAGGCAGGGGGAGCGGCAGAAGGAGAGGGAGAAGCAGACTCCCCTCTGAGCAGGGAGCCCGATGCGGGACTCGATCCCAGGACCCTGAGATCATGACCTGAGCGGAAGGCAGACGCTTAACTGACTGAGCCACCTAGGCGCCCCTAAGCTTATTTTAAAAAGGAAATTGTATAGCTACCATAAAAGAAAAATCAGTATCACTTGCCACAGATAAAAGGTTATAAAAGCTATTATACAAACTAATAACTATTAAAAAGGTTCATCTAAAACCTATTAAAAAGTTCACCACCGAAAATTACCTCACATGCCATCAGCATTCTGGACGTCACCCTTCGGGAAAGACGGGAGGAGGCCTTACTGCTGGTTCTTACCCAGCAGGAAAAGCCCCGGCTTTGTCGGGGTCCTAACAGCGTCCACCGACCGTGAGCCTCAGGGGTAGCTGAGCCCACCACCAGCTCCAGGGAAGGCCTCGATGGGTCTGTGAGCGAGCCAATTTCCTTTCTCTGGGATGGGTTCAGGAATGTGCACATGACCCAGTTCTGGCCAATACGACGTTCATGACGCATTAGCACACCTGTGGGCTGACCCTCAGGGCCCAGAGATCCCAGCTCAGACCCTGCTTCTCAGCTTCGGCTCTGGGTAATCTGAGCCACGCCGCCCTTCTTCTCTGACCCTCTGTCTCTTCACCTACTCGTGGCAGGTGATAAAGGCAAAGGCGAGAGAGGTCCCTTATGCCAAACACTTAGCCCAGCCTCTCTCTTTTAGTAAGTACCACTCAGATTCTTGTTTGTTCTGCACAGAGTGCTCACACAAGTCCTTCCCCCACCAGCTTCTGGGATGGGTCTTGCAATGCAGTCATCTTCAGCTGCTTTTCATTTTGATTTAGGGGGAGACTAGAAAAAAGTCTTCCACAGTCAAGGCAACGGAATAAGAATAGATGTTCTGGGCCCCGCCCTGAGGAGTAGGCTGAAAAAAAGATAGTGGTGGCTAGGCTTGTCAACAGCTGGGCTTTGCGTGGTTGACTCATGACATTGTCACCACAAGCCTGTGAACTAGGTCTCATTACTACACCCATTTTACAGATGGGGAAAATGAGGCCCAGAGAATGGCTCAGAGGGAATGTGGCAGAGTCTAGATTTGAACCCAAGCCATCTGATGCTGAGGCAATGATCCCCTTCCCTCTTGCCCGGTAAACCATGGTTTTACTAAGGGGCCCATGCATCTCTGTGTGCCTCAAGAAAGTGTGACACACCTCCAGCTCTGGGGGGAGGGGGGTGGGGTGGAGGGAGGATCTGGATTGATCTCAGGTAATTGCTCTGATCCTTTCCTGGAGATTGGTTAAGCATGGGCATGGGATCTAAGTTTAGCCAATGAGACGTGAGCCAAAGCCTGCAGTAGGCTTTGGGGAAATTTCTTGTTCTCCATGCACCAGCTGTTGTGTCTGCATGTATTAGCTGGAGCAATGGCAGTCATTTTGTGGCCACGAGGGAATTTGAGGATGAGAACAAAGCTGAGGAGGGAAAGAACCTGGGGTCCACTACAATGGCATTTTAACCAAACTAAGAACTACCTCTCCTCCTGATTTCTTGCTGTGTGAAATAGCAAATGATCTCACTGTTTAAGCTGATTGGAGCTGCGGGTTCTGTTACTTGCATTGAAATGGATATGAGAGAATGATGTCAGCTTTGCGCCGACAAAGATGTTCTCCTGTTTTGGTTGCCTCTGTATCTCCAGTGCCTGGGGCACTGCCTGGCACACAATAGGTACTCAATTAGTGTTTGTTAAATGAATGGATGCAGCAGAGTAGCCGAGGCACGAAAATGCAGGTTCAAACAATAAGCATAGCAAAAGCCGGGATCCTGGAACCATGACTGACTGTGGGCTTCAGAGTCTGACAGCTGGGGTTCAGGGCCCAGCACTCTACTTTTGAGCCAGGTGACCTTGGGCACATTCGCCCACCTCAGTTGTCTTGTGCCTAAGATAGATCTGGGAGGCGGAATAATGCCTTCCCCAAAGACATCCACGTCCTAATGCCCAGAATCTGTGAATACGTGACCTTACATGGCAGAGGGGCTTTGTAGTTGTGATTGAGTTAAGAATCTTGAGATGGAGAGATTATCCTGTATTATCCAGGTGGCCCAGTGTAAACACTAGGGTCCCTATAAGAGGGAGGCTGGAGGGTCAGAGTCAGAGAGGAGACGTAAGGATGGAGGGAGCGGTTGGGGGGATGCTGGGGCCACCAACCTCTAAACTCTGGAAAAAGCAAGGAAATGGATCCTCTTCAGGGCCTCCGAAAACCACACAGCCTTGCAGACACCTTGATCCCAGCCCCGTAAGACTCATTGCAGATTCCTGACGTCCCCAATTATAAAGTAGTATGTTTTTGCCATTCGAAGCCACCGAATTTGTGGTAATTTGTTATAGCGGTGGCAGGAGATTTATACCACGAAGCTGATAATTGGGTCTACTTCCAAGAGTCCTGGCCAGGAAGCGCAAGCATGGACTTGGCATGTTGTGAGGGCCCCGTTAGCCATAGCTGCTGCCCGCCATGCTTCCGCCAGGAAGTCAGCCCTGATTCCTCCGGCTCGTGCCCCCCGCCCCTTCCTGGTTACTGTAAATAAAGAGCACAGCTCACATGTGTGTGGCCCCAACACTGCGTTAAAGGCTTCACATCGGTATCTCATTTGATTTTCATACCCATTTAGCAGAGGAGAGACTGAGGCATGGAGAGGTGAAGAAAAATAACAGGACGGGATGAGGAGGTCTAATCCACCTGCGCTGGACACCCTTCGTGGGCTTGGCTTGGGCTCGGGCACCCTGGAGAACAAGACGGGCCCGGCGGCCCCAGGTGTGCCTTTCCATAAATAGCTTTAAAGGAATTACAGGGAGCACAAACGGAAAATGTGCCTGCACGCCGCTGCCAAAGCAAACTGTTTTGCAGGTACCAACGGGCTCCACTCCTTTCTCCTGGCCCAGACTTGTCTCCACACCCAGCCCTGCAGGTCTCTCTGTACTGGGACGCTGGGGGTTGGGTCCCCAGCACATTGCCTTCTGAACCTCCCCGGCATCTGTCCCCTCCTCCCTGCTGCACCATCCTTGTCCTGACACAGCATTTCTTTCAGCAAGGCCTCCTACCTTGTGTGCTCAAAGGGATCGCCATTCTGAAACATGAACCAGGCCAGAGTACGGTCCTGCTGAAAACCCCTCCGGGTCTCTCCAGTGTTTGCAGGTGAAGTCTGGACTCCTTTGTTGTGGCATACAAGGACATTCATGTTTGCCGGGCTCATCCAGCCTGCCTCAGGACCTTTGCACTTGTTCCCCCCACCCCCACCCCCGTCTGAAATGTCATTGTCATGGATATCCTTGCAGTTGGCTCTCTCTTCATTCACGTCTGTGCCCCATTGTCACCTCCCCAAAGAGGGCTTCTCCAAGCACCCTCTGCTTTATTCTTTTTCCTTCAACACTAGCTGAAATTACAACATGCCATTGTATGTTGATGTGTTTCTTTGATATCGCTCACCGGATGATGGTCTCTATGAGATCACGGAGTTCTTGTTAGGTCTTGACCTCCCCACCCAGCTGACTGCAGATCTTGAGACTTGTCTGCTTCCATAATCATGTGAACCAACTCCTCGTAATTTCTTTCTCTTTATTTATTTATATTTATATCCTATTGGTTCTGTTTATCAGGAGAACCCTGACTAACACGGAAGGCAATAGGTTCTAGGAGAAAAACTAAGCAGGAAAGGAGGATTGGGAGCTTTGCAGAGGGGACTGTTTTAGAAAGAGTGGGCAGAACATATTTCATCGAAGACATGAAGAAGGTGAGAAAGCAAGTCCAAGGGGAGGGAATGGTCAGTACAAAGGCCCTGAGGCAGCACTGTAGATGTGTTTGAAGAGGCCAGTGCAGTGGAACAAAGTCAGGAGGGGTGAAAGTGGGGATGATGAGGTCTGGGGGGGTGGATCGGGATGGTCTCCCCACCTCCTCCACAGTCTAGCAAAACTGGTGGTCCTGGGCTGGCGGGTGCGGTGGCAGCGATGATTCAGGCCAGCCAGATTCTGAGCTATGTTCTAACGCACTGGCCATGGTGGGGCCCATGAACCATATTTTTGGCTCCCGGGGACATCAGCCCAGCACCCTCCGTGGCTGTTTATTCCATCACTGGTCTGAATGCCTCCTCTGAGCAGGGCAAATTACAGTCAAAACCGTGACCCAACTGGATCTTGTGGGATGGTGCAGGGAAGATTCCGGAGCCAGACAGAGCTGGGCTTAGATGTGAACTGCTTGCCGGTGATGGCGTCGGGCTGGAGATTGAGCTCACGGAGACTGCATTCCCTCACCTGCGCAGTGGGAATGGTAGTAGTGCCAGTCTTATCTGGTTGTCAGGAGGCTCTGTAAGATACAATAAATAGCTTATGCTTATAAAGCACTTATTATGTGCCAGACATTGTCTGCTCTGCTCACATTAATTCATTTTCACAGGAATCCTCTGAAGGAGGATCTGTTATTGTTCCCCATTTTACAGGTTAGGAAATAGGCTCAGAAAGATTGAGTAACTTGCCCAAAGTCACCCAGCCAGGCAGTGTGGCTCCAGAGTATATGCGTCTAGTCCTCAGGCTACACAGCTCCTCTAGACCGATAATCCCTAGAAATGCTCAGCTAGCCCAGGGCCCATTATAGAAGAGCTCTTGAAGAATGGTCTTTAAGATTCTGAAGGGTCCCAGCTCTTCAGGGTTTCAAAGGGTATTCAGCTGTATTAGCTCACTGAATTCCTGAAACCACCCAGTAAAGAGTCCAGCCCATTTTACAGATGAGGAACACTGAGGCTCAGGGAGGAAAAATGAGCTGTCCATCTTACAACTCCAGCCACATGGGTCTTCTCCATTCTTGGAATACACGGAGTCACTTTCCATGCGATGGCCTTTGCATCTGCTATTCCTTCCACCCGGAATGCTGTGCCCTCACCTTTTAGCTGCCTCCTTCCCAAACTTTGGGTGCCATCTTCAATGTCACCTCCTTAGGGTCACCCAAATCTCAAACCTGTTCTCCCTTTCCCCTCTAGCGCTCTAGGTCCTTAAGTTGCTTGCTTTGTGGCAATCACCACCACTGTTAGTCATATTCTTTCTTTGCTGACTCCCTAAATCTTGCATGAAAGAGAATGGGCCCCGTGCAGGGGGTGGGGGTGGGGAGGGGCGGAAGGATTAAGTGGCCTATGCGCCTGAGGCAGAGCTTCCAGGCCTGACACCCTGGGACACACTGCCGAACAGGGCAGCGGAAAGCTGCTGCCCCATCCTGGGCAGGAAGCTACAGTCTCCGTGAGGTACTATCCCCCGGAGGCCAGTTCCAGAAGCTGCCCCACTGCTGCGGGGCCCTCAGTCCAATGGCTGGGCCCTCTATCTACCCTGCAGACTCTGTTCTGAATATTCTTATTACATATGGATTGCTGGGACCAGAGTCCATAGAGAACTCTCGCTGCAAGAAGTCTGGAGAACGCACTTGTTGGCTTCTGCCATCCAGGGAGGCAAGCCGGGAGGAGGGAGGCGTGGCGGCCCTGCACTGCACTGAATCCAGTGAATGAATGAGGTGTCAGCGTCGGGGGTTGAACCCAGATCTGACTCAAAACTCTGGATCCTTTCCATTTTAACTCACTCTTCCTTGCTAGTTGGGCCCCCACTTGGGAGTTTAGAGCCCCGGACACTTTGTGTATGCAGTGCTGGCCTTTCAGTCATTCCTGAAGGTGCTGAGCAGCCTGGAGGGCCCCTCTGAGTCAGGTGAACCCGCCACAGTGGTATTTTTCACATTTAGTTTTTTAAGTAGGCTCCACACCCAACATGGGGCTTGAACTCATGACCCTAAGATCAAGAGTCACATGCTCTATGGATCGCTGAGCCATCCAGGTGCCCCAGAAAGGCTGATATTTTTTAAATGAGAATTAGGATTGACTCTGTTGGGCAGGAGCCAGCGGGGACCCGGAAAGGACACACATGCTCAGCTCCAAGACTGCAGGTCTTCCCAGCTGTGCACAGGCCTCTGGGCTCTGGTCTCTCCTTGATCAGGGACCTACCTGAGCCCTAGGCCCAACGGCAGGATGCGTCAGGCCAGGGCCGCTTAGGGAAGCAGGTGATGCAGATTCTCCGTAGCTCTTCCTACTTCCTGGGGCTTCCTGGGGCTTCCTGGGTCTTTTGTAGGCTTCCCAGGCCTCACTGGGAGGTCAGGCCACCCAGGGGCTAATTCCTGACATTCTCTGGGAGGCTGAGAAATAGCAAATGTGGTGCAAAGATGCTGGAAAGGAGACCTCCTTGAAATCTCAAGAAAAAACCCAGAAGAGGTTGCGGGGGATGTCCAAAACCAGATGTCCACACTTGAAGGAAGGAAAGAAAAAAAGAAAGAAAGAGAGAGAGAGAGAAAGAAAGGAAGAGAGAAAGAAAGAAAGGAAAGAAAGAAGAAAGAAAGAAAGAAGAAAGAAAGAAAGAAGGAAAGAAGAAAGAAGAAGAAAGAAGAAGAAGAAAAGAAAGAAGAAAAAGGAAGAAAGGAAGAAAGAAAAAGAATGAAAGAAAAGAAAGAAAAAGAAAGAAGAAAAAGAACGAAAGAAAGGAAGGAAGGAAGAAAGAAAGAAAGAAAAAGAAAGAAAGAAAGAAGAAAGAAAGAAGAAAAAGGAAGAAAGGAAGAAAGAAAAAGAAAGAAAGAAAAGAAAGAAAGAAAAAGAAAGAAGAAAAAGAAAGAAAGAAAGGAAGGAAGGAAGGAAGGAAGAAAAAAAGAAAGAAAGAAAGAAGAAAGAAAGGAAGGAAGAAAGGGAGAGGGAGTGAGGACAAATGAACTTTCATTAGGCATCTTTGAACAGTTCACATGGGGCATGGTCAAAGCCAGTCGCCACCCCCCACCTCAACTCTAGCTCCCAGGCAACCCCTTTACCAGAGGCAACCCCTGGTAGCTTCTCTCAAGTGTCCTGTTCCCCCTCCCAGCTCACCCCTCCCTCCTCACCTCCCACTCCATCCTGTTCTACCGGCCTCCTCCTTAGTCCTTAAAGAGGCCAAGTGCATTCCTATCCCAGGGCCCTTGCAGGGGCTGTGCCCTCTGCCCCGATGCTGCATGGTTCCCTTTCTTACCCTCTCAGCAAGGCCGCCCCTGACCTCCCTACCCCTGTACACAGTCTTCCAGGCTTCCTTTCTGGATTTATTTTTTCTCCAAGCACTGGCTATCTTCTAATACATTGTACATTTATTTGGTTTTCCTTATGCATCCCCCAACCTTTGGAATGTCAGCTCCATGAGGGCAGAGACTTTACTGTCTTGGTCACTGCTGAATTCTTTCCACAGGCCATGGTGGCTCGCACATAGTAGGTAATCCTGCATTAGTGAATACCCTTCGGAAGCATCCATGCATGGACAAGCATGTATATGCACATTTTTTCCGCCTCCCTTCTTTTGCACAAAAGGTACCACACTACATACCCGGGCGTGCACCTGCTTCTGTGCTAAACAATGTATCCTGGAGCTCTGCCCCCATCAGAACGCACAGCCTGTTCTCATGCTTGGCCACAGCTGCCTGACTGTTCCATTGGACAGACGCCCAGGACCACACAGCCAACTCCACTGAAGTCGGCTCAGGCGACCCCAGTCTCTGGCCACCAAAAGCGAGGCTGCAGGGACCATGGTCCTCACTGGATATGTCCTCTGATGTTGCACTCTCTGGTCCCATCCCTCTGGTGCCTGAGAGCAGAGACTCAAACAGATGCCCCGGAGGGGAGGTGGAGGGGGGCAGAAGCATACTCCAGAAATGCAGCCCTGGGACAAAGTGAGTTGTTTATCTTGAGATGATCAGGCCTATCAGACAGGGGCTTGATCTAGTTTTCTGCTTCCTTCTTTCTGAAATGCACACAGTGTCATAAATAAAGGGGCAGACATCAGAGAAAGCGGGGGTGTTGCTGCAGTTTCTTGCAGCAAGGGGTGCGGGGTGGCTGGGGGGCTCTCAGCGACATCCTCAGTGATGCTTTTGCAGGACTCTAAGATTGGAAGGGGCCTCCGGACTCCATTATTCTGGAAAGGTGGGGATCTGAGGAGATCCTGACCCTTCAAAATCTTCTGTGTTCTGACATGTAACTTTTTTTTTGAACACCAGGGTATTTTTCTTACCCTTTAAAGGGATTTTAGCGCACAGGCATTGATGCAACTTCATCTTTGGAGTGTTAACTCCCCACTGGATGCCCAGTCCTGAGGGCTGGGCTTGATCCCCTGCACTGTTCTATCCAACAGTGCCCAGCACTCTGTAGGCACTTACTAACTACGCATTAAATGAACAAAGCTCTGATGCATTCATTGAAAGCAGGCTTTCCTCCTCCTGACTATGATTTTGAAAGAGGGTTCCCTGTTCACTAAGGAAGTTTCTACTTCCGGTCCCCACTCAACCCCTTCATTTTGGGTAGAGACCACCGATTGCTGAGTGGAAGACTGGCCTGGGCAGTTAATGCTTTGTAGGTGGTCACAGACAGGCCAGCACCTGCTGAATGCAGCCCACCCAGGCATTTGGTATTTGGTCTGGCTGACTCGTGTTTCAAACCGAGGGTGACTATGACAGCCTGGGCACGGGCGTAGGGGTGTGCCGCAGGCCCCACCTGTCTCTGTTACTCACCTCTCCTCCAGTCCCTGGCTTGGGGTTCCTGCCAGGCTCTGTGGGCTTTCTTGTTTACAACCGCTGTTTAAAGCATGTCCAAAGTATGAACACTATATATAAGATTTCCCATGTGCCCATGGTTCTGGTGTATATGCAAGGTGTGCCCCGGGAATGTTTATCGGGTGTCTTTTGGGTTGTCGCTGAGAGAGGCCCAGAGAGCGAGGGCTTTCCTTTGCATGTGCTCTGAAGGTCAGCCCAGGGCTTTTTGGGGGGCTGGGGTTAGGGAGGCTCAGGTCATCATGCCCTCCGGCCTGGGTTCTTCTCCAGGCCTGTCCAGGCGGCATTCTTTTGGGGCAGAATGTTTCATCTGACATCATAGTTGCCCATATGGACCGTTAGCCTGAATGGGTTTCTCCTGGGTGTCAGGCCCTGGGTCGGGTGCTGGCGGATCCCCCCAGCTACCCAGAGGTTGAGACAGTGGAGAGAGGTAAAGACTTTACTGTGAAATACGCCGGAGGGATGAGTGCTAGACAATTAGGATGCAGGGGCCAATCATTCCCACTTGAGTCCAGATTCTGCCAAGGCCAAGCCTGCTCCCTAGCCAGCACCTTCCATGTTGTACGAATTCATTCTTCACTGTTCATTCATTGTCCACACTTGTTAACTGCTGTCTATTGTGTGCTGGTGATACAGCAGTGGGCTAGACAGATGAGGTCTCTGCTCTCATGGAGCTGACATTCTGGTGACAGAAGACGATATATAAGTGACAAACGTCCAGGATAATTTTAGGTGGTGATAAATGGTGAAGAAAATATATAGGGTTATGGGTTAGTTAGTGCCCTGGGAGTTTTGATAGAGGGTCAGTGAGGACCTCTCTAAGGAGATGACATCGAGCTGGGACCAGAAGATAGAAGACGGCTCTCTCAGGCAGAGGAACAGCCAGTACAAAGGTCCTGAGGCATGAATAAGTTTGACTAGTTTGCTAACTATTTAGGAGGGAATGGTTGAATGATTTGAAATTACAGTGGGAACATAGCCCAAGGGCAGAAAATTTGTGCCTTGGATGGCAGAGCCCCCTGGATGTATAGGACAGCTTCTCACCCCATTCCCAGCTGGTCAGCACCCATGTACTATGTGCTGCCCAGTGTCCTTGGGCAACTTCCCTTGATCTTAGTCTCTTCACCTATAAAATGGGTATATTGACAGTCTTTCCCTCGTGATGAGATGTTTGGGAGGCTCTTAGCTAGCATTATTATTAACCCCCATCCCAGCCTAGTGTCTAAGGGCCCTCCCGGGAGGCTGTTCCAGAGTGTTCTTTGGCAATTTTTCAAAGCTGTTGTTCGCATTAGTTACATGAGAACCCCTAGGGCTGTTGCCCAGAGCCCAGTAGCAAATGGTGCAGTGCTGCAGACTAGCAACTGGGGTGCTAGGTCCTGCTCTGCTGTGGGGAGCGGGGGTTGGGGCGGGCAGGGGCTCAGCCGAGACCCCTTCCGGTTCATCCCTTCAGAGCCATGGTTTGGAGCGCCAATCTGGAATCACTAGGGGAAGCTTCTTAATCTCTCTGGGTCTCAGTTTCCCCATCTGTAATGTGGGGTCAATCCTAGGAACCCACTGTCCGAGGTTTCTGGGGGGAACCTGTGAGATCCTGAGGACATGTCCTTATATTATTCGCTGTAGCCCACGAGGATGGGGTTAAGACCCGGAGGGGCAGGAGAGGGCTAGAGAGAGAACAAATCCTCTCCAGAGAGAGCGCCTCGCTTCTCCTGGCCTCAGTTTTTCCGTCTGGAACATGGCTGGTCCGGAGGACACTGACACTGAGTCTGTCCTTGGCTTCCGTTGAGGGGTTTCCCAGTGACCCCTGGGACAGTAGCAGCCGACAGTCCCCCTGCCTGCCTGCCCCCTCCTATGCCCACAGCCTCAGCCAAAGCCCCCCGACCACCACTGGGAGGCAGAAGCTGGGTGAAGGAACCCTTGAAGAAGATACCCCAAACCCTCCTCCTCTGGTGCCAAATCCCAGAGCAGATCTCATTGAAATGCAAATGTCAGGAGCATTCTCAGGTGACACTGGGGGTGGGGTGGGAGGAGGGCTCCCCCCCCCCTTCCCCAGGCCCTTCAGAGGGCTAGGCCTTCCTTCTGCCAGGCTGGCTTTTTGCCTGTGGATTGCCACGGTCTGGTTGGCAGCAGGGGAGCTGGTGGGGCCAGGGTGGGGAGGAGGGGACAGCTGACCCATGTCCCCCTCTGGTTCCAAACCTCTCCTCTCCCCTCCACACGCACTTCCCTTTTTTCCAGATTTTGTCAGCCCCGGGTGCTCCCTCTTTCCCCCCAATAAAAGGAAAACGAGCAGCCTGAGGGGGCAGAGAAGGACAAATTGCTACAGCGGAGGCCAGGCAAGCCCCACAGGCTGGCAGGAGGCACGCCCGGGGCCCCTGGAAACCGCATGGCCACCTCCCCAGCGCAGCCATTCCCCACTCCCCCTGGGGGTTCTCAGATGTTGGCAGATGGCAGAACTGAATCTGCTGAGACTTCGCTCCAAAAAAGGAAAGCTGAACTGAAAACAAAAATTCAAACTCTCCAACATCTTAGGGGAAAGGAGAGGAGGAGGGAGGCTCTGGGCCTGGGGCTCCCAGTGCCCTCTGCTGTTTAAAAAAAATCTCCCCTAGCTTGGGAGGGCCACCTTCCCAGGGGGTCACCAGGGACACACAATCGTCAGGGGGCCAGAGGGGGTCTTGTTGGAAACTGTGAGCGCCTGGGAGCCCGCTGGGGAGCGTTCACGTGCGTGCGTGTCTGTGACCCCGCATGCTCCTGCGGTCTGGGCTTGTGAGGGTGTGCTCCTGGATGTGTGTGTGTCCCTGTGGACCCGACCACAGGCTTGCAGCATCAAGTTCGTGCATATGTGTTCTTGGAGGTCCCCAAATGGGTGTGCACTCAACAACACATTATGGAGTCCCTACTGTGTGAAAAGGCAGTGTACAAACAGCCAGAAATCCCGGCCCTCGGAACAGGACATTCTGGCGTGTGTGCCTGCCCCTGTGTGCAACTTGTGTGTACGTGTCCCGTGTTTATCTGTGGCTGATCTTCCACTTGAGTTGATGCCCCAGGCTACGCGCACGCCTGCGGTGCGCTGTGAGTTTCCTCGCGCCATCCCTGGGCCACATCTGCTGTCCCGCGAGGCCCAGGGTGTGAAAGTCTGCAGCTGAGAGTTGGGCTCCCTACTGTGTGCTGCAGCCCGCTGAGTGAGCTCCACCACGCGGGTCCCTGCGCATCGGCGTGTGGCCCTTCCCGTGCGCCCCCTCCTTACCCACCGGCCACTCTGGACTTATAATAGCTGAAACGCGATTCCAGTTAAGTATCTGGGGGCTGGGGAGGAGGAGAAAGAGGGCGCGAAGCCCCAGAGGAGAAGGAGGAGGGGGCGGGACGGGGAGGCGCTTTCCGCCTCCTTCCTCCTTCGGGGAGCTGCTAAAAAGAAACGGCGTCGCGCCCAAGTGTAAGGGTGTGTGTGTGTGCGCGCGCGCGCGCGTGTGGCAACGTGTGCGCGCGCAAGTGGGTGCGCGCAGGGCCAGGGGAGGCGACGCGGGCCCTTTAAGGAGCCCGAGGGGGCCGGGCCGGGGCGCGTCGGTGCGGGCGGGGAGCCGGGAGCGGGGAGGCCGAGCCACCGCCTCCCGGGCTCCCGCCCCGCCCCCTCCTCCCCCCTCCCGCCGCCGCCGCCGCCGCCGCCGCCGCCACCGCCGCCGCCGCCGCCGCCGCCGCCGCCGCCGCCGCCGAGCGGAGCCGCGGGCAGGCCGGGCCGCACCGGAGCCCCGCGTCAGCCCGCGCCCCGCCCGAGACGTGCGCCAGCGCCCGGCGCCCCGCGATGCGCTCCAAGTTGCGGGCCGGGGACCCTGGGCAGGCGCCCTAGGAGGCGGCGGCGGGAGGATCGCGCCCCGGTTGGAGGCCGGGCCTGCTGCGCGCCCCCAGCACGTTCGGCACCGCCACTTGCCTGAGCGCCCGGGCGGCCCGAGCGCGTCCCGAGCCCGGGCGCCGCCGCCGCCACCTCAGCGAGGTGAGTTGGGGCCGGGGGTCCCCGCGGAGGGCCACGGGGGAGGCGCGGGGCGCGCTTCCGGGGGATCAGGGGAAGATCGGGCGGCGCACGCGGCGGAGTTGGCGGGGCCCCTGCACTCCTGAGTTGGCGCTCTCGGGGGGTGGCCTGCTGGGGAGCGAGGCTCCCCGTAGACACTGCGGCCCGCGTGCGTGGGGGCGCTGGGGAACTTAGGGGAACTCCAGCTACCCTGCGAGGGGGCGGGAGGGAGGGAAGTGGCGTGGGGGTAGACTGGCCGGGGGGACGCCCTGGAAATGCGCAGGGCAGCCCCGCACCGTGTGCCCCAGCCCTGTGGGCATGGCCGCCATGCGCCTCCCTCCTCCCCAAGTAGCCCCAGGCTTGGGGGTGACACTGCGTCTTATTTTCCAGCAGGCAGCGCGGGCTTGGGGAGTCCCTGGGGATGGCACCCCGTGCTCCCCGGCCTGGCTGTCGTGGAAGGGCGCTTGGCGGGTTCCCGCCAGCTGGGGGCGGGGGCGGGCGGGGGCCCGAGAGCGAGGGAGCAGAGGGCACCGGGTGGGGGGTCTCCCTGGGAGAGGAGGCGCCCCTTGTTCCCCCCTCCCCCGCGGGCCGGTGTTCCTGCTGTCTGGGCCTGCCTCCCGCGGCTGGTGACGCCTCATTGGGCCGCCTCCTGGTCCCTCCCCCGGGCTGTGCGGATACTTGGGATGCCACTAGTTTGGGAAGTTGGAATTCAGAGCTGATCCCACTTGGGCTGGACCCGGAGGCCCCAGGCCCTAGTGCTGGGGAAGCCTCCCCAGAGACCTGCAGCGGGGGGGACTCGTGGGGCGCGCCTCCCTCACCCCAGGCGCTTGCAGAAAAAAAGCCTGGAGGGAGGGAGAGAGGGCTAGGCGGGCGGGAGGGAGAGACATGCTGTACCTGTGAGCTGCCGTCGCCCGGGCCCAATTAGCGTGGGGCGCCCGGCGTTATTTTTACATTGTAGGTTTATTTTTTTGGAAGCTAGTGTCCTCCCGCCGCCTGTCGCGCGCTCCGGCTCGGCTCTCCAAGGGTCTGGTGCAGGCAGCGGAGGCGGATCTGTTCTGTCGGCTCAGCCTCCTCTCTTCCTCCCCCTCCTCCCCCCCCCCCACAGTTGGTGAGAACTGGTTTTATTATGATTATTTTTTTTTTCCCTTTTGCAGATTTGGAGGAAGGATGTGTGAGGGAGGGCGGGGGTGAGGCGACAGGATCCCCGTGGGCTGGATGGGGGCGTTCTGGGCACGTTGGGATGTGTTATCGGTGGCCTTGACTTTGCCCTTTTTCTAAACGAGATCTGGGTTCTCGCGGCTGCTTTGATATAAGGGGCTCTCAGGGCCAGGCGTGAGCTGGGAGGGCGTCCCAGGGCATTGTTGTGTATCTCGTCGTGGGTGGCCTTTTTTTGGGGGGGGGGATGGGGTAGGGGAAGCAGTCAGAAAGGAAGAGATGTGAGCTGGGATAGCCGGGCCTTTCACTGCCGACTCTGCAACTCAACTCCCTGGGTTCGAATCTTTCTTTAGTCACTTTCTTGGCAGTGTGACCCTGGACAAATTACTTAACCTCTCTGTGCCTCAGGCTTCTAAGCCTCCAGGTGGGGTAACAATATTCCCGAGCTCCTAGGGTTGTTGTGAGAACCAAGAACGGTAATCCGTAGAAGGTATTTGTGTGAATGGTACTATCATCACTGTTTTGTTGTTGTTATTATTACTATTACTAGGTTCTAAAACTTGGCCTTTAATCCAGCGGCCTGGAAATCTTGAGAGATGGGGCCGACTTGCCTTTTGCGGGGGGAGTGGGGGATCTAGTGGAGGAAGGACGCTTTCTTGCCACCCTCTCCCTCCGCTTTTCCCGGTTGCGGAAGGAAACGGGCTGGGGGGGGTGCCTTCAGCCCATTGAGCGGATCCACAGACCGAGCCTGGCGGTGGGGCGCGCGCAGGTCCTGGAGCAGGCGGAGGGGCGAGGGCTTCCCGGGCGCTGTCTGGCTTCCCCGCCCGCCGCCTTGTCCCTGCTTGGAAATTTACCGCCGCCGCCGCCGGGTGCCCGGGGAGTCTGCGGTGCCCAGACGTGGGGGCGGGAGCCAAGCGGGCCCTAGCTCTGGCCTCTTCCCACTGAGCTATTTATGCTTGCTCCGGGATCAATAGTATTGATAAATCCATGTGAATGGTAATGTGGCTGTCAGGTCCCGGTGAGGGATGGAGACCCCTTCGTGGGGCTGCGCGCATTGCCCCCCCCCCCCCCCCCCGCGAGGGTTCGGCTAGGTGGTGGGAAGGATTTATTTGGCATAATCTGTTCTTTTCCCCCCATTAATAATACTCATACCACCTCCTAAAGATTTCTGAGAGCTCTCTAAACACGCATTTAGCTGCATGAAAGCCCCGAGTCAGGGAGGGCGAGATTGTTCTCCGGGCATGGGGGAGGGGGCTCTGGGGCTGGGGGCTGGCACGGTGCAATACGGCCCCAGGAGTCCTGGCCCCCGCGCCCTGCCATTCAGGCTGTGTGTGGAAGGGCCTGGACTCCCCCCTGACTGCATGGTGTTCTGTGTTCCCACCCCCCCCCACCTGAGGCCTGTGGGTGAGGTTGGTGGTTCACTCTGAGATTTGGGGAGGGGTCCACCTACGGGGAACCCAGCCTAAGGAGCTCCTGTTTAGGAGAAGCAGAAGTGGTCCAGGCAGGAGAGTTCTCCCTCCCACAGCTCTCCCAACAAAACACCACCCCCACACCCCCATGGCACTCTGCCTCTGACAAGAGAGGGTTGAGAGCTTTTATTTGTGTGTCTGTTTTTCCCTTCTCTGTTTCCTTTTCATGTCTCAGACGCCAAGAGCAGCCTCCCCAGGTGACACCTCTGAAGGGAACAGCTTGTGGGAGCTGGTAATTCCTGCCCCAGGTGCCCCGGGGAGGGTGCCGGGAGGGGGTCTGGCGAGGGCCAGGTGCCCAGGGCCAGGCCAGGCTATAGTCTTAGAAGGCCTTGTCCTATGGTTGGGTATGTGGGGTCCCGAGGGACATGATGCTTAGGAAGGGTCAGCCGGCATCCTTTGAGGATCCTTGGGGGTTGGGAAGGGAGTTTATCCTCTGTCAAGTGGGCTCCTGCTCTTGGAGATGGAGATAATGTACATAAGGCAAACTACTGTACAGGGACCCTCGGCACATGTCAGGCACTCTCACTGGGTGCCAGGCTGTGCCCTCACCAGGAATCCACTCATTCACTCTTGGTACCACGCTGTGAGGTCCGGGCTCTCATTATCCCATTTTATAGATGGTGACATCGAGGCACAGAGAGGTTTAGTGACTAGCCCAAGGTCACACACTTTGGATGTGGAACTGAGAATGAAGACCTGGGCCTGATGGCTCACGGTCATGTTGGTGCAGCTCAGCTAGAGCCCGCTGCAGGCCTGCTCTGTGGAGCTGTGCACAGGTTAGGAAGAAAGAAATTATGTTTCTTATTGGAGCAGCACCTCCAGATCTTTGCCCCAGGGGGCAGGAGACTGAGAACCTGTTCTCCCCAGGATTTGGGGAGGGGGAAAGTACCTGCGGCAGGCCCTGGCATTTCTTTGAAGTCTCATTTTATCTTAAAACATTCATGCAAATTTGGCATTCGCTTTGGCGGCTGTGTTTATTTTGAAATGAAAACATGGTTTTGAATTATTTAGCAGGGCAGATAACGGGGCTCCAGAAAGTGGCATCTGAGGAGTGCCGTGGCCTGGAGTTTCCGCACGCCTGCGGCCCTGGGGTGTGTTTCTGTAGCGGGAGACCTTGAGAGGTCCCGAGGTGGAAGGCAGCTTTTTCCCATTTTACAGATGAGGGCACAGGTCCGAGGGGCCAGGCCAGCCCAAGATCCCACAGTAGTGTGGCTTTTGCTTACAGTGATCCAAATCATCGTGGTTATTCACCCAGCTGGGCTCAGGCAAGCCGCCCTGGAGAGAGGCTCTTTGATTTCACGGAACCGTGAAGAATCATCCTCAACAAACAGTAGAGGATGGACTAGGAGTGTTTAGTCCCTGATCCTTATTGGGGCAGCCAATTTAGGAGCTTCTGGTGAGTTCGAGTCCCGACTTAGCCACGGTCGCGCAGTGTGCGCAGGGGCTGGCCCCTGCTTCTCAGAGTTTGGGTGCCCTGATCTGTAAGATGGGTGCATGGCTCATTGCTGGTGGGGTGGTAGAGAGGATTAAGGGGCAGAAAGTGTGAGCATTGGGTTTGGAGTTTGGCTCTGTAGCTTTCAATTGTTACTGACTGGGCGAGGGGCTTAACTTCTCTGAGCCTCAGTGTGCTCATCTGTAAGATGGGGATGGTGGTGAGGATGATGATGATCATCATCATCCTTCTGACTTTATTGCTGTGAGGACCCGATGTGTGTCCTCAAGCAAGAGCTGCTGTTTATTATTCTGGCTCACCCTGTTGGAGCATGAATGCTTCGCTGTAGAATTTATTGTGGAATTCTGGGTTGTTGCCGACAGGCTGGTTGGACATTTCCTTCCTCTGAAGGGCTGCTCCAAAGGAGGATGCTCTAACAGAGCGGAGTCTTGGGGGTCTCTCCACCTGAGCCGGGGGGGGGGGGGGGGGGTGCGGGGGGGTGGGTGTCGGCTTGGCCTTATTGTCTTCCAGAGAAGAGGCTCCTTTCCTGTTGGCTGGTTGGCGTGATTGACAGATCTGTTCAGCCCCCTCCCTCTGCCCCAAGCCTGAGCTTTGATGACAACGGGATGGGGAGATGGGGCCGACTTGGAGGGTTTGGGCAGCCTGGAGAGTTGGGGGAGGGCTGACACTGGGGACAGAGAGGGGAGCAATTACAGAAAGGGCTTCTTTGAAGTCAGATCTGGGTTCCAATCCTGCTTCCATCAGCTCATGACTTGAGCGAAATCTCTGACCTTCGGGCCTCCGTTTCCTTATCCTTAAGTAGGAAATTGCGTCTACCTCTGAGGACAGTGTGGTCAGCTTCCGGCTGTGGGGGACAGTGTCGTGTGCCCATGCTGCCTGTGGCCACCCAGCACAGGGGGCTGTTGAGCTCCTGAAATGTGGCTAGCGCGACCGAACGGGTAATTTTATTTCATTTTAATTAACTTAAATTTAAATAGCCACATGTGGCTGTGGCTAATGGCTGCCTAATCGGATGGCTCGGGGCTGGCTGATGGGAGTCAGAGTCTGTGCATGGGAGCAGGGCTTGGCTTAGCACCTGAGTTTTTCCTTTCTCGGGTGTCTTGTCTCCGCCCCGTGCCCACGTGGCACTGTCCTGTCTTGGAGGCCCCCCCTTCTTCGGTCCTGTTTCCTAGGTGGCCCAGGGCTGACCCTAGGGCCCCTCCAGACTCCCCCACCCTCACCCTCTGCCTTCTCCTGCCCGTGCTCCTGATCCCACCTCCCCTTTCCTGTCTGAACCAGCCTCTGGACCTGCTCCGTCCAGTCGACCTTTTTGCGATATGGGGGGCTTCGGGGGGAACCTTCTAGATCTGCCCTGTCCAACAACGACGCTGTAGCCACATGTGACCCTGAGCACTTGAAGTGACTGCAACCAAGGAATGGAATTCCATTTTTTACTTAATTTTAATAAATTTAAGTAGCCCCCTGTGGCCTGCGGCCCCGGTTGCCTTTGGGCAGCATGGTTGTAGTGCCTTGCCTTCTCTGTGGACTCGGGGCCAAACGCCTGTTTTCAGACCACTGGCTGAGCTTTCTCTTCTTCTTGGTCCTACACGCAGTAGGGCCCGAGTGCCCCCTGAGGCCGGGAGCTCTGTGCCCAGACTCTCCCACTTGCGTCCCTGGCTGTCATTTCTCAAACACAGTGGCAGCTCCAGATCTGTGCAAAGCGTGGGCAGCTATCGCTGAGGGCTGAGCTCTGGTGCCTGGGCCTTGGACCTGGCTGGGCTCACAGAGAGGATCGGTTGCACGCACCTCCCCCCCTTGTTTGTTTTCACAAGTGCAGATACACAGGGCAGGCCTGCCCATAAGTGTTCCAGGGTACCTCCGTAGTTTCTTCTGCTGCGAAATTAATGCATCATGTAACAACTAGATTAACTTTTTTTTTTTTTTTGGTGGGGTGGATAATGTTGCTTTCTATTGTCATTTGAAAAATAGGAGAAACTAAAAAGTAATGCACTCAAAACTCTCTGCTTGCTCTGGGCTTTATAAAAAGTAACTTTTGTTAAGAGAAAATGCATGGGCCTGTTAGAAAGTTAAAACAGTTCACAAAAGGCGTCAAGAGAAGCCTTCTGGTTTCTGCCCTCCCACTCTCTGCCCCCCCCCCTCCCCCCCTCCCGCCGGCCGAGGCACACAGGTACAATTTCCCCTCAGAGAGACTCTGGGCCTCTGCCTGCCTTAAATGGACCCAAATAATATCACACCCTAATCACATCTTGCTTTCTTCCCCTAAATTAAAACATATCTTGGAGCTTGTTCTGGACCATATAGAGCAGGTGTCAGCAAACTGCTGCCCACAGGCCCAAACCAGCCCACTGCCTGTTATTTTTTGGGGGAGGGGGGAGATGGGCAGAGAGCGAGGGAGACAGAATCTTAAGCACGCTCCATGCCCAGTGCAGAGCCTGATGCGGGGCTTGATTTCACGACCCTGAGATCATGACCCGAGCCGAAATCAAGAATCAGACGCTCAACCGACTGAGCCACCCCGGTGTCCCCCACCTCCTGTTTTTCTGTGGTGTGCAAACTAAGAATGGTTTTTGCATTTTTTAAAGGCTGAAAAAAATTAAAAGCAGATAATATTTTGTGACCTGTGAAACTGTATGAAATTTAAATTTCAGTGTCTGTAATAGAGTTTTATTGGAACACAGCCACGCCCATGCATGAATGTGTTGTCTGAGTCTTTTCAAGCTGTAGATGAGAAATGGTGGAGCTGTGACAGAGGCCTGAAGGGCCTGCAGGGCCTAACGTCTTTATTGCCAGCCCCTGATACAGAGCCACCTCATTCTTTTTAACTTCAGCACGACCTTCTGGGGTTCTCTCTGTTGACGAAACTGGGGGCCCAGAGAGAATTGTGAGTTTAAGAGTCATATTGAGCAGGCCCTTAAAATCCCTCCTGTTGGCCTGGCTAACTGTTCTTGCCAAGTGGTGCTGATGCTCCTGGTTATAGTTCACT
Source organism: Zalophus californianus (assembly GCF_009762305.2). Taxonomy (NCBI): domain Eukaryota; kingdom Metazoa; phylum Chordata; class Mammalia; order Carnivora; family Otariidae; genus Zalophus; species Zalophus californianus. Next base: position 5,591,217 of record NC_045608.1, read on the forward strand.
GTTGTAGGATTCAGGAGGAAAGAGGGGATGCTCAGGCAGCAGGCAGTCTGGACTGATTTCTCCTTGCTCTTCGGCTCTACGTGGTTGCTGAAGCTCCTTCTGTGTGGTACTAGGGGGTGTTCACAATTTTGGGCAAGCTGCTTCCTCCCCATCTTGTTTCCCTCTTTGCTTTGGCCATCAGGAAACTCGGATCCTGATTTGCAACCTGTGTTCAGCAATCTGGTCTGGTCTGTCTGGTCTGTGTTTCTGTTTTACCCACTTCATCCTGATTTTACATCACTTTGTCCCTGATTTTTCTCTTTGCCCTGACTTCGCTTTCCGATAGTATCTTACCATATGCATTCCTGAAAGTTGTCTCATCTCTGGAGGGGCGCCCCGGAGCAGACAGGAGTAAAGAAAAGGGAAATGCTTTGTAAGATGTTTTCATGCTTGTGTCCTGTGGGTGTCTGTGGGGCGCTAGGTCACCCCACAGGGGGAGATTGCACCCTGGAGTCTCCTGACAGATGAACCCAGGAGGAAGCCGAGGCCCGCCCCTGTGGAAGGTCTTAACCAAGGTCAGACCTTGGGCGGTAAGCAGAATCTTTGCATGTGCATGTTGGGCTGGATTTGGGGAGATGACAGTGAGTGACTTGAAGGTTGGAAGATGTCCCCATTGCAGGCCCCAGGGAAGGCCGTGGAGTGGAGCAGGTTTCGGGCTCACCACTCCGGGGTGAAGTGTCACTTCTGTCTCTTCCATATCTGGGGCCCTGGAGCCCAGGGATCTCAGAATTTCGGGGTGGCAGTCCTGTGGGTGTGTCCACAGTGAGGAACCCCTGGGGCATCTCTTCTAGCCTCCTTGCTCTGCTGATGCTTTCAAATTCCTCTGCTTCCTCCTGCTGGCTCTGGGATATTTCTTGGAGCTGGGAAGGAAGTGGGGGAAAGAGTGAGCTATAGGGTGCATTGGAGAAAGTGGGATTGGATGAGACTGGGCGGCCGGCTGCCTGTGTGTATGTGTGTGTGTGTGCGCGCGCGCACATGCTGCATGAACGAGCTTGTGTGCTGTGCCGGGGGCTGGGAGGCTCTGAGGCTCTTGGGGGTCAATCCCTCCTGTGGCCTGGTGGCCGAGGCGCTCCGCCTCTTGTCTCCCAGGATTGGCCCACGGCTCTGAGTCCCGGGTCTGCCTCTTTCTGGCTGTGTGACGTGACCTGGACAAGTCACGGAGCCTCTGTGCATGGCTCTTCAGTTTACCCACTGGTGAAATGGGGTGATGAATGATACACGTCCTCATAGGATGTGGTAAAGCAAAGGGGGCTGAGGGGCCATCTGAGGCCAAGGCATTCCTACAGGCTGCGACCTGCCCTCTCCCTCCTGTCCATGGCTCATGCACCCAGGGAGCCCATCTGGGGCCACGCAGCTGGATGCAGGGGTCTCCTGCTAGTGGCTCATGGATGTCCCTCAGGGGCCTCAGGCCCAAGCTGTCCCCAGCAGGACCCAGGTCCTTCCTCACGTCAGACCCTTGTCCTGGGCTTCCTCCTGGAGTGTGGGGCGCAGGCCAGAGACCCCCGGGGTCACCCACGCTGCCCACTGGTGTGGTTGCCTGCCCGGCGCTTGCAGCAGCCCCCTCCCCGGTCTCCCCACAGACATTCTGGACATTCTGTGCATGCGGCTGTGGGCGGGCCCCCAGCGGTACTGTGCTGCGACCTTACTCAGAGCCCCGAAGAGCTTCCCACCACTTTTCACGGCCTTGGAGGCCTGTCTGCCCAGGCGCCTGCTGACCTCCGACCTCCCCTGGGCGGCCCCCTGCAATCCCTGTGTGCTAATGCTGGTGGGTGGGGGGGCGCTGGCCAGGCAGGGCGGGAGGGGAGGGGGCGGTGGATATTTCTTTGTGGCCTAGGGAGCCTCTCTGGGAGATGCTGTCAGTCAGGAGGCCTGGAGGCCGGGCCCGAAGGTGGCGCAGAGCGGGCCCCACAGGGAGGGGTTGCCCCGGGGGCCCCTGCTTGTCCTCACGCTGAACTCTGGTGCCCACTGCAGACCCCCCGGGAGCAGCGCCCGGGGCCGCGGTGGTGTGTCCGTGGCCATGGTAACCGCCTGGCACCAGGGCCCTGCTTGTTAGGCTAACGAGGCAAGCCTGCTGGGCTGAGGTGGGGAGTCAGTGGGGAGCTGGGGACGCCGCCCCAGGGCTCGGCTTGGCTTGTCTGGCAGGCCACCGGGCCAGGAGCAGGGCCCAGCAGGAACTGGGGCCCCCCTCTGGGGTCCTAGGGGCTCGGGCCAGGCCCACGGGGTGGGGGTGTGGTGGTGAGTCGTGGCTAGCTCCTATGACCAGTTGAACTGGCTGGGGGGGTGGGGATGGGGAACGTGAGCAGGGGGGTGGTTGGGAGGTGCCCACTTTCACCTGCCCCCCCTGCTCCCCTCCACCCCCCTGAATAGTTTTAGGCATTTTCACTTTCCCCCTCTGCTACTCCCTGCACCCCATCTAGGCCATTTTACTGGGTCGAATAGTGTCCCCCAAATTCATGTTTCCCCAGAAGTGCAGATGGGGCTTTATGTGGAGCTAGGGTTGTTGCAGTTGTACCTGGGATGAGGCCCTGTTGGAGGAGGGTAGACCCCAAAACCAGACAAGAGACCCTGGGCCTGAGGACACTTCCTTTTGCTGGGCAGAGTTCTGTAGCTTGGTGCCTCAGTTTCTGCATCTATAAAATGGGGGTAGCTGCATTCCCTGCCTCATGGGGGAGTGGGGTGGATTAGGGTGTTTGGGGTGACCTCTGACGACCTGCTGTAGATAAGTGTGCACGCCACTTCCTGCCCCACCCTCCGTGTCTGGTCTCTGGGCAGGGCTGGGCGGGGAAGGGGTGCTTTGGAAAGGGCCCTGAGCTGGCTGGGGAGCTGGGCGAGCTCCGAGCGCCTGTTTTACGGTAGCTCAGTTAAGCCCCATGGTAACTCCCATGCGGCCAGAGCCGTTCCTTTCCCTGTTTCCTGATGGGGAAACTGAGGCAAAGAGTGGTGGTGACATTCTTCAGGGCATGCAGCTTGTAAGTGCCTTCCGTGGTGGCAGGTTGTCACAGGCGGAGTCTGGCCTTTCCTTGGCTCTCCTTCCCTTTCCCTTGGATTGTGGGTCTGGGGGGGGGGGTGGCCTGGGTGCGCTGTGTGTCCAGCCCTCCGCATCTCTGCCCACTCTCTGCCCCAACCCAGCCTGTCCCCCTTGGGGTCACCCTTGCGGGCTCCCGGGCTGTGGCCGGCTCTGCCGTGCAGGAAGCCGACCCCGATGTCTGGGCTATAAATAGCAGCCGCAGCGCCGCGCTGGGCAGGAAGCTGCATCTCCTGGCACCTGGGCTCTGGCCACTGCCCCCATGCTGCAGCGCCTCCTGGAACCTTCCTTTTCCCGGCAGGAACGCCAAGACGGAAGCATGTGGGCACCCCAGGCATTGTGCTGCAGGTTTGCTGTGTGACCTTTGGGCTCTCACTGCCCTCTCTGTGCCCCCCGAGCCCCTGGCCATGTGTTCCGGACGCCGCTGTGCTTCCTGTGCTGTAAAGGGTGTCCCCAGGGTGTCGGGATGGTGGCTGGGGGTGTGTGGAGGGCAGGGGGGGAGGTTTGTTGTTGAGAGGAGGGTGGGTGGTCTTTGCCTTGGAGGTGGGGGAGGTTAGCGGGAGGGGGTTATCCAGGGAATCTGGGGAGGGGACATGGGACCTATCTAGATGTGTCTGTGGGGGAACGTGATGAGGGGGAGCTGCCTGGAGGGTCCTGGACTAGGAGATGGACGATGGGGTGGGCACGTGGGCATTTGAGACCCGTCTCGACTGCTGGCTTTCAAGCAAGAGAGAGCCATTTCATTGCGCCCACTGTCGTCTTTTGTGTTTTCATGGTTAATATTGTTAATGTTATTGTGTTGTTAGGGGGCAGGGCTCGTCTTGTCCCTCTTGGACCGTCAGGCCCTTGGGGGCCCTGGCTCCTGGGATTTCCTGAGTGGCTTTGCTGCAGGGCACATTGGTGGTCTCTGCCTCCCTGGTCCCAGTTGACCACCCTGCCCCCCGTTTCTGGCAGATACCAGCTGCATGGTGCAGGCTAATATGGCTTGATGCTTTGGACATTTTTCCAAGCCTGAGTGTCATGCTGCAGGTCAGCTGTACCTTGCAAAGCCTTCCACCTTCACAGAGGTTACGTGCTTTGTTGGCGCCCGCACCGTTCTTGGCCCAGAGCGCATGAACATGGATAAGTATAGGTTTCAGCAGGGTGGCTTCTCTGTTAGCAATCTTGCTGGATTGTGGGGTGTACAATAGGGCAATTTGTGACTCGTCCAAAAAAAAGGAAAGAAACCTTGCCAAAGAACGTCGATTGATGAGTTACCAGTTGTCATCTTAAAGAGGGAAGTCTCTAGTGATGAGCCACAGGACTCTGCCTGATTCACATTTTCATCAAAGGCTAGACTCGACACTGTTGGGGTATGTTTTCACCGTACAGGTGGCAGAACTGGGTGTGCCTCCAACGCTCTGTAGGAGTGGAGAAACTGAGTCATGTGACCCAGCAGTTGCTTTTGGAGTTCAGGGTTTGTGGGGGTGGGCCATAGGAGCAGTTTCCTCGCCGCTCAGGTATTTGGAGCCTGTGGTCAGGAGAGTAATGGTTTCTCCCACAGTTGTCCATGGCCTGGTCCCCAGCAACGGTGAATATATTGTCACAGGGCGAAGGGCTGCGGCCCTTGGGATTCAGGCTGCTCGTCAGCCAACCTTCAGATGGGGAAATTAGCTTGGATAATCCTGGTGGGCTCAAACTCCTCACGAGGGTCCTTATAAGGAGGAAGCAGGAGGTCAGAGCCAAACCGAGACTGGAAGATGCTCTGCGGCTGACTTTGAGGATGAAGGAAGGGGCATGGAGCCAAGCACTGCAGGCAGCCTCTGGAAGCTGGGAAAGGCCAGGAACGAATTCTCCCGTGGAGCCTCCAGAAGGAGCACAGCCCTGCCAACACCTGGACTTCTAGCCCTGTTTTGGACTTCCGACTTCCAGAACTGCGATAATAAATTTTATGCTGTTTTAAGCCACTGAGTTTGTGGTCATTTATTACAGCAACAGGAGAAAACTCATACGTGGCCTGCATCTGCCCTGAGAACCGGCAGCCAGGAGCAACGTGGTCATTTATTTATGTATTTAAAAAAAAAAGAGATTTATTTATTTATTTATTTGAGAGAGAGAGAGAGAGAGAGAGAGAGAGAGTGCGAGCATGCGAGCAGGGAAGGGGCAGAGGGAGAGGGAGAGAGAATCCCAAGCAGGCTCCATGCTGAGTGCGGAGCCTGACATGGGGCTCGATCCCGCGATCCCACAACCCTGAGATCATTAGCTGACCCTGAGATCATGACCTGAGCCGACATCAAAAGAGTCAGACGCTCAACTGACTGCACCACCCAGGCGCCCCACAGCATGGTCATTTAGATGCTGGTGCATCCCGACTGCCCAGTGACCTTGAAGTCAGGCGACTGCTCCAAATCTTGGCCTTGACCTGGGGCTGTGGGTGAGGGACTCGGAGCCAAGAGAGGAAACTGCAAACTGTAAAGGGCCATGCTGGGAGGAAAAATGAAAGATGAAAAAGATCTGGAAGCAGAGAGATGACCCTTTGGAAGCTTTGGAGAGGGGAAGGGGTGGTGTGAGGTAGGGATGTTGGTTTGTGTGTGTGTGTGTGTGTGTGTGTGTGTTTTCTTTTTTCTTAATTCCTTCAAATCCAGTCAGGGCACCTGGTCCCAGTGATGGCCAGAAAAATGATACGTCCCCATCCTATCCACAAACCCATGATGAGCCATGGATGATTCTTCTGGGTGGCGTCTCCCAAGGGGCAGGTGTTCTAGATTCTCGGAGCAGACAGGTGATGCCACACACTGCCTCCTTCCCGGCTTTATTGAAAAGAGGAAGAAAATGGCCCATAGGCCAAATGGCCCTGAAGGCCTCTGGACCCGTGTCCCGAAACCTGAACCCTGCAATTAAATGAAACTAGATACTTAGGTGGGGAGGGCTTCTCCTGCCTGAAGAGGCTCCAGAGACCAGGCCCTGGGGACCTGCTGCTGGTGGATGGACTGTGTGGAGTTTGGGGCTGGGGGCGGGGCGGTGGGGAGAGAAGCTGCCTCAGGGAAAGGGGAGGGGGCGGGAAAGCACCAGCCAGCCTGGGTCCAAGAGGCCGGGCTCAGGGCCACCAGCTAGGGTGGCTGCCTTTTATTAAAACAAAAAATTGCAGGTGACTTTCCGGTCGCCCGAGTCCCCTCCTTGGAGGCATCTACTTCTCAACTAGACATGTGCTCTTCTAATCCCGTGTTTTCATGCTTCACGGGCCTCTGTGTGGATCCCTGCACGGCCCGGGGCCCTGTCTCGTCTCTGGGCTGGAAGAATGCACGCGGACATGTTTTTCTGTGGGCCCTGCTCTGCAGTTTGTTATTAAGGTGAGCCGTAGGACTCTGCCAGTTTTATAGGTCAAAAGTGGTCGAATATCGACAGCTTTTATATAATTCAAGCTAGTAATTTCCTGTCCTTGCTTAGGCGGGCGGGGGAGCGGAGTGACTACACGCAGGGATTTTGATGGCTTGTGGGTTCCCATCCCTCCCCCACCCCCACACCGCTCATGGCCTCTTACCAGCTGTGAGGCCCCAGGCACATTATCGTCTCTCCCTGTGCCTCAGTTTCCCTATACGTAAAACGGGGATCGAAACACTACCTATATTCTAGATGTGTTTTGCGGATGAGAAGTGTCATGTACAAGGCGTTTAAAACCGGGTAGCTGTCTTCATTATTACTATTATTATAATTTTTTAAAATTAGGATTTTGTAGCGTGTTGGTGCAGTTCGATCTAGTTGGTGGATTTTAACTTCTGTAGAGACAGTATTTTGTCATGGGGATACGTGACATATGATTGGTTATTCCCCGGGATGCCACTTGAGTTGATTGTGGCATTTGGACAGACCTTCTCCCAGTGCCTCGGGGTGCTCACGTGCGTCCATCTCCTCCATGCGTTCCTGGGACTGGAATCTTCGGCTTGTGGCCTTTCCGGACGTTGCCAGTAGGCGCTGCCCCCGGGGGAGGGGGGCTGCACTGGCCGACCCTCTCTGCTTTGGGGGCTGGGATCTCCCTACGGCTAAGCCCTTGGGTGGGGTGTGCGGTTTGATGGCTGCCTTACGAAAAAGACTTCTGGTTTTTAGAAGCAGAACAAACGTGTTCTCTATAAGTTGGAAAATTAAGAAACAAAAAGCCTGCACATAAAAAAATCCGACCACATTCCCACCTCCCAGAGAGGGAGCGTTGGCATCTTGGTGTATGTGGGTTTTGATGAAAAGGACCAGCTCTGATCTCTGCTGCCCTGAAGTGACCATGGGGCACGGGAGCAGTGAAATATGGGGATTCTGCAGCCCCCACTCCAGACCCAGCAGGTCAGCATCCTCAGGGATCGTGCAGGGGTTTGGCTGCTTGGGGTGGGGCTTTGCATCAGCTGGATGCGGAACCTGCCTCTGCCCTGCAGTAGCTGTGGGACATAGCTCATGGAACCTCACCCCTCAGAACCTCATGATTTCATCTCCTTGCACGGTTTTTGTGCAGCCCTGCGCACAGTAGGTGCTCAGTTGATGCTTGAAGGGATGCAGGTACAGTAGGGTCTCTCAATCTGGGCATACTAACATTTGGGCCAGATAATTCTGATCTAGGGGCTGTCCTGTGCATTCGAGGGTGTTGAGCAGCATCCCTGGTCTCTGCCCACCCAGTAGATGGTACCCCCCCCCCCATTGTGACAACCAGAAATGACTGTAGGACCAAGCCCTGGGGGGGGGCACAGTCGCCCCTCCAGGACCCCTGTGGTATATGATAGGACCTCAGAGAGGACTGTCTGGAAGGCAGAGAAGCCCCAGGACAGTTTTCCTTGGAGTCTATGCCCACCGTGTAGATTTTCTTCATTCAGGGCGCCTGGGTGGCTCAGATGGTTGAGCGTCTGCCTTCGGCTCAGGTCATGATCCCAGGGTCCTGGGATCGAGTCCCGCATCGGGCTCCCTGCTCAGTGCAGAGCCTGCTTCCCCCTCTCCCTCTGCCATTTCCTCTGCTTGTGCTCTCTGGCTCTATCTCTCTGTCAAATAAATAAATAAAATCTTTAAAAAAAAAGATTTTCTTCATTCGGATGCTTTCGTTAAGTACCTACTGTGTGCTGGGAGCTGTCCTAGGTGCTAGGATTCGTCTGGGAACAAGGCAGGCAGGCGGCTCCCCTTCTTGTTTGTCCCAGGCATAGCTGGACACTCTGCTCACTCACCCCAGCTCAGCCTTGGGATATGGTGGTGACTTAAGCCCCATTCCTGCCTTAGTCTCCCCCCCCTCTATGAGATGGGGACAAAGGTTGTCCTGAGGGTTGCAGGTGACCCCATGAGGAACTCCATCACCTTGGGCTGGCTGTTTCCTTTCCAGGCCACAGTGTCCCCACCTGGAGAGCCGGTGTTTGTGGTAGCACTGATCTGGGCTGCCGTGGGGATTAGCGAGTTCTTTGCTCAGGCATACGGCACACGGTAGGTGCTTCGTGACGGTGGGCAGATGATGTGTGCATAGACTCTGAAGGCCAAGTGTGCAAGCATCTGCCCTTGGGTCATTGCAGCCAGCTGGGCAGGGGGTAGGGTGTGCTGGTGGAGTGCCCACGGCATCCTCTCTGTGACTGGCCATGCGGGTGGGGGTCTCGGTGGGCAGGAGCTCAGCTGTCTTCCTCCCCAGGCCTGTAAGGAGCTGGCTCAGTGGAGATCCCTAAGGCGATTAAGTGGGTTCATTTGATCCTGAACGTGAACTTGAGCAGGCGGCTTATCTCTTGGAGATGAAAGCCAGGCAGGCGATGAGCCACCTGGCCCAGGCAGGGAGTTCGGGATTTTATCCTCCACTCTTTGCCCAGCTGGGGCCTGTGCTGGGGGCTTTTGCCCCACCTGCCTCCAGCCCCCCTCAGCTGCGTGTTCAGACTGTGTGCTTTTGATGCTGGTCTAATAGGGGCAGGCACATGCCACAGTAATTCATTGGACCCTTTCAATCGCATGAGCTAGCAATGATCATCACTTTCCCTGTATGACGGGCAAGCTGTCAAGGCTCAGAGAGGTCAGCTAACTTTCCCAGGGCCACACAGCATTCTGACCCCCCCACCCCCAACAATATTTGCAGTATATATGTGGAAAATCCCCTTGTATTCTTGGGCCCTGAAATTCCTCCTTCGTACAGTCTTGACTTTACACAGAATTAACAACAACAAGAAAAATCAATGTAATGCCCTAGTTGTAGTATAAAGGGAAATGGAAGGAAGATGCTGCTGGCTCCCACTCAGAATGAGTAAGTAGAGATTTGAGAGAAGTGAGCTCAGAAAGGTTTCGGTACCGGAAATATATGAAAGTGACTTAAAAAAAAAAATAAAGGCAAGTGTTTGGATTGGTTCTGGCAGGTTTTTTTTTAATGGCCGGGTCATTTGAGAATTGTGGAGGCTGACTTTCGTGGCGGGGGCCTGTTTCCTCGGCTGAGTGGCTGTCGGAGGACCGCCGTGATCGCCCCTGTACGTTTCTGGCATGTTCCGAGACCCCCTGTGCCCTCACCACAAGAAAACGGTGATAGTAACGGCAGTCAGACGACCACTTTGCTGCAGGCCCTTTGTGCAGTCTGGGTGATGCTGGCTCACCGTAACGTGCTGGGGAGTGGGATGCCCGCCGCAGAGACCCTCTCCAGTTTCCCACCCACAGTAACGAAACCAGTGAGGGCAGACCGGGCCCCCGTCTGGCTTGGATGTGTGCGGTAGCCTCCCCCTGGCCCCTGAATCCACTCTTGTCCCCTGGATCTGTCCTCCATGCTGCAGGCGGAGAGACCCTGTCTGAAGGAGGAGACTCTTCCGTGTCTGGCTCTGCAGGCCCTGCCTCCTCCTTGGAGGATGAAGCCAGAGGCCCCGGGGCCTGGGCAGCGCCTGCTGCATTCACCCCTCTCCGCACCCCGGCTTTTGCACTTGCTGCCCCCCTGCCTGGCATGCTCCGTTGCTGCCATTGGTCTCAGATGTCACCCGGGAGGGCTCCCCACTTGCTGTCTGTAGTGAGTGTGAAGCCCCTCGGTGGCTTTATTCCCTCAGGTTTTGGTGGCCTTCCCACGTCCGAGGTCACTTCCCAGGCGGCAGGTGCTGTGTCCATCTTGTCCGCTGCTGGGCCCCTGGTGACTGGAACGGTGCCGGCACATAGTAGGGGCTCGGTCGGTTTGTGTCGATGGCCAGATGGGTCCCTTTGCAGCGAGATGGAGCCTGGCCGGGGCCAGGTCTCCGTGGGCCTGACGTGGGGGGCAGGGGAGGACGGGTGCTGGACACGGGGCCCTTGTCCCTCAGTGGCTTCCAGCCTGTCTGGAACCGGCCGGACTGGTGCCTGCTCCTTCCTGCCCGGGGAGAGAGGCTCTGAGGGGGTCAGGGTGCAGATGCGGTCAGCGGGCTGATGTTGGCCTCAGGGTTCATTTGGCAATGCTAAAGATACTTCCGGTTGTCCCAAGGCGGGGAGGGGGGGCGGGGGGTGCTTCAGGGGCCAAGGACGCTGTACGCATCCTGCAGGGCACAGAGCAGCCCCCCCAGGGAACAGTGATCCGGCCCAAAGCGCCAGAACCTGGTGTCGGGCCTCAGGAGCTCAGCATCTAGGTGGTGCTCTGGGCGGGGGAGGGCAGGGCAGACCTAGGTCCCCTTTCCGTGCTGGCTCCACATTGCCGTGGCCCAGAGTGTGCCCCCGAGCAGGCTGACTGGGCATCCCAGAGTTGCTCGTTTCTGTTCCCAGTGCGGGGCGGCCGTCAGCTTGCGTCCGTGACGTGTCCCCACACCTGCGGGCTTCCCACAGCCTGGCTGCCGTAGCTTCTTCCCCTCCGCTCCCCCAGGGCTGAGAGCCAGTTGGAGGCACTGGGAACGCCGTTGCTGCGGTGGGAGCTCCCCTTGAAAGCATCCCTCCCAGTGCCCTTCTTTACCGATGGCGAGGCCGAGGCCCAGCGCCTGTGAGGAATTGGCCCCGGGTTGCAGAGCACAGCACAGCAGGGCCTGGACCAGGGAGGCCCTGGGGCTCCCACTGTCCCCTCCCTCTGGCTAGCGGGCTCCTCCCACTGACCAGATTCCACATCCCCTACCGTCATTTCGCTTACTTATTTTATAATTTGATGGATTTTTAAATCTTTTATGTCTACGTGTATATATATGTAGCTTGTCATGTTGCGTTTCTGTATTATTTATGCCATTTATTTTTCTTATTTTAAAACCATATTATCGATTTAGTCACATGATGAATGCTAGTCAGTCAGAAACAGGAATGAAGCACTGGTACATTTATAATGCGGACAAACCTTGCAAACACGATGTGGAGTGAGAGGACCCAGACACAGAAGGCCACACGGTGTGTGACTCTGTTGATAAGAAATGCCCCGAACAAGCAAACTTGTAGAGGCGGGGTACAGATGAGTGGTTGCTGAAGCGGGGGGCTGGGGGCATGGTGGAGGGGGGGGTGACTGCCCGTGGGCAGGGGGCTTCCTTCCCTCTCAGGTCCAGGAGATGTTCTGGAGCTAGGTGGGGGTTGTAGTTGCACAACACTGAATGTCACTGGTGCCGCTGAGTTGTTCACTTTATTTACTTTTAAAGATTTTATTTATTTATTTATTTGAGAGAGGGAGATCATGAGCCGGGGTGGGGGGCAGAGGGAGAAGCAGGCTCCCCGCTGAGCAGGGAGCCCGATGTGGGGCTCGATCCCAGGAGCCCGGGATCGTGACCTGAGCCGAAGGCAGACGCTTCACTGACTGAGCCCCCCAGGCGCCCCTGAGTTATTCACTTTATAATGGTTAATTTTATGTTACGTGAATTTCACCACACTAGAAAACCAGTCTGGGAACTGAAACAGACATGTATTTATTGAGCTCTTACCGTATGCTAGGCACCGTATGCATTTGCTTACGGAGTCTCTAAGTCAGCCCCAGGAGGTGAGAGTTTCTACTTCACAGGCTAGGGGCAGGCGCAGAGTTAAGCAGCCTGCCCAGGATGACACAGCCAGAAAGCAGTGGAACCTGGGGCTGGGTCTGACGTCCCCATGTCTGGGGCCTGTCTCGGCTGAGCCCAGCCAGGAAAGTGGTAGAGGTCTGTGCGGGGGTGGGGCTCTCTTGCCTGCCTGCCTGCCCTCCAGCTGTGAACACCCTTGAGGGGCAGTGCTTTGCTGGGGCTGAGGGGCCCTGGGGAGCCCTGGGTTGGGGTCCATGTGGGTGGGATCCCTGAGAGGGACCCCAGGCACAGTGGCTGTTCTTTGTCCCCACCCTCACCACAGCTACAGAAGCAGGAACTTTCCAACACAGGGTTGGGTGCTGTGATTCAGTGTGGCTCACTCTGGGGAGCACGGGGGGCCCCCCTGGGCTGTTTTCAGTTTCCGCTGAGTTTCTCGCTCTGACTCAGTGTTGCCCCTGGCCCCAGTGACCTGGACTTCTGAACACCTGCTGAGCCGAGCTCCTGCTCATGGGAGCAGTCAGAAAGAACCAAGTTTGAGGCCATCCCTCGCTGGCTTCCTTGGGCCTTGGTTTTCCCATCTGTGTAGTAGGGGCATGGAAGGAGGTGTTTATTGGTGTTTCTCACATCGATCAGTGGATGTGAGGGACCGCACAGGTCTGGGTGTGTGTGGAGGGATTTAGTGCAGAAACAAGAGGCTAAAAGCCAGTAGAGTAGAGGCTCTCGGGGGAGGCCCACGCCCTGTACCCACCTCCCCCATCCTCTCCATGGCAGACCTGGGTGGAGGGTGTGTGTGTCAGGGCCCTTCTGTTCTCCAGGATGACCAGCTGCCAAGCCCAGTGGGTGAATGAGTGGTGGCCACTGAGCCTGCATCTCCCACCGGGTCCTGCTGTAGAGGCTGGGATGGAAGCCTGTGCTCTGGGTCTTCTCATCCCAGCCGGGCTCCAGGGCTGAGGCTGGGTGTCCGAGGTGCTGGGGGAGTTGACTGACGTCTGAGTAGGATTGGGGGCTGAGCTCCGGTCCCTGGGGAGGCCCAATGGCAAGCTTGACCTGAGCTTGAACGGTGTGACCTGCTGGCCTACAGAGTAGTCCTGGCCTCGTCCCTGCTTTATAGATGAGGAAACTGAGGTTTGCAGAAGTAAGGTGAGGTGACTTCCTCAGGCTTTTCAGAATGGCAGGGCTGGAGTCTGAGCCTCAGCCAGCCTGATTTTCGCCATTCTGGTTATTATTGTTTTGTAGCTGAGGAAACAGCCTCGGAGAAGTTCAGCCACGAGCATGGGGTCGTCCAGCTAGAACCTGGAGTGAATCCGGGTGTCAGGCCAGGCCCTGGGCTTCAGGGACTCTGGGTATGGGCTCCCTTGCTGGGCCTTACTGTCCCATCTGTGCAGTGAACACTGCCTCAAGGATTGTGTGGTCCCTCCTGCTTCGTAGGTCACGGAGGCTGGGGCTGGGGCTGTTGTCCAGCACGCAAGCCAGTGGGGGGCATGCAGAGGGAGGCCCGGAGAGGGTGTGGGAGGGAGGGACGGAGGACAGGGAGGAAGTGCGCAAGGACCCTGGTCGCTCTCGGGACCACATCAGTGGGAGCCGTCCTGCCTGCCCGGGGTTGCTGGGTTCCCTGGAATATCCCCTGGGCCCCAGGTGACAAATCTCTTACCGTCTTTTGACCTGGACAATTAATTGCTCTGGCGATCGATGGCTCCATGACACCCCTGCTCTCCCAGGCAGCCCCCAGCCCCTCCCTGCAGCCACTAATGGTCCAGACCCCGCTCCGGGGTGGGGGGAGCCTGGGGCCGGAGGCAGGGAAGGCTCTGCAGCGGTTTTCCTTCTGGCTGACCATCAGGATCCAGTGGCAGACAGCCTCTCTGGGGGGAACCCAGCTGCTAACATCTTGGGGTGCTTGCTTTGTGCTCTCAAAGGGGCAGAGACCGAGTTATCTTTACAACGAGGGGGCCACTGAAGGGCATCCAGAGGCTTCTGGAAGTTTCCACCCCATGCAGAGAGCCTGCTCTCTTGTCTCCTGCCCCACAGGGGGCTTCTGGGCCGGAGTATCCAGCAGAGGTAATGGTGTGTGGTTATAGTGGATGCCTGGATGCAAATCTCAGCTGTGGGAAGCCTCGGGGAGCTTTCTTGCCTCGCTGCCTCATTGCCCCCATCTGTAAAATGGGGAGGGCCATAGGGTGGTTGTAAGAATTAACCAGTTACTAGGCACAGAGGGCTGAACAGTGTGCCTGGCACCGTGAAGCCCTCGGGAGGGGAGCTCCAGGTCCTTGCGGGCTGTCAGTGCCGGTGGTGGACGGACAGATGGATGGACAGATGGCTTCTCCACGCTGGCGCCTCCACAGGCCTGGAGGGAAGCCCCTGGCCCTCCCGGCCTGGTCTGCACCGCCTGCCCTGCCTTGGCCTGTGCTTGGTGGGGAGCCAGGCTGCCGAAGCCACGCGCCTGGGCCCCCGCCTGCCCCCCCTTCCCTCCAGAAACAGTCGATATTCTGGCTCCTTCCTGGCGTCTCATTTCTCCAGTCGGTTGCTGTCCCCGAAGATGGCCCCACACCCTGAGCCAGGAGATGGGCAGGAGGTTTCAGAGAAGCATGTTTGGGGCCAAATTGGGGGTGTCGAGGGTACAGGAGGGGGTGGCTGAGCATATGCCCAGGTTCCAATCTCCCCGCACCCCGCCCCTCGAAGGCTGTGCAGTCTTGTGGGGCTGCCGAACCTCTCTGGGCCTCCATTTCTCCATCTCGGAAATTAGGTCAGGATCGTGCCCCCCCCTTGCCGGGCTGTGAAGATGGTCCAGAGCCTGGCAGCAGATGCCTGCCGAGGGGGTGTTGCTGTGAGGGTGCCAGTGTGGTGGTTTGCCTGATGCTGGTGCAGGCCTCTCTTGAGAGCCCAGACAGACGGACTTGGGGGCCGGGGGGTGTGCAGGGCCGCATCAGGGCTGCTCCTCCCTTCTCTCCCTGACCGTGTGCCCCCCTTGCGTGGACCTTGGGGCCCCTCGAGTGGGGCTGTGTCCCCCACCGTTGGATGGGCTCTGTCCCCCTTTGGACGGAGCCGTGCATCCCCCTCTGTGGGGCCCCCACCGCTCCTCCTCTTTGTCCTTCCCAAGGCTCTGTCCACGTCCACCCCCACCCCCTGGCCTGGCTGTGGCCGCCAGCGTCCTGGTGGGAGGGCCCCGTCTGGCCAGTGTGTGCCCCTGCCTCCTGCTGCCTGCAGTGTTTGCTGGCTGCCGCAGGCCGCTGGGGAATCAGAGGCCCGGACAACTGGCAGTGACTGCCTCTCTGCAGCTCCTAGGAGAGACGCCGCGGGCCGGCATGCCCCAGCTGTCACTTGAGAAGGAAAATGAAATGTCCCAGTGGCTTCTGAATGGAAGGGCCGCAGAGCCTGCCTCCCACTCCGGCCGTCTGGGCTGCTGGCTACCACAGTGGTGGGGACGGCCCACCCCGGGCCCCTGTTCACCTGAGGCGATGAGATGTGCTGGGTGGCCCCGGGTGGCTCCCCTTGGTCCCCCTCTGTGCCTCCTCCCACCCCAGAAGGCCTCAGGGCCCTGGCCTGGTGCCTGAAGCCCCCAGATCCAACCTGCAGGGCCTGCTTCTGGAGGTCATGCTTGTCCCGTGGGGGCCAGCGCCCGCCTCGTTGATGGCCTCTGCAGAGCTGTCCGGCACGGCTCACACTGCTGGCTGTTGGGGGCCATGCAGAGGCTCGCATGGGCACCCCTTCCCTTTCTTCGGAGGGGCAGGCCCCGCAGTGGTCCCTGGGCTCTGGGTGATTCTGTAGAACTTGCCCTGTGCTTGCTGAGGGGCTTGGAAATGGGAAGGTGGGGGCTGCAGGCGGAGCATCTCC
This sequence comes from Zalophus californianus, assembly GCF_009762305.2. Lineage (NCBI taxonomy): Eukaryota > Metazoa > Chordata > Mammalia > Carnivora > Otariidae > Zalophus > Zalophus californianus. Next base: position 5,606,982 of record NC_045608.1, read on the forward strand.
CCCTGAGGGCCGGCCCTGAGGGTCCTGCCTGGTCCCAGCCCTGCCTGCGGCTGCCCTGGGCGGGCAGTGATGTCTGGGGGCCGGGAGGCTGCTGGTGAGTCGTCACCCCTGCTCCTTGTGGGGTCCCAGTCTGTGTGTCTGTCCTGACCGTGGGGACCACGGAGGGACGTGGCAGTCAGCCGTGAGGTCCCCTTTTGGAGCCTCAGTCTGTCCGTCGGGGAGCCGGGCAGCAGCGGCTCCAGAGGGAGGCTGCAGGAAGGATTAAGTTGGATCTGTGCTGCCTGGCCCAGAGTCTGAGCGAACACAGGGGCAGGTTGCCCCTGACCGTGACATCCCTGATGCTCAGCCCCGGTGCAGGGGTTAAGACTGCTGGGGCTCCCATCCTGACTTCTCCACTCTCTGACTCAACCTCTCTGGGTCTCCATTTTCTCATCAGTAAAACACCCGCTGCTGGAAGGGTTGTTGGAGTTTAGCAAGTAAAGGCTCGGCCTGGGGCTGGCGCTGAGTAGCTGAGCGTTAGTTATGACCACTGTTCTTATTAGTTGTTGGTTTTGTGGCTGCTGTCAGATCGGTTGTTGCAGGAGGGAGGGCTGCCTGGAGGAAGAGGGCTTGTACGCATGGTGGGATTCTGGTGGGTGTGGGAGGTGCATGGTGGGGTGGGGTGGTGTGTCGGGGGAGGGGATTGGTGGAAGACAGAAGGCAGACCCAGGGCCCCACTGTGTGCGTAGCCCCATGATGCACCCGCTGTGTGCTGGACTCTGGGTTGGGTCTCTTGTGAGCTGGTTGGGCCCACTGTGTGCCAGGCCCTGTCTCAGCCCTACCGTCAGCTGCAGCCCGTGGTGTTGGCCCCACTGTGTGTGTGCCCCTCCTGCATACCCAGCTTCTTCTAATCTGAGCCTCACCCTCCTGGTCCTCCCCTGCCTCTGGCTTTGGGCAGAGATTTGTGGCCTCAGGGAGGGATGGATCAGGTCCTTTCCTGCGAGACTCAGGGTCTGCTGGGGGTGGCCAGACAGAGCCTTTGGGCGGGGTGGCAGTGAGGGCCAGAACATGCCTGGATTGTCCAGAAAGGCTTACTCGTTGGGAGCAGGGGGAGGGGAGACAGCATGATAGAGCTGGGCTTTGAGGAATGTGTAGGAGATCTCTGGAGAGACCGCTTGCTATCATCAAGCTGCAGGCACAGACCTGTCCAATGTGGGCCTCAGTCTGCCTCACTGTGAAATGAGCATATTAGGGAGAAATTTGCTGGTGTCCTAGGAGAGTCAAGGAAGCATCCAATTCTAGCCCTTGTTCCATGAGTTTCCAGCTGAGACCCTTGGAACAGGGGTCATCTCTCCCTTTCCCTGTTTCTCTTGGAGCACTGCTCTGGGGCCCTGAGCAGGGGGACACGTTGAAGGTACTTGTTGTGACGGTAAGTTGGTTGAGCACCTGTGCCATGCTGCGTGCTGTTCTGTATCGGCTTATTCAGCGGGCACCGCACTGTACAGGGGGTTGGGGACACTGTGCCCACCCCTCGGGTTACAGGTGGGGCACAGGGAGACGAGTGGCTTGAGCAGGACTGGAACCCGGGCTGCCTCTGGCCCCACCTCGCCCATTGTCTGTGGGCACCGTGGGTGCTCTGTCAACACCTTGTTCTCTTTTCTGCACCTCGAAAATGTGCCTCCCGGGGCCCTGACCACGGTGCTGCCCCTGCAGGGAGGCCGGGAGGAGGCTGGGTTGGGAGAGAGGATTTGTTCCGTGTGTTTGTGGGTGGGGGCCTGTAGCCCCCTGCTCCGGAAGCAGGTGGGGGTAAAGGCCTGGCATCACACCACGGCCTCGAGGGGCCAGCAGGGTTGGGGACTTGCCCCTGGGTTGCCGTGGTGGGGCCTGGTGAGAAAGGCCTGGAGGTGCTGGAGTCCAGCCAGCGATGCTTACCTGGCCCTGAGCCTGAGCCCTTAGGCTCTGACTTTAAGAGAGACTCCAGTGCAGGAGGAGGCCCGAGACTGGGCCTGGGCAGGAGGTCGCTACCTCCAAGAAGCCCTTGGGGATTGACCTAGACCTGTCCTCACCAGCCCTGCCTCACATTGTTCCTACTCAGTTTTGTGTTAGATCACGGTGTGCCTCTCCAGCCCTGTGGCCTTGCCCTGGAGATAAAACCCAGGAGCCCTCTCCCTCCGTCTTTCCACCTCCTGGCCCTTCTGACTGCTTCCAGTTTAGCTGGTTCCCACCTCTAGGCCTTTGCATTTGCTGTGCCCTCCTCCTGGAGTGCCCTTCTTGCCTATCTCTGCAGGGCCAGCTGCTTCTAGACCTACAGCCCTGGTCTCCAGTGTCACCTCCTGGGGAGACTGTCCCCGCCCCGCCCCCCATGCCCTTCATTGCAGGTTCTCTCTGGTTTCTGCCCAGCACTGCTCTTTGAAGTCACCCTGTTCATTTACTGATGCGCCTGTTGGGAGTGTGGGTGTGGGCGGACGTGCCCGTGTACCCTGGAGCCCTGGGCGTTTGTGTTCCTGGCTGCATCCCTGTGCAGGGGCTTTGTCAAGCTTGTGGACTGGCTGGAGGGTGACAGTGCCCCGGTCGAAGTGAAACAGCCACCTTGGCGTTTGAATTCCGGTTGGCTCTGTCCTCTCCGGGCTCTGTGGCCTTGGGCTGGTGGCTTCCTGTCTGAGTGGGGCAGATGGACACGTTGGGCCAGGCTCTCTGGCGGGGGTGATCTGGGCGGGCTTCCCAGAGGAGGAAAAAGCGGTGCTTGTGCTCCTTCTGGGAGGGCAGAGGAGGAGAGTGAGGGTGCATTTGGCAGAGGCCCGAAGGGGCTTGTTGCGGGGCTGGGGGGACGAGTCTCAGCCCATGGGCCTTGGGGTTCACTGACGTCCTTGAGCTAGAGTTGCGGTGGGTTTGGGAGAAGGAGCCCTCCTCGGATCTGCTTTGCTGGGAAACAAATCTGGTCAGCCCCCGGGAGAAGAGGAGGACAGGAAGGGGCTGGAACTCAGCATCTGTGGCCTGGGCCAGCCCAGGGCGGCCAGGGGAGCAGAGGAGGAAGGGCACCCAGTCCTTCCACGCGCTCGGTGAGTGAAGCCCGCACGCACGGATGTGAGCGAGCGCGAGGTGCCCTTGAGCATGGACCGGGGTGAGAGCACGTGGGGGGATGAGGCAGTGAGCCAGCGGGCGAGCGGCTGAGGGTGTGCACGGGCGTGAACGCGTGTGTCAGCACCAGCATGAGGGAGACGGTGGGTGAGGCCGAGGGGTGTGGAGCATGGCTGGGCCCCCGAGGCTGCTGGGCAGAGGACCCAGGGCAGAGGGAGGTCCTGGGGACATGCAGCTCTGTCCAGGGAGGTGCGAGCCCCGTCCATGCTGGGGGAACTCCAGCAACGGCCTCCCCGGCTGCCCTGCCTCGTGTTCTGGCTCCCAAGACCCAAAGGGCGTGAACCCGGGTTCAAATCACAGCTCCTTCACTTTCTGGTGGTGTGACCTTGGGTAAATTACCTCCACTCTCTGAGCCTCAGCTGCCTGGGCTGGAAAGCAGAGGTCCTGGGGGTCATGAGGATTACCCGAGTGCCCGTGAGAAGCTGTTGGAACACAGACAGGGCGCAGGGGGCTCTGTTTCTCTTCTCCCTCCCCTACCCAGAGCTGACCAGGGCTCCCTGACCCCTGTCCAAGCTGGCCAGCCCAGCTCCTTCCCTCCTGCCTTGCCTGCCTGGTGGATTCTCCTTGCGGGGTGCTCCGTCCCATCCACTTCTCCTGCCTCTGCTGGGGACCCTCCTGGGCTGGTGCTGGAGCCTCCCCTTGGTCCCTGGCTTCCACCCTCCACTGCTCGGCTGCAATGCTCTCTCCAAATCCCAGTGGGAGCCTGTGCCTTCTGGGCATGCAGAACCCTCTGGAGGGTCTCACCGCTCTGGGAGTAAAGCTGCTGTCTGCCGGGCTCTTTGTGACCAGCCATGTCTCCCTGAGTTCACACGTGTGGATCTGAGTTCCTTGCCACGTCGGCCCTTGGTCCTCTGTTCTCTGCTCCCACCCGCCCCCCACCCCTGTGTCTTCTCCTGGGAAGCCCCGGTGAATTCTCTAGGCTCTCTGGACTTGTGTGTTGCTCAGTCATTGCTGGGAGATGGCTCGTATCCCCCCCTGGGCTGTATCACCCTGGGATGGGCTGGGCTGGTCCTGACCTCCTGCTGCCGGGTGCTCTGTGTCTGGGGATTGCAGAAGAGCTGGCTGGAGTTGGGAGAAGGTGCACAGAAGATGGGGTCTGAGCCCCCAGCTGTGGCCTGCCTGACCCTGCCTGAGCCCTTTACGGGGCTTTTGGGAACCCACTTCTGGATGGCTATGGGGACGTGCCTGGGCCCTCCGTGTTCCCAGCCTTCCCGTGGGGGGCCTGTCTCTGGAGCCTCTGTAGATGGCAGGATCAAGTGCCAAGCCTGGGGCACCGTAATGAAAAAAGAAAAAAACTCAACAACAAAAAAGAAGGGGATGAAAAGAAAGGGTGGGGTTGTCCCCCTTGAGCCACCCTCAGCTGCCCCTTTTAGGGCTCTTTGGGATCTGAAGGGCCTGCCAGGGCAGACGGGCTCCTGGAGCTTTGCCACCAGCCCGTCGGTAGGGGTAATGGTAGCGCCCGGCGGTAACTGAGCACTCACTTGTGGTGTGCTCTGCAAGCATTTTACATCCACTCTGAGGCCCGTGCATTTACCACTGCCCCCACTTCAGAGCTGGGGATACTGAGGCTCGGGAGGCGAAGCAACTCATCCAAGGGTGCACAGCTAGGAAGGGCAGAGTCCCTGTTTGAACCCAGGGAGCCTGGCTGTGGAGCCCGAGCCCTGCATGGAGCTGTTCCCAGCACTGTGAGAGCGGGCGTCCCCGCTTGCACGGGTGGAGAAGGAGGTCCTGGAAAGCCCACTGGATATTGAGATGTTGGCGTAGGAGCCTGCCATGGAGACATCGTGGGAGTGGGCCCATTTTCTGGATGGGAAGACTGAGCTCAGAGCTTGCTGGGGGCTTGCCCAAGGTCACAGCTGTTTGTGGGACCAGAGCCAGCTTTCTGGACTCTCTGCCCAGTGCTCTGCCCACTGTACTATTTCTTTACATTTTTTTCCTGTGTAAAAGCTAACACAATAACAAAAACACATGGGTGCAGATGAATGAATAATTATAAAGTGGACACCATGTCACCCCCCACCTTGGCCCCCGTGGTGATCAGCATTCTGACTTTTTGTGGGAATCTCCTTTCTGTTCTGGGGTGACCACCTCTGTGGGCCTCTCTGCACGTGAAAGTTGAGTTTTGCCTTTCCCAGAATCGTGTGCGTGGAACGAGGGCGCGGGCAGCCGTGTGCAGCCCTTTGAGCCTGGCGTTGGTGCTTGGCACAAGAGCCTGAGGTCCCTGGCCCTGATTGTGTGCGCCCCTACTTGGTCACAGGTTACTGGGGATGAGCAGTATTCTAGGGTGCACCTGTTGGTGGATGGCTGGATTGTTCCCAGTTTTTTTGTGAGCTGTGGATTCATTTCTCTTGCGGAACGGGCCAGGGGTGAGATTGCCGGGTCCCATGATCACGAGACACTTGGTGTCCCTCCGTCTTTAATCTTAGCCTTCCAGGTGGGTGTGCGGTGGCCCCTGAGGGCTGTAACTTGCGCTTTCCCTGTGATGAGTGCAATCGAGCACTTTCTCATGTTCTTATGGGCCGTTTGTATATTGACTTTTGTGAAGTGCCGTCAAGTCTTTGGTCCGTTTTTCTGTTGGGTTGACTGGCTCTCTCCTGTTTCTTTGTGGGTGTCCATTATATATTCTGTTTTTTTTTTTTTTAAAGATTTTATTTATTTATTTGAGAGAGAGAGAGCACATGAGAGGGGGTAGGGTCAGAGGGCGAAGCAGACTCCCTGCTGAGCAGGGAGCCCGATGCGGGACTCGATCCAGGGACTCCAGGATCATGACCTGAGCCGAAGGCAGTCGCTTAACCAACTGAGCCACCCAGGCACCCCCATTATATATTCTGGACACGGAATATAAGCTAAGACCTGGGACTTGAACCCTTTGTTGACCCTCCTAGGGGACCTGGTAGAAACCTGACTGTTTCTGACTTTGAATGGTGATGCGGAAATTTGTGAGTGAGAATAGCAGGTGCACTCCTTTAGGGGTCCCCTGCGTGTTCACAGGGCCCTCTGGGAGGTTCATGGGGGGTTCACAGTGACACCATGATCTGGGCCCCCAGCTCCTCCGTGGCCCTGCTGATTGTAACCACACAGCCCAGGTTGGAGTCCCAGCTCTGTGACTTCCTGGCGGGGGGACTGACGGGGGTGGGGGCAGGAGACTTTGGTCCTCTGAGCCTCAGTGTCCCTCTCTGTCACTTGTGGTAGAGTGCCCGCCTCGCTGGGCTGTGGCGGGGAAGTGCTTGGCCTAATGCATCCAGCACCCCAGGCACAGACCAGTGGGCCACGCCATCCCTACCCACACATTGACGTGGCCGTGCCATACTTAGCTCATGTGTGGAGGCTGCTGACTTTTTACTAACAAAACTTGTATTTTCCTCCTGCAGGACTCCCGGGCTCTTTGAGGACTCGGCGTTGCTGGAGGCCGTTTCTGGTAGGTTCATGGCTATCCCCACTCTGTCTCTAGCAGATTCACCTTGTTGGGACCTTCTCATGGGCGGGGGCAGGAATTTCTGGGGAAGCCAGACTCCTCCTGCTGGATGGGGTTGGGGGCCCAGTGTGACCTGATGGGGTGGGATCTGGTGCCCCAGAGTTGCTTGGGGGACTTGGGGGCCCCTGGGGATGGAATATGATGCCCGAGAGAAGGGGCGGTCCTTGACAGCGTGGGTGTGGGATGGTGGGGTTCATGGGCATGTTGTTTCTGTGGTGTGAAGGTGGCCGCAGGCATGGGGAGGGAGAGCCTGTGGAAAGGCCCACATGTTGGGGTGGTGGGCGTTGGATGACGTCCTCAGGCTGGACACCTGTGTGCCGCCGTGGCTGTGGTACCAGTGGGAGACAGCAGACCCATGTTCCAAACCTGGCACTGCCGCGCTCATGCTGGGTGCCCAGGGCAACTCCCTGCACCTCCCTCTGCCTCCACTTCCCGACCTGTAAACTGGGGACCCCACCAGTGTCCCCTCGTAGTGTGCCAGTGACGATGAAAGGAGCTTAGAACAGAGCCTGGCACGGATGGAGCAGGTGCTCAACAAGCTGATGTCACAGCTAATCCTTTCCCTGTGTGGGTCTCACAGCAACGCACCCCCCCCAAATGGGCTGCCATCCTTGTTTTACAAACAAGGAAACTGAGGCACAGGTGGGTCACCTGTCCCGAGTCTCAGCTAGAAGCTAAGACCTGGGACTTGAACCCTTTGTTGACTCTCCTAGGGGACCTGGCAGATTCTTCCCCAACATGCGCATTTGGCAGCAAGCAGACTAAGGCCCATATTGGGCAGGTCTGTGCCCACTGCCCGCCCTCCACCTGGTACATTGGACGGCGGGGCCTCTCCCACACCAGGGGGAATGGGGAGGGGTCATATGGGCACAGGCAGGGTTTGGGATGTCAAGGGAGAGGGAAGGCGGTCCAGGAACGGGTCATGCATGGTGGATAAAAGCTTGGAGCTGGGCATTTGGACATTGGCCTGGCTGGTGCAGTGTCTTTTGTATTACATTGATTTTTAACTAGGAGAGGCACAGTGCTCCTGAGCCGGGATTCTGGGGCCCGGCTGCCTGAGTGCAGGTCTCTCTTGGCCACTTATAATCTGCGTGACCCCGGGCAAGGCCCTTTGCCACCCTGTGCCTCAATTTTCCCATCTATAAAATGGGGATGTATCCATATCTCCCTGCCCACCACCCCCTCAGCCCCCGAGGATTGGTGATGAGTGGATTGTTGCCAAGATTTCTGTGTTTTTGTAGTTTTTTTAAGCAGCTGGGAGACTTGTAGCGGAGGGAGCTGAATCCACGGCCCCTTCTCCCTGTGCTTGGTCCCTATCCGTGGAGTCATGGGGCTTGGTTTGGGGAGGACAGACTGCTGACCCAGACCTGCCAAAGACTAAGGCCAGGCCTGGGAGACCCTGGTGGGCATGACAGGGACACTCCATTCCCCTCCCCGAGAGTTGGAAGATTTGGAGACCTAGTGGAGGATGCCTCCCAGAGGCGTTGTGGGGAGGGCGTCCTGGGTCATGAGGTGAGCACCCAGCCCCAGCCCATGCCCTGGAGGGAGTGTCAGTTGGGGTGGCATCCTAGAATTGGTAGCTAGCCTGGCTCCATGGCTTCGTGGCTCCGTGGCTCCATGGCTCTGTGGCACTGAGCATGGGTCCGCCTGCTGAGGCCCCAGAGATGGGGCATGGGCTTCTGTAAGCATGTGGTGCTTAGCAGGTGGTAAGTGCTTGTTCACTGTTCTGTGTCTTTCTTTACCTCTTACTGACAGAGCTGTTCTTTTGGGAGGTGAGGAGGGGGTGTCAGCCGGGCCTGGCCCCTAAGGAGGGTTTGAGGGGGGCTGAGCGGCTGGCAGAGCCCCCAGCCTGACTTGCGGCTTCCATGGCAGGGCTGAGATCGGGCGCTCTGGGCTTCCAAGCACCTCTCAGCTTTGTCCCCCGCCAATCAGAGCCATCCTGGGTGTAAGCGGGGACCTGGGAGGGATAGCTGGGGTCCGCTGTGCAGCCCCATTCTGCATAGGGGTAAACTGAGGCTGAGAGGCAGTTAGGGGGAGTTTCAGTCCTTGTTCCTGATACCCAGCCCTAGGCTGATGTCCTGGCTTCCCTGGTGGTTCTGCAGCAGGTGTGCCTCCCGTAGACCTGGGTCTGAATCCACTTCTGTGCCTCGGTTTCCTCATCTGTAAAATGGGTGTCCTACAGGGTCATTGAGGGCATTGCTGGGCCCACAGCAGGGCTCAGCATGTTCTGACTCAGACCTGGCTGCTAGCAAGAGGTTTTTTTCCTTTTCAGAATATATTTTTTCACAGAACAATTATTCCTAAAGTGTCTACTGTGTGTTAGGCGCCGTTCCAGGTGGTGGAGAAGGAGCTGTGAGTCGGGTGGACCAGCATCCCATCCTCCCTGGGTGAGGCAGATAGTAAGAAAGTCACATCCACACAGTGTGTCCTGTGGGCGTGGGTGCGACGAACCAGCAGAGGAACGGGTTTGGGAAGTGTATGGGTGGGCTGGGGGTTGCAGTTGCAAATGGGGAGGGGGAGTCAGGGTGGTCCCACTTGAGAAGGTGATGTTTGAGCAAAGACCTGCAGGAGGGGAGGAAGGGAGCGTGCAGGTTTCTGGAGGAAGGGTGTCCCAGGCAGAGGGAACAGCTCATTCGAAGGCTCAGAGGCTGTGTGGAATGGGCCTCTTGGTTTTCGGGAGACCGTGTGAGATATGGGTGGGGTTTCCTTGGGGCAGGCCTCTCTCTTTGCCCCCTCCCCCCTACCCCCCAGGAAGCAGGAGGGATAAACAGGCTTGTAGGGTGCCTGCTGCCTGAGCCGGGCCCTGCACCCCATGCAGTAGTTCTCATCTTGGAGGTGGGGAGGTGTGGGCGACCCTGGTGGTCGTCGCCCCACGGTGATGAGCCCAGCCAGGTTTGGGTGCCTCTGAAGTTGAAGGAAGGCAGCCTTGCCCCCGGGGGGGAGGGGTGGTTTCCCTTCCTCCTCCTCCTCTGCCTCTTAGTCCTCCATCAATCTGCCTTACTGGCCTAATGGGGAGCCTTCCTCCCATCGCTGAGTTATCTGCTTGTCATGCCGTGGCCCACCCGAGGACGATAAAAGGGCTTTTTGTCTGCAAGCACTTAGCTTCCTCCTCTGGGGCGATCCATCACCTCTGAGGAAGGTGGGAGGCAGACAGATGGGGGAGGGGGCCGAGGGGGTCCCAGGAGCCCCCCTGGTAGGGCCCAAGTAGCTCCTCAGCCCAGAGACAGGCCTGTCTGGGGACAGGCAGGGGCAGCTGGGAGGGGGGCCATGGGGGGGGCGCGGAGAGAGGCGCCGTGTGGACCCTTTGCCCCGCAGCTCCTGCTGGCAGCATGAGGGCGTTTCTGAGCCCCTCACCTGGGGTGGTCTGGTGGGGCCAGAGCCCAGGCCGGGGGAGCAGGCATTTCTGAAATAAGAGGTAGCAGGGGAGACGTGGGAAGGCCAGGGAGGACCAGGGTCCAGGATGGGAATGTGACAGCAGCAGAAACACTCGCTGCACTCCCGTCGCCTGAGACCCCCTTCTAAGCACCTCGTAGGATTATCTCATTTAATTCTCAGAGCAACCCCGTGAGATGGGGACTGTCGTGTCCTGTTCTATAGATGAGGCAGTCAGGGCACCAGGGAGGTGACATGATGTCCCCAAGCGTGCAGGTGGGGAAGGCTTGAACTCAGGGAGCTCGGCTCTGGAGGCTCTGTGCTGGAGTACATCACTGGAGGACGTGGCCCCCAAGCCAGGTGGAGGTCTTGACCTGGGTGGCGGGGGAGGGGGGACTCCTGGCATCCCAGGTAGGGGCGCTGTGGGAGCAGGGCGCAGGTGGTCAGGTGGGGGTTGCCCTTGCGGTGTGGTGCGTGGTGGTGTACAGATGACGCGCGAGGGTTTGGGGCTGGGTGGAGGCTGGTTGCGGGTGGGGGACTGGGGCAGCCAGGCTTTCTGGGTACCCTGGGGAAGAAGATCTGGACCAAGTATCCTGCAGGCAGACGAGTGTGCGGGTGTGGATGCTAGGAGGTTGCGGGGGAAGGTTTGTGGGGCTCGGTCCTGCAGAATCACACCTCTCTGAACCCCGTTTGCTCCATCTTGGGGCAGCAGGTCCACTGGCTTTGTCCGTGGTTGGGCGGGGCCCCGGGTCCCTCCACTGGGTGGAGGAGGTGAGCACATGGGGTTCTCTGCCTTGGGCAAGCTGTCCCTCCCCCTGCTTTCCTTCCTTCCCTTCCTCCCCCTGCCCCTCACTCCATTCCCCTCCATCTCTCCCTTCCCCTCCTCCCCCTCCTCCCTCCATAACTCCCTCCTCCTTCCCTCCCCTTCCCACAACCCCCCTCCTTCTCCCCACAGGCCACCCTCAAATGACAGCAATTAATGGTGCCTCTGATGGCGGGCTGGGAGGACCGGGCTGACAGTTGAGCGTGTCTGCCTGCGGCTGGCCCTCTAATCGGGCCCGGGGGACGCCCCCTCCTGCCATGGCTCCCAGGCGCCGCCTGCCCGCTCCATCACTCACAGGGTAGCAGGGAGCAGGGCCACCCTTGGCGGGCAGGTGCGTGTGAGCCGGCGCAGAAGCTACCCCCCAGTCCCTACCATCCTTTTATTATCTTTTTTCTTTCCTTAGTGGGGGGCTCTGGGGTGACCCTTGTCCTACCCCAGTTAGTGTCCATGTGATGGCCACCAAGGTGCCCTTCTCCACGGGGACGTCCTCTCTGCTGGCCGGCTCCTGTCCCAAAATGACCTCTGGGGGTACTGTGCCGCCCTCAGGGCCAGCCCCTCCCCATGGGGGGCCCCCGTCCTTTTGTGTCTGCCCTCCTGGGTGGAATGTTGAGGAGCCTTGTCCTGTTCTGGACACCAGGCATCAGTTAAATGCTGGAGCCCCGGCAACCAGGAGCCTTCAGTGATGGGGGTAGCTACCTAGGCCTGGAGTCTTGTCTGCTGGGGGTCTTGTGTGTGTTGTGGGGGGCAGGCAAGCATCCTGGCCAGCTTGTCCACACTGGGCCTGGTGCTTGCCCGTTCATCATTTTTGCAGCAGCAATAATGAGGCCCCTGCTGTATGCCACGGCCTGCAGCTGGTGCTTTTCACCTCGGTTCATTTTATTCTACAATAACTCTCTGAGGAGAGTGCTATTTATAACCCTGCTTTTGTAGATGGGGAGCCTGACAGGCAGAGAGGCAAAGTGATTTGCCCTAAATGACCCAGCAAGGAAGGGATAAATCTGGGATGCAACCCTGACCTTCCTTGTCCAGGGCTCATAAATCAGGGCCTTGGGGGTAACTTGGGTGGACAGTGAAGGAAGCCGCAGACCTGACTGGGAAGTGGGGAAGTAGTGTCTGGGCACCTGAGTGGGGTTAGTGGTGCTGGATTTATATGTCTGTGTTTCTCTGTCGTGGTTAACAAAAATTAGCCTTATTGAGATGTAATTCATTTGGAGTAAGACACATCCATTTTAAGGGTTCACTTCTATGGTTTGGACAGTTGAAAACATTGATCTAAGAACCACAACAATCAAGATGCGGAGTGTTTCCATCTACTCCAAAAGAATCCCCGTTCCCCCACCAGAAGCACCCACTGATCTGCCACTGCAGAAGTTCTAGAATCTTCTAGATTTTCATAATAAAATTAAAAAGAATGCATTTTTTGGGGGTGTGTTTTGCTTCTTTCTGCATGTTTCTGAGATTCATCCATGTCTTTGGATGTATCAATAACTCCTCCTTTTTTATTGCTGAGTAATATCCCATGTATGAATGTGCCGCAGCTCATTTATCCATTCATGAGTTTTGGGCATAGAGGTTGTTTCCAGTTTGGGGCTATTAGGAATAAAGCCAACAAGTTTTTGTGCCTCTAACTGCCTTTTTTTGCCTTATTGCATTGGCCGACACCCAGGGGGATGCTGGGCGGCAGCAGTTGGGTTTTTAGGGTTAGCTAGCTGTGGGAGTTGTTCTTAACACTCCTGTTTTATAGATGAGTAAACTGAGGCTCTGAGCGGTCAGGTGACTTACCTGAAGTCATTCTTCGAGAGTTGAGTGCTCTTTCTCCTCCTTGGAGCTGGGAGGGACCAGGCCCATGTGTTGCACTGATGTCTTTGCTGGTGTGGAGGGTCGAGCCAAGAACTGATGACTAGGCGGGGCCAGAACCTGCCCTCTTCCCTGCCGGTTTCCTCTGCTGGAGAGCGAGGGTGTGGTGGAGGTACCGTGCCTTCCGGGTCAGGCCCCGTCCGCCAGCACTGCTGAGTGAACGTCAGGCCTTGCGTGATCCCGTGGTCTTGGCCAAAGTCACGCAGGCCTTCTGGGGAGCTATTTTTGGGGCAAGGCAGGAGCATGACATACAGAAGCCCAGGAATGGGGGTGGGGACAAAGAGGGGAGCCTTTTCCTCCTCCTCCCTCGCCTGAGGGGTGTTAGCTAAGATGACTTTTCGGGGAAGGAGGCCCGTAAATTAAATAAGCAATCCCGTAAATAAATAAGTAATGAAGTTAGTGGGGTGCCTAATTACATCAAATTCATAATTATGGATGGATGCCTGCCCGATAATTGTACTTGTTTTTAATCTTTGGCTCCGACATGCGTCTCCTTCCATCTGACAGTAATCCCTGCCCCAGCTGGAGGGAGGAGGGAGGCGCGCTGCCTTGCGGGGCTCCCAGTGAGCCTGGTGATGGGGCCCCCCTGGCTCCAGGGATCCAGGCGGACTTGTCTTCATCCTGCAGTCGGGTTTAAAAACCTACGCAAGTTTTGAAATTGCTGTAAACGACAGTAATAATGAGTTTGTAATAGTAATTGCATTGCATGTTATATGTTATAATTTAATCTTCCCCAACCCCTGTAAAGCAGAGAGATTGTTATTATCCCCATTTTACAGATGAGGAAACTGAGGAACAGAGAGGTTAAGTCACCTGCCTGAGGTCACACAGCCAGTGAGATTCAAACCCGGGCTGTCTTCCTGGGGGCCCACATCCTTCCCATTCTCCTGCCTCAGTGTCCAGGTCATCCTGCGTGGGACTTCCCCTGCTGTCCCTGTGCTAGGCGCTGTGTCAAGGCTCTCTGCATTTACTGATGTGTCCTCAGCATGTCCCTTGCAGGGAGAGGCTAATTTAGGGTGGCTCAAGGCCTCGAGAGGCGTAAATGCTGAAAAGATTATGTCATGCCTTCCACGATGGCCATAAATCAAACAGAAACCATTCTGAACCATAAAATAAAAATGTTTGTTTTTCACTTAAAGACAAAGCAAGCCCATTGCTGAAAATAAAAATGCCTCCTTCTTTCTAGATCTTCTCTTTCCCTTTTGGTGGCTTTGGTTTGCTGGCGCTTTGGGCACTCCTCACTCTGCCTGTGGTCCTGTGTTGATTCTTAGACCCATTTTCCAGATGAGCAAACCAGGTTCCGGGAGCGGGTGGGGACGGGGCTTGCATTCTAACCAGCTCTTCCCACCTGATTTGGGGAACTGAGACCACCTCAGTCCCTGCTGCGGAGGGCCTGCCTCTCTTGCCTGAGAAGTGAAGGGGCCCTCTGTGCCCAAGGCTGGCGAGCCCAGCTGTCTGGTGGGAAGAGGAGACTGGCTGCGCCTACATCATTTTGGGGACAGAGGGGTTGCGGGGGTGGCTGGGGGCAGTGTTTTTATCACATGCAGGCCCTAGACCCCCAGCCAGTGTTGACGCCTATTCTTTCACGCTCTGCCCTGTGTCTTGGGACATCTGACCTTCTGAGCCCTTGGTGTGCCTGGGCCTCCCTGGAGGAATTGTCCTGCAGACCACAGGGAGGGAACACCCTTCACTTTCTGGGGTGTGCTCATGCAGCCAGATGGGGCCTGTGTTTTTGGCAGAGGCTGTGGTTTGGGCTGGCCTGGGGCCTGCATTCCCCTGTGCTGACTTCAGGTTCGTGGGGTTTGGGCGCTCTCCCTGCCCCTTACTACAGTAGGACACAGAGGAATTGAGGACAGACTCACATGAAGAATTGCATGTCTTCATGGTGCCCTGGGGGAGGGAGCAATCTAGGGAGGCTGCCTGGAAGGACTGGAACAGGCATGTTGAGCAATAATAAACTTCGCTTGTAGGGATCAGTATGAGTACCACACTCCAGACGGACCTAGTATGAGCAAATACTGTATTTGTTACGAGCGCTGACATTTCCAGACCACCTGCTTGCCTTAGCGTCATGTGAGGGTCTGCCACGATCACCATCATTAACATCAACTTAATTCCTAATGATGCCTGGGCATTGAGTCTATGCCATGCTGTGAGCTGAGTGTGTTCTAGACATCCACCCATGGACTCCTTGTGGCAACCCCAAGAGGTAGGTGCTCTTATTTTATCAGCTGTGTTTTATTGGTGGAGAGGCCGGGGCCACAGAAAGGTTAGGTGACTTGCCCAAGGTCATACAGCTGGAGGTGGGCAGAGGTGGGATTTGAACCCAGGTAGATTGACTCCACGCACCTGCTATGAATTGTGGGGATTGTGCAGGCGCCACCTGCAGCCACCCTCGAGCCTGGAGCCAGACTGGATCTCTTGGCAGGGCTGCCCCGGCCACGGGCCAGGCTCCATGTGCCACATAGGGCTCTCAGGCATGCATCAGCTGTTCTGGGCTGGGCGGGACGGGTCAGGACATGAGGGGTCTGCTTTCTGCCTCCCTGCAGACAGCCTAGTGTCCCTATGGCCTCCTGGGCTGGGGCGGGGGGTGTAGACACAGTAAACAAGATGCCAGGGCCCTGCCTTGTGGATCCCACGAGCTGAGGGGGAGATGGGCAGTGCACAAAACAAACATGGTATTGCAAGACGGGCGTATGCTGGCTGTGGAATAATGCAGGGTGGGGGACAACTCTGGTTTTGGGGTGGGTCTCACTTTAGGTAAAGGAATCAAGAGTGGTCTCTGTGGAGGTGACATTGGAGCTGGGACCTAGACAATGAGAAGGAAGCAGGCATATGAAAAGAAGAGGAACGAGTGTTGTAGGTTGGGGAATAGCCTGTGCAAAGGCCCTGAGGCCATAATGTTTCAAGAATGCTGAGGGAGCCCATATGGCTAGAAGTGAGCCAGGGGCACCAGGAGTGGTTCTCTGGATCTGAGGCCGTTCTTTAGACCTCGGGGGTTGGGCTCTTTTCACACTTAAGGCGGAAACCAGGTTTAAGGGCTTTTGCTTCTCCCTTTTGTTCTTTTGCTTATTGATTAGCTTACATTTATTGGACACATGGAATATTCTGGACGTTGGTAGGCCCCTAGGATCAGAATGATGGAAAAATCAGGCATTGTCCACGCCTTTGAGGAGTTTAGTGTCCAGAGGGAGAGTGTCAGTTAAACAGGTGACATTGAGGGTGGTAAGGATCATGTGGAGTTCAGGCTATCCCTGGGGTATATAACAAGGTCTGAATTTGTCTGTGGTTAGGGCAGGCCTTCTTGGACAAATGTCAATTGAGGGGAGACCCGAAGGTGATCAGTTAGGACTCCTGAGTCATGGTGGAGACACACTCAGGCTGGTTTGGGCCACAAGGAGGAATTGATGGGTACTCATAATGGCAAAGTTCAGGGTAGACAAGTTCAGGCATGGCTGGATCCAGGGACTCAAACCATGCCTCGGGGAGCTTCCTTCTGTGTGGGCCATGTTTACAGGCAGGTTTCTGCCACCAGTACAGCCAGCCAAGGGGAAGGAGTAACTCGAAGCCCAGAATGGCATTCCTTTCTCTTGCCGAGTGAGACCTCCAATACTTGCTCAGCTATTTTCAACAGCCGCGGGGAGGTGGCTGAGGTGGGGGAAGGGGGTGCCCCAAACTCAGATGTGGTCAGAGAAGGGGCTGAGGCAAAAGGGAGGGGTGGGGATTGTGGCTAACCGGCATATGCTGGATATTTTGATTTTCTTCCTCAGAGAAGCTAGAAATCTGGATTTTATAAGCAGCGTCCTAATTGTTAAAAAACACTGGGTGTGCCAGAACGAGCTTCCCTGCTGGCCACAGCTGACCGTCATCATTTCATGGCCTCTGCTCCTTAGCTATGACTTTCATCTCAAAGGATTTTGCCGTTGGTGATCTGGGGGCGGGGGGCAGAATATCCCCTGGAATGTAACAGAAGGTTCCGGGGCTTGGGAATTCACATTTAATGCCCCCGGAGATCCCATTTCCAAAAGTTGGGGCCCAAGGCCATAGTAGGCCCTGCGAGAGCCCTCCAGTGGAGTTGGAGAGTCTTAGAGCCGTAAAGCCTAGTGGGTGGTGGCATAGACTTGGGTACTACATTCCCTGTTTCTAAGCTTTGCCGCTTTTGCGTCCTGCCCTTGGGCAAGTCACTTCATCCTCGTTCCTGCGTTTCCCCGTCTGTAAAATGGGTCGGTTGTACTCCATCATGGGATTGTCGTAAGGCATAAAGGAGCACATTGGAGCCTGTGCCCCCGATGCCTGGGATGTTGGGAGCGTGTGTCCCCCTGGGCTGGTATTACCTGTCCTTCCCGGTTTGGGGCCTGAGATCTGGCTGGCGGTGGCCGGGAGCATTCCTGGACGCCTCCTCCTTCCTCTGCTGCTGGGGCGTGGGCTCCCGGGGCCCCGGAGCGGGCGGCCATCTGCCCCCTTGCCTCCTGCCTCTGCCCCAGCCATCCCTGCCAGCCACTCTGTGCCCTTTGCTGCAGGATGGCACTGCACTTGGACATGAGTCTGGACAGTTGGACAGTTAGCCCTGCCCACCGCTAGCTCGCAGCTGCTCCGGCTGGGGGTGGCCCCTTTTTAAAATAAAAATGGCACCCAGGAAAAGAGCCCGGCGGGACAGTTGGCTGCCTTTAACCAATGGTGGCTTCTGTACCTGGATGAAGTGGTAGAGGAAGAAGGGTGCATTTTGGTTTGGGGAAGTCTCCATTCAGGGACCAAGGTGGTGGCCCATTTTGGCTTACCTATGAAGGAGGTCCCTTCCTTGCAAGCCCCTTATGAATGGCTCATGGATACCTCTCTCAAAGAAGGGGTCCTGGGTTCCTTGGGGTCCAATTGTAGCTGGCTTAGGCTGGGAGAGGGCTGGCTGCAGGGTCCCTGGGGGGATTCCTCGAGATGCCCATGTGCCTGTCCCCACAGCTTCCAGCCTGGTTCCCCAGACTCGGTGCAGAAAGGAGAGGGGGAGGCCCAGCACGTTGCGGAGCATCTGATGCTGCCGAATCGAGTCTTGATCACGTAGTGGATTGAGCTGTGTCTGCTTGGAACCTGTGAATGTGACCTTGTTCGGACAGAGGGTCTTTGCAGATGCGATCAAGTCAAGCATCTTGAGATGAGATCCTCCTAGATTAGGATGAGCCCGAAGTCCGATGACAAAAGTCCTTAGAAGAGAAGACACACAGAGGAGAAGGCCCTTTGAAGATGGGGGCAGAGACAACAAGCTGAGGACTGCCCGGGGCTACCATGATGAGGCAAGGGAGGATCCTCCCCAGAGCCTTGATTTCGGGCTGCCGGTCTCCAGAGCCGTGAGAGAATAAAGTGCTCTGGCTTTAAGCACCCCCCCGGTTTGTAGTAATTTGTTTCGGCAGCCCTAGGAAACCAGTGCGGTTTTCTGGATTTTATTTTCATCACAGCTAAACTTTAAAGATCTGTTTGTGGCCTTCGAGGCCCCAGACCTCTGGACCCAGTGACCACAGTTGGCGGCCCCAGCCATGCTGGCCGTCTGACCCCAGGGCCTTTGCCCTGGCTCTTTCCTCTGCCTGGCACCCTGTTGGCTGAGAAGTTTCCACACCCGTCTGTCTTCTCCGGCCTGGCCACTGCCGAACTGCCACCGCCCCAGAAACTGTCCCCGGCAGCTGCTGTGACGTGCATTACATCACGTCTTCGTCTGCTCTTGACTCCTGACCTCCTCCCGTGTCAGCTGCACGAGGGCAGGCATCTTTTCCTCATCCCTGCTGTCTCCCCAGTGACCAGTGCAGACAGTAGGGGCTCAGGACCTGTGTGTTGAATGGTGGACGGCCCCAGGCCCGGGGTCAGGGACTCTCCCCTTATTGAACGGAGGCAAAATTCACATCACGTGAAATTAGCCATTTTCAAGCGAACAATTCATTTGTTTTTCGTTCCGGAGCCGTGCTGTACACAGCCAACACCTCTGTCTAGATCTAAAATATTTTCGTCACCTTTTCCCCCAGGAGACACGGAAGCCATTAGCGGTCCCCACGAATCTCCCCTCCCCGCGGCCCCTGGTGACCACCTGCTCTCTTCTCTCCGTGGACCTGCCTGTTCTGGAAACTTTCTATCAGTGGAATCACACACTATGTGACCTTTTGTGTCTGGCTCCATGCATGGAGCATCCTGTTCTCGAGGTTCATCCACGTTGTGGCAGGGGTCCATGCTTGAACCATTTTATGGCCGCATCGTATGGCATCGTGCGGTCTCTGGAGCGCTGGGGGGCAGGATAGGAGAGGGGAGGTGGGAACAGGCTCGCGTGTTTCTAGCGCACGCTCTTTCTTTCTCTTCCCTCAGCCCCAACCCTGCTCCTCTGGGGAGGGAGTGAGTGGGGATCCCTTCCACTGGGGCTGGACCCTGTGGTTCTCTGAGCCCTGCAACGGGTGTGGTTTCTGTTGACCCTGAGAGAGGCAGCAAGCAGCGTGCCCCCATTTCACAGCTAAGCAGACTGATGCCCGCAGAGGCAAGGGCCTTGCGTCTGGTCCTTCCTGCCTCCCGTGGCGGACCTCTCTGCCTCTCCATCCATGCCTTGGTGGCCTCCACCAAAGCGTGTCTTGTTAAATTCTTCGTTGATCGTTCCCCGATGTGCAAAGCTTTGCCTGGCAGACAGGTTCCTGGGGATGGTCTCCCTCAGAGGCTTGGAGAATGAGGTGTTCCTTTCCTAGGCAGTCAACCACGTGCTAATGTTCTCTGATCTTAAGCTCAGGTTTGGCAGCTGGCTCCATCTAGAAGGAGCTGCATGTCACTGTTTCTGGTTTTTGATGATGTGCCGTGTTCATGAAATCGCTCAACAAATCATCCGCAGCCTGGCTTTTTGGGGGTAAGACACAAGCAGTGACCGTGGCATGACACCGCCCGGCGTCGAACCTGCCCAAAGCATAAATAGCTCTGGTCGGGGTGTGGATGAGTTCCTCCTGGTTCCAGGCCAGCTTCTGCGAAGGTCTGGGCGCAGGTCTGTGTCCAAAACAAACAGAAAAGAACAAAAGGAACCCATGAGTCCTGCCCCTGCTGCTTTGGGCTCCGCTTCCTGGCCATGTTTTGTTGGGGCCGGTTTCGCCCGTTCCTGAGTTTTGTGATCTGACACTTACGGTGAGAGCCAACAGGCAGGAGACAGCGCCCAGCTCCGGGGACTAAAAACGCGACTTTGTGTTGCCTACTGTTTTCTGTGGCTCGGTGTCCCCATCCACGAGGCTTTGGAGTGGCCGAGTCCACACCATGGCTTTCAGGGCAGGTCCCAGCGGCCTTCCGAAACGCCCTACGGGGAGTTTCCTTGGGAAAGGCTGGAGGGTGAGTTGACTAAAGTCAAGAACATATGGCCTCCGTGGGGCCTCTTGACTGCTGTCCTAGGAGCCATGCTGGTCCCCTCGCTAGTCCAGCGGCCATGGACCTTCGTCATGCGTCAGTCCCATCTGCCCCTGACCCTCCGTGGCTCCTCGTTGAGTGTACCACGTGGCAGGATGAATGCTGGGCAGGCTGGCCCATATCAAACCCCACCTCGGCCGCTTGCCAGCTGTGTGACCCTGGGCAAGCTGCTTAACCTCTCTGGGCCCGTTTCCTAGGGTTCAGAAACAAACCCGCCTTCTGTCGGGCTGCTGTGCAGATGGATGGGCCCACAGGTGAGGTGTTTACACAGCGCTGGGTGCATAGTACCCCGTGTGCCGCCATCATTGTCATGATCCCCCTTGGGAGCCTTTCCAGGCTTCGGAGTGAAGTGACTTGCCCAGAGTCGTGATGACCTACTTCCCCCTCTAGGCCGGTTACCCCCTGACTTTGTCTTCTCCCTCTGCCTCGCTCCACACCAGTCTTCCCTCTGCTTCTGCGACACGCCAGACATCGTCCCACCTCCAGACCTTCCCCTTTGCTGTGCCTCCTGCCTGGGGTGCCCTGCCCGGCATCCCCAGGGGACCCCCCCCCCCCCGGGTCATCACTGGAGATGCCATCTTGGGCAGATATCCTTAGGCCCGAGTCCTGGTTGCTGGGGGTGAGGGCGAGAATCTGGGGAGCCCCCGGGGGGAGGGGGAATCCCGCTGCTTCCCCTGCCACTGCCCCTCCGAGCACTGTGGGAAGCAGAGCAGAGCCGGCCCCTGCTGCAGATGGGAAGCTGACAGCCCGAGGAGCTCAGACTTGTTTCTGAGTCATACAGCCCAGTTGCAGCCAAGGTTCAGACCCCTGGCTGACCACCAAAGCATCCATTTTGGCCTGTGTGTGTGTGTGTGTGTGTGTGTGTGTGTGTGTGTGTGTGTGTGTGTGGTTGGCTGTCTTTGTTCACCCCCTGGGCCTGTCACCGAGATGACCCTCGTTCCGAATACCAATGCGAGGGGGTCATGTTTGCTTTTCCTGAGATTACAAGTAGGGCAGAAATATTTTAAAGGCAGAGCCTGCCCCTCCGCCATGTCACCCCGGAGGACTGGAGGCCCGGGGAGGGACCAGGCAGCGGCTTTGGTTCCTCGCCAGGCCCAGGCTGGGGAGCCCCGCGCTGCCGTCCGGGGGAGGGGTGCGGGGGGAGGCGGGCAGCTCCGGCTCCCAGGTGGACGGGTCCGGCGGGGAGGAAGCGGGTTAAAGGAGAATTCGGGCCTGGAGCTCGCTTTCGCCTGTGAGGAGGGAATAGTGAAGAGGTTTTTCTACCGAGCTATAAAAAGGCCTCCCAGCGTTTCAGCTCCTGAGTGTCGGCTGGAAGCCCGCCAGGGTTACCATGGCGATGAGGAATTATTACTTACTGCCAAGGCTGGGAGAAAAAGCGAGTACTTTTGGCTTCCGAACAAGAGGAGTGGACTTATGTAATTCTCTGTGTTTATAGGCCCGGAGTGGCAGGAGGCGAGGAGGGACCGTGGAGGCCTGACACTGAGTTTTGGCCCCGGCGTGGGGTCGGTGGCTGGGGCTTGTGCTTGGTGGGCCTTGGCCTGCGCCGGCCTCGGGGACGTGGGGGGGGACAGTGGGCCGGGGGCCGGGGTGGGGGTGTGTGGGCCTGGCTGTGGGGCCTCCCCAGCCGGGGGGGGGCGCCCGTAGTCTCGCGGGAAGGCGAGCGGCCGCGGTGGGGCCGCCGCTCCCCGTGTCAGTCCTGCAGGAAGGATGGCTTTGATGTTGGACGCCGTGTGTCTTCTGGAAGCCAACAGAACAGTCTGTGTGTGTGGACTCCACTGACCCACTTGCTGGCACAGTTTACTTCTTTCTTTTTCTTTTTCTTTTTCTTTCTTTTCTTTTTTTTTTTTTTGTGGGAGAGTTACTTCAAGTTGTGTTTGGAGCTGACGTGAGTGGAAGGCTGGTCATGTGCTCGGGTAAGAGAAGTTTCTGGGCTTGGTGGTGGGCAGGGAGACGCGGTGCGGCCGGGTCACGGCCCAGGAGGGGTGGGCAAAGACTGGGAGCCACCGTGGAGCGGCGGGGCGTCCGTCTGGGGGCCGCGGGGCTCGCCGGGTGGAGGCAGCCTGGTCGCGCCCTGGCCACGGTGGCCTCAGGTGGCCCTGCCCCGGCAGGCGGCGATTGCGGCGCGGCGCTCGGGGGGGACGAAGGGCCGGTGGTCACAGTGGTCGGAGTCCCTATGGTCGGGAGCAGGGTGCTGAGAGGCGGGCGGCCCGGTGGGAAGGGCTTCTGGCTGCTGTCTGGCCGCGGGGTTGGACGTGTGGGGTGGGGACCGAGCTGCCCGGAGCTGGGGCGCACGCGTCCTTGTGGGAGAGCGGGCAGAGCCGAGGAATCGGGGTGCTCTTGGCGCCGTGGCTGCAGGGTAGCAGCTGGGGGCCTTGGGATCTGGGGGGTGGGCTCCTCCGCGGGCAGGGGGCAGGGGAGGGGAGCCAGGTGCAGGCAGCCCTGCGGCTGCCCCGGCGCCCGGCTCCCACCGCGGTGGCGCTTGGCTGGGTGCCCGTGTCTGGTTTGAAATCAGCGCCACCGGCCCAGGCTTGCCCAGGGACCTGGCAGCGAGGAGCCGGCATAAACACTGGAAAGTTGGAAGGGCTTCCTGAGCTCACAAGGAGCCTTCAGTTGCAGGCACAGGAGATGAGGGAGCGATTTGTCCTGAGGTCTGGGTGCGCCAGGACCGTTGGAGGCAGCGGGACGTCTCGTGGGGGCCTGGAGCTCGGGCCAGGGAGGGCTGGCTTCCCGGATGGCATCTCTCGTTTGCCATGGACCTGAGTTTGAATCCTGCTTCCATCCCTTTTTACGCTGAGTGGCCTTGCCTCACCTGTGTGAGCCTCGGTTTCCTTGTCTGTAAGATGGGGCAAGAGTGGGGGTCACCCAGGCTTTGGGATCAGGTGAGGGGGAGCTGTAGCCTCCTGGTTCATTCTGGGGCCAGACCTCAGGGTTCACATCCCGGTTAAACACTTCCTGGCCATGTGACTTTGGACAGATTCTCTCAACTGCTCTGAGCCTCAGTGTTCTCATCTGGCAAATGGATGCCCCATCTGTCTCCACCCCAGAAGCGGTTGTATAGCTCAAGGGGGCTAAGAAACGGTCCCTGCGCCTCCTCTCGTGGAAGGCGTGACAGTGGGCAGGTCGTGGAGCTCAGCTCTCTTGTTCATACAGTGTGAGTGGCCTGCGCTTGCACCTGGGGGGGGAGCCAAGACCGGCCTGCACAGGGCCCCTGTGGGCTGGTGTGGGGGAGACTCCTTTAGTGTCGATAAGCTTGGATATAAGTTAGCTACATCTTGGTCTCCACTGATTTTTCTTTTCTTCTCTGCTGAGAACCCTCCTGTTCTATATGATTTGGAAACCACAGTCTGGGTCTCGGGAGGTGAGAGAGAGGGTTCCTCCTCAAGCCCCAGGCTCTGTTTGCATTTGGGCCTGGGCTGGGGTCCCCGGGGCTGTGCCTGTTCTGCCCTGTCCCCCACCAAGTATGGGCCAGGCACCCTGACTGCTTGGTGTGGCCTGGAGGTTGGGCGGGCAGGGCTGGCTCTCCTGCCGAGGGTGGCAGTCATCCTGTGTTTGTAAGTGACACCGGATGCTGGGCTGGTGGCTGGCTCGGGGCCTCTCCTCCTGGGCCAGCAGAAGCCAGCAGGGAGTTCCCTGGGTGTCCAGGCTGTCCACGCCAGCTACCCGCTGTCCGGTTGTCCTCAGGCCTCTCCTGGAGACCTCGGGAAAGGCCTCTGTAGCAGGGAGCCCCACGAATGTCACCTTGCTGCCCCCAAGGCCCCGGTGCCCACTTGGGTCGGCCGTAGGCCTGTGTAGGGACTGCCTCAGCCCTGCTCTGAGGGTCTCAGTGACTTGACCCCCCCGCCTTCTGCACGGAGGTGCAGATGCATAGCGTTCAACAACACCCACATACACACAAATGCGTGTATGTAAAACCTGCCAGGTCTGAATAAGGCCCATTGTGTCATCGTCAGTCTCCTGGTTATGCCGCAGGTACTGAACTGGGCCTCTGTAGGGACATCACCATTGGGGGAGGCTGGCTGAAGGGTACGCGGGGTCGAGCTTTCTTATTTCTTAAGGCTGCCGACGAATCTGTAGTGACCTAAGGAGACACAGAGCAGAGGCTTGGGGCCAGGCTGTCCTGGGTTTGAATTCAGGTCTGCCCATCAGTAGTTGTGTGAATTAGAGCAAGTGGCTGGACCCCTCCAGACCTCAGTCGTCGTGTGTAAACTGGAGCTAGCGTTTGCTACTTTGTGGGGCATGAGGGTCGGTTAAATGAGGTGATACACGCTAGGTGTTGAGAAAGGCGCTGGCACGTGCTCAGCGCTGCCTGTCGGGGGTGCTCTTGGGGTATCATCCCTGATGCGATTGCTGTGGTTCGCCCCGCACTAGCTCACTCCACACCCGAATCAGCCGTGGCTTGGGAGGCTGCTGTAGGATCCCTGCTTCGCAGATGAGGACCCTGAGGCTCGGGTCAGGTGACCCACCCAAGGGCGCAGAGTTTGTGAGGGCTGGGGCTCGACTCAAACCCCAGCCAGAGCCTGTGTATGGAAGTTCTTTGGCTGGGTGACCCCAGGGAGGTTGCTTGCCCTCTCTGAGCCTCGGCCCCCCCTTCCTTCTCTCCTCACCTGTGGGCTGGGCTTGGAGGTTGGGATTGGGGATGGTGGCTGGGCTCATGAACTGGGAAAGCCTGAGAACCCTGACCTCTGGACCCTTTCTCTCACTTCCTGGGCCCTCCCAGAGCCTGCCCCCCTCAGCCATGTCTGCGGCCTCTGGGGTCACTCCTGTGACAGCCAGACTCACTTCCTCTCTTTGCACTCTTTCCTCCTTGCTCTGTATTCTGGGCTGCATTTTGCCTTTCTTGCTTTTCCCTGCGGTAAAGCACTGGTTTCTCTTGGACCCCTTCCCACCTCCACGGCGGTGAGAAGGCCTTCGGGGTGTAACTAGCTCACCCTAGAGCGAGCTGGGTTATCCCCGGCTAGCGCTTAAGCATGAGAAATGTGTTCCGTTCAGCCAAAGCTAATCCAAGGCTAGACATGTCTCCAGAGGCTCCTGAGAGAGGGCTTGCGGATTTTGTCTCCCCTACAGTGGACTAGTGGACCTTCCCGTGTCCCCAGAGGTCCAGGCAGGGCTTGCTTTATGCCTAAGGATTTGGGAGGGTTCCAGACCATCCCAGGCTGGGGACGGGGCGGGGGCTACCGGTGGGCCCTGGTGGGACTGAGCAGGGAGGGGTGTCCGCAGTCACGTCAGATGATGGAGGCTCTGTCTGAGGCTCGGCGAGTACCAGTCACAGCTTAGCGTCTCAGGTGCTGGAGTTTGCTGGGCAGAGCCTGGAGGGCAAGAAGTGGGCTGAGTTGGGGACGTTCCAGCCTCAAGAATCTTTTGGCCGTTTTTGGAAGCTCCCATCACAGTCCTGCCCCTGGACCTTTGTACTTGCTGTGCCCTCTTCCTGCAACACCCTTCCCTCGTATAGGCTTCTGCTCAAATGTGGCCTTCCGAGCAGGGACCTGGCCTCCCCAAAGTTACTCTTGTCACCTTATACTGTCATCACTTGGGATTTATTATGTGTCCATCGCCATGTCCCCCGAACCCATTCCCCCAGGGTTTTGTTCATCTTGGTCACTACTGTGTCCCTAGCACTGGGCACATCATAGGTGTTCAGCAAACCATTATGCCTGACTCAGTGTCCCCCACAGGCTGTGGATCTGGGCCTGTCCCCTTTCGGTGACTGAGGCCTTTCTGGGGATGGATGGCTTCAACTGTGCCTCCAGGCAAGTCACACCCCCGAGGGCTCTGGCTAGGGAGACTCAGGTCCTTACCTCCTGCACCCCAGAAGTTCTGCATCTGGGGGTTGAGAATGCCTTTTGGGGACTCCTGGAAGACTAGGGTCCTTTGAAAAGCAGTTCTTGTGTTTGTGCTCAAGAGTGCCCCAGGGGAACTGTACCCCCAGAAGGTCTGCACCTCCTAGATAAAGTCAGAGAGGCAGAGGTCATGAGCAAGGCACGTGGGGGGCAGGGGAGGGGTGTAGACAGCATCAGCTTCGTGTATTGAGGGCTGACGAGGCAGGGTCACCATTGCGCACACTTTAATTTATTGAGTTCTTCTAACAACCTTCTGAGCCACAGAGAGGGTAAGCATCTTGCCCAAAGACACACAGCCTCAGGCACACGGTATTAGTAGGTAAATGGCATTTTGCATGCAGCCCTGGGAAGGAGCCCCTTTCCCTCTCTGAGGGAGCCCCACTCATCCGGATCTGAGGCCCAGAGATGCCCAAACTCTTCTCGGGATGGCCTGGAGTAGGTTTCTCAGTGTGGCTCAGGAGCTAGAAGGCTGGAGGAGCCGCCCCCCTCTTTCCTCCTCGTTGGTCATTTGCATGACAATGAGCCCTTTGTCCCTGGGTCCAGCCTTCTTCCCAGGCTAATAACATAATTCCCGGCCTGTGATGTCATAATGGGCCCTTTCTGCTGGGGTTGGAGGCTGGGTGGGCAGCTGTGGAGGTTGGGCCCCGGCGGGTAATAAATAGAGAGGTGCTGATTATCGGGGGGCCGGACGCACTCTCCTTGCAGGACGCCGTTTCATCCTCCAGGAGTGGGATTTGCTTCCCTTTGACACAGGAGCAAACAGATTCAGAGTTTGTTCAGCCCCCTGGCTGAACCACTTTGCGCCTCTTCTTGGCCTGTGAAGTGGGGGTGAGTCATCCCTGGCTGGCCCTCTCCCGGAGGCGTGGGTGTGAGAGTCCCTTGCTTCCTGTAAACGTGAGGGAGGCCCCTGCGCCCAAGGCAGGACTGCTCAGGGAAAGTGTGCTCAAACCCTGGGCCTGTGGCTTACCTCTCTGTGTCTCAGTTTCCTCATCTGCTTGGCGGGGGTTTTGCTGGGGCTTGGCGGTGGGGCTCAGTGGGGAGCCAGTGCCCCTCGGTGGGCAGTGTCAGGAAAGGCTGCTGTGTAATGGGGTGAATGGTGCCCCCCCCAAAAGATAAGCGCACACATTAATACCCGTCTCCTCTAAATGTGACCTGCTTTGGGAAAAAGGTTTTTGCAGACGTGTCTTGAGATGAGGTCATTTGGATTCCCCGGGTGAGCCCTCTGTTCAGTGACCAGTGTCATTCTGAGGGACGGAAGAGAAGGCACACAGAGGACGCTGCATGAAGACGGGCAGAGACCCCAGTGACATGGCCAGATGCTGGAGGAGGCAGGGGAGATCCTGCCCGAGAACCTTCAGGGGAGCGAGGCCTGCCCACACATGGATGTTGCACCTTGGGTCTCCAGACCTGTGAGAGAATAAATTTCTGTTGTTTGAAGCCACCCGGATTATGGTCATTTGTCACAGCACCCCTAACAGACTAATACAGCCAGGGACCCCCCCCCCCGCCCGTTCTTTAGAGGTTGGAGGGAGCTCTCCCTGGGGAAAGTGCATGGGGGTTCTCTTCCCCACCCCAAGCTGAGGGTCCAGGACCTAGGGAGGTAGTTGGGGCAGCTGAGAACACCCCTTTATGCCCAAGGGCGTGGGGAGCCCTGTCAGAGGAGTCCAGAACCCGCCTCCCTTGCCCAGAACCCAGATCCACAAATCCCTGAACCTGCCTGGTGCCTGTTACTGGCTCTACCCCCTCGGGTGACCCTGCTAAGGAGGACATAACCCAGGAGGCAAGAGGCCCCCCGGATCCCATGCTGGGTCCACCCTAAGTCCCGAACGCTCATTCCCCACCTGCCCGGCCATTCACCCAGCACCTGGGTTGCAGCCATCCCCTGCTCTCCTCACTGCCTCCCCCCCCCCATAAGTCGCCTTGTTTGCCAGGTGCCCTTGACAAAGGGAGACACTGAGCCCCGGAGAAGGCAGGCTACAGCCCCTCAGTGGTGGGGATGGCCTTCAGAGTCTCAGCCATGGCTAATGCATGGGCTGGCGTTGCAGCTTCCAGGAGGAAGGGATCAGAGCCCTGGGCCACACTGAAAGCTATGGGGGAGCAGGCAGTGTAGACATGGATTGTTTCTTGGGACACACGGGCCTAATGTAGATGGCACCCCAAAATCTGACTTTAAGTGGAACCCTTCTTGGCCTCAGTTTCTCTGTTCACAGAGTGGTCTTCAACCTTCGGCTCAAGCTTCGGCAATAGTGCTCTCAGTGTTCAGGGACTCAACAAGCATTTATAGAGCGCCTGCTGTGTGCACTGAGCTGGGACTCAGTGGTGGACACAACAGAGGCGACTCCTGCCTTCATGGACCTGACCTTTGGGGTTGTGGGGAGATGGGAAATAAGGCCACTGGGACTTGAGGAATGAAGGTACCAGATCCCGACGGGGGACGTAACAGAGCAGGGGGCTGGGGTGGGGCCGAGGATGCTGCCTTCCTTCTCCTTCTGGGACCCGGGGTGGAGATTTGCAGTGAGCTCTTGGGGGGTGGCCAGATGGACAAGGAGATGGCCGTGGCTGATCCGCAGCAACCTGTGGTTGCCTCCAGCTGGCAGGGCTTGGCCTGGACCCGTGAGCAGTGGCGTTGGCTACAAGGCCTATGAGGCCCTGACACCAGCCTGGTGGGGGAGACAGGGGTCTTCTCCAGCCTGAGTGGGGAGGCTGGGGTACACTGGCGATATGCTGCCCAGGACACAGTGGCCAAGAGGTGGATGCTGGAGAGGGCAAACGTGGGTTTGCTTCCAGGCTCTGCTCCTTGCTTACTGTGTGACTTCAGGCAAGTTACTTAACTTCTCTGTGCCTCAATCTTGCTTCCCCTAGGTATTGGAATGATTAAGTGAACTGATGATAGTGAGCACTGTATTAGCAATTTGCTCTGATGGTGAGTGCGAGGTGCTCACCTTGGGTCTGTCACCGGGACTGCTCGGGACCTGGAATCTGGAAGTGGAGTTTGTTCATCTTTCCACAGTCCTGTTCCTGCCCCTGGGGCATGGAATAGCCTTCTTTGGCCCCAGAACCCCAGTCTCCCCATCTGTGAACGGGGAGCTGAAACAGACCGGTGGCCACATGGAGGTGGGGAGGAAAAGAGGGTGGCGGGAGAGGTCAACGCCTGTGGGGTCGGGGCTGGGCGTCAGGATCTCTCCCTGCTCCCGGTCTGAGCCATGGCCACCCTCCAGGCTGAGAACAACTGCCTGTTTTACAGCCCGGGAAGCAGGCCCCAGCAGGGATGGGACCCAAGGTGTGTCTGTGCGTGCAGCCTCATGGCCTCCTGGCTGCAGACAATGCCCCTGTCTGAAAGGAGGGGTGGCGGGGCTGGGGTGGGGGGGGAGAGAGACAGAGAGCACTCGCCAGCTCGGGATGTTCCGCCAGAAACCGAGGCCAGAGGCTCCACTTACTGCCTGGGGCGTTGTGGGTGGGGGTGTGCCTGCTGCTGAGGGGTGACCCAGATCTGAGGCAGCGAGGAGGGGCAGGCTTTATCTGCAAAGTTGCTGCCTGCTGGGTCCCCCATTAGGGCCCCTGATGGCTCAGGACTCGGCCAGGAGACTGCTTCTCCTTCACGGTGGGAGACAGAGCAGGCCTGTCCCGGGCTCCTGCCTGGCCCCTGCCTCCTAGTCTGAGTCTGTCCTGGGCTCCCATCCCGTTTTGCTTGCCTCCTTCTGGCTGGCTTGGGAGGTCTCCCTACCTGCACAGGTGAGGAGACCAGAGAGTAGAGAGATCTGATTCCAGGGAGATTCATGGGTTAGAATCTGGGTTTTAAGGGGTTGCTATCTTAGGTGTCTTGGTTGCATTCGGCAGACTCCCTGCTCCTCCTGCATTTAGCACACAAGGCTCAGGGTAAGCTTCAGGCATGGTTGGATCCAGGGGTTCAAGTGATGAGGTGCTCACCACGTCCAGTCCCTGAGACTGATCATCACAACCTTGCAGCCCAGTGGAGGGTAAGCCTTTGTTCTTCCCGCTATTACAACAGGAGTCGTGGGAATGAGCTTTATGGGCCCAGCTTGAGGGACTGTGGCTGTGGTAATGCTGCTGAGACTGTGCTGACTGGCCAGACCTGGGAGGCAGAGTCAGCCTCCTTCAGAGTCCAGGATCGAAGGTGCAGGAGGGGTCGTAGGCCAAGGGACATAAGGGTGCAGCTTGCGAGCAGTGGGTGCTGGGTGGGCAGACAACAGCAGCTGAGCACAGCCAGCTTCACTGCATGTGTTGGGGGTGAGCCAGCTTGGGGGTCCTGCCCAGCCCCCCTTTCACAGCCAGCGTGTTGGCCTTTGGGGTGGGGGTGTTATTTAAGATTCACTGGGTAAGTGGGCCCACCTCCTCCCACTCCCTATTTTAATTAGGGGCTTCTCAGGTCCCCCCTCCAAGCCATGTGGGAGAACTTCCTGCCTGTCACTCTCCCCGCCCCCCGCCCCCCCCAGCTCCCCTGGGCTTTGCTGGGCTCTGTCTTGTGGCTTTCAGCTGACCACATGTCAGAAGCCACAGGTCACATCCTGGCAGCCCACGGGCTGTATTTGGATGTCATACTGATTTATTGGGTTGGGTTTATAGTCTATGTTTTTGAAATAAAAATTGTAAATTGAGGGATGTCTCGGAGTCGGACTTTCTTTGCCTGAAAGGCTTGGAAGCTGTGATCCCCTGGGCCACGTTCTCGAGTGGCCATGATGCCCCTGGCTGGGGCTGAGCCCGTGGCCACCCCCTTCCCATGTCCTTCCACACATGCGGCCCCCGCCTGCCCCTCGTCCTTGGCACGACTCCAGCGTCGCCCTGTGTATTCCAGTCGGGGCGTGGTATCTTCGGCCCTCCTTTCCCTCTTCCCCTCCCTGGTTCCGGCTGGGTACCCTCTCCCCCCAAGCCTTGTTAGTCTTGCTCCCTCCACAAACTGATAATCAGATCCCGGGGGAATGCTAGCCACTCCTGGGCACTGACGCCTGTGTTCACATCTGGAACTGCTGGCTACAGGGGCCGGAGGGCCTTTTGGATTCTTGATCACTGCTCCGTGATCATCAGAGACTAACTGATGAACGACAGCCCTTGGGGAAATTGAGGGGCTCCTGTGATCCACATTGGAGCATTGGGAAGAGCAGATCAGAGTGGACCCTTCCTCCTTGGCCAGGCATCTTGCGGGGGCGGCAAGAGGGGCCTCCCGGCCCGGCCTGTGGGAGGTGGGCCCCTGGAGGCTGGGGAGGGGGGGGTGCACGGCAGGGCTGTTGTTGAGTGGGTGGGCTCCCGGTCCTGC
Organism: Zalophus californianus; assembly: GCF_009762305.2. Lineage (NCBI taxonomy): Eukaryota > Metazoa > Chordata > Mammalia > Carnivora > Otariidae > Zalophus > Zalophus californianus. The sequence continues at coordinate 5,638,136 of NC_045608.1, forward strand.
AGGCTGCTGCTGGCCAAGCTATTCTTAGCAGCGGGAACATTTGTCCTCCTTCACATGTGGTGGAGGACGTCCCCCAGAGATCTGCCCTGAAATACTCGGGACGACCCCATAAATTCCTCAGAAAGCTGTCCTTGAGGGCCCAGCGTGCGTGGAGGAGGGGCAGGGGGAGGTGTTTCCGGCAGCTGCACAGCTGTGGACACATTTGCCAGATGTTGATGCAGGGAAGGTGGTGGGAACCCAGAGTCGGCCGCCCCTGCTCCCTCTCACTGGCCCCCTTCACCCTCAGGGTCTTGGCGAGTGATGGGCCGGGCCGGCAGACTGGTGGTGCTGGGGTTTCAGGTCAGCCCCTCCCTGTGTCCTGGCCTCTCAGTCATCTCCTGAGGCTGCCTGGCTTGGGGGCGAGGTCTTGACTGTGGTCCCTCGCAGTGCCTAGCTAGGAGGGGCTGCCGCATGCCAAGACCCCCGGCAGGGCCTTTGGCAACACCGTCTTCTTTTATGGGGGCAGCCTGGGCAGTGGGAGCCACCACAGAGCAATACCAGCCCAGCTGGATGCCTGGGCTAGCAATCAGGGAGGCCTCCCTGGAGGAGGTGTGTGGGTTTTTTTTTTTTTTTTTAATTTTAAATTGTGGTAAGATAGACATAACAAAAATTTTACCATCTCAACCATTTCTAAGTGTACAGTTCAGTAGTGTTAAGTACCTGCACGCGGTTGTGCAGTCATCACCACCTTCATTTCCAGAGCTTTCTCCTCTTGCAAAACAGAAACTGTCCCCGTTAAACACGAACTCCCCATACCCTGTCCTCCCGGCAGCCAGCCTTCTACTTTCTGTCTTTATGAATCTGACTATTCTGGGCACCTCCTATGAGTGAAATCATAGTGTTTGTCCTTTTGTGTCTGGCTTCTTTCACTCAGCAGAATGTCGAGAGCTGTGTTCTGTGGCCCATTTCCTTCTTGGTTGTTGGTTCATTCCCGTCCAGGCAGTGAGGCGGACGGACCTGGGGCCTGGAGGCCCGCATCCTTGAGCATCCCAGGGTCCTGAATTAGGACGCAGTCACGGGCCCCCGGTGAGTGGATAGCACTCATGGGGAGCGGGCACCCATCACGCTGAGCCCCGACACGGGTCCCTGCTGCCTGCTGCGTTCCAAGCCCCCGGAGGGGTGGGGGGCAGAGGGTCGAGCCATATGCCCAGGCGCACAGCTGGTGCCAGCGTCCCATCCCCCACCGCCCGGACACCAGCCTCTTCTCTGGTCTCTCCCCTCGTCCCCTCTGCAGAAAAAAATTGCCGTTTGGAAGGCCAGATGGAAGAGCTGGGCCTAATGGAAAACACGTCCCTCCCGGGGCGCCCAGAACCTAACGAGGAAGAGCCAGGAAAAATCCGGCATCATGTTTGTGAAACACCCAGGAGGGAGGGCGTGTCGCGCGGCAGGGGCTCTCGTGTGGAACCCGGTGACCCGGCGTGTGGGGACGGTTTGTCACGACTGTGGCTTGTCTCTCTCTTCCTTTTTTAAAATTAAAAGGCGGGGGGGGGGGGGGGGGGAAGGGAGTCCCGGAGGGAGTGACTGTGAGCAGATCTGGCTGTGGCGGGGGAGCAGGGCTGGGCGGCCGAGCTGGCCCCAGCCCAGGGGACACAAATGTACCAGTTAAGTGGGAGACAGAAGCGGGTCTCCTCGGCGGCCCCGAGCCGGGCCACTCTTCTGCTCCCTTCGGAGGGTCTGTGCGGCTGGACCTGGCTGCCTTCTGGCTACGGGACCTCGGGCAAGTGAGTGCATCTCTCTGAGCCTCAGTTTCCTGGTCTGTTGAATGGGGCAGTCCGGTTTGGTGAGGCAAATCGGAGCCTTCCCCTAGTGTGGGTGCCTGATGAATGTCACCTGTGGAGCAGGTAGGACTGTGGGTAAACTGAGGCAGGTCGGAGGAACGGGGGGGCACAAAGCAGAATCTGGGGGCAGTGGGGGTTCTGGCTATGGCTGGGGATCCTGTTGAGGGGAGGTGAGAGGTGGGGCGGGTGCAGGGGGTCTGTTTGGTACCAGGCCTCTGGTTTCCCCTGGAAGGTTGCTGTAGAGGCTGTGGCCATCTGGGGCTCTGTCCTGGCACCTGGTCATCCTTGTGGACCCGGAGCTTTTGTCCCCACGGCCCTGGGTGTTGTTCCCCTGGGGTGACTGTGGTGGGCTCTGCTCAGGCCACCCTGCCCACTTTGCCAGATGCCTGGACCGCGTGGGCTGTGGGATCCAGCCGAGGAGGGCACAGTCCGGCCATGCAGCATCAGCCTGCTGCATGCCTGCCTCTTTTGGGGCCTCAGTTTCCCTGCCTGCAGAAAGAGGGTGTCGAGTGAGGGCAGCCCCTTCCTCCCTCGTCCAGACCCTGCGAGGCCCAGCTCACCCCTCCCTTGGGAAGCTCTCTGCCTTCTCTGTGTTTGGGTGTGGGTCTCCCCAGTCCTGCATACCCTCCTTGCTCTGGGGACTTGCTCTGCCATTTATTTGGTTGGGCCCAGCCTCGGTTTTCTCACCTGCAAAGTGGGGAGAGTGATAGCACCTGCCCAGTGACTAACATTGCCACCATCATTACTGATAACTTGCCTTCCCCGTCCTGACCCCCTGTATTTCGAGTAGTGGAGGGAACTTGAGCCCTCATTTTGGGGACTCTTCTGTGGGTGTTGAGCTTTCCATGGATCTTTTCTCAATGAATCTTTCTACCTGTCTCTCCCTGTTCTGATTCTGGAGTTCGGGACTGGAGGGGGCTTGGGGGGGCAGTTCTGCAGGTTTGGGGGTTCATGGGGGTGATGGTGCTCATGTGTGTCCCCAGCTGTGGCCGGCAGGGAGCCTGATATGGGACTATTAGTGGAATAAAAAGCATGCTTGGCTCTGGGTGTTGCTTTAAAAAGTGAGACCCAGAAAACTGTGGACAATGGGACAGTTAAATTGATGTCCATCTGCTGATTTGTCTGTCCCATCTGTCTGTCCGTCCATTCATACATCCATCCATCTCCCCTCTCCCTCCTTCATCCATCCGTCCATCTGCCCATCCTTCCCCCTCCAGCCCTCCTCTGTGGAGTACCTGGGGTGAGGAGGTGTTGGGACAGGCCTGTCATTGGCTGGCAGCTCTGGTTGGCAGCAATTTCTGTCCGCCTGGTGCACTGCTGTGACCCCACTGCCTGGCACGGTGCCTGCACACCAGAGATGCTCAAATAACTCCCCAACTGACCAGAATGGGGCAGAGACCCATTTGGGGTGGGCTTGTCTTGACTGGCCTCAGCTTGGGGGTGGGCAGGCAGCGCTCCTGAGTGCTGAGTATGGTGACCCAGGACCACTCAGGGCAGCTGCTCTTCGGACAGAGCCATGAGCAAGCCTTGGTTGGGCTCCTGGCTCCTCCTCGGGAGCCCAGTGAGCTCTCTGCCAGGTCAGTGTCGTGGCTGCTGGGCCTGCCTATTTGGGAGGGCAGGCAGGGGCCTGTTTTCTAGGGGACCCTGAATGGTGGCTTTAATAGTGTTAAAAGATTCCAGGTGGGCTGGTCCTTTTACCTGCATAGGATGCACAGAGGCCCGGGACCCATTACTCCCTGATGGAGGGCACAGCTGAAATTTCCTTTAACTCAGGGGCACCGGGGGCAGGCTTGATATAGGAGACCTCGAACATCACTGCTGCCCAGAGGGGTGGCACCTTCCTTTCTTGCTCACAGCCCTTACCATCTGGGCCTCCCTGCTGTTCCTTCCCCCCAGGGTCTTTGCGCTGTCTGTTCCCTCTGCCTGGAACAGCTTCCCCAGACATCTGCATGCTTTCCTTCTCCCCTTTCTCTCCCCCTCCACATCTTTGCTTGAAGACCCTCTTTGGGGAAGCTGTCTCGACCCCCTCCCCCGTCTGCCCTCCTAATGCTTCTGGTTCTCTCCACGCCACAGACACCTTCCAGCATTCCTGTCGTAACTCCTGTCCTGCCTGCCGGAATGGCAGCTCAGCAAGGGCAGGGATTTGGGGTCTTTTTCTGGCTCCTGCGTCTCCGTACCTGCCCACGAAGGTGGCTGGAACCATGGTGGATGGTGGTGAGCTGCTGGGGCAGGGGGCAGGGACTCTGCCTTCACCCCCTGCCCTCGGGGCCGTGCAGGCTCCTCTGGGCTCATGGGCGCGGCCTCCCGTGGGGCTTTCTGTGTCTTGGGGCTGAGCTGAGAGCCCGGATCCCCGGCGTCCACTCTGTGCCAGGAGGCCCTTTGGAAGGTGGAAGCAGATACTTGGCCAGCTCCTCATTATTACAGCGTGCCAGAAACTAGAAACTCAAGGTGTAAACAGGTTCGTTCTAGCTGGTGTTTCTGCCACATCCTAACCTCACACCCCAGAACAGCCTCCGTGCGCATATACCCCGTTCTCCTGGGGCCAGGCTGTCTGGTAGGTATTTGTTGGATGCCTACTGTATGCCAGGCACTGTGCCAGGCTCTAGATTATAGCAGTGAACAAAACAAATATTTATTGAGCACCTACCGTATTGGGTTAAATAGGGTACCCCCCCCTTTAATTCGTGTCCGCCCAGAATCTGGGAATGTGATCCTATTTGGAAAGAGGGTCTTTGCAGGTGTCATTAGTTAAGATGGGGTCATACTGGATGAGGGTGGGCCCGGAATCCAATGACTGGGGTCCTTGTCAGAGGAGAGGACACACAGACACGAGGGACGGGGCCAGGTGATGACCAGCAGGGACTGCAGTGAGGTGGCCACAGGCTCGAGGGGCACCCGGGCCACTAGCCACTGGAGGAGGCAGGGAGAATCCCCGGGGGGGCCATGGCCCTGCCCACACCTTGGTTTGGGACTTCTGGCCTCCAGAGCAGTGAGAGGATGCATTTCTGTTGTTTTCAGCATCAGTGTCTCTCCAGCCTGGCCGGTGGGGGCGGGGGTACGAGAGACCATGTCCCCTGTGTGGGACCCGTGCCTTGTCCCGGCACCCCAGAGGGTTCTGGTGAGTGTGCATGTGTGTGCGTGTGCTGGGGGCGCCTCTCGGGCTGACAGCTGAGTGTTGGTTCTGAGGCTCCCCCACCTGCCACAAGTTCCGATGTCGGGGCCCATTAGTTACGGGAAACTTGCAGGCTTGTGTGGCACAGACAGCTGGCCTTTCATCTTTGAAGCCTGGGCTCAGGTCTGAAGGCTCCCAGGCACGTTTCAGCAGTCTCGGCACCTTAACAAGCACACCCCCCCCTGCCCACATCCCCCCACTCTCAGAGACAACCCAGCCCTGGCCTGCTGTAATTCTGCCCTCCCCAGAGCTGAAGCAGGCCGCACACGACATGGAAAATCTATGGAATGTGCCTCGGTGGGGCCTCAGCGTCCTGCCTGGAGAGAGGAATGTGGGGGCAGGAGGCTCTGGCCTCACCTGGTGTTACTGGCACTTGCCTGGACAGGTTCCCTTGTTGAGCACCTGCCGAGTGCCGGGCCCACTGAGAGGCTCCGGGGATGCAGCAGGGAGCAAGGCAGACAAAACGCGCAGCAGTGAGCTCTTCCTCCTGCGGGTTTGGAAGCCTTACCAGAGCCACGCAGTGGACGAAACAAAGAGATGTGAGGTTAGGATTGTGGGGTGCCGCCACATTGGACCCGCAGCCTGTGGGCTCTCGCGGGCCGCTGAGTGGCTCTTGCTGGGTGCCGCCTCCGGGGCAGGTGCGGTGGAGGGCCACACCGGGGCCCCTGCGGTGTTTGTGGGGGGCCCCCACCGTGGGCCATTCACGGGGAGCCCCATTCTGGACTGTGCACGGAATCCCCTGCCATGGGCAGCCCTGTAGTTCTTGGCCCTCCCCTGACTGGCTTGGTGGCCCTGGTGTCGCGGTTTGTGGTTTGGATATGTAAGGCCTGGGTGGGCCTCTGGTGTCCCTGTCTGGGGCCCTGGGGCTCAGAAGCATCCCACGCCACCTGGCTTGGCAAGTTCTTTACCTCGCCTGAGTGCCATCTTTTCTCCTTGGAGCCCTGACCTTGCTGTGTTTGCCTCATTGAGCACCTGCTGTTTACCAGGCATGATGGTAGTGCTTCCCAAGCATGCTGTCCTCCCAGCAGGCTGGTGGAGCAGGGGCTCTTGATATGTAGCTGAAGAAACAGATGCAGAGGTGTGAGGCATCCTGCCTGAGGAGGAGACAAAAAGCCCCTGCGCCTGGGTGAGCTCCGTCCCGACTTTCCTGCCTGTGTCTGCTTCTCCTCTGTGGCTTCTGCTCTGGTCCCACCAGCATCCTTGGGGCTCTTAGAACAGGATTCATCCTGCCATGGCCCGGGAGCCTTGAGTGACTGTCCGCCCTCCCTGCCTTGTGCTCACTCAATGAATTTCTTGAGCGCAGCGGTGCCTGGTCTCACCTCTGGGCTCCCGTTTAGGTGGTGGCCTCCACCTGACTCCCCTGACTGTCTTGTGCCCACTCCGGGAAGGGCTTCCCGATGCTCCCTCACCCTCCCCAAGGCTGGGGTAGACTGAGCTTCCTTCTCCAGGCTCACAGTTTGCTGCTTGTCTGCCCCCCGCCGCCGCACCCTGCTGGGGCACCAGACCCTCTGTGGCTGGGCCCTGCCTCGTTCATTCACCTGGGGCTCAGCTCGCAGTGGGGACCCTGAAGTTTCTGTAAATAAATGGGTGCCCACCGCCCTCTCCTGACCCCAGAGCCACCAGACCTGCAATGGTATCGGGGCTGCCGTGTCCTATACCCGCTGCAGTCTGGGTTCGTTTTCAGAACCCCTTCCAGCCCAGCCCAGATCCGGGGTACCCTCTTGGGGTTCCCTGATCCTCCCCCCCCCCCCGCCGTCTTTGATGGGGGAGTGTACTGTTTCTTGTCGTTCACATTCAAACCTCAATGAAGTCAATGCTGAAATTTGTTTTTCCATTCACAATGTTATGCAAATACTACCTTTACCTAATTTTAACACATTTCCCTCACTTCCAGGCTTGAGCTTGAGCTTGGTGGTCGTTAGCAACCCCTGCCCCACCCCCTGGCAGCCTCCAGTCTGTTTTCTGTGTCTATGGGTTTGCCTATGGATACTTCCTGTAAGTGGACTCAGGCACCTTCTGGCCCTTTGTGACCGGCTTCTTTCACTTAGTGTGATGTTTTCAGGGTTCATCCGTGGTGCGGCCTGTGTCAGCCGTTCATTTCTTTTTGTGATTAAATCATGTTCCACTGTATGGATGGACCACAGTTTGTTTATCCGTTCATCTGTTGATGGACTTTTGGGCTGTGTCCACCTTTTGGCTGTTGTGAATATTGCTGCTGTGAACATTCGTATACATGTATTTGTTGGAGTCCCAGTTTTTTGTTCTTTTGGGTATGTGCCCAGGAGTGGAATTGCTGGGTCATTTGGTAATTCCATGTTTAACTTCTGGAGGAACCGCCAAAATGTTTTCCTTAAAAAAAAAAAAAATTTTTTTTTTTTTTTGAGCTGCCAATAAATGTGACTGAGGTTGGGAGGGATGGAAATTGGGTTTATTAAATAAGCTCGTGGTGAATGAAGGAGGCACTCAGAGTCCCCTGGCTTTGGGGACCACGTGTGTGTGAGGACGCTGGGCCAGGGGGCTGCTGGGGTGACCTGTTGATGGCTGAAGCCCCCCAAGCTTGGCGGTGGACACACCGTGAGTCTTGAGGGAGTGGGAGGCCAGCCAGTGCCTGGCTGAGGAGGTTGAGGAGGGTGAGGGATGCTGCCGAGGATTCTCCAGGGCTGGTTTGGAGAGGTGTCATCTCCCTGGCTTCTGGAGCCCACGTGCACCACACGCGTGAGCATCTGGCAGAGGCTTGCCTTCTCTAGTTGGCGTTCTGTTAGGCAAAGGAAGTCAGGAAAGCTGTGGGTAAATCAGACTTCTCTGCCGCCTTCTGCAGTGCCGAATCAAATAGCGACTTGGAAGTTGCCCGAGGTGCTCTTGGAGGAGGGGCAAGCAGTGTGAGCATCTCCCCCCACCAAAGTGCTGGCCTCATCTCCTCGGAGAGAGGGGGCAACTGTTGAAAGCCCAGAGAGAGAGCAGACTAAAATGTGCATCGCTGCATTGTACGACCCGGCTCTGCTGGGCTTGGAGATGAACTGGAACAATGGGATTTGTGCAGCAGTGGCCAGACCTGCCCCTCTCCCAAGGGCAGTTTCCTGTCTCTGGGCTGCAGGACAGATGCCATGTTGCCCTTGGTGGGAACTGGCAGGGGCAGCTCCTTCCCCCCTCCACGTCAGAGCATCACTGTCACTGGGCTGGAGCTACTCAGAGACGGTTCTAGTGATAGCGATGCTAGCAGCTCCTGTTAGCTGAGAAGGATGTGTTCCCATGCTCATAAAAATTACATCCTGTCGGCTGGGAAGAGCCCACGTGGGCAACTTCCTGAGGTGCTTGTAGGTGCATTGGTCTGTGACTCCTTTCTTCCCTGGGTGAGTCAGAACTTTTGGTGGCAAGTGACAGAAACCAAGTTGGGCTGGCGAAGCAAAACACACAGGAACATCTCAGCTCTCCTAAACGAATGAGCAGGTTTCGACTGCCTTCAGGCACGGCTGTCATCAGGACCCGACTGTGCTCTCTCCACCCTCAGCTTTGTCTTCCGGCCGGTTGGTGTCGTTGTCGGGCAGGCATCTGCCATGAGGTGACCCCAGAGCTGCAGGCTTTCACCTTCCCAGCTGAGTCCCAAGCAGAGCGTCCCCCGTTTCTGGTTCCGCTCCCCCCCCCCCCCGCCCCCCGCCCAGCAAAAGTCTCAAGACTGCTTCTCACTGGCCTAGGTTGGGTCACGTGCCCATCCCTGAACCAATCCCTGGCACAGGGGATGCAGGAATCTGATTGGCCAGGCCGGGATCACATGACCACTCCTGGCGCCCGGGGAGGGAGGATGGTTCCCGCCGCGGAGTCTACAGCAGTGGAAGATCAGGGTAGGGCGTGGGACGCAGTCAGGCCCCCAGACAGGGGTCTCCTTCCTCTTCTGACCCCCGCGATCTCTGCCCTACTTCCCAGCATTCTTTCACATTAGACCCCCACCAGGCAGATCACCAGTGGAGGGTCCAAGCGTCCACACCCTTGGGGGACAGTCGTCAGCGGCGGGGCAGGGCGATGAGGGACGCCGTGAGATTACGGGAACTGGGGGTATGTTCTGTTTACCTGATCGCAGGAGATGCAGCTCCAACCCACCCCAGCACGCGAGAGCACGCGGAGGCGGGGCCTCTGCGCCATCTTGGGTTTTCCTCCGTTGGGGGATGGGGGCTGCACGTGGCGGGGCCGGAGGGACACCCCTTTTCTGCGTGGCTGCTGAGGGTGGAGTGTGGAGGAGGCCTGGGTCATGCCCACGGGCTCTCGCTCCGGACTGGGGCGGTGGTAACTGTGGGCAAAAGCTGATGGAGAGGGAGAGGCGGATCCTAGGCAGGATGGAGGCCCCCAGAGATTTCTGGGCAAAGGCAGCTTCTCTCTAAGGGCCTCCTCGCTCCCTTGACTTGAGTCCTTTCTTCTTCCTGAGCCTCAGCTTCCCCAGCTATAAAGACATTGGAGTGATGCTTGAGCTTCTTTCCAGCCTGGACACGGGTGGGTTCTCTCCCGCCGAAGGCACTGTTCACCTGCCTCCCGGCAGCCATTTGGGGCCCCGCTGGCTCTTGTCTGTGTCCTTAGCTGTTTCTTCACCGCCCAGTCTCCTCACTTCCAGCTCTGCTCCTGCACGGGGTCACGGGGAATCCCAGGCAGGCTCGCGGGGTCACACTGTGACCTTTGTCCTGCGGGAACTGACCCCGCCCACCATGGCCCAGGGCACTCATGTGTGCCTTACCCTGACCATGCCTCTCAGGAAAGGTGCCCAGCTGCCTGCCTGAATTGGGTGCTTTCGGAGAACTTTGCCCTGGTGACTCAGAAACCCGCAGAGGTCTTGGGGTGAGGTCACGTGGGTCGACAGGGCTTGGGACCCTTTGAGGGGGTGGGGCAGCGCCCATACAGTTGGGGTTCACGGGGTGAGGTCAGGTGGGCTGAAGAGGGCTTGGGACCCTTTGGAGGAGGATGGAGGCAGTGGGCACAGAGTTGAGGTTCCATGGGGTGAGGTCGGGTGGGCTGAGGGGGCTTCGGAGCCATCTGGTGGGGGGGGAGTGCTCCCAAAGTGGGGGTTCCATGGGGTGAGATCAGGTTGGCTGAGGGGGCTTGGGAGCTATTTGTTGGGGCGCAGTGCCCCCAGAGCAGGGGTTTCTCTGCTTGCTGAGTGAGGGCCTTGGTTGTGGGTGGGGGCACGGCTTTCCCTGATGCGGCTCATGTGCAGCTGTTGGTCTGGTCTGTGGCTTAGGGGTCCCTCAAATGCCAGTCGCATCTCCCACTGTCAGTGGGCAGGAAGCGCCCCAGCGGCACGGAGGAGGCTCAGGAGGGCCTGTGTGCTTGCTCTTCCTCAGGGACCAAAAGAATGACTAGGAGGCCCCAGCAGGGTCCCTGGAGGGGCCATTGCCCTGTTGCTTATCTTGTTTCTTTTCTGGTTTTCTCTCAGGTGCCTGTGACAGGGCGGCCCACAAGCAGATGACAAGGACTGGCTTTTAACCTTGGTGGCCACTAAGAGGAAGATTATTGGGGCCCAAGAGCCCCTGGACGCTCACCGCCATGTCGGGATCCACGCAGCCTGTGGCGCAGACGTGGAGGGCCACTGAGCCCCGCTACCCGCCCCACGGCATTTCCTACCCTGTGCAGATCGCCCGGCCCCACACAGTAAGTAAGGGGTGTATGTGTCCCCCGGGGCCACCTTTGGGGCCTTCTTCTTTCACCAAGTCCCCACAAAGGCTGGTGTGTCTCCAACAGTGTCTGGCCAGGGCTCACTGTGTCCCTCAAGGGGAAATGGGGTGCCACGGCAGAGACCACTGGCCATCTGGAACTTCTGGTGAAATCTCTTAGCTCCCACTTTAAAGCTGGGAAGATGGAGACTGGGGCCAGGTAGAGCTGGGATCTGTCTCTCAGAGTCAGTAGTGGAATTTGCGTACAAACGTGGAGCACCTGCTGAATACACTTTGCTGGCAGCCCAGCCTCCCCTGGACCCCTTCTTGCTTTACCGGGGGGCCATTGCTGACAGCCCCTCGCCTCCCTCATCCTTGGCCCCGGAGCTCCTTCAACTGTGGTGATGCTCGGGGCTCTGAGATGATGAAGCTCCTATCTCTGGAGCCCTGATTTGGGGATCGGCGGTGTTGGTTCTGCTCACCAAGGAGCCACCCCATCTCTCGGGGATAACCTACCTGTGGGGAGGCAGAAGTGTTCTCATGTGCTGGCCTGCACACTTATGTGCCCTCGATCAGCTCTCCTAAGCTGCACTCTGCTCTGTCTGTCCCCGTGCAGTGGCCCTATTTCCTGCCTTCACCTCTAGCTTCATGGTGTGGCTGTAAGGATGGGCCTTTGGTTCTGCTCTGTTGGCATTTGTTGGGTACCTACTGGGTACCATGTCCCTGGTGCTTGCCAGAAGGCTCTCAGGGTCTTGGGCCTTCCTGTTTGACCAGCTGGCAGCTCGGCGAGGGGATGTGGGGCCTTGTGGTCGTTGCTGGGGGAGAGGCTGACTCTGTTGGCCTCTGCGTGTGCATGCATGCATGTATACTACTTAGCGTGGTTCCTCCTCATGAGGAGAGGAAGTGGCGTGGGAGGGCATTTCCATCAGCTTGTGAACCCACGGGCCCCGCACGAGGGTGTCCCAGACACAGCAGCCTCTTGAGGATTTAGGCCCCCCGGATGCTTTTCAGAGCCAGCTGGGCTAAATGAGCACATTATGGAGTCCTGTTACGAGAACTTGCCCCTGCCTAGAGTCTTCAGATTTTCACAGACAGACCAACGAAAGAGCGTCTTGCATTGTTATCCCATTTTGCAAATGAGGGGACTGAGGCCAGAAGATTAAACCACGGGCCTCGGGTGGGGTCACTGCTGGGAGACCGTCGGCTTCAGCTTCAGGGTCCTGAGCCCCTGTCACGGATGCCTCTATTTATTGGGCGGCTGCTATGTGCCCAGGGCCAAGAAGTGTGCTCCTGGGGGCGAGTTATTACCACGTGGTGTTGTGATCTTTATTGTGATCACCAGCAACAACAGCAAAACCGTGGCCTCTCGTCTGCCGAGCACCTACGGCAGGACAGACGTTCTGTTCAGAGCCTCCTGTGCAGACAGCTGCACGTGCTGTTCCAGATCACCCCAGAGCGCGTCTCGGACGCTCTCTCCGTAGATGAGGAATGTTTGGTAGGTGAGGAAACAGGCCCAGTGGCTTACCCCTTCTGAGCCTCAGTTTTTTATTCATAAAACGGGGTAAGAAGAACACCTGTTTCCTAGATTTCAAGTGGGGATTAAACATAACGGCTGAGTGCTTATGGCGGCGCCTGGCACGCGCTCTCTCGATGCGTGCGTTTGACGTTATCATTGCTCGTTATTGTCGCTGTTCCTGCAGCTGCCCGGAGGGGCTCCCTCTCCTGAGGACCCCTGGCGGATGCCTCTGGCTTCTCTCTTGTTTCTTGGCGCCCCCCCCCCCCCCCCGCTGGTTCCCACCCCTCTCCCACCCCCTCCCCTGTGCTCCCTATAGCCCCTGCTCTCCCGCCTTCCCTCCTGCCCTGCCCTTTGCCTCAGCTGGGCCCTCAGCTGGCCCTCTCCCAGTCGTTTGGGGTCACTGGCTGACCCATAACATCTCCTGTTCTTCCCCTGCTGGGCTGTCAGTGACACAGGATGTGGCTGGACAGGACCCAGCTGTCACCACCCACTCCAGGCAGGAGGCTGAGCTCCAGGGGTGAGCGGGGGTGAGCGGGGCCCTGGGGCAGTTGTGGGATGGGGCGTTCCTGTCCTGTGTGTGGTGGCAGACGTGGCGCCCCAATCCCTGACCACCCTGCCTTGTGCTGGGGTGGCCCAGCCCTACTTGTCACCTGAAAGGCAGGAGCAAGAGTTCTGGGCACCCTGGGGATTGTGGGGGGGTCTTGCTGTCCTGGGCATGTCTCCCGGCTGGAGCCACCTGCCCTTGGTTGGTGGGAGGTCAGCATTGGCTCTGTAATCTGGAGACTCCCTCCCTCCCCTGACTGCAGCCACATGCCCTCTAACTCCTTCCCATCAGCCCATTTTACAGGCGGGGTTTGTGAGATGCCCCCCCCTTTTTTTGAGTCTAGAAGACAGAGGGTGGAAGAAAGGGGAAATCAAGACAAAGGGAGGTAAATGTCCCATCCAAGAGCCAGGCAGGAGCCCAGTGTATGGGCTCCCAGCATAGTAGCTAAGGCAGGAAGTTGGGAGGAAGGGGAGGGGCCTAAGCCGGGGACTGTGACCTTCCTGGGGCTCAGTGCTCTCCCACACACACTCCTAAAAAGTTACCTTCGGCTGTAGCACCTCCTGGCTCCAGAGGCCTCTTTCAGTGTGCTCTGGGCCCAGGGCTGCTTGGATGGCGAGTCCCCCCTGGAGTCCAGAACCTCCAGATGTGGCTTTGAATCTCCGTTCCTTCCAACTTGCTGAGTGACACTGGGCTCCTCACTTAGCCCTGTGGGGCAACCTTAGTTTTCCTATCTGTAGTATGGAGTTGTGGGTCTGGGCCTCAGTGGAGGATGTTTGCAAGGTGCTCAGGGCAGTGTCTGCATGCAGTAAGCATTTGGTGGTCCTCTTTCCTCCTGGCAGGGTGACAGGAGCCCCAAGGAAGGCCTCTCTGTCTTTGGGGCTCCAGGACCCTGGACTCTAAGGGGCAGTGGGAATTGTCCCGTCTGCTGGCCCACCACCTCCAGGCCGCCTGCTGTGGTATGGGTGGCGCGAATGGAAGGCATAATTCCAGGCATGCTTGCAGGCAGAGCCCGGGACCTGAAGGCTGTGGGAAGCCCACCGTTCCCCTGACCACTTCAGACATGCACTCAGCCTCCCTGAGTCAGACACCAACTTTGGCACAGTGCACATTGCTCGTCGAAGGCCACCTGCTCTCTCCTTGGAATCTCTCTGTGCCCTGCTCTCTCCACTTCTGTGGTCTTGGCTTCCCTCCCTCACAGAATCAGGACCCCACATCTTTCGCTGAGGGTCTCCCAGGATGGAGGGTCCTGACATCCCCTCCCTGCCTCACTTCTTATCAGGCTTTCTATGGACTTCTCCTCCAAGTCCACCGGGACCATCTGAACTTCCCTGAGTTCTTGTAGTCCTTGTGCTGAAGGAACGTGGTAAAGTCAAAAGGTGCAAGGCCTGACATCCAGCAGTACCGCTTTCTGCTGTGTGGCCTTGGGCAAATTACTTAACCTTTCTGTGCCTTAGTGTAGAAGGGTAGTTAAGAGCACAGGCTCTGGAGCTGGACGACTTGCATTGATGTCCTGCCGTAATGATATCCTAGCTGTGGAATCTCGGACAAGTGGCTTTACCACCTCATGCCTCAGTTTCCCCATTATTTGAGCAAGGTAATCATAGAATTCTGAGGTTCAGATTAGCTGACATGGGCAGCGGCTTTGCGCAGCGCCTGGACAGAATTAGCACGCACTGATACCGAGTGATGATGATGATTTCGATGATGACGCTATTATTCTGACAACAACACAGCATGAATGTTCTTTTCCACATTGTTTGTGGGCTCTTCCTCTAGAGGAGGCAGGGGTCAGCAAACCTTGTCTGCGAGTATTGCAGGCTCTTCAAGCCATTCGGTCTGTGTCACAACTGCTCAGCTCTGCCGCCCTCGTGGCTTGAAAGCAGCCCGCCAGGATGCGGAGGGATGGCTGAGAGCCAAGCCTGGCTTTGGCCTTGGGCCCCGTTTCTGACTCCTGCCCTGGATCGGTGCTTGTCAAACTTTTCGTGGGAAGGATCCACCTGTCTAACTTGCCGTCTGCCCCTGCTTGTCCGTGGGCTTACTGCACGTGCCCCTGCTCTCGGAGGCGGACCCTGGTTGTGGCCGAGGTTGGCAGCGTGCATGTGGGCTGTTGCACCAATGCACGTGTCTTCTGTATCCACCTCGTCACAGGCCCGCAGCGTTGTGGGTCTCACGTGGAGCAGCGCTGCCCTGGCTAAAGGGTCAGGGACCCAGGAGCCTGCCTGGGCCAGAGGAGGATGTGGACATACGTAGGCAGCTGGGGGCGGGGGGGTGGGGTACTGGAGCTTTGCCCGTGTCCCGAGTGCTGCCTGCACTTTCTATCCCTCAGCTGTGTGGCCCTTCCTGCATCTTGGTTCTAGGGGCTTGGGGATGGCCCGAGGGGCGGGGTGGGGGGGTGTTTGTCCCCCTGAGGAGGCCTCTTGGGAGCCCCCATGCTGGGAGCTTGACTCCTTCATTTAGTACTCATTAGGCACCTCATGTGCCGGTACTTTTGTAGGCCCTGGGAACAGAGCCGTGAGCAAAGCAGAAGCACCCCTGCCTCGGGCAGCTGGCGTTCTCATGGGGGACAGAGAGCAGGGAAGGAGGAGGGAGAGAGTGGCTGAGGTTGCAGGGGTCCTCACTGAAGTCAGGACTGGGGAGGGAGGCCTCACTGAAAAGCTGACATTGGAGTCAAAACCTGGAGAGAACTAGAGGGCCAGGCATGGGGAAATGTGGCTTAAGAATGTTCCAGGCAGAGGGTGTAGCGCGTGCAAGGGCCCTGAGGTGGGAGCTGTCTTGATCGTAGCCCCCACTCCTCCAGGAGGGATGAATCCTTTCCGTGCCACATGTAGCTCCAGATATTTTCTCAGCCCCTTCTGGGGTGAGAAGCCTTATCCCAGGGGCCAGTGAGGAGCACCCGTCCTCCTAGCACAGCCACAGAGAAAATCCTCCTCCCAGCCCCTCCTTCAAACATCTCCCACAATCCCGACCCAGTTTGGATTTGATCCGAGGCTCAGATGCCCCAGCCCCTCTGTCCTTGTGGCCCTGCAGGATCTAGGCAGGGATGTGCCAGGTGGGGTTCCCTCCTAGCTAAATTGCTTTTCCAGCCCCATGTCACCTTCCCGGCAAGTTTTAGGGGCATAATTTATCAGCAAGCCCCAATTTCAGTGTCAGAGGCACTGTGGCTGGGTAGAAGTCAGCAGAGGCGGGTGGGGGTCTCACCTGGAGATATTTTTCCTCCCCTGATTTTCTGAGCAGCAGCTCTGGAAGCACATGGTGAGGGCAGGGCAGGCCCCTTCTCCCCAGGGTGGGTTTGCTGCCATCGCCGGGTGGGGTTGGTTCAGGATTGGCCCCCTGCTCCTCGCTGCCCCTCCGCGGGAAGCCAGCTTGGCCCAGTCTTGTGTCTCAGAACCTCCCCTCCCTGCTGTGTGACCTGGGCAAGTCACTTCACTTCTCTGTACCTGATTTCTCATGTTTGTGTGGGAGTGTTCAAGATACCCGCCTCATGGCGTTGCTGTAGGCATTAAATTAATTAGTACGCTTAAAACTTTCAGTGGCAGGTGGACCATGGAATTTATGAATGTTGGGTATTATTATTACTGTGTTAACTCACGTAGAGTTCTCACGCTCTGAGATGTGGCTGGGAAGCTTGTACCCCAAGTGCCTGATGTTATCCAGTCTCATGTGATCACAGTGAGCCCACCTTGGGTCAGTTTCTCTCTTGGGGTCTCCTCAATTCTTGCCTTCCTGTGGAACTTCGAGACACACTTGGGGGTCTGTGGGTTCAGCCCTGGAGACCAGCTTCAGGCCCTGGGGTGGAGTTTAATGAGGACCCTGCAGAAATGGTCCCTGAGATGCTCCTTGGAGGGACTTTGCAGGCAAGCATGTCCCATTTATCTCCTAAACTGGGAAACTGAGGCCAGAAAGTTCGTGAAGTGCCTCTCTGCCGCCCCCCCAACCACTGGGGGCCCCATGGGCCTCTTCCCACCTCCGTTGGCAGTTGTCGGCACTGTCTTGCTGCGGCCCTCTCCCCAGGGATTGGATTGTCTGTCTCTCTGCCGCTTTGCTCATTTTGCTTTTGTGTGAAAGAGCCGGGTGGAGAAAAATCTTCCTCCTGGCAGACTGCAAAGCCTGCTGATTCCTTCTCACACCTCTGTACGTGCGCGCCAGATCTTTGCCTGGCAGCCTTGCCAGCGTGATCCCAGAGGCCTGCACCCCCTCCCTCGAGGCCTTTCTTCTTCCTCCTCCTTCCCACCCGCCGCCCTGCGTGAGCACCTGGTGCCTTGTGCCAGACGTCCTCACAGGGCATGGGGAGGCCGAGCCCTTCTTTGCCTTCTGGAAGCTGCCCTTCACCTTGGGGGCAATCCTTTGGAGAGTTGCGGGGGGTGAGTGGTAGGAGGCACAGAGGCCTCCTTCCCGGTCAGGCACCCGCTTCAAAGATGAGGAAACCAAGTCTCAGAGGGTTTGACTGTCAGACAGCCCCCTCAAGCCTGAGGTGCCGTGCAACTTTACCCCACTTTGGGCTTCCTCACTGTTTCTAGCCTCTGAAGTTGATGGGGTCCCTGTTCATTCCATTTATGCATCTGCTCTAGCCTTTGGCCTCCCAGCGTCTTACATGCTTGGTTTGGAGGGTCTGAAACACATACGTTCCCAGCACACCTGCCTGGTATCATCTGATTCTCTTTGCAGAAATAACTGCTTCAAAAAAACAAAACAAAACAAAAGAAAACAACAACAGAAGAATGACTAGATTTTTATGGAAAAATGGGAGAATTAAGAGAAGTGCCAAGAAGAGAATAAGTCACTCCCAGGGCTGTTCTTCCCAAACCTCACCTGTGTCAGACATCGCTAATTGACTGCCGCACACAGTAGAACTGAGTGTTCTAGTCAGACAGAGCTAGTCGATTTGGGTTGGTACAGTGTGAAGCCAGTCCTTTTTCTCTTTTGAAAGACTTGTTTCTATCCTTTTTTTAAATTTTTAAAAAATACTTATTTATTTATTAGAGAGAGCACGAGTTGGAGGGGCAGAGGGGGAGGGAGGGGGGAGAATCTCAAGTAGACTCCCTGCTGAGCATGGAGTCCCTCACGGGGCTTGATTACAGGACCCTGAGATCATGACCTGAGTCAAAATCAGGAGCTGAACACTTAGCCAACGGAGCCATCCAGGTGCTCCTCTATCCTTTTTATAAAAAAACCTTTTTTTTTTAAATTTTTATTTATTTGCTTGAGAGAGAGATATAGCACAGGGGGAGAGTGAGAGGGAGAAGCAGACTCCCCGCTGAGCAGGGAGCCCGATGTGGGGCTCGATCCCGGGACCCTGAGATCATGACCTGAGCCCAAGGGAGACACCCAACCGACGGAGCCACCCAGGCGCCCCTATAAAAAACCTTTTAATGTGCTTCAAATCAGAGTGTGGTTGATAATCAGGGTGCATCTACTTTGTTACTGTTTAGGTTTTACGCAGAGGGTCACGGACAGTAGGGGCATTTTCCTGAAGAAGGAGGGTTTTGCCTGCAGTTTATCCTTCTGACTTTGATCCGTGCTTCTGTCTGTGACACACTGACCAGACCAGGGAATCCCAGGCTGGCCTTGTCTTGGAAGCTGGCCTTGAGCCTCCCAGGCCGTCGGTGCCGGCGCCGTTCGCACACGCGCCCTGCTCCTTTGGTGCCCGCTTGGCCGACGCGCGGGCTGTGGCTTTTCTAGCTGTGTGCGGACACGGAGACTCGGCTGTCTCCTTCGGAAGGAGGGCGTAACCGCAGAGCTCTGGGTGCCGGGGTGGTGGGGAGTGAGGGACCCAGGCCATGCCCCACCGGGTGTGCAGGTCAGCTGGCCGTCGGCCCCGGGCACGCCCTCTGGCCACACTGGGCCTCCGGAGCGTGGCCCGTGGCCCGGCGCAGAAGCGAGCATTGGGCAGGGAGCGTGTGGTTCTGTCCCCTGTGTGCGCGACTGTGGAGTGGGCTGGCTTTGCTCACTCCCTTCCTGGGCCTCTCACTGCAGGATGTCGGGCTGCTCGAATACCAGCACCACCCCCGTGACTACACCCCACACCTGTCACCTGGCTCCATCATCCAGCCCCAGAGGAGGAGGCCCTCCCTGCTGTCCGAATTCCAGCCTGGGAATGAAAGGTGAGCAGAGGCCTGCGTGGCTCCAGCTTGGAGTGGCGGCCTCATTTCTCTTGTCGGGAACAGAGGCCTGTGCTGAAGTAGGAGCTGGTAGGATGTGAAACGGGGGGTGGTTGGGCTGTGCGCTCACCCTTGTCCTGGTGCAGGTGTGACTGGGGGCACAGATGGCGATGGGCACGGGAGAGCCACGGGGCCCTCTGACGGCCCACCACGGGCCTTCAGTGGTCTGTGGGTGTGTGCCTAGGCGGTACAGGTTGACCACCAAGATGTGGGGGAGCAGGCCTGGGGTGCTGGTTGTGAGGGACGTGTCCGCAGCAGGGTGCACACGGGGAGCCCCCTTCCTTCTCTCACCTACCAGACAAGGCGTCTGCCCGTTTGCTGGTGTCTGCCTGTTGCTGGGCCGGCTTGGGTCTCCTTCAGTCCACGTGGGAGGGAAGGAGCCAGGGCAGCAGGATGGGGACCCCAGTGAGGGGAGGACTGGGGTCAGAGGGGGGCCCCAAGACGCCAGAGCTCCTAACAGCACCAGTAGCACCAATCCGAGTCCTGACATCGGCCACATGCCGGCCCTTCTGGGCTGTGGGCCCACGGTGGGGATCCCGGTGGACGGCCCCGCCTGCAGGGAGCCTACAGTCTAGCAGGGGAGATGCACCACGAACACCACACAAGATGACTCCAGAAGGAGGCACATGACCTATGGGGTGGGGTAGGTGTTCCTTCTCTGGCTGAGGTAGCCAGGAAAGGCTTCTCGGAGGAGGGGCGCTTAGCCGATATGTCGCTGGCCATTTAGAGAGCTGGGTAAGGGCATTCCAGGCAGAGGGAGTAGCACATGCAAAGGTCCAGAGATGAGAACGTGCTTGGAGTGTTCAGGGAGGGCTTGAACTTGAAAAGCATTTCAGCAGGAGCAGTGTTCGAGGCTGTCTGGTAAAGAGCAGTAGTTGGAGGTGGAGTCTGGGAGTCCTGGCTCTGCTGTGTGTGCTCAGACAAGGCATGCCTTCTCTGGGCCAGTTTTGTCCTCTGCAAACTGGGGAGCCAGTTAAGCAGAGCCACTGGGGAGTGAGTAGGCTGGACAGCTCCCATCTCTGCCCGGGGCAGCCTGGCTGAGTCGGGAAGGAGGCAAGGCCGGATTGAGCAGCCTGAGCGGGGTGGTTGGCTAGTGATGTCTGCTCTGGGTGGGTGATGTGCAGATAACATTACATGTGTTACCACCTGTGTTGGACCCACAAGGCTTTTCGGATTTGGCTGTGCCCATGAATCAGCTGGGGTTCTTGTTTCAATGCAGAGTCTGACTCAGTAGGTCTGGGGTGGGACTCCAGACTCTGCATCTGTAACCAGCTCCAGGTGGGGCTGATGCTGCTGGTCGTGGGCCACGCTTGGTGATGAGGGAGTGGGGAATCACCAGTACGTTCTCTTCCTGTAAACGTAGTTAGCGTTGACTCACAGGGAGACAAGTCTGTGATTGAGTCCTGCCTCGCTGCGTGCCTTTCCATAGGTGGGCCCTTCTGTCTCAGGGTCCAAGAGGGGGTGGTGCCCAGCAGGTGCCCAGCGTGCGGGCAGTAGTAGATGCGATGCCCTGTGTCCTTGCTTCCTGTAGGTCCCAGGAGCTTCACCTGCGACCTGAGTCCCACTCATACCTGCCCGAGCTGGGCAAGTCAGAGATAGAGTTCATTGAGAGCAAGCGCCCTCGCCTGGAGCTGCTGCCCGACCCCCTGCTGCGGCCCTCACCCCTGCTGGCGGCGGGCCAGCCCGGGGGCTCTGAGGACCTGTCCAAGGTAAGGCCTGGCCCCAGACGGGAACTCCAGAGGATCTGGGTTTTCTTCTGCGATCAGACTGGGCGCAAGGTGAGGGGTGGGCATGCCGGGCAGGGCCACAGCTTGGGCAAGAGGCTGGGAGGTGGGACCCAGTGCAGGGTGCACCAAGGCTGGGCAGAGGCTGGGCCTGGGCTGAGGTTGGCTCTGCCGGCCACTCCTTGGCTGGAGGGGGACCACACCTACCTGGGTGTGTCCAGCCTGCAGGGCCCCCGTGCAGCCCTGCCCTAGAGAGCTCCTTCACTTGACTCCTCTTTAAAATGGAAAGTGGAGCTGAGACGGTGAGGGGAGAATGTGCATAGCTTAAGTGCCTATGGCATGCTGCCATGGGAAGTTCTGCTCTTTCAGTAAATCTCAGGATAGTTGAGGCTGGAAGCTTCTTCGGTGTCCACTTTACACAGAGGAAGCTGACGGAGGTGCTGATGGAGGGATCCCAGCCAGCAGCCCCCCAGCTGCCCCTGAAGCTGTTTTACTGTCACTGCCTGGGATGCGACAGGAACTGTGGCCAGGTGACATGCTCATCCTTGGCCGGCTGAGTGATGGATGTTACCTCTGCCCGTGCTGTTTCTGTTCGGCTTCTTCACAACCGTGGGGGCACATGTTAGCTCGTTAATAGCCTCCCAGCTGCAGGGTGAGGTCGGTGCTCGTCTTACTGCAGCACTGGTAGGAGTGGGAGCCAGGCCAGGTGATGGAAGTGGCCCACTTGGGCCTGCTGGGTCCTCTTCTCTGCCTGATGCTGGATAGGATTGAATGGTGGATTTCTGGCCAAGGCAGGTCCTTTACTGGGGGGCTGGCACAGAAGGGTGTTCCCATTGTTGTGGTGGTGATGGTAAGTTAACGTTAAGTGAGCCTGCCAGGCAGCGTGCCAAGTGTGAGTATCATTCCGTTGCATCTTCCTCGCCCCGTGAAGTATGATCACAGATCATACTTCTTACAGAGGGGCCCCAGCCTTGAGGGAGAAAGCCACTCGGCCACGGTCGCTGGGAAGTGGGCACCAAAGGCCAGGCAGCCCGGGTCTACAGCCCACCCCGCCCACCAGGCTGTCCTGCTGTGGGCTTCCCCTCTGGTCCCCTATCGGGCCATCTGCCTCCCTTCTCCCGGTGCCTCCCGTCCCCCCCGTTGGCACGTGAGTCTGTGCCTCCCCCTTGCTTCCTGACTGCTCAGTTTCCTGGGAGGGATGTTGCCGTTAGGAAAGCTGTTTCCCTAGGTGGGTCTTGGATGAGAGGCGAGTGGCGTATGTGTGAAGGAATGTAGGGCCATGTCAGTGGCCAGGCCGGGGAGCTTTGATTTCCTCCCTAGGGACTGGAGCCCACAGTGGGTTGTGCCCCCTGCTTCTGTCCAGTTCTGCCGAGAACAGGCCGACAGTTGTCTCTGGCCAGCCCCCATCAGGCCTCTGCTGCCACTCAGACCAGCCTCTGGAATAGTGCCTCAGAGCCTACAGGCCTTTGGGTTCTTCTGAGGGTCTCTGTGCCTTGCAGTGGCTCTGTGATCCTCTGCTTGTTCCTCTTCTTGCGGCTCCCTGGGAAGCCTTAGTCTTTGTGTCCGTTTCTGTCTCTGTGTCTCTGTCTTCTCTTCCTGGACCCTGGGGCTCAGGGGAGTAATGGTCCCAGCATTGGGGCCTGCCTGGACCAAATACTGTAATTGCTCCAGGTTGCTTGCTAATAAGAGCATTTGGAAAGTTTGAGCAGATTTTGGGCAAGGGAAGAAGCCAGGGGAGAACGCAACTCTGAAAGTGTTCAGATGTTTTTTGCGTCTGCTTTGTGGAATTCAGCTGGATGCATGAGACAGGAATTCGGTGGGATTTTTTTTTTTTTACAGCCCTGCCCTGCCCCCCAATACCAGCTGTGTTTCTTTTTCGTATAAAAATGTTCTGTTTTATACTGCTTCCCTGCCCTTGAGCCTCTGGAGTTTTGTGGTATCAGGCTTCCTTTGGAATTCATCAGACTTTGTTTTAGGTGACTTTAGAGTCATCACACACGGAACCATTTCTGAAAGTCCCTTTGTCTATTGGGCCTCTGTTGGCTGAAAGGGACAGAAAACCTGTGTCAGACTAATTTAAGAATGAGTTCTGGCTCATATAACTGGAATCCAGGGTCTGTTGACTTCAGGCACAGCTTGATCCAGGTGCCATGATGTCACCAGGTCCGTCTCTTGGGTCTGCCATCTTCTGCGTGGTCTTGGTGTGTTAACAAGAAGGCAGTTTGCGACTCCGGGCCTTCCTCCTCCCCGTGTTCAAGGCCATCATAAAGGGAGAGCTTTCCCTCCATCTCCACATTTCCAGTCAAAGCAGTTTCCCTCCTTGCCTGTGCTTGTGGGCCTTGTCTGTCCTGGAACCCCTCACTGTGACTCCCTGAGGCCAGCTCTGCCCCTGCCCGAAGCTGGGCCCAGGGGGACCGACCCGGCCACGGGGCTTTTGCTACCTCTGTGTCTTTAATTTTGCACGATGAGTTTTCTCTTCTCTGTTGGCCTGAATTTTACACCAAGGGCATTTGATGGGGGAAGTGGTGCCAGTTGCTACCTGGCGACCGACTGAGTATGGGTTTGTTGTTTTACTCCTGTGGCTTTGGACTGAAGTGAAGGCCAGCAGCCATCGGGAGAACCATCTGGAGGCCCAGTGGCCAGGCTCCCTTGGTCCCATTCCTGGAAAACTCCCTTATGAAGAAAGCTTTCTTTGCCCCTGGGTGTGCATCATCTTTTTAAGTCGAGGTGAAATTCATATAACCTGAAATTAACTGTGAGAGCGAACTGTTCAGTGGCATTTAGTACCTTCCCAGTGCTGGCCCTGAGAGACCCCACACCCTTTAGCAGTCACTCCTCATTCTTTCTTCCCCAGCTCTTGGCAGCCACCAATCTGCTTTCTGTCTTTTTGGATTTGCCTGTTCTGGATGTTTCCTATAAATGGAATCCTGTAAAATGTGGCCCTTTCTGTCTGGCTTCTTTTGCTCAGCATCACGCTCTTAAGGTTCATCCACGTTGTGGCATGGATCGGGGCTTTTCATTCCTTTTTATGGCCGAATCATGTTCCATTATATGATGATCCATATTTTATTTGTTCAGCCGTGGATGGACCCACTTGTGCATTTTTGGTGGGAATAAGAGCTAAGCCTGAACATCAAGTGACAAGAACCCATTGAAGAGGATGGGTCTTACCCATCAAGAATTTAAGGAAAGATCTCCAGCCACTTTTCCAGTGGTTCCCAGCAGTTGCCAATTGCTTTATCTAAGCCTTGCACCGACACTGCCAGCTTTGGGATGGAATTTCTTTTTGCTAGTTTTGCTTTTGAGAACTATTCCTGCTTTGGGGTTCTGTTTATCTTCCTTCTTGGTCCTGGCGGTAGATCAGAGAGGGGAGGGGAGATGTTTCTTACAGCAGATAATGCTCCTGGGCTCCAGGGCCCACTTCACCTGCCACCTTTTGTCTCAGAACCCTGAGAAACGACCGAGTCTGCAGGGAGAGACCAGCCACGGGCCCTGGATGCACAGAGGAAAGGGCAGATCTCTGGGGCTGGGGCCGAGGGCGTGGGAAGGCAAGTCTGATTTCCGCTGGCCCAGAGGTGGAGTCGGGTGTTGTGGGCAGAGGGGATGGCTTGTGCAAAGGCCCTCAGGTGCTAGAGCACGTGAGCTGATCCCAGTTTGGTGCGTGTGGGGTCAGGTGCACATGGCATCCGTGTCCACCAGCTTGGCCCTCCTGCTTGGGAGTAGTTAGGGTCCCAAGCCCACTGAGTATTTTTCTAGGGAATTTTTCTTCTACACAGTTTTGCCACTAATTTCAGGGGGTCCTGGGCTCTGGAAGAGATCTTGCTCTTGCTTTTTTGCCTAGCCATGCAGTTCTTTGGGATGAGTCAGGGCATGGTCTGGACCCTGTTTCTGCTGTGGGACACCCTGCAGCCTGGTCCCGTGATCTGCCCACCTCTGCAGAGTCTGACTGGGGCCCGGCCTTACCCTCTTGTGCCCTCCACGCCAGGGTTTCATTGCATCGTGGCTGGTGAGCTCAGGCATGTCACTGAACCTTACTGGGTCTTTCTTTCTTCATCAGGGAAATGGGAAAAACAGTGTTCCTCCTTCACAGGGTATTTGTGACAGTTACCTGAGTTAAGACTTGGGAATTGCAAAGGGCAGAGGTTGGCAAGCTTGGTAAGCTCCAAACTTAGTGCTCAGCCTGTTTTTGTGAATAAAGTTTTATTGGCCATGCTCATTCATTTGTGTCTGTTGGCAGCTGCTTTCCCAATACAGTGGTGGGTGAGTAGTTGGGCAGAGTCCAAAATGCAAACCTGAACTATTTTGCCACCTGGCCTTTGCTGCCCTCTGGCTTAGAGCCTTGCTGGGCATGTGCCTCCATGTTCCCAGTTTCCTCATCTGTGCAGTGGAGACAAAGTGGCAGCCCCCGGTAGGCTGCTGTGGGAGTCTGGTCGGTAGGATGCGCTGAGGACCGGGATGCGCCGAGCGAGGAGGTTTGATTTTTGGGGCCTCCCTGCGGACACAGCCTGAGCGGTGTGGGAGCCAGGTGGTTGAGGGACTTGGGGCCTCTTCTGCATTTCCCCTGAGTGTTCTTTTTTTTTTAAGATTTTATTTATTTATATGAGAGAGAGAGAGAGTACGAGTAAGGGCAGAGGCAGAGGGAGAAGCAGGCTCCCCGCTGAGCAGGGAGCCCAGTGCGGGATCCATCCCAGGACCCCGGGATCATGACCTGAGCCAAAGGCAGACGCTTCACTGACTGAGCCCCCAGGTGTCCTGGGGTGTTCTGAGTGTTGGAGTGTTCTGGGCGTGGAAAGCCTAAGTCCCGACGTCAGCTTTCCCCACATCTCAGAGGGAAACGCTGAGGACAGAAGGCAGACCCAGTGACATCCTGAGAACCTCGGGCCACGTGGGCCTTGTGAGGGTCTGTGGGGGGGAGGGGTGGGCGCACGATGCCACAGCCTCTGATAGTGCTGAGATGGGGGGCGCTTGGCAGCCCCTGGGGCCGCAGTTGTCCCGGGGAATAATGTGTCCTCTGTCCTCCGGGTGCAGCTGCCGTGGGGGCGGGGAGGCGGTGGCCTGGAGCTCCTTCCCGGGCCTCCTCTGCCAGCAGCTGTCCGTGGCCTGGAGGACGCCTCGGGCGTGGGCTGGGTTCTGCCTAGGCCGGCCACCAGGCCTGGAGCCTGGGTTTGGGGACAGGGCAATCCCAGCCCCCCCTTAGGAGGCACTTACAGTGTGCCAGGCTCTGAGCTGAGCTCTGTGTACACGTTGGCTCATTCCAGCCTCACAGCAGCCTGGGAGGTGGGGATCGTCCCATCGTACAGATGAGGAAGCCGAGGCGGGGAGTGGGTCCCTGACGAGCTGGTGGTCATAGTCCTGGGAGGTGGCCAAGTGGGCTGGGATCTGAACCTGGGGCCTTGTGTGTGAGTGCTCCAGAGGCAAGGACTAGGTTTTGTTTTGTTTTGTTTTTTTAACCTCCTCCTCCCCAGGGTGCTCCCAGCAGGGCTTGGGTGCTCAATAAACCTCAACTGGAATGAAAGTGTCGACGCATAGCCCAACGAAGGATTCCCTTGTGTGTTTAACCAGATTTTGAAAACAGCTTTATTCCCCAAAGAATAACTCTCAAAGAAGGAAAAATAGTGGTCCATAAAAAGAAGAAAGTGAAAGCCCCTCCCCCACTGTCCGTAGCTACTTGCGCCTCTCTGTGGCTTGTTCTCATAATTCTCCCGTTTACAGAACCAGGCCTGCACTCTCTAGGATAGTCTGCAGCTTGCCCATTCAGACGGAGTGCTGTGAATAGATGTTCGCGGAGGGTCCGCTAAGGCCAGGCCTTGGGGGCTGGGACATGGGGGTCTCGGTGCTTGCTCTTGGGGAGTTTGGTTCCGTGGGAGGACGTGGCCAGATTGGTGGAGCAAGAGAGAGGCGTGTTGTGGGGAGGGGGAAGGCCTCGCGATTTTGAGGGGAGGTTGTGGAAACTTCCATATAGGAGGACATAAAAGGATCTGACCTCCGTGGAGCGGTGTCCGCCCCCCCCCCCCGCCCCGCCCCCCGGCAGGAGGCCCAGGGAGGGCAAAGGCAGGGAGGTGGGCTTGGTAGGCAGCCTTGCTTCTGGGATGTGGGGACTGTCATGATAGATGTCCCGTGTGCCGGGGCCTGAAGCCATGGCTGGAAACTTGGGGAGCGTGGCAGGGCATGCTGGCTGGGGTGCCCTCTGCGTTGATCCCGTGCTCCTCTTCCCTCCACCGCAGGATCGCAGCCTGGCAGGCAAGCTGGAGCCCGTGTCTCCTCCCAGCCCGCCGCACGCCGACCCTGAGCTAGAGCTGGTACCTCCGCGGCTCTCCAAGGAGGAGCTGATCCAGAACATGGACCGGGTGGACCGTGAGATCACCATGGTGGAGCAGCAGATCTCCAAGCTGAAGAAGAAGCAGGTGCGGGCGGGCGGGGGCGCCGGAGAAGAGAACACGGGCAATAGCAGTGAGCGTGTGATGGGCCTGCCCACCTGCCGGCTCGTTTTCCTGCCCTGACGTCCCCTGGGCCAGAGCGCTGTTCTGTGTGGTGCACTGGCGTCCACAGAGCTTTCTGCGCTCGTGGGAGCGTCCTAGGTCTGCGCTGTCCACAAAGGTAGCCGCTAGCCACGCGTGACATGCGCCTGGTGTGGTGCGGAGCTGAACTTCGAGCTCAGTGTGACTTGAATTAAACGGCACCTGCGCTTGAATAAGCCTCAGGTGGCTGCTGTACCAGCCCCACAGGGTGTGGGGCGAGGCCAGGATTCACAGCCAGGCTGTCAGGGCTCTGATCTTGTTGTTACCACTCCCCAGTGATGTGGGGAAGGCAGTTTCCTCTCTGTGCTTCACGCTCCTCGTCCTCCATGTGGCGGAACATACCACCTGCCTCTGGCCGTGGCCCTGGACCCTGAATGGGCGGGGCATCCCCGCTCTGCCTCAGAACGGTCACCTCCCCCAGCCTCGGTTTCTTTTCTGTAAACGGGAACGGACGTGACAGCCCGTCATAGGGTTTTGAGGAGGGAACGGGGTCGTGTGGTAAAAACAGAACTTTATGGTAACTGTGGAGACCAAAGAAAAGTTAATGTAAAGATTTGTGATGTTAGTTTTTTAGTTTAATTTTTAAGTTTAATTGATATAAAATTAATCGATGATCTGCCTTTTCCCAGATCCTCTCAGGCTTTCCTTTGGCATCTTCAGGTCTCTGCTCAGACATCCCCTCCACAGCGGGGCCCTCCTGGCCTTCCTAAGAGCCCTCATCCCCAGCCACCCTCTGTCCTGGGGCCGGCAAATCCAGCCAAATCCGGCTTGATGCCTGTGTTTGTAAATAAAGTTTTATTGGCACACAGTCAACGTTCGCACGTGTTGTCTGTGGCTGCTTTCTAGGTACAGTGGCAGCGCTGAGTGGTCACATCAGACACCGGGTGGCTGGCCGAGCCTTAAGGCATCTACTCTTGGGGCTGTCCCTGTTCTGTCCCCGCACCCCTCTGGGTGGCATCACCATTTGAATGACTACACATCGTGCCTTGTTACATTGGGGTCCTCTCGCAACGAGAGTGTAAAAGCAGGGTCCCTGTCTCCCTGCTCACTGCCGTGCGCCTCGCGGTGCTGGTGCATAGCGGGTGCTCAGTAGAAACTGTTGATTGAGTCAGTGTGAGGCTGTCCTGACCCTGAGGAGTGTCTGGGTTGCCCCTGGGGGAAGCAGGGTCACACTTGGTCCTCTCTAGGTAAGGAAGTATGGGTTCCAGGTTGCATCAAGGGCCACCCCGGCCGCCATGGGCAGTGGGCCCAGCAACTTTGGAAGGAGGCCCAGGTTGCTGATTGATTCTAAGAGGGCATCAGGGCTGTTGCTCGCATGGAAGAGCTGGGACTTGGGGGTGGTCCAACAGCTGGGCTGGTCACTGAGGTGTAGCCGGCTGTCCCTGACCTGGCGGACAAGAGGTGGGTTTCCAAGATGGGGGCTCAGGCCTCCTGAATGAGGGCCGGGCCCTGGTTGGGGTCAGGCAGCATTTCCAAGGTCAGGGAGGGAGTACTTTTGTTCCTCCAGGCCTGGCTCTGGGATAGGGCTATAGCCACAGGTCATGTGCATACTTATGACTGGCTGGAAGCCAGGTGGCCCAGAGCAGCCCTTGATCGATTTTTGTTTTTTTTTAATTCCACAATGGCATTTTTTTTTTTTGAACTAAAATTCACAAAACATAAAATTACTCATTTTAAGGTGGACAATTCAGTGTCATTTAATACATTTGTAAGATTGGACAGCCATCCCATGTATCTGGTTTTAGGACATTTTCATCTCCCCTAAGGGAGACTCTGTACCCATGAGCTGTCACGCCCCCTTCTCGCCTCTCCCACAGGCCACCAATCTGCGATTCTGTCCTTATGGATTTACCTATTCTGGATATTTCATAGAAGTGGAATCCTAGAACACATCACTTTTGGTGTCTGGCTTCTTTCACTCGGTGAAAGGTTCATCCCTGTTGTAGTAGGTGTCAATGCAACCTTCCTTTTTTTTTAAAGTAATCTCTACACCCAGCATGTGGCTCAAACTCATGCTCCACCGACCCAGCCAGCCGGGAGCCCCTTCTTTCCCTTTTAAGGCTGAATAACACCCGCTGTGTGGAGGGACCACATTCTGTGTACGCATTCGTCTGCTGATGGACATTTGGGTTGCTTCCAGCTTTTGACTGTCGTGAACAGAGCTGCCGTGAACGCTGCGTTCAGGTTTTTGCTTGAGCGTCTGTTTTTGGTCCCTTTGGCTCTGTACCTGGGAGTGGAGCTGCCGGGTTGTCTGGTAACCTCGTGTGTGATGTTTTGAGGAGCCCCAGACTGTCCTCCAGGGCAGCCGAGCCACAGGGCTCCTGGTTCCCTCCCGGCCTCACCGACACACCTTGTTTTCCGTGCTTCTGTTTCCTTCTAGTTGTCCTGGCAGGTAGAGGTGGGATCTCACTGTGGTTTTGGTTTGCTTTTGGTAGCCAGTGTTTATCAAGCTTAGTGTAGCGGCACATTTTGTCATCTTCTCCTAGAGAGGTTCAGTGACTTGCCCAAGGCCACAGAGCTGGTGAGCGACAGAGTGAGGTTCAAATCTGGCCCTGGCAGACTTGTGCGTCGCCAGGGTCTCTGTGCGTCTCAGGTGGTATTTCTCCTTGGTGCCTCAGGGAGGGCCACCTTCACAAATCGGAGAGAATCTCCTTCTTGGCTGTGTGCTTCTTCCACTTCTTGGCTTCAGTTTTTTTTGCACTCTTTTGGGGGCAGATTTCCATGTTTCGCCAGGTGCTGGCTGCCCTTCTGGAAGTTGCCGCCAGGGGTCACTGTGGGACTGAGGCAGCTTGGCTCTACCAGCCAGGCCTGGGTGCCAGCAGAAGCCAGGACTGGATTTTCTGGCTCCTTCTGCGTTGCTCTTGTCTTGGCCGCCTTTTTGAGTTTATATTGCTTTGCTCCATCGTCCATGGTTGTGGGTAGGCTGTGCATTATGAGCAGAAAATGGTGTTCTGTTCTCGCTCTGGATGCCCTCTCAGATTGCACACACCCGGGCATTGGCCTTCTGTGTGACCTTGGACTGGTGTCTTACGCTGTCTGGTCTTCACTTTCCCCTTCCGGAAGAAAGCGGACAGCAGCGTGAAGGGGATGTCCTACGGTGTTTGGAGGAGGAGGGCCCAGCACGAAGAGTGCCAGGCAGATGCGGATGAGGAGGTGCTTGCTTGGTGCCGCTTGCATTGCCTGCCTCCACACGTTTAACCCCGTACCTGCCCCCCACGGTGGAGACCTTAATTATCCCTAGTTCCCAGATGAGGAAAGTGAAGCTCAGAGAAATTTAGCCATTTCCCACTTAGAGAGCAAAGAGGTACTTGAACTAGGGTTTCAGTCTGCACGGTTGGGCTGCAGAGTCCGCAGTCTCCCCTGATGGAGGTGGGCCTGGTAACGAGGAGAAGGATAGCCACTGGCTTTTAGTGAGCCCCCAGCTGCACTGCACATGCAGCAGCTCATCCGGGACGCACGGTGGTAAGCCCCGATTTATAGACCAGGCAACGGCCGTACGGCTCGGCAGCTTGCTCTCGCTCACCTAGCTCGTAAGTGGCCAGAGTGGGATTCGAACCCAGGAAGGCTGGCCACACCGCCAAGAGCCTGCAGCCGGCTCTTCCCCACCCAGCAGGGGCCTCTCCAGGGCTCGGGGTCCCCTGGTGACTCAGAGGAAATGGTTAGCAGCCTGACTTCCTGTGCGAGTCCACTGGGCCCGCCGGGCTGCGTGGGGCCGCCCCTCCACCATGGGGGTGCTGCCTCCTGCCTTCCGCCCGCCAGGATGCTCACCGCTGCACTCTCCCCCTTCCCACAGCAACAGCTGGAGGAGGAGGCCGCCAAGCCCCCAGAGCCCGAGAAGCCCGTGTCGCCGCCGCCCATCGAGTCAAAGCATCGCAGCCTGGTGCAAATCATCTACGACGAGAACCGGGTATGCCCCACCCCGGTGTGCGGGGCCCTTGCGTCCCTGTTCTCCCCACTGGCCCTGGGCTGGCTGCCAGGTGGGATGCTGGTGTTGCCGGGAAGGGCCGGCTTTCTCCCTGGGCCTTAGCATTCCCACCGGAGAAATGGGGACCTCTTCAGTCTCCCATGTGTGCACAGACCTGGGTTTGGGAGCGGGGGCAGGAAGGGGCAGCCCATCTTGGTGTGGCTGTGGCTGTTCTGCTCAGGCGTGCTGATGGGTGTGGACCGTGGCTGGCCCGTGGGATGCAGGGGGGCAACGTAGGCATCAAGTTGTAGGAGAGCCTCGGGCCAGTTGATCGGAAGGTCGGGGTGGGAAGGATTGGGCGATCAGTTTGGTGCCAAAAAAATTCCTATAATGCAGAAGACAGTATTGTTGGTATTATTAGTGTTGTTTTTCCCGTTATTATTAACAGTGACAGCAAACCTTAATTGAACAGTTCCTTTTCAGGTGATGGGTCAGGTTTTTTACATAGCAGTCCCGGGAGGGTAGGTGCAGTAATTGCTTCCATTTAACTCAGGGAGAAACTGAGGCCCAGACAGGTTAGGTGACTTGTCCAAAGCCACACAGCTAGAAAGTGGTGGACCTGGGCCTTGAACTTGTGGGCCGTCAGGTCCTAGATCATGAGCACTGGCCTCTGCTGACATATAGCCCTGGAAGGGGCTTTGGCATGGCTGAACACAGGCTCTGTAGCAGGCTGGGGGGGGGGTCTCCTAGAGATCTAGGAGGGCAGCTGCTGGCTGATTGGAGGGGGCTCAGTTTTGGGGGAGTGACTTAGAGGACCAGAGCAGAGTGTCCCTCAGGAGAGCTCAGCTTCCATGATTTATAGTGGAGTCTTTGCAGATATGCTCAGGGCCTGTGGATGTGAGTCCCCTCCCTTATTTGACAGATGAGGAAACATCGGTCCCCACAGAGGGACTGTTCTTGTCTGAGGTCACACAGTGAAGCGTGACAGATGGGGGACCTCTTCTCCTGCCTTGTCTCCTCTGGTCCCCCCACCTACCCGGGGGTCCTGGCCATCCTTTCCAGCGGTCTCTGCTGTAGGACCTGCCGCTGGCTGCTGGAGCAGTGCTCAGAGTCCAGCTGGGGCTGGGGGTACTGGGGCCTGGTAGCTTCTGGAGCCTGTGGCTGTAGCTCCGGACAGGGAACTACTGGATCAGTTGGTTTGGCAATGCATCCACCTCTTGTGGTGGCATTAGATGCAGGGTGAGACTGAGCCTGCAGGGGGCCTAGAGCTGCGAGCCAGTCACCCTCCCATACCCTGGCCCCCCAACCCAGGTAACACTAATAACGATCCTGACAATAGGAGAGGGATGGGTCACATATGCTTTAGCCAGATGCCCTGGG
This sequence comes from Zalophus californianus, assembly GCF_009762305.2. Lineage (NCBI taxonomy): Eukaryota > Metazoa > Chordata > Mammalia > Carnivora > Otariidae > Zalophus > Zalophus californianus. The sequence continues at coordinate 5,670,502 of NC_045608.1, forward strand.
TTCACATCCCGTCTTCACCATTCCCTGGCTCTGTGACCTTGGGCCACTTACTTAAACCTCCCCATAACTCACCTGCAGAGTGATGATAAGTACAGCACCTCCCTGGTGCGGTGGCGTGGGAATGAAGTGAGTTTCTCGTGGAGTGCCCTCAGAACAATGCCCGGCACCGAGCAAGTGCTAGCTGCTGCCGTGACTGTTGCCAGTGCTCTTTTCTGGTTATTGCTTACGTGGTACGTGATTTCACGTAATTCTCTCCCGACTTGTATGAAACAGGCACTGTTATTCCCTTCATTTTGCTCATAAAGAAACCGAGGCTCAGGGAGGGAAGGTGAGCTGCCTGAGATTGCACAGCAAGTGAGCCTTGAGCTGGGAACTGGAGCTAGGGTTGAGCTGACTCCAGGAGCCTATGGTGGAGGGGACAAGGGCAAGGCTCCTGGCTGTCACCCTAGACAGCCCCTCTGCCTACCCTCCCTGATCTTTGGGTGAGAGAGCAGGCATGCTTCCTTCCAGCAGCCATGGAAGCAGATTGGTGGCTTTTGCTCAGGATGTCACCACAGTGCCGTTGGTCCTTGTCAGGCACTCAGCCTATTGGGGGCTGGCAGACTGCAGCAGGCTGCAGCCCCCAGCCCTCCCCAGCCAGGTGGACTCAAAGGCACAGGCCTTTGGTGCCCCCTGTGGGAAGCTTGCTCCTCTTCCCAGCCCCGCAACTGGCCTGCCTTTCTCTGGGGTTTGTCTGTCAGGTCTCACCGGGTTTTCCCCAAAGAGCCGTGACTGTAGAGCTGATCGGTCTTTGGCTCCTTGGCCTCAGCGCTCCCCCTCCCCCAAGAGCAGGGAAGACACCCCCTCTCAGTTGTTACCCAGGATGGTCTCCCTGCCAGAATTCCCACCTCCTTCCGTCCAGATTTTCTGCAGCTTCTGTGTGAGTGGGCAGGTGGGGGGAGGAGGAGGGGGCTTGGATTCTAGGCCAGCCTACGCCCGGATGAGCTGGGTGGTTTATTTTAGTCTCAGGTCTTTGGTTGCTCTGGGTCCCGGCCATGTTCTTGAAGTCACAGGGTTGATGTGGCTGAGATGGCTGGAAGAAGGGCTTTGTAAACTATAAAGTACTATACCAGGAAGGGTCCAGTACGTCAAGACTCGGAAACTCAGCTCGCACTGGTTGAGGCCAAAGAGGGGTTATTGAATCTTACAATGAGAGTTGGTGTTACTTCAGGTGTGGGTGGATCCAGGCACCCAAATGAAGATGTTTGGGAGCTCTCTGTCCACATCCCCGCTCTCTTTGTGCCAGTGTCATTCTCAGGCAGGGATCCCCAGCTCATGGAAAAGCTGCTGCCATCTCAGCCCACCCACCTCCCAGGGTGGACGGGAAACAGTCCTGGGGTTGGTGCTCACTGGCTGGCTGGAGTCCTGTGCTCATTTCTCAGCCAGTCCCGCTGGAAAGGATGGCCAGGACCCCCGGGTAGGTGGGGGGACCAGAGGAGACAAGGCAGGAGAAGAGGTCCCCCATCTGCCCTGGGAGGGTGGGGAGGTCCGACTCCACTGATTGGTCAGGGCTGGGTCTCGGGCCCACCCTTGGAGACTGGGGTGCTGTCCTCAGACCCCCACCCTGGGCACTAGATAGAGGGAGGGGGATTCTCCCAAGAGGAGAGGAGGCCGGCCAGGCACATGCAGCCTGTACCCCCCAACCCCGGGCTGGTTACCACGTTGGGGTCCCAGAGTGCTGGCATTGCCCTCTGTGCCCCAGCTCCGCAGGCTGGGGGCTTCGAGCCCATTTCCTTGGATTTCATTCCGATGGTGTCCTGATGGTGTAGGAGTGGCTGGGTTAGGTTAAACTGAAGCTCTGGTCATTTCCCTGAGACCTCATAGCTAGTGAGTGGCGGGTTAGGACTCGAGAGCGCGCCTCTGCTGGGTGAGTTCAGGTTCCTCGGGGGCATGACACTCATTCTCTTCATTCATTCGTTCGTTTATTCATCCATTCAGCAGCCGTGTAGCTGACCACTGTTCCAGGCAGAGGTGTACAGCAGTGACCTTGGCCCACTCGCCCTGATTCTCTGGCAGGGGAGACGTAGTCACACCCACAAGTCACCACACGTGGACTCACCGTTGGCCCAAGGGTTTCGCCCTCACTGTCCCTCAGTTTCCCCTTTCACTCTGACCCTCACTCTGCCCCAGCCTCGCTGGTGTTTGTCCTTCCTACCTCAGGACCTTTGCACTGGCTGTGCCCTCCGCCTTGGGCTCCTTTTCCCTGCTGGGCTCACTTACTTGCTCCTTCAGCCCTCTGCTCTAAGGTCCCCTTTCCAGCAAGGCCTGTTTTGATCCTCCATTTAACCCTGAAAACCCTTCAAGGGACGTTTCTCCGCTTCCTGGCTTTAATTTTCTCTTTTGCTCTTGTTCCCACTCCACTGGACGTGATTCACATTTTATTGTTTATTCTGTTTATTGTAAACAGGAGTTCTGTGAGAGCAGGGATCTTTGTGTCTGTTCCCCAGCTGTAGCCCCAGCCCCTGGAACAGTGCCTGGCACATAGTAGGTACTCAGTAAACATTTCTTGAATAAATGAAGGATGGCAGAGAGGAGGGGAGGCTCTTTCCCCTGGAAGAGTCCTCTGGTTTTGGGGGTGCTGGGATTGGTCCCTGGCCCCGGGGGAGGTTAGCATGGAAGGGGTGTCCCTCCATGGGGCTGAACCTCAGGGCCTGGAGGTTGGGTGGGCAGGAAGCCCCTCAGCTGCCTTTGGCAGAAGCAGCCAGAACTTACCTCCCCTTGGGGGAATCAATAGGATTAAATTTTAATCCTCCTTCCTTCCCTGCTGGTTCCACTGAGAGGTGGATGACAAGGGTCTGTCTCTAAATGCCTTGCCGGCTGGAAAACGCAGCTTCCCTGCCAGGCAGGGCCTGTCTGGCTTTTCTGCATACTGGACTCTGGCTCATTATCCATTCGGGGCTCATGGATGAGGCGCCCAGCACGCACAGCGGGAGCCAGCTGAGCAAGGCTTTTCCTGCCTCCCAGGAGCTGCCTATGTGGGCGGGGCAGGGCAGGTGCACACAGATGGGAGAACAGGAGGCAGGGTTTCTGCAGGGCCCCTGGGGGCAGGAATTGAGGGGGAGGTGGCGGGCCAGGATTGGGGGAAGCTTCTTGGAAGCAGTGGGTGGGCCGTCACCTCTGAGGAGGAGGAGGACATTGTGGTGGGGAGGGGTCCCGGCGTAGGCAAGGGCTCAGAGAAGGGCAGGGTCTCATTTGATCTTCAAAGGGAGAATGTGAGGGGCAGGAGGTGGAGGCCTCGTGGGTCTAGGAGCGTGCTTGCACTTCAGAGTGTGGCTAAAACAAACACATGCGGCACTGCTGCAGGCTCACGTAGTTGGTGCTGATTCTGCAGGAATCCTGGGTAGTGGGCATTTGAGGTAGACTTCCTGGGGGAGGCAGGACTTGGGCTAGGTCTGCAAACATGGGCACTGTTGGGACAAACCGGAAGGATATTTCCAGTGCAGAGGACTGCCAGGCGGTGAGGGGGCTGCATTTATGGGGGCAGAGCATATCCATGCACATACATGTGCACGTGTGTCTGAGTGGACCTGTGGGTGACTGCATGTGTGTGAATGCACGTGCGTGCGCGTCAGCACATATGGGGCACACCTGTGGTTCTCTGTGCGGTGCTGAGTGATGAGGGAATCAGAGAGCAAGACCCATGTCCTCTTTTGTCTTATATTTCAAGCATATTACGAGTACGGATTTTGTTTTGTTTTTGTTTTTTTAAAGATTATTTGAGAGAGAGCGAGAGCGCATGCACGTTGGGGGTTAGGGTCAGAGGGAGAGAGAATCTTCAGTAGACTCCACGCTCAGCGTGGAGCCTTACTCGGGGCTCGATCTCATGACCCTGAGATCATGACCTGAACTGAAACCAAGAGTCGGATGCTTAACTGCCTGTGCCACCCAGGCGCCCCTAGTAAGGTTTTTATATAACATGATTAGCGCCTGGCTGTCCCAGTCGGCAGAGCATTTGACTCCATGATTTCTGGAGTCATGAGTTCAAGCCCCACGATGGGCATGGAGCCTACTTAAGTAAATAAATAAAAGGAAATACGAGATGTGATTAGGGCACATTAGCAGGACATGAAGACTAACACCGTCACGAATAATACTAATAGTAGTATTAGTAACTGAGACCATGAAGCGTTTTGTAGAGCATTTTGGTCTCTGTGACTGGCCATCTCAACTACTCCTGGGGTCCAGGGTTCCTCCAGATTTCATCTTCTGCACATAGCGCATGTCGGCCTGATGAATTTGTTAACGCGAATTCTGCCTTCCACGTGTACCTCCCTCATCACATACCCCAGAGAAGCTCTGGGCTGTGTCTTCAGGCCCCATGTGCAGACGAGTGCCCTGAACTGGGGTCCCTGCTTCCCTGAATCACTGCGGTACTTGGCAGGTGGACACCATGTGGAGGGGAGGGTGCCGTGGCCTGGAATGGGATGCTGGGGTCTTGGGCTTTCTGGGTAGGTGGGTGCATGGGTGCTGCCCCCCCCTTCTGCAGACGGAGAGGTTGAGGCCTGGAGCTCAGGCCAGAGTAGGCAGCTGAGGAGCTAGAATGGGGGATCAGTGGTGGGGGGCCGGCCAGGGGGCCAGCCAGGGAGAGGGTTTGGAGCCCCTGCCCAAGAAGAGAGAGGTGTGTGTGTGTGTGTGTGTGTGTGCGTGTGCGTGTGCGTGTGCGTGTGTGTGTGTGTTTGGGGAGGGGATACGTATGTGTAACTGGACAGTTGTGCTCGTGTGTGCAAATACATGTGAGTATCTGCTAGCTTTTGGGGGGCACATGTGCATTTATGCACTGCATGTATGTGTTGATGTGTGTATGCGTGTGGACCTGTTGACGGCTATGTGTATCTGTGTTTCTGACTTGTGTGCATGCATGGAGCATGTGGTAGGCCTGCATCTGTGCGACCACACACGTGTGTATACATGTGTCTGAGCGGGCCTGTGGGTGACTGTGCACATGTGTGAATGCACGTGTGTGTGTGTGACAGCACATGTGGGGCACACCTGTGGTTATTTGTGCACTTACACGCCCATGCGTTTGTAGGCCCACTTGTTAGCTGCGTGACGTGTGGATGTGTATGCGGGTTGGCGTGCTTGGGCACGTATGTGTGGTTGTGTTTATACTTCATGGGTGTGCCTGTGTCCACTTGGGTCTACACGTGGACCTGGGCACACCTGGTGCCTCTGTATGTGAATGCAGGGGTGTGTGTGTGAGTCAGCTTGTGTGGCACGCAGGCGTAGGTGTCTGTGCCTTTATAGATGTAGGCATGGTACTTGGTCACGCGGGTCCATGGGGCTTGTGTGCACCTATATGTGCAAGTGACCATGGGGTTTCATGGTCCAGGCACAGCCCCCAGGCTCTCTGGCCACTGGGAGGTCTGGCTGCCTGGACCACAGGGTCCCCTGCAGGAATGCAGTCTCTTGAGTGAGACCCCAACCCTCCCCCCCCCCCCAGCGCCTGGTGAGAGTCCCCACTCCTCCTTTCCTTTTGGCATGAACTCCTGGGGTTGCCCTCTGGGAGCTGAGCCTGGCACCGTCTGGCAGTAGCCTTCCAAAGGCCAGGCACGGTGGGGGCCCTTGGACCCTCTGAGTTTGGCTTTGGTTCTCCAGGTGGCAAGAAGCTGTCAGCTGAGGGGGCGGGAGGGAGTTTCAGGTGCAGGGCTGAATCTGTGGCCCGCACCTGTGTTCCCAGCCATGCTCCTTGGTGGGGGGCGGGGGGGAGAGGGGATGCCCTCCATTTGAAGGGGGATGTTAAGAGGGAAGTGACAACATGCCTGTCATTTTGTTCCTTGCAGACCGTCCTTGTAAGAGTCCTGGGGGTTTGGTAGCTGGGGTGAGTGTGGCCATCGTGCAGATGGGGAGACCGAGGCCCAGATAGGTGGAGTGGCTTGCTGAGGCTTGGAGCAGAGCTGGCTCCCAGATGTTGCCCCTGGTGGACAGGTTGTCCCTGGTGGAGAGACTTGGCGAGAAAGTCCTGCCTGTGTGGGGAAGAGACCCGATAGGCAGGACCCCCCCCCGCCAGCTCCCCATGAACTAACAAGCAGATTCCTCCCACTCCGCCCCTAGAGGCTGAGCCAGAGCAGTGGGGTGTGGGGGTGGGGACGAAGCAGGAGCAGTGGTGTGGTGGCATGAGGAGAGGAGGTGCCCCCAAGGAGGCATGAGGAGGTGGGCCTGCCAAGGTGCCATCCTCTAGCTACCACTCGAGCTGCATCCTTCAGGTAGGCTGCCTGACCCAAACCTCAGCTTCCCTGTGTGTAAATGGGCTGATGGTACAACCTTCTGAACAGGGTTCTCGCAAGCGTCCAAACACACGGGGCATGTGCAGGATGCAGTAGAGGGCCTGGCCCTCGGAGGGCCCCCTAGTGTGAGCCATGGCCTGGTGCTTATCGTCCACCACAGTAATAGTGATGGCCAGCCCTCGCATAGCGCGTCCTGTGTGTCAGCTCCTGATTCAGAGCGGTACGGCTGCCTGAGGCGGTGCTCTGGTCACCCGTCCTCTAGAGGAGGAAGCTGAGGCTCGCGTTGGTGGAGGGACTTGCCCAAGGCCACGCAGTTAGTGAGCAGACTTGGACGGGGCCAGCTGGCTCGGCGGCCCTTGCTCTGGGGCACCACGCTGTCCAGCCCTGCCAGCGCCGGGGCATTGTTGGGGTCATTCCAGGATAGGTATCGGTGGGTAAACTGGGGGGGTGGTCATCTTTGGGAAATCAAGGTGCATCTGAGAAGGCGCCAGGGTCGCTGAGGGCTGAGGAGTGGAGCCGGGGGACGTGTTGGGAGCAGAGCCACTGTTTATACCACGTGTGTCCTGGCAAGCAGGCTGCTCGGGGCACCCCGTCTCCTGCGCCCCCTGTGGCTTTGGCAGGTGAGGAAGGGGCCTCCTCCCTGCTCTCTTCTCCAGAGGCTGCAGGAAGCCCCCTCTCTGGGTGCCCATATTCCCGAGAGTGATGATGTGGTTGAAGATGGAATCTGCTATGGTTCGTAGGACACAGGCTTCTGGAGCCCCCACCATGGGCCTTGTGCCCAGATCCAAGACCCATGCTTCTGCTTACCTGTGTGATTGGCAGTTTCCGGGGGCTTCACCACTCCAGCCATACCCTTCCTGTGTTTGGCATCTCCCTTTTATCTAGATGGGCAATTCCCAGTGACCCTCACAGAACCTCATGAATGCACAGAAACTCCTATTCATCTCTCAAAACCCACCTTATGTATCCCACCTCTTACCTTTCTGGAGAGACTCGAGCCCTGCCTTATGCCTTGTGTGTCCACCAAACATACCTTCCCTGCTGCGCATACTCGTCTGCCATCACTGCTCTTGATCAGCTGCTCGTCAGACTTGGGGATACTGTAGGCAGGGGCTGGGCCTCATTCATTTCGTGTTTTGCCCCAGTGCTCCGTACAGAGTGGGTGCTCAGGAAATGTTAGGGTAGCTAGCTGCCCTGTCCTCTCTCCACCCCATCCCCATTCCTTCAGTTGACTTGCTCAGGAATTCTCCTGTCTTCAGCCCCATAGGGACACTCTCTTGCTTTGCGGTATGCCGGGGCAGGACGGTGCCGGTCCCAAGCCCAGGGGAGTCCCTGTGTGGGATCTGGCCCTTATCTTTCTTCCTTCTTAGAGCCTGGAGATCAGCAGGACTTTGTCCTTACGTCATTTTTCCGTGCCTCAGTTTTATGGTCTGTTAAATGGGGACATGTCTTGTATCTGCCTCACATTGTTTGTGTGATTTAAATATTAATAAGGCATGCTCTGTGTTCGATGCTTGGCCCATAGTAGGTCCTTGGTAAAACGGCAATCGTTACAGTACTGATTTGCCCCCTGATGTTTTGGCCCCCAGCCACACGCTGAGGCTGCTGGTCTCGGGGTTTTGGCTCTGCACGAAGGGGGCTGAGAGCATGGCTTGTTCTTGGGTGGGCTGGGCCCAGGGCTCTAGGCGGAGCTCGTTCTAGGTGCCAGCTTGAGTCCACCTACATATGTACCCATTGTCTGTCACTGGGGGCTAGGAGAGGGGGCGTGTGTCGGCTTTCGGTACTCCTCCTCCCTGCTGGGACACCAGGAGCCTGGGCCTTGAATTCTCTTGGCAGCCACGCTCCCCAGGACTCCGGGAGCAGCCCCTTTTAGTGGGTCTGGATTTAGGGATCATTGACGGTGACTTGCTTGGCCTGTTGTCCCGGCTCCCTGCAGATCCTAGATGGTCTCCCTGAGTTTGGCTGAGTCAGGAGCACCCAGCCTTTCCTGGAGGTGCAGGAGGACTCAGGTCTCCCCCGTGCACGCTGTGGGCATCCCACTTTCCATCACACACGGTAGCCCAGATCCGACAACCACCCTGCAAAAGCCACCTTCCACAGCTCTGTCCACCCCTTCCCTTCCCCCGCCGCTGGCCCCAGGCCATCCCCTGGGCCTCCTGAGAGCAGGCCTTGGTGGTCCCGGGCTGGGGGCGCACGGGGCCTGGTGGAGGCACAATGTCCGCCTTTATGGCCGGGCCCGGAGGTCCAGCCTGCTGTGTTCACAGCCACATGTTCCTGTTTTCCTAATAAGTCCCGCGCTGTGAGTGGGGAGGGAGGCGGGGAGGCCCCCGGGCAGCTCAGGAATAGTCACATGATTGTGAAATACAAGAATCCTAGAAAGGGTATCTCTGAGCGCCTCTGTCTTCCCCCCCCCCCCACCCCCTCCCCTCCCTGGCCGGCGGCACCAGCTCTGAGGTAATTGCAGACACCCAGCCAGCTTCCAGGCAAAGGAAGGCATCTTGGGCCTGGCACAGTGGCCTGCTGGCAGGGAGCTGTGCCCGCAGCCCTGGGCCCCAGGGGACGTGGGCTGAGGGTTTGGCGGGGCGGGGGTGGGGGGGGGTGGCCAGGCCACGGAGAACACCGCATGCTTGTTAGAATCGGAACTTGGCGGGCTTGCCAGGGCCGCTGCAGGGCTGTTGAGTCCCCTCTGTTGGTTTCCAGCCTGGGGTGGGCTTGCAGCGGGACCCTGCACACCCCTGCTCCGGGGCCGAGGATCGGCGGCTGGGCTGGGCAGCTACCTGCTGTTCCAGAGCCTCTATTTATAATCTGTTCTGGTTTTGTTGTTGTTTTTAATTTCTCCTCCTCTCCGTCACCCTGCAGAAGAAGGCCGAAGCTGCACATCGGATTCTGGAAGGCTTGGGGCCTCAGGTGGAGCTGGTGAGCTGGGGGGGGACAGGGTGGGCAGCTGTGGGCGGGGGTGGCAGGTGGGCGTGGAGGGGAAGGAGGAAGTCGGCTGTTGCCAAGGCTGCCCTGTCCTCTGGAGGAGGCAGGAAATACACCCTTCTGATAAGAGGGCCTGGCCGATAGCGGGCGGGGGGCTGGGCCTGCCGTGCTGGGGCAGGGGGATGGGGAGCAGGGCAGCTGGCCCTCTTGCAGTCAGGACATGGTGGAGGCCAGTGCAGTGGGACTGACTTAGCGTGGGAAGCCCATACTCGGGGCCAGATGATCTCTGCTCCTTAACAGTGGTGTGGACCTAAGCGGTTCTCCTAACCTCCCTGTCCCTCAGTTTCCTCATCCTGTAAGGTGGGAATGACAGCATATATCCCATTGGGTGGTAGTGAGGATTAACCATATTAATTTTTGCAAAGCATGGAACGCAGTGCCTGATGGACAGTAAGTGCTGAGCGTTAGCGGTTCTTCTGATCCGTATTACTGTTGTCAGTGGCATTTTACTGATGGGAAGATGCCGTGTCAGCCGCAGAGCTGGGAAGCAGACCCCAGGCCTCTTTTCTCTCAGGCACCCCATCACCTTTATGTGTCACCAGAGATCTAAATCGAGGGAACATGGAAACTCCCGGCTGACGGGAAGCCTCAGCCCCAGGAGAGATGGTCAGAGCCCCACCTGCCCGGGGCCAGTCAGCGTCCCAGCGCGCAGGCTGGTGCAGAGCTCTGGGGCAGTGTGTAGGGACACGCACACACGGGAGGCTGTGAGGGGCCCTGTGCGCCTGGCACGTCTGGGGGGTCTGTGCGCATGCTCCTGCATAATCAAGTCTCATGCATTTGGAGCCTAATTTTAAACTCCGCTCCAGCGTGTGTTTGCTGAGTGGCCTTGAGAAGAGGACTCGGTTTCCTTTTCTGTGAAATGGGAAGACCAGGATCTTTGAGGGGTGGAGGGACACGGTGCACTGTTCAGGCTCACTTGGCGCCGCCTTGTCCTGTCGTCGGCACTCGGCGGTTGTGAACACTTAGGAGGTTGAGCTGTTGGCCCCTGGAGTTGTTTCCTCAGTGACGGCTGCGCCCCAGCCTGGAGGCCACGTGCTCAGGCCACTGTGAGGCAGGCGCAGCCCCGGGTCCTCCCAGAGGGCAGAGCCAGGCCGACGGTGGGGGGCTCCTAGGGCTCAGGGGCAGGGCCCCGCACCCCTCTGGGGTGGGAGGCAGACTCCCCTCCTGGGGCTTGCTTTCCCTGCTGGGCATGATTTCTGGGGTGTCTGTAAGACACTCTTTCTTTTTCTTTTTTCTTTCTTTCTTTCTCTTTCTTTCTTTCTTTCTTTCTTTCTTTTTCTTTCTTTCTTTCTTTTTCTTTCTTTTTCTTTTTCTTTCTTTTCTTTCTTTTTCTTTCTTTCTCTTTCTTTCTTTCTTTCTTTCTTTCTTTCTTTCTTTCTTTCTTTCTTTCTTTCTTTTTCTTTCTTTCTTTTAAGTAGCTTTATTGAGATACAATTCACGTGCCATACAACGCACCCATTTAAATAAATGTGTACGGTTAAGTGCTTTTTAGTATATTCACGGATGTGCGCGACATCTGCACAATTAACTTTAGAACACTTCACCGTCTCGGAAAGAACTCCGTGTCCTTAACTATATGACCTCCTTCTCTTCCCATCCCTCGCCCCCCCCCCCCCCCCCACTCCCACCACTCATTTACTCTCTGTCTGTGCGGACTCGCCCGCTGGGGAGTTTGTGTGAATGGACTCGCACACCGTGTGGCCTCTGGTGACCGGCTTCTTTCACTCAGCATAACGTCCTCAAGGTTCGTCCGCGTTGTGGCCGGTGTCCCGACTTCATTCCTCTTTAGGGCTGAATAATGTTCCATTGTGTGGGTAGATCACATCTCTTTACTCACTTAGGCATTGACAGACGCGAGGGCCGTCGTAAATAAAGTGGCCGTGGACGTGACCAGATGAATGTCTGCCTGGGCAGGTTTTCATTGCTCTTGGGCATATGCGTGGGACTGGAATTGGTGGGTCACGGTCACTCTACGGGTAGCCTCTTGAGGAATTGCCAGACTGTTTTCGCAAGCTGTGTACCCTTTCCATTCCCACCAGCGGGCTGCTTCTTGCCTCGGTTTCCCCTCTTGCCAACAGGGATGGCAGGACCAGAGGTGGTAGCCAACCATTTCCAGACCTGGTGGCTCTCCGTCTCCCCTCTCCTGACCTAATGAGTCCCAGGGGCCTCCTGAGTAGGGGGTGTGGGTGGAGGGTGCTGTGTCCAGATGCCTGTGGGATGCCCGGGGCCAGGCTGCCTTCCCACTGAGGTCTGAGAGCACCCATCCAGGTTCCTGAGGCCCAGCAGCCTCCCCCTGAGCTAAGTGCTCAGGGGGAGCAGGGTCAGCCTCCCTGTGAGTGGGGTGGGGCATCCGCTGGGCTCACAGTCCCAAGTGATTCTTTTCTGGGTCTCCCCAGGGTGAGGGAATTGTCCCCTGCTTGGGGGTCTCAGAGCAGAGACTCGCTCAAGGCTCGTGGCACAGGAGGCCGAGGTCTGGAGTGTCTGGTGGGATTTGTGGCTGTCACTGGAGCCTCTCGAAGTCGGTGGGTTCTTGGCTTGGTGGCCTTCAGTGGGGCTGTGGAGGGGACTCACAATGACAGGGCACCTGCTTCGTGTCTGGCTTCGTGGAGGAGTCACTGTCCATTTTCTAGAGAAGCTTGGAGAGGGCAGTGCCTTGTCTAGGGTCGCACGGCAAGGAATGAGGCGGGGAGGTGTGCTGAGCTTGTGGGGTTGGGTCAGCCAGGGTCTGCCCTTGGTCTTGGTCACTAAAAGGCCCCAGTGGCCAGAGATGTCCTCCAAGGAGAGGCAGCTCAGAGGTGTACCCTGTGCACAGCCTCCTTCATGGAGGGCCTGGTGCTGCTGATCCTGCATCTCCAGTCCCTGGGCCACACCATCGGGGAATGCACTTCCCCCGTGGTCTCTGTCATCTGCAGCCAGGGAGCGCTTAGCCTAGGGAGAGGCTGCTGGGCCTCGGGGACAGAGATGGGTGCTCTCTGACCTCGCTGGGAGGACAGCCAGGGCCCAGGGGAAATTTGCATTGGAAAGCAGAATAGCATGGGCTGGGCTGTGTGTGCGCCTCCCCTCCATCCCCGGCCCCCACGGGGATCAGGGATCGGGGATCCGAGGCCTGGCCTGGAGGAGGGGCGCTGGAGGGCGGGTGTGGGCCGCTGCAGCCCCCACCCCCCTCTCCCCGCGGCTTTGAGTCATCGGTTTCCTTCCTGTTCAGAGGTGCTATTTTAAGAACGTGGTGTCACCAGAGGGTTGAGGGCCGGGGCTGACACTTCATTTCTTAGCAGCTCAGTCCACCTGGGGTTGCTGGCTGCTCTCGGCCACCCTCCCCGCTGGCTGAAGTCAGGCCCGGAGGGGACCCCCCTTCCTTCTCCCGGAGACCGGCTCTGCTTTCCTTGTCATTTCTGCTTTTCAGCTTTGCATTTGCAGCCTTGCACGTCCCCCGCTTTGCGCTCCGTGTCTGCCCTCCAGATTGTTCGGGCTGCGCCCCCATCTTTAAAGGAGGAGATGGATGCGCGGGGAGGGCGAGAGGCGAGGCCAGGGCCCCCAGCCAGGAGGGTGGGCCTTCCCACTGGTACCTTAGCCTTCCGCCTGTGGGAGGGAGCTTTCCTCTCGGGCGTTGTGTCCCCCTGACGGGGGCTGGAGCCTCTGAGGTCGGGAGGGGCAGAGGAAAGCCACTGTCGCTGTGAGTGAGGTCAAGGTCACCTCGGGGCTGCCATGTTGGGGCTTGTCTCCTGAGACACAGGGAGGCCTTGCCTGGCCACGTGCAGCAGCCCCTGCAGGTGGCCAGGAGGGGTGTTAGGGAGACTCTCGGGCCCTGCCTTCCCCTCAGCAGTGTACCTGCCAAGGATGGGCCATGGCCCCTCTGACCTCCATCCCCCCGGGCCTTCCAGAGGGGCTGCCCTGGGGGCCTGTCACCATGGTAACGAACAGTCTCCCCGTTGCTCTGGGCCCAGACGCTTCTTTCCCTTCCCCAGGACTCAGTTTACCTCAAAGAGTGCTCACTGAGTGCCTCCTTGGGGGACAGCCCCTGTGGTTAGAGGCAGCGAGCCTCACAGTGTTCTCTGGGTTCTTCCGTGCCTCTTACTGGAGGGTCCACTGTTGATACCCGCTTGAGAGGGCCAGGCTGCTCTGTCCCCACCTTACCTAGCAGGGCAGGTGGCCACAGGTGAAGGTGGGTTTGGCAAGTCACAGGCTGACTGCAACCACGCTCTCAGAAGCCCACCTCCCCTTTTCTGGTCATCCCATTATGTAGAGATAGTCCCTACTCCCTGTCCATCACTCACTCCTAGGGTCTCCGTATGTGCTCCTTTAGGCCCTCCTGACCTCCCCAGGCCATGGAGGCACTGCTGTTTGCCATCTTAAAACCAAAACAACACAAGTCAGTCACCAAGTCTGACATTTCCTGGGCTCCTCGAAAGCCCTGTGAGGGAGTTCCTACTTGCTCTATGCCCATTTTCCAAATGAGAAGCCCAGAGGGTGGCCCACACGTGTCCGAGGTCACACAGCCAGCGAGGGAGGCGCCATCTCTTAAATCGGGGCATCTGTTCATTCCTGGAATCCGAACCTTTGGGCCAAGCCCCCTCCCACCTGGCCTGTGTTTTATGGGCATGTGGAAACACGAAGGACCTAATGCAGTCACCCGGGGTTAAACACGCATGTTTAATGCTTTGGAATTTGGCCCAGGGAGTCTTTGTGGGGCCCCTTGCTGTTCTTAGGTGAGTGCTGTCGGCCTTCTGCAGTAATGCCTTGCCCCCCACTCAGCGGAGAAAGTCTGCAGGGAGTCTCATTGTGGGCTCTGTCGTGGCCCTCCTGCTCAAACCCAGAGTGGGGTTCAAACCTCCCTGCTTCCAGCTGAGCACCTTGAAAGGGCAGCCTGAGCCAGTGTGGGGAGAGATGGCCCATATCAGCCGTGGGGTGACATCTCTGTCCCTGGGGGGGATAGCTGAGCTTGGAGTCTGGAATTGGCCGAGCCCAGTGGTGAATTGTCATGGAGAGAATCTGAGGGACACCGGGAGAGAGGTGCCGTTGTCACCCACAAGGCTACTTCCCATGCCTGCCTCATCCTTAGGCCGGTGACTGCCCAGGGCAGTGGAGGCCCCTCCTCGAGGACCCCGCCCTGCCTACGGAGGGCAAGAGGCCTGCTGCTGGGGGCAGAGTGGGTTGGGCCCTGTGGCCTTGCTGCTCGTGGGTGGTCCCCGTTGGCCGGGATTATCAGGATGTTTGTGGGTGTCAGGTGTATCCAGCCCCACGCCCAGGGAGAAGTACTAGGGCGGAGACTTATGTGCCCTTTTCATTTCGCTCTGGGGCCCTGTCCCGAGGCTGTACCTGTCGTGTGTGACCCCTCACATTCTGTACCTGGTTCTTCTGCCCCAGTCATCCATGGCTGCCCTGCGAGGCTCCTGCTGCGTGTGTGGGTGTGTGTGGGGGTGGCAAGGCAAGGGAGAGGATCACGCGCACGCACGCCCAGGGAGGGCGCAGGAGGGACAGAGAGCGGACCTCTGCCTCCAGGGCCAGAGTTGAGACAGGAAGTCTAGTTGTAGCTCATCTCCTACCAGCGGTGGGCACGTATTTTAACCTCTCAGGGACTTGATTTTCTCCTCCATGAAATGGGAATGATAATCGTATCAGCCAGTGCTCCGTAACCAGCCCCAAGTTTCGTGGCTTGAAATAAGCGCCGTGTCCTGTTTCCCATGAGTGTAGAAGCCAGCTGAGCATTTCTGTTGATTCTGTGCTCAGCTGGGTGGTCGGCTGGCCGTCCCCGCTCAGCCTTGGCTGGGATGGCGCTCCTGTACTCCGGTGTCCGCTTGGCCTTCAGCACGCCAGGCCAGGCGAACAAGAGACGAAGCAGAATTGCAGACGTGCATTTTCAAGCCTCTGCTTTCATTAAGTTTGTAGGCGTTTTGTTGGCCAAAGCCAGGGCATGGCTGGCTACGGGAGGCAGAAAAAATTGGGGTCGTTAGTGCATCATTGCGTCCTGATGGTGACAGTAGAGACACGGACACTCTGGGGCATTTCCATCCGCCAGGCGCTGGGCTGAGCGCTCTGTGTGCACTACCTCATTTGATCTTCACAACAACTCTGAGTTTAACCCCGTCTACAGATGAGCCCCTGGGGCCGAGGTGGTTTATGTGACTCACCGAGACACACGTGGCTGGAGAGTGGCAGAGCCTGGGCGGGAGGTGCACGGCGGCCGGCTGCAGCCGCTGCCCTTCTCCTCACACACTGGCTGCCGAACGCAGGCCCGGGGGTCCTCCTGGCGGCTCTGTGCGATTCCTGCTGCCCACCAGCCCTTTTATGCCTCTTTTTCCTTCTGGTGGGGGACATTTAGTTTGCTTCTGATGTATCACTGTTCGGAGCCGTGCCGTCTGGGCAGGGCGGTGTCCTCTCTTGGTGGGACACGGTGCCCGAACATTCTCGGGCAGCTGCAGGAGGGCCAGGGGCCATAGGGCATACATGACTTCGTTCCTTGACAGGTGTTTTGTCGCTGCTCGCATGTGCACCCAGCTATGGGTCCCCTGCTGTCGTGAGCCTTCCCATCCCCCCGTCACCCTCACAGACTCGTGGCAGCTTTGGGCCCTTTCCTTCTGCCAGGCAGTGAGGGCTGCGTGGCGTCTCACAGTGGTTTGGACGTCGAGAAGTTGAGCATCTCTCCATGTTGAGACCACTGCTGCACTCAGACACCGTGGACGCTCAGGCCTGCCCTGCCTGGTGCCCTGCACAGGAGCCGTGGTCGCTTAGTGTGGGGGGGTGGTGGTCAGGGCACCTACAGCTGTGCCCAGAGGGTTACAGCCCGTTCCTGGCTGGGGCTGCAGCCTGGGTCCCCGTGTTCTGTTTCATGCCTGCCGGCGGCCGCTTCCCAGCCTAGCGCACCACTCCCTGGAGCCAGGGCCTGGGGCGCTGGGGCGCTGGGGCGCTGGGGCTGAGGTTGCCCGGGACTGCAGAGCGGCCTCCAGGCCTGGCTCTGAAGTGCTTTCCTCTCTCTTCCTCTGCAGCCATTGTACAACCAGCCCTCCGACACCAGGCAGTATCATGAGAACATCAAAATGTGAGTACTTGTGGGCAGCTGTGCAGACGTGTGGCCTGGCGGGACAGGCTGTCCGGCCTCAGAGATCGGGGCTGGGATGTGGGTTCTCAGTTCCCAAAAGGGCTCCCAGGCAGGGCCAGGTGCCAGAGGAAGGGGAAGGAGGGGGAGTTGGGGCAAGAATTCTGGGTCAGGTAAGGCTGAGGTTGGGGTCAGAGTAGGCCTGGGGCACGGAGGAGCGGAGGAGCAGTCCCATGAAGCCCTGGGACACAGACCCTCAGCTGGGGGGGGGGGGGCGGGCGAGGACACGCATGCCCAGCGCTGGAGGCACTGAGGTGGAGGGCTGCGAAGCCTCATCCCACTGGAGCAGGCAGAAGCTGTTTGGGTGGAAAGCGAGCTCAAGGTGATGGGGGGCGCCCCTGGGACAGGTGGGGCCTGGGGTTTGGGCTCTGATGTAAGCGTACTTGGGAGGGTCCCACACTCCACTCAGGGGGGTCCCTCTGTGGCATAGCCCAGTGTGGAGCAGCTGTGAGCACTAATCCAGGCCAGGAGGCTTTGGGAATGGCTGGTACGGTATATCCCAATGATGGGGTCTTTTCCCAGATGGTGGCTAGGAGTGAAGAAATACCAATTCAGTGCCACGTGTAGTTGGTGTGGGCTGAGCTGGCATAATGGGGCAAGAGGATTGCGCTGGAGGCTGGTGGCTCCATGCCTTCGAGCTGGGAGAGAAGCGCTAGAGATGTGGCTGCCTGAAGAGCGTTGGCTTTGGGGGAGGGGGAAAGGATGCATTAATGGGAGCATAGTCTTCTTGGCTGAGGAGGGGATAGTACCTCATGTTGTTATCCAGGAATACAAAAGGTAAAGGGAGCTACAGACCTTGCCCCGAGAGGAACATGTGGCTGTGGGCACTGGGTGGTGTTAGGTTATAGGCAGACCCTTTGGGATGTGTTTGAACTGTTCAAGGTACATCATTGGGAGAGGGTGCAGGCATTTTTGTGTGACCTCAGAGAGCAATACTTAGCTTGTCTAGTGGGCAGTCCAGCCTGGTCTGATTGTCCAAGCTTCCCTGGGGTGGATTCACAGGGTGTACATGCAGAGGTGAGCTCTCCATCCCTGGAGGCATGCAGACTTCCCAGTAGCTTTTAAATACCTACTGGTGTTGGTCTAGTTGACAGGCGAAGTCTTTTCTTTTGTAGTTTCTGGACTTGCATGACTGGCCCAGCTCTGGTGACCAAAACGGCCACCCCCTTGCAGCTCCCAGTGACTGACAGAGCAACCTAGAAAAGCTCTTGTTGCCGGTGAGGTCCTTGGCCCATTTAGGCTCAGGAGCACCTGCTGAGGATGCCTTACCTGCACTGCTGGCGAGTCACTCCCTGCCCACGGCTGGCAGGGGCTGCAGAGTGGCCTGTGTGTTGGGGGAGGGGTGCCCTGGGATAGTGCTAGGATTCCGTGTCTGCTGTGGCCTGTGCCCGTGTGTGGCCTTGGGGGTGTGTCCACTGCCCAAGCACCAAATCCTCCTTGACTCAACCTGGTTAATGTTCCAGTCAGGCCGCCTCAGTCCCTTCTGAGCTTTCTGGGACCTGCCTTCCCCGGGGCCACGGCTAGAAGTGAGGGAGCAAGCCCCAGATAGGGGTGGGTGAGGGCAAGGGGGGCTTCTTAGGGCCGCAGCAGCTGGTTTGGGGCTTGGTGGTAGGGTGTTTTCATCTGAGCTGGGCTGCCGGAAGCGCTCATTCATTCCTTCATTCGTTTGCTCAGCACACGTATACTGAACACCTAATATGTGCCAGCGCCTCTTCTAGGACCTGCGGATTCAGCTGTGAGCAAACCAAAGGCCCGTGCTTTCATCAAGCTCTGTCTAGCAGTGGAGACAGGAAGTGCGTTAAATAAACAAGATGATGAGAAGCGCTGTGCTCACACAGCTATCTTAAGCTCTCTGTGCTTTGATATACCTAGTCGTGTTTTCCCTTTTGGTATGACAATTTCTGTAGTAATGTCATTGTACTGAAATCTCGCACGAGTTGTTCACTAAAAAATGAGTAATACTTGAAGCTGAATAATGTGGGTGATTTTCTTTTATAAAAACAGCCGTAAAATCCAAACAAGAAAGGAAAAAGGTATCCATACGAATAATATCAGCAGTTAAGACGCTGCTATGTTTCTGTTTACGTTGAATAAAGCCATAAACTCACTGAAACCAGTGCACCCCCGTCTTCATCAGAGAATGGCTCTGGTCTCCTAGAGTACATTCTGGCTAAGTAGGTGACTGCCTGGTGAAATGTGTTCCAAAACCAAATCACAGATGGACACGTTTAAGTTTAAAACGTAGAGATGAATAATTTTAAGATATCTTACGTAAGTGGTGAATTTTGTTAGAAAAATGTATCTGTAAGCAGATTATTTGAACTGATCTATCCTTAGAATTTTGATTTTGTTCCTAGTTTTCCATGAAAATCCTAATGACCTCTGTGTTTTTAATTTCAGTGAGATCATCCGTAAATTAGTGCATTCACTTTAAAGAACGCGATGCAGGGGCGCCTGGGTGGCTCAGTCGCTTAAGCGTCCGACTCTTGATTTCAGCTCAAGTTGTGATCTCAGGGTCATGAGATCGAGCCCCAAGTCAGGCCCCGTGCTGGGCGTGGAGCTTGCTTAAGATTCTCTCTCTTTCTCTCCCCCTCTCAGCTTGCACTCTCTCTCTCTCTCTCTGTCTCTCAAAAAAAAAAAAAAAAAAAAAGAATGCTATGCAGATGGTAGGTGGTAGGTACTTTGGGAAAGAAAAGGACGGTGGCTTTAGCCAGGGGATCTGGGCCGGACCTGACAGCAGGGGGGACCCTTGGGGGCCGAGCGGCAGCTGGCGTGTGGGCCTCCCTGGCAAGGGGAGTAGGCAGTGCAAAAGCCCTGGGGCCGGACTGACCTGGTGAGATCCCAGAGAAGGCCAGCATGGCCCGCGGGGTAGGTGAGGGAGAGAAGGTGCCAGGCAGATCACCCAGGGCTGATGAGGAGTTGGGGTCATGTTATTTATGTGTGAAGGGAGGCCAGTGATGAGGTTTATGTCGAGAAGTGATGTGTTGAGTTTTTGCTTTCAAAGCTCACTCTGGCGGCTGCAGAGAGAAAGGACTGGGGGTCAGGAGACCCTGGTGGAGGGAGCCATAGTCATCCAGGCAAGCGGTGGCAGGCCCGGGTGCTGTGGGAGCGGCCAGGGCTGTGGTGCGGAGGGGCAGGGGCAGGGGAGTCCCTTGGCTGCAAAGGTCGGGGGCGTGGGCAGCTGTGGGGGCCGTGAAATGCGAGTGATGCTGGTGATGAGGGGCCCCTTGAGGGCCATCAGCATCTGGCCCTGTGGCTCGCCACTTAACGCTCAGTGCCTTGGTTTCCATCTGTGAGGGTTGCCGAGGATTCCGCGAGTTACTGTCCTTGCCGTGCCGAGCTCAGTGTCCGGCATGTGGGAAGCCTTCTGTGATTTTTCTTTTTCTTACTGTTTTATCTGTGTATTCCTGTCCTTTGTTTATCCAACAAACATTTACTGAGCGCTCACTGTGTGCTAGGCTCTGTTCTGGGCCCTGGGGACACAGGAGTGGATGGGACCTGATGTTCTGTGATCTGGTGACAGCTTGAGAAGGACAGTGAGAGATCGGGCTGGGTGGGGGCAGGGCACCCTCCCACCAGGGTGCCCCCCATCCCTGCAGCCCATTCTGTCCCCCTCCCTCCTGCTGCTGTCAATTGGGCCAGGTGGGAGGTTATCCCCTCCCCAAGGACCTTGCCCTGTCACTTTAATTTCCCCGTGTGCGCACGCTGGGGCTGCACAGTTAAAGTTAATTTCACGCTTGACTTCCTGCTGCGCCGGCGATTTCAGACGTGTCGGAGTCACCTGTACCCACCTCTGCTGCTCTCCCTCCACCACCTGCGTCCTGGGGAGGTGTGGGGGCGGCTGCCCGGGCTCTGCAGGGCGCTTGCCGCGGGATCTCAGCGCCAGGTCCCAGGCTCTGAGAAGCAAGGGAAGGGGCCAGGGCCACCCCAGTGGGACTAAGTGGGCACTCCGTGGAGGGACCTGCCAGGAGAGCTCTCCAGGGAATTCAGCGCCTTCGAGAAGCACCCCCTGCCATTCCCTGAATGGCTCTGGGGTTGGTGCCCAGGGACGGTTCCTGCTCCTGTGTGCTCTGCCGTGGCCAAGCCATTCCCTGTACGCCCTCCTCTGGGGTTACAACCCAGGCACTGGCCTTGTTCCTCTTATCTTCCCAGGGCCTGGAAGCCTGCTGGTTCCTGGGGTTCTCGCCGTTCCCCGCTTGTCTTGTCTTGATGTCCGATTTCTTCCCTCCTACTGCCTCACTTGGGGGTTGGCTGACTGGAGCCGTCAGCCCTGGAGCTGTGCAGGTGGAAAGGGCACCTGGGACCCCCAGGTTGCTATGACAGGTTTTTGTGGTCTTGCTCTGGAGGTTCAGAGACGTTAAGTAACTTTGCTAGGGTCATCCAGCCAAACTCCTAGGCCAACCGGATCTGCACACCCACCCTGTTACCTGTCCTGGGTCTCCAGTCGGGGCTCTGCCCCTTGCTAGCCTGGTGGCCTTGGGCAAGTCATTTTGCTTGCCAGTAAGCAGGTTTCAGACCATCAGCTACCCTGTCAGACAGGCTCTTCTCAAGGTGTTCAGAGCCCCGCTCAGGCAGGCTCCCTCCATCTTAATCTTCCCCAGCAATTGGGGGTCTGGCTCTCCCTGAGCGCCCCTCCTCACCCCCTCTAAATCCACCATCACCCTCACTCCCCTAGAACTCAGTGCTCTCATTTCCCTCTGCCCGCCCTATTGCTCTGCTTCTCCTAAGCCTCAGCTTAAACCTGTCTTCTTCCAGGAAGCCTCCCCTGATTGCCCCAAGTTTTTCAGCTTTAGAACCCTGTAGGTCCCAGAGCCTGGCCAGACTCTCCTCGGACCTCCACAGAGTTTCCAACCCCTTATTGCTCCCTCCTCATTTTCGTGTCCCCTCCCGGGTCCGGCACCAGATGATGAGGCCTCTGTTTCCTCACAGGTTGTGCTTTTATAGACTCTGACTTCTCCAGGGGATGATAGATGTCCTTTGTACCCCTATAAATGCCTCTACTGGCAAACCCATCATGTTGCTGGCTTGTCAGCCCTTCTAGAGGGCTCTTATTAGAGACTGTGTTCCCTATTTTTGCCAGAAAAAAAAATCACAGCAGAAAAGATTTGTCTGCCGTAAGCTATTTGCATCTCCAATACCAAAACATTCCTTGGGACAAAATAAACACTCCAAAAATGTTTGCCAGAAGAATGTGGAACAAGTGGACACCCTAAGCCAGATGTCTAGGGGATTGTGACCAGATGCATGCCTGCGGGGCCGAGAATGAAAGGTAGAGTGGGGAGGGCTGGTGGGAGGTAGTAGGGAGTGGTGGAGCCTATGGCGAACGGTGTGCTTACCGTCCTTTAAAGGGGTGGTCCAGCCTCAGCCCCCAGGCTGTGGCCATGAGGGGCTGTGCCAGACTGCCTGATCTTTTAAAAGAGGCTTTAAGTTCAGCTTTTTATGCAACACTTCTGGTTTTCGACACTGGCAGGGACTTGAGATTTTTTAGAAAGCACGGCAGTCCAAACACGACGCTCTCACGGGCTGGCCCCGCCGAGTGGACTGTGCCCATTTGCAACCTGCCGACTCGACATTTGTCCTCTTTGGCAGTCCGTGGCTGCCTCTGGGTGCCAGGCACGGTGCTTGCTTTGGAAGGAAAGTCAGATCTGCCGGGCAGAACTCCTGCCCTGCAGGAGCTGCGGTGGGAAGAGGTGGCTGCAGGAGTCACCTCTGCCCCCACGCCGTGGCTGTCCCAGGGCGCGCGGGAAAACACTGGCCTCGGCTACGTCCGCTGCCTCGGGCCACCGGGTCAGGTTACCCCAAACCGAGTGGCGGCAAACCACAGCGGCTGAGCCTCTCGCAGCTCTGGAGGCCAGCAGTCGGGAATGAAGGGGTTCTGGGGCCCTGGTCTCTCCGGGGGAGGAGCCTTCCATGCCTTTTCCAGCTTCTGCTGTTTGCTGGCTTCCTGGGCATCCCTTGGCTTATAGACACTCCCCCGTCTCCTGTCTCTGTCTTCTCGTGTCCTCCTGCCTCTCTGTGTGTCCACCTCCAAGTCCGCACTTCACCTTTTTATAAGGACGCCACCCTCATGACTGCATACTGACTCGATGACCTCTGTAAAGACCTGGTTTCGAAATCGGGCTGTGTTCTGAGGTATGGGGGGTTGGGACTCCCAGCATCGAGGGGGGAGACACATTTCAATGCGTAACATACACCACGCCCCCTGCAAGCTCAAAAGTAAACTATTTGTTCTCACTATGGTTTCAGCATAGATGATGACCCTGTTTTGGTTTTTTAAATTTGTTTAAAGATAGCTAGATTTAGGGGTCCTTGGGTGGCTCAGTCAGTTAAGCGTCTGACTCTTGATTTCCACTCAGGTCATGGTCTCAGGGTCACGAGATCGAGCCCTGTGTCAGCCTCCACGCTCAGTGAGGAGTCTGCTTGAGATTCTCTCTCTCCTTCTGCCTCTCCCTCTGCTCATGTGCTCTCTCTTTCTCTCCAAATAAATAAAATCTTTTTTTTTTTTTTAAAGCTGGATTTACAGAAGAGTGGCAAAGACAGTAGAGAGAATTTCCTATATACCCTCCACCCGGCGTCCCCCAATATGAACATCTTACGGAAGTGAGGCTACTCTCGTCAGGACTGAGAAAGTGACAGTGGGACAGTGCTCGGGTGCCAACCCAGAGACTTTTTTTCCCGGCTTTTCCACTCGTGTCTGTTTTCTGGTCCGGGATCTGATTGCAGGTCCTCATTTTGCACTTTGTCCTTGTGTCTCCTTGGGCTCCAGGTGACAGTTTCTCCATCTTCCCTTGATTCTCCTGACCCTTTTGAGGAGTTGTGGTGAGGGATTTGGTAGAATGTCCCTTGATATGGGTTTGCCTGGTGCTTTCTCATGAAGGGGCCAGGCGTGGATTTGAGGGAAGAACCCCACAGAGGTGAGGAGCTGCCCTTCCCCTCGGGGCCTGTCAGGTGCGCGTCTGTCTCGCCCTCCTGTGTTTGGTGCTTTCAGGGCAAGTCAAGGATCCAGCCTGCACCTCCTGCCGAGGCAATACCACAGAATGGGTGGACACAGGTCACAAATGACGGGTGACTATTTGGGGGAAGAGACCTCGATGCTATGCAGATGTCCTGTTTTCCCTCAAAGTGTGGCCAAGTCTTGTGCTGTTCCCGCATGGATCTTCTGCAGCGGTTCAGGCTGAGAAGTGCTAGCGGTGCTTTTCCGTCTCTTGCCTCGCTCGTATGCTTATTAATCAGAATTCTGTTAGGAACGTTTGCTCCTTCTTCCTTATTTATTTATTCAGTCATTTATTTATATCTGTGTGGACTCGTGGATATTTATTTTGTTCTTTGGGTTACAGTCTGGTGCTGGTGTTCCTGTGGTCAGAATCGGTGCTCAGATCCTCCCGGCTTCGGCAGGCCGAAGCTCAGGCTGGGACTTGTGTCCCTTTGGTCTTTTAATTTTTTTTTTTCTTCTTTTTAGCCCTTGTTTCCTTGAAGATGCTCTGGGCTGTCCTTGTGTATTCCCGCCCCAGCTCTGGAGTCAGCCACCCCTCCAGAGGGAAATGGCTTTCTTGTTGTTGGAGAATCATGTGAGGAACCAAGACCTCGGAGCTCCCGGGCTCACTGCCCAGGGCTGTCCTTGCTTCTCAGCCTTCTCAGCTCTGTGCTTCTTTTTCAAAGCCCAGACCCTTCCCTCGGCCCAAACCAAGGCCTCGTACAGCTGGCCCTGCCAGCCTCTCTCCTCTCCTCCCTCCTGCCCGCTCCCCCTCTCCCCAGTGCTCTCCAGCCACATGGGCTTTCTGTCTGTCCTTCAAGGACTCGGGAGTTTGTTCCTACCTTGGGGCCTTTGTACTTGCAGTCCTCTGCCTGGAGTTCTTTTCCCTCCGCTTCTTTCCACTGCTGATCCGGATCTTGCCTGGGGCCCTCTCTGAGGGACTTTTCTGCACCGCTGCATCTAAAATAGCTACACCCTCCCCCCCCTGGTTACTACCCCACCACCATTTAAATTTCTGAATCCAGGATTATCTGGGATTATCTTGTTTACTGTCTGTGTGACCCCTCTAAGCATCACCTCCGTGAGGGCTGGGGACTCTGCCATGCTCAAGGCCGTGTCCCCAGTGCCTAGAAGAGTGCCTGCACATAGTAGGTGCTCAGTAAACATCCGTTGAGTGACCGAGGACGTGAAAACATGATGTTATTGTGTGCATTTTTCAGATGAGGATGTTGAGGCTGGGAGGCCCTCTGAAGTTGCTGAAACACCTCATCATGGAACTAAGTGTTCTCATCTCAGCCTGTGTGACCGAGGACCCCAGTGCTCACCCTGTTGGGGACCGGCAGGGAGGTCGATGTCAGTGGGGAGGCCCCGGCTAATGCGAGGCCAGAATGACCCTGGGAAGCAGGGATTTCCCGCCGCGCCCCCGCCCCCCCCAGATCCTCCTGGAAGTGGCGTGGTGTTTCCCTGTTGGGAGGCAGAGAGTGGACAGGGCTCTGAACCCTGCTGGGGTCCATGGGGGTTTCCAGAGAGGGGATGCTGCCCACACTTGCACTGTGGCCTTTCCCTCCTAATTAAGAGGGGCTGTGCAGGCTTGTTAGAGTCCTTGGACTTGAGAGCAGGTAGTGAGGATGCCACCTTCCTGCTGGAGATCACTGGAGGTCGGGGGACGCTTGTTCGGCCGGGGACAGAGGCGTGGTGGCAGACCTTGAGGACAGCGGGCCCTGGCCGTAGGGCCCTCTGAGGTGGTGGTGTCTGTCTGCAGGGGCCTGGAGGCCGAGAGTGACTCTCCATGGGGTGCCCATGTCGGATTGTTTCCAGCCCCTTTAGCCCCCATGAGGCGTGTGTTGGGGGAACTTTGCCTGTCCATTAGGGCCTGGGGACTCCCACCACGTTGGTCCTTTTCCTGAGGTTGGGGTCCTGGGTGGCTCCTGGAACCTCCTGGAGGCTGGATGGGGTACGGTTTGTAAGCTTTTTGTGGGGTTTGGACACTACTGGGAATATGAGGAAGCCGGGGCACCCCTCCCCAGAGAAGCTGGTGCCGCTGCATGCCTGGATTGGGGTGAGCAAGTTTGGGGTCTCCCCAGGCTCCCAGGGCCTGCCTGACCACCCCCCAGGTCCACCCAGGTGTTGGCGGTAGCACTCACTTGTGTGGGGAGGCCGTGGGGAGGGTCTGAGGGAAAGGAGGCCTCCTGAGGGGTCGCCTTGCTGGCCACTGCCTACCTGTGCTGCCCTACTTAGGTGACCTCCGCCTGCCACAGGTCGAGGGTACCTGGAGGCCAGAGTGTGCTGCTCGGTTGGAGCTGCCCGGGGTGCACCTGTCTCTGGGTGGCCATAGCTCTCAGGGTCTTGGTCTCTCTGGCCCACGTTTCTGGTCTAAAAGCTTGTGTATGTTTCGCTGTGGCTAGTTTTCCAGAAGGGATCCTGAGTGTGTGGCAGGGGATGCAGCTCAAGGGGAGGGCAGGAAGCACCGACACCCTTATCCCCCCAGGAACCCCTCTGTTGCACACCATGCTCAGTCTAAATGTGGGTTGGGGTGCCTCTTTGGGGGAGAGGAAGAACACACATTGGCAGTTCACGGCTCCCTCTGGGGGGCTGTGGGCGTCTCTCAGCTCCCCGAGATCCAATAAAGGGGCAAACTTAGGGCTTGCTCTCAGGAAACAGCTCAGTGAAGGACAGACTGTCTGAAACCCTGTAGTACTGACCTGCCCCATGTGCTGTTTTCTTCCCGCCTAGAAACCAGGCGATGCGGAAGAAGTTAATCTTGTACTTCAAGAGGAGGAACCACGCTCGGAAACAATGGGTAAGCCATCACTGGAATCTCCCCGCTTGCTCCCCTGGGCCAGGCTTCCTGGAGAGTCCAGGCAGTCCGGGCCACCTCAGGCCGTGCCCACGGGACCTCCCGGCCTGCAGCTGTCTCTGGTGTGCGTCCAGGCTGTGGAGAAAGGCCAGGGACGGCGGGGGAAACAGGAAGGGATGGCAGGTGCTTTGGGGAGGCTGGGGCTTGGGGCTCAGCTGCCCACGGAGGTCCGGGGCCTGGAATTCTGCCGCTCCTTTGCCAGCCTGGAAAAGAAGAAAGCAGTACGTTGGCCCAGAAGATGGGTTGCTTGTCGGAGGACCCGTGGGCTTTGCAGGCAGGAAGAGAGAGGTCTGTTGGAAGAGGTGCGGGGCTTGGGGGTGGGCCGTGTGCTGGCGGCAGGACTGCGGGGAGCTCCCTTAGAGACGAGGTTCTCCCGCACCCAGAGGCAGCGAGGCCCCCTCGCTTGCTGCAGTGGGCAGCGGCTGCATCACGAGTCACGGGTGCGACCCCTGCGCCAGGCCACACGCTCTGGCTTCTCATCTGGGAAGCGGGCCCAAGGCGGAGAGTGTGAGGGAACACGTGCAGCTGTGGTTCGGGGTGGCTTTTACATCACTGATTCGCCGGGCGGTGGGGGGCGGGGGGGCGGGCGGTTAGGGCCCAGCCAGGGAGGGGAAGTCACTCGTTAGTACTCTTTGCACTGTGAGGGAAGATCTTTCTCTGATGAGCTTAAACAGTACAGGAATTTGTGGCTGAAAAGGTCCTTTGGTGGAGTTCAGGAGTGGTTTGATCCCGTTTTCCCTTCATTTCTATGCAGTTTTTTTCTGACTCTGCATGTTAGCACGTTGCCAGACAGGTTTCTCTGTGGGACCTGAGTTCCTGCTGCAGATCTGAGTCTTCTAGAGCCAGAGAGAGCGCTGAGCTGTCCTTTCTCAGACCATCTCACCAAAGCTCTGATTGGATCATTTGAGGGCATGGTCCCTCTGAACCCACCCTGCTCTGGCCCCAGGCCTCAGCTGGGTCCCGGAAGAGAGGAGACACTTCTGGCACAGATGCTGGGCAGCTGGGAAGCTGGCAGGTGGCATTCGGACCCCAGAGGTTCATGGGGGTGAGAAGTGGTGGGCTTCTCACCTTTCCTTTCTTAGGTTCCTCAGACCCCTAGATTGACTGGGTGGTGACCAGAGGTGGAGTGGATGGGGCTCTTGAAAGTGGGCGTCCCATCTTATTCATTGAGTTAAATATACCGCCGGATCTGCTGTGAGCCTGCTACACTGGCTGAGCAGAGGAGACACAGTGAGAAGTGCTGTGTGGAGGGGACACCCTGCATGTCCTGGGTGGTAACCTCGGTACAAAGGTGGGAATGACCAAGAAGGACTAGCTGTGTGGAAATCCGGAGTACCAGGCAGAGGGCACAGCAAATGCAAAGGCCCTGCGGTTGGAACCAGCTTGGGTGGGACAGGGTAGAATGTAGCAGGCAAGTCTGGAGTACTGTGCCTGAGCTGGGGGTTGCGGTTGATGTGAATGGCATGGGAGCCAGATCACCTAGACACACTTGACTCCAACCAGGGTGGAGCATTCAGACTTCATTGTAAACGCAGTGGGACTCTTAATTTGTTCTTTTAAGTGTATTCTTAATAAACAGTGTGAAGTCTGTTATGAGAAACTTCAAACAGGAAATTTGACAGAATACAGTGAACACCTATATTCCCACTGTGTAGAATCGGTCAGTGCGAACACGTCTTTGTTGCATGTGTGCGCATGTGCAAGTATGAATGTTGTTGTCGTCCAACTGGTAGGAAGTAGGTGCAGGCACCTGGACTCTTGTCCCCAAAGCCTCTGCACCCATGTCCTGAGAGGATAGGAAGTTCTGTCATCACCACACCGAAGCACGAACAGCCATTCCCTGTGGTCTTCAGCCTCGGCCACATTCATGTTCCCTGTTGCCCTGTCTGGGGATTGGGTTCATTTTGGGCAGGAGGAAGAAACTCTGAAGTACATTTTAGAAGGATCCATGTAATCGCTTGGGGGTCCCTTAAGGGGGTGGAGCGGAAAGTGGGCTTATTTAAAGATAGAGCAACTGGAGACTAATAAGAAATTTGGGGTGTCTCTGAGGCTAGGCTGAGCCCATCTTAAGAGAGACCCCAAAGCTGTAGTAGGAGGGCATTTGGAATGGTCTTGTTGTTGTTCTTCTGTAATGAACCCAAAGCCCCCGATACGTTGTTTTCAGCAAGGATTGGGAGGGGTCTTGGTCCAGATGGCCCCCCCAGACCTCAGATCTTTATGCCCTGCCCCCACTGTGAGCCAGCTCCCCTCAGACTGGGCAGCCCCACTTCTTAGAGGTTCCGGGGACCACAAGTGAGCTGTCCACAATGCCTGCACTGCTGCCTTGCCCAGAGAGCCAAGGCTTTGCCCCCAGAGGGGCACCAACATGAACCTCCCAGCCCGCCCTGCCCTTCCCTGGGAAGCTGAGCTCAGCCCCCTGGGAGGCCAGACTTGGGGGTGTGGGTGGGGGTGGTAAGGCTGTGCTGTGAATACAGGGGTTCAGGTTCGACCCACCCACCATGGCCTGCTGTGTGTGATCTGGGGAGCGCTGTCTCGCCCGGAGCCTCACTTTTCCTCCTCTTTGAAATGGGGTGGGCTGCAGTGGGTTTTGAGGCACATGATTGCTGTGGGAGGGGTTGAGGGCGGTGCCTGGTGAAGGGGGGTTTGTGTGACAGCGATGGCCTTGTGGGATGGGGCAGCCAGGAGGTATGCCCAGCGTGGAGGGTGGGTGCCCCTGTTTCTTGAGGCTGCTGTGACTGACCACAAGCCAGGCTGCTGAAGCCAACAGAAATGTATTCTCTGATGGCTCCAGAGGCCAGGAGTTCACAGTCAAGGTGTGGGCAAAACTGTGCTGCCATCAGGCTCTAGGGTGGATCTCTTCTGCCTCTCCCAGCCCCTGGGGGCCCCAGGCATCCCTGGGCCGTGGCTGTGTCCCTCTCTGGTCTCAGCCTCTGTGTCCACAGGACCATCTCCCTGTCTCTTCTCTCACGTGGACACCTGACTACATGGTTCAGAGCTCACCCTAATCCAGGACGACCTCATCTCAAGGTGTTTTGTCAAATAAAGTCAAATAATCTACAGATTCTGGGGGTCACCCTTCAGCCCACCACAGTGGGCACTGGCTTATTTTCGGCATAGTGTGCCTATCCGCTTTCCTTGGCTTGTCCCCACCCACCTTGTCATTTGCACGCTTTTAGAGCCAGCTGAAGATTTGCTCACCCCTCTTCCATCCCCCGCACCTCCGAGTTTCCCTGTTTTCCGCATCGGGGCTTTTCCCAGACCCGCCCCAGCATCCATGACTTGCTTCTGCAACCTGAACGCTGGGTAGGCTGGGGGCGGGGAGAGTTGCAGCCTGTCACCCTCCTCATGAACACGAGGCGGGGGAGGCTGGGAGCCCTGGCGCTCAGGACAGCCCATGCGGAGAGCTTTCTGCAGGTTCCGTGAGCCGTGTCTGGCTGAGCCTGCAGGGTGCCTGTGGGAGTCATGTCCTCCCTGCGGGTCGAGAGGTGAGCTCCGGAGCTCTGGCTCCAGCTGCCCTTCCAACACTAGCCGCCTTCCCCCCTTCCCTTGACCTGAGACTGCCTTCCCCAGTGTTCAGGGAGCCCCGTCTCCCCTCGCCTCCCTGAGTGCAGAGCTGCACCATGCCACTCCCAGCAGGGCAGGAGGGTTTCAAAGCTTGGCGCTGCTGGGCGTCTGGGGGCAAATCATTTAACGTCTGCCCTCAGTTTCCTCCTCTGTTCAGTGAGGGTATTACCACCCACCTCGTTGGGTCACTGAGTGAGAGGCTGCACACGGTGTGCTCAGGGTGACGCCGGGCATACAGTGGGCACTCAAAACCGTCAGCTGCAGGCTGGCCCTGTGGTCCCTGGGGAATGGAAGGAGAACAACCATGTGCATCTGATTTCAAAATGGATCACAAAGTTACAGTAATAACAGCGTGGTGGTGGCGTAAGGACCGGCATGGAGACCCGTGGGACAGAATGGAGGAGCCTGGAATAAGCCCTCACACCTGTGGCCAGGTGATCTTTCACAAGAGGCCGAATCCGAATCCACTCAGGGAGAAAGGCTGGTCTCCTGAGCAAATGGTGCTGGGACGGCGGGTATCCACACGCAGAGTGCAGCTGGACCCCCACCTCCCGGAACTGACGCAAACACCAACTCCAAGTCCACTGAAGGCCTAAATGCAAGAACTGAAACCATAACATTCCTAGGGAGACACACAGCGCTGATGCTTCATGACCTTGGGTTTGGCAGTGGACTCTTGGGAATGACGCCAAAAACACCAGCAGCAAGGGGCAAGCAGGTGCATTGGACGTCGTCAGAGTCCCTGTCGGCTGCCACCGGGGGATCCTGGCCCCTGCTCCCGCACTAAGCGATGCCAGGCAGGGGGCTGACCTGCCTGGGCTCTGAGTCCCACCTGGTCGACAGGGATGGTGGTCGTGGCCCGTGCGGGGTTTGGGTGAGTCTGCCCGCAGGAAGGACTCTGCTCTGTGCCCGGCGCGTGACTCAGGACCGTTCAGCTGGTGTCGGGGCTGGTGGTGGGGCTGGCGAGGGTGCGCTCTGGTTGCGGGCAAGCAAGAGGTGGGGGGCGACATGTCCTCATAAGACATGCAGACGGTGGTCGCAGGGGCACGGTGGCCCTGCTCCTCGTCCTCTGCAGAGATTTGCTCCCGACACCCCACACACAGGCTTAGCTCTGCCCCAGTGTCTCGAGGGTGAGCGTGTGTGTGAACGTGAGGGGGAGATTTGCTTCTTTCCCTGATCGGTGGGTCCACCTCATGGAAACCCCGCTAAGCAGTCGTGCTCCTTGGGGAGGGCTGTCGCCTCCCGCAGTGTGTTGTCCCCAGGCACCCAGTGCAGTGGACACAGGCCCTGCGTGTCTTCTCTAGTAACTTCGTTATTTTCCTCTGCTGGTTTGGTGAACTCTTCTCCCCACCCTCCCATCTGACACATTCTCTTACTCTTGTCCAGCAGACTACAGCCTCTCCGGCAGGAGCTGTGAGGGTGGGACGGGTCCCATGCTGCGATAGTGACAGGCTGGATGTCCTCTGCCCCAGTCCTCATGCCCAGTAGTGAGGGGCTGTCCTCACCACAGAGCCACGAACGAATGGTGTGGCGGTTGTCTGCTGCTGGAGCCATGTCCTGATCCCTGGCAGGGTCTTGGAGCAGCCCACATACATGTAGGACCCCTGGGAGCGGGGGGTCAGGTTCTGCTCCCTGTCAAAGCTGGCCCGGCCTCCCCTTGGGGACTGCTGCCCTGCTGTGTTTGTTGAAGACCAAGGTCACAGGTTGCCTTAGTCAGGCTGAAATGCAGGATGGGGTGGAGCGTCTGATCACGAGGACGAGAGAGGGGTTTTCTGATTGTGCTGAAGCATCAAGAGGGCGTTCAGGCGAGACTCCCAGACCGTGCCATCTGTCCAGCACAGCTGTTAGAGACGGGGAGATTGGGGTCTTATGGGCGGCTTACTGCTCCCCACCTGCTCAAGGTCCAGGTCACCTTGGAGTTACGGAAGCCAGGCAGCTATGTTCCTGGCTGGGTGGGGGACAAACAGTGGGTGACACTGTGGTTAGACTTGAGAGGGACTTCCTTGTCCAGGAGAGGTGATAGAGGCTCCTTCCTGGGAGCTGCTCGGGACTTCACCTAGACTCCCTGGGCCTGGGAACATGGCTGAGCTTGAGGCCAGAATGAGGAACTTTTCAGAAAAAGAGGATGCTTTCTAGGGGGCCGCCCCAAACCTGACAGACGCCCCAGAGCCTCACTGTCTAACATAATTTCCTTCCATGATGAAAATGGTCTTTGTGTGTGCTGTCCACTCCGCATGATCACCCTTCCCACTTGCAGCTATGGAGCACAAGAAATGTGTCTGGGGGGACCAGGGTCTGAATTTTAAATGTTACTTAATGTGATTTGAACTTGGTTACATGTGGCTGGTGGCTGGTGGCTGTTGCATTGGATGAGACGTTTCTAGAAGGAGGCCAGGCTGGTGGCCCAACTCCCAGGGAAGGAGGCGGCTGGGCCCTTAGGGAATTCCGCCTGTGGGTTTTCTTGGGGCCCAGGTCTCCGTGTGGCCGTGTGTGCGTCCGTGCAGAGTGGGCTGGGAGCGCAGAGTTGGGGGGCAGGGGCCTGCGTCCAGATGGAGGATGAACTGCTAATCGGTGCTCCCCGTGCTGTGCTCCCCCAGGAACAGAAGTTCTGCCAACGCTATGACCAGCTCATGGAGGCCTGGGAGAAGAAGGTGGAACGCATCGAGAACAACCCCCGGCGGCGGGCCAAGGAGAGCAAGGTGCGCGAGTACTACGAGAAGCAATTTCCTGAGATCCGCAAGCAGCGCGAGCTGCAGGAGCGCATGCAGAGGTGAGCCGGGGTCTGGGGCCTGAGTTCCTCCCTTCCTTGCTGCCTTCTTCCTCTCACCCCACCCAACACTTCTGTTCCTCCACGATGCCTCGAGGACCCGGGTCAGCAGAAGGGCCGTAGCTGGTGTGAAACGGAAAGCCCAGCAGGGTCTCCTACTGGCGACCGGGGGCCGCATGAGGTCCTTGGATTAATCACTCACAGCCTGCTTGGCCTTGATGCTTATTTGAAAACTTCAGTATGTGTCGGTGGAGCAAGCTGTCCTTCCCGCATGCCACGGGCTGCCACCTTCCGGCTTCGTTCATTTACGTGGCCTGCATGGCCCCTGGAGGTAGCTGAGCTTGAGATCCTGGGTGTGGGTCGGAGGCAAGAGGACCGCCTGCTGGCTTGGGAGCTGGCTCAGGACGCTGGTCTCACGTGGCGGTCACGAGGACTGTGTGAGGTCCTGTGTAGGAGTGCCCGGGGCACAGTCGGGGCTTGGTGATGCATAGCCGTGGTTGTGTTGTTACGCGGATAGGGTGACGGGCAGTGAGCAGTGATGATGGAGCTTCCGTGCGTTCCTGGACACTCACAGTCCGCACCTCACTGAATGCCCCCTCCCAGCCCTGGGAGCTGGGGGCCACGCTATCCCCCTGTTACAAGGGGAGGAAACTGAGGCACAGGTCCTGGAGAGGTGGGGCTGGGATTTCAACAGGGATCTGTGGGGCGGGGCTTTGGGGGGCATCTTAGGAGAGAAAATGGGACGGAGCCCCTGTGGCATTCCTGGGTCAGGGTGGGGGCTCCATGCCCTCCCCGGGACCCCGCGGCCTGGGGCAGTCCCTGCGGCTACGAGAAGCCTGGCCCCTGTCCACCTTCCTTCCTGCCGCCCACACTCTGCTTCTGGGGAAGTTGTGGGCTTGGTCTGTGCTGTGGTGCCTGTTGGAGTCCCGGCTGCCCAGGGACCGGTCCTGATTGTGTCCCTTTGGTCTCCAGCAGGGTGGGCCAGCGGGGCAGTGGGCTTTCCATGTCGGCCGCCCGCAGCGAGCACGAGGTGTCCGAGATCATCGATGGCCTCTCAGAGCAGGAGGTAAGGGCGTGGCTTGGACTGTGGCCTCAGCTTCGCTCCCCTCTGTCTCCCATCCATGGGAGTGTCGTGGCAGGAAGCAGAACTCACCCCGATGGTCGAAATCAAAGGGCTTGTCCCTGAAGCATGGGCAGAACCGGTGCAGGGTATTGAGGCCCCGGGGGAGTGGCCGTCACCTGTCTCCAAGCCTAAAGGACCAGCAGAGAAAGGGGTGTTGCCCGGCCGCGGCCGTCTGGTAGGACACGGCCAGGAGGCCACACCTGGTGCCCCAGCAGGGAGGAAGCCGGGAATACCGGCTGCACTAGCAGCTCCCGCCTTCTCCCAGTGCCTCCCATTGGCTGAGCCCCACCAGAAGCCAGCGGCAGGGGTGCCTGAGAACTGTGCTTTCTAGGTCAGCTTCTTGGTGCCCGGACTGGGGGCAGATGGACAGTCCCCTCGCAGCGACCGTCCACCAGGCTGGCGGCCTTCTGGCAGGACCCCCAGCCCTGCCAGCGCGAGTGCACTCTCTTTGTTCCCTTGGGCCCCTCCAGGGTGCCCGGACAACCAGAGTGCCGCCTGGGTGACCCTGGCGGTGGTCTTGGGGCCCAGAGACGATCAGGGGGGGCGAGGGCCATGTCGGTGCCAGCCTGGTCCGTCCTGGGTCTCGCAGGTCAAGCTTCTGACCTGCTCGGTCCCGACACCATAGCGGACGTGAGGGAGGCTCGTGAAAGGAGGGTTGCCCAGTTTTCCCTGGGGGCTTTGATCCACCGGCAGCGCTGCTGTTCAAATCGAAATTAACTAAAAGGAGAGAAAACGAAAACTTCAGTTCCTTGGTCAATCCGGGACATGGTGGGTGCTCAACAGCCACGTGTGGTTGGTTGGTTCGTGGCTGCCACACGGGGTGGGGTGGGCAGTGAACACCTGCATCACCGGAGCACCGCTCCAGCTGCTGATTCTCCCACCACACAGGCCCTACCCCCAGAGGTTCTGATTTAGCCAGTCCAGGGCGGAGCCCAGGACTCTCTGCATTTTTACCAAGTTACCCACATGATTTTGATGCAGGTGATTCAGACTGTGTGGCCATGAAAAGAGATCTTCTTTTTAAAAAACTTCACGTGGTACATCCCTATTCTGAACATCATTCAGTCCCCAGAAAGCAGAACTCAGCCCTTGCCCACAGTCACACCTGCGGGTTTGGTCCAGCTCCTGGCCTGCTGGGCTGTGGCTGTGTGCCCGTCCTGCAGGGGTGTGGACACCCGTTCAGTTTGCCTTGGAAGCAAGACAGGGGCGGGTGGCCTTTTCCCAAGCATGTCCTGCCTGATGGCCAGGGGCGAGTGGCATCTCAGGTGATTCAGATTCCCTAGTCCCCAGCCCCCCTGACAGAGGCCCCCCTTTCCCAGGTCCCGGCCACATGAGCACGTAGCCACCGGCCTCCCGAGACTGTTGAGGGGGTGGCAGTTGGGTGGGGTGGTGGGAAAAGGGTATTTAGGACAGAGACTTCAGCTGACTGGAGGTTCCCTGGGAGGGTAGGAAGGAGGGGTTGGGCAGGAGGAGAGGTGTCGCCCCCACCCTGTGGGGAGCTTTCGGCAGTCACGGTGCATGCCCAGGAAGACAGACCCCGAGAGGGCAGGTCAGGGGTTCCTGCCAGGGGAGAGTTCTGCCTGTGACCAGGCCCGTGGTCGGCCGTTAGTACGCATGTGGGGCAGCCGAGGACAATGGGAGAGGTGTTGGTACTGGAGGGCAGTGCCAAGTGCTGGGAGGCTTAGGCCTCCGGTGGCCGGGGTGGGGGGTAGTCCTCCCCGAGCTGGGGCTCAGGGCTGCGTGCTCCTGCCGGGAATCCCAAATGCCGAAGGAGAGGTTGGCTGTGGGAGGCCAGGCGGCGGATCTTTTGAACTAGCTGACCTTGGCCGTGCTGGGCCTTCGCCTGCCTCCTCAGATGGGTAATTAATCGCCAGTAATGGGCTGGCTGCAGAGATTTGGGGAAATGAGCCCAGCTGAGTGGTGGCTCAGAGCCTCTTAATAGCCATCTTGATGCATTATGAGCGAGTGCGCCTGACTCCTGCCGTGCATGGGGCCGGGCAGGCTAGATCCCAAGTGGGCATGCCTGAAGGAGCGGATGCCAGGGCCGGGGATGGTGGTGGGGAGGAAATGGGTCCGCGGTCTCACCGGCCCCTTTCCCTGCCCTGCGTGCCCTCGGAACCTGGACAACCGGGCCTGTCTCCCGAGCTGGTTTGGCCGCCCGGCTGGCTGAACACCCTTGCTGTCGTGTTTTATGGCACTTGAATTTCCAAAGGAAGATGCATTGCTCCCTCTCTCCCTGCAGATAAGGCCACTGCTGCTCTCCGCATTTAATTTACAACCCCGTCCACCATAAACCTGTCTGGGGCTGCCTTTAAATTCTCCCTCCCCCTGGCATTGGGCTCTTAGGATTTTCAACTCATCCTCCCCTTTCTCTGTGGCTCGGCATTTTCCCACTCTCGCTCAGAACGTGTGCACCCTTGTCTGGGCCCGCACCGCTGGCAGGAGCCCTCCCCAGCCCGTCCCCAGGCTGCCCTCGGGAGCCCTCTGACCCGGGCCTTCCGCCTTTTCCTCTTCCCTCCAGAACCTGGAGAAGCAGATGCGCCAGCTGGCTGTGATCCCGCCGATGCTGTACGACGCTGACCAGCAGCGCATCAAGTTCATCAACATGAACGGGCTCATGGACGACCCCATGAAGGTGTACAAAGACCGCCAGGTCATGAACATGTGGAGTGAGCAGGAGAAGGAGACCTTCCGGGAGAAGTGAGTCCCGTGATGCCGGGGCACGGGCCACCGCGGCCCTCTCGGGCTTCTCCTGTCCCAGGAAGCCCTTCCTGCTGAGGCGTGGATCGGCTTCCTGGGGCCACCGTGACCAGTGACCACAAGCTGGGTGGCTCACAGCAACAGGAATTTTATCCTCACTCCACTCTGGAGGCCAGAAGTCCAAGGTCAGGGTGTGGGCAGGGTTGGTTCTTTCCGGAGGCTCTGAGGGAGCATCTGCCCCGCGCCTCTCCCCCAGCCCCTGGGGGCTCCTGGCAACCTTCGTTGTTGCTTGGCTTGTAGATGCGTCGCTCCCTCCCTGCCTCTGTCCTCACGTGGTTTCCCCCGCGTGTGTCTCTGGTTTCCTCTTTTTCCATCAAGACCCCAGCTTTACTGAATACAGGGCCCACGCTAGTCCAGTGTGACTGCATCGTAACTAATCGCATCTCCAGAGAACCCGTTTCCAAATAAGGTCACATTCGGAGGTTTGGGTGGACATGAACTTTGGGGGACACTATTCAACCCAGTACGAAGCGTGAGGGCAGCCTTATGTGAAATGGGGCTGTGTGTATCGGAAGAACAAGGCCAGAGGATGTTGGAGGCTGGGCCAGAGGGCAGGGATATGAAGCTGGTGGATGGCTCTTTGGTTTTCATTTTGTCGCGCACATCCTCCATCCCACACACCGTGCAAATGCTTCTTGGATTTTGTGTGTCTGTTCCTCTTACCCCTCATAACAGCATTGCCGGGCCATCCCCATTGCACAGTTGAGGAAACAGAGGCTCAGAGAGGTTAAGACACTTACTGAAGGCCACACAGCTTACAAACGGTGGAGGCAGGATTCAGACTCCCCCATCGTCAGGGCAGGGGCTCAGCTGCAGTGGAGAGCCTTGCTGGGAAGGGAGATGGAACCAGGGACCAGGGTAGCTTCGGAAAGCAGAGGCAGGAATTGAATGCTAAGAGGTCAGGCTTGGGGCTTCTAAAAGACAAGAGCCGAAGGACTGGAGTATTTTGGGGAGACGAATGAGGAGCTGCTGGATGGATAAAACCCCTGTCCCCTCAACCAAACTGAGAAGTTGTGTACCAGGGGCCCATGCACATGCCCGGCGCAGGCCCCTGTGAGGTGGGAGGGCTTGGGAAGCTGAGGCACGAGCGGAGGCCTCAGTGCTTGGCCAGGAGGCTGCATTGGAAACAGACTGTGCCTGCTTAGCCGCTGGACCTCTGCCTCTGCCTCCGGCGAAGGCCTCACGGCCAGGGGATGAGACCCCTGTTCTCTAGCCACTTGCTGTGGGTCCAGAGTGCCTGGCGGGCCTCCGGGACGGGGATGATTCTGGGTCATGGGCAGCACAGGGGTGACGTAGCTGCACAGACAGCAGGATGTGGACGTGCAGGGGGACCATCCATGAGGGTCTGGGCAGGAGAGTTGTGTTTTTTACAAAAGCTTTTGAGTATGGAAATTCTAAACCCTCCGGAAAAATAGAGGGGTGTTGTAACGAGGCCTCGAGTGCCTACCTCAGAGTGAGCAGTTTTTGGGGACTAGCTCTTCGCGGAGCGGGTCCCAGGGGCATTTGGGGTTGACTCCTCGGAGATAGGAAACCTAGTTCCTTGGGGGCTCATTTCCAGGTCCTCACAGTCACAGGTATGATTGTTCTGCCACGAGTCGAGTTCCGCGTATAAGCCGTGCTATAATTTTAGTGAAGGACCACAGTCACGGTTGCTAAGAATCACCGTCGCCTTAGGTATCTAACTTCCCCCTGGTATGTTTGCTATTTTTATTTATTTATGTTTTCTTTAAAAAAAAGAAAAAAGGTGTTTCTGGTGTGTTTTCTGTGTTTCAGCCTTTCCGGAGAGTTCATGTTTGCTCTTTTCACCTAAGGATTTCGTTGTTAATTCAGAAGGGTAGGGGCAGGGCAGGCAGGGCTGATGTCCCCTGAGCCTCAGCTTCGTGCCCCAAGTCTTTCCGGGAGAGCCGTCCTGGTCAAGGCCTCATTTTCCACAGAACTGATGGGGCTCGGGCCTCTGGAAATCATGCGCCAGTGGCATAGAGCCCCACCACTTACTGGCTTTGTCACCTCCAGTAGCCACTTCGCCTTTCCAAGCCTCGGTTTCCAGGTCTGTGAAATGGGTACAGCAACAGTGCCTCCCTTGTTTAGCTGCTGAGAGGTGCCCAGTGGGTAGGAAGTTCTCAGTAAGTGTTGTGAGAAGATACAGCGCTCTAGGTTGGAGGGTGGTGGAAGAGGTGAGCTAGAGGGTTTCCAGGTTTGAAACCCTGTCTCCTGGGATCCCGTCTCTCCTTGGGGAAACCCCGAGGAAGGGATCTAGCGGGGGAAGGAAATGTCACTGGGGCAGGGAGAGGGGAGGAAGGCAACCCTGAAAAAAAGGGCGTTAGGCTGGCTCCAGCTTTGCAAGCTGCCTGAGGCAGGATCCCAGGCGGGGAAGCCTGCCACTCTGACTCGCGGCTTCCTACTGGAAGAGAAAAGAGGCCATTCCGGATTCTCCGGTGTCTGGTTGGAGAGAAGGGAGGGGCCCATTGGCCTCCTGCCCAGCCATCTGGAGGGCCGGGCGGAGAGCACCGGGCGCTGGCCCAGGCTCCCTTGGGGGACCTGGGGACCCCGCCTCACCAGCAGCTCCTTCTCTCCCCGGGGGGAGGCTGCGGGGCGGTGGCGCGTCGTGGGGACGGTCAGGCCGAGGTTGGGCCCCGGCCAGGGACTCCACCCAGCATCCCTGGGGCCTCCGCGGCCATGACCCATATCTCCGCCCCCACTGCCCGCCTGCTCCTATGGCCCTGACATTTCAGCCTTGCCGAGCCTTTCCCAGTAATTCTGCCGGCTTCGCAGGAAGCCAGCTGGTGGGATGCCAGCTCCCCGCACCCCCTCCGGCGTAAGTCCTTTCTTGCCACCTCCTCGCGGGCACTCAGAGCCTGTGCTCCCAGCTCTCCCAGGGAGGCTTGCAGCTCGCCGCCTGACCCGCGGCCTGGCTGTGGGGGCCGGCGTGGGCCGGGCGAGGCCCGGCTTCCCAGACCCGGCCGGAGATAGAAACAAAGGCAGATTTTAAAAGGGGGGGAACCCCACCAAAGAGCTGCATGCAATGTCCTCATTTTTCCTGGAAGCCGCCTCCAGCAGGACAAACAAATATATTTTCAAAGGCGCTAAAACCAGTGACTCACTCCAAGGAACGCCCTCTCTTACCCTCGGCCCGCCCGCCCTTCCCACACCCCCCTGGGCTTAATTGCTCCGAGTGGGGCGGCGCCCGCCTAGCAGGGCCGCGGAGATGGCAGGCGCCCGGGTGCTCGGTGCCCGCCCAGCTGGGAAGCCCCCCGCGGCTGGGCCTCACGCCCGCCTTTCTCCTCCCACAGGTTCATGCAGCACCCCAAGAACTTCGGCCTGATCGCATCATTCTTGGAGAGGAAGGTGAGTTGCTGCCCCCAAGCCCAGCCACCAGCCCGGCAGCCCCGCCTGCCCCCCACCTCTCTGGGGTCCACTCCGGTGGGCGGCCGCTTGCCCTGGGGCAAAGGACCCTCCCTCCTTGCCCACAGAGCTTGCCCCTTGTTCTGTCAGTCCTTCCCTCCTAACCCCCCTCCGTAGGTCCTCCTGCTCCTTCCTTTGAGAAGCAGTCGCAGGCCCCGCCCCTGCTGGCCTAGGGGGTGGAGCCTCAGGCTAGGAAAGCCCAGGAGAGCTGTGTGCACTGGCTTCCCTGGAGCCAGCTCCTCAGACGTGGCAGCGAGCGTCCTTGCAGAGTGGGCATGGGTTCTGGAAGCCATGCATGCTGTGCCCGGCGTCCCAGTTAAGGCTTTATAGGCAAGAGTGGCATTCTTTCAGGGGGCTGGCCTCTCTGGTTGTCACTGGATGCTTTCTGACGCCCCTGATGCCAGCCAGGCGTGTGGTCAGTAAGTCCCCATCCCATTTGGACAAACCTTCATGTAGAACTGCCACTTGAACCCTACCTCGCCCCCAAACCCAGCCCAAGGCACTGCCCCCTTTCGCTCCACCTCTTCCCTGGCAGGTAGACACAAAGTGTCGTGTGCACCCTTTGTTGGGCCAGGCAGTGCCTGGAGTGGGGGAAGCCAGGCCGGGTGTGGATGAGACCCTGTGTGTTGGCATCGGTGCTGGGAACCCCGGTGTCGTAGGATGGAGTAGGAAGGGCTCCAGCAAGGCTTTCCTTCTGGGGCTGCTGTCCTGGGTGTTTTATGCCACACTCCCTTGAATCAGATTTGCCAGAGATGGGGCATCTGCCCAGCTGCTGGAGGCCTCATGCTTTTCAGTTGAGGGAGGGCCATCCAGGCATGAGCCAGGCGGTTATTTTAAAGTTGTGCAGTTGTCCCTAGCATCTGCCCTTAATGAGCTGATAACCATAGAAGGAGGGAGATGGGGCGACGTAGGGAAACAGAATCTTTCCGTGCCTGAAAAACCGGCGTGGGGAAGCAAACCCTATAAATAGCCTTTCTTCTGACTTCATGATGGCTTCGTGCTGGGGGGGGGGGGGGGGTCGTGGACAGTCTGGGAGGCTCTAGGTCAGGGCTCCCCAGGGATGGAGGCAAGGGTTTCAGAAGCTGGTTGTTGAGCAGCATTGCTTGGGAATGGGGAATCAGAGTCTGTACCCTGGAGAGTAAACTTTATGGTGTAGTTTGGTAAGAGGCGGCTCAGGATAGGACTTAAATAGAACTTCCAGAACGGTCTGAAGCAGGGATTGCCAGTGGTGCCCCATGCCTTTGGGGACAGGGGTGTTCTGAGTGAGGCTTGGAGCAGGCTGGGAGCTCAGTGGGCCGGCCGGCCGGTGCTCGTCTGCAGGGACGGCTGCAGCTTGGAGTCAGCCCACTGTTGTCCAGCATGGAAGGAAGGCGCTCGCCTGAATTGTTCAAGGGGAAGTCAGACACCCACATTGCCCAGTTTACAAATATTGGCATCTGATAAGATGACTTTCTCAACTGCTGTGTGGGCCTCGCGTGTGGGCCAGGTTAGGGAATCCCACGTGGGAAATAACCTCTGTTCACGTGCATTCTGGAGGTGGCAAAGGCCACGAGGTTTGAGGCCCAGCCTGCCTCTGTACCCGGCAGCTTTGACGGAACAGCCCTCTGAGGCGAGCTGTCACCTGGAGTCGGCCCATGGCTGCAGGTGGCAGGCACGACCATGTTGCATCTGGTTACTTTGAGGATGCCCTCTTACTGGTCCCATTTGGGCAAGGACGTGGTGGGATTCCAGGGAGGGCCAGTCGCTAACTCAGCAAGTGGCACCAGGGTTCAGACCCAGACGGGTGTGGAAAAGATCAGGGCAGAGAAAATCATAAATGTTCTAAGAGACGAAGAGTCACTTGGGGACGTTATAGTCCGGCTGGGTCACAAAGCTTGGAAGAGGTTACTCGGGGCCCCAGGTGTTCGGGAAGAAGGAGCTGCGCTGAGAGGAAGGAGACCCAGGCCCAGGCTGGGGCCGACTTTGAGTGTGCCCAGCTGGGAGCTGGAGGGCCTGGGGAGGGCAGGTGACTACCTCGTTATTACGGTTACAGACAGCAGCAAGGACAGTAGGACCAGGTAGCACCTCTGTAGGGGGTCCCGAGTGCTCCGTCTTCATGACTGCTCTGTGAAGTCTGTGCTCCGAGCATCCCCATTACTCAGGTGAGAAGGCACGGTGACCTGGCCAGGGTCACCCTGCTCTGCGTGGAGGAGGCAGGATTTGAACCCAGATCTCTGGCTCCTGGACCCCAGCTCTGACCACCCACACTGGACATAGCATTTTTCTCTTTCTGTCCCACAGACTGTGGCTGAGTGTGTCCTCTATTACTACCTGACCAAGAAGAATGAGAACTATAAGAGCCTGGTGAGGAGGAGCTACCGGCGCCGCGGCAAGAGCCAGGTGAGAGGCTGGCCAGGGTGCTGGCTCTTGGGACCAGTCCTTGGCATGCTCCAAGGCTGTGGGCAAGTTGGGCAGTGACCATCTGCACGTGTTGTTCTGCAGCAGGCTCCCTCAGCTTGGGCCCCCTCCGTGGTGGCCGGGAGACCCTCTCTGGGAGTGTTCAGGCTACCCCAGCAGCAGAGAGGAGTACTGGGAGAAAGACCACTTCCATTCTCAGCCTGGAAAATTCTAGAACTCCTGGCTTGGTGAATCATGATCCCTGTGGTGAAAGGGTCACATCCCCAGAGCAAGGACTGGGTTCTCTGCCTGATTTGGACCGGTTAACAAGTTCAACGTTTAAAAATATTTGTAGTTTCTTTGTGTTGTTTTTATGCATACTTGAAAACAGAAAATAGCCAGTACATCAATCTGTAGTCTGTCAGCTGTCACTGTTTAGGATGAGACCGAGGGATTATTTGCGTTAGAGCAGGGTTTGGCAAGCTATGGCTTTTAGGCCAAGTCGGCCCACCGTTTCTTTTGTGAATAAAGTTTTATTGACACACAGCCACGTCCATTCATTTCCATATTACTGTGGCAGCTTTTCTCTTACAGCAGCAGAGCGGGGTAAGTCATGACAGAAACAGCAAAGCCTAAAATATGTATTGTCTGGTCCTTTCCAGAAAATGCTGACCTCTGAGTTGGAGAAACAAGGAGCTGGTTTTAAACAATGTTTGGCAAATAATGGTAAAGATGGTGGGGTTCTGTAGCACACAGGTGAAAAGGGGCTTCTGGGTGATCGATCAGTGCTTGGGAGACAGAGGGGATGGATTCACTTCATTTCCAGGCTGTTGAAAATCAGCTCGGGGCAGTACTGGGAGCATGTGACTGCTGGAGGAGGTAGGCTTGCACTGTTGGAGGAGGGATTTGGGCTGGACGGGCAGACGGCTTTGGGGCACTGCTGTAGGGTGCTGCCTGGAGCTGGTGGAGGTGCGTCCTTCCTGGGGCCTTTGGCCTGGGGCGCCCAGGGGAAAGTGATGCAGGCCAGGAGTGGCGGGACGCGGGATGAGAGGGTCCTGTGGTTTTCTCCCTGACACTGGCGTCTCCCCTTCCCCGGGCTGGCCAGGGCAGGGGTCCTGAGGCGTGGCTCTCAGCCATCCCTGGTGGGGTCCTGGCGCCCAGTGTGAGGCGCTTCGCAGTCGAGTCCCACAGTTGGGTTCTTAACCGGCATCCTTCTTCTCCTCTCTTGCCTTCTGGGAATTGTGCTTCCGCACTGTGGACCCACTTTCCTGTTGGCTAAGCTACATGTAATTAAGGGAGCAAATTTGTTGAGAGGAGAGTAAGTAACCCCTCACTGCAGTCAGGCATAAATGGTTGGGACTGAGTGTTGGTTCTCCTTGGCTGGGGCGTTGAAGGGTGGCTGTGTCTGGTTTGTGGATAGGGTTTTCCTTGAGCATTGTGTGGCCACAGTTGACCAGCCTGACTGCCCATCTAACAGATGTGTAAAAGCAAGTCTTACTGGTTTGGAGCTCCTTAATTTCAAAGACCCAGTTGTGCTGTTTTGTTTTGTTTTATTTTATTTATTTATTTTTATTTATGCATTTTTATTAACATATAATGTATTATTTGTTTCAGGGGTACAGGTCTGCGA
Source organism: Zalophus californianus (assembly GCF_009762305.2). NCBI lineage: Eukaryota > Metazoa > Chordata > Mammalia > Carnivora > Otariidae > Zalophus > Zalophus californianus. The sequence continues at coordinate 5,714,292 of NC_045608.1, forward strand.
TTTATCAGTCTTACACAACTCACAGCACTCACCATAGCACATACCCTCCCCAGCATCCATCACCCAGCCACCCCACCCCTCCCACCCCTCCCACCCCCCAGCTGTGGTGTTTTAGAAATGAAAGTGCAGTCAGGAATTTTCTAGACTGAGAAGCACAAACTCAGATAAATTCCAGGCAGGGAGCATAAATATGCTGAGGCATGAAAGGCAGTAGGGAGTGGTGGGGACTGTGGCAAAACAGAAGGGGAGCTAAAGGCCTTTAGGTTTATTTAAAAACCATCATCAGAGATCTGTTGAGCACCGACTGTGTGCCAGTTCTCCTGCTTGTCTTCCTAGTGTGTGTGCCCTCACTCACCCCCCTGCCTTTGTGGGATCACTGTGGGTAGGCTCATGAGGCCCCTCCAGGTGGCTGGGCTAGGGGCTCTGGAGGAGGAAGGGTTCTGACTCAGATGGGGAGAGCCATGTCTGCATGGAGGGAGATGAGGACTTGTGTGTGTTGAGGTCATTTAGGGAGGGGGGGGTATCCCCGGACAAGTCCCGGATGGGAGGGTTGGGGGTGTCAGCTCCTTCATCTTTGGTGTCGGCTGCCATGCCTTTTATTCTGTGGTGTTAATTCTGTTTATCGGTTATTTCTGTGCTGGGCACAGGGAGCTCCTCGCCGGTTGTATAGACCAGAGTACGTAGGTGGTTCCCGGATAGCATGCCGGCGGTCTGAGAGTCTCCACAGAGCAGGGGCCTTCAAAAATGAGGTAAAGGAGCGGCTCCTCAAAGGACAAGAACAGAAGTGAGGGTGTCCTGGGCAGAGGGAACAGAAGGTACAAACGCACTGGGGTATGAGACAGCATAGTGCCCTTAGAGTCTTTGGAGCAGGGGTCTTAACAGCTTCCAGGGTGTTAAATGAATGAAGGTTTGGAGACAGATCTTCTGCTCATGTTTGATGAGTCACTAGCATTGTTTCTCTACTCTATGGAAGACAGAAGTACAAATGTGAGGGTACATGGCCGCTCACACTTGACCTCAGCTTCCGTGAGAGGCAGCAGGGAGTGGTGAGGCCTGTAGCCGACTTCGCTTGTGACCTGGGTCCACCCCTGCTGACGTTTGGCCAAGTGTCCTCGTACTGCCAGAGCCGATTTTTGAGGATGAGTTGGAAATCTGGATTTATGTGGAATTGCCTGAGTTTTCCATCTTAGGTTGCATGATGAAAAACAACAACAAAACATTGACTGTATAGGCCAAACAACTCCGGTTTGCCCTTTTTCTTTTTAAATTAAGTTTTTAATTATAATGCCAGTGTAATTAACATGTTAGTTTCAGGTGTGCAATAGAGTGATTCAGCAATTCTCTGCGTTACTCAGTGCTCACCATGGTAAGTGTGCCCTTAATCATATTTGCTCTCCATCTGTCCTCGGCCCCCAGTGTAAGACCTCTGGATTTGAGAATGGTAAGGCTTGGGTGGTGGAGGTAAAGAGGGGATCATGTGTGACTGGGGGCAGAGGCCAGAGCACGCAAGGCTGGGGCGCTGGGGAGCCCTGGAATATTGTATAGCAGAGGAGAAACATCTGTTTCCTCTTTTTGTCTGCGTCGTCTTGGATTAGCCATAGTGTCTGCACCGCTTCTCCGGTGAGGTTTTGCTCTCTGCTCAGGCTGGTGCCTCAGGCTGGGGCTCCCAGGATGGAGAAAGGATGCCTCTGTGTTCTGTCTCTCGCAGAAAGATGGAAGAAAGCAGGGCGGGAGGCCCCTGTCTCCTGGGAGCGGGGACACGGCTTGGTGGCCTTCCCCTCCCTCTCATCAGCTGGGGCTGCTGGTGTGCTGGCGACAGAGATGCACACACACATCCTGGAAAGACTTCTGTGCCAGGCAGACCCACCGCCCTCACCACTGCCCACTGGCCCTGTTCATAAATACGGAATAAACGGGTCAACCCGAGTGTTGCCTCTGGGGCTGTAAGTCTTTTCTCTGCCCTGTGACAGTGAAATAAATGGCAGACACAGGTCTCTCGGCCCCTCTCATTAATCTGAGATGCAGTTACTGATGGGGCCCGAGCGTCCCTATTTCTGCTTCGTTTTATAAAGGCCGTGATCCTGCTGATACGTGTCGCAGTGAGGAGGGCAGGGGTTCCTGCAGCCTGGCACGGGAGGCAAGTCAGGCTTGCCCCACCTTCCTGGGTCCCTTTAGTTTTGGAGGAAGACGTAGGTTGTCTCAGCCAGTATTTCTTGGGGAGACGCTGGGAGGCCAGCGAGACAGGGGAGTCCTATCAAAATTGCCAGGCACTGGCCTTGTGGCATGATGGGACAGCGATGCTGCTGGCCATTCACTCAGCCCCAGGACCTGTGTGAGGGGTCGGGTGCGTTTTCACTCAGAGCTTTATCGGGGGGAGGTACTGCCATCATGTCCGCTTTATAGGTGCTGGGAGGTGAGGAACCTGCTCTTAGTGAGTGGCGTATTCAGGATTCGAACCCAGCACAGTCTGCCGTCGGAGCCCAAGGGGAGACCCTGGTGATCCCATTTGCCACCTTTTGGCCGTGTGGCTCGTCTTTTGGAAGCTGTCCCTCACTGACCTTGTAGGGCCTGGGTTCTTTGGTCTGTGTAGGCCCTGCTGCGTCAGGAAGCAGATGGACCTTGCTGTGGGCGGGATGCGCCCCACTGATCCCCCATCTGCATCACGCCCCCAGCCCCGTCTGGGTGTCCCATCTCCACTCACTGGGAATCTATTCCTGGCCCCACGTGCACCTGGCTTCTGGGAGGCCTGCAGCTGGAAACTCTTCCCGTCTCTTTTAGTTCTTCTGTGCTCTGGGAGACATGGAGGGCTGTCTCCCCCTCTCTGGCTGTCTTGCAGTCTCTCTTCGCTCCCCCAGCCCCATGCATGTCCCCGCCTTCTTCCAGGTGGCCAGTGGCTACAGAGGCTATGGTGCCTGTCTGTGATTCCCGTGGCTTGGGGCCACACCATGGCTAAGGTTGGCCATGAGGGGCCTCTCAGCTTCTCAGCCCAACAGGTGCCCCTTGGTGGGCCCTCCCCACCAGGTGTCAGATGCCCAGGATTGTGTGTTCATCTGAGGGCGTGTATGGAGTGCCTCCTGCATGTCAGGACTAAAAGTTCTGCCTTGGGAGCCAGATCAGACCGTGACCTTTCAGGAAGCTAGGGCAAAGGCATCAGCTGGGCATGGCTGTCTTGACACCTCACGGACCGTGCTGTCTTCGCCCGTGCCCGTCTCCTCACCATTCTGTCTCAGTGGGTCCCGGGCTCAAATCCCCGTGTCTGGGGAGGAGGCGAACCCGCGGTGCTGATGGCAGGGAGTTATTCTCCCCAGAACATAGGGGACACCACCACCTGCTCCTGCTGCAGTCAGTGTCCTCAGGCTGTCCCCTTCTGGGGTTCCAGGCTGAGTCACGGACCTGAGACAGAGCTGGCGTCCAGCTGAGGGTCTCCCAGCTGTCACTAGGAGGGCTTGTCAAAAGTCAGACTGCTGGGCCAGGCTCCTCCTTGGGGCCTGAGAGCCCGCATCTCTAACAGGCACCCAGCAATACTGGCTGCTGGTCTGGACCACTCAGAACCTCAGCCTGTGGGAGGTTTACTGGTGGTGGTGGTGAGGGGGGGTGGGAGGGGCGGGGGAGGGAGCAGGCTGGCAGAAGGGGAAGTTGAGGCATGGTGCAGGCTCACTGGCAGATGGGGGTGGGAGGAGATGATCCTGAAGGGGAGATGAGCGGAAATGGCCCTTCTGAGGTGTCCTGTGGTGGGCAGACAGGGCCAGGTCTCAGTCCACAGGCCGTGCATGGACAGCTGGGTGCACTTGCAGCAGTGGGGGCAGCAAGCAGCTTCTAGAAGGGCACCTGGCCAGTTCCTCCGGGGGACTAACCCTGTGCGTTTTCGTATTTGCAAACTATGCTTCCCAGTGGTCATGACCTTCTCAAATGCTTAACCACAGCGTGTGAAGCAAGACGTCACTGCGTCTGCTCAGGTGACACCCTGTCCTGTCACACCCTCATCACTCGCCCTGTGCAAGCCATTTGTTTACCATGTTGACGGTCACATCTGAAAGCGTGGATGGTTACAAAAGTGGAACATAAAACTTCTTGATGAAAAGCAGCAGTCATTGGGTATCTCTGGGCGTAGACCGTCAGACGGCTGCCCCGAGAGAGGGGAGGGCCCCCTGGCATCCACGGCGCGGGTGCTCAGCCCTGGAGGCCAGGCAAGTGCGCTGGTTGTTGGGGCACCAGGATCACTTCTGTGTTTAACAGAGGGTGCCATCCACCTTCCAGAAACTTCTCCATATTCTGACGGAGGGAGATGCAGGCCAAGCCCTAGACTTCCAGAATGCCAGCCCCTTCACTCCCACCCCCGATGGAGCCCACACACCTGAGCTTTGACAGGTGGGAGCTGAGCCCCCGGCTCCTGGACCCTGGCCCGTGAGACCCACCCCTGAGTGGCAGGCGTGCTTGGGGGCTGGGCCCAGGCCCGAGCATCCTCTCTATGAGGTGAATCACGGGCTGAGGCGGATGACGGTACAGTGGTTATAGTTCATGATTCATGGACAGAGGGGCTGCATTATCCCAGCTAATTGAAGAAGCAGAGCCCAGGAATGCTGTGGTCAGTAGTCGGCCTAACTATGCAGGCCGTCGGGGAGCTGAGAGTGCGAGGCGGAGTTGGGCCAGGCAGCAGGGCCCATCCCTGCTGTGGCTGTGATCGAGGGGCCACGGTGGCCCTCCAGGTGATGGCGGCGGGGGGCGGGGGGCGTGCCGTGGAGGGGGCGTGTCCCCGGGGGTGAGCGCTTCCCTGGGCAGCTGGGGCTCAGCCTGCTGGCCTGTCCCTGGGGCGTCTGAGGGGGATATGCAGGGGTCCCACGTGGCCTCCTGCCGTCTGGCCTGCACGTCCTTGTGCTCCGTGGCTCTTCTCTGTGGCCCGGTCCAGCTCCCACCGCTGACCACTCACTGACCGCGGGCTCCTGTGTCTTCTGGGTTGAGCCCCCTCTCGCCTTCTTGCCTCCCTCTTGGTGTCCCACCTCCCTCGACCCCCACGTGTGGGTCTCTGTATCTCTCCCCCTGTGCCTTCATCCGTGGCCCTCTCCCCTCCCCACACCCACGCCTCTCTGCCTTCCTCCCCCTCTCTCCCCCTCTCCCTGATCCTTCTTCCTGCCCCTCTGAGCCTCCTCTTCCCGCTCCTTGCCAAGGGACAGGTGACCTTGTTCCAGTTGCTGAGGCACTCCAGAGGCTCCCGTGCCTGGGGCAGCTCTCCCGGGGGACAGCATGACCTGGAAGGCCGTTCCAGGACAGGCCCGGCCAAGCGCAGTCCACGCGGGGAGGGGCAGCTGCTGTGCAGTCGGGGCTGGCTCCCAGGGCCTGGCTGCCCCCCCTTGGGCTGAGGAAATCACTTGAGGGCTCCCCCCAGTGCAGTCTGGCAGGGACGTGGGGCAGGCCAGATACGGCCACACTGACCCCGGGTGGGGCTGTGTTTCTCTCGGCCTGCTGGGTAAGCGTGGGTGTGCGTGTCCTGAACCACGACCTGGAGCCCAGATGGGCCTCTAGCCTGGGGGTCTATCCGACTTTCCTGGGCGGCCCAGGCCTATAGGAGGTGGCGCTTCTGCGCTGCTGGGGGCATGCCGGGCTGAGCCAGACTGTCCGGATCTAGGGCTTCAGTGAGCAGATGTCCCTGATTCCTGCCCAGGAGGCGAGAGACCTGTGGGAGGCCCCTCTGGACCTGCAGCCCCCCAGACATATTCCAGGGACCACTGTTCTCAGGAGGGTGGGTGGTCTCCTTCCCAGGAGAGGCCGTACCCCAGGGAGCGAGCAAGCTGGGCTGCCGTTTTGGAAGAAGACAAACATGGCCTTCTCACGGGCCATGATGTGGGGGCTGGGGAGACCTGGGTCTCTGCCACCGCTGTCCAAGGCATACCCCATCAAAGGCATAGAAGGACATGGAAAACGTGAGCCCAGCCCAGAAAATGTGAGTGTGGAGCATTTGGACCCTGGGAGGGGGTGAGAGGTGGGGGGCTGACAGACCCCACATCCGGGCATCTCAAGCTGGGCTGCCAAGAGTCAGGAAATAGTTACCAGAAGAGCAGCATTTGTGTGGGTCTGTGCCAGTGTGGGTCACGGCAGGAGGGTCCCCCTTGGTCTTGACCGCTCAGGGAGCATCCTGGGTGGGTGGTGGCCATGTTGGAGACCTTTGTGTCATGACTTCACATTGTCCCCATTCTACGTGATTCCACAGTGAACAAGACAAACGAGCTCCCCAGAGCGGACAGGTCCGTGTGGGAGGTGGACAGTGCGCAAGTAAATTAGCATGATTATTTGAGGTGGTAGTAAGGGCTACAGAATGTCAGGAGGTAGCTGATGTGAGGGAGGGCAGCTTTTAGGGAGCTGACCTCAAAGGCTTCTCTGAGGAGGTATCATTTGGGCTTAAACTTGAGGGATAAGAAGGAACCAGCCAGGCAGAGTTGGAGGGAGAATCCCAGGCAGTGAGTGCAAAGGCCCTGAGGTAGCAATGAAATGTGGCATCTTCCCGGAGGCAAGGGGGAGGGAGCGGTCCCAGGGGAAGTGGGTGAAGTGAGCAGGGGCAGGCAGGGGCTAAATCCCATGGCCTTGTGGTCTGTCAGACCACTGATTTTATTCCCGGTGGCAGGACAGGATCTGATCGACGATTTCAAACAGAGCGTTGGCTGCCACAACCACACATCTCCCTGCAGGCAGAACAGACGTCATGGGTGTGTGTGTGTTAAATGCTACTCGGGTTTTGTTGGCACATCTGTTTGCAGGGGAGTGCTGGGGAGTGTTTAGCAACCAGCCTTGTGGGGGCGAAGCCCCGATTTGTAGCACGTAACAGTTGCCGTGGTATAAATACTCCCACCGTGCCAGATCTAAGCTACCGACGTGATGTCACCAAAGGTGGAGCTGGGAGGGGGCGTGCCCAGCGCAGTATTCTGTCCCACTTCCGCTGTGTGGATGCAGTTGATGTAAATAACCTCAAGAGCATAGATAACGGATCTGTGTAGTCAAATAATTGGGGAGTGATGCATCTTGAGTACTTCTTACCTTTGTTTTTATCATAAGTTCTTTAACTGTAAGGTCATGTAGTTAGTTTTTAGTAACGGCTGTGTTTAACAACTTTTCTGCAAAATCCTTGAAAGTTGAAGTCTGCTCTCTTGAGCTGATCTGAGCCAGTTCAGCACACCTCTGTCTGGACTCAGGGGGCGTCCCCTGTCTGTGTTTCTCCAGGAGGGACAGATGGACTGGATGAGGAGGGTAGGGAGCCGAGGGGTCAGGTGGGGGCCGCCAGGACCAGAAAACTCCGTTGTGTCTTACCTCTGCCCCCTGACCCCAGTTCTCCCCCCTGCCTTGGGCTCCTGGGCCCCCTCGTCCCCACTGACGAGAGACGGCAGGTGTCATGAGGACAGAACCCCTCTCGGGGTTTGCTCACTGGGGGCGCATGGTCGAGTGGCTGAGATGGTGCTGCCGGCAGCGCTGTGCGGCACGGGGAAGCTCTCACGGCACGTTCCTGAGGACCTGTCATCTGAGGATCAAATCCCGTCAGCTCTCACTGGACTCTAAGCCATGCCTCCCTTGGTCGGCTGCCGAGTTGCCCTTCAACATGGGGCAGAAGATGTCATCCCCTGTCTCCCCTCCCTGCCCCCCCACCGCTGACGGGAGCCTTCGGTGGCTGTCCACTGCCACCAGGGTGCCCGCCGTGTGTCTGAGCGTGGGGTTAAAGGTGGCCAGGCTCTGCAGCCATGTCCAGTATGTCGCGCGGTAGGGACAGTGCTCGTGTTCATGTCGCTGTGCCTTTGCCCAGGCAGGTCCTCTCCCTGCAGTGTCCCCTCTCATCCTTGTCAACCAAAAGCCTTTGGGGACTCCGCTCAGAGGCCTCCTTCCCTGTCCCTGTGGGGCAGGCAGAACTGCCACCACATCTGCCGCATGCTGTGACTTCTAAAGTCTCCTCGGCACTGAGCCTCCTTCTGCCCTGGCAGAGTTTCTTGTCTCTGTGAGCTGAGGCGCCAGCTCCGGAAGATTGGGGACCGCATTTTTGGTGGCATGGTGTCCCCCTTATGGGCTCAGAGCATGAATGTGGGGGGAACGCACAGGTGGTGGCATGGTTCGGTTTGAACGGGGGGAGCCTGTGACCTCCCAGCCCCAGGTAGCAGGCATAGCACCTGCCCGTAGGATCTTGCTAGGAAATGCCATGCAACCTGGGGCGAGCTCCCGGACTTCTCTGTGGCCTTATGTCCTGTTCTATAGAACAGAGGTAGTCCCAGGGGCTGTTGGGAGGATTCCGTTAACTCACAGATAGAATGAGGAGAAGGCTTCATCTGGATGTGTTTTTATTTGTGCAGTTTTCCGTGCAGCCCTGGCCTGGGGCTCAGCACAGTGTAGGCTCCGTAGCCGCTTGCCTGTCCTGCACTCAGCGCTCCGGAAGCAGGGGTCCCTCGGGATGGGAACTGATGGCTCTGGCTAACCATAGATCCGGTCAGGTTTTCCGCAAAGCCGTGCTGTGGTTTGGGAGGGACGTGCCCAACTGAGTACTGGGCATGAAGCCCATCGTGAGCCTGACCGTTGACGCGTCTGAAAAGCAGAGGTAGACCCTTCCTCATGAGCTCCACAGTCGTTTGAGATGGGGGTTTGGCCTCCGGATCTACCCCCGGGTCCACAGGTGTCACCTGCTGCCAGTGGCAAGGGTCCTGGGTGTGTTTTGTGAAACAAGGATCCCTGAAAGCCTCGTTCCTCAGTGTGATCTGGGAACTAGCAGCATCAGCCTCCCCAGGAAGCTGCCTAGAAATGCAGAGGCTCAGGCCCACCCCAGACACACGGAATCTGCATTCCCCCACTATCCGCAGCTGATCCGTGCACGGTCTAGATTGACCAGCGGTGGTCTGGGGCAGGGGTGGGCACATTATGGCTCCTCAGGCCAAATCTGGCCCACTGCCTATTTTGTAAATAAAGTTTTATTGGCACACAGCCATGCCTATTTGTTTACATTTCGGTTGCTTTCAAGTTACAAACCGCGTTGAGTTGAGCAGTTATGACAGAAACCAGTGGACCTGTGGCCGTACAGAATTAACCTCTTACAGGAAAAGTTTGTCGGTTCCTTGTCTAAAGCACGAGTTCTCAAGCCTGGTTACCCATCAGAATAACCTGGGGATTTGTGATTGGTGTGGGCGCGGCCTGGGCGTCAGGACTTCCCAGAGCTCCCCAGGTGACCTGTGTGTGCGGCCATCAGGCAGTGGGAACCTTGGCTCTGAATCGCCCGTGAAAGCCAGCAAATGCGCATCCACAGCTGGGGATGGCCTGAGGTCCAGAGGGGGGGCCGTAGTGGGTGTTCGTCCTCCTGTTTGCTGTCCTGACCATCGAAGGCTTTCGGAGACTGACCTGGCTGCGGGGGCCTGTGAGTTGGGGCCCCGTCTCGCCCCATAAATCTGGAGTGAATGGAGCACTCCTAAATCAGCCCGTTGATCTCCTGCATGCAACAGGAGGCCAGGCAGATGGTCAGTATTGTGCCTGGCGAGCCTCTCCCACTGGAAAACGTGTTTCAGGCCAGGTTGGACCTGGGGTTCCTCCCTCCGTCCCCTGCACCGGTGCCACACAGCTCAGCGTGCTGGGACACCTCTCCCAAGGGAGATGGCGGTCAGGTCACTGGGCACCATGAGGCCATCTGGGGGCTCTGTGCCACAGCTCCACGGCGGTGTTCCTGCGCTGCCCCTCCTCCCCACCCCTGCGCTTAGGGCTTGGGAAAGTGTCCGGGCAGAGGCACGGGTGTCTGACATTGGGCTTGCACACCTGGGCGGGAAGGGATGGGAATAGTGACCAGGCTCTAGCGCTGACTGGGACTCCTGAGCCTCCGCACGAGGTGGGCACAGGTCGGGGGAATCTGGCTCAGAGCACCAGCTGAGGAGTGAGGGGCCCGCCAGGGCAGGCGGAGATGGCAGGAGAGGGGGCTAGGCGTAGCCAGGGCTGACTCGGGCGTCGGCTGGAATTCTGGCACTGCTGTTGACCAGGTTTGTCACTCGACTTCTCTGTGCCTCAGTTTCTTCTGTAAAGTGGGAGAATGAAGGGGTTGGTAAAGGAGGTGATTGCAGTTCATAGAACAGTGCCTGGGGCCCGGCACTTGGATCGATTTTTGTTATTCGTGCTGTGATGTGGATGATGATTCAGGGGTGGGGCTGGTTACCGATCAGCCCAGGCTCAGGTGGGGGCTTGAGGAATCTTAAACGGGGGACAGGGTGGGCTAGGTAGGAAGGGGCAGGGACGCCCAAAGAACCCCCCCCCACACACACACACCTGAGGCCCCAGATTCTGGTCAGAGACTCTGAGTAGGGCTTTGGGGACCATGGGACCAGGCCATCAGCTCTCCTCCGTCTGAGACCGTGAGGCTTTGCCTCCCTGCAGGATGGGAACATGGGTCACTACCCTTTCTGTCTCAGGTTGGCTAAGGGCATGGAGCAGGGTAGCACTTGCAGGGTGCTTGGTGTGGTGCCAGGGACAGGCCGCCTCTGTGGATTGAGCCCCAGCTCACCGCTACTCTTGGTTTTTCATCTTCATCACTATCCTTGGGATTCAGAAGGCCAGGAGCCAGTCGATAGAATGTGCGCAGCTCAGTGTCAGGCGTGTAGTCAGCCCTCGGGAAATGCTGGCCTCTTCCTAGCGGGGTTTCTCCAGGATTCTGATGGGGGAGGGCCGCAGGAAGGCACGTAGTTCAGTATGGCACAGATGGCAGACTCCCCCGGGCCTCTGCCCCTATTAGTCAGGAGGCATCGGCGCGGGCTGGGCCCCCGTGGGTGGGGAGCCGCACCTCCTGGCTGTGCTGGGGTGGGCAGTGGTCTGCTTTGTGGAGGATGAGATCCCAGGGCGCTTTGAGGCCCCACCAGGCTAGATCCAGGGAATGATGATAGGTGCCTCCTGGAGGGTGGCCCGGAGTTGGGCCCGTGTGGCCGTTGGGAGGGACAGCGAGAGAAAACGTTTGGAGTGAGGCTGCCCAGGCGGGGCGGTGTGAGTGCAGATGTAGCTGAAGACAGGTGTTGGGAGATGCCAAGCTTCTTGTGGTCGGAAAGCCCCTGGAAAGCCCGGCGTCAGCCTCCCAGGTGTTGTAGAAGTCAGCAAATCTGATAGGTGGAGACAGTAGCCACACCAGGTGGCCCATGGGGCAGGGGACCCCTCCCCAATCAGCCACGCTCGCTCTCCTGCCCTGGAGCCAGGTCCCTGACCCCTGCTCCCCCACCCCTGCCCTCGTCAGGCGAGTGTGCAGAGGGCACGCTGTGTTGGAACAAACCGGGAAACCTCTCTGTCCCTCCTTCCACTGCTGGGACGGACAGCTCCAAAAGAGACTTTGCCTTTTGGGTGTGAGAGGTGGCCACAGCCCCCAGGTGGTGGGAAGTTTATGCTTTAGTGTTTGAGGGGTTCTGGGGGTGAGGGACAGGCTAGTTAAGGGCCAGCCACCGGAAATTGGCAGCAACATGGTGGGGGTGGAGGGGCTGGTCCAAGGCCAGCCATGGTGCCCCTTGCCTCCTCCGACAGAATAGAGGGGGTTCTTGGAGACAGGGAGGCAGAGCCAAGCCAGGCGGGCCCAGGGCGGCTGCTGCCGCAGCTTCAGAGAGCGCAGCGTTCCCTGTGAGCATGCAGATCCACGCTCTGGGCCCGAGCGTCTGCCGAATGCTCCCTGCCCCCGCTTCCTAAATTCCAGCTGCACGAGAAGGTCTAGGGAGGGGGTTGCAGGCCAAGGCAGCCTTGGGTGTTGGAGTCGGACGGGCGTGTGTTCCTGATGCGGAGGAAAGACGCAGGGAGGGAGCGACACCCTGCTTGCCCCCCCTTCTCCATCAGCGTGGTTTTTTTCTCCTTGTCTGATAATCGGTATGACCGTACCCCTGCCACGTGCACAAGGCTCTTCAGCGGCAAGGCTTTTCCCTTCACTTGGCTCATCGGCACGGAAAGATGGTCTGGTTTGGCAGTTGCCTGCAGGGAGGACTTTGGGGTGGCCTAGAGGATCAGTGTACGTTTTAAAAGAAATCAGGCAGGGCAGAAAGGAAGTCGGGCAACCCCTCGGGAAGGAGCAGGCCGCTGTCACTTTTCTCCCCTGTCCTGACGTGGGCAGGCTCAGCGGCCTAGGGTGATGGGGCAGGCAGGCCATACCTGCCTTGCCGCTGGGCAGATGAAATAAGAGCCTTCGGGAGGAGGCTGGTTTGCTGTGAGCCCCTTTCATCTCCTCCCCCTAAAGTGGGGGTTCGCTTCCCCTCGATGCGAGGAGAGCAAGCCCGCTGTTGGCACGAGTGGGTCCTCGACATGGCAGCAAGCACCTTCAAGTGGGCCGGGGCCCAGCACACCCCTCCTGCCCACCCATTCTGCAGATGTGGTGACAGGTGGAGAGGTGGCCTGAGCTTGGTCAGGGGCGCGTCCCCCGGTTCCCCGGCGCTCAGCCTGCTCTGGCCAGCGGCCGGCCAGCGGCCCTCCCCGTGCTCTTGATGGCGTCAGTCCCGCTTTAACACCCACGCCAGACTCCAGTTCGGTGAGGGCGCTCTCATTTCCGCCTCCTGGCCCCGGGCTGAGGTGTAGGCAGGCTGAATAGCCCTGCTTTCAAGGGGCAGCATCCGCACAGAGAGCTCGAGAGCCTCATCTGAGGTCACACAGCCCCCAAACTGGGGAGGCAGGAGTTGAGTCCAGGCTTCCAATTTCTACACCTCGCCCGGGACTCCCGCCTCCCCAGACCCCGTGGGCTGCAGGACCGCAGGCTGTGGCCAGGGCTTGCTCAGCCTGGGTGCGGAGACTCACCTATCTCTGTTTCCCTACCCCCCCGCCCCCGCCCTCCCCCTGCAGCAGCAGCAGCAGCAGCAGCAGCAGCAGCAGCAGCAGCAGCAGCAGATGCCCCGGAGCAACCAGGAGGAGAAGGAGGAGAAGGAGAAGGAGAAGGAGTCCGAGAAGGAGGAGGAGAAGCCCGACGTGGAGAACGACAAGGAGGAGCTGAGCAAGTAAGGCCGCCGAGCCGCCGAGCCGCCCTGGGCGGTGGGGAGCTGCTCCTGACTCCACTCGAGGCTGTGAGGACAGCGGTTTGGCATCTGCCGATTGCCTGCCGGGAAGGGAGGCGCCTTCGGCTCCGTCTGAACCTGACAGCCCCCCTGCCGGAAGCCTGCCCGGCCCCCTCCCTTCTCCCCGCACCCGCCCTTTCCTCCTCAAACCCTCTGGAGACCTCAGAGACTGATAGCTCATTTGAGCTCTACTCCTGAGCTAATAAATCTAGGCAATGACTTTGGAAGCTCTTTGCCTCCTCACCTCCTCCCCCTCCTCCGCCAAGTCTCCCGAGATGCCAGGCGGGGGAAGGGGGATCAGAGAAGCTGGCGGAAGGACTAGGTATGCAGGCGGGCCCTGCCCTCACCTTTAGAATTATCGCTGTCAGCGTGAGCTCTTGCAGATCAAGGCACAGCCTCCCGTGCCTGCCAGGGGCGGGTGCCGAGCACAGCCAGCTGGAGATTCACGCCGGAGGGGGGGGGGGCGGGCACGGCTTCGTGCCAGGTACCTGGAAGAGGCTCAGGAATGTGGCTTCAGAGAACATCTGGCTTCGTTACCCCCTGTCTCCCAGACGTCCACGCAGGGCCTTCGGGAAGATGAATGGGAGGCGGGGGCGGTAAACCCAAGCGGCTCCCCAGTCAACCCTCCTGAGTCGGCTTCTGAGAAAGCCCCAGCCCTGGGTACGGAGGTCACATGCACCCCCGCATACCTGGCTCAGCTGCAGAAGCCCGGCAGGAGACTTCCCTTTTGTGTGTGCTGCAAGGCACGGTGGCCCTTGATAATAACTGGCGGCAAAGCGAGTGCCGTTTCTAGAGCCCCGCTGAGCCTCTGCTTTGGGGAGTGAGGTGGCCTTGTGGGTCGTACCCGCCTGCGCCCCATGCACTTAGTGCAGTAGTCTTGTGGTAGCAGCGCGCGGCCCTCTATTGGGCATGTGAGACGGTCTTGCAGACGGCCTGTGTGTAGCTCTCCGTTTCCTACCGGCCCTTAGTCCTTCTTCGGAGAACATAAAGCTGTGGTTTGCACAAATACAGTGGCACTGCGGAGAGCTGGTAGCCGTGGCCTCTCGTCTGGTGCATGGAGAAGGCTTGCGGATTGCTGCCCACCAGCCCTTACCTCGAGCTTTCCCTGACTCCCGGCCTCTGACGGGTACAAACCCCCTGGCAGCCAGCGCTCCTCGAGCTAAAGAAAAGCAGGTCTCTTGCAGTGGTTGTCTGGTTTCCCGACGCAGGCGAAGCCATCCCTGTCTCTCTCTCTGGCCTTCAGGGAGAAGACAGACGACACCTCTGGGGAGGACAACGATGAGAAGGAGGCAGTGGCCTCCAAAGGCCGCAAAACTGCCAACAGCCAGGGAAGACGCAAAGGCCGCATCACCCGCTCGATGGCCAATGAGGCCAATAGCGAGGAGGCCGTCACCCCGCAGCAGAGCGCTGAGCTGGGTGAGTTTCGGGCCGGGGAGGATGGTGGCTTCTGAATCCCAGCTTTAGCTTCCAAAGTCACTGGGTGACCTGGGGCGAGCTCCTAAACCTCTCTCTGCGTCCTCATCTACACCGTGCTTGCTGGGGTGTGGGAAGGGCTCAGTGGCTGTCAGCCCTGGTGATCCCGGAACTGGGAGGGTTCACGTAAAAATCCAGATCGCCAGTTTGGGTTCTGTTTTTTAATCAGAAAATCTGGCCGTGCTTGGCCCCCATTTCCTCCAGGAAGCGGTTGGCACTGAGTAGCCACCACCCCTTTTTAGAAGGACCTGGGCACAGACTACCCGTCCCCCGCCCCCCCCGCCCCCAGCCCCAGTAGGCTTCTGGGTTCGTACTTCACTTCTGTGGGGCCTCGGTTTCTCTTGCTCAGGGGACATCCACCCCCAGGTGCTCTGAGCCTCATCCCTCTCCACCCCAGGTTGTGGGGGGTGGTGGTGGGGGGTGGGGGGAAGAGATGGATTGAGTAGCAGTTCTCAAGTTCAGCCACAGGGGGGCAGCCAACGTGTGTCTGTCATCTGTACCATTTTGGCTGTCGAGGGGCCCCACCTTCCCACCTCTGTGGGAGCCCCCCTCCCGGACCTTGAGTGTTCAGGCTGAGGCCCCAGCCTCCAGAGTACCTTCCCAGGGTGGGAGTTGATGGAGGTGATGTTTTGTTCTGACAGGTGCCCCCTATCCCACACCCAGGGTCCATGCCAGACACCTGTTCCTTCTTCCTGGGGGAGATAATTTGTACCCATTTCATAGGTGGGTTGTTTGAGGTTTAGAGAAAAGATGTTGCCTCCATAGTCAGGGAGTTAACCGGGATTCAAACCCAGCCCCCGTTGGCCACAAATTTCATGTGAATCCTGTAGGCTTTTGCTGGCTGCCCCTTGGTGCCTAGAGGCCTATGCAGTGGTGGGCCTACCTTCTGGGAAGCTCCTCTTGGGCGCCAGGCTGATGTCGGGGCTAGTCTGCTGGGTGTAAAACACCACCCCGGGCCCTCCAGCGGGCTATTCCAGCACCCCCACCCTGAGCTCAGACTTCATAGCTTCCCTCTGAGGATCCCTTGGGAAGAAAGGGGAAAGTTCGTGAGGTCTCACAGATTGGCAGGCTGTGGCAGCAGCGAGTGGGGGCCATCTCCCCTCTCTTGGTTTGAGCTGTTCCTTCTCGGGGAGGCTGCCCTGGGGGGAGGGTGGGGGCCATCTTCTCTCTCCTGGCTTGAGCTGTTCCTTCTCATTTCCTTCCTGCTGGAACTTCCCTCCACTGATCCGCTGGCCTCTACCAGCACATACTCTGGGCCTGGTGCTGTTCCACGCACTGAGTCCATGAAGCTGATCCCTCATGTCTGCCCTCTTCATGAGGTTTTAAGCAATTTACAGGGCAAGACCTGGGCTCATATCTAGGGGACCTTGGAGGAGAGACTCAAAAACAGTGCCACAGCAGGGGCCTAGCCAACTCTGTTTGATGTCAAGGGGAGCCACGTCCCCCTTTCTAAAGCTTCGTCCTGACCAGGGGGAGTTGGGGGAGAATATAGCAATCACCCTGTAGAGCAGCATTCTTAGTGAGGGACCTTACAAGCGCCAGGGGACAATTGGCCACATCTGGAAGCATTTTTGATTGTCACAGTTCGAGTGGGGACTACTGGCATCTAGTGGGTTAAAACCAGGGGTTTAACAGCAAAGAATCACCTGTACCGACAAGTCCACGCTCAGATGATGTCCCTGCCCATCCAAAGCTCACATCCCTTGTTCCCCTGACCTTCATGCGGTCACCATGCTTTCAGGTAGGTCACCCTCTCCCCAGCCAGGTGCATGCAGAGATCGTTCTCACAGTCCAGGCCCTGGACCACCTCAGTGTCCCCGCCTGTGAACTGGGCTGATTACACCACCCCCATCGCAGGGGGTTGTGTGGAGGCTGGACCGCCCCTCGGGCTGCTGTCCATGCACCCCGTCTTCCTTTTTAGCTTCGATGGAGATGAACGAGAGTTCTCGCTGGACCGAAGAAGAGATGGAGACAGCCAAGAAAGGTGAGGGCTCTGGGGGCTCTGACCCATCTCGGTTGGCGCCCAGGTCCTGAAGCTCACGTGCTGGGGAAGATGAGGCACATCGGGCCTGAACCAGGTGCTCTGGTGCCGTCTGGAGGGGCAGGCTCTGCTTTCGGGCTGTTCTCAGATCGGTCACTTTGCCTTGGAGTCTCAGTTTTGCCTTCCAGTGGCTGCGTTGTCAGGCTCCACAGTGTGTCCCCGGGGTGACTTCAAGGCTCAGCTCTGAAACGGTGCAGCTCATGCTGTGGACACGGGCCAGTGGACAGCTTCTGTCGCCTCCGGGGTCAGCAGGCTGCGGCCCTGTAGATCCTGGCGGCAGCACACTGGGCGTCTGGGAGGGGAGGCACGGAGCTTGCCGGCAGCCACTGAGGTGGGGTCACAGAGTCAAGCTGGCGTCCCCCCTCGGCTGTGTCATGTCCCTGGAGGTGGCTGGAGGCCACGTGCGGTAGTGCTGACCTCACGTCCGCCCGCAGAAGCCAGCTCTGTGTTCACTGGAGCCGGAACAGCAGCGTCCTTCCCTTCCTGGCTCAGAGACCTGTCTCTGTGCCTCAGTTTCCCATTCCGTGAAGTGGGAGGGGCATTTGTGTTGGCCGTGAGGAACCAGAGATAACGAGCATTGAGGGCCCTGAGGATGGGTCCTGCGCTGCTGGGGCTTCAGCCGCGTGGGTTCCCCCGTCTCTGGGCCGACTCCTCCCTCGCCCGTGCCCAACGCTGACAGGGAGGCTGGGGCTGGGGGGCGCCTGACCCCCGTTTACCTGTCTGCTCTCATTTACTCTGATCCCGGCTCCCAGAGGGGCTCTCGTTCCTGTCCCGACTCACAGGGGAGGAAGGGAGGAGTGAAGCCGAGGATGGCCCGGGGCCGGGAGCAAGCCCGGGCCTCCAGCTCTCGTCCCCCTGGCCCCCCAGGGCCCCCCCGGGCCCCCCCGCTGACTTGCAGCTTCTTATGCCCGGAGCTCCAGGTCGTGACCCACAGAGGGAACAAATGGCCTTGCTTGTGAAGGCCCCGGGTGCACGGGGGCAGGCGAGCGTGACAGGGCGGCCTCCAGGCCCCCACCCTCCACCCTGGGAAGGGGCTGCGGTGTGGCCTGAGTGCTCTGCCCTGGTGTTTCAGAAACCTCCTAGGAGCAGCCCCAGACCTGAGC
This sequence comes from Zalophus californianus, assembly GCF_009762305.2. NCBI lineage: Eukaryota > Metazoa > Chordata > Mammalia > Carnivora > Otariidae > Zalophus > Zalophus californianus. Next base: position 5,731,907 of record NC_045608.1, read on the forward strand.
AGGCCCCTCCTGCCCTCCTGAGGCCCCAGGCCCCCCTGCCAAACTCCCCACCCTGGAGCAAGGCCGACCAAGGCCCTGGGAGATGAGAGGTTTTCAGCAGAGCAGTGCAGTACGCGGGGGGCCTGGGCACTGTCTCTAGCTGCAGGGCACAGGGGGCCACACTGTTGCTTTCCTCTGTCCTCTGTCCACCGTGTGGTTCCAGGATGGATTGCACCACTAGGTGCAAAGGAGGCTTCCCTGAGAGTGTGTGAGCTTTTCTTTCCCGTATGTAATTTAGGCAGAACACGCATAACATAAAACTTACTGTTTACTATTTAAAAGTGTACAATTCGGCAGCATTAAGTGTATTCACAGTGTTGTGCAACCTTCACCTCTGTCTAGTTCCAGAACATTTTATCACCCCAGACAGAACCCCGGTGCCCACAAGTGGTCACACCCAGCCCCCAAGGCCTGCCAGCCCCTGGCATCCACTCATCTCCGTTCCGTCTGTGGATTTGCCATTCACATGAATGGAATCCTGCAGTACGTGCTCTTCTGTGTCTGGCTTCTCTCCCTCGGCCTCACGTTTTCGAAGTTCCTCCATGTTGTAGCGTGTGGGCTTCGTTCCTTTTTATGGCCGAGCTCTGTTCCATGGCGTGGAGGGACCCCCCCCCCCCCTCCAGTCCTGCTGATGGGTTCATTCGTCCGTTGGTCCATGGTCATGGGGCTTGTTTCCACCTTGGGGTTATCGTGAACAGAGCTGCCGGGAACATTTGCGGAGGATTGCACGTTTTTTTTAACCACGCGTGAGACCCCTGCGTCTCAGCCATTGGCAGCGATACCGCCTGGCACCCCCCACCCCACCCCACCCGACCCACTGGGGCGGTGAGGAGCTCCATGCGCATGTCCCAGGACCGCCAGCCAGTGCTCCCACGGCCCCTCACCACCCTCCCCCACCACCCCCCCCCCCCCCCCCCCCCCCCCCCCCCGCCCAGAGTGTCTTCTGTTGTCACGGCGGCTCCATCCCTGGCTCCCTCCCTGTTGCCTGGGAACCGGGAGTTGGCCAAGTTGGCGGTTGTCCTCTCTCTCCCTCTGGGAAGGGCAGATCTGGGGAATGGGAGGTCGGCGGGGATGACTCACCAGCCGAGACGGGAGTGTGCCCCACTGTCTCAAGGTTGGGTCCTCACAGCGGCAGTGAGCTCATCCCGGGTCCTGCCCACAGAGACGGCAGCACGAGAACCCCCTGGGGACTGTGCACGCCAAGGCCCTGCTCAGTGACATTTGTAATAATGCGATGAGCGCCAGCGTGCTCGTCTGCCGTGAATTACAGCAATCTGGACAATTACTGCTCAGGGTGGCTGCTAATGGCTGTGTGTTCCAGGCGGCAGGAGGGGGCGGGGTGGGCAGGCAGGTGCTAGCAGCCCCAGTGACTGCTCTCCAGCATGGGCAGGGGTGGGGAGGCTGGGAATGTTGGGGAGCCCCCCGTCCAGCCCTCAGCAACCCAGGAAGGGACTCAAGCAGCTGTGCTTCAGGCAGATGGCATGCTCTCATCTTGCTCTCCAGGCTCCCCATCGACCCAGTGCTTCACCCTGTGCAGGGCAGGGGTACCCAGAGATGAGGCGGCGTGGTCCCTCCCGTGGGCAGCCCAGGGAAGCAAGCAGCCGGCTGTCCCCAGGGTCTTGGGGGTGCTGAGCCTACCTGGAGCATCCCAGAAGACTTCCGGCAGCCTGGCCTGTAAGGTTGAGCTGCAAAGGACCCCCCGCCCCCTACCATCCCCAGAGAGAAACCAGGCCTTTTAAAAGCTCTGTGACTGCAGGCACGTCTGTCAACCTCTCTGTGCCTCTGTTTCCTCATCAGTCTGGTGGGAATTAGAATATCGCCCACTGTGTGAGTTTCCTGGCGCTGCCCTAACAAGGCACAAACAGGGGGCCTTAGAAAGAACAGCAGGGCGCGCTCTCCCAGCTCTGGAAGCTGGAGGTCCGAGGTCAGGGTGTGGGCAGAGCCGCGTTCCCTCTGACTCTAGGGAGGAAACCTGTCTTGCCTGTCCAGCCTCCGGTGGCTGCCTTGGTCCCTGGTGTTCCTTGGCTTGTGGGCACATGGCTCCCAGCCCTGCCTCCCGTCTTCACGAGGTTGTCCTTCCTCTGTGTGTCTGTGTCCAAATTTCCCTTTTCTTATAAGGACCCACCCTCATGCAGGACCATCTCGTTTTAACATGACCCTATCTGTGAAGAGTCTTTTTCCCAATCAGGTCACCTTTAGAGGTGGCAGGTGGACATGAAATTTGGAGGGAACATGGTTCTGTGAAAAACGAAACAAAGCCCAGAAGAGCTTAGGGCAACGAGGTATCAGGCACGTTGAGGGCCCCGTCACCGTTTGTAACTCTCACGCGTCCCTGGCCTGTGACCCTGGCCGGCCCCGTCCCTGTCGCGGCCCCATTTCCCTCCTACTCCAGCATGTGGCTGGGACGCCATCTCCCGGGGGCATCGTAAGGGGGGCACGAACCATAAATACGCAGTTCTTAGTATACAGTAGGCGCTCAGAAGCGGTAGGCCCACAGTTCAGTACACCGACTCTGGAGCCCTTCATGCTGAGTTCAAGCCCTGGCTCCTTGTGCACACACTGGGGACATGGGCTGGAGGTGAGTGACCTGCTTCGCAGGTGTAAAATGACACGTGGAGGTTCCACAAGGCCAGAGAGAGTTCCCCCGAGATAGGAGCCCTTGGGCTGGCACCCAGAGCACAAATGATAGTGAGTAACGCTACGTGGTACTTCTCAGTATTCCTGGGTGCGAGGCAGGTGCTGTTCTTAGTTCCTTTATTCATATTTGGAAATCAAAGCTCAGAGAGGTTATGTGAGCTGTCCCAGGTCACACAGCTCTTAATTGGTGGAGCTGGGGTTTGAACCCACATACTCTGGTTACAGAGTGGGAATGGGGCTGCTGTGAGGTTTGAATGAGTTAGTCCATGGGCTTGGCTACTATTACTCAGATAAGGAGGGGCGCCTGGGTGGCTCGTTCGGTTAAGTGTCCCGACTCGATTTCAGCTCAGGTCCTGATCTCAGGGTCGTGGGATCGAGTCCCACGTTGGGCTCCGCACTCAGCAGAGAGTCTGCTTAAGATTCTCTCTCTTCCTCTTCCTCTGCCCCTCCTCCTGCTCTTGCGTGTGCACTTGCTCGCGGGCTCTTTTGCTCTCTAAATAAATAAATAAATAAATAAATAAATAAATAAATAAATAAATAAAAATATTAAAAAAAATCAAATAATGAGGGAGGGAAGAGCATCTCAGCAGCAGGAACAGCGCGTGCAAAGGCCTTATGGCAGGGGCAGTGTGGGTGAGTAAGAAGATGTTGAAACACGGCGTGAGGTGGAGAGAGGCAAGGGATGGAGAGGCTCTTGGGACCCTGGCCTTACCAGCTGTGGGATGGAGTTTGGCTGTTACTCTCAGAGCATGGGGAGGGGGTGGGGCAGGGGACACAGAGCTGCAGGGTTCTGTGTGGGCAGGTGGGCACCTTCTCTTCTTGTGTGCATGGAGTCAGGGCTGCCTGCCCCGGGGCGCACACCACAGAGGGACTGAGCATGTGCAGGAAGCAGCCTCCCCAGGAACCCGGCAGCTCCAGGGAGCTGGCTGCCCGCCCTCGGGCTCCGCGCCATGCTGGGCAGGAGGGGCAGGCCAGGCGCTGGGCTGGGATGTGAGGCTCTAGTTCCCCTGGGAAAGGTCAGCCTGGCCTGGCTCTAGTCTTGACCCAGCTGTGCGGGAGGCCCGGGGCTCTGCTGGCAGCTCCTCTTGGTCCCCAGCCTCTCGTCTCTGGTGGGCAGGGCGGCTTCTGTGGAGGGGGTGGGGAAGGCCCTGCTCACACCACTCTGGGCCAGGAACAGGCGCCGGCCTAGCTCCATGCTGCCAGCCCCTCCCTGGCCTCAGGTGGCCCGCCTGGTAAGGGGAGAGAGGCAAGGTGAGCCACCCAGAGTGGAGGTGGCCCCGGGCAAGCCTCCCAGGCAGGGTGGAGCTGAGGCCGACCCCAGAACTCTCTTCAGTAACCCTGGGTCTGCAGCACTCGGGCCCCCGCCTCCAACCCCCACCACTTAGAAACCACTAATGGCTTTGCACCTCCAAAGTGCTTGTTGTGCACACTGGCTGGTTTAATTAGTTTTTACGGATGAAGAGGCTAAGGTTCAGGGAGGGGAGGTGTGAACCCCCAGCCGCGGAGCTTGGAAAAGCAGGCCCTCCCCACGTACGTGTCAGTCGGCAAAGCCTCCCGCCGCCCGTACTGCAGGGACCGCAGAGAAGGAGCCGCCTGTGTGCTCTGCCTGGACCGTGGCGCGCGCCGGCGGAGGCTTGGGACCGGGCGCGCGGTGCAGTGGTTAGTGCACTGGGTTCACGCGTGCCAGGCCACCTCCGGTGCAGGGGTCAGTGAGGACCCAGAAAGGGACAGGGCCAGCCCTCAGTGGGTGCCTGAGGGAGGCTGAAGTAGGGGGGTGGCGGTGGCATCAGGGCCGTTCGAAGGGACAGTGCGGCTCCTCAGGGCTAACGCGGGTGGGGAGCCGCTGCCATTCTTGGGCTGTGATGGGAGGAGTCACATCTTGGGCATGTTGCCTCCCAACCTGGATGCTTCTGGCATGTGATGGTGCAGAAGGAAGAGAAAGTCGGGTTTCTGCACGACCTTGGGGTGGAGGGGGCGACCAGACTCAGGGGCGGGCTCCACACCCCTCTGTTGCTCCTTGTCAGCCCCCTTGAAGATACAGTGAGGCACCACCAGCTCACTTCGTTCCCAGGAGAAAAATCCGCTCGTCTGCGTTCAAGCTGCTGACTCCTCAGGGACAGCACCTGGCAGCTTACACAGCAGTGCTGATGAGCGTTTTCACGTGGCAAGTGCTCACCGGTTTGAGCACTTTGCACGCATTACTGTACTGGCGAGTGTTCCACGTGTGTGGACGTACACGTGTGCACGCACGCACAGGCACACACACGCACTTGCGCTATGCAGACGAGAAAACCGAGGTCCGGAGGGCTGAGTGATGAGGCGGCACGTGCCCAGCGGGTACCGGAGCTGCTCCGCCCCGGGAGCGCGCGCTCTGCTCTGTAGGAAAACCTGATGCTGAGCATGTCACGTGGCCTTTTCCCAGCGTGGTAGACAAGGCGACGTTAGGTCACACACAGGTGACTTCTTTTCATCTTAAGTGTCTCCTGGATCGTGTGTTGGGGGGAGAGGTGGCTATTTGACATCCTGTGGATGATTTGTGGCTCTCACTGCTGAAACTGGGGCTTATTTTTTTAAAAGCATAGATGGAAAGAAAAAGACGGGTAAGTCAAAGTTCAGGCACGAAGTTGTCTAGCCAGGATCCTGACGGGATTTCAGGATTGGCCAGAGTTTTGGAAGCTCTGACACAGAGTCGGTGCCCAACACGGTTGCCAGCTGAATGGTTGAGTCCGTGTCCAACCCACCCAGGGCTTGGGGTTTCTGAAAGAAGGAAGTGCCGTGACTCAGGACTAAGCCGGCTGGATTTTTCCCCCTCTCCTTCGACAGTGTTTTGGGCAGAAAATTTTGTTTCATAAACTGGAGTTTCTTTTGGAAAATGGCAGGAGGGGTGAGGATGTGCCCCTCTTGCCGGCGGCCTCTGCTCTTCATGGAGGGAACAGGACGCCTCAGGGTTGGAAGGGGTTGGCTGGGGTCGGTGAGCCACTGGGTTTCCTGGAAGGGGATGCTGGTTTTCCAGAGAGAGCAGCTGTGTGTTCCCCGGGACGCAGAAGGATGGTGGTGTGCCCCCCTGGGTGCTACCAGGGCCCTGCCTGCCCTGTTTGTTATGTGAACTCACCGATGGTGGGCCGGGGCGGGGGGCTGTTGGTGTGGGTTCATAGACCCTGGGGGAGCAGCTGCCTGTGGCAGGGACCTCGAGAGGGAGCCAGGCCGGGGACAGGACAGGGACAGAGGCCTCTGTGGGGGCTGAGTCACTGCTCCCACAAGAGCAGTTTGTCACGGGCCCCCGCACAGTGCACGGGAAGCTTCCTCTGACGGTGACCAGAGGAGCAAGCAGCCAGGCTGAGCCCCCCAGGCCACGGTGTTGAGGCGCCCTTCCCACTGCCACCCCTGCAGCCACCCACTGCTCCTTTCTCTCCTTCGGGGCTCCGAGTATGTGACTCAGACCTCCTGGCTTGATTTCCTGTCTTGGTCAATTTCACTTCCTAGTTCCTGCCTCCTGACTCTTCAGAACGAAACTCTTTCCTTAGAAATTAGAAGTGGGGTCGGGGAATCCAGACCGCAGGGGACATTGGGAGACACGGCCATCTGGGCACAGGAGTGGAACACTTGTGGGAATGTCCCTGGGTGTGAGAGATGGGCACTGCCACCAGCCTCATCTGGTGAGAGTCCAGGGCACCCTGCTGGGATAAATATTCAGCCCCCCTGTCAAGAGCTCCTTCCTGGGAGCCTCAGGGAGGTGGCACGGGTGCCATGGGACACCCAGGGGGGCCCCCAGACCCAGACACACGGGGAGTCTGGAACTTTGTTCATTTGCCAGGTGCCTTCTGCATGCCCAGCAGTTACGGGTGCAGAGACATGACAGTCAGTGAGCAGTGGAGCAAAGGGGCTAATTTCTGAGGGCGATGATGGCAGGGTGGCTAGGGGGATGGCTTTAGAGAAGCTGGTCAAGGAAGGCTTCTCTGAGGAGGTATCACTTGAGCTGAAGGAGGACAGAGGCAGATTTGTGAAAAAGCCATGCAGGTAGAGGAAACAGGTAGTCCTGGGTCACACTCAAGGGCTGGGCATAAAAGGTCCCAGCGGCTGGAGTGGGTGAGCAAGGGGAGAAGTAGGGAGCAGGCTGGCCAGGTGGGTGGCGCTGGTTCTGCAGGGCCTCGCGCGCCACACTGAAGCCTTTGGATTTTACTCAAGAGGCATGGGTCATCATTGGGAGATTGGCATTCTAAAAGCTCACTTGGACCTCCCTGCAGGGTATGGATTGAGGGACGCAGGCAGAAAGTCCTAGATCCCTGACATGGTTGGGATCCCAGGATGAGAGTTGGGTGCACAGGTGCGTCAGGGATGCCTGTCGTTCCTTGGGTTTCCATGGGCAGGACGTGAAGGCTGAGGGCTAAAGGGACAAGCAGGTCAGTGACCCTGGAGTTGGAGAAATCGGTCATGACCTGGATCTGGCTCCAAAGTTCAACCCCGTTAACTTTCAAACTCCCGGGAGCTGCCTGTGACATCTCTAGCAGGTGTTTATACGGATGCAGGCTGCTCTGGTTGTCAGGGGTGTCTCGGAGCGGGAGGAAAGACGCGGCCGTCGTCCCGAGACCATCGGGCAGCAGAGAACTGTTTGGGGACTCCACACCCTTCCCCCAGCCCTCAGTGGTTGGAGGTCTCATTTGCACTGGGAAGAGGCTCCTCAAATCCTGAGCTTCTTCCTGGAATGTGAAGCCAGGCCCGCCCATCCATAGACCAGCGGGTGCTGGAAGGAGTGCACAGCCCCCTTCCTGTGGCCCCAGACCTCCAGAGTGTCCCAGGGAGGACCTGGCAGCATCAGGCCGGGTGGGGGGCAGGCCACAGGTGGCACTGGCACCAGGGAATGACAGCGGAAGAGGCTGTTTGCTCCCCGTCTGCTGGGGTGGAGAAGCTCTGTTTTTCTGAACCCTCATCTGTTCTTACCACTGCTGCTGACGCCGCCACCGCCGCGGATGGGGAGAGAGGGAGGGGGAAGCCAGTGCCAAGTTGGCCCGCCCCTCCTGAACCTGGGCTTCTGCCACACTCCCCCGCCCGCCCGCTCCCGAGAGCCTCCGTCTGGAGGTCACATTCAGCCCTGACGACGCGTCTCGCTGGGTCAGGCAGCAGGAAGATCCAGCCCAGGCGCACAGCAAGGCTGCTCGGGGCACTGCTGCCCCGTCAGGCTTGGCTCTTTGGAGTCCGCCCAGCAGGGGCGTCCGGGGACTGGGGGCTCCCGGCCAGCACCCCTTGCTGAGTGTCTGTTCAGGGTGCACTTGTGCCCGGAGGAACCTCGGACACGGTGCACCCTGGTGACGCCTGGCACGGGGCACGAGCACACAACTGACAAGTTCCCGCCACCCGCCCCCATCGGCGAAGGGCACCTCGCACGCCCGCAGCTGCGGGGGGGGGGGGGGACGGTGTCAGGACTAGCAGCGCGGGGGGGGGGGGGGGGAGCGGGTGGTAGGAGCCCTGGGCCACCAGGGGCGGGCCGTGCGGAGCTGCTTCCCCGCCCTTCTCCGAGCCAGCCTCCGCCCGCCTGCCTGCCCTCCCTCCCCTCCCCTCCCCTCCCCTCCCCTCTCTCCCTCCCTCCCTTCCTCCCTCCCTCCCTCCCTGCCGCCGCCGCCGCCGCCGCCGCCGCCGCCGCCGCCGCCGCTGCCGCCGCCGCCGCTGTTGGACAGAAGGATGTGAGGCAGAGCTGAGCCGGAGCAGACGCCAGCCACAAGCCTGCTCCAGCCACAAGCCTCGCGGAGCCCGCACCGCGGCCGCCCAGCCTCCCGCCTCCCAGCCCGCTGCTCCCAGCTCCACTCCCTGGAGCATCCTCCAAGCCGTATGTTTCCGGAAAACTTGGCCGAGGGGGAGACGCAGATGAGAGGATGTGAGTGAGGCCCCAGGAGGGGCTTGGGGTTGCTTTGGGTACTGGTGACAGGGAGCTGGCTGTGGCCAGCAGGCAGGGGACTCGGGAGTTCTGCACCCGTGGGACCTCATCCCCACCCTTTCCCCTGGGGCCCCTTCCCCCCACCTTTCTGGCTGTCAGGCTGGGGCCCTTGGGGAGGGAGGCAGGACCTGCTTGGGGCAGGCCCTGGGGGGGTCTTGGTTGGTGCATTCTCAGAGGTGCTCTCTCTAGCTGGATGGGCGTTGGGGGGCTTTCAGCTGGGTCTAGTTTAGGTGGTCTGCAAGGCTCGGTGAGGTCTAAAGTGCTTGTCCCTGTGCCCGGTGCGCTCAACCTGGGGAACAGGAACCAGAAGGGGGCCCTGGCCAGCAATATGAGGACACTCACCCAGCCTCTCACGTAGCTGTTAGGAAACCGGGGCCCAGAGAACAGAGTGGGTGGCTGACACCACACAGCACTTTCCAGGCAGGGCTTCTGGACAACCCTGTCCAGTGTTCCTTCTTGAGCCCCCACTCGCTTTTGGGAAGGGCTGGGTGACCCTGTCACCCTCATGAACTGCTGTTGCTGCTGCCCCAAGTGGAGTTAATTAGGACCAAAAGCCCCAGCCAGCCTCCAAACCACCTCTTATTTATGTGTTGAATTTGGAAATGTCAACCTCTCTGGGGTCCGGCCACCCTCTGGGCCCTCACTGCTGCTACCCGCCCCCCCCCCCCCCAGCAGGCCCAGATGGGAGACCCGCCCTCTCCCGCCCAGGGTTCCGGCCCGACGTGTTTGCCTGGGCTCTCTTGGCCCCGGCTGGGGAAATATAAATAAACTCGCGTCCCGTCGTCCTCCGCCAGGTTCTGTGGAAGTGGCAGCTGCTGTTGGCGCAGGCGGAGGGAAAGGTCAGGGGGCCGGGTGACACTTGATCCCATGCCCCAGCCCTCCCCTCCGCGCCTGTCCTTGAGGAACCCTGAGGAGCCCGCTGTGGAGCCACGTGGCCCGCAGCCTCCACAGGGGAGCAGGTGGTCTGTGGGGCTGGTACCACCTCCACCCCACGGGGTCCAGAGGCAGGAGAGCCGAAAACCTGGGTCCCCGCTCCCACTCTGCACTTGGCCTAGCACCATAAGCTCAGGAGTGGCTGTGGCCCCTTGAGCCTGTTTCCCCCACCTGGGGGTGGGGGGAACAGTCACAGCCTCAGTAGCAAGCACGAGACAGAACCACGTCTTTGAAGGGCTCTGCAAACTCCAGGTTCCTTGGCCATGTGATGTGGCGGTTTGTCGATGTTGTTCTTGTGGCAGTTTTGTTTTCATGGGAACCTGGTACATAGCGAGCCATTGGCACATGTTAGAACGGATGGATGGATGAACAAATGAATGACAGAAAATGCCAACACAGACTGTTGGCCCCGCAGGGTCCTGCACCCCTGCAAAATCCCAATCATAGTCTCCCTGCTTGCAGCTTGATTTGATTCAAGGAAAATGGCCTCAAACTTCGTTATGAGCAATCTTTCGTTAGCCGTTGTAAGTCTTGCTCTGGGGCTCAGAGGCTGCTGTGTTCCCAGCAGTGTGACTCAGGCTTCATGCCGGCTGCCCTTGGGGGGCCCAGTCCTGCCCCCCTGGCCCTTGGGGGTCTGGTGCCTGCCGTCTGTCCCTCTGGCAGCCCCCGGGAAGGGGCCGGCCCTACCCGCTCAGGCTGACCTGGCCGCGCAGGGCATGCCGAGTACATAGACGCTGCTGTGTGTGGCGTGCCCGTGTGTGCCGGGAGCTCCAGGGGCAGATGGACTGAGACCTGGGGCCGGGCTTCCCAAGTGCAGCTTCTACGTGCAGGGCGCTGCGTTTTTGCTGAGCCTGCTATTTACGGCGTTGAAACTAGAATGGGGTGTGGAGTGGTGGGGGGTACGGCTCTGGCCTGAGTTCGTGGGGCTGGAGAGAACTTTCTCCAACCTAGGTGGGTTTGGGGTGGAGTCTGCCAATTCCTGGGGATTTCTCCCCCTACCAGGAGTTGGTGAAGCTGTGAGAAGCTCACAGAGATGGGCAAGGGGGCTGCGTTTGGGAGGGCAGGTCTACTCCCAGCCCCTGAATCAGCCTGTGGGCCCCAAGCCCATGATGGCCTCGGGCTCCAGAGGTACCCCGGTTAACCTGGGTGAAGAGGCTCCTGGCTCCAGCTCACACCCACCCGGACCCCAGCCTCCCTCCCCTGCTAACGCGTTCCTTCCTTTTCTCTGGCCCTGGCCCGGTGTGGCCGGAAAACAGCCCTGTCTCCCGAGGCCTGAGGCCTCATCTGCAGCTGTGAGGGAGTGTCAGTGCTATAGGCCACAACAGCCAGGGGAGGCGAGAGAGGCGGGGGCCTGGGCGCGTACCCAGGGCGAGCACCTTCCTGCCCCTCTTGGTTCCTGGAGCCCGGGCCTTGCCCATGTAGCCTGGGCGGGGAGGGGTGGTGGCCAGGCCCCCATCCCCACCTTTCCGGCGCCCCCCCACCCCCACTGTGTCTGCTTTCGGAGCAGGGAGTCTCGTGCCTGGATTCAGAGCACTTTCAGCCTGGGGCTTCAGGCCGTGGACACAGGCCCCCTGCCGCCCCTCACCTGCTGCCTCCCTCCACAGGTCTTCTGGAACACGGCCGGAACTGGTCGGCCATCGCTCGGATGGTGGGCTCCAAGACCGTGTCTCAGTGTAAGAACTTCTACTTCAACTACAAGAAGAGGCAGAACCTGGATGAAATCCTGCAGCAGCACAAGCTGAAGATGGTGAGCACCACCCCCCAACCTGCGTCCCACCTGCCAGGGCCTCGAGTGGGGGCTGTGCCCGGGGGCAGGTGTCCACCAGTGTGCTCGTGCTTAGTGGTACCCGTGGGCTGGCTGCGGGAGTGGGTCTGTGCCGTAAACCCCCCCCAGGCACTGGGACGGCCCCGTGTGCCAGGCTCGCCCTCCTGGGGCCCCACCTCGGCTCCCTCGCTCTCCTGGGTCCGACACCTCTGGGTGTGTGGAGGACGGAGCATGGTGGGTCGGGCGCTGCCTCACTGGGGACCGTGGCTGTCCTCACTGGGACGACGGCCCCGGGGCAGAGGAACCCCAAGTGAGTGTCTCCCCCACCCTGTTTCACCTCACAGCCCTAGGGCTGCCTCGGGGAGGGAAGGACAGATCAGGGAGCGCGCCTCGCTGAGCGTGTAAATGGTCTCGACGGAGAGAACCGCTTCCTCCACGGCCGTTTCTGCAAAGGAGGACCGTTGAGGGGCAGCCTCTGCCCTTCCTGCTCTCCCCCCCTCTTTCTTTCCCTACCTCTCTCTCTTCCTCCCTCCCTGACTCCTGCCCTTTTGGACACGCTTGTGACATGCCATGCACTGTCACCATTACAGATCTGGGGAAACTGAGGCTCAGCCAGGCTCATAAACAACGGACTGGGGGTTTGACGCACACCCGTGTGAGCCAGGGACCCATGCTCTGGATCACCAGGCTGCATATTTCCTTGTAGATATGCAGGTGTAAGAAGGTGGCACATAGCTGCCCTCCCCAGGACCCTCTTGGCCACCGCCCCCCCCGCCTCCCCCCCCCCCCCCAGTCGGGTGTAAAGTACGTTCAGCCGGTGCTGAGGGGCAAAATGCTGAATGGCTCCCCCCACGCAGCCCACTCGGGTGCCCAGACTGCCGAGGTCACGCGGCGTGGCAGGCAGGCTGGGGGTAGAATCACCCCACTTGAACGGTGCTTGAGCACCGTGCAGATTTTACGGGCAGCCTCCCCGGCCGCTCTGGGTGGGATCTTCCTGAATTGAGTGTGTAAGCAGCTTCTGGCTGTTCGAGGCCAGCTATGGAGAGAACCGCTTCCTCCACGGCCGATGCTGGGTCGTGCCCCTGTGGGCAGGGCTGAGGCCGACCCTCAGTCTTCAGTTGAGCTCTTGTCTGTCCCCCATTCCCAGTCACATGGAGCGAGGCCAGACCACCTTCTCCTTCCCTCCCGGCTCTTCAGACGGGCCCTGGTGCTCTTTGAGCTTCTGGCAGTGCTTCCTGGTACTCCAGGAGCTCTCCTTTTTTCCTAGATTTTCTAGGATTCTGATTTCCACGGGGAGGAAGACTCAGGGAGGCCTGAGGGCACATTAACGCCTGTTGAAATCCCTTAGAGCAGGAAGATTGCTGACCCCTGAGCAGCAGTGGCTGGGAGGGACCTGCCAGGAGGCAGCCTCTGTGTATACCAGCTAGGGATTAACTCACGGGGGGGGGGGGGGGGGGGGGGGCAGGAGGTCTTCCTGCTCCCTCCCCCTCCTCCCCCAGCCCTGCTCCTCCCAGCCAGCATCACACAAACCCAGCCATAGCTCAGGTTGTTGGGTTACAGGCCTCCCCTCCCAGATTCCCTCATGGCACGGTCCTGCTGTGCCACCAGGAACCCCGAACTCGAGAGCGTGGGTTGGAGGACCAGAGACCCCAGCAAGGTGGATGGTGCAGCATGGGCTCAGGGGCGAAAGTGAGGTCAAGTCCCAGCTTGATGACGTGGCACCTGTGTGACCTTGGGTGGCAATTTCGTCCCACCAGGCCTCCGTTCCCTCATCTGTGAAGTGGGGGAATAACAGCCCTTACCCTGAGAGTTGCGGTGAGGACTCTGAGTGACCACCTGGGAGGAACCTGCCAGAGGGGGGCGCCCCGACTGCTACCACTAGTAGTGGTGGTGGTAGAGGTCACGTTATATTTTAAAGCCACTGACCCCCTTTTCTTCTCAGGGATGTGGGAGGCGCTCTCTCAAATGGTGTGTGCAGGAGTAGCCATTGTAGGGACTCGGGCCAGGAGACCTGGATTCTAATCCACATCTTGCTGCTTACTAGCTGTGTGACTGTGGGCAAGCAGCTTGTTCTCTCTGGGCTCAGTTTTCCCAGCTGTGCAGTGGGGGCAATGCTAGTGGCCCCCTTGGAGGGCTGTTCTGACACTCATCCAAGTGGATGGATGTAAGGGCTTGGAACAGGGCCTGGCACGATGTGAGCGCCCCACAGCTGAGAGCTACAGCCAACGCCCGGTGGCTGGGGTCTCGCGTCTCCCTGGGTGCGTGTTGTATGTGGAGTGGGGCTGCTCCTAGACTGGCTGAGTGGTTGGTTGGTTGATTGAGGGATTGAGTCAGTCAGTCAGTGTCTTTTATCTGAAAGGCAGCCTCCAGGATGGTGGAGAGCAGGGCTCTGAGCTAGAGAGCCAGCAGCCAAATGGTGCCGGCAGGCACACGGCCTCCCCACTCTGGGCCTCAGTGTCCTCTATAAAGTGAAGCGAAGACTAGGACCCACCGTCAGGGTTGTCGTGAGGAGTGGAGGAGTCCTTTGTAAGGGGCGGTGCCGAGCCCAGGGCCAGCGCTCAGTGGGTGCCGGGTGTTAGCCTCGCTGTGCACTGAGCAAGCCTTTCTTGAGCGCCCGCTGTGTGCCAGGCACAGCAGTGCGTGTAGGCTTTCCCTGCGGGGTGGAAGAGCTGTGGGCATTCCTGTAGTGGACGGCAGGAAGCCGTCTGCCAGGGCTGGGCTCTAGGTGGGTTGTGCTGGTCTGAGAGGAGCGTAGCTGAAGCTGATGGAGGAGGCCGCCCTCTCTGTTGCCTGACCCTGAGCACTGGTGGGTGATGAGGCCAGGAAACCATGGAGGGGTTTGAACCTGGGTCTGTAGGAGCGTCCCTCGTGGACGTGTCCTCCACTAGACGAGGCTCACACAGGACTCAGCAGAGCATGGTCTTGGGTGAGCCAGGGACCAAGTGCACCGGACCAGAAGATGGGGCCAGCAAGCCGTGTTCTGAGGCCTACAGACGGGTGAACCTTGCTGATCATTTATTGGTGAGAAAAGGCGATTTGGGAGTGTGGGGCTGATTCTTGTTCCCGGCTGACCTTGAAGGAGCAATGGAGGAAGCACAGTGTGAGCGGATAGAGGGACCCGTCACGGGAAGCTGGGCTCAGCCTGGGTCCATCCATCCTGACAGGGGCCACCCAAGCTGCAGGGGTGAGTTCCCCGTCACTGGAGTATGCAGGCAGGCCTCACAAGATGCTGCTGAACTCCATGACCTCTGCCTCTTGCCCCTCCCTGGCCCTCTCCAGTCCCCAGGAGGAAGCTAGGTCCTTATGAATCCTGAAGCAGGGGCAGCCACCTCTGGCCATTGGCCAGGCCCCGTCTGGAGCTCCGAAAGACATGTCACCCTTGTCCAGTGCAGGAAGGAGCCGGGGAAGCAGAGGGTCAGTGGGTGTCCCCTCCCGCTTTACACCAGGCCTGGCCTGAGCATGGCCATGGGGCGACGTCAGCAGGAAGCAAGATCGGGTGGGCAGGCGAGCATGTCCCAGAGTTATGTAACATTTGGCATTAGTGACTTCTCCGAGGTTTTCCCTCCCCCTCCTTATGGCCGAAGGTTACCCTTTTCTCCCATCTGTGAATCCAAGCCCTGGGGCTCAGCTTCCGTGTTCCTCCGTCTCTGTCTCAGCCCAGGCCCTGCCTTCCCTTGTTTTCCTCTGTTGTCTCCTCCATCTGAGGCTGCATAGGCCGGCAGAGGGACATGGTCTGGGCAACTAAGTGCTTAAACCTCACCTGCATTCAGATCTGGGCTACTTAACTCGTGAGTTGTGTGATCTCTGGAAAGTGTCTTTGCCTCTCTGAGCCAGTGTCTGTGTCTATCAAGTTCATTCATGTAAAGAAATAGTTACAGAGCATCTGCTCTGCAGGTGCCAGGCACTGTTTCAGGTAGGCTGGGAGTATAGCAAAGAACAAGGATGCTGGCTCCTAAGGGGCTGATTCTAGCTTGAGAGACAGATTAACATACAAATAATTCCTGATTGTGGTCTGCAGGTGATAAGGTGAGGGATATAGTTGAGAGTGATTGATGGGGGGGGTGGCAAGGATCAGCTGATTTTGACAGGGTCATAGGGAAGACATCTCTGAGGAGGTGATGTCTGTCTGAGCAAAGCCCTGATTGAGGTGAGGAAGTGAGTCGCACTAGTGTCTAGAAGGATGTCCAGGCAGAGGAACGACCAGTGCAAAGGCCCTGTGGCTGGGGCACTGTCAGCATGTTTGCACAAGGAGGCCAGTGTGTTTGTAGCAGGACGACCGGGGAGGGCAGAGGTAGACAAACATTTCGGAGAGGCGGGGGGATCCAGATGTAGATCGTGCAGGGCTGTATGGAGTGGGGAGGACTTGGGGCTTTATATCAAGGGTTTCAGGGAGCCCCTGGAAGGTCTGAAGCAGGGAGCAGCATACTCTGGCTTGCAGAGCAGTGGCGCGTATCCATTGACTCAGTCCGGGAAAATGCCGGGCACATAGTAGGTACTTCGTAAACAGCTGCCATAATTATACCAGTTTCACCAGCATCTCCTGTTCCACACACGTCTCCTGATTCTGAGGTATGGGGCCATGTGTGCAAGGATTCGGTGTAATTGCTCAGACGCTCGGTGAGTCCCAGCTTCTCAGACCCTGTGTTGGGTTTCGAGTGTTGACGTCATACTTGCCCCGCTTGGCCTGTGGTGCCCTGGGCTGCTGGGTCTGGCAGCCTTCAGACCGGACTCGAGTCCCCATGAAGATGCACATCCTGGCCAGGCCCCCAGGAGCCCCTGTTCCCTGCCAGGCTCCCAGTGTTGCGGAGTCCCCACCCAACCCTCCCTGCCCGCCCCCCCCCCGCCACCCACCACCCCCCTGCCCTGGGCAGCCGATCGACTGCCTCACCCAGCACGAGCACAGGAGTGAGTCCCTGTCTGCTAAAAATAGACTGGGGAAGAAGGGGAACCCTCAGCCGCACCCACAGAACCCACATGCCACACAACTTTCTCGCGCCTCCGTGGGCTCCAGCTGGGCCTCTGGGAGAAGCTTGGGGTTTGGGGCAGGGTCGGGCCAGCCCCTGGAGGCGGGTGGATGGCGGAGCTGGGCGTTCCCACGGTGGCCAGGGGACATTCGGCAGGGTGGGGCTATGGCCCTGGCCTGTTGGTGACGGAAACCGTGACTAACGGGCAAACGGACGTTTTCCTTTTCCTCCCCGTGTTCTGAGCGGCTACGCTCAGAGGACCCCCATTTGCTCAGGAAGAAGGCAGGACAGGAAGTGATCCCACTCCCAGGCTGGGGCTGGGGCTTGGGGACCCCCCTGAGGCCTGTTCCCAGCGCAGCCATGGTGAGCGCCTGGGGCAGGCAGGGCATTTGCCCCAGGAGTGGCCTGTATCGCGTTTTGGGTAGGGTGGCTTTCTCCCAGGGGGCTGGGGGATTGGTGGAGGGGAGATGCATTAGTTTCCTGTTTTCTGTAACAAAGCACCACAAACTAGGTGACTTAAAATAATAGAAATGTATTCTGGAGGCAAAAGTCTGAAATTGAGGTGTCTCTAGGACCCTGCTCCCTCCGGAGGCTCCAGGGAGAAGCCTGCCTTGCTCCTCTAGCTTCTGAGGGTGGTCGGTCATGCTGGATGTTCTTTGGCTTATAGACACTTTGCTCCCCTGTGTGCCTCTGTGTTCAAATTCCCCCCTTTTTATAAGGACATCAGTCATACTGAATTAAGGCCCACCCTAATGTAGTATGACCTCATCTTAACTAATTACATCTGCAAAGACCCTATTTCCAAATAAGGTCACATTCTGAGGTTTGGGTGGACACGGATTCTGGGGGAACAATGTTCAGCCCTGTGTGAGGGGCTTCATTGAGACCGTTGGCATGTCTGAGATTGTTGAAGGTTCTGCTTCCTTCCTCAGAGACCCCAAAGGGCTCAGGCTGGGACCCTCCTGTCACTCCAGCTACATCGGGGTGGGTCGTCCCCTCTTAGGAACCAGTCCACTGCCTCTGGGAGTCCCTGGTCACCATGAGACCCTAGCAGTCTGCCACCATGTGTATCCCAACTACCAACTATGTGTTTAAGTCTCAGAGGCTGCCCCTTCGGTCAGTCAGTTAAGTCAGCCAGCACATGTGCTCTGAACCTCTGCCTGGCCCCCCGGGGCACCCCACCCAGGAGCTGCCAGCCAGGAGCGAGAAGCTTGTTCTTGACCTGAGGGGATAGGCATCTGGCTCTTTGAGTAAAGCAGCCGGGCTTCCGGGGACCATGGTGCCGTGTG
Source organism: Zalophus californianus (assembly GCF_009762305.2). NCBI lineage: Eukaryota > Metazoa > Chordata > Mammalia > Carnivora > Otariidae > Zalophus > Zalophus californianus. Next base: position 5,749,463 of record NC_045608.1, read on the forward strand.
GAGGGACATGCAAGGCTCTGCAGTGAGAGCCTTCTTTCTGTTCCTTGCACACACTGAGCTGGGCCCCACCTCGGGGGTCTGGGCTTGCGGTTCCCTCTACCTGGACCACCATCCTCCAGGGCTTTGCCTGGCCAGCTCTCTCTCAGTGCCCCTACTCGGCTCAGATGTCACCTCCTCCAAGAAGCCTTCCCCATCCATCTAGCCCCCACCCTGTCTGATTCCAGCTTGCTCATTCCCCCACCTCTGAGTCTCTTCTCTTAAGTGATGTGTTATTTGCTGGTGTCCCTGACTGGAAGACCTCTGTGGGCAGGGACCTTGTCTACCTCATTCATTGTGTGTCCTCAGCCCCGAGGCAGTCCTGGCACGCAGGAGGTGCCCTAGAAAGACTGTCTCCCTGTCTCCCAGGGCTCAGTGAGGGGCAGAGGGGACATGCAAGGAAGCTTCACTCATTCCCTTGCTCCACACGTAGCGACTATGCCTGGCAGGGTGTCCTCTGGGGTGTATGGTCACTGCTCTGGCTGGGATAGTCAGAGAGGCTGGAGCAATCACGGGGGCTTTTAGGCAGAGAGAGCCCTTCCTCACCTGTTCCAGAAGGATGTCAAGGCAGCTGATAGGCCAGGCTGCGCCGTACGTGTATCTGGGACTTGATGGAAGAATAAAGCCCTCAGTAAAAATAACCACTGGCATGCTTGGCCGCTACAGTGGGGCGTGAGGGGGGAAGGTCGCCTCATGGCCACTCGGCTGGTATTGCTGTCCATTGCACCTGTGGTGAGGCCTCAGGCACAGGGAGTCCCCGGGCTGACGGCCCAGGCCCAGGCTGTGACCGCCGCTGTCCCTGTGCCCTAGGAGAAGGAGAGGAATGCACGGAGGAAGAAGAAGAAAGCCCCAGCTGCCGCCAGTGAGGAGGCTGCCTTCCCGCCTGTGGTGGAGGACGAGGAGATGGAGGCATCAGGCGCAAGCGGGAATGAGGAGGAGATGGCAGAGGAGGCAGAAGGTGAGGGGCAGGAACTGAGCTGTCCCAGAGATGTCTGGGGCCTTCTGCAAAGAGGCCTGGACTGCCTTGGAGGGGGAGCATGGTGATGGTGGTGACAATGGTGGTGGTGGTGGTGATGTTGATGGTGGTGTTTGTGGTGATGGTGGTGGTGATGATGGTGGTGATGGTGGTGGTGGTGATGGTGATGGTCGTGATGTTGATAGTGGTGGTGGTGATGTTGATGGTGGTGTTTGTGGTGATGGTGGTGGTGGTGGTTGTGGTGGTGGTGGTGGTGGTGGTGGTGGTGATGGTAATGGTGCTGATGATGGTGATGGTGGTAGTGGTGATAATGATGGTGGTGGTGATGGTGACAATGGTGATGGTGATGACGGTGGTGGTGGTTGTGGTGGTGGTGGTGATGGTGATGGTGGTGATGATGGTGATGGTGATGATGGTGGTAGTGATGGTGATAGAGGTGGTGATGGTGATGGTGGTGATGGTGCTAGTGGTGGAAATGGTGGTGATGATGGTGGTGATGGTGATAGTGGTGGTGATGGTGCTGATGGTGCTGATGGTGATAGTGATGGTGATGGTGGGGGTAATGGTGATGATTATGATGGTGATAGTGGTAGTGATGGTGATGGTGGTGGTGATGGTGATGATTATGGTGGTGATGGTGATAGTGGTGATGATGGTGATGGTGGTGGTAATGGTGGTGATGATGGTGTTACTCCCAATGCCCCATTTTGGATCATAAACTACGCGGGTCTATACCTACCCCTCATGGCACGATGTCCCTGAAGACCCCAACCCCTGCTTAGCTGAGTGTCTGTGCCTCACCTGTTAATCTTCCAACCCAGAGCTGCCCCAGTTGGGCCCTCATGTGCCTGGTGAACAGAACCTTCTTTCCTCCTGCTTCTGCCTAGGGTGCCTAGGTTTCCTCCTGTCTGCCGGCCTCTGCATTCAAACTCCCAAGCTTCTGCCAACATGGTGAAGGAAGGTGCGAGTCACCTCCTGGCTCAAGCCAGGCCTGCAAATAAATTCAAGCTCTGCCAGCCCCCAGTGCATTCGTCAGCTTGAACCCTGCTTCCTGGTTGAAAACCAGGAATTGGGCCATGTGTTTGCTCTTGCCCCAACTTGGGGATGGGTCTGGGGACGGAGTCTGGCCTCCTTGCTGCTCTGGGTGTCTCTAGTCCCAGTTGGTGAGAGGCCTGGCCAGTGTCTGATGGAGGGCCGCAGATCCCTCTGCCCTCATTTTCTGGGTCCTGGGTTGATAGCCAGGAAAGGAGAAGGAAGCAGAAACCCAATCTCCCTCCTTAAATGCCCTCCCAGCTGTCTCTGCGGATAGGATGCAGCCTTGGTGGGGAGTAGAAGGAAGCCAGACTTTGGCTCACCACTAAGCCCAGGACAGACACTGCCCAGTAAGAGAACTGTGTGGTAGTGAAGTGTCCGTCACTTGTAGGGTTTGCAGGGGTGGAGGAGGGGCATTCTGTGCTGGGTGGGGGAGGGGAGGGCTGGTCTGGCAGAGCTGAGGCTCTGTGACCACCTGATGGCTCCGAGCAGATCCTGTGCAGTAGGGTAGAAAATCCTGCACAAAGGTACAGGGTGATACTCCCACCGCATGGATGAGCTTTGAAACTGAGGCGCAGGGAGAGGAGAACCACTCTCACAGGGTGTCACATAACTGGTAGACTTGGAGTTGGCCAGTCCAGCCAGCCTTTGCTGTGTAACCCTGTCCCTTGTGACCAGGTTGGGGGAGGTCAAGGAGGTTCTGGGTTAGGGCCTGAGGTCGCCCCTGTGGAACCTTCTAGAAAGTCCAGCCAGCCCCAGCGTCATGGGCAGACCCCTCCAGGGGGTAGGCAGCTAGTGCCTTGTTGCATCTAGGCAGAGGTGAACCATCCAGGGAGGGAGGATTCATCCTCTCTTCAGTGTCTCCGCAACAATCATGGTCTCCCGGTCCCAATCAGAGCGGCAGCCTTGAGTTAATCCCTTGAACCGTCACAGTGACCCAGTGGAGTAGGTGCTCTTGTCACCCTGTTTACAGATGAGGAAACTGAGGCACAGAGCGGTTACCCCAGGTCACACAGTTGGCTTGCTTGGGGACCAGGGTTGAAACTGGTCAGAATTGCAGATCCCTGGGCCCTTCCTGGACCGATTGATGAGGCAGCGCTTTGGGGGTGGGCCCCGCAGTCCCAAGTCTTCACAATCCCTGGCCTCGGGCGCACGCTCGCCCCTGAGAACTCCCTCGGTGAGGAAGAGAGCTTGGCAATAACCCCCCATCTTGTGGATGAGCAGACTGAGGCTCTGGGAGTTAAGCCACTTGTCCAAGGAGTGTCTACATTGGCCCCTATGCCCTGGTGTCTTTTAAGTGAGCGGAAAGAAGTGGCATCGCTGGAGTCTGCATGCATAGGCAGGAACCCAGTGGTTAGGGACACGGGACGCGGGGTCAGCCCTCTCCTGCCCCCATGCAGGATAGCCTGGGGCAAGTGCTTCGGCCGCTCCATGCCTCAGTTTCCTCGTCTGCACATGAGATGCTGCTTGTTCTGATCTTAGGGGTTGCTGAGGATTAAATGAGTCACGAGCATGAAGGGCTCTGTGCACAGCTCAGCACCCACAAGAGAAGCCCTGTTGTTCCAATTATGATTTCTGGGAGCGGTGGGTTGTGAAGGGAGGTGAGCAGTGGGAGAGGCTGGGAAGGGGGCAGTGGGGGCTGAAGAAAGCCTTCTTGCAGGGCCATGGCACTCCCCTGCCCACCTGGCTCTGCGGCTGAGTGGTGGGATGGGGTCCAGGGCCCCAAAGGCCGCTCCTGCAGCCCTGCCCACCTCTGAGGTCAGCACTCCCACCCTCAGAGTCCTGGGGACACAGATTCACAGAAGGCCTGTGACTTGTCCAAGGACACCCAGGAGTGGGCGGGACTGACTCCTCACCCCGCACCACCTCACTGTGGGCCGGGGCCGCTGCAGGTCACCTGTGGGTCTGAACGGAGCGGGCACGTCGCTCCAAAATGGGGGCCGCTAGAGGTCTCCCTGTTCCTGCCTCCCTGGCCGCTCCTCTCTCCCTCCTGCTGCTCCTGCTGTCTTGCTTCTAATCCTTCTCTTGCTTCCTTCCAGCCTTACACACCCCTGGGAGCGAGGTGCCCAGAGGGGAATGCAGTGGCCCAGGTACGAGTGTGGCTGGCTGGCCTGGGGGTGGGGTAGGGTAGGGCTGTGCTGGGGTCAGGGGCATCAGGGGCATCCCGAGGTCACCTGTCCTCAGCGAGGGGCCCCAATTCTGTGAGCATGCCTCCGTGAGTGCCAACATCTGTGCTCCTGCTGCTTCTGTCCCCCTTCCCCGTGTGGTGTCTGTTCGCCGTGCTGTTCCCTGACTCGCTCTTGCAGATCTGTGCACTTGGCTCCACTGTCCTGTTGATTTTCACCAGTGTTCTCATCCGTGACTTTCACCTTGTTTGATTTCCCAGCAGCAAAGTGCAGGGCTTTTCACGTGTCCCCATTTTACACAAAATGGGGGAAATTGAGGCCGAAAAGTGACAGGAGTATTTTTTTTTTTTTTTTTAAGGCTGAAGAGCCAGGTGGGAGGCTAGCCTCCCTCGCTCTTCATCAGTACACGCGTTCCGTCACTCGGTTAACACTTAACTGTGCACCTGCCAGGTGCCAGGCCGTGTAGGAAACCGAGGGGGCATGCTGTGGGGCCCTTTCCCGTCGGGCTCCTCAGAGTTCCCTGACGCAGTAGCCAGTAGTCACCAAGTGCCACCCCGTGCTGCCACACCGCTGGCTTACTTCCCCCGTGAGCTGGGATCTGTTTCCACGCTCTGCAGCTGGCGAGAGCAAGGCCCACGGGTAACCTGTGTTACCACGGCCGGGCTTCCAGCCTGGGCAGAGCCAGCGGTGGAGTGCAGATGAAGGCCCGCGGCCCTGGCTGCGCAGGGGGGCCAGCGACCCCAGGGGCTGGAAGTCAGTGAAATGGCTGGGCGCCAGGGTCAGCATGGGGAGAAGGTGGCAGTGGGGGAGGCAGAGCCCGAGGACCAGGAGGGGCCTCAGGGCCGCTGTGGTGTCAAGCTGTGGGGCCGCTCAAGGTATCCCGAGTTTGTGCCCTGGAGCTGGGATGGGCAGGTCCGCTTCACCCCTGAGCCCCCCAGCGCCACTCACCCTGCCTCTCTCTCCCCCTGCAGCCACGGTCAACAACAGTTCTGACACTGAGAGCATCCCCTCGCCCCGCACCGAGGCTGCCAAGGACACGGGGCAGAACGGGCCCAAGCCCCCACCCGGCCCCAGCACCGACGTGCCACCCCCTGAGCCACCCACCCCACCGCCAGAGGACGCTCTGGCCCCCACCGAGCCCACCCCAGCCCCCGAAGCCACCGGCCCGCCCACACCTCCGCCAGCACCCGCGTCGCCCACCGCACCCCCTCCTGTGGTCCCCAAGGAGGAGAAGGAGGAGGAGGAGGATGTGGCGGCCCCCCTGGCGGCGGCAGAGGACGAGCAGAAGCCCCCTGTGGCCCAAGAGCTGGCTGTGGACGTGGGCAAGCCGGAAGAGCCTGGTGAGGCGCCCCCCGCGGAGCCCATCAAGAGCGAATGCAAACAGGAGGCCGTGGAGGAGGGACCTGGCAAGGGCAAGGGGGGCTCTGAGGCCGGCGCCGAGTCCGTGCCCGAGGGGGCCCTCAAGGTGGAGAAGAAAGAGGGCGGTGCCCCTGGGGGCAAAGCTCCCACGGCCAAGGGCGCGGGAGCCCCCCAGGACAGCGACTCCAGTGCCACCTGCAGTGCAGACGAAGTGGACGAGCCCGAGGGGGGCGACAAGAACAGGTGAGCGGGCAGAGCGGGTGGTGGCTTTGGTCTTCTGCCAGCATCGAGGGGCAGCGCACAGGCCGATTCGGTGCCTGCCCTCAGGGAGCGTGGCTGGATGCAGAAGGGCGCAGCCCCAGGCCGTCTGGAAGGGGAGCGTGCCACGCAGTGGGGCTGGCTTCCCAGGGCTGTGGGTGGCTGTGGGTGTGGCCAGGTCCCTGCCCCTCCGAAGGCTCTTGCTGCTCCAGCTTCTGGGGTGGCTGACCGTGCTTGGCGTTCCTCAACTCGTAGACGCGTCATTCCTGTCTTGGCCTCTGTCTTTGCGTGCTGTTGTCCTGTGTGTCTACGTGCCCAAGTTTCTTCTTGTGAGGACGGCATCACTGGCTTCGGGTCCACCCTAATGACCCCATCTTAACTTGATCACATCTGCAAAGAGCCTGTTTCCAAATTAGGTCACATTCACGGGTCCTTGGCTCTTTGGGCTTGAGCATGTTTGGGGGCTGGGGGGCGCTGCTGGGGGCGGGGGGGCACAGTTCTATCCTTAACAAGGCAGGAACAGCAGGTGCCAAGGCCCGGGGGTGGGAAAGAGCCTGTGTGACTCGGGCAGAGTGGTAGAGCCAGTGAGGGTCAGGGCTGTAGTCCGTTCTTGGGGGAACGCCCTGCCCAGCTTGGTGTCACTTGGGCTCAGAAAGTGGCTGGCTGCCGATGCAGGGATTCAGTGGGCGTCTGAGAGGCACAGGGAGACGGCTGCCCCGTCCTAGCTGACAGTGATGGGGGGTCTGCCTGCAGATGCTTGTGACATGCTCCCGAGATCACTGGTGGCTCATGTCCCACCTGCTGAGGGTCCAGGTGTGGGAACTTGGAGCCCCTGTCCTGGCTCTCAAGTCGATTGAGCCGTTGAGGCTGCTCTTCTGCGGGGGTGGCCTGGAGGGACCCCCCCCCGTGCCGTCCTGTTTGGGTGCCGCCATGTCTGAGATGTGTTCCTCCCTTTCTTAGCTTTGTCTTTGCTCCTGGCCTGGGGTGCGCCACCCCACCTCCGACCCAAGCCGCTGGAGCACTGGATTTTACCCACGTTTGGCACAGATGCTTGAGGACCCTGAGCCCTGAGACCCCCGGCCAGAACCAGAGCTCAGACCCCCGAGTAGGGGCCGGCTGCGGGCAGCTGAGGGCAGAGGTGCAGAGACCCGCTCCCACCCACATCTGGACACTGGAGGAATGTTTTCTAGTGAGGCAGGCGGGTCGTTTTTATTTTGTCTAAAAACAGTGCGGTCTGTTGTCTCTCCTCTCCCGTCTCTCGGAAAAGTTTTGGGCAGAGCGAGAGGGAGGAAAATCTGACTTTCAAATCGCCGAGTTCACTCGGAGCCTTGCCTCTGCCCCGTGATTCACCTTGGGGCATGTTAAAATGGCAAGTTCTAGAACATTTCATGTGAAAATCAGATTCATCCAGAGCTCTGGGGGTCTTCCTCCACAAAAGGAAGTGAGCCATGTTGTCCTCAGATTCCTGTGTCCGGGGGTCCCTGGGAACCACTGCTGGCAGGAGCCTCGCCCCGTTTGTGTCAGGAAGTTAGTCTGGTGGGTGGCCCTGTGACCAGCAGAGGCCCAGCCATTAGACTTCTGAGGGCTCAGAGGCTCCTGAGCTTCTTGCCCTTGGAAAACAGTATGCACAGTGGCCCAGTCGTCCAAGGAGGGCCCACGGCCAGGGACCCGCTGCTCCAATCACTCTCTGTGCCTGGGTAATGGGGTTAGGGCGGGCGGCTCCCCACCCTGCTCCTGCTGGCCACAGGGACGGAGTCATGGAAACATGTTTCTGCTCTTAGCGGGAAGAGTGCTGAGCTCATGGGGCAACCACGCTGATAAGCAGCCTCCTGGAGTCTGTGTTTTGGGTTCACATGGCCTGCCCAAGACTGGGGAACTGGGAAGGCTGGGCTAAGCCCCGCCAACCCCCTGGATCCCTCTGGCCAGGGCTGAAGTCCCAAAGGCTACTTTCAGCTTCCCTCTCTCCCCCGACAGCCCCGCCCAGGGACGTGTCCTTCCCTCCCTTGGCTAGGTCTGCCTCCATCTATTCTTCCTGCCTGAATGTCCAGCATTCGATCCCCAGGGAGCAGCGGCCCTGGGCTGGGAGTCAGGACACCTGGTTTGTCACGCCCTGTGTGACCGAGGCTGGTCCCCCGCCCTCAGAGCCAGGCTGGACTTAGGCCAGCTTGCTGACCTCTTCCTGGCTGGCCGCCTGCCACCACCCCCCCCCCCCTCCAGCCACAGCCGCGCAGGCAAGATGCGTCAGAGCACGCCCTGGCAGCCAGGGCCTCCCGGAAGGGCTGGCGGGACGGGTGGGCCCCTGCGCGACCCCAGGGCCTGGCCGGTTGCCCACCACCCTCCTTCCCGCCTGGCAGCCCTGGTGTGGTGAGCCAGGCGTCCCTGGACAGGCCCAGGATGCATCTCGTTTTGGCTGCTGCCGGACGACCTTTGGAGAGAGAAATCATATTCTGCTTTTACTCTCCATCACCTTCTGCCAGGCAGCTCCGCCTGGGAGTTTTCTTGGCTGACGACCAGAGATAGTGGATTTGATTGCTAAGCCTTGAGCTCGCCTGCCCTCCTCTGTCCCAGTTTCCAGAGAGGGTGCCTGGGCACTTTCTGGTGGGGTGGAGACTTCAGAAAGCCCCTTCCCCTGGGCCTCAGTTTTCTATAAAATGGGTGTGGTGTCCCTACTTTCGGGCTTCCTGTGAGCGTAACAGAGGTCATAACATAAACTGCAGCCTGGTGCCAGGCCCACACACGCGAGGTACTCCGTGAACAGTTAGCTGCCTTCAGATCTGCTTTAGGAACACCGAAAGTTTACTCCAAGAGCGGGCTGGAGTGTGGCTTCTTCCCCTGTGCCCCTGAAATTTTGAAGGAATCCCAACAGCAATTTCCCTTTTATTTCTTTATTCCGTAAATGATTGACTGGGCACCAGTGTGTGCCAGGCGCCCTTCTAGGTGCGAGGGATGCTGGGAACAACAGATGAGCCCTGATTCCAGAGTGCTTCCATTCTGGCAAGAGTGGGTAGTATGGGATGGGAACATTCAAGAAGCAAAACTACTCCTGTGATAAGTGGGTGATGGGAAGATCAGGGGTGCTGGGCAGGGGCTGTGCGTGGAGCAGTCAGGGATGCCTCTCTGAGGAGGTGGCATGGGAGGGTGATCAGAGCCTGTAGTGGGAGGTGTGGGAGGAGTGGCCAGTGCAAAGGCCCTGCGGCTGCATGAGCTTATGCTCGGTGGAGGGCAAAGAGGGCTGTGGCAGAGCGGAGGGAGGGAGAGGGACAGGAGAGGAGGTGACAGGTGGGCAGGGACCTGCCCCCACAGGGAGCAACAGAACCACGTCTATGCAGACAGTGTTCACGACCAGCCTTCGCTCACCCTCCAGCATGGCAGCAAGGATGAGCTCAGCCTGGTGATTATAGGGAAGCTAAGGGGGGCACTTAGCAGACAGAGAGGGGCACCCTGTCCAGACGCAGGGTGTCCCCAGTCCTCCGTTGCTCATCCCCCTCCCCCAGCCCTGGCCCTCCAGCGTGGGAAGAAAACCCACAGTGATTTGAGGACCACCTGACCCGCTTGGCCCCGGGCACTGCTCTCCGTGCTTCGTGTGCAGCCCCTTGTTCCACCCACAGAACAGTCCTGGGAGGGCAGAGTGACTGTTCTCATGCCCATTTTACAGATGGGGAAGCCGAGGCACAGTGGTTCTGTCCGACAGCTGAAGGTGGGATTTGAACTGGGAGCATGAGCCCTGAACCGCTCCCAGCCGCATTGCCGGCTTCCCCTCTCCTCCTGGGTCACATGCCTGGTGCCAGGCTCCGAGAGCCGCCCCCCGCCCCCACCCCGGGCCTCCGGAGAGGAAAATAGAAGCTGCTGTCTTCCAGGAAAACAAAGGAAAGAGCACAGAGGCAGGGCTGCCCCTGAGGAGGGCTCCTGGAGGCAGCGCTCACCCACTGTGGTGGCTGGAACGAGGGAAAGTTGGGAGTCCTGTCCATGCTAAGTATCTTCCTGCTCCTTTGGGGGTTCCAGACACTGAGGCTTGTGAAGGACTTGAACCCAGGCCCTTGCTCTTGGATGCTGGCCTCTTAGATTGAGAGGTTGGCTGGCGTCAGGAGGCCTCCCGTAACCGTGAAGTGCTATGCCCATGGCCCCAGCCCCCGCTGAGCTCCTGCCTCACTCGCTGGGGGACTTTGGAAAGAGGAGTCTGGGTCTCTGTGTGTGCCCTGAATGGGTGCTTGCTCAGAGCATTTGAGGGGTGGTCCCTGCTCCCCTGCTCTCTAATGTGATGGGTCCCTCCCTGGGTGAGGAGCTGTGGGAAAACCGAGGCAGGACCCAGGCCCGAGGGGAAGGCCCTGGTTCACTGGCAAACACTTCACTTTATATGTGTTATAAAAGCATGCTTACATGATAGAAAATGTTACTGTTTACCTTTAATACTGTGTCTTATAGTAGTTTTGTATTTTTGTACACCTGTAAAATACGACATTTTGTCATCTGTGGACACAGTACAGTTAATCAAACTCTTGATTTCATGGCTAGCACATAGTCCATTCTTTATTTTCTTCTCACGACAGCTTTATGGAGCTCTAATTCCCCGACTGTACAAGTCAGCCGTTAAAGCGTGCAGTTGAGTGGATTTTAGTCTGTTCACAGAGGCGTGTGACCGTCACTGCCGTTGAACTCCAGAACGTTTCCGTCACCCCAGAAAGAAGCCCTGTACCCTCCAGCATCGCTCCTCGTTCCGCCCCCAGCCCCTGGCCTCCACTCAGGTCCCTTCTGTGGATTCTCCCCTTCTGGACATTTCTTACCAGTGGATCCCCACAACACGTGGCCTTTTGGGTCTGGCTTCTCTCACTCGGCGTCTTGTTCTCAAGATCCGTCCACGTTGTAGCAGGTGTCATACTTCTTCCTTTTTATGGCTGAATCGTAGTCTGTTGTGAGGACGGACCCCGTGTTTGGATATATGGGTGGCTTCCACCTGTTGGCCATGGTGATGGTGCAGCTGTGACCTTCGTGAACAGCTTTTCTTGTGGGCCTGTGTTCTCAGTTCTCGTGGGCAGACCCCCAGGAGCCGGGTCGCCGGGTCAGGTGATAACTGTGTTTCGCCGCTTGAGGAACGGCCAGACTTCTTCCAAAGCGGCATATCCATTTTTAAGTTGAAGTTTACAAGTGTGGCTCGGTTTAAATGGGTGCTGGGAGGCAGAGGGAAGAGGAGGCTGGGCGTGGTGTAGGGTTGAGGCAGGTGGGGCAGTCAGGATAGCTGATGGCGTAGGTGCTCAGGCCCGTTAGGGTGCCTGGGCCCGGGGTCCTGAGTGCAGGGGAGCAGGGAGGGGCGGCAGCTACAGGAAAGGCCCCGGAGTTTGTGGAACAGAGCGCGAGCAGGGCCTGGGGAGGTGGCGAGGTGAGGGCGGGAGGGAGGGTGAGCAGGTGGGGAGGACCGTGGAGGCCGGCTGAGCATGGAGAAGTCAGAATGACCTTCCCCTGCGCCTGGCCCCACCTGCACGCCTCGGGCAGCCCCAGCCGGCATCACCGTGTCTGTCTCCGCTCAGCCGAGCGTGTGGCAGATGCGGGTGGGAGGCAGGTACCCGCAGCACAGCCTGTCATGGCCACCGAGAGCAGAGGGCACCTAGGCCCCGAGTCAGGTGTCTGCCCAACTCCATCCGCAGGAGACGTGCTTTCCTCTTCGCTGGGGGTCTGGCACCAGCTGCCGGGTTGCAGAGTGGTATGAGCTACGTTCTGGTTGTCACGGCTCTTACCTGGAAGGCAGTGGCTGTGGCTTCTAGTCTGCACATGGTATGGTCGCAGTGCACAGTAGGGGCTGTGCCCACACGACCCTCGGCTGTGGGGACCCAGCCTTAGCTTTGCCCTCTGGGTGAATCCCAGCCCATGGCCAATGCCCTCGTGCACCCTGTTTGGTCATCTGCTGTGGCGTCCTGCAGGCCGAGACTGGATCCCGGGTCTCTGTGCTCCCCAGGCACAGTGCTGGGTCTGCTGTGTGCTCAGCAAGTGCAGATCGCAGGAGAGAGTCAACAGCTGGGCAGGAACCTGGCAGCCCTGGTGGGTGGGTGAGGATGTGAGGTGGGGGCAGACTGAGCTCCCACCTTGGAGACTCCGTGCCAACTAAGAAGCCAGACGGGGTTTGTGGCAAGTTGCTATGCCCAGTACTCTGGGATTTCCTGGAAATCCCTGAAGTGTTCCTGAAGGAGGTGACATCTGTGAACAGCTGGAGTAAGGAGCCCCACCCTGCAGGGCAGGCTCTTGCCTGGGTGCCCCAGACCCTGCAGCCCTACATTGGAGGGACCCTGCCCCTGGCATCTACTTCAGCCCCACTGTGGGCCCTTTACAGGTGCCCAGTTCTGTACGTCCACAGCAGATGGACATGACCTCGCTTTGGGGAATGAAACGTTTATAGGCCCAGTTCAGCTCATGGCCATACTTCTGGCCAGTAGGTAGACCATGTACTTGCTGACCAGCCCCTCCACACAAAGCTTGCAGGCTACCTGCTTTTAGCCCTTCAGTGAACAGTGAGATTCCAGTAAGTGGAACGTTCTGGTTGAGAGGATAGGTTCCCTAACTCCTGTCCTCCAGTAAGTGGGGTCCACTCAGTCCCACGCCCTGGTGCCTGAGCCTCTCATATTTGGGTGATGAATAATCTCTTAAGCTCACCAAGCCTTCATCTAGTTGATTCTTCGGCTTTCCTGCAACTTCCGGCAGGCCGTGTGTGGCTCGGGCCCTGAGTCGGGGTGTCCCTGGGACTTTGCTTGCCTCGGGCTCTCTCGGGGAGTGTTTGATCCTGGCCTGGGCCTCTGGGCTGGGGTTGGAAGAGGTCTCGGCTCCTCACGGAGCCAGCAAGGACCAGAGAGGGAGGGAGGAGTCGTCTGTCCCTGCTCCCCACCCCCGGAGTCCTGGTTGGTCTCCTCGGCCGGGTGACCCTGGACATTTGCCTCACTTCTGGCGGCCCCTCCAAGCCCTGTCGTGCAGGGCTGGAGCCAGGAGAGGCCAGCTGTGAGCCTGCGGGCTGACGCTTGTCTCTCCCTCAGGCTGCTGTCACCACGGCCCAGCCTCCTCACCCCGACCAGTGACACCAGGGCCAATGCCTCACCCCCGAAGCCGCTGGACCTGAAGCAGCTGAAGCAACGGGCGGCCGCCATACCCCCAATTGTGAGTGCCCCGGCACCCCCTCTTGCGCCCCAGGACTCCTGCCAAGCAAGGCCTCAGCCACTGTGCCCCCCCCCCCACCCTTCACCGATGCTTCCGGAAGGCAGTAGATCAGGGCGGGAGCACAGCCCCGGGGGGCAGGGAGCAGCACCTGCAGCCTCGCTCTTCCCAGCCCTTCCCAGCAGCCTCGTGTTTCCTGGAGAAATCCCCATGGAGATGAGGCGGGAACAGCTCCAGGGAGCTGGCATGCGTGCAGGGTGGGGCTCTGGAGGAACCAGGGAGCTGGCGGCCTGCTGGTCTCCCTTCTGCCCTCCCAGCCCAGTGCCCTTGGGCACCTCACTGCTGTGGCTCTCAGGCTTGTCACGTGCAGGGGCCCGGAAGGCTGTTCCTCATCTCTGTGGCTCCTGGACTGCCTGTAAAGATACTCCCTTCTCCCTGCTTCTCTCAGCAGGTCAGCAAAGTCCATGAGTCCCCCCGGGAGGACACAGCTCCACCTGCCCCACTGCCACCGCAGCCCCTGCAGCCAGAGAACGACACCCCCCAGCAGCCCAGCAGCAGCCCTCGAGGCAAAAGCAGGAGCCCCGTGCCTCCCGCCGACAAGGAGGGTGAGTGTGTGCCCGTGACTGTGGTGGAGAGCAGGGGAGAGTGGGGGGCCTGGCAGGGATGAGGGATAAAGGGCATCTGTGCATCCAGGGCAGCCGCAGCGGACTCCAAGCAGAGTGGCGGGGTGGGCCAGCTAGAGAAATCGAATGGGTGGAGGGGACAGTAAGGGCACGACGGGAACAGGGCTGAACCAGAGGACTCCTGCTCGCTCGAAGATAGGCACATACTGGCTTTCAGCCAGGTCACCCCATGGCAGGACAGGCCTGCCGTTGTGCTTCTGGGGAAGCCAGAAATCCATGTTTTCACCTGAGCTGCAGTTTCTCAACTGTAGCAAACTTTAAGACATTTTGAGAAGTATTGTATATGCATGTAAGCACGTCTGTGCCTCAGCCTCTGACTCCATGTGATTCAGCCCACACATGAGCTTCTAGAACCGTGGATGAGGCTCAGCGCCCAGCTGGCAGCAACTCTGGGGCCTGGGCAGGAAGCAGTGCTCCCTCCAGCTCTCATCCTGACCTTATTCCAGGCGGAGGTCCCTGGGTTCACTGGGGAGCCATGTGGGTAATTCCCCGAGCAGCTGTGTTCCAGCAACTGCCCAGGGCGTGCTTTATTGTTGCCATGTGAAGCTCAAGGTCAGGAGACAGGCAAGGCGTGGTTTCTTGGATTATCTGTCTCTGCCTCGCATTCCCCACTGGACCTAAGAAGTTCCAGGCCTGTGTCCCCAAAGAGGCACCCTCGCCAGGGCAGCCTGGCGTGCCGCACGGGCCGTGCGCATCACAGGTGATCGGAGCTGGTCCTCCGGAGGTCCCCCCACACTGGGCTAGCCTAGGCTTCTGCTGGCTCCTGCCCTTGGGGTCTGAGGGCAGCAGGACCCCAGCCCACCCTCCCTGAGCAGCACAGCACACAGTGGGCTCAGGCGGCCTGCACCCCCTGCTTGGGTAGAACAGCCCTTCTTCTCTAGAAATCCAGGCTGGCCCTCGGCCACAGGCCTCCTTGAGGATGGGTGCTGCTTGCCTGTCTGAGGACAAAGAGCAGGGCTGTCCGTGAAGAAGGACGGCTCTATGCTTCCCACAAGTGACACAGGCCTGCCAGACATTCCCTGTTTAATCAGCCTGCCCCCTTGCCTCCCTGTGGCCACTTCCACCTGCTGCAGGAAGTCTCAGACGCCACCCACAGGGGCGGGCGTGCATCCTGGCCAGCACACGGGCTGTCCTGTGGCTGTCCACTGGACCAGGACATTTTCTGAACGCCTGTGTTGGCCAAGTGCTGGGCTAGGCACTGGGGGTTCAGCAGTGAGCAGGATGAACTTCTTGATTTGGGGAGCTCTTTCTGTGATCGAGAAGGACGTTAAGCCAGGACACACACACGAGGAAGCAAGATGACTTTAGCTTACTTAATGCGATTGAAGAAAAAAAAAGCAGGGTGAGGAGGGGCTCAGAGGAGCAGTCTCTTTGGAGATGATGAATCAGTCATGGGAAGATCCCGGGGAAGGGCGTTCCAGGCAGAGGGAATAGCATGTGCAAAGGCCCTGGGGTGGGGACAAGCTTGGTGTGTTTGGGGAGCTGCCAGAAGTTCACTGTGGCTGGGGAGAGGGTAGGATAGAGGATCAGAGAGGGAAATGGGGCCCCATGATTGTGTAGGGCCTCGTAGGCCATAGTACCACGGGGACTTTTTCTCCGGCGTGGGAGAAGCCTTCTCAGGAGGAGTTTTAATGTATTTGTGTTGTGGGAGAGAATCTGCTTTCTGTTTTGGAAAGATCTCTCTCTCTCTGGTCATTGTTGAGGAGTAAGAGCTCCAGCGTGTTGGGGGGCAGATGGAGGAGGCCACAGTGTTGTTCCTGACCAGCTGTGGTGGCAGCCTAGACTGCAGGGGTGACCACGGAGGTGGGGAGGAAGGGGGTGCGTGGGGAGTTCGTTTTAGAGGCAGAGCCAGTGGGGCCTGCTAATGAACTCGAATGGGGATGGGGCCGGGTATCTGCCTTCTCTTGGGACCCTGCAGCACCCCCGTACTGGGGCCAGGACAGCCTGTGACGGGTGGCGTTTGCTGGGCGAGACCAGGGTCTGGCTCCGGAAGATCTTCCGGCCTTGGGGCAGCAGCCCAGGTGTTGGCTGTGCGGCAATGTCCGGGGCCCAAACAGCTCTCGCCCACGTCAGATCTGAGCAGGGCTAGGCTGCCCGTGGGTGGCTGGGTGCCACACAGGGCTCGCCAGGACCTGCTGGGACAGGTCATAGGCTCTGTCCTGGGAGAAAGTGAGCCACCACCAGTGGTTTCTGAGTCTGGCCTAGGGTTGTGCTGTTCCCTGGAATGGCGCCCCGCTGCAGACAGTGTGCTGGGCAGCAAGCGCTGCGTGCTTTTCTCACGGGGTCCGCCTCGCTGCTCAGTGCTCTTAGGCACGTGTGTGAACTTGACACCCAGCACTGAACCTCTCTGGTCTTGGAGGAGCCTTCCCTGCTGCCTGGCTCCTGCGTGGAGCAGCTCAGCCAAGCCAGGCCCTCGGCTCCCCTGGGGCCAGCTGGAGGAACAGGTTGTCTCTGCAGGCTCTCGGCCTCCTGCCCAGCCTGGCCCAGCCCCACATTTCCCTTCCAGCCCTGGAACCCACCCCCGCTCAGCACAGGCCAGGCGCAGCTGCGCTGAGCAGCGAAACACACGCAGGATCGGGTAGCTGGACAAGCCGAGGCCTGGGGGAGCGGTTCACGGCAGGGCTGTGGGATCCCTCCACTGAGTTATTCCCTGCACCTGTGACCGTCTCCTGTGGGCTGCCCACTCGACCAGGGCACAGGTTCTGGGCCACCTCAGTCTCTCATGGGGGGGAGAGAGGGAGAGGATCTGGAGCAGGCACGCCTCCCCTGCCGCCGGCTGTGCCCACAGCAGGCATCACTAATCGATGCTGACACTCTGCTGCCTTACCTCAGTGGGCTTTCACAACCTCCGTCATCCGGAGGTAGCCCAAGAGATGACACCTGCCTGCTATTCCTGGCCCAGGGGCTGGAGATTTCTGGCGTTTCCAGGCTGTGTCTCCTGCCCAACTTCTCAGCCAGTTCTCTCTCTTGGGATTGGTCCCCAAGCCAGTTCTCAAGGGAGAGGTTCAGAGCTTGAGGCAGATTTCAGCAGAGTGGGAGGTGAGTGAGAGAACACCATGATGACAGACCCGAGGCCCTGGCCTTTGGCCCTGTCTACAGGGTGTCCCCCAGGCCTGAGAATCTGGGGGCAGCTGTTGTTCATCCTCCTGCGGGCAGAGTGCCTAATGAAGGCTCAGATCACAGCCTGTAGCCTGACTGCCTGGGCTCGAAGCTCCCTCCCTTGCCGGCTGTGGCCCTTTGACCAGGTGACCTCCCCTCTCCTGGCCTCAGTTTTCCCATCTGTAAAATGGGTGGGCGTAGTGAGGATAAATGATTCAGCACACACAAAGCACTTGAGAAGTGCCGGCCCGTGGGAGGCTACAGGGCGAGTGGGTGGTGGGGGGGGGGCGCGTTACCCTCCTGTCCTGTGATCTGAGCTGCACAGGCTGGCAAGCATTCAAGTCCTGACTTGGCCAGGTATTTGGTGCTGACCTTAGACAATGCCACCGATGTGGCTGTACCTCCGTTTCTCCCTCCATACGACAGAGCTAGCAGCCCTCGTGAGCTTACTAAGGAGGTTCCTTGGGTCCACGCTGGGGGGATGGGGGGGCGCTTAGCACAGTGCCCGATATGTCATACATGTTCCACAAACAGGCTGCCATGTGGGGGGTTCTCCTGAGCGTCTGGACCTCTGGCCACCCCTCCGGCCAGGGCGTACGTATCACAGCGAGCCTTCATCTCTGTGCGGAGGCCAACCAGCTTTTTCTAGAAAGAGCTGGACAGTAAATATTGTAGGCTTTACGGGCTAGACGGTCTCTGCTGCAGCGGCTCAGCTCTGCCGCAGACAAGTACGTGGGCGGCGCGACCGTGCTCCAGAGCAAGTGTCCGCAGGAGCAGGCCCCGTGCCACCGGTCGCCAGCCCCTGCTGTGGAGGTTTGTTCAGGGCGCCTTGCTTGCCTGGCATGCTGGGACTTAGAAGCTCCCTAGGATCTCAGGAGCTCAGGGCATGCCGGCCTGCAGACTTGCGGAGCTCCCAGCACAGACCTCCATTCCTGTTGGCCAGGACCCCATCCTTGCCCAAGGCCAGTGCTGTGGGCACAGGAGGGCCTTGTGTGAGCAGGGGTGGCCAGGGCTGCTGGGTCCCTGAGGGCTGGCCAGGTTTGGCTGACTGCCCTCCCTCATCCCCTCAGCAGAGAAGCCTGTGTTCTTCCCAGCCTTTGCAGCCGAGGGCCAGAGGCTGCCCACGGAGCCTCCGTGCTGGACATCAGGCCTGCCCTTCCCTGTGCCCCCTCGTGAGGTGATCAAGGCCTCCCCGCACGCCCCTGACCCCTCGGCCTTCTCCTACGCCCCACCTGGTGAGTAGCTTGGCCCATGCTCGGGCTCCTCAGGTGCCAAGCTGAGTCAGCACCATCACTGGGTGCCAGCTATTTGCCGTGGTTT
Source organism: Zalophus californianus (assembly GCF_009762305.2). Classification (NCBI taxonomy): domain Eukaryota; kingdom Metazoa; phylum Chordata; class Mammalia; order Carnivora; family Otariidae; genus Zalophus; species Zalophus californianus. Next base: position 5,767,483 of record NC_045608.1, read on the forward strand.
GGAACCGCATGCAGAAGGATCTTAGAGTCTGATGAGACCCAACAAGAGGGATAGTCTGGTCAGTGAAGGGAAAGGAAGAGATCTACTGAGATTTGAGAAATTTGCAGGATGAAGATTGAAGCCACTAGCAATAGGGAGCCATAGGAGGTGCTTGAGCTGGTGAGGGGCAGCCCTACAGTGGGGGCTCTGCCTTCTATCAGTGACTTAGAGCTAGAGAATGGACAGGTGGAAAGAAAAGCCTGGGGAGACCACAAGCACCAGGTCAGGTGAGCCGAGTCAGGGGTTAAGACTTCATTCTGGAAGCAGTGGGGAGCCATAGAAGGTTCACAGCAGAGGGGAGGATGTGAACCAGTAGATTTATTAGAAAGATCCTTTAGTTCCTGTGCGGGGAATGGGTTACTGCTGGGGCGGGGTGGAGGGGTTGGATAAAGCGGGAACAGGGAGACAGTTAAAGGGTCTGGGCCAGAGAGGAGGGGCTTGGGCCAGGGACTGGGCTGTGACAGGGTGGGATGGAGGGAGGCTTCCCTGATTGTGGCATGTGACCCAAAGACACAGGAGCTCATCGGGACAGAGATGGGAGGGGCAGGAGAGGGGCGTGTGGGGACAGGGACCTGCCTGGCGGGGGGGGTCTGTCTGGCAGGGGCACACCACTGCTGGGGCCCTGTGATGGACAGATCTGTGCCTTGCAGGTCACCCACTTCCTCTGGGCCTCCACGACAGTGTCCGGCCTGTGCTACCACGCCCACCCACCATCTCCAACCCGCCGCCCCTCATCTCCTCCACTAAGCACCCCAGCGTCCTCGAGAGGCAAATGAGTACTATCTCCCAGGTGAGGTGGGAGGTCCAGGGCCTCCCCAGGAGCGTCTGTGTGGCCTGGTGCCCGGAGAACAGCCCCTTCCTCTTTTGGGGGTTCAGTCTTTCCATCTATAAAGTGGGGGCATCAGAAGCGGTGATAGCTGGGTGGGAACTGGGCACCCAAGGGGCCAGGGTCATCTCTGTGCACAGCACTGCTGGGGTCTGAGCTGGCTGGAGCTTGTCCCAGGCACTCAGGACCTTGGGACTCTGGGGTAGTCAAGAGCATGGGCTCTGCAACCAGACTGTGTGTCCTTGGGCAAATTACCTAAGCTTTCTGGGCCTCAGTTTCCCCTCTGTGAAATGGAAGATTGAATGGACTAGGCACACAGCACGTGGTGAGCCTGTCTGTGACTACCCGTCCCTTGGCCTCCCTGACCTACTCACCTGTGTGGTGAGGGACGGGGCGAGGTGTCTGCTCTGTCCCAGCCCACATGCGTGCACCGTTCTCTTTAAACCATACCAGATCACGATGGCCACTTCAGAGGTGAAGGGACCGAGGCTCAAGAGAGCCAGGGACTTGTCCATGGTCACTCGGGTGAGCAGCGGGGCTGGGACTTGAGTCCCAGTGCCCCGACCTGCATATGATCCCGAGGTTCCCCTCTTGGGCTTTCGTGGAAGGGGAAGTCAAGACCCCAAGTCTTGGGCATGGGGTGGAGGGACTGGGGGCCCCTGTGACTCCATGACCTCTGCCCCTCGCAGGGAATGTCGGTGCAGCTCCACGTCCCGTACTCCGAGCACGCCAAGGCCCCTGTGGGCCCTATCACCATGGGGCTGCCCCTCGCCATGGACCCCAAGAAGCTGGGTAAGGATCTACACCCCCCACCTGGATGGCCCAGGCTTGGCTCCAGCTGTCCATGTTGGGGGGAGGAGGGAAGGCAGCTTGGACGCTGGGACCATGGCCCGAACTTGCGAGGAGGGTGGCACTCCCAAATCCCCGGCAGTGCCGGACCTCCGCCCCTGGGTAGGATTAGGTGGGGGCCCTCCCTCCGAGTCCCTATCCCAGTGGCAGGTGGCTCACTGCTCTCGCCCATCCCCAGCGCCCTTCAGCGGAGTGAAGCAGGAGCAGCTGTCCCCACGGGGCCAGGCTGGGCCACCGGAGAGCCTGGGAGTGCCCACAGCCCAGGAGACATCTGTGCTGAGAGGTGAGGGCGGGGTGGGGGGGGGGCGTGAGGCCTAGAGTCTGCCCTGCATCCCCAGCCGCTGCCCCTCCGCTCTTTGGAGGAGGGTCTAGGCGGGAGTGGGATCTTTTATCCAAAATCTGCTGAGCATCGTCTACTCCTAGAAGGTCCAGAAGCCTGTCTTCATAACGGTTCACCCATTTAGGGGCAGGGGGTCCTCTGCGTTGCGACACCAAGGGGGCCTTGCAGGTCAGGAGCACCGTTCCCTGGGAAGTGGTTGCAGACACCCTTTATGCCCCATGTCTCGTGTCTTTTAGGGACGTCCCTGGGCTCGGTTCCAGGAGGAAGCATCACCAAGGGCATCCCCAGCACACGGGTGCCTTCCGAGAGCCCCATCACCTACCGCGGCTCCATCACCCACGTAGGTGTCCTGGGGCCCTGCCTCGGGCGGGGGGAGGACCAGCAGGCCGAAGCTCCAGATGCGGCCCTGACCACCTCAGAGCGGTGGGCCAGCCCATCAGTTCCCTCTGGCGTCGCTGTGCGGCCCCGGTCTTCGTGGCTAGGGCGATGTCCTGGCGATAGGAGCTCATGCTCTGGTCATTTGTCCGCTTGGAGCCAGGCACAGTTAGGTGCCGAGCGCCACACACAACGCGCCCCTCGCGAGGCGCTGACGGGAAAGCAGCAGGTAGCCCGAGATACACAGACCGGTCAGAACTGGGCCGATGGCTTCAGAGGATCCGGTGCTTCCGATGGAGTAAACCTCTGAGATTAAGAACGCCTGGGGCCACCCAGGCCAGTGGGGGAGACTTCTTGGGGGTGAGCCCCACAGGAGTCTCGGGGAACAGCATTCCCGGTTTGGGGGGCAGCACGTGGGAGCATCTCTGACACAGGCAAGGACCGGCGAGGGGCCAGGAGGGGGGCTCCCTCCGGGGTGTCAGCGGGCAGGTGCTCTGCAACCTGGCGGAGCCGGCCCCCACCCCTGTGGCCCCTCGTGTGCTGTCCTGATCCCCCTGGTTTTGACTTCAGTCCCAGAAAACAAAGAGGATTCCTCTTGTGCTAGCCTTGACCTTGTGGTGTTGGGCTGCAGTCCGGCATTGCGGCCACGTTTGCCTCTGCAGCAGGGAGTGCGGGGTGACGTCCACCCCCTCCCGGGCCTTGCGGGGGGAGCCGAACACAGGGCCCTCTGGTGTCAGGGAGGGGGGATCAGTTCTCTACCTGACGGGTGGGGAGCTCCCTGCGCGTCTGGGGCCCGTTAAACTCTCTCCTCCCTGGCCAGCAAGCAGGAAGTGTGGCTCCATCACCTCCTGGGGTCCATAACACCCTGGCTTTCTTATCTTCCCTTCCACCCAGCTCCAGACAAGACACTTTACACTGGCCCAGAGTCCATGCTATCATAGCTTGTTTTGTAGATAAGAAGACCGAAGCTCAGAGGTTAAACCTGAGGTCACGTAGCTAGTAAGTAGTGGACCCAGAGTTTTGTGCCCAGCTGCGTCTGGCTCTAGAACATCGTGCCAGAGAACGAGGAGCCAGAACACGCAGGTGTGCATGCACAGACACACGCACGGACACACGCACGCGGACATAGTGCAGACACAGGGCATATGGACAAACAGACATGCAGGCACACAGGGAGACACATGGACCTCTATAGTCACGCACACCCTGCCCCGCCCACACGCACGTTAATGGTGGAGCGTCAGGCCATAGGCTGGCCCGCGGTGAGGTGTCTTTGACCGCGGTGGCCTCAGATCACACCACAGAGGAGAAAGCTCTAGATTTTGAAATAACAGGCTTTTGGAGGCGGCTTCGCTGAGTGCAAAGAACAGGTACCTGGGGCAAAAGTCAGGCCAGGGTATTCAGGTCCCCGCGGGGGCACACACTCAAGCAGGGGGCGGTCTCTCTAGTAAGAGTAACTGCTCACAGAGTCTTTCTGTGGAGTCACAGGTGATCGAAGGCTGACATCTGCAGTTCCTAGGCACCTGTGACCCACACCGTCTCAGTCACTCACACCCCTTCAACTGTCTTTGGTAGAGGGCGGTAGCTGCCAAAATGCATGGGAGTCCGCCTTTCCCACCGCCTCGTGATCGGGTGGTGATGAAATCATGCCCAGACCACACGCACACATCCTCGAACCCGGCGGGCGCTCCAGGAAGCCCCAACACTCTGCTCCCCAATGCTCCCACCCACCCTGGGGGTGACGTTCGTCGGGGCCGCACCCTGAGGCTGCAGGCTCTCGGCCTTAAAATAGGCCTCAGGCCAGCAGTCTCCAGGCTCGCACGAGTCTGTCCGGTATAGTGTCCCCAAGGGCACACACGTGCGTGTGCTGCTGTGAGAAGCCGGGGGGAGCCTGTCCGCATTCAGTGTCTTGCTGTCCCTCTCCTCGCCAACCAGGATCTGCGGTAGAAGTCCAGGGGGTTGCTAGCTGTTGCTCTTTAACCCACAGGGGGATGTTTCTCAGCAGAGGAGTTCCCACGGGGAGACTTGCGGTCCATTGGTCCAGGGCTGGGCACACAGAGGGACCCCCATGTCTGTGAAACGGCTCACGGAATCATAGACATCTTGATCTGGGGACAGCTTGTTTATGCCAAGTGCCTTTGAGAATTGTAGATGCTGGGATTACTTCCATTCTGTAGATGTACAGATGTGTAGGCTCAGAGAGGCAACATGATTTGACAGAGGTCACTCAGCAACTCACTGGTAAAGCTACTGTTTGCCATCCAGCAGTCTGACTCCAGACACAGATTCTGATCCCCACACTCATGTTCTTGGAAGTTGCCCAAGGCAGGATCCTACTCCACGTGACTGTCTTCTTTCTGCTTGAATACCTCCCCTTCTAGGGAGCTCACTCTAAGGCAGTGGTTCTCCATTGTGGGCAATTTTGCCTCCTAGGGGACATTGGGCAATGTCTAGGGACATCTTTGTTACACCTTGGAGGGGGGCAGATTGGGGGGACACAGGGTAGCGTCCAGTGGGTGCAGGCCAGGGGAGCCCAGGACAGCACCCACAACAAAAAAGCAACCGCCCCCCCCCCCCCCCCCCCGTGGCAGAGTGTCGAGGTTGAGAACCGAGGTTCCCCTGGTTTTGGGAAATGGGTTCATGGCCCACGTTCATCGGCACAGCACGGGGGCCACATCTCAGCACCCCTGTCAGTTATCGTCAGTAGTTAAATGTCAGGGCTCCGAGAAGGTAAAACCCACATGGGACAGGTTGGAACACAGACTCCAGGGCCGGACTGCCTGGGTTCCAGTCCCACCTGTGCCCCTGGATGAAGTCACCTAGCGCTCAGCGCCTCAGTCTCCCCCTCTGAAACAGGCATGGTGATAGGACCTGTCTTAGGATTAAATGAGTGAACATATATAAGGGGCTCCGGGTGGTTTCTTTTACACTGTGGGTGCTCAGTAAGCTGTGACCTGGTGTTCTGTGTGGTTGTGTCATCCCCCTGGATGCTGCACACCCAGCAGCACGTGGATGAACACAACGTGTGCACCGGTGGGCCCAGCACATGTGAGCATGTGTGTGTGTGTGTGTGTGTGTGTGTGTGTGGAGCTGGAGGGACCCGCTGTAGGTCTGCTGGTCATGCCCGCGTCATGCCTGGTGAGCTCAGGGGGGTCCCCGGGTAGAGCCTGCCCAGCGCTCACCCCCTCTGCGCCTCCAGGGCACTCCGGCTGATGTCCTCTACAAAGGCACCATCACCAGGATCATCGGCGAGGACAGCCCCAGTCGCCTGGACCGCAGCCGGGAGGACAGCCTGCCCAAGGGCCACGTCATCTACGAGGGCAAGAAGGGCCACGTCTTGTCCTATGAGGGTGAGTGCTATTGTGAACAGCCTCGCGGGGCCCGGGGGGGCAGCCTTATTCCTCCCCATCTGCAGAGTCTTCAGTGCCCAGGAAGGAATCTTTATGTGGAGGGTTGATGGGGGCACAGGAGGAAAGCTGGCCGTGCACCCACGGGGTATTTAGGGGGAGCACAGTGGATGAAGCCCCCCTCAAGAGAGCTCTCAGGACGCCCACATGAGATGCAAATAGAAGTCGCCTGTGAACTGTGAGTCGTGGAAACCCACTCCTCCAGCATGGCTTGTCCACCAAACCCCAGGCTTTGGTGTTTCTGGAGTTGGTCAAGAGAGGAGGGTCCAGAAAAACATGGTCAGGGTAAAAGGCAGCCAGATGTCTGTGGAAAACAGATCTGGGGAGTTTGTGCCCCTCCCATCGGCCTGAGTGGTCAAGAACCGGGTGAAGCATTTTATCCCCATTTTATGGCTGTATGGGGACAGCCAGTGGTCCTCTGTGGCCACCCTCATGGCCCCTTGAGAGAAAAGGAGGCTTGGGATCAGGGGAGGGGGCTGTTTGGCCCACGGAGGTGGCCGCACAGGGAGTGAAGGCTGGGTGATAGCATGAAGCACAGCCAGAGGAGTGGTGATCTGCGTATCCCTGCAAGTATGTAAGCCAGCAGCAGGGAAGGGTTGGCCCGCCTTGCTGGAAGCATGGTGGGGGAACTGAGGCCCAGCACTTTCGGCAAACGCTGTGCTCTAATTGGTAGCCCATGGGTGGCCACCAGGGTGTGACGACCAGAGTGACCCTCCCCCTCTCCTTGCCTCTTGCCCCGTCTCCCCTCCTGGGTTCAGGTTCCACAACCAAGGAGCCCTGCATGGAGGGGAGTTAAGGGAGGACAGCCAGGATGTGTTTCCCAGCATCCTTGGGCGCCTAGGGCTCTGGAGCAGAATGCAGCTCGTGGGCACCCCTCTCGGGGGCTGGCCCTGCAGGGCCCTGCATTGCTTCTCTTCTGATGAGCGGACACCTTTTCTCCTCTTTGTCTGCCTCTGCCCATGCCCCCTGCCCCCTCGGTCCTGGGAAGTGGAGGTGGTACCGTGAGCTGAGGGACGGGCTCGTGGCTGTGTCTTGGGCACCAGTCTTGGTACGTGGCTGAGGGGCCTGCAGTCAAGGCGTTACGGGCAGGACGGGCACAACCTCAGCCCGGGTCCCCACGCCCGGTCTCGCGCTCTCGTCTGTAGAGGGCGTTTGCACCAGGGCTTCTCATCCCTCCATGCTTCCTGGGGCCGGGTGGTTAGGGGGGCAGCGGGGGTGGGGCGCCCTGGCAGCCTGGACAAGTGGCTCTTGTCGCCCTGTATTGGTGTGACCCCCTCGGCTACACTTCTAATCTCTCCATATATATATATGTTTTTTATTTTGATCTGAAATCTCTGCGTTTAAACATCAGTAATTTTGAAAAAAAATTTAGAGCCACAACCCAGTATGTCTGTAGGCCGCTGCTTTGTAGCCTGTGGAGTAGACCTGGAGAAGTAACAAGAGGGGGAGAACCTGTTGTCTTCGAGGGGCAGGACTGGGGCCCTGGGGAGCTTACTTCTGCTGCTCTGGGGGGGGAGGGGCCCCTGGAGGAGCCCTAGCCTGCTGGGTAAGGCCAGGCCTTCCTGTCCTCAGGGCCTGCCTCCCGGCGTTCAGACCCTCAGCCTGTCTGGGGGGCCAGGGTGCACAGCCCGAGGTTCCTCCTGGCTCAGCCAGGCCGTGTCTGCCGTGGACAGCCTCCCTTCTCTCCCCACGTGGACTTGCTACAGCGCACTTACGTGTGCACGCACGTATGCACATGGACACAGACAGGCACACACGGGTCCATTTGTGCCCCTGGCCTCCCTTTGTTCTTGGTGGCCAGGCCTGTGTGTGTATGCGCACACTCACACCCAAATGGTTGTGCATGGCCTGTATGTTCCCACTCTGCTGCTCACACACACGTGTGCACTGATGTTCATGTCGCAAGTCCGCGCCCGTGTGGCGCTTTGTGCACAGGCTTCTATGGCCACGTGTGGTCGGAGACACAACAGCTACTGACAACGGGTTGGGGTTCAGGGTGCAGGAAGCCTTGGTGTCTGTTAAATTCCCTAGACTGGAGAGAGAGGCCCCGGCTGGCCTGCAGGCTATGGGTTCCTTCGGGAGGGCTCAGCTGGGCTTGCTGGAACTGGGCCCTAAGCACCAGACCGCCACCCCTCACCACGAGCATGGTCTGGTTTCCAGGTGGCATGTCGGTGCCCCAGTGCTCCAAGGAGGACAGCAGGAGCAGCTCTGGACCTCCCCACGAGACGGCCGCCCCCAAGCGCACCTATGATATGATGGAGGGCCGCGTGAGCAGGGCCATCTCCTCGGCCAGCATTGAAGGTGGCTGCCCTGCCTGGCTCCCTACCCCAGCGGACACAGAATGCCAGGGCCTAGGACCTGCTCTGGGGGGGCCTCCCAGCTAAGTGGGTTAGAGCAGCAGAGAGAGAGAGAGAATCTGTCAGTGCCCCCTGGAGGGAGGTGGTGGGATGGTTCGCCTGATTTTCCGGAGAGGTAAACTGAGGCTAGGTTTTGCTGAGGCCCAATCTAGAGGCAGCGTAGGGCCCAGGAGTTGGGACACTGCTCGTTGGGTCCAGGGCCGCCACCACCACCACCATCGTGGGGACGGCTGTCAGCGGCCGAAGGGACCCATGCTGGGAGGGCTGGCTCTAACCCCAGCCCCAGCACCTGTCACTGCCCGAGGCTGGCTGAGGGACCCACGTAACCACGACGCTCTTGCCCCTCCCCCAAGGTCTCATGGGCCGCGCCATCCCGCCTGAGCGACACAGCCCCCACCATCTCAAAGAGCAGCACCATATCCGAGGCTCCATCACACAAGGTGCCACCCGCCCTCCGCCCCCACGGTGCCCGCCCCCCGCTGCCCTCACGGCGGCCGCAGCCAGCACGCAGACGTTTGCCGTCACGATGGGCGGGGGTGGGGTGCGTGCCGGCCGTGGGACAGGCGTGTGACACGTGAGCGTGGCCAGTACAGGGGCAGGTTGAAATGCAGAGCAAGGTCATGTCTGTCTTACTGAAAAACAAAAGGAGAAAGCCGAATACTGCCCCTCAGCTCTGTCCTTTGCAGACCTTGTTTATTGAGCATCTGTTCTGGGCTTGCCACTAACGCGGGTGCTCCTCCCGTATTAGGGTGTGGGACTGGTGTTTTCACTTATTAACAGTTCCTAGCAGTGTTGTTACCATGCCACCCAAATTCTCCTGGCTGCTCGGTGGTGAGCCACCTCCTATGGGCCCCTTTTATGCTTTCTGTCTACAGCATCTCATCGAATGTGCACGCCTTGGTGAGGTGTTTCAGTTAATACTATTTTATATATGAAGGGATTGAGGCTCAGAGAGGTCCAGTCATGTGCTCAAGGTCCCACAGCGAGTGAGGACTTGATCCCAGGTAGTCTGGCTCTGGAATCACTGGTGTGTGGAGACCCCAGGTTAGAACGGGCACGGTGGGGTGTGGAGTCGAGGGTCAGCACCCTGTCCTCCTTGGCAGGGATTCCACGGTCCTACGTGGAGGCCCAGGAAGACTACCTCCGCCGGGAGGCCAAGCTCCTGAAACGCGAGGGCACGCCGCCACCGCCCCCGCCGCCCCCGCGGGACCTGGCCGAGGCCTACAAGGCCCGACCCCTGGAGGCCCTGGGGCCCCTGAAGCTGAAGCCGGCCCACGAGGGGCTGGTGGCCACGGTGAAGGAGGCCGGCCGCTCCATCCATGAGATTCCGCGAGAGGAGTTGCGACGCACGCCCGAGCTGCCCCTGGCCCCACGGCCGCTCAAGGAGGGCTCCATCACGCAGGTACGGCGCTGGAGCCAGGCAGGCTGGGCCAGGATGCTGTGGGGGCGGCCGTTAGCCGCTGCTCTGGCTTCTACCAGTGGGGAAACTGAGGCTCCAACTCTGTGGGTACCTTGCCCGGGATGACACAGCTGCTCATTACTGAGCTCCTTTGATTGTATTTGCGCCCCTGTGGGGCTCACACCCGTTATCCCCATTGTTCAGATGGAGAAACTGAAGCACAGAGAATTCCAGCAGCCTGCCAAAGTCCCAGAGCTAACCATAAAAATAAACGGCTGCTGCTGATTGGATTTCTGTTGTGGGCCAGGTGCTGCCTGAGCACTTGGCATCATGCCCTGTTTAGCCCCCACAACGACGCTCTGAGGTAGTTCTCTTACTGTTCTTGTTGTATTGGTGCATAAATGGAGGTTCAGAGACGTTAAATGACTTGCCCAGGGTCACACAGCAAGTGAATGGCAGTTATGAACCTCAAGTCCGGACGTGCCTAAATCTGCAACATCTTTGCTTCTTGGCGTCCCCTTCCCCCCCACCAGCAGGCTGTACCCCTGCGGCCCCGGCCCCTGCCCCCCAGGAAGCCCCAGCCTGGTAGGGCATAACCAGCTCCAACTGTGTGAGAAGCTGGCCAGTGGAAACCGTGCAAGGGCCACTGTCCCTTCCCATGGTCAGAGGTGGCCTGATGGAATGAGGAGGGAGAGTGGGAACCATCCCAAGGGCTGCTTGGCTACGAGGCGGACAGTACTGGGGACGGCATCCCGGGAGGGCGTCACAGCTGGGCTCAAGGTTCACAGTGCTGGGAGAAGCCGTGGGGAAGTTATCCAGCGCCAGGTTTGGCTCTCAGCCTCTGGGCGGGAGTTCCCCATGGATCCAAGAGGGAGGCCAGCCTGATTCTACAGCATTCTTAAAAGCAGGGTGTTTCCCTGCTCTAATTAAAACATTCATGCATAAACTCCGAGCTCCATCACTAGAGACACAGGGCCCCACTCTACCCCGGGCTCCCAAGCCTGTGTCAACAGGGCGGGGGCCTCTCCCAGGTGGCCGGGTTGTGCTCTGGTCCATGACCCCCTGTTTCTTCAGCTGCCCCTTCTGGCCAGAGAGCAAACAGACCTCAGCCCTGACCTCTGAGCCTTGGGCCCTAGGTGGTGGAAGTGGGTTTTGCTGCTGAATTTTTTGGAGTGGCATTGAGTGGGCTGTGGAGGGTCACAGACTGATGGGGGGAGGTTTTCCCCACGTCGGGGTGCTGAGGCTGCAGGGGCCAACAGGGGGTCCCCCACTTGCTCCAGGGAGGGCTGACCTGTGAACTTTGTGCGCCTTCTGCAGCCCCCTCCCCCAGGTGGCTCTGGGGGCCAGGACAGGGGCGGACAGGGCAGTGACGCGTGTGCTGATCTTAGGGTTGGTTAGCAAAGCCCTTTGTCCCCCTGCCCCTGGCGATGTCGAAACGTTGCTCCTGTTTTATGGCTGCGAAACGGAGGCTCCGCGGTTATGTAGCCAGTGCTTCCCCCTTCTCCCCAGGGCACCCCGCTCAAGTATGACACTGGCACATCCTCTGCCGGCTCCAAAAAGCATGACGTGCGCTCCATCATCGGCAGCCCCGGCCGCACGTTCCCGCCCGTGCACCCGCTGGACGTGATGGCCGACGCCCGGGCACTGGAGCGTGCCTGCTACGAGGAGAGCCTGAAGAGCCGGCCGGGGGCAGCCGGCAGTTCGGGGGGCTCCATCACCCGGGGGGCCCCAGTCATTGTGCCCGAGCTGGGCAAGCCGCGCCAGAGCCCCCTGACCTACGAGGAACACGCGGCACCCTTCGCCGGCCACCTCCCACGCGGCTCGCCGGTGACCACGCGGGAACCCACCCCGCGCCTGCAGGAGGGTGCGTGGGGTGCAGGGTGGGGGACGGGCGCTGGGTGGACTCCCCGGCTCAGGAAACTGCCTCCCCACCCACCCTCAGCTTAGGCTGGAAACCGGTGGTACCCGCAGGGCCACCACATACCTTCCACCTGCCTGACCCGTGGCTTCTGCCCCAAAATGATACTCAGAATTATCTTTGCCTCCCTGCCACCTCCAGACCACCACGATTTCCCACCTGGCCTCCCCGACTCCCCTCTTGTCCTGCTATAATCTGCACCCCCAAACACAGCCAGAATTGTCCTTTGAAAAGCTCACATCAAATCATGCCACTCTTCTGCTTAAATCTTTCTAGTGACTTCTCGCCATGGCCAGGGGAGCCTGTAGGACCTGGCCCTGCCCACGCCACATCTCACTGTCCCCATGTTCCTTTATCCACCCCTGGCCCAGTGAGCCGGCTTCCTCCTCTCTGTTCCTTGACTTTGCTCAGGGCCTTTGCACCTGCTGTTCCCTCTGCCTGAAACCTCCCCCACTTTCAGATCATTATCTAAATGATTTCTTTTTGTTCTTCAGGTCTCTGTGCAAAGTCACATTCTTGGGGAGGCTTTTAGGACCCTCCCCCACTGTTCTGGTCACGTTTTAAATTTTCCCTGGAGCATTTATCACTCAGAAATTCTCGTTTGAAGACTAGCTTATCACCTTTCTCCAGCATTAAGTGTCTGCTCCATGTGGGCCGTGTTTCCTGCCTGTTTTGTTCACTGGGGTGGCTCCAGCTCTTAGAGCAGTGCTTGGCATGGGGTAGAGGCGCCATAAATATTTTTTTTTAAAGATTTTATTTATTTATTTGAGAGAGAGAGAGAAACAGCATGAGAGGGGAGAAGGTCAGAGGGAGAAGCAGGCTCCCCGCTGAGCCGAGAGCCCGATGCGGGACTCGATCCCGGGACTCCAGGATCATGACCTGAGCCGAAGGCAGTCGCTTAACCACCTGAGCCACCCAGGCGCCCTCCATAAATATTTTTTGATTGCTTGAATGAATGAATGAACAAGGGAACAAATGAGAGCATGAATGAGTGAATTTTTTAAAAGAACAAAAACACAGAAGTAAATGAGTCAATGAAAACACAGGAGTTGAGACAACGGAACGGGTGGAGGAGGAGTCCCGGTCCCCAGGTCCCAGACAGCCCATCCTCAGGTGGCCTCCCATAAACCCTGGCCTCGGTGGTTCCCGTGTAAGGGGCTGTGACAGTCCTGGCACAGCGGTCCAGTGCTAACCCCCCTGGCCTATCCCCACAGGCAGCCTCTCGTCTAGCAAGGCATCCCAGGACCGAAAGCTGACGTCGACGCCCCGGGAGATTGCCAAGTCCCCTCACAGCGCTGTGCCTGAGCACCACCCTCACCCCATCTCGCCCTACGAGCACCTGCTTCGGGGCGTGAGTGGTGTGGACCTGTACCGCGGCCACATCCCACTGGCCTTCGATCCTGCCTCCATACCCCGCGGAATCCCTCTTGATGCAGGTGATTGTCCTGGACCCATAGAACCCCACAGCAGGGGGTCAGGGGCGTCGTCAGTGTCAGCTCAAGGATGCCTCAGGCATCAACTAAGCTCTGCTAGATGGGGAAACTGAGGTGTTGGGGTGGAGAGACCCAGTAATCATGTGAACAGTTTAGGTTAGAACAGAGGTTCTTTTAGGAGTCTGAGGGACATATGGAGTTAAATATTTTTCAGTGGTTTTCTTTTCCTGCAGAACTTACCAGTGCTTTTAAAATTGCAAATGTATCAAAAGAGGGCTGAAGTGTTGAGTGTTCCTCAGATGGACATGGTCTGAAAATCTGTTTAGAAGGATGCATCCCATAGGTATCTTAGTGATCTACATTTTGGATGCCCTTTGTTTGGGGGAACTTCGATCTGAAGAACATTAGCAGTAGAAGGTACCCCCATGTGTTTTGGGGAGCAAGGGTTTTTCTGTGTCCAGGCCCTCAATTCTGTGTTGTGGGGAGCATTTTGGGAAGAAGCTGTCAGGTATAGGAGTGGGGGGCAGCCTGACCTTCCCCGTCTCCTCCCTGCAGCCGCTGCCTATTACCTGCCCCGACACCTGGCTCCCAACCCCACCTACCCACACCTGTACCCACCGTACCTCATCCGTGGCTACCCTGACACGGCAGCGCTGGAGAACCGCCAGACAATCATCAACGATTACATCACCTCGCAGCAGATGCACCACAACGCGGCCGCCGCCATGGCCCAGCGAGCAGACATGCTGAGGGGCCTGTCACCCCGCGAGTCCTCACTGGCACTCAACTACGCCACCGGCCCTCGAGGTGGGTGGGGCCGGGCACTCGTTGGCAAGTGGGTGGGCAGACCCTCCTCCCCTTCCAGAATCGGCCCTAGTCCTCATCTGCCCGGGGGCCCGCTCGATGGTGCAAAGGACACGGGTGTCCTGGCTGAGGTGCTGGCTGAGGTGGTGGAGTGTGGTGCGCTCGGAGGTCTGGGCAGTGTGACCGCCCTGAGCGCACACAGACCCGGCAGGTGGTGCAGAGTGGTGTGTGCTTTGAGTGAGGATGTGTGTCTGGTAGCCGTGTGCATCCGGGATGCACACATGGGAGGTGCGCACCGGCCTCTGCCTACTCTTGGTACATGGGGTCCTTGGCATTTAAAAAAAAAAGGATCGAAATAGGAGGCTGTTTGTATTTCTGGTTCCACTGATTTGCAAACAGCCTGTAGTTGCTTTGTAAGTGCCTTAAAGTCGCCCTCTGGAAATACTTTTGGAATGTTCTTCTGGAACAACCGAGTCCCAGTTAGGGTCCATTTGGAAGAACCAGTCATGCTAGGTATTTCAGACGGTGAGGACTGAGTACGGGGAACTGATTGTGTGAAGTGAGGGGCTGGAAGAGCAGGAAGAGCATGCCAAGGTGACGCAGGGATGCCAGCAGCAGGACCCAGCCACTCCTGGGCTTCGGGAGCCAAGGGGAGGTGGGGACTGGGAGAGTCTGGCGTTCCGAAGAGGGCCCGAGGGGGCTGGTGCTCAGCAGCAGGAGGGAGTGCCCCGGCTCACGAGGGCGCCCTGCGCTCCAGCTGATGGGGCGGTCCAGCCAGCAGGTGGCCCGGCCCCCCCCACCCCTCCTGCAACCCCCACCCCCACCTCCTCCGGCAGGCATCATCGACCTGTCCCAAGTGCCACACCTTCCCGTGCTGGTGCCCCCAACACCAGGCACGCCCGCCACCGCCATGGACCGCCTCGCCTACCTCCCCACAGCACCCCAGCACTTCAGCCGGCTCAGCAGCTCCCCGCTCTCCCCAGGTAACGCCCTCACCCCCGCCCTGGGTTTGGGATCCTGGCGTCCGAGGAAGGTGGCCGGCTGTCCTCTGTCCACCCCAGAGGACAAGGCCAGGCCCACCCTAAGCGCTGGACTGAATCGCAGGACTTTTGGTTGCCAGGGGGCCCACTCACTTGACAAAACCCTCCGCCACTTCCGCATCCGAGCGGGAGCGGGAGCGGGACCGGGACCGGGAGCGCGAGAAGTCCATCCTCACGTCCACCACCACGGTGGAGCACGCGCCCATCTGGAGACCCGGTAGGGCGTCGGAGGTCCCTGCCCCGGCCTCTGGGGGGTCCTCGCGGGCCACGTGAGGCCTGCTCCCCTGACGCTGCAGCCTGTCCCCACCAGGTACAGAGCAGAGCAGTGGCGGCGGCGGCGGAGGTGGGGGCGGGGGCGGGGGCGGCAGCGGCGGCCGCCCCGCCTCCCACTCCCACTCCCACCAGCACTCGCCCATCTCACCCCGGAGCCAGGATGCCATCCAGCAGAGACCTAGCGTGCTGCACAACACGGGCATGAAGGGCATCATCACCTCCGTGGAGCCCAGCACACCCACGGTCCTGAGGTGGGCCAGGTTGGCACAAGGGAGGGGACAGGGAGAATGGACGGGTGGGTGGCTGGGTGAACGGGCAAGCACTCGGGAGGTAGATGGACGGGGGGGAGGTTGGGTTACGGGGATGGGTAGGTGGAGAGACAGATGGGTTATTGAGTGGGTAAGTGCGTAGATGACAGGTGGTAGGTGGGTAGGTGGTGTGTGGACAGTGGCTGGGCTGGATGAACAGGTAGGTGGGTGGGTAGACGTGACAGTGGGCAGCTGGGTAAGGGTCTGGGTAGGTGAGGTGAGTGGATGGATGGATGGAGGGCATGGATGCGCCTAATGAAGGAATGAAGGAGCCACGCGGACAGTGGGAATATCAAAGGTAAAGGTGCCGAGAATGCGCCTGATGTGGGGGAGGGAGCTTCCCCGGTGCCCCTCCCTGCCCAGGGTCCTTTTCGGAGGCAGGTGCTTCTTCCAAGGTGACGTTTCCGTTCATACAAGTACCCTCCCCGCATTTGGCTGCTCTAAATCATACTCACCACACAGCCACAATTCCAATTAGGGAAAATGACAACCTTGTTTCCCAAAAGCATTGGCTTTGTCCTCCCTGACTCAGATAGACAGCAGTTACACCGAGCAGAAGCACTTGGCTGCTTAGAGCATGGTTATTGCTCATGCATGAAGGCCGGCTGTTTGTCCACACCAGCAATGAGCCGATTAGAAACCGTCATGGGGCGGTCGGGCCTTTCCCACTGGCAGCTGGAGTGAGGGTTAGTGAAGGGTAGGGCACTTCCTCATGGAGACACTGGGCTTGACAGAGAGGCCCCGAGGGCTGGAGTCGGCCAGTTCGCATCCAAGCGCCAGTGTCCTCATCTGCAAAGCGCAGGGATAATTATATTTACCCTGTGAAGATCACAGAGTATACGTTTGTGCATTCCTTTTTCCTGGCTGACCTGTGCTGGGTGTGGGGGACACCGTGATGCAACCCCTGCCTCCTGGGGCTTATCTTGTGGCCTAGACCAGACAGCCATCAGGGAAGGCTGCTTGGAGGAAGAGGCATGTGACCCTCAAGAGCAGCAGTGCTGGGGCGGAGTGCTGGAGAGCACGCCAAGCACATGGCCAGGCAGGCATCCCAGGGAGCCCTGTGTGGCCTCTGGTGGCCGGGGTGGGAGAGCTGGGGGCCCTGCTGTCTTCTCCTCTAGTACCCCATCTCCTGTTCCCCGAGCATTCTTGGGGCCTTTGCCTTTGCTCTTCCCACTGTCTGCGTGGCTCCTCCTTTTTCCTTATGTCCTGAGCAGCCCATGGCTCACCTGCCACCCTTGTTGGCTTCCATTCTCTCTTCACCCCGACTCGTTTTAGAGCCACACTCTGACAGGGGTGCACCTTCTCTGTCACCTTGCATACAGTCTGCTCAACTAGAACGTTTAAGGTGCTTTTGTCTGTCTGCTGCTATATTCCCTCAACGTCTAGAGCAGTTTCTGGAGTAGTGCCTGACACAAAGCAGGTGTTCAGTAAAAAGTCTGGGACCGATGGAGTTGGTGCACGAATGAGCAGGTGAATGCGTGCCGTTGGTACGGCCGTGCACGGCAGGGCCTCGCAGGCCGGGGCGGGCGGGTGGGTTTATTCCAGGGCAGTGGAGATCCGTCGCGGTGCTGAAGTGTGAGCGGAGTGACCCCGCCTCGGCCTCCTGGGCCCGTGCCCCCCGCCCCCCGCGATGGTTTCCGCAGTCCCTTGACCGCCTTCTCTCCTCCCCCAGGTCCACCTCCACCTCCTCGCCTGTCCGCCCGGCCGCCACATTCCCACCCACCACCCACTGTCCGCTGGGCGGCACCCTCGACGGGGTCTACCCCACCCTCATGGAGCCCGTCTTACTGCCCAAGGAGGCCCCGAGGGTCGCCCGGCCTGAGCGGCCCCGTGCAGACGCCAGCCACGCCTTCCTTGCCAAGCCCCCGGCCCGCACGGGGCTGGAGCCCGCCTCCTCTCCCAGCAAGGGCTCCGAGCCACGGCCCCTGGTGCCCCCCGGCTCCAGCCACACGGCCATCGCCCGCACCCCAGCAAAGAGCCTCGCACCCCACCACACCAGCCCGGACCAGCCTGCGCCGCCCGCCTCGGCCGCGGACCTGCACCGGGAAAAGACTCAAAGTAAACCCTTTTCCATCCAGGAACTGGAGCTCCGTTCTCTGGGTAAGACCACCCTGACAGCGGCCACCTTCATAGACGCGATAATCATGCGTCAAATTGCTCACGATAAAGGGCCGCGAGAAGGAGGTTCGCTGGCCAACGACTCCCCTCCCGATGGTAAGACTTCTGGCCCCGCCGCCCACCCAACCCGTCTTGTGGCCTAAAGATATTTTCAGATCTCTGCTTTTTATTTTTCCCCCCATTTTTTGTTGGTTTTGGTATTTTGTTTTTTTAAACTCGTCCTCGTCGATTGCACGCTCTGATGGTTTATCCCTCAAGCTGCTGCCCACCCCCACCCCCCACCCCCGATTTGGGGGCACCTCATCATTTGCACATTGTTTTATCATGATTTTTTTTTTTTTTTTGGATTTTTGCTTTTTTTCCTTTAATGAATGGATCTGTGATTTTGACTTCAACTGCGCCTCCCATCTCCCAACCTTTGCGCCTGTGTTTGGGGAGCAGGGAGTGGGGTGACCCCTGCTGCCGTGTGGGTGAGTCTGGTTTGGAGGACGCCCACCGAGGCAGACTGTCTGGGAGAAGACAGGCAGAGGCGGGAAGCACCCGACTCTCCAGGAGGAGCCGACCCCTGCTGCCTGGGTTGTGAGGGAGTCTTGGGGTGCCCTGACCCATGCCCCCCTTGCTGACCTGCTGCCCAGCATCCGCTGGGAGGAGAGTCCTCTGCTCCCTGCCTCCTATCTCTGGCCCCTGCTCTGGGCCCCTGTTTGCTGGACCGGGGGCGATAGGGACTGGCCCAGGCGGGGTCCTGGGACCTGCGTATCACTCCCTGCCACAGCCCCACTGCTTTCACTCCTGCCTCCCCTTCCCTAGAGACTCGTCTCCCCCCCCCCCCCGGCCCCCACCATCTGGGTGGGTCTGTGTTTCTCACTGTCCCTAGGTCTGTCTCCATCTTCTGGCCTGTCTGCCTGTTTGTCCAACTGTGTTTCTCCTCCACCTGGCACTTGCCTCACTGTTCCATCTCTCTCCTTTCTCGATGCACCCCCACCCCTGGCCGGCCAGCAGCCCCTGCTCTGGCTCGCTCCCTCTCTCCATCTGCCCACAGCCCCCCTCCGGCCTGGGGGCCCCAGCCAGCAAGGGAGGGCGGGCTGGGAGGGGCAGCCACAGCCCCGGGTCCTGGCGCTGGCCTGACCCGGGGCCTTGCCCACTGCAGGTTACCACGGTGGCAGCTACAGCCCTGATGGGGTGGAGCCCGTCAGCCCCGTGAGCTCGCCCAGCCTGACCCACGACAAGGGGCTCCCCAAGCACCTTGAGGAGCTGGACAAAAGCCACCTGGAGGGGGACCTGCGGCACAAGCAGCCAGGTAGGTCCCCACCCTGCCCCTGTACCCCCGTGCACCCCACTTACCACAGCTTACCACCACACTTACCATGAGAGAAGGATCATCGGCGCCCCACTGTGCAGGTAGGAAAACTGAGGCAGCCAGAGGTGGGGGGGGGGATGGGCCCCGACCCCCCAGTTCAGAGGGCAGAGCTGGGATTCAGGGACAGCCCCCCAGCCAGGCCCATGCCTCAGCCCCCCGACCCCCACAGCTGACCCGCTCTGCTCTGCCCGCAGGCCCCGGCAAGCTGGGCGGAGAGGCTGCCCACCTCCCACACCTGCGGCCGCTGCCCGAGAGCCAGTCCTCGTCTAGCCCGCTGCTCCAGACCACCCCAGGGGTCAAAGGTCACCAGAGGGTGGTCACCCTGGCACAGCACATCAGTGTAACTACCCCTTCTCTGCCCCCTCCTCATCACCTTTGAACCTGGGCCGGGAGGCGGTCCCGGGGAAGGGAGGGGGAGGGTCACACGCAGCCTCTTGGTTCTCAGGATAAACTGAGTCCTGGTGGCCCAGACCTGGGATGTAGGGGTTGGCAAGGGCAAGCCATGCCAGGGGCCCCAGAGTCTCAAACTCAGGCATGGTCACCGCCCCCCTCATCAGCTGATGGAGCCCGGGGAGCATGGGTCCACGATCCACATCTCATGTACACTGGCTGGTGGAATCTGACCCATCCAGGGGCTACCACTTGGAGACCTCGGGCCAGGCCCACCGCCCTGCGCACACAGGGACGCTGAGGCTGCTGTAGGCAGGCCTGAAGCACCCGGGAAGCCAAGAGCCAGGCCCGGTTCTGTCCCCAAAGCTCAGCCTAGCCTTTGTTCACTCAAGAAGGTTCTGGTGGGATGGCTGTGGCCTAACTCTGTACTTCTGCCCTGACCTTTGGCCTGCAGGAGGTCATCACGCAGGATTACACTCGCCACCACCCACAGCAGCTCAGCGCGCCCCTCCCTGCCCCCCTCTACTCCTTCCCTGGAGCCAGCTGCCCCGTCCTGGACCTCCGCCGCCCACCCAGCGACCTCTACCTCCCGCCCCCGGACCACGGCGCCCCGGCTCGTGGCTCGCCCCACAGTGAAGGGGGCAAGAGGTAAGTGTTGGGGGCGGGGTGACCTTGCCGTTCAGCTGCTCGGAGGCCTCCGTCAGATGGCTGCTGTGGGAGGGCTGAGCAAGTGCAAGGGCCACCTGCTCTTGTGGCACAGATGAGAAACTGAGGCTCAAGGGGACGGAGGAGTTTGCTCAAGGCCACAGCGCTGGTGGGTGATAGCTGATGTGTGCATCACACTCTGTGGGCTCCAGACACCAAGCTAAGTACTTCCCACGTGTTAACCGGGATTCTCCGCGCGAGCCCAGCAAGGGCAGCCAGCGCTGTCCCCGTGTCACCGATGAAGGAACTGAGGTCCGGAGAAGTGAGTTCATTTACCTCCAGGGATGCAGCCAGCAAGTGGCATAGCGGGGATTCGAGCCAGGGCTGTGCTGCTCAGCCTCCCTGCAGATAGCACACACACTCACTTCTGGGTGCCCCAGGAGCCCTGGGCTTGGGGGAGGCCCCCAGCTCGAGGGGGGCGCTGCACGAGGCACGAGGGCAGGAAGACAACCGGACGTCTTTAGGGGGACAGTGGGGTCCCCGGCATGGGGGGCAGCAGGGGTCAGCTACCAGCCGCGGGCCAAATCCAGCCCACAGTTCAGGAGCTAAAGGTCCTAAAAGAAACTACAGCGGAGACCACACGTGGCGCCCAAAGCCTGGAACAGTAGTCCTCCGGCCCTCTGTAGGAAGCGTGGCTGAGCTCTGATGTAGAGCAGGGCAGGGTGGGGGGGAGGAGTGGAATCCCTGCGTCATTTCAGAGGAGAGCGCACTGAACTCTGACCACAGTGGGGACCCTCTCTCCGCTCAGGTCTCCAGAGCCAAGCAAGACGTCAGCCCTGGGCAGCAGTGAGGATGCTATCGAACCCGTGTCCCCCACCGGAGGGCATGGCAGAGCCCGGGCATCCCCGAAGCGCCATGTACCCACTGCTGTACCGGGACGGGGAGCAGGCAGAGCCCAGGTACCTCCCTGGCACCCCACCCTGCCCCCAGGATGCTCAAGACTCGGCCCCTTTGCCCACTCGTGGCCTCGGTGCCCCCGCTGTGCAGCTGGGGCTCGACAAGGGCTTTAGTGTGTGACTGAGGTCTCTCGGGCCTGCTAAGCAGATGTCCCAGCTTGAGAGACCTCTGGCAGCTTCCCGTGCCTTGGACTGGGGGTGTCTTGTCTTGCGCCAGGCCCCTACTGCCGGCACTTGCTGAGGACCTGAGAAATAAGGAGCTAAATGTGCTTGACCGATCGATCAGGTAGATGGAGACAGAGAAAAAAGCCAGGTCTGCGGGCCCTGGGGAAAAGATGTGGTCTGAGTGCATGTCCAGTTCCTGAGGCCCCTTTCAAGGGGCTGGGTTATTGCACGTAGACGAGGATGACCCATCAGAGCAGCTGGGGCTCTCCAGAGACAGCCTGAGCCCAAGGATAGGTGAACTACAGAGGAGGTTGAAGGAGACGTGGTCCCTGAGAGATGAAGGATGTAGGCGAGGGGTAGGAGAAGCTTGGTTCTGAATTTCTAAGGCAGGTCAGGTAATGAGTGCCCCATTGTCGAAGGTGTGCAAGCTCAGCACTGAGCAAACTGACCTGGGGTATCTGATCTTCGCAGCAGGATGGGCTCTAAGTCTCCAGGCAACACCAGTCAGCCACCGGCTTTCTTCAGCAAACTGACCGAGAGCAACTCCGCCATGGTCAAATCCAAGAAACAGGAGATCAACAAAAAGCTGAACACCCACAACCGGAATGAGCCAGAGTATAGTAAGCACACCCCCTGCCCCGGGAAGCAGGGGCCCCTATGGGGCTGGGAGCCAGCACGGCGCTAGAACCCACAGGGTACTTTCTAAAGCTAGGTGGGCCTGCCGACCATCTCTCCCCCTGGCCCTTCCCCCCGTGTTCAGGGAGCCCCGGGAGGGCTGTCCCTTTGCTGTCGCTGCTGGCTGGTACAGGATGCGGTGCTAGGCACATAGTGGGCACACGGTGAATGCTTGCATGAGTGGCTCTGTGCAAAACCCCATACTGGGTACCAGGGACTGGGGTCCTGCCCACCCAAGAGCCTGTATGTTCCTAGCTCACAGTGCTCATCGTATTTGTGATTTTTTTCCCCCCATGTATGTGGCTCCTGGATGTAAATCCTAACTTTGCTCCCCCACCCTTAGCACAGCGCCTGGCACACAGCAGATCATACATAGCACAGGAAGAACCTGCCACAGTCCCCGGCCGGGACTCAGCTGGGGGGAGTCTGGGGGCATCGCAGAGGCTTTTCGGAAACTTTCTGGGGCTGGAGCAGCAACCTTGCAGATAGTCCCTGGCCTGGGCTGGTCGCTCCAGAGCCTTGCCAAGTGCGGTCCATGGGCCAGCAGGTTGGCAGCCCCAGCAAGCTGGTTAGAGATGCAGACTGTCCAGCCCTGCTGAATCTGTGTGCACTTGAAGCACCTTGCCTAGACAGACAGAGGATGGGTGGGGGGGGTTGCCTGGTGACTTCTAGGACCTGTGGGCCCCTAGGCCTTACCCATCTTGTCACCTGCCCCTCCAGATATCGGCCAGCCCGGGACGGAGATCTTCAACATGCCTGCCATCACCGGAGCAGGTAACGGTCCAGCCTGGGCAACCACGGCCACCAGCCCCCTCCCCGCTCCCCCATCCCCCATCCCCCATGTGAGCTGCACGCTGGGGAGGTTAGGCTGGTCGTGTGGGATCTGGAAGGAGTCTCAGGGAGCGTGGCCTGGGAGGTCACTGGGGCCCTCACCCCAGCCATAGTCACGTGAACGGGAGGCCTGGCTTAGTTCAAGTGTGTCCTGCCCTCTGGACTCCGCAAACCCAGCAGTGGGGGACACAGACTCGCACAAAAGGCTGGTGAAGCTTTGCAAAGAGTCTGCATTAGAATTACATGTCAAGGCCTCTTGGTGTGTTTAGTACAGAATTAGGGGCACACACAACTATCTGGAAACACCAGCTCTCTGCCGGGGCCTCAGGTGGAGGTCTGAGTGTGGACGGGGAGCATGGGCGTGTGCTTGGTGTGCATGGGCTTCGCTCAGGGTCCACGTGAGTGCTTCTATAGAGAGAACACCCATTTTACTCAAAAATTCGAACCAGCTGGGGGAGCAACGAAGATGTATTACAGAGATGGGTGAAAACTCACATGCATTTTTAAACTAAAACTTGAGCCTGCTGTGGTTTTTGGGATTTGGGGGACCCTCGGGGTTGGGTCCCCAGTTGCTGGTAGGGGCCACACTGTGTGTTTCTGCTGCTGCATGGAAAGACCGGGGTGGGGCTTTAGGGACTCACCTTCCGAAGTCTGGTGCGAAGAGACTGAGCAGAGCAGAGATGGGACCGGTGCCTCCGTGGGCAGACCCTGTCTGGTGCGGTGGAGGTCCCAGGGTTGTTTTGCAGGGCTGTGTCCTCTGTGCCCTGAGCCTTCAGTGGGGTGTCTGAGGCCAGTGGAGCTGAGGGCAGATGGGCTAGCCTTCCCGGGGGCCATCAGAGGGGCCTCGAGCCCTGGGAACGTGGTGAGCAAAAGACAACCATTGGATTTTATCAAAGGGTCATCAGGGCCTCTAGGTGGGGGTCTGGACCGGGGCTCGCCTGTCTACCCAGACACTAGATCCAGGGGCCATCGCTGAGCCTCGGACAATAGGGAGGAGACACTTTGGTCGAACCAACGAGATGGTTAGAAATGAAGGTTTCCGGAACTTTGCAGTTCTTGACACAGGCAGTGGACACATAGGCACCTAGGTCCATAGAAATTCATGCAGTGCTGCGATGAAGATCTGTGCTAAGACTTCTGTGTGAATCCTATTCGACTTCTCTGTAAGCAGTTGAGCATGTACACAGAGTGTCCACAGGCCCCGGTTTCTGCTGCTCAGCCCCCTGTCAGACTTTGCCTTTGTAACTGGAGGTAGTCAAGCTTCCTTCCTGCCCGGCACCGTCCGATCGCCCACTGTGACCTTGGGTGGAAGGCTCAGGAACATCTGGGATTGCTAGATGCTGATCTACCAAGAAACCGCCGCAGCCTGTACCCGTCACATCATCTTTTTCACTCTGCACTGTTTTCTTAGTGTGGAGCATCACGAGTACCTTTTTTTTCCCTCTTTTATCTATTTATTTTTTTGAAGTGCCGGTGAAATGTGGCCAAGACACAGCCAAAAAGGTGGAGAGAGTGTGTCCCTGGCTGTGACCAAGTTTGAAGCTAAAAGGAAGAAAAGAAAAACAAAATGCAGGGAGCAAATGGTTGCCGGGAGCGAGATTCTCAGAGCGGCTGAGAGTCCGTGTAGTTCACGGGCGAGCTGGGGGGCAGAAAGCCGCGCTCGCCGGCCGCCTGCTATCCACGCACTTCGCCGGAGTGCCAGTTTTAAAATCCATGCAGACGTTGCCCAAGGACAACAGGCAGAGGGGGCTTGAGCTTCGTGGGCAAAGTCTGGCGTAGCAAAAATTCGGAGAAGAGATACGTCCCCGGGGTTTGTGAAAGTCCCCAGAACGAGCCCCGAGGAAACAAAGGGACAGAACACCCAGTGAATGAAAAGGGCCGGATCCGTGCGGCTATGACATAGCGGGGGTCTGCGGGGGACTGCGGGGGTCTGCGGGGGTCTGCGGGGGACTGCGGGCGTCTGCGGGGGTCTGCGGGGGTCTGCGGGGGACCAGTTTGCTGACGGGACCACTTGGTGACGAGGTGGCCGGGCTCGGGGCGGTCATGCGAGTGTCTCCAGCTCTGCCCTGTCCCCCGCACGCACAGTAACCGCATGGCTACGACCCCCCCTCCACCGTCCGTCTCTGCACCTCTCTCTCCTCGTGGCTCCCGGGCAGGCAGGGGAGAGGCTGGGGGAGGAGAGTTAGGCCCAGCGCGGGGTGGGGGCTGGGGGGCAGGGGGGGCTGCGGGCACTGAGGGTCCCAGACCTCGAGGGGGTCACCTTCCCTCCCAGAGTCTCTTCCTCAGCCCCCACCAGCCCCGGGGACCCAGGGTGGACCCCCCCCACACCCAGTACCAAGCTCTGGCTTGACCTGGTTTCCCAGCTATGTCTGCCCGGACAGGGCGCCCCCCTCTGACTTCTGCCCCTGACGCACGCATGCACGCACACGCACACGCCTTCCCTGACTCCCTTTCCAAGGCCACTTGGAATTTTAAAAGAGAAGCAGCCCCAGCTGGGATTTTGGGGGGGAGGGGGGCAAAGGGGCTTCTGATTTCCCAGAGGGCAGAGTAGGAGAGAGACTGGGGGGTGGTCATCTCGCCTCCCAATCCCCCCAAACCCCAGGGCCCGAGTCCGAGGGGGGCCCCCACCCCATCACCAAGCTGCAGGAAAATAAGGGGGACAGGGAAATGAAGAAACATGTTGCTTTGCCAAAATGTGCTCACTGTGTATTCTCTCTTCTCCTCCCCCCCCCCACCCTCTGCTTCTCTCTCCCTCTCTCCGTTGTCCCTCCGGCCCCTCCTGGCCCCTGTGTGTGTCTCTCTCCCAGGCCTCATGACCTGCAGAAGCCAGGCGGTGCAGGAGCATGCCAGCACCAACATGGGGCTGGAGGCCATTATTAGAAAGGCGCTCATGGGTAAATATGATCAGTGGGAGGAGCCCCCGCTCAGCGCCAATGCTTTTAACCCTCTGAATGCCAGTGCCAGCCTGCCCGCTGCTATGCCCATAACCGCTGCTGACGGAAGGAGCGAACACGCACTCACCTCGCCAGGTCTGCAGGCCTCCCCCGCCTCGGTCCTCCAGCCCCGCCCGCCCCGTCTGTCCCCACCCCGGTGTCCTTAATCTTGTGCCTCCGCGTTCCTCTGACCAACCCCCTCCAGCTTTGGAGCTTGTGACTTTATTTTTGTGCGTGTTTGACGTGGGTCTGGAGTTGGCTAATCCCCATCTGGGCGGGCACAGCCCCGGCCCTCCCCTTGCCCACTAGGTCCAGAGGAGCTGCTGCTTTTCTAAAAACACTCACTGCTGTCCGAGCCCTGCCCTGCCTTCCTCCCCTGCTGGACACAGGTCCCCGGGATGCCCACGTCCGGGCCCGTTTTGCATCTCCTTCGAGGAGATCAGGCTAGAGCAAGGACCCATCTCTGTGTGGATCAGGGTGACCCCTCCTGACAGCCAGGCCCGTGGGTCCAACATTTGCTGGGGCCATTGTGTGTGACCTTGGCTGGCCTGGGACCTGATGGGGTGGGCACCCGTGTCAATGTGCCAGCCCCAAACTCAGATGAGTCGGGGAAAGCAGAGGGGCCGGCTCCCCCTCTGCCCCAGGTCCCCGATCAAGACTGCGTATCTGAGCAAGGAGACTCAGGCCCATTTGTCTGACCTAGACAGTCTGGTTCCAGGCGGTTTCTGGACTTAGTGGGGGCCCAGGCCTGGCCTCAAGGGTCCCGGCTTCTCTGCAGAGGGCCTACGGCCTTCCCAGCCCCGGCACAGTCCTGGGGGCGATGGTCAGGGTCAAGCCAGAGGCCTGAGGCTTCATGCTCGGGGTATCAGCCACAGGGCAGCCTGAGGGGCCTTTGAAAATAGTTCAACTCACTCCCCTAGTAGAAACCCACCTCCAGGTTCGGGCCCAGGGCTGGATCTGTCCCCTCCGGTCGATCTCCTCGGCATCCCGGCGGGGTCAAACTGCTGTCCTCCCCCTCCGTGGTGGCCCGAGAGGCAAGCAGCCAGGGCCTCCCACCCCCACCCTCACCGTGTGAGAGCCGTCTTCACAGTCCAACGTGGCCCTTCCCTGTGTGCCCCCCTGCAGGTGGTGGCGGGAAGGCCAAAGTCTCTGGCAGACCCAGCAGCCGAAAAGCCAAGTCCCCGGCCCCAGGCCTGGCGTCTGGGGACCGGCCACCCTCGGTCTCCTCGGTGCACTCGGAGGGGGACTGCAACCGCCGGACCCCACTCACCAACCGCGTGTGGGAGGACCGGCCGTCGTCCGCAGGTGGGCATCGGGGAGTGGGGAGCGCGTGGGCCTGCTGGCTGTCAGCCCCCCGGGCGCACGGGTCATCGGGAGTCGAGGGGGGCGGGGTGCCCGAGCCCCTGCTGTGTGCAGAGTGCCTGGTCTGGCCTCTTCTAAGAAAACTGCCAAGGGGCCCAGGTGGGGAGAAAGGGTGTGCCTAGGGCCATCCAGGGAAGCTGGCCTCTGGTCCCGACCAGAGAAGGGGAGGGTTCAGGAAGTGAAGAGGGGGCTGATCCCACAGGCGTGGCGGGTCGCAGGGAGCCGGGTCTTCTTGGTGAGCGCGAGGGGCCACTGGAGGGTTGTAAGTGGGAACATGCCTGATCTGATGTAGGTTCAGGAGAGCGCTGGGCCGAGCGGGGCAAGGGCAGAAGTGGCCAAGAGGCCCCCACTGGCCTAGGCCCCAGGTGGCCAGGACACGATATCGCTGAGGAGAAAGAAGCGGTTTTGAGGAACCTCACAGGAGTTAGGAGGGGTTGGGTTGGGACAGTGGCCAGACGGGGGGGGGGGGGGTGTGTGTGTGTGTGTGTGTGTGTGTGTGTGTGTGTGTGTGTGTGTGTGTGTGTGTGTGTGTGTGTGTGTGTGTGTGTGTGTGTGTGTGTGTGGCCAGACGGGGGGGGGTGTGTGTGTGTGTGTGTGTGTGTGTGTGTGTGTGTGTGTGTGTGTGTGTGTGTGTGTGTGTGTGTGTGTGTGTGTGTGTGTGTGTGTGTGTGGCAAGGCCCAGTCCCCAGTGTGGTAGATAGGTGGGCCCGTGGGGGGGTCCCCAGCTCACGGGGGCCTCCTGACGGTCTCTCCTGGTCACTCCGGCAGGTTCCACACCATTTCCCTACAACCCCCTGATCATGCGGCTGCAGGCGGGTGTCATGGCCTCCCCACCCCCACCTGGCCTCCCCGCGGGCAGCGGGCCCCTTGCTGGCCCCCACCATGCCTGGGACGAGGAGCCCAAGCCGCTGCTGTGCTCGCAGTATGAGACGCTCTCCGACAGCGAGTGACTGTCAGAACGGGGTGGGGGGCGGCGCCGGGGCCCAGCAAGTGGCCAGAGCAGCCGGGCAAGGAGCGGGGCAGCCGCCGACTCCCCCCACTGAGGAAGGAGCCCCTGAGTCTGCCTGCGCGCCCATCAGTCCGTCCGTCCAGAGCCGGCATCCTTGCCTGTCTAAAGCCTTAACTACGACTCCCGCCCCGGGCTGGTCCTGTGCAGTGACCTTACTCAGGGGATGTTTACCTGGTGCTCGGGGGGAGGGGCCGGGGAGGGGGCGCAGCGGCGTGTGGTGGCCACACGCACGCAGCCGGGGCGGCCAGGGACCCAAAGCAGGATGACCACGCACCTCCCACGCCACTGCCTCCCCCCTTAACACATTTGGAACCAAAGTCTAAACTGAGCTAGCAGCCCCCGCACCCTCCCTCCGTCCCCATTCCGCTTCTCGCTCTGGACAGACGGACACGGACCCTGTCCAGCCCCCAGTGCTCTCGTCCCGGTCTCCACGGACTGCCCCGGTCAGCGAGACTGCGGGAGACCCAGTTGGGCCGGATGGGCGGGCGAAAGGGCCAGGTGCGGTCTGGGGCGAGCGGACGCTCCACGGAACTGGACTGTTAGTCTCACACGGCGTTGCCGCAGCGGTGGGAAGGAAAGGCAGGTGTAAATGATGTATTGGTTTACAGGGTATATTTTTGATACCTTCAATGAATTAATTCAGATGTTTTACGCAAGGAAGGACTTTACCCAGTATTATTGCTGCTGTGCTTTCGATCTCTGCTTCCCGTTCAAGAGGCGTGTGCAGGCCGCCAGCCAGTGACCCCATCGTCCGCAGGACTGAGGGGGGCGGGGGGTGAGCGCCCCTGCACCCTCCCCCCCTTCCTTGGGCAGAATGAATTTGATGGGTGTTCTGTGGCCGCCATCCGCGCACGGCGGTGGCGTTCTGTCATTTACACACGTTGTTCTCATTAAAAAGCAAATTATACTCAAGTTACAAAGGCTTCTTCTCTCCCTTGGCCTGGGCAGCCAGGAGGGCGGGCGCGTGGGGCCTCGGGGGACAGCGGGAGTGTAACCCTGAAGGGGTAAGGAAACACCCCCCGCAGCGCACCAGACGCGTCCCCTTTGCAGGTGAGTATTTCCGTCCACGGTAAGAATGTCACCATGAGGGGCTTGAACAGTCGCGCCCGTGCTGAGAGCATCGGACATTCATACCTTGAGCAGACGGTATCGAGTCTGCACACCTTGCGGGGGGGGGTTCCCGCCCTCACACCCACGGAGAGGGCACCGCAGTCGTGTTCAAGATGGTCACCGTCAGTTCGTCACCGCTGAGTGCTTTTCACTCCATTCTTGCCGACGTCGTGCTCAGAAACAGACCCTCGGCCGTCACACTTTTCTTTGACTACGAGGCAAAAGGGAGAACAAGCCTCACCTGCCTGGGTCTTGAAACAGCCACCAAGCTGCGGCCGCTTGCAGCTTTGGCGGAAGGTGTCCCCAAAAGGCGCCCCGCGCTTTGCGTCCCGTGTTCCTGACGAGCAAGGCCCGGGTGTCAGGCCACGGACAGAGGCTGTTGGCCTTCGCCTGCTCCTTATCCCCCCGCGGCCATCTCGTCTGCCACCCTGGCCCGTGTCATGTCCTCCAGACTCTCGCCCGGTCCTGGGTCATGGGGCCAGATCCCAACCCCTACTGCCGGGCTGGGTGCCTGATTCTGGAAGGGCGTTCGGGAGGTCTCACTGCCCACCGTCCTGTCTGCCCGCCCTGCACGTGTGTGGGTGTGTGCGGTGGGCCCTCGGGGGGAGCCCGCTGCCTGTTCGCCCGTAAGGGCTCCTCCCCCCACCCCCCCACCCCCCCACCCCGCTCTGGCCTGGCCTCAGGGCCTCCTGCAGCCAAGAGCCAAATAGCCACCTGTCAGCCACTGCCACACGTCACTGGCCCGAATGTGGACGTCGTGCCCACCCCCTTCGCAAGCAGAAGTCCGAGAACCTGCAGCCCGGCAGAGCCAGGGTCGGCCCCCCCTTGTGGGCTGAGGGGCCACCGACTTGTGTCCCTTTCGGGCTCTGTCAGCAGAGTCCTTCTGCAGAGAGCCTGCCTGACGTGTGGACAGCCGGCAGCCAGGGGATGCACACTGCTGGAAGGCCTCCGGCTGCTGTGCCCAGTCCGGGGTCTGCTCTTGGGGGCGGCCCTGGGTCTCTGGGACCCTTAGGGAGCTCTGAGGAATTCGGGAGGCGGGCACTCTGCCCCTCACGGGGGTCTAGGACTAAAAGTGAATCTCCCAAGATCTTCCGCAGGGTAGGCTCTTTCTGCGCATCCTGCTTAGCCTGGGCGTCATGGTCCTGGAATCCTCCCTGCCCCTGTCCCTCAGGCTCTTGGCCCAGGGGTGCTGGCCCCTTGCCCCCCCCCCCAGGGACAGACACCCCCAAATACCCAGAGAGGAGCCCAGCCTGGCCCAGCCAGCTTGCTAACCGGCCGATGTGTCTGGCCAAGGGGATAGCGTTTATTCAGTTCCGAACCCGCCGGGCAGGGCTCTGATGAGGTGTCGCCAGCAAGGGTGGCCGCGGGTCCACGGCACTTCTGCCCCTCACCAGACTCCAGCCTTACGCTCGGCACTGCAGAGACCCCATGGGATTCGGGCAGGCAGAGGAGAGAGAACCAGGGTCCCCTGGAGGCAGAAATTGCCATCCCGTGCCCAAGCTCCACACTGCTGCTGCCCAGTTCCCCGGGCTGGCCGGCACCCCACCTCCCCAGGGTGTGTATCTGGGAGGCCCCAGGAATGGGGCTGGGGGAGGGGCCCAAGTCCTCCAGGGACTCTGCCCAGCCTCCCTGACGCTCCGTATCACCCTGAGTTTCTCCTGCCAGCCTGTGGCATGAGGCAAGATGAGCAGAGAGGC
Organism: Zalophus californianus; assembly: GCF_009762305.2. Lineage (NCBI taxonomy): Eukaryota > Metazoa > Chordata > Mammalia > Carnivora > Otariidae > Zalophus > Zalophus californianus. The sequence goes on from NC_045608.1 coordinate 5,798,099, forward strand.
CTGGAGCCTGGCCTGGTGGTGACGTTCTGTGGAGCCTTGGGGACATTGTGAGTGCCCCCCCGCCCCCCTCCCCCAGTGGCAGTGGGCCTCGTGCATCCCCCCACAGGGTTCTGCCGGGCACCTGGGCTGTAGTATTGAGGCTGGCAGGCAGGTGGCAGTGTCGGGCCAGCAAAGGGTCCTGTGCTGGCCAGGGCCTCCCTCCTCCACTGTGGGCGTAGGCCATCCAGGATGGGTCAGGCTGTGTTGGCCACACCAGCCACCAGGGTTGGGCCACACGTGCCGGTGCCACCCAGGGTCCCGTGGCGCCTCCCTCAGCCGCAGTTAGACCAGAGTGATCTGGGAAGGGGGCGCAAGTCTCAGCCTACATGGTCCTCTCCGCCAGCCCGTCTCCGTGGCCTCAGAGCCAATGCCCTCTAGCACCTCTGTCTGTCTTCCTCTGCGGGCCAGTGGCCCTGACCCAACGTGGGGGTGTAGGGAGAGCTCCTGGCCACCCTATCTTCCACCCTCCATCAACCAGTCCTCAACCCCCAGAGAGTTCGTTCCACCCCAGTCTTGTTTGCTTTTCTCACTGTTCCATCTTTGAGACGGAGGCCCATGCTGTTCCCCGGAAAACTCCTACACACACTTCAAAACCCAGCTGGGATAGTGCATCTTCTAAGATCTCCTACCTCACCACCTTCTCTCTCTGGGTCTCTGATAACACACTGTGACTACCCGTGTCCCGAATCGGACAGAACCCCTCAAGGGCAGAGCTCTTGTTTTTCCCTCCTGCCCTGTTGCTGACTGAGCTCCCCGGGCGACAGTGTTGGGTTGAACGGACCCTGTGAGGAGCAGATCTAATAGGAGACCAGCATGTGATCTGTAAAGTGAAGGACTGTGGTTGGCAAAGGTCCGCGTGTCTTGGGACATTGGGAAGTTGCCTAAATGCACATTCCTGGGCCCGGACGAGAGAATAGGAATGTGAATCCGTAGATCTACGATTCGGCCTGAGAATCTGTGTTCTCAGCAAACAGCCCCAGCGTTTCTGATGGGGTGGTCTGCCGTCCTCAGGACGGTGGCGGGGGTGGGTGCCCAAGGTCGGAGCTCGACCCCGGCTGAGAACCTGGCTCCTCCCTCTGTCTGGCCGGAGGTCTCCGGTCGGGGCTCATGTGGTAGAAGGAGGCCCGGCCTAAAGAGCCATCGCCCACAGGGAGGGCAGGGACAGACTGGTCCCCAAGGCACTGGGCTTGGCTCAGGACAAACCCCCCTGGGGCTAGGGGATGCAGACACTGTGACAACAGAACTGGAGCAGTCCGGGTGGCTTCCTGGAGGTGGTAGCTCTTGGGAGGGCGGGGGAGGGGAGGATGGTCTGAATGGAGGGAGCCTGTGTGGGCCGGGGCTGGGAGGGGAGACCAGACAGGGACATTTGGGAGCCCAGGGTGGCCACATGCAAGTCAGTGTGGGGGCCCAACAAGGTAATTTGCTGGTTTTCTGAAATTGGGGTGACATGGGCTTGCAAGCGTGTTGGTTGGATTGAGAGAGAGAGAAGCCTCTGAGACCAGTGGGGGGCCAGGATGGGGTGGCACAGCAGAGAAGGGCAGGACAGAGCCCCCCCCCCGCCGCCGGGGGAGCGGGTCAGGGCAGGCGAGGGCTCCACCCTCACCAGCCACTTGACGGCTGTGTGACCCTGAGCCAGCCATTTGAACCCCCTGGGCCTCAGTCACCACCTCTGGAAAAGGGGGTTGTTGTTCGCTTGCAGAGACCCTGTTCCCTCACCTGTGCGGGAGCCAGACGGGGCCACCAGGCAAGGAACGGACAAAGAGGGTTTGATAGAAAATGAAAGGGGGCTCTGATTTGCATGTTTGGGGAGTAAAGGGATGGCCAGCTGCTGGGGGGGGCGCTCCCTGGCCATCCTGTCCTCGAGAAGGCCAAGGAGGGCCATCGTGCGGATGGATCCTCCAGGGAGCCCGGGGACTTGGTGGCCGTGTGACAGACCGGCGGCCGGGCCCCGCCTCTGCACTAGGACTTCCCCCCAGCGACCTCCCAGGCTCCCCATGAGGATGAATGGGCCAGGCGGCCTGCAGGTGGGGCGAGTGCTCCGACGCCTCACCAGCTGCCCTTGTCACTGCCACTCTGGGGAGGAGGGGGCAGGACCATGCCCAGGGGACGGGGACACCTGTGTGGGGGGAGGGGGCTGCCAAGTTTGATTCGAGGCTCGTGGCTGTGAACCCGGAGCCGGCAGGAGTGACCGCAGCAGAGGGTCAGGAGGGGTGTTTGGGGCCAGAGCGGGCCCGTGTGAGGGGCTTCTGCCCGGGCGCGGGCGGCGGAGGCCCTGCCCTGCCCCCGGGAAGGCTCCCGGCCCGGTCAGCTGCCGCAGAGGCTCGGCAGACGCCAATTCTCACCTCCCACAGCCTGGGAGGCGAGAGCGAGGGCCCATCTGGCAGATGCTTAGAGACGTTAATGACATGCCCTTTTTCCGGCCACAGGGCCTGTCCCCAGTGTGGTCTCCTGCGCCCAGGGAACTGCGCGAGTGACACCTGCCCCCCCGCCCCCGGGGCCTTCCTTGTGTGTCTAGGTCCGCGGCGCGAGCAGAGCCGGGCAGGTCACACAGCCTGAGCCTGGGCACGGGGGGCACCGCGCTCCGGTCTCTTCATCTGGGGGGTGGAAATCCCAAGGATCTAGATGAATCTGGCATCTCTTCTGCTTGGCCTCCAGGTCTTCTGGGTTCCCAGGAAAACCGGGGTGCGCTTGGGGGCCTTCCGGGCAGCTGCTCTTGCTCTCCACTTTGTCCTCCTCCCAGGCTGGGCCTCACGGAGCCCCCTGGAGACAGGGAGCAGTCAGGGACCCCACCTTGCTGTGCTCTCTGTCTGGGAGAACTGGCCGTGGCAGAGCGGACGTCCGGAAAGAGAAGGGAAAGGCATCGTCTTGGTCCCCCGAGGGCGAGGACTCCTGCTGGGGGGCCCAGGCAGGGGCCAGAAAGCTGCAGCTGGAGGCTGCCAGCCACCTGTGCACCTCGGAAGTTGCTTCTTGAAGGGCGACCCCGGGGGCACCCCCAAGGTCGCTGAGTTCACCGACAGCATAACTGCCGAATCATCATACAGGTCCAGAAGCCCAACCCATTCTTCCTCCAAGTGGTAGGAGATCAAGGTCATGGTTGAAATGGAGCTTGTGCAGTTGGATTGCTTAGGAACAAATGATGTGACCGCCAGCACCCATGTCCACACAGAATCCCATCTCTAAATGGGCTGGGTTCTCAGCGTCCCTAAGGCTTGTCCACACAGCCCACAGAAGCCTCGGGAGTCTTCCTCAAAGTGACCGAAGCCTGTCCTTGACCCTCCCGGTTTTCAGCCCCTGGCCCCACCCTGCTAGAGACCATCCTCCATCAAAGGCAAGGAGCCAAGGGGGTACGATCCTGGCCCTGCCTCCCACTCGCTGTGTGACCTCAGGCAAGTTACTTAACCTCTCTGTGCCTTACTCCTCTGTAAAATGGAGATACAGGAGTGCCCCATCTCAGCAGGTACGGCTGACCGGAGTGAAACCACATGGGATGTTTCTTCCAGCATCGGGAGCACACTGGGTGCTGAAGGAGCACGCTTTACAATTACGCCATCTGACACGACGGCAGGCTCAGGGCCCGGCATCAGGGGCCACAAATGACCCTGTCCATTGTACTCCTGCGACCCACCCCCTCGAATGAGGGGTCTGTCCCCTGCAAAAAGCCTCTATGTCAAAACGCACCCCACTGCTCAGCCCACCAACTCCAGAGCCCCAGGGAGGCAAATTCCAGTTTGAATTTGCAGCTCCCAGGGGACAGTGTCCCGTGGCTGCCGAGCGTCTCCCTAATAGCACTCACAACCCGGGGCCCCAGGGGCCCCTCCGAAGACATGGACGAGGTGGAGAGAAGTTGTAACAGGGGTTGGGACGACCTTCTCTGCAGAGGCAGCCGGGGCCCTTCTCAGGGGGGGGTTGGGGGTATCAGTGCAGGGGGCTGAGATGCTGGGCACAAAGCATTTGCGTACCAAAAAAATGCAGATTCCCAGGGTCCCTCGGAACCACCCCCAGACCCGAATCCCATGGTGAGGCCTGGGTCTCTGCATTTATTCACCAGCTCTTGGGTGAAGCCGTGCCCACTGAGGCTAAGGGGTTGGGGTACAGGGTTCTGAGCCTTCTGAGCACCTCCCTGTTCCCTGTGAGCAGAGGAGAGGCTGAGGGGAGGCGGGGTTCCCTGAAGCTAAGCCTGGGTGGGAAGAAGAGGGGTGGTCACAGAGTACAGGGGCCGATGAAAACCTGTCCCCCTACCCCATGGGATCTGAGGGGCTCAGAAACACAGAAGGGGGAGCGTCTTTGGGTTTGCACATTTTATTAAGATGATCAGTCAAGTTCTTAAGTTATTCCTTTGTTAATCAGACTGTGGAGAGAACATGCACCGTCTGTGTAGATATATAAAAATATATCAGGCACTCTGCCTCTCTTGGACGTGAGCTCAGAGTTGCTTCTCTCACCCCTGTCATGGGGGTGACCAAGGGAGTGGCGGGGCAGCCCCCTACCCACCGGGTCCATTCAGGCCACACTGGGGGCTCCTGGGGCACCAGACCGTGGTCCCTAGGCCCTGGCGCGTCCCGGCATCACACGCCAGGTGAGCCCTGCGGCCCATGTGGCATCACCATGTGCAGAAACCCCCATAGTATCTCTTTAAGCCAACAGCTGAGCCCGGACCCTCATGCAGGTGACGGCAGACGTTCCGAGCGCTTAGACACCTCCCCTTGGCACCTCGCACGGAGGCTCCTGGCTGAGAGTCCTGCTCCTGCTGGGGTTGCACGGACAGAGGTTGGCAGGGATGCCCTGGGGGCGAGGCTCCGGCCTCAGAGCTCCCAGGCCTCCATTTAGGCGGGCTATGCCCTCAATCTCTGTCCCTGGGGACACAGGACACGAGAGCCGCTCAGGCAAGGTCTTTACCAGCACGAGCCCTGGCTTCAGCGGCTGGCCTGTGCCCAGCCTCCCGGCTCAACGACCCCCCGATCGCTCAGCCTGGGCCACTCGCCAAGCCACGCACAGGTGAAGGGCCCACTTTGGAGACAGCTCTTCCCAGGAGTGTGGGTGCCTGGGGTGGCACCCCCCCTTCCTTGGCCCACGGCCTGGGAGCCAGGCTGGCAGCCCCGGACAGACGGGATGGCCGGGGGCCTGGAGGGGCTGCAGCAGCCCTCCGGCCACGGCTGCTCTGGGCTCCATGGGCACGCCACCGACGCCCACCTTCCCTCTCCGGCCAGAAGGCTGGGGTGGGCCACCACCCACCGCATCTTCAGAGAGCCATGCCCGCGCGGCCTCACCCGCTTCTGAGCTAATAAAAGAGACGTGTTTATGGAGTCCACCACACTGGGATGGGCCTCCCCCACCTCCCTCCTGCCCCGGCTCCAGGCTGAGCCACGGAGTCCGTCCTCGAGCCCCCCAAGTCCAAGGTCACTGGTAGGGGGGCGGCCCCGCCCCGTCAGAGCGCCGCCACGGGCCCCAGGAGGCGGGGGTGCTCGCACAGCTGGAGCTGCACGCTGGAGGTGAACCAGCGGCTGGGTCGGCCCAGGCTGCAGTGCAGGGTGGTCCGGAAAGTGCTCCTGGCATGCTTGGGGAAGATGATGGTCGTGCTGCAGAAGTGCAGGGCACGGGGCCGCGGCTCCAGGGTCAGCTGGCTACGGTAGTTGCGCCACGTGCAGTTGGGTGCCGCCACGATCGTCTCGCTGTAGGCCGTGACCGTGGGCACGGGCGCGTAGAAAACGTTGTCCCGGAAGTGCTTCTCCGAGGCGTACTTGACCTCCGAGTTGCAGCTGGGAAGGGTGGGGGGGGGGGGCCGGGAGGCAGGGTGAGCCCAGGATGGGGGCTGCCCCTGCCCACCTGTGCCGTCTGGGGGCGGGGCTCTGTGAACATGGGCAGGGCGCCGCCGAAAAGAATGGCCTGGGCTCTCCCAAAGTGTCAGGGCCAAAGGGCAGAGGAAGTGTGCCCGCTTGCCGGGCACTAAAGAGGTGGGACTCAACGCGGCCCGTGACTCGGGGCGGATCCCGAGTTGGGCTAGAAATCTGCCGTGAAAGGACACGTGGGGGCAGCGGACGAAATCTGTGCCGTGGGGATGCGGGGGGTGGTGTCACTACACGGGAGGATGTATGTCCCCGCTCTCGGGAAGGGCGCTAGAGGTCGGGATGCCACCAACTGCCTCTCTCCAATGGTTCAGACCAAAGTTCCGTTTATGAAGAAGGAGAGCGCGTGCAGATGTTCAAGCAAACAGGACAAAATGTAAAGAAGCAGTGACTCTGTTTAACGGGGATGCGGGGCTTCCTTTTGCTCTCCCTGACGCTTTGCTCTAAGTTTGAAATTATACCAAAATAAGTGTCCCCAAAAAGTAGCTTCGGCACCCCCAGGTGCGTGACCCCCTTACAAGCGAGCAGCTGCTCAGTGCCCCAGAGCTCTGCTTCCAGACTCCAAAAAGCAAACTGCAGGCAAAAGCTCGGGGAGGGTGGGGATTGTACCTGCCTCGTCCCCCATCGCAGCCCCACAGACGGTCAGTTCGTGAAGGGAATCGGAGGGCCCGAGAGTCAAGCTCTCGTGCACCCGTGTGGGGGCGGCTGGTCGTCTTAGTCCACATTTAAATAACGGGGGCTCTTTGGGAAGAACGAACGGTCAAGCGGAGCCGTCTGTCTCCTGGGACCGCATCCGGAGCTGGGGGGGGGGTTGGGGGGCAGCGGGTCTCCCTGGCCAACCCAGGTTGACGTGGTCAGATCTACGCCCGAGGATCCTGTGGATATACGGGCAAGACCCGTGGGCCCTGGACTCCACCTCCGAGAACCCTGATCCCCAGAAGCCCTCCGAGGAGGGCAAACCAATGCAGGAAATCTCCTGGTGGGGTCACCTTAGCCCAGAAGTCCAGATGCACCTAAGATGTCCCACACACGGGAGCGCACCTGATACGGGTGCAGTCAAGGACTCCTCAGTAGATAAAGGAGACACAACAGTCCCAGGAACCCAGGGCAACTCTGTGTTCACGTGACACCTGCCAAGCCCTGAGCAGAAAAGGGGGTCCCCGGCTGCCTGTGTGGGGCTGGGTCACAGATACCAAAACATCTGGCGGGGCCGGAGGAGGGAGGGAGCTCCGCGAGGTGTGTGAGGGCTGATCGTTGTGCAGACTTTCTGGGAGGTTGGATTAAAATAAAATCAGCCAGATTTGGGAAGAAGGGCAGGGGGGAAATGGCCCGGTGCAGACCCGGAGCACGGGAGAGAGACAGAGAAGGTCCCCTTGGGTCAGCGTCTCTTAGAATCAGTTCATCGCTGGCCAAGCCTCGGTTTTACCTCCTCAGGGAGCAGCAACCAGAGGGCTGCCCAGGAGGGGACGGGGGCGGGGGGGCCTGCCGGGCCCACAGCCTGGCCCCCCTTCCCCACGGGGCATCAGGACCAGCGCCTGCCGCATCCCCACCCGCCCTGCAGCCCCACTCACCGGATCTCGTGCGTGGGCTCTGGGTGCACCTCAATGCTCTCCCCAAAGAACACAGGCAGCATCCGGGGCCTCATCTCAAGCGCTGGGGAGTGCAGGGGGCGGGCAGGGGGCTGTAAGGAGAGCCATGGACACGGGGTTACACAGCCCTTCGGCCCTGTGGCCCCAGCTCCCCACGGGGCATGAGAGGGCTGCCCCACATCCTTCCAGCCCTGGCTTGGTCTGGAAGCCTGCTTCGTGGGGTCCGTCAAGAAGCCCCCCCCCCAGCACAGCCCCCTGAGCCCTCGGCTCCCCACCCACCAGCCCGCCCCCCAGTTCCCAGGCTGTGGTAATGGCCTCTCCCTGCAACCCCCAGCCCACAGCACGCCCCGGGAGCCGGCTCAGAGCCCTGGAGCGCTGGGACCCCGAGCTCCAGGCCCCCCAGGCCACCCCCCGTGCTGACGCAGGTAGTTGGGAGCCCTGCGGGCGGCTGAGACCACCTTGGCTCCTGACCTTGCCTGGTGCCGCCCGAGGCCGAGGGCACGCCTGGGTCTCAGGCTGGCAGAGAGGGCCCCCGCTCCGGGAGGAGGGACACAGCGGCGCGAACGTCCTCAGGAGGTGGGGACACCTGAGCCGGGCAGGGACCGGGAGCCGCTCCGTCTGAGGCCGGCCCTCAGCCCCGCCTCCTGTCTTACCTCCAGGGTGGCTACCAGCCCATCGGCCGCGAGCGCCCTCGCTCTGCCTTCCGCTCGTGGGGCGACAACCCACCCCCAGGCCCCGGGGGCGAGGGGCACGTGGCACGGCCGGACCCAGGGTCTCACGCCGGGGTGAGGTCCCCCATCGCTGACCTTCCTTCTCGGGGGACGTTCAAGATTGCGGCCTCTTCACCAGCCTGAGGCCCTCAGTTCCTCTGGAAGGCAGATGGCCCGGGTTTCAACGTCACGGTCAAGCCATGACGAACGCCGAGTGAGAGCCAGAAAGAGACCTCTGCTTTCGGTAGAGCAGGGCCTGGGGATGTTTGTGACGCAGCGTCACCTCACGTCACCAGCCCGCACTGATACAGGTGTCCCACGCGGGGCCACCCCCCAGCCGGCCTCTGCTGTGACTCCACGTGCCCTCAGCGAGCGCTCAATGAGCTCAGGGGGCATGGCGGGGGGCCTTCCATTCGGTTCGTTTACGGAGCCTCTGTGTGCTCTCCTGGGATCCAGGCTGCGGCTCGCTGCCTGAATCCTCCGCTGGTCTTCACAGGACCCGTCAAGGACTAGAATTCCAACTGCGGTGAGGGCTGTTATCCCTGGGCCGGCGCAGGGGCGGGCTGTGGGGGCACTGACCGTCGGGGAATCCTGGAGGGCTTCCCTGTGGAAGTGACCCTTGAGGCGTGCTCTGACGGGTGGAGTGGAGTGAACTCTGGCCCCACAGGTCACGGGGACTGCACTTTCACGTGTCCCGGAACGCCGCCCAGTCAGGCCCCTGAGGGGTCACCTCAGCCCCAGACAGCACCCCGACCCCAGCCCTGCCTCCCCCGCTCCACCAGCTGAGATGCACGGGGCCGTGGGACACAGATGAGGCGCAGCCCGCCCCCCCCGACGCCCCCCGTCACTGCCCGCTCCTCAGCTCCTGCTGTGTCCGCTTGCCACCCGCACTCCCGACGCCCTTCGTCTTCGGAACGGATCTCTCTTCCTTTTTCCTTCATCACCGTCCTGCCCCTGAAGTCTGGGGCTGCCTGCAAACCACGCTCCTACGTCTTACCATCTAGAGGAAGTTCTCCCACGCGTCTCCTGCAACCCCCACCTCTGGGGACGCTGCTCTGGGGCTGCCCTGTCCCTGCCGGTAGCCACTAGCTGCGTGGGCTGATCGCAGTGTAACCTGAGTACCGCTAAACCAATGACAAATTCCAGTCGCCCGGGCTGCCCTTGAAGGGCTCAGCAGCCGCGTGAAGTCATGGTTCCTGTACCATCGGTGCGGGTCTAGAACATTCCCACCACCGCACGAAGTTCTCTTGGACAATACCGTTCTAAAGGATATTCATTTTACCCAGTTCTCTGGAGGGTCCTAAGACGCAAGCGCAAGGGCCCCGCCTCCAGGCCAGCCCCCACCCCCCGGATCGGACAAGATGAGGAATCACATGCTCAGACCAAGACCTGATTGTTTATCGACCTGAGATTTCCTGGACCTGTCCCCTCCCCACCCAGCTCCTCCTGGTCCTCACCGGAATGAGGATAAATCCCAGCAGCCCATGCTTTGTGAGCTCTGACGGCACCAGGCACTGCCCTGGGCACTCTGCATGCATTCACTCCTTTGACCGGCCGAGAGCTGCTATTAGCATCCCCATTTTACAGATGCTGAAACAGAGGCCCAGAGTGACCAAGTAACTTGCCTGAAGCCACACAGCTAGGAAGAGGCAGAACTAGCATTCGAACCCTAGGGTCTGGTTCCAGAGTCTATGCCCTCAACTCCCACTCCTCAGCTGCCTCCCGCACGCGTGGGACTGGCCCCTGCCCCCGTATCCCTCACGCCCTCGGCCACACGGCCACTGCCTCTGTGCCTCGGCTCATGCTGCTTCCTGCACCGGGAACGTCCTTCTGGTTCCTTCTCCCCTGGTCCAGTGCTGCGACCCCTTTGTTGTCTCTCACCCCCAGACCAGGAGCTCCATAACGTCCAGGACCTGATGGGCTGTCTAACCCAGGGCTGGGCACCTCACGGCACCTGCACCGTTGAGAGGTGAGAACTCTCACGTGCAAAGACGCCCCCACCGACTCGGTAGCCCAGGGCCGGGTCCAAGCCTGTCTGGGGTCAGCCTACAGACAGGATCGCCGGCAGCCCCTCCCCAGCCGAGCACAGCGTCCCCAGAACAAGAGCCAAGGGCCACAGGGAGAAAAGATCGGAGGCTTGGAGGAGGAGGAGGTCCCCCAAAGCCCCCAGTAGCTGTCCTCAAGGTGGCCCTATGTCTCGCTGGCATTTACAGAGGGAGTGGCCCACGAAGGGCCAACTGCTGTCTCCTTCCTGGGAGCGGCAGGTGGAATAATGCCCCAAAGATGTGCGTGCCCTAATCTCCGGGACTGTGGTGTGGTTAGGTTAGGGAGCTTGAGATGGGGAGGGGACCCTGGGCTAGCCGGCGGCCGGGCGCGATCGCTCGCAGGCGTCCTTATCTGAGGGAGGCAGGGGGTTGGGGTCAGACTGAAGACACTGCCCGGCTGCCTTAGGATGGGGGAAGCGGCCACAAGCCAACGGATGCAGGCAGCCTCTAGAAGGTGAAAAAGACAAGGCACGATTCTCCCCTCGACCTTCCACAAAGGAACGCAGTCTTGCCCAAACCCTTGATTTTAGCCTGCAAGACCCACTTCAGACTTCTGACTTTTGGAGCTGTGAGATCATAAATATGTGCCGCTTTAAGCCACCATGGGGCTGTCTGCTCCAGCAGCACTGGGAAGCCATCCGTGCCCTGGAGGACTCGGGGCAGGCAGCCCCCCCTCTCTGGCCAGCAGCCTCCTGGTCTCCGAAGTGGGTGACGGGCCGCAGAGCCTGCAAACGTGTGGGGCAGGGCCCGGCACAGAGCAAGCCCTGTATACAAACTGGTTTGTAGCAGGAGTTTTCCTTCCCATGAAGCTCCAAGGGAGGGGGGGCCTCCCTGGACAGCAGCACAGCCACATAGCCCACACCCTTGCGAGCTCTGAGACCACACCTCCAGAAGCAAGCACACACTTTCCGGAGACTGAATTTGAAGGGGCAGGAGGACAGTGACAAGATTTAAGCACTTCGGGCAACCTCCGCGGCTCATCTGGTTACACCAACGGACCCCACCTATACAACTCCATGGTTTGATGTTTATCAAAATAATGCTCTCTCCCCAAAGGCATTATCTAAAGAGTGGCATTTCCCCAAAGGTGTACAAGCGTTTGCAGAGCACCTACTGTTTGCCAAGCACCTGCTGTGGGCTGAACACCTACTGCGTGCCAGACCCTGTGTGGGTGGGATGAGGCACAGTGCCTCCCAGGGCGCCTCTTGTTCAAGAGGGCATGACATTGGCTAGGGAAGAAAACAGAGAATGATGCAGGCGTGTGAGGGGACTAAGGTTTCTGGAGATGTTTCTTCTGTCCAGATCGGCGGAGCGGCTGGAGAGAGACAGAGGAAGCCTGATGCTGGTTTTCATCACCCCACCCTGCTCTCCCACCCCTCCCGAAAGAATAACTCCCAAGCTAGGGAGCAGGGAGGACAGCTTTGAGGGGCAGAGCCTTCCGTGCTGTTGCAGAGCTGAGCAGCACCATCCCCTGGGGTCGACCCAGGACAAAGAAACTGCCAGACCTTCTGGTACCTCCCCGAGCGCCCCATGGGAGCAGCCCCATCCCGGCCGGACCTCGCTCCCTGGCTGGCTACCAGAAGAGGAGACAAGACTCATTTCACAGGCTGGGCTGGGAAGCTGGAGCTCTGGGCACCGTTTTCCAAAGGGCCCCAGTGGAAAAACATCTAAAATCTACCCAAACTGCAAGTGCTGTGCGAGAGATATGGGAAGCCAGCAAAAACCTAGACGTAGGCTGGCATCCAGCGGGCCTGTGTGGCGAGACAGCTCCGGAAGTCACCGCCAAGGGCCCAGGACAGCCCTGCAGGGCTCCAGGGACAGGCGCAGGGGGAAGGTGGTGGCGGCTGCGCAGTGCTCGGCCTCCCTGGCAGCCACTGGCCCGTCCGGAAGCTCAGAGCTGAGTCTTTCTGGATGCAGGGTTATTTTAACATCAAAATGGTAGTGCCAGCCCCATGGAACCCAGCCAGCCTGGAGAGCGGGCAAGGGAAGCACCTCTCACAGCCAAGAAAGCACCCAACTGGCCCTGAAAGGACTTTCCAACCACCCTGGAACAGAAGCTTCTCCAAGACTGGGTCACATTCTGGTGGGAGTTACCAGGCTGGGGGCCAGCAGAGAGGGCGCGGGGGGGCTCGCATGCCCAGGAGGCCGACTGCCTCTGCACCTGCTCCGCCGGCCATGGGCCTACCTGGAGCAGAGACAGCCCCTAGACAGCCCACCGCCCTCACCCACCCACCCAGACTTCTCCCCGCTCCACCACCACCCGATGCCCGGATTCTTGTTCGGTCCTAAAGAGAACACGCCAGGAGCCGCTCAGCCACCCATAATAAGGCCGTGCCGTTTGTAAGGCCTACCCCGCGGGACTGGCCAGTGACCTAGGGGAATTTGGATCCCCTTGCAGCTCTGGGAAGCAGGGGTAGGGGAAGAACGAGCAAGTCCCACGCACAGATGAGCGGAGACCACCCCCCAGGCCCTCTGCACCCCAGATGGAAGGGCCCTGTTATAGTCTGGGGGAGCAGGCCAGCTCTCTGGTCTCCTGGGCAGGCTGGGGGTGGGGGGCCCAGGGCGGGCCCCAGAGGAAGCGGGGTCCGGAGGCCCCACCCGCCTCGGCCAGTGATTCATGAGCCTTCCCAGGAGCCGCCGGGGTGAGGATAAATCGGCGCTGGCTGGAAGTACAAACACACAGGGGTGCTTCGGAGCCCCCCCCGCTCCTGGCAGCCGAACCAGGCACGGCCCACCGGACGGCAGAGGAAGGTAACTGCTCCGTTGTGAGAGTTCCGTGTCTCGGGGTGACAGCCCAGCCCGCCCAGGGGTCCCAGCCTGGCCGCCAGGGACACGGAGGGACAGCCCAGCGGTGTCCGTGCCCAACCCAGGGGACGCACGGCGGCCGTGAGCTCTCCGTTCCGGCAGGGAGCAAGCAGCCCCATCCATGGAGGGCGTGTGACTGGAGCGGGGGGGGGGGGGGGTCCAGAGCCCCCTGCTGCTCCTGCAGAGAGAGAGAGAGAGAGAGACTGCTAGGGAGACGCCCCCTCCACTGACACGGCGGAGAGGTGTCCTCACCAAAGCCACGTGGAACCTCTGCAATGGCTAGAATGGCCTTTCCTCCAGGTCACTGACCTTGGCAGCCGGCGATGGCTTTTGCTGCTATCCAAATTAAACTGGATTATCTTCGGTGTGCATTTGGGATTTGTCGACTGTGACCTTCACCCATGAGGAAAGTGATCCAAGGAGGAGACGTTCAAGAGTTCCCACTCTTCTCACGATAGGGCCTGGGGCCGTGGGACAAATCCCAGGGCAGTGGGGAGGGGGTTCCTTAGGCTCACTGCCCTGCCCCCAACATGGCACCACCGTGGAGCTGAACAGGCCTGGCGGCGGAAGCCCAGGAGTCCCTGCACGGAGTCTCCCGGGAGACTCACAAAGCGTCACGGGCCCAGCACCCCCCCCCACAGGCCCGAGGTCTGACACCCAAAGCAGGAAAACTAAGCAAACACCAACATCGGCTTGGAAGCAGGGCTCAAGGACCAGCCTGCTCCTTGTGACAGGCGGCCAGCGGGATGGTGGGTGGCAGGTGGGCCTGGGAAATAGGGTCTTTGCAAATACGAGGTCCTACTGGGTACGACTGGGCCCTACCTCCATGGAATGGTGTCCTTATAAGCAGGGGAACTGGGAGACACACGCAGGGAAGACAGCCACACGAGGATGAGGCAGAGACTGACCCCAGGGACTGCCAGCCGCCCCCAGAAGCCAGAACAGACACACGGGATGGATCCCCCCAACTGCCCCAGGGCCTCTGGAGGGAGCATGGCCCTGCTGAGGCCTTGACTTCAGATTCCTGGCTCCAGAACCGAGAGAAGGCATGTCTGTTGTTCTAAGCCCCCATTCTGTGACTGGGCTGCACAGCCCCAGGGAGCTCGGGCGGGCACCTGCGAGGTGCGGCCAGCCAGTGAAGGCCGGTTTTCCCAGGAAGGTGGTTCCTGCTCGCTGCCCCCTCTCCAGACCACCTGGGAGGGGGCAGGCCTCTCTGTCTCCTTTCCACGCGAAAGCTACAGCTGGAGCTTCTCGGGCAGGTGAGCCCACCACCGAGACTTTGCTGGAGGCCAATTCATCCAGGGTCAAGCACACAAGGGCTGAACGGAGGTGCCCGTGTTTCTGGCTCCCTCCTCCCAGCCTCCCTTTCTGCAAACGGGCTCCTTCCACCTCGGCCTGACGCACCTGGCTCTCTTCCACCTGAGCTCGCTCAGACACCTTCACTAGTCAGGGAGACACCGATGAGCCTGCCAGGGGGCCATGGGCACTGACCTCCGTCTCCTCAGTCTGTCCATTCATCCATCCGCCTGTCCGTTTGTCTATCCACCCATCTGTCCATCCATCCATCTGTCCATCCGTCCATTGGTCCGTTCATACATATCTATCCATCCGTCCATCTACCCATCTGTCCATTTATGCATGCATTCATTCCTCTTTCCATCCTTCCATCCTTCCCAACTCTGGGCACTAACCCGCTAAATCCCTACCTCCCTCTGTGGTCCTTGGTATCACCCTCACGGTCCAGAAACAGGACTGAGAAAATCCAGGACTCCTGGCGGGGAGGGGGAGCCGTGACAGCCCAGCTCCCAGGAGGCGGCCGTGACCATGGGTGTCCTCAAAGGGCTGGGCAGCCCCGGGAAACTTCCCAGGATGGGGCACAGACCTCTCACTCCCCACCGCTGGTTCTTCCTTACACCCGGCCCACATGGCTCCTCCCAGAATCCGGGTCCAGGGAGGCAGCACCTCATCCTTAGGGAAATTCCCAGGCGTGCTGCTCAGAATCCCATTCAACATAGAAACAGTCCTGGGAGCCTGGATGGGGTGACAGAAGCCGTGCGTGACGGAGCCCAGGCTGCCGGCTACGGACAGAGCCCGGGGCAAGAGAACGCCATCTCCACATGTGAGTGGGATCCAGCCCAGACTGTCACCCCCGCAGACTCCAGATCTGCCCACATCTCCCCCCCCCAGTGGTGGCTATTCTCTCAGACACGCGCCCAGAGAGCACGGCCTGAGGCCCCCGGTGCCGTCTGCGGCCTCCCTGACGGCCCAAGACGGGGCTGGCCTAAGTTCCCCGAACTGCCCGTTAGCGGTCTTTGCTGCATATACCCCCCTCCCTCACAGGCAGCCTGTCCCTCTCCCCACAGTGTCCCTCCGTGCGTCCCTCCGTCCCCAGAGCTCGGCCGGACAGGCCCGGGAGGCGGGAGGGCGGACATCAGGGGTCTGCTCGACCTCGAGCGGGCGGTCCCGGCCCCAGGAGCTTGCAGGCGGCATGGAGGGATGGCGCGTATCTTGCTCGCGCTGTGTCCCTCACCTGGCCTGGTTCATTTGTGGGGGGAGTGCAGCTGACAGGCGAGCCCTCCTGGCCCACGGGCAGCCTTGGCTGTCCCTCTGTCCTGCAGGGGAGCAGGGCCCGCGTGGGGCCAGTCCCGCACGGACCCCATTCCTCACGGCACCTCTCTCAGTCAAGTCCGACTTGAGTCTCTAACTCGAGGGGCTGTGGGGGCTCAGGATGCCTTTTGAAAGATAAAAATAAAACAATCACAAGTACATGCTCAAAAGACCAAATGGAATTTTGCTTTCTGGCCTCAGCTTGGCCCCCAAGTCCCCGTTCTGGCCTCTCGTCGGCCTCCTCTCGGCTCCTTGAACACTCCTATCTTGCTCCCACCTCAGGACCTTTGCACTTGCTGTGCTCTTGGACTGTCACACACTTCAGCCCTAGAACCATCACGTCCACGCCCTCACTTTGGCCTGGTTTCTGTTAACCACCACTTTCCCCACCACCCTGGCTATGGCATTGCACCCTTACCCAACCTTTTAAGAACACTTATCAAAGCCACCCGGTATGGTGTCCCGTTTAAGTTGGTGGCCTCTGTCTCCCCCACGAGAACACCAGTTCCACGAGGGCGGGGACCCTGAACGTCTTGTTCAGTGCTATGTGGCCCGCTGTCCAAAACGGCGCACAGCGCACAGTAGGTGTTAAGTGCTGGTGGGACGAATGACTGGTTCCGACCTCGTCATTTGACTTGGGAATTACCAGGAACATGACTCTCTTTGCTCCAACGAGCGAGCAAGGAAAACCCACGGTCAAGGCGGGGTGGGGAGGCGCATTCACACCCAGCCTGGCCCCAGTGCCTCTGCCTGCTTGGGCGGGGGCAGTCTTGCCGCCAGCCAGACACCCAGCGTCAATGGGGCATTGTGCAGACTGTGAGTGAGCCTCTTGACACAAAGCAAGGGGTGGGGGACGGGACCTCGGTGATGAAATGGAGCGTGAGCAAATTTAACATTTGTGTCCAGCATACTGAGCAGGGGGACAAGCTGGTAAGGACCTCACCAGCTAGGGACTGGGGACAGCACTCGCAGCTCGCGCCCCTGGCTGGGGTAGCAGCGCCGGGAACTGGGTGTCAGAACAGCCCGCGCAAACCAGGCCGACACCCAGACCCATATGGTCTGGCACATGGCACCGAAGGGGATGCCAGAGGAAACCGGGCCCCACAGGCCACCAGTCTCCGCTTGGGCATTTGACACCATCGGCTCCAAGATGCGGGACGGGTTTCTGTCCGTCTCCCCAGAGACGTGCGAGATGGGCGGCGGCTAACCTGCCTAAGTCTGCACCTGGAAAGCATGCTGGGTGAGTCAGCAGCGAGCAGGGCGCTGTTAAACGTCAGGAGTTCACCAGGAGGTGGGGTGCCCCGTGGGTTAGGTAGGCGGGGCCCCAGCTGCAGGCCCGGGCGGGGGGGGGGGGGGGGGGGGGGGAGCTGAGAAGGTTGCCCGTGGCAACCATTTCCTCTCTTTTTATTAAAAGCAGCATCTCAAAACCCCATAGGTTCCCAGGCATTTTGTTTTTGGATTGAAAAAAATAATAAACCCACACAAGGTGGTTCATTAGCTACAGAGTGAAAGGCAGGATAATAGAAGGTTTAAGCGTAAAGACTCAGGATCTGTATTCCCTGGGTTCCTTCCCAGCAAGGCCACTTACCAACAACACAGTGACCTTGGGTAAGTCGCTAACCCCTGCTTCAGCTTGGCCCTCTGGAAAATGGGGTAATAAGGGTGCTTACTTCATTGGGATATTGTGGAAAGCAAATGAGCGGCTGTACAAGGGGTTAGGAGAGTTTCTGGCCTGGGGGAAGGGCTATCTAACTGCCGGAGAGAATTACCTGTGTGGAAATAGCCCCAGGTTTTGCCTTCAAGCCAAATTAAAAGATCAGGGACAGCGCAGTTCCGTACCTGGCAGCTAGTTAGCAAGGAAGGGGAAAAAAAAATAAAATCAACCAGAACAGCCAAGACAAGGAAGCCAGGCACACGGTTCTTATGGCTGCCCCTGGCTGGCCTGGCTGGCAGAGAAAGCTTCCAGAAAACCCTCTTTAAGGAGGACTCTGGGTCATCCAAAGACTAAAGGGGAGGGAACTGTCTTCCTGTCCCTTTCTAAGCCCTGTCCTGTTGGACATCGGCGCAGCGCCAATACCCCCCAAACAGCTGTGCCAAGTCCGAGCGAGCCCCTCTTGCAGGAAAGCTGGTGCATTCATACCACAGGATCGATTCTCCTGCAAACAGCCTCTGTCACCCCGACAAGTCCTCAGTGCTCCCCTCACCCCGCACCCCCAGCCCAATGCTCAAATTCACCGTGCGACTTTGGTCTAAGATAATAGTTCCCAAACTGGGCTGCACATCAGATCATCCAGGGAGGTTTTAAAAATCCTGGCGCTCAGGTCACAGTCTTTACCAACAAAACGTGGATGTCCGCTGGGAGGTGGGCATGGATACTGTTCAAAGAAATCTCCGAGAGATGCCAACGCCCAGTCAAGTTTGGGACTCACCGGACTGAGGAGCAAGGGAGGCGCAAGTGAAATGCATGTCGTGAGGCTTGAGGCAAGGCAAGCGTTCCTTCCTGCTGTTGGGAGGATTTTCAGCTGGGGGGAGGCATTTTGTGCCCTGTGAGGTGCCGAGTGAACATCGCTGGGGCCCCAGGAAAGCAGAGTCGGGCTGGAGCTGGGCCAGCACATACACTTGGCAGAAAAGATGTTAAGACGTGCAGAGAGCAGGCGAGAACGGGGCGGGGGGGGATGCCACGGGATCGTTAGCGACCTCCCAATTTCATCTTGTCATTTCTCAAGTCCGGAAGGTGCTGGGTCCCACCCACTTTGCTGCGGCAGGCCTGGGGCCACTCTGGCTTGGTCCAGCCGCCAAGCTGGGTGCCCACCCAAATCCACCTGAAGGCCCCACTAAGTCCGAGGGGCAGACAAAACTGTTGAGTCTCCTGCCCTGGGGTTCCAGCCTCCCCCAGGCGCGCCTCAGCTCCACGTCAACATCCCTCAACATCCAGGGAAGGAAGGGTTACTGTCTGGGATTTTTTGTTTTGTTTTGTTTTGTTTAAAAAAAAAAAAAGGCTTTCAGGCTGGCAGCGCTGGGAATAGTAAACAGGGACCCGAGTCAGAGTCAGGAGCGGAAGGGACCTGGCTACGGATGTCAGCAACATGCTCGAGCTGGGGTTCAAGCCCACCCAGCCGGGAGCCAACTTCTTTGGGAATTCCGGGCGTGTTCCCTCACCCCCTAGCCCTTCAGGGCTGACGGCAAGACCGATCGCTCCGTCGAGAGGCCCACCCCCGGGGAGAGGTCTCCGGGTCCAGGGGTCAGGCCGGACCACCTCCACCTCCGGGCCCGGGCCCGCCCGCGGAGCACCGCTGTCACCGGGCCCCCTTCTGGGCTCGGGCCCGGGGTGCGGGGGTGGGGTGGTGGGGAACCCCGTCCCGGCTTCCGAGGCACCGCGTCTGGGGGCGCGGCGAGAGCGGCCCCTCGCCCCTCGCCGGCCCCTCGCCGGGTTCTGCGCGAAGGCGCGCGCTTACCGCTCTGGCCTCGCCGGGTCCGGGGGCTCCGAGGTGGCGCCGGTGCCCCCGGCGCGGGCGTCGAGGATGCCGGGCGCCAGCGAGTAGAAGGGCGGGCTGGGGCTGGGGCTGGGGGGCAGCCCGGAGTCGGGGCTGTCCAGCAAGCCCTCCCGGCTCTTCTCCTTGAGGCTCTCCTCCATGCCCTGCAGATGCAGGTGGCCCACCATGTCTGGGGGGCGCGGGGCGCGGGCCTCCGGCTCCTCGGGGGTGGGGGTGGGGGGCTCCTCCACCGCGCTCCGGGGCCCGGGCCGGGCGGCGGGCCGAGGACTGCGCGCCCGGGACCCGCGGGCAGAGCCGAGCGGCGGCGCGTCAGGCCCGGCGTCCCCCCCCCCACAACCCCCCGCGCCCCGGCTCCCCGGCTCCCGGCTCCCCGCCGCCACCCGGTCGCTCGGTGCGCGCCGCCGCCGCCTGCGCCCCCGCCCGCCCCGCCGCGCGCCCGCCCGGCCTCGCCTCCGCGCTCCGCCGCCGGCCCTCTCCGCACCTTCCCGGCCCCGCGCCTCCTTTTCTAGGCGCCTCCTCCTCCTCCTTCTCCCACCCCTCCCCCCCCACCCCACCCCACCCCACCCACCCCACCCCACCCCCCGGCTTCTCCTCCTTCCCCCCCGCCCCCCCCTCCCCGGCCCACCCCGCCCGGCCTGCGCGGTGGGCACCCGCCCCGGGCCGGCCTCCGCCCGCCCTCCTGCCGCCGCGCCCAGGGTCGGCACCGCCAGCCGGCCGGGCCGAGCAGGCTTTCCGTGCGCCCACCGGACACACCCCAGGGCTCGGGGGTCCCCGAGGCACCCCGAGTGCTGGCGGTGGTAATGTTGGATGTGGCCACCCGAGGTTTTCTCCATCTCTCTGAAGTCAGAATGCCAGAGTCTTTAGATCTAAACCTCTATTTAAGGAGATCAGGGACTTACGAGGGAGGGGAAACCGGATGGCTGAGTGCCCCTGGGGCTTCACGACCTACTCTTCAGCGGCTCTCTTTCCAAACAGAATGCCCACCCTTAGTGTCGGTCCTAAAGGGCCCGCTGCCTGCCCTGCGTCCCTGGGTCTCCATGATCTGATTATCCGGTTACTCACGGCCTCCTGGGTCTTCGGGGTGGAAATGGGGCTGGGGGCAAGTAGGGGAGGTGAGAAACCCTTCTTGGAACCTTGTACACATCTGTCCGTTTCCACATTTCCTCCTCGCAGGTTCTTTCTCATTAACGGGGGTCTTGGTCCCCCGTCTCTTCCTTCCTCCCAAGGGCGAGGGGCACTTGTTTCCTTTTCTTCAGGTGACCAAGAAGCAGCTCTTTGCGGCCGCAGCTCTCCTCCAGCCGCCCACTCACACAGACACCCCACACCACTCCCAGGCATCCAGCCTGCCATCCTGAAAGCAGAGCACCCAGGCTGCCCACAAATTGCTTTGAAAAGGGCAGGAAGGGGAGGGAGGCTGGAGGGAGCAGAAGAGAGAAGGAAGGTGTGGACAGATGTCTCAGCTCTTCGTCTTCCTTAAAGCCTGTTCATCAGGTCAAGACTGATCAGGGCCCCACTGCGCCCCGAGCCCTGGGGAGGACAGCCTGGCCCTGGGGCACCGTGTTTGGGGAGGGGGTGGTGAACACACCAGGGAGCAAGGGGGGGTGAGTTCAGTGGAGGAAATTCATGAGGCACTGCAAGCAAGTAGAATCAGGGGATGGGACCGTCTGCGGCTCTGCTGTTCAGGGAAGGCGGCTCTGAGATTTTTTAAGATGAGATCTCGACCATCGAGCAGTGAGCCGGAGACAGAATTTACTTGCAGGTGGGGGACAGCAAGGACACCAGTGTCGGAGCCCCACCCCCTGCAGCTAGAGAACGTGAGGTGCCTTCCAGAAGGGCCGGGAGGTAGCTTCCTAAGAGTGCTGGGAAACACAGATGGACCCGTTATCGGGTGAATGTACAACCCACTTCCATATCAGCCAGAAGAACGTGGGGAGTCTGCTGCCCAAACAGACTTAACCAGAGGTTTGAATATCTGGAACATTCTGGAGGAACGAACAAAACAAAACAAAACAGAACTGACTCCATTTGCTTCAAATCTTACAGGCCAAGACAGGCCTTCCACGGGCCACTTGACCAGAAGTGGGTGTGAGGGGGACAGCTGTGCTCTCGCAGGGCCAGAGCGGGAGGCTGTGCTTTCCAGAACATGAACACATTAAGGTTCACCTTCTCCCCAAATGCCCAGTCGCTTGCCATGGCTTGGCCGCCCTGCAGAGAAGTCTGACAAACAGCCGATTACTTCTGATCACAGGAAGTGCATAGTGACACTCAGGCAGCAGCATCTCCCAGGGCCCGGGGGGGGGGGGGGGGGGGGGGGGGGGGGGGGGGGGGGGGGGGGGGGGGGGGGGGGGGGGGGGGGGGGGGGGGGGGGGGGGGGGGGGGGGGGGGGGGGGGGGGGGGGGGGGGGGGGGGGGGGGGGGGGGGGGTTAGGGTGAAGGCACGTGGTCTGTGTTGCACAATGGAAGGGTCATCCTGACTTTATTTAAAATTTTGAGATTTTGCTCACCTTGAATTTTCTGTGTCCGTTTTGACCATCAACATGACCTTCGAAAGTAAAATCATATTTGTCGTGATTTCCACATTTGGGACATTCCCATAAATTTTGTGTTGTTGGCGAGTGCCTCGCTCCCTTCAACCCTGATCCTGCCCCCCTTGCGCCATTCACACTCACCAGGAGTAAACTTGATGACGATGCCCAGTTAGGTTCTGGAGTTTCCCCGCACCCACACACAGCTTCCCGTGAAATGGACTCCCTTGTGTGAAATAATGTTGGAGATGTGTATACATCTAGGGGCAGGAAAAACTTGCCCACACTCCAAATGTCAAACACCCAGTTGTGCCCACACAAATGACCCCAGTGACCATGACCTCTGACCTCATCGAATCCACTGCTGCAGGCTGGGGGCTGCCCGTCCCCTGAAAGCCTGTACTATAGAGGCTTCTATTTCTCACATGCCAGATGGTCTGCAAATGTCAAAGAGGGGAGGAAAGGCTAAAATTTCCATAAGTTAGCTTGAGCCAGGGGCCAGTGGGTGGGTGGTTGGCTCTCTGGCCAGTCTCGAGAGAGGAAAGGGGCTTGAACATTTCCTCTGTGACGGGAAGCCAGAGGAACAAGAAGGGGTGGTCTTTCAAGATCTGGGCCGGGGGCTGCGGGCTGAGGCAGGGGCCGGAGGAGGCGAGATCGGTTTGCAGAGACGGGTGTGTGATGCTAAGGGATTTGGACTTTATCTGCCAGGAGATCGGGAATCTGCAGAGGTTTTCAAGCAGCTTTAGGAATGATCTGATCAAAATTGCTTCTAAAGTTAGATCAAAGATAGGAGAGGAGAGGAGAAGAGAGAGAGATTGGATATTTAATAGAAAAAAAGTAGATATTTGATAGAAAAGAGGTATTGGGGTACCACAGGGGTCCTGAGGGTGTGTTCCATGCTAGAGAAAAAATGGCAGGCCCCCACACTGCACACTTTTGCAGTGGGACGCGTTCGTCCAGGAGCTTGTGAAGTCACTTGCTTTTAAGAGCACATGGTCGGGTGATCGCCAACTCTGGGGACTCACCATCCCCGGCATCCCAGCCTCAGGGGGACGTCCCCAGGCCGCTTTGTGAGAGGGAAGCTCAATGCTCCGAGAAATGCCAGAGGATTAAAGGGGAAGGGCACGCGGGAATAAAGGCTTTTTTTCATCGAGAGCCATTAGCCACTTGTTCCAAGCAGCTTGGGAGAACATTAATAGAAGTAGGGCTGTGCATTCACGGACAGTTTACAAAGGCCTCTGCACACGCATTGTCTTGCACTTGAACCCCGCAATCTACCCTGACACCCAAGATGGATGTGGAGTCCTTCTATTTTAAAATAAAGCAGATCCAGCCAGGGAGGCTCAGAGAGGTTAAGTGACTTGCCAGAGGTCACACAGCTGTTAAGGAGATAGCCCGACCGAGGCTGGGAGGATGGATGTGGGGCCAGGCTGTCGGTGGGACCCAAAGTATCATGAAACAGGGAGGCAGGAGGACTGAGTTTCTAATGCCTGAGGATGAGGCAGGTCTGTGACCTGCAGCGACAGTTCCGAAGCAAACAAGCCCCATCTGGGGATCATGCCAAAGACCCCAAGGGCCCAGGCTGGGTTGAAAGCAAAGATCCTACTCAGGTGACATGGCGCTTGTTTACAGATCACTTCCTGCTCTTGCCAGCTGCCCTGGAAGCGCCTTGAGGGCAGGCTGTGCACTCGTGTCTCCTGGGGTACGAGCAAGTCTAAGGAATTAATAGCCACCCACCCGGGCGGGTCCCCGTCCCCCACACAGCAGTGCCTGGGGCTGCCGGCTGGTTGGTTTCATCAGACTTGTCTATAGCTGCCGTGATCCGGAAAGACCGGCAGAATGCGGAAGTTGCCTCACCTTCCGAGATGACAAGAGGGAAGCTCAGAAGGGTAACGTCTCACCTAAACTCACACAGCAGGGCCTGGCCTTAAACTCTAACATTTCCCAGCTGTGTGCTTTGGGCAATTTGCGATGCCCTCTCTGTGCCTCCGTGGCCGCTCCATAAAGCGGGGTTTAAATAAAGAGATTGAATGAGGAGGGGAATATACTGGGATTAACTAGAACTGGCGTAGGCTGCTAGGCTTGGCCAGGCTTGGGCTGTGCCCTCGGCAAGATGCCGATTCTCCGGGCTTTGTGGCCCTTGCTCTCCATCACGGCATCTCCTCGCCTGATGAAAGCAACCAAGCTAGTCAGTAGATGAAGTCTGCACACGTATACGCACCAGCACGCGCATACACAGCACGGGTTTGTACAGCAAACACACACACGCACACAGACTCGTACACACGTGTATGTGCATGTGTGTTTTTCTTTTTCCTTAGGAGGAGAAGAGGAGCGGGTAACCTGGGAGCAAAATCTTTATCTTCTCTCTGGAGAGCCCATAGATTTTGTCTTCTTTTAGGGAATGCAGGCTGACAGTAATCACATTCTTTAGCATTTGAAAGGAGCCTCGGGGAGACTGTCAGCGGAATTCAAAGGGGCCGAGAATGGAGGGCAGACAGTTGCTTTTTCATCATAAGCTCTTGACAGCTCCTAGTTGAACTGTTCTTAAGAGCAAGTACTCCAGGGAAATACGTTTTACGTTCAAGGCCCAATGCTGCACGACCGTGACTTTGGGACCCTGCGTCCTCGGCAGGGCCTGGGTCTGGGGCCTGGCCCGCGGATGCCCCTCCCCGCCCGGCCGAACGGGAGAATCAGATTGTCCCCAGTACCCTCGCTCTGTCCCCCACGTGAGCCACAGCTGTCCCCGCCCCGGGGCACAGCTTCCATAATGACTCACGGCTTCATTTTTAGCTCGCGTCCTCCCTGAGCCCAGGCTGGGCCGCTGCCTGTCTGGGGGGTCAGGGCCTGCGTCTGGCCTCACCGCCCCTGGGCCCGAGCCCATGGCGGGCAGGGACCGACGTCCATCCCTGAGACCGGCTCTCGCCCGCCTGCCCACCCACCCGCCCACCTAAGGGAGGGACGCAGGAACAGAACGGATCCGGGGGCATCTGTAAGTGGGAGCATGTCCTTCTGCGGACATCTGAGTGTGTGTGTGTGTGTCTGGAACAAGCTCAGGATTCCCCATGCTTTGAGCGAAATAATGAAAACTCTGCCGCCAACTTCCCGGCTTGGAAACCTTGCTGCTCCTCCCCAGTCCGTTCCAGAAGAGGGCCGGCCCACCTCCTGTCACAGCCGCACGCAGGGGAGGTCCACAGCTGAAATGTGGCTGCTAGCTCGCTGGTTCACACCTTCGGGGTTTAAGGAGTTTTAGCTGAAAAGGCCTTCTTCTTGCCAGCTTCTCCGAAGCTTGAGTAAACAAAAAACCTATCATGTCCCCAGAGCACTTAATTAAGGCAGGGCAGGGATAAAATCAGTGACCGAGCATAGTCAAAAAGGCAGTCCTTAACGGCAGAAGAGGGACCACCGGCCCAGGCCCCTTGCATGTTCCTGGGGAAGCCAGGTCCCCCTAATTTTGGTTTTATAAAGTTGGAAGAGTAATATCATGAAGACCCAAGCTCCCTCACCTCCACGCATCACGGGTTGCCATGGTGACGCATCTGGCCTCCTTCGATGTCTCTCCCGTGTGCACGTGCCTCTGCGTGATCCCTATGCATTACCTGCTTCCCCGAACCCTTGAAAATTTAGCGGCAGACATCGTGACCCTTAACCCCCAATACTCAAGTGGCATCTTTATTTTATTTTTAGATTTTATTTATTTACTTATTTGAGAGAGCGAGAATGAGAGAGAGAGAGAGAGAGAGAGAGAGGGCATATGAGAGGGGGAAGGGTCAGAGGGAGAAGCCGACTCCCCGCCGAGCAGGGAGCCCGATGCGGGACTCGATCCCGGGACTCCAGGATCATGACCTGGGCCGAAGGCAGTCGCTTAACCAACTGAGCCACCCAGGCGCCCCTTAAGTGGCATCTTTAAGAACAAAGACGATCTCCTACATAAACACAGTAGTGTGACCACACCAGAGGAATTTAACATTGGGGCAAAAGTATTATATGACCTGTATTTTATATAACCCCTTCCTCCCTGATTATCCCAATAAGGCCCCTGAAAGCTGCTTTCTTTTTCAATCCAGGGCCATGGGATGACGATTCTGCACGGCGCTCTTGTGTCTCTGCACGTCTTTCCAGGAGAGGCCCCGGCTGCCCTCTGTCTGGACCGTCATGTCAAGGACGTTTGTATGGAGAACAGCCTCAAAAGGTCAAGACAGTGTCTCCCTCCAAGCAAAGAGTAAGTGTACTCACGGTCCAGTAGAAGAAAGATAACATCTGGGCGCCTGGGTGGCTCAGCTGCTTAAGCGTCTGCCTTTGGCTCAGGTCATGATCCCAGGGTCCTGGGATCCAGCCCCACATGGTGGGTGGGGGAGGGTCCCTGCTCAGCGGGGAGCCTGCTTCTCCCTCTCCCTCTGCCCCCTCCCTGCTTGTGCTCTCTCTCTCTCAAATAAATAAATAAAATCTTTAAAAAAAAAAAAAGTCCCACAACCCGCATTTGTCTGATGGCTTCCCTGAGATTAGACTTAAGATAAACACTTATCCAAGAGTTTTACAGGGTTGATGTTGAGACGTCCTCAGCAAGAGGGATGTCCCGTCAGCTTGTCTCGGGATTGACCCCGCTGACATCCTGTCACCTGGTTGAGGCGCCGTCCGCCACGTGACTTCGTCGTAAAGTTACCTTGCCCTTTGTAATGTATCAGGAATCTGTGGGGAGATGCTGTGAGACCACAGAATAGCCTGTTCCCTGACAGGCCTTAACCTCTGCAAACCCTGGTGGATCCATCTGCCGAGGGCACTATGCTGGGTGGGCCACAGCCCCGATCCCAAGATGATGATGATGTTTGCCTCCTGCAGAGCCCAACATAGTTTCCACCCGGCGGCCCTTGGCAGAGTTTGCTGAGCCCCGTGAGTGGTGGGCGATGGGGGCGGAAGGTGAAGCCACGAGTCCCCCGTAAGCCCCCTTTGACACATTCATCTCTCTACCCCACTTTTGTTACAGTTTATCAAATGCTTAGGGGTTGAGGTTCTCTTGCTCTTAAGCTGCACTTAAATGCAAACATCTTCAGGACTGGAGTCTGCGGAAGCCGCCCTTTGCACGTCCCGCGCTTGGCAAATCGACACAAGGCAACATGTTCTGGGGTCTTCCAAATGTGGGACACCACCCAAACGGGCTCCAAATTATTTCCTCTCTAGTAACTGCGATGCCACGTAAGTTGGTGAGCCTGTCTATCCGACTCCATAATGACAAAACATCACTGCTTGTTTGAGAAGGTCTGGGGGATGAAAAAGTTGTTATAGCGAAAAATAAGGAATCCTCCCAAAAGTGCCTTGGCTTTTCAAGAGGCATCATGGCAGACGCTCGGTTACTCCAACAGTCCTTTTGAGCTCCGTCTGAATAAAGAGGCAGACAGGGCATCTGTGCACATTAAAAATAACCCAAGACTCAGTCTAGCTTGGTCAGCGCCCAGGCGAGATCAGAGTGGCTGCAGGGCATGCAGAGGAGAGAGCGGGCCGCTCCCCAGCTCCTGCCAAAGCCCGAGCACAGAGAGACGGAGGGAGGGGGCCCAGGAACAGGGGCCCACGGTCCCCTTGCAGGAGCCCCCGGGGTGAGCACATCGCAGAGCAGGGCAAACAAATACGTTTCTATTCCTTCCTCAAGGAAGACACAAGTCTGGGCAGATACTCTGGTTGTGTGGTTTTCAGCAGAAAGTGAAGACAAAGGGCATCGAGTGGGAAGCAAAGGAAAGCCTCCTGGCGCGATGCCTGGGGGCTTCAGGGAGGGCAGAGACTGGGCACCAGACTCCAGGGAGGGCATGGCTCGGGGGAGGCGAGGGCTCAGCAGTGCTGGCCGTGCGGTGCCGAGATGCCAAGGGAAAGGGAGAGGGGCTTCCTGACATCCCTTCAAGCTGCAGTTATTAACCTAGCACCTACAGTATGCCCAGCACTGGGGATGCAGCCACGGACAAGTCAAACTTGGCCCCCATTCTTATGGTGTTTCCAATCCGGGAGGGGAGGAGAAAATAATTAAATAAGATAATTTCGGAGAATTGTAATACTATACAAATAAAATAAAATGGGATGACCGGATGGAGACTAACCAGGACTGCTTTAGATGGAGGCGGGGGCCGGGAGCGTCAAGGGAGCTGGTGATAAGGGGGCCTAGCTCTGAGGAGAGCCTGGCAGAGGACACTGACGGTGCAAAGGCCCTGAGGCTGCCACAAGCTCAAGGTGTGCTTTATAAGGGGAAGCATGTGAAGAGAGGCACGGAGAACAGGATGCGGAACATAGAGACAGGAAGACGAGGCAAGGGCTGTGCAAGTGGGGGAGGCCAGTCGTGAACGACTGGGGGAGCAGGGACAGGGCAGGGGGACCGCTGCGCCGTGCACACGTGGAGGGGGAAGGGAGATGGGCGTACGTGCAGAGCGGTCCCGTCGCCTTTGCTCCTGACGGATTCCCACTTGTCTCTACGTGCCGGACCTGCCATCTTGGCTGGCGTTGTGTGTGTGTGGCTGTTATTTCCCTGACCGGATTACAAACTTCTCAAGGGCAGGGCGCGCGCCGCCGTCTTTTTCTTCTTTCCGCGCGCGGCACTTTGCACAGGGCTCCGTCCACGGTGGGCTCATTAACTATCGTTTGAACGAACGGATGGATGGACAACGGGTGGGTGGGTGGACGGATGGATTCTCCAGCTAGCATGTGTCTCTCTGCAATTAGCCTCGCTGTTCCTATTTAGCTCAGGTTGGATCCCTATTTTGCACATGCCCGCGTGAGGCACAGAAGTGAGCACGCACGATCACTTAACTCAAAACACATTCCTGACGCTCGGGCTTTGCTAAAGTAAGGATCAGCAACTCTGCTTTCCTGCCCCGTAGGGGGACGCACGGGCGCCTTACATAGACACACCAACCCAGAGGCGCACGGGAGCCGGGAGGTGGTGTCAGAAAGAGGGGGAGAAAGAGCAGGGGAACCGGGGCGAGCTGGCTAGCGGGGGACACGGGGCGGGACTGAGTTTCCAGGCTTCTGGGCACTCGGGGGCGGCCGTGTGATTGAGCTCTGACCCCCGGCACGTGGCTGGGGTCGACGCGCACCCCTCTGGAGCCTGGCCCACGGAAGCCTCTCTCGATCCCTCCTCCATCCCTGGCTGAAGGGGGACTCCAAAGACGTCAAGGAGGGTGGAGCCCCGGCTGCGGGCCCCCGCCCTGGGACCCCAGCCTGGTGGACACTCACCGGGGGGGGGGGGGAGGGCGGAAAGGGGGCCGGGACCAGAGCCAGGGCGCCCGGCGCAAATGTGGGGTCAAAAATTCCGTATTTTGTTGTTATTATTTTTAAGATTTTATTTATTTCTTTGAGAGAGAGAGTGCGCACAAGCAGGGGGACCGGCAGAGGGAGAAGCAGGCTTCCCGCGGAGCAGGGAGCCCGACGTGGGGCTCGATCCCAGGACCCCGGGATCATGACCTGAGCCGAAGGCAGACGCCCAACCGACTGAGCGCCCCAGGTGCCCTCGAAATACCGTATTTTAAAAATGAACGGATTAAAAAAAAGGAGAGAGAGGTTTGATGGGAACTTCATCTTAAAAAATAAATCTAAAGTGGTAAAAATCCAAAATAAGCCAATCTCACCTTAATTTCACAGTGTGGAAACGCTGCTTTCACTTTCGGCGCAAAAGACAAGGGGTGACTTCTCTTCCACCGGCCACATTTTCTCCCAGCAAAATGTCCTCTAGGCACCTCCTTCCCTTCACATCGGACTTGTTGGCAGCTCTGTGCTCCAGCACTGTTTCCACGGGCTTCTCTCAATCCTTTGGCATTCAACTCATTGTCTTACAGGCTCGATTTAACAGTGTCGCTGGCTGGAACTGGGATCCGCCAATGTCCCTCGAGTGACTGCCGGATGCAAGATGCTCTTGTCACCACCTTCACGCAGCAGATGGATGCCAAAGCGCATCTCTTTGTTCCCCCCAGGGCACGCCAAACAGGCCCTCTGCTACTGCCACGTCCTCCCCGAGGGGCTTTAGCAGTGGCACCTTGCCAAGTGGGGAGACCTTCCGTGTGGGACCTCAATGGCCAACCTGTCTTTGGAGCCATCTGCCCACATGAGCCGAGGTTGGAGTAGCTGACCCTGGTTCTTCTGGGAGGTTCCCAGATTCCTGGCCATCCACTGTGTTTCCTACTACTGTTTTTCTAGCCTACTTAGCTATTCAGGGGGAAAATATCACAGTGGGTAGGAAGTTTTTGCTCAAAAGCCAAACAAAGAGAAGAAAAACAAGAGCAAAGGGAAA
Source organism: Zalophus californianus (assembly GCF_009762305.2). Classification (NCBI taxonomy): domain Eukaryota; kingdom Metazoa; phylum Chordata; class Mammalia; order Carnivora; family Otariidae; genus Zalophus; species Zalophus californianus. The sequence continues at coordinate 5,828,018 of NC_045608.1, forward strand.
GAAGGTTAAAAAAAAAAAAATAATAAAGCCTTTGAGAAATACCGAATGCTCTTGTTAAGCGAATAATTTCCTAGGGCTTCTTAACAGACAAGGAAACCTGATAGCTGCAAAAAGAAATCCAAGTTAAAGGAAATACCCCCCCAACCCCCCCACCCCAGTTCCAGACTGACTTTCTGTGCCTTCGCTAGAGTTTGCCCACGGCGGGGCTCCCGGCATCTGCCGGTGTCAGGGGCCTAGAAGCCAGCTGGTCAGAATGCTGGACACATCTGGAAGCTTCTTAGACCCTCTCCTCTTGCCTGGGCTCCTGAAGCGGCTGTTCTGTCGTCGATCCTGGTGCCTTGGCTTCTAATCAAAGAGGAAGGGGAGGGTGAGGAAGTTTTTGACTTGGAACCACTGGCTGGATTTATCTCACCATTTAGGGCTTTGCTCAGATGTCACCTCCTCAGGATGCCTTCCCTGACCATCCTGCCTAGTCGCCCCTCCTTCCCTCCCCAGCCTCTGCGTTCCATGACCCTGCTTTACGCTCTCCTTAGAATGTACTGCCCCCTAAAATCGTGGGGTTCACTTTTGGTGTGTCTCCCACACTAGCGGCAACTCCACGGAGGAAGGAACTCTGCCTGTCTTATCCCCAGTCAATCCCCAGCACCTGGAAGAGTGTTGGGCACATCAGAGGTGCTCAGCCAATGTGGAACTAAATTGAACCCTTAAGAAGAAATGATAGAAAATATGCGTTCCAAAAGGATTGGACCCCACCTCCTGGGAGTTTCTTTACAAAAAAAGTTTTATATATCTTTATATATAACTATATATCTTGATATAAATACATAAAGATATGTATAGTTATATATAAAGTTATACACACACACACATATGTATACATATACTTTTTTTTCTATCAGTAATTCAATGAAAACAACTCTTGCAAAGCACAGCATGAAACAACCAGGGTCGTTGTGAAGAATACAATGAGGTAATTCTGTAAATTACTTAACAAAATGGTGCATCGTGAGTGCTCAATGAATACTGGCACTTCCTAACAACTACGCATACCGAGCTCATGGTCAACGAAGTCCTGTTTTTTCCACGTATGCTGTTGTAGCTTCCATTCTAGTCCTTTTGGTTTTTTGAAATGTGGTTTGATCTCTCCTACTATTCATCTTGTTAGGCTCTGCCAAAAATATCTCACCCTCCCCCCAAGAATCTCTCTCCATTCATCAGCTGATTTTTCCTAGCTTTGTATCATTGTTGAATGTAATCAGCATACTTTTGAAGGCCTTGTGAAAAATGATTGATAAAAATGTTGAACTGAATGGAACAAAGGCAGAGTCCTGTGGCATAACACTAGAGACCTTTCTGAAGGTTGGCATCAGCTGTGTTAGATCAGCCTTCCTTGGCTCGTCACTCTGATGGTTACAAAACCATTTAATCATGCTCTCACTGAGCTCACTTTTCCTATCTTGTTCATCTTGTCAATGCCCTGCTGAAATGCAGGTACCCTTACAGTTACAGAATTCCTCTGATGTATCACTCCAGTGACCCAGAGTAACCTCATCAAATAACTCAACCACCTTTGTCAGGTGTGACTTGTTCTAAGTGAACCCATCTTGGCTTCCAGAGATCACTCTTTTATAAATTCAGAAACAGTGCTCTCAGTAATGGTATCAGTCATCTCAATCTAAGCTCTGCTCAGGACCATATACCTACAAATCTCAGTGGCTTACAACAACAAAGGTTTACTGCTCACACTATGTGTCCATTAAAGGCCACAGTCTTCACTCTGGGAACCCGGGTTTGTGGTAGACAGGAAAGAAGAGTGGGGGATTTTGCCATGGCCCCCAGGGCTTCGCCCAGAAGTGAACTGTGTTTCTCGTGCTTACGCTCTGTTGGCTGAACTGAGTCACATGGCCGAGCCTGCTGTCAAAGGCACAGGGATATAGCAGGTGTAGGGTGAGGTGCCTTAAGGATGGGCAAGGCTATCTCGAACAATAATACCATCTACAACTCTATCAAGGGTGGAATCCACCTCTCACCTTTCTAGAAAATTGGGTTTTCCCCAATACTATAGTTTCTGGAATTAACAAACTAACAATGCTTGAATCATAGGCTACATCAACATTCTGAGGACCCCAGAGTATGATTTGAATATACATGTGAGACTCTGACCTGCTGGGACATTCGTGTAGATGAATTGTATTCCATTTCCCCACCCAGTTGCTGGAGCAGAGACCCCAGACTCCCCCTCAGCTCCCTCCCTCAACTGACCCCCAGATCCTGTAGACTTTCTCTGAAATATCTCAAAGTCTGCCCCCTTGTCCCCAACATTAGGGCAATGCCTGAGTTTAAAATCAAATCACGCCTCCTCTGGACTCATGAACTCACTACCCCCCCCCTTTTTTTTTAAGATTTTATCTATTTGACAAAGAGAGAGAGCACAGAGGGAGAGTGAAAGGGAGAAGCAGACTCCTCGCTAAGTAGGGAGCCCAGCTCGGGGCTCGATCCCAGGACCCTGGGATCATGACCTGAGTCAAAGGCAGACGCTTAACCAACTGAGCCACCCAGGCGCCCCTGAAATCACTTCCTAATGGACCCTTGGTCTCCCCTCTTGCCAGCCCCAGCCCAACTTCCTCCAGCTGGTTGAGAGATCTTTTGAAACTCAAGGACAACCATGATCCTCTCTTCTCTTTTTTAAAACTTCGGCCAGTGTTGTGCCCTTACCTGTGGGCCGACATCCAAACTCCTCAGGGGACAGTATGATGTGACAGTCAGGAGCAGGATTTTCGCATCCGCCGGTTCGGGCTGAAAGCGGAGATCCCCACTATCTGCGTGACCGCTGGGAAGTCTCTCCACCTCTCTGAGCCTCTGTTCCCTCACCTGCAAAATGGTGATGATATTAGTCGCTACTCACAGGTTTCCGTGACATAATGAGATTCATTTACATGAGATAATGCATGGAAAACACAGCAAAGGGTCTAGCACATCGTAAATGTTCCATGAACGGCAGCTAATACTGTGATCACAGTTTGGATGTTACGAGACTCCCTTCTAGCCACTTTCACTCTGCCCCTCCCCCTGCCCCTGCCCCTTTCCACCTTTGTGCTGTGGCATTGTCCCCGGGACATACATGCCATGCCCTTTTGTGTCAGGGCTTTAATATATGTTCCTTCTGCTTGAAATGCCCTCCTTGCTGGGAAAACGTAGGCATGTGGGGGGACAGTCTCCAACTCTTGGCAGCTTTACTCATGACTATCCAAATCTGGAAGCAACAGAGACACCCCCAGGAGGGGGGTAGGTAACTGCGGCGCAACCAGGCGCTGGAATATTATTCAGCAATGAAAAGAAAAAAAGGTATCCAGCCACGAAAAGGCACGAAAGGCACGGATAAATGCATATCACTAAGTGAAAGAAGCCAGTCCGAAAAGACTGCAGACCTGTGATTCTAGCTATGGGACGTTCTGGAAAAGGCACAACTATGGAGACAGTAGAGATCTGTGGTTGTTGGGGGCTGGAGTCAGGAGGGAGGGTGAACATGTGGAGCCCTGGGGGCTTGGGGGGCAGTGAAACTATTCTGTCAAAGAGTGGAAATGTGGACACGTGACATCATGCATTTGTTAAAACCCATAGAGCAAGAGTGAATCCAACATGAGAGTGAATCTTAATATAAGTTAATGAGACTGTGTCAAATTACGATTCATCAGCTCTTTCAAAGGCTCCGCTCCAGTGCAGCATGTTAGAAATAGGGGAGTCGTCTGAGCCGGAAACAGGGTATACGGGCAGGCTCTGCTCACGTTTCTGCAAACCTAAAAGTGCTCTAAAGAATTGTTTATTAATTAAAAAAAAATTTTTTTTTAAATGCCTCTTTCACCTAAGGAGTCTGCGTTTCAATTCTGCCTTTGCCACTGATGATACACATCACCACTGAATGTATTATTTATTGCTTGGGCAAGTTGCTTAGCCTCCCTGAGCCTCGGTTTCCTGGTCTGTAAAATGGGGATCATGAGAGCATCTATCCCATAGGGCTGTTGTAGGAGTTGAGCGAGTTGGCACTGGTGCAGACGTGCCCTGCGGCGCCCGCTGCCTTTACATCATTGTCACGGGGCCCCAGTGGCGGCGTCCATGGTGACTGTAACGTGGGCAGTGCAGGGGGACAGAGCGGCTGGGGGCACCACCACCTGCGCCCCCAGAGCAGACGGAACCCGGGCAGCTCTAGGGAAGCCGCTAGGACCTGGGTTTTTGTTCTCTTCCCTGAGAGAGGGGAGTTTGTTCAGTCGTCCTGGGCAGAAGGCTGAAGACTGGGAAGCCCCAGCACCCCATTCTCTTTGGCTGAAGAGGGACAAGCTCTTGGCCAAACACGATGTTCCCGAAGGGCTCAGCAGTGGCGGAGCTGAACCCGGGATGACGCAGAGCAGGCAGCCCCAGGCTCGGGACCCACACTGGTTGCTCTGGACTCTCTCGGCTGCCACTTGGGACCCTCTCTGCCCTGTCCTGCTCCAGCAGCTCGCTGCAGTGATCGGCTGTGCGGTGGCCTCACCCAGCTGTGTGCAGGCGCAGGGGGCACCCATGCAGGAGCCCGCCTGGCCCTTGTGCATGCAAAACCCGGGAGGGTCGCGAGTTAACGTCCACGGGGCCACCAGTGGGATCAGCTGCTGATGGACACGTGTCCCCTTCCTATCTTCCTGGGAAACAGTTCTGAGGTTGCATTTCATGAGTTGTCCGAAGGCCCCGCAGTGTGGCTCACCGGTTCATGAGGACCCTCATTGGTGCCCCCTCCTTCCCTGCTTCCCCTCCCTGCCATCCCTCACTTCTGTTCTCTGGGACCACATTCTCGAGCAAACTACCTGCTCACAAGCCTCCATCCCAAGCTCTCTTTTAGGGCTGAACCCAGGCTAAGATACTGGTTGCCCCCAAGTGATCCCTAGTCTATCCCCGTCTCAAGCACGAATGCATGAGCACACGTGTGCATGCACACACACACACACACACACACACACACACACTGTTGTGTTCCCACCACCTTCCCCAACACAAACCAAACCCCATCAACAAGGAAAGGATTCCCCACGTGACAGCCACGAAGACCCAAATGAAGCGGCATCAGCTCCCCAGGGGGAGAGTGGGACGTGCTATGGGCTGTTCGTGGCCCTAACCACCGGTGAGGTGGGGGGTGTACAATCAGCTGGGACACGGAGGTTTCTGGAGGAGGGGAGAGGTGAAGTCTGGCGGACGAGCCATAGACGTGTGCCCTAAATTACGAGATTTTCCCTCTTGCTGTGGAATGAATGCAGCCTCAGACAGATGTTGCCCTGCAGCTGTCTGTGGTGGGGGGCCCCGTGGCAGGCCAGTGACTTTGAAACAGGGGATTGGAATGGCATCTGACAAAGGGGCCACTGTCTTTGAGGGAACTTGACATGAGCCCAGCAGAGCCCAAGTGGTGGGAGTTTGCACAGCTGCAGCTGGGAGCAAACATGTACTTTTAGCTGACCTGGGCCCGTGGCTTTGGGCATTAAACCTGACACTTTCCAGATGCACGGAGCCCTCCCTTTGGCACCAGCCACAGCACTCTGTCCCCAGGTACACACACACACACACACACACACACACACACACACTCACACTCATGACGGGGTTCTGTAAATGCCGCATTGTGCTGGAGACCCCAGGCCTCTCCAGCAAGCTCCCCACCCAGACCTGAAGGTGAGTCTCCCATGCTGAGCTGGAGATGCAGGGGCTGGATTTCAAAATAGTTCAAGTTCAAAGTCGGCTCAACAGCCGCTGCCACTCTGCCTGCCACCATTCTTCAGGCCTGGCTCCAGGTTGGGTGGCAAAGGGATGCTGAACTTGCCTTCCAGGAGGTTCTTTTCATCTGGAGGAAGGGTGAACCCTGAGATCTCCAGGACCGGGGAAAGGGAGGTTTAGCAGGAGTTTGGGGCTGCAAGAGGGTATCCCTCCAACGCCATTCCTTCTCAGTGCCCATCTGGGCTTGAGCAAAGCCCATGTGGCCCCCGGTGTATGGGCAAGGACAGGCCACGTGTGGACCCCAGCTGCCCTGGGAGCCCCAGGGGTGGGGTTTACAAACCCCCGCTGTGGCACAAACCTTCTCTGGCTCCATCCACTCTGGAAATTACTCCACTCAGCGGCCCTGACTGGAGGGCGGGGGACAGCCATGCACTAGAGCTCCACGGTGCTGGGGCCCAAGTGACAGGGGTGGGCAGGGACACTCAGACATTCCCTTGGGCAGGAGGCAGCTTCCTCGGCGGGACGACTCCCCACGCACGACCCCACCTCGGGGTCTCTGAGCTCACACAGGCAGGAGAAGCCAAGCAGGGCCCCCAAGTCCAGGAGGCTGTGGCCTCCCTGTGGGGCCAGGTACAAGGGAAGTCATCTTCCTCACCCGGCTGGCTCGTGGGTCGTGGAAGGTAAAATGGGGTGTCGGGGGGACAAGTTGCAGGGAGTCCTTGCTGAGTCAACAGCACTGACTCACAGGGTGTGTTTCCTCTTGGGACAAACCTGAGGACACCGGGGCCACTCGCCCACTCAGAGGAGCTGGAAAGAAGTGCCAGGAGGCTCAGAGGTCCCAGCGCTCACACTCAGACAGCCCCAGGAAGCAACGAGCACACTTTCGTTCCTTCATTTATTAAGGCATTTATTCACGTGTGCTCTTCAGTGGGCTCCAAGTGTAGAATAAACCATGGCTTTATCGTCCTCTTTTTTATTGGGGTGTCACTTTCACATGTTGGGGGCACACATCTCAAATGTCCAGTTCGATGTGTTTTGCACATGTAGCCACCGGTGTGACCATGGGTCAGTCAAGATGTAGTGCATGTCCGTCACCCGGAGGGCCCCTCACCCCTGCTCCCCCGTCAGAAACCCCAGGGTCCCCACCACCTGTACTTTGATCATCACTGAGGACTTTTGCCTAAAGACAAATTAAGATTAATCTTTTTTTTGGCCTAAAGACGGATAGAACAGTTTACTAATATGTAAATGGTGTCATATAATCTGTACTTTTTTTATATCAGCTTCTTTCTATCAGAATAATATTCTTGCAATGTACCCATATTGTTGGGGCTATTCCTTAATGGGGTTGGGTTGAAATCCAAGATCCCCTGGGCGTGCTGGTGGGGGTGACTCCCGACTTTCCTGAGCTGTCTGAATTCCCCGGGCAGACGACGGATGCCCCTGCACGGCCGCGAGGCCCAGGACAGCCCACGCTTCCCCCTGTCCACACCGCCCATGCATTAGCGGCGGAAAGGGAGTAGGCACCGGCAAGAAAATGCGACGAGTAAGTGAGACAGGTGACAGGCGACGCTTCTCCATCTCACCTCCCCTCGGAGCCAGATCTTAGAGGATCTGTAACAGTACGGTTGTAATGGTATCTGTGTGCTCAGCACGTGCCACACACCATTTTCGGCCCTTGGTATATGTTCCCCCATGCAACCCGCACAGCCACTCTGTGAGGTTGGTACTGGTAGCACCCCATTTACGGGGTTCTCCCCTGTAATGGGGGGGATGAAACATATCTAGGGTCCTTCAGTTAGTAAACGGCGGGGCCACGATGCACGCGGAGTTTGGGAGGTGCGTGCGTCTATACCGGACTCCTTCTCCAAACTCGGTGCCCAGCATGGGCTCAGGAGCCTCCCGCACGCCCGTCGGCAGAGCCCAGGCCTCCAGCCCCCGGGATCGAACGCCGGCCCCTCACACTCTGGGTGCGCTCGCTGCTCGGCTCGCTCATTCCCGAACGGTCCCTGTCTTTGCGGCTCGGGCTGCTCTAACAGAAGACTGTCCGCTGTGCGGCTCAGACAACCAACCTTTGTCCGCCGCCCCCCCCCGCCCCGACCCCACGCCTCTGTTCCAGAGGCTGGAAGTCTGAGATCGGCTTCCTGGCTGTTCCTTCTTTTACCCTCGCATTTTGGAGACAGAAAGAAAAAGCAAGCCGTCTCTCGGGTCTCTGACAAGGGCACGAATCTCATCACAAGGGCCCCACCCTCATGACCCCATCACCTCCCGGAGGTCCGACCCCCTGGTACCAGTATACTGGGGGGCTGGGGTTTCTACCTCTGAACTTTGGGGGGACATAAACATTCCTTCCATAGCAGTCACGGTGAAAAGGAGGTGTCTGCCTGGAGCCTCCATGATAATCATCAGAGAGGTTCTTTATTCAGGTGAGGGGTTAACCCTTCCATTGCCGCTAACTGCCAGGGAAGCAGGAGGTGAGTGCCCCAGGAGTCACCGCAGTGGGCCTGCCCCCATCAGCCCAGGGCCGTGCAGGGAGGACTCCAGGCTGGGAAGGCCCCAGTTTGAGTCCTGGAGCTCTGCCAGCTGTGCTCGACGGTGAGCCCCAGTGTGGGCTGGGTCCCTGTCCTCCCATGGGAGGCTGTGTCCCCGAGGCTCTGGGGAGCCACTCTCCCAGCTCCTGGCTCCTCTAGGCTCTACAGATCCGTCCTGGTTTCCAACACCCAGTCCAGCTTGCAGGGCCTGGGATGAAGCAGACCTTCTCCTCCCCACCGATAGACAGCCCTATCCCACGCTCCTCCGGTCTGGCCACACCCAGAGCTCTGAACCCCCCTTTTGGGGGAAAAGAGAGCTCTTCGGAGCACTGGAAAGACACTCTCTGAGCCCTGCCTGAGGACAGGAGTCGATGGGAAAGGAATGAGCAAGCCAAAGGCCCGGCCTGCCCGCGGTCAGGGACGAGACTCTGACTGAGGGCTCGGTGCTGTCGCCGGCCGCCCACTCGGCGCCGGTGAGTGTGAGCGTCTGTGGCCGGAGCATCTGACCAACGCAGTCCAAATAAACGCGGAAGCCCTCTGAAAGGAACTTTCATGAGTTCATAACACGTTCACACACGCACACACACACGGGGGCAAATCATTGGCAAATAAGGGCCCCGTAGTGTGTTGTGTCCCGCCCAAAAGATATGTTCGACCCTTGACCCCAGGGACCCGTGAACGTGACCTTGCTTGGAAACGGTCTGCAGATTCGATCAAATTAAGATGGGGACTGTGGGGGTCGGCTGCTGGTATCCCCACAAGTAGGCCACGTGAAGACACGCACACACAGGGAGGAGGCCTCGTGTCCCGTGACTCGGTTTCCTCACCTGTAAAACGGACGTTAATGGTGCCCAAGTCTCCTTGGGCTGCTGTGGGGATTAACTGACTTTCAGTACGTGTAGGGCTCTATAACGGTGCCTGGCGTTTGGCGAGCACGCGGTACATGGTGTGGATCATTACCTCTGAAGCATGATGCTTGCTTCTGGTTGGTCGCCTGGGTGCTGAGCGTGACTTAGTTGTGCCTCTGGCTCCCCAAGTCATTCAAATCCTCAGGGGACGTTTATAATGGGAACGGCTTCTATGCCTGGTGTTGAATTCCCAGAGCCATGACCACAGTAGCGACAGAATAATCCAAAACCCAGCCCACTGCACGTGGAGGAGAGCACGCCATTCTCTGTGTCTGTACCACTGGGAGACCTCTATGAAGCGTGTGGTTAGGGGGATGGAACAGTCAATGAGATTCCCGGCCTCTTGGAAGCACCAAGCCCCTGCTCACTGGCTCGACTAAACGCTCCCCCTCCCTCCCACATGAAAGTTCCACAGGCCTCTCTTTCTTAAAATAAAAATACTGCTGTCTTCAAGCGAGCTGAGATAAGAGGGTTGTCACTGCCAATCAGGGCAGGAGCTTGCTGCTCTTGGCCGCCCTGATTCAGCAAGTTCAGAGCCCAAACCCCCTGCCCGCGGCCGCCCCAGCCGGGCCTGCGGACCAGAAAGACCCTCGGGGAGGCTGGAGCTGCACCCAGACCTCTTTCCAGTTTCGGTCTGTGCCCGCACAAGGTGGGGCTGGGGGCTTGGCCCTGGCACGGCCCCCCTTTCCCCCTCCCTCGGGCTCCCTGCACAAAGCTCCCTTTGGTTCTCCATGGCCTGGTTTCCTGCCGCGGAGAACTAAATCTAAGGTGGAGATTCTTTTTTTCCCGTCTTTGGCAGCGTGGTGCTGAAATGTTGACACTCGGGGTGGAGGGAGGGGCTCGGCTTCCCTTCGGTGCCTTCAGACATTCCTGGGGGGAAATGAAGGGAGGGAAGAGCAGAACATGTTAAGTGGGGAGAGCGCTCCGCGGGGGGCACGCTCCTGCTTTGGCCTCAGAGGGTCCGGGCAAATACGTACACTGACACGGGGACCAGGCCGCAGCTGGAGAGGCTGGTGGCCAGCTTCACGTTCCAGGACCCCACCTAACGGCTGGCTCTGAGCCTCTGTTTTCTCATCTACAAAATGGGCACAATGACAGCACCCACCGCTGGGGTGGCCGCGGGGTTAAATGCGTTGATGGCCGTAGTGCGCCTGGCGGTCCTATGGATCTGTCTCTCATTTTGACCGTGTTTGGACAGAACAGACCCAGGGACGCCCCCTCTACGGGCCTCCGACCACCCTCCAACCTTTTTTCCAGTTGCAACCTTCCGAGCCATCTTCTCGGCTGCCTGTGCCTCTGGGACCAGCCAACATGCGAATTTGAGCTGAGCTCCTTCTACTGATCAACGGTGAGCTCCCAGGTTCGTCGGAATTATTGCACCTGCGGGCCCCCTGCCTCTGTCTCTCTGGGCCTCTATTTCCACCGTGAGGACGTGGCTCTGCAGGCCTGGGCCACTTCTTCCAGGAGCTGGCACAACCCCCAGTCCCTGGCCTTCCTGGAGAGCAGGTGACGCTAGTCAGGAACACAGCCGGAGACCCCGACTCACCTCCGCAGGCCGGCCCCCAGGGGGCTGCGTGAGGCTCTCACCCTCCAGCACCACTAGGAGCCTCTGGAGCCCAGCAGGCTTTGAGGGCCCTCCCTGGCATCCCCCCAGCGCCCGGGGTTTGCGCCTGAGCCTGTCCCTGGGGCCACTAGGCCCCTGTCTCACCACCTGGAGCCCTCGCTCACTCTGTGGAACAAATTGAAACTATAAAGCTTTTTGCAGCCAAAAAAAATGTGTTGGTGGTGTCCAGTGCTCAGCGAGTGTTCAATAGAGCGTCACCACTGATGTCCTTGTCACCTCTGTGTGACAGCTGGTGCTTCCTCTGTCCTCTTTGACATGTTTCTGTCGATTTTGCATGTTCCCCACTGAATCCATGTTCTGCTTATATTGGGGAGACAGGACGCTAGAAGGAGGGAGGGGCGGGGAAGGAAAGATGGCGGGTGTCAGTCACGACTGCGCCCCGTCGCCCACCGCGGACCTTCCTACCTTCTAGAGCTTCATCCCCAGGCCCAGGGCGATGGCCCTTTCCAAAGAGCTGGTGCAGGGGCAACCCCAGCAAAGGCATTTATGCCCATTCTGGGAACAAGAGGCTCAACCTGAGGGAATATGTCCTCAGAACATTCTAGAAGTCTCTTGAATTTGGGTGGGCGTGGGTTGGGGTGGGCACACACCTTGGTTTCTTGTGGAGAAAGAGGCTGAAATCTGGAGACAGAGTAGGGAGGTGGTGAAGCTGGGAGGTTTTCCTTACAGACAGACTTTAAAACACATGTTGGCTAATTTAACATATAATAATAATAATAATAATAATAATAATAATAAAAACCCACAAGGAGGGTGTATAAGGAGGCCGCCCCTCAGCCGGTCAAGTTCTAGGCTCACAAATGAAAACTGGTAATGGGAACCCCCCGGTTTCTGTGGGAGCTGACACTGGAGGGGCAGGGCCTCCTCTGGGCCCCCCGAGAGCATGGCCTTCCTTCTGGGCTCTGAGGAGGGTGCTGCCCACCAGCCCGCAGGTCCTGCCTCTCTGCTGACGCCACCTCTGTTGGCCCACCTGCAGGTGGCGGGCCTGGGGCTCACATAGATATCACTTCCCTCCACCCTGCGGGCACCCAGAAGGGACTCAGCACAGTGGCCTGCACATTCCACATACCAGTCGCATTTTCCCTGATTTCTAACAGAGAAGCCTCATCAGGACACTGCCTGGCACCCCCGGGAAGTCCTCAGCTGAACTAGGGGAGGCCCCCTCTCTTCTCAGAGCAGAGGGCCACTCATCAGGGTTGTTGTGAGGGCCCAGCGGGATCTGGAAGCAGCCCCACCGCATGGAGGGCTCTTGCTTGCTCCCTGTGTTGTTTGCTTTTGCTGTGTTGCTCTCTCTTTCTCAGGATTCCTGCCAAGGGCTACTCTCGACAGGAACAGGGGAGGGTCACAGGAGCACCAATCAGTGACTTGGAGGCATTTGAGGCGCCCCCCCCATAATCTGCATCAATGCCACCCTGCGCCCCCCTGAAGAAAAACAGAATCAGAGTAAAGGCAAGGAGCCGCTCGGCATGTGCAGCCGAAGGACAGGCTCTGTGGCGTCCTCGCTTCCAGTCAGACTGCTGCCCACCCCGGGACTTTGGGGGGTGGGGAGGTGACTCTATGTCTAGGCTGAGGCCCCGGCATCGTGGAGGGGGCACGTTGGAAGTTTGGGGAATTCTGGGCCTGACACTAGGGGGGAGGGAGGAAGGTGCCCTGTTCTGGCACCAAAAGATCGCCCGGATCTAGATTCTGCACACCTTGTTTCATGCCATGGGCCCCTTCAGTAGATGGTGGGGCCCCAGAAGATGCCCGTGTCAAGCCCCCAGAACCTGTGAATATGACTGTATTCGGGAAAAGGGTCTGTGCAGACACGTGATTAAGCTCTTGAGACAAGGAGATAATCCTGGATTATCTGGTGGGACCCTAAATAAAACCAGGAGTATCCTCAAAAAGGAGAAGAGGAGAGGAGAATTTGACTCTTCTGGGTACACCATGTAGGTGGAATTGCACAACATTTGTCCTTTTGTATTAACTTAATGTAGTTCTTTATTAATATAATAAACAAGATGTGGCACTGAGCCTAATAAATGCCATACCTTCAAAGAAGTGAAGGGCATAAACAATATACTCATATAGGACTCTTCTGAGCATAAGGGACTCATAAAGGGACACTGTAGCTGATAAAGCTGGAGAAATGGGGCAGGGGGTTAAGAGCAATACTATAGAGAACAGACTGAAAAGGGCCAGGCTGAGGGAAAGAAAGTCAGTTGGTACGCTACTGCACCAGTCCCAGCAAAAACTGATAAATGCCTGGACCAAGGTGACAGAAGCAGGAATAACAGGAGGAAGCAGACGAGAGACGTGCTCAGGAGAGAGTCTGAGTGTGCACTGGCAACTGACCAGGTGTGAGGGTGAGGAAGGAGGAGGGGCTGACCGGTCTCCAAAGCACGGGCCCTGGGAACTGGGTGAGGCCAGACGCAGAGGAAAATGTGCAACGTTTGAAGGCACAAGAGAATGAGCTTGGCTTGGAAATACCAAGCGGAAGGGCTGGGTGACTTCCAGGTGGTGGGGCAAAGCCTGCATCTGGCCATGATCCTGGGAAGTTTCCAAACTTGCCCCGATGTCAGGAATCACCCTTGGGAACCCCCCTCCCCCACCCCAAGGCCAGTTGAGTTAGAATCTCTGGGGATGGAGCCAGGAGTCTGTGCTTCATGGAGCAGCCCGGTGATACTCAGGATGGAGCAAGCTTAGTGACACCAGGACAGTGGGCTTTGGAAGACCAGGTTTGAGGCCAAGCTCACTTACCTCGCGGTGACTTCAGTGGTTCTCAAAATGTGCTTCAAGGACCTATGCCCTCAGGCACTCGATTCCTGATGGAGAGCCACAAGGGAAAAGCAACACCCCACAGATTGTTTCCCCTTTCAGGAGCGCCAAGGCTGTTCTCCAAACAGATGCGGAATCCTACCCCCTTTTATAAGCCAAGAGGGAACTTGACCAACCACTCTGCAGAGAGCATCTGTTACCAGCTGAACTGTGTCCCCCCAGAAGAAGTTCAAGTCCTAACTTTTGTGGATGTGGCCTTATTTGGAAATAGAGCCTTTGTAGATGTCACTGAGTTAAGACGAGGTTGTAGGGTGGGCCCCGGTCTGGTATTCCCGCGACCCCGTATGAAGACACAGGGACATTGTCGCGAGACCGAGGAGCTGAGACTGGGGCCACGCGGCTGCGAGCCACGGAGCGCCACGGATTGCAGCAGCATCGGGAGCTGGAAAAGGCAGGCGAAGATCAGACCTGGAATCTCAGAGGCGGCACGACGGCCCTACTCACACCTTGATTTCAGACTCCGGTCCCCAGAACTACGAGAGAATAAGTCTGTTGTTTTCAGCCCCCCGGCTTGTGCTGCTTTGTCACGACAGCCCCAGGAAACGAACACAGGATCCGGGATGCCTCGGATTAATCACGTATGTATGGTAGTATATTTGCGGGGTCATCCAACCGTGACCACCACCCACCTCCAGAGCTTCTTCATCTTCCTAAACAGAAACTCTGTGCCAGTTAAACAATACCTCCTCACTTTCCCTTCTCCAGCTTCTGGTAACCTCTATCATCTGCAGGCTACTTTCTGTCTCCGGATTTACGTGTTCTGGGTATCTTGTATCCGTGGGATCATTCCATATTTGTCCTTCTGTGTCTGGCTTCTTCCATCCAGCATCACGTTCTCAAGGTCCATTCACGTTACGGCGTGGCTCAGTGGTTCATGCCCTCGCGTGGCCGGACCACATTTCCTTTCTCCCTTCCTCCATCGAGGGACATAGGGGTTGTTTCCACTTTGGGGCTGGAACGAAAGGAACGCTGCTTTTATAACCGTATGGCTTAACACCTCAGCATTCTCGAATCCCCAGCACGGGCATTGCTTGGCCGTAAATGACAAACAGAAGGGTGGATGACTTTCTTATCCCCAGAGAACTGCCTTGTGGCGAATAAGCATGCCGTGCCCGGGGCCGGGGAGGCAGCACACTGAGGGGGGAGGCAGCGCACTGAGGGGGGAGGCCGGAAGGAGCCCGGAGACCGGTGTCAAGGGGAAAATAAGGCATGTTGGGGAGTTTGGGGCCTGGGGCTGCTTCAGAGATGTTTCTATTCTGAATCCCAAATGCCTGGAACGAATTCTGAATAGAAGTTTCTTGGAGAAAGAAAAGACAGGTCTCTGAGTTAAAGACTCTTGAAAAAGAATAAGCTGAAGTTCAGAACTGAGGCCCCAGAAATGCCCGGGGGGCGACGGAGAGGAGAGGCAGGGGGGGTTGGAGATCACATCCCAGGCCGGTTGTGGCTTTATCTTCTCTGCATCCGAGGTGTGACCCCGCGCTGAGTGAGCTCATCAACACCCGGTGGCCCCTCTGAATTCTCCATCTTACGCCCCGCTCTCCCTTCTGCATTCGCGCCCCTTTGTACTTCTAACCGCACCCATCACTTTGCTTTCGGCGTGTCCCTTGTAGACAGCATATCGCTGGATTTTGTGTTTTGAATCCACACTACACTTCGTCTTTGTACCAGCTGACCAACTTACATTTCCGCAGCGAATCCACTCTGCATTCTTTCTCTCGTCTGGTCTTATGTTGTTTTGTTGTCTTCGCAATGTCCGTTATTCAATACCCTTTACGGATGGACACTATTTCCTTCTTTTTCTCTCTCACGAAGAGGTTTTAGTTATCCAAACGCTAGCCTTTAAATAAAGGATAGTCAAGTCTCTGTAATTATCAAGGTCAGGAATGAAGTGGTATTTACGTAAACTGAGACAAATAACGTTAAATAATTTTCCACTTTCCGCTGCCCACTCCCAGTTTTTGTACGTAAACTGCGATTTTAGAATATTATCTCTATTTTTAAACATTATGAGATTTTCTTTTGCTAATAGTTTCTGACAGATCTGATTTTGTTGGCCACCATACTTTCACGAGTTACTAAGACAGTGTCATTCATTTCCACCAACGTCCTCTGATCAGTTTTCATCTGTTTATCTTTTCCTTCCCTGAACTGGGCAGACGCCTTGTTTGCTCTCCAGCTTCTGTGCCGTCTTCTTTGATTTCTCCAACGCACTGTTGTAAAAGAGCCGCTGTGGTTTTTCTTTTTGTATGAATTCCTCCTTCTCTTATCCAGATCCCTTGTTACTTTTTCCTGTTTTTCATCTCTGCTCGCAGAGACTGTGGTCTTATGAGTTATGGTAGAGTTTGGGTTTTATTCCGTGGCCCAGCGGCTCTGAACGCCTATCTGTTCCTCGGGGCCTGAACAGGACAGATGTTTTTGGGTCTTGGATAAAAAAGACAAAGAAGAAAGTCATGAGGTTCTGCTCTAGTCAGTTCTATTCATTTGGGGGTGTGATCATTCATTTGCTGTCATTTCTTTTTAAGGAGTAGTGGAGATTACAGGTACTGGGGAGCTTCTCTTTTTTGGGTCACATTATTATTTTGGAAAGTAAAATGTCAGTAAAAGTTGGTATCTCATCTGTGGTCCCTAACAAACAAAAAACTGTGCCCGTGCCTGGCACCCTTACATTTGCAGTAAGGGATACACGGGAACCCAAGTCATGAGCCCAGGAAGCCAGGACACTGCAAAAATAGTCCAGGGGAGAATCGATGAAGGCCTGGATGCCACAGTGATGGCGGGAACAGGGAAGAAAGGGCGGCTTGGACGATGTCGAGTCCACCTTCTTAACAGGTCCCGCTGACTTACTAACAGAGGACTCCAGAAAGGAGAGAAGCAGTGGCCGCGATTTTCCAGCCTGGCCCAGAGGGCGGCAGCGGAGCCAGGCCCTGCACTCGTGGGAGGCCCGGAGGTGCCTCTGGGACAGGCTGACTCCGAGGACACCACCAGGCGCGCGGGACCTGACTGCTGCACGGGGACACAGACCTGGCCCCCGGGACCAGGGCAGAGCCTCGGGGAAGGTGCGCAGCGGCCGCCCGGGCAGGGTTGGGATGCAGTCACGGGATGGGAAGTCCCATAATTGAGGCTCGATGGCACATCCTCGAAGCCAAGGGCAGCGGCACTGGTCAGCCCGGGCTGCTCAAACAAAACGCCACAGCCTGGGTGGCTCAAACCTCGGACATTTGTTTCTCACCGCCATCGAGGCTGGAAGTCCAAGCTCAAGGTGCTGGCAGATGGGACAGCTAGTGAGGACCGCTTCCTGGCTGGCAGAGGGTGTCTCCTCCTCTCCTGTAAGGGCACTGATCCCATCACGGGGGCCCCACGCGCATGACCTCATCTAATCCTGATCACCCCCAAAGGCCCCATCTCCTGACACCTTCATTTGCGGGTTGGGCTTCCACGTATGAATTTGGGGGACGGGAGCGGTATATTCATAGCTCCAACTCTCTGTCCCATTCCACTCTGACCCCTGGAGGATATTGTCCACTGTAGGAAGTTGTGATCTTCAGTGACGAGTGGATGAATGTTCCAGATGAACTGGATCCCTGACATTCTTGGATGTGTGAGGTAAATATCTGAATTTTCCTTAAGATAACCTAGATCCCCAAACCACCCAAATGTCCATCGATGAATGAACAGATAAGCAAAATGTGGCCCATCCCCACAATGGAATACTACTCGGCCATAAAAGGGAATAAAGTGTAGACACCTGATCTCACGTGGGTGACCCTTGAACACACGACGCTGAGTGCAAGAAGCCAGATACACAGGTCACATGAGTGTATGACTGCACCGATGTGAGATGTCTAGAATAGGTAGATCCATAAGGACAGGAAGCAGGCGGATGGTTACTTGTGGGGAAAGGGAGAATAACGAGTGGTTGTTTAATGAAAACATTAGATATAAGCAAAAGCAATAAACAAACATTTTTGTTATGAAAACATAAACAAAAAGAAAAGCGTTTTCTTTTGAATGATGAGGATATCTTGGAATGAGAAGAGTTGTACACCATTGTGAGTCTACCAAATAGCATTGAATCATTTACATAAAAATGATTCATTTTCTGTTACATGAATTTCACTTCCATGAAAAACTTTAATAAAGGAGAAACATTAAAACAGGAAAAAAAGGAAAGAGAGAGAACCTTGGATACCAGGTTCGCTCAAGGCAAAAGCAACATTGCCCGTCTATCCAAGTGATTTTAAAATCTAATGTATTATGAAGTCATTCATTTATTCATCATTATTTCATGAGAACTTAGCTTGTGGCGGACATCATTCTAGAGCTTGGGATATAGCCATGAACAAGCAAAGTCCCTG
Source organism: Zalophus californianus (assembly GCF_009762305.2). Classification (NCBI taxonomy): domain Eukaryota; kingdom Metazoa; phylum Chordata; class Mammalia; order Carnivora; family Otariidae; genus Zalophus; species Zalophus californianus. The sequence goes on from NC_045608.1 coordinate 5,845,989, forward strand.
CCCTCCTGGACTTGACAGTCTAGTTGGAGAAATGATAAGTAATACACACAGAAGTAGGAAATGTATTTTCAGGTGGTAATGAGTGCTCTGGGGGTAAGTGACATAATGGGTGGTGAGTGAAGAAGACAGGGCACATTTGAAACAGAGTGACCAGTGAAGGCTTTACTCAGGCAGTGACATTGGAGCAGAGAGCTCATTAAAATGAAGGAGCAAGGTGCATACATATCTGGGAAAAGATAGGGGCAGAGGGAAGAGCAAGTGCAAAGGTCCTGAGGCAGGGAGGAACACTATGTGTTTGAAACAAGCAAGGCAGCCAGGGTGGCTGGACCAGTGACCAGGCAAAGACGGTTGGAGATGGAGTCAGGGAAGGGATGGAGCCCAGATCATTGTGGGCTTTACAAACCAGGTGAGAAGCTTGGATTTTATTCTCAGCTTCCCAGGAAGCTGGCAGAGGGGTTTTGAGCAGGAGAACAACACAACGTATTTGTGCCTTGCAAAGCACCCGGGCTTCTGTGGGAAGGAGGGGAAGCAAGTGGGAGGGGGGGCCAGCTAGGAGGCTGCTGGGGTGCCCCAGCTGAGCACACCCAGAGATCCTGGCTCACGTGGTCTGGGCATCCTCCCACATACCCCACTCACTCCACAATGCCCAAGGTGGCCACAGGCGGTGGCTTGTTCTTTTTCATACCCCTGACCACTTGGACAGTTTGATGGACCCCTCCTCGGGGTAGTTTTTAAGTGCATAACATAAAATACATAGGTTGGCAAAGGTAATCAACTGCGCGAAAACAGTTACCACAATATTAAACAGACTTAGGGTACGGTAATCACACGGACCTCTCTACAGGTACGTTAAATGGTGTAACCAGGAGCAGGTCTGGAACTTCCGTAACTCTGGAGTAGTGACAAGTGCAAAAGACACTTGGAGGTGGCTGCATCAGCTGCCACGGGACATGCAAAAATCTCTCTGCCTTTTATGGGGAACAGAGTCACAGTTTCTGTTAATTACTGTGGTTTGGAATAGAAGGAAATCCTAATGGAAGGAACGCGAATGCATCAGAGGCTCGCAACGTGGAGATAAAGGAGATAGATCTCCCCTACCCAAGTTCTCAGACCCCAGGTGAGGAGCCCTGTGCAAGGGGCCAAGCTTGCTCCCTCCCAGGGCTCCTCCAGACCATGCATCCTCGGCAAGGGAGGGGGGACAGGGAAGTGGGATCCTGCAGGCAGCTCCCAAGGGCAGCCCCCAGCCTCAGCATCCCCTCCCCACTCCACGCCCCCCGGGCTCTGCTGCCTCCTGCACTTCTCCCTTTCTTGCTCTGGGGGGTGCACAATCTTTCTCTGCTCACCTGCAACGGCTTGCACACACTGGGGGCATTTTCAGGCTGGGGTGGAAAAACAAGCAAGTCAGGAGCTCTGTATGCTCGGTGCCCTCTCACTCTGAAGCGTGAGGACGAAGGAAGCGAAGGGGGTCTGATGGCAGCTCCGTGGGCTCTCCGGGTGGAAAACGCTCCTCAGTACAAGTTTACAACCTGAAGTTGTGGCTAGGTGCTTTATAAACGTTATAAATTCTTCCACCTCAGTGAGGTGGGGACTACTACTACACACCCATTTTACAGATGGGGAGACTGAGGCACCAGAAGATGGCACAGCTTGGAAGTTGCAGAGCTGGGGTTCCAACCTGAGCAGCCCCTGTTCTTGAAGATGGGACCAAACCACACATAGTGAGTGCTCAGGAAAGGGTAGTCATCTTTGTTACCAGATATTTTGTGTTTACTACTGTATGTTTGTGTTTGACGTGTTGCTGTGGGTCCTTCCCCAACACCACTGCATGGCAGCCTCCCATGGGTGCCTTGGAAGTAGGCTTGCCAGATAATGCAGGACGCCCAGTGAAATCTGAGTATCAGGTAAGCTACACATACTTTTTAGTATCTGTGTGTCCCTACTGACCCACATGGTGTTTCCAGTGCGGATTTGTTAAGAATGAAGATGTTGGTTTGTGTGGATGTCTCTCCACTTCTCTTGCCTGAATGGCTACCAATAGGATTTCATCCCAAGCAGCAAAGAACCAGTGTTCCAGCTGCTCACATCCTCAGAATTCTAACTTTGGCTGTCCGAATGGGTAAGAAATGGTACCTCTTGGCGACTTTTGCTCCCACTCTCCTTCTTCTTCCTGCTTCCCACCCCCATTTCATGCATCAGGAAGATTAAAAGCTGCTACATTAGTAAGTCCTCGGGATGAAGGATGTGCAGGAAGAAGGATCTAGAAGTCCTTTTCATGCTGTTGTTCAGGGAGTAGAATTCTCCCAGGAGGAGAACTCTGGATTTAGCCTTTATTAGGGACTGATCTGCCCCTAGTGCCCTCCTACCCCGGGGCAGGCTGGAGGGGCGAGGGCCCCGCTCCTGGCTCAGCCATGTGGCCACTCTGTCCTGTCGCAACAACAGTGAAGCTGGTGGGGATTGAGCACTCAGTGCGGCAGGGGGGTCTGCTAAGGGCTCCAGGAGGAAGATCTCCCCTAACACTATTCCAGCCCCTGGAGGTAAGACTGTTATTTTCCCCCAGTGCAGGGGAGGGGCCTGGAGGCATGGAGGGTACTGAGTGTCCAGGGTTATATGTGGCCAAGGTCATATTGCCTCACACCCTGGTATTCTGTCTCAAATCTCCTTTCTTTTTTTTTTTAATTTTAAGATTTTATTTATTTATTTGACAGAGAGAGAGAGCGCACAAGCAGGGGGACCAGCAGAGGGAGAAGCAGGCTTCCTGCAGAGCAGAGAGCCTGATGCAGGGCTGGATCCCAGGACCCCAGGGTCGTTACCTGAGCCGAAGGCAGACGCTTCACCGACTGAGCCCCCAGGCGCCCCTCAAGTCTCCTTTCTGAGTTATCTTCATATTCTGCTTTTCCAGCCTCACCTCCCCCTCTCAGGAACCCCCAACCTTTCCTGGCCTTTTTCTCGATGGAGGTCACAGCCATTGTGAAATTGGGTCACACCCAATTTCAGCCCATCGTGAGGGCAAAGCTTTTGCCCCTCACCTGACGTGACAGCTCTGTCATGACCAATAGTTTGCCTTCATTCCTGGTCGCCTAGGAAGAGGACCCAGCGTCCCACGTCTGTACCTAGGAAGGTGATTCTAACATCGCGTGCCCGGAAGGCAGGATCGCAGTCAGATTTCTGGTAGGGTGAGGTTTCACTCAGTCTCCTCTCAAATTTAGGAATAAAGGCGGGCTCAAAGGGCAGCCCTCCGACATGTGCCCTCACGAGATCAAGTTATTTCATAGGGAAATTGCGGCCTCCCTGCAGACCCCTTGAGCCACCCACAAGAGGGGCTGCTAAAAATGGCAGGAGAGGCCCAGGGCCAGGATGGGGTCATTTCAAGGCGAGATGTTCCCGCCTAAATCCACACCGCCCCTGTGGTTTTCCACGTCAGTGGGGCCTTATTTTCTGTTCTTGGAAATGTTCCAGATTCCTCCCAACCTGGGTCACTGAGTAACGAGACACATACTACCTTAATTTGTTCTCCAACGAGACCCATTATATCCACACACTCCTTTCTTCCTCCTTCAGGTGCCTCGCTGCTAAGCCGGTCACTTATTCTGCAGTAGCCTAATCTTGTTGTTTATAAAGGCCAGCCTGCTATGGGGTCTTTATTCATTCGTTCGCCATGAAACCTTTTTAAAGAGACCTGGAAAGAATTTGTTGTGGGGAAAAGGGCTGGGGGCAGAGTCATAGTAAATAGCTGAATTCCCTCCCCGCCCTTCTTCATTCCTGAGGTCATTAAGTATATAAAAGAGTGCACGTTTTTGAGCAATCTTTCTTAGTTACGAGCCTGGGGCCAAGAAGTGGGCTCCAGATTTTCCCTTACAAATTAATGCATTGTAATGTGCAACATAAAACGAGCATGGAGTAGCTGAGGTGCATTCCGGTTTTCCTGCACAGCATTTCTCACTGAAAATTTTAGAAAGGGTCTGAGCAAATTCGCAGTTACTAAGGGCTGGGGGGTAGCAGAGATGACACAAAGTGGCGTCTCAGCAGCCGGAATGCTGGAAGAGTAGACACGGGGCTCTGAATCCTGTTATCTTTCATTGGATGTTTCAAGGAATAAAAACCACAGATGATCAAAACAGTCTAGAGACTAATACAACAGAAACCACACACCCTCCTCGGGGTGAAGGAGGGAAACCTCGCCGGACAAAACAGCCGAAGTGCTGGTGTCTGACCAGAGTTAACAGTGGTCCTGAAGTTGGTGTTAGTTATTCCGACGCCTTTCTGTAAATGCTTCTACGTGTATATAAACATCTCCCTGAACATGATATACATAAACTGTATATATAGAAGCTCTCTATTGTTTTCCATATATATGTATATGGAAATTCTATTCTTCTACAACTTGCTTCTTTGACTCAACATTATTTTGTGAGTTCCTCCATATCGATACACATTCTTCTGGCTCGTCCGTGTCTGTTACGTACAATCCCCCTTTGCAGGAACGCCCTACATGGCATATCAACACTCCTCTTCACCGGCACTTCGTTTCCTCGTTCGGTGTGGTTTGGTTTGTTCTTCCTATCACGAACAATGCTCTTATTTTTTTTTTTTTAAAGATTTTATTCATCCATTTGAGAGAGAGAGAGAGAGAATGAGAGATAGAGAGCACGAGAGGGGGGAGGGTCCGAGGGAGAAGCAGACTCCCCGCTGAGCAGGGAGCCCGATGCGGGACTCGATCCCGGGACTCCAGGATCATGACCCGAGCCGAAGGCAGTCGCCCAACCAAATGAGCCACCCAGGCGCCCCGAACAATGCTCTTATAAACACTCTTGTTCTTGTCTCCTTGTCTCTCCAGGGTATATTTTTCAAAATGAAGGTGGTGCCCGTTAATGAGTATCGTCACACACAGTAAGACTGGTCACTAGTTCATGAGACTTCTGTATCGGGGAAGTGTGTGTGTGTGTGTGTGTGTGTGTGAGTGCGGGTGTATGTGAGTGTACATGTGTGGGGGTGTATACGAGTGTGTGAGTGTGTGGGTAGCGTGGCTGTCCAGATTGAGATAGAAAGTGTTCCTAACTGTGGGTCGTAGTTTGGAAAGTTGGAAGAATGCTGCAGTCTTAGGTTGGGCTTGTATAACAAAGTCACACTCCGGGGCGCTTACACCACATACATTTCTTTCTCACAGCCCTGGAGGCCGCAAGTCCAAGATCAAAGGGCCAGCAGATTTGGCGGCCGGTGAGGACGCTTCCTGCTTCATAGACGGTGGCTTCCGGCTGTGTGCTCACGTGCCGGGAGGGCGAGGGGCCTCGCTGGACCTCTTTTTTCCCAACTTTATTGAGATATGATTAACATAGAACATTGTGTAAGCTTAAGGTGTTTGATGCAATGATTTGATACATGTTTATATTTGGAAATGATTGGTGAACACCTCTGTCATTCACATAATTACCCTTTTGGAGGGGTGAGAACAATTAAGATTTATTTTCTTATCACTTTTTTTTTTAAGATTTTTAAATTTATTTGAAAGAGAGAGACAGAGGTAGGGAGAGAGAGCACAGGCAGAGGGAGAGGGAGAAGCAGGCTCCCCGCTGAGCAGGGCATTTTATGTATTTATTTGACGGAGAGATAGAGCACAAGTAGGCAGAGAGGCAGGCAGAGGGAGAGGCGGAAGCCGACTCTCCGCTGAGCAGGGCACTTAGGTTGTTTCCATGTCTTGGTGAATAATATTCATACTGTGAATCATGTTGCAATGAGTATGAGATTGAAGATATGTCTACAAGATAGTGATTTTATTTCCTTTTCATAATCCCAGAAGCAGGATTGCTGGATCATATGGTAATTCTGTTTTTCATCTTTTGAGGAACCTCTGTACTGTTTTCCATAGTGACTGCACCAATTTCCATTCTCTGGGATCCCTTTCATAGGGGCATATAATCTTATTCATGAGGGTCGAGCCCCCTCCCAAAGACCCCACCTCCAAATACCGTCACATTGGGGGGTAGGTTTTCATACACGAATTGTTAGTGCCTAGCAACTGCTTTACAGAGTCTATTTAGGAGTGGGTCTGCAGGGCATGCCCAGTATAAATTTTGCTTGATGTTGCCAGAATGCTCTTCAAATGGTTATAGCTATGTGCACCCCATTTTCCTTAGATTTTCACAGCTCCTCCCTCCTTCTCTAAAGCACAAAGCTTTATAATGAGAGCTAAGACCAATTTATTGCCTTATGGGATGCTAGAAATTAAAATCACAGTCTCCTAGGCAGCTTCCGAGAACACAAAGATCAATCTCTCCAGTCATGTTTCCTTGACATCAGAGCATGCCAGGATATGTGTGTTGGGTTCCTGAGAGAAAGTTCCTCATCTGGACATGCAGGGAAAGACGATGATGAGGGCATGCGCTCTCTCGCCACCAGCCCACTATAATGTCCACCTACTTAGAAACACCAAGAGACACAGTTTGAAGGTTTAGCCCCATCAACTTAATATCATGCTTAACAACAGTAACAATGATATTTGGAGAAATACAACTGAGTCCAAAGACCTCACAATATAACTTTCATCATGCCCAGGATGCAAGCCAGAATTACTTGATATACAAAGAACCAGAAACGTGTGGCTTCCTCTCAAGAGGAGTGACAATCCAGGGAGACCACCTTAAGACGATCTAGATTTTGGGATGATCATGTAAGTATTTTACAGCAACTATTATTACTGTGTTCAATGGTATCAAGGAAAATATGCTCACAATGAATAAAAAAGATGGGAAATCTCAGCAGAGAAATAGAAACTATAAAAAAAGAACCGAATGGAAATTCTAGAACTGAAATATACAGTCTAGGAAAGAAAACCATGAAGGTCAGTCTGTTGTCTCGCCTGCAGGCAGGGAACTCAAGGTCCTTGTTAGATTAACCTCATCCCAAATTGACAGAATGACTTTTCCTCCGGCAAACATGCTTAAGTATTTGGCACAAAGCATTTTCCCTTTCTTGAAGCTTCCTCTGACACCTTCACTCCTCTCTTGGACAGAGAATTTGCTTCCTCCTCTGTTCTATAACAGACTTCTATTATTTCTGCCTGCTCAGCATTCATTCCCTGTTCCTGATTTTCCTTTGGGGAGACCACTTCTCTTCCACATTTTATCCTTCTGGCTTGAGAGGAGCTGGCCCTCCTCCCTGGCACCAGGAATGGGCCCATGAGCCAGCCCTGCCCATTTGGTGTATTTCCAACCCATAGCCACATAACGGGGTCACTAGACAGGGATGTGAGTGAAACCAAGCCAATGAGAACACTCCCAAGGATTTTTTTAAATTAATTTATTTTTTTATTATGTTATGTTAATCACCATACATTACAACATTAGTTTTTGACTCCCAAGGATTTCGGTTGACATCTTTGGCCAGGAGATTTTACTGCTTCGTCCCTAAATGGGCACAGTGTAAGCTGGGAGATTTTGGCAGCCACTTGTGTTACGGGTCTAAGAATGACAACACAGGACAAAGGAAAACCAAGAGGTAGAGAGAGGTCAATTCCTAATAGCGTTGTTTGTGTACCCGGATCCGTCATGCCTGAAGCCATCTATTTGCCTTTAGATTTCGCAGTGAAGGGAGCCAATAAATTGCCTTTTGTGTTTTCATTGATTTGAGTTGGGTTTCTGTCACTGATGGCTGAAAAGCCAGTCAGATATTATTCCCATAGCTTTAATCACATTCTGGTGCTGACACACCAGTTGGACTGGGAAGTCCTAAAGGGGTAAGAAATATTCTGCTTTAGTTTGCGTTCCAACATCTAGAACATTCCACGACAGGCAGAAAGTTCTTGATTGTGTTTACCAAGTGAATGAGCAACTTTAATGCATCTTAGTAAACTCGGCCCTTTGGAATAATATTTTGCCCAGGTTATGTATTTTGTGTATGTATTTTGTGTCTTTTGTGTATCACCTTTTCGGGTCTCATAAGATGTTAATGTCCGCATATTACAGTTGGAGACACAAAAGATTTTGGAAGCATTGTAACAAACCTGAGGTCTTGAGGATAATAAACGGTGGAGCAGAGATTGTGCAACCAAAGGGTTTGTCTTCAGAACCCTATCTTCCCATCAAGGCATATTGCTCCCCATTTCAGAGGGCTGAAGCCTGGGTGGAGGTGTTATTTTGTTTTAACGTGATGGAGAAACAATGAGGCAGATGTGGGTTAAGTACACGGGGGTACTGGAAAGAAGAATGAAAGAACACTACAGTCCTAGTGTGTGGAGAAGAAAAGCAGATTCATTTTTTATTAGTTTACCTGTACCCTACAATTAGCAAAAAAGGAAAGTACGTGCTAGGAAAAAAAAAAATAATAAAATGCATCCCAAGCAATTGAAAAGAATGCCTTTTAATGACTCACCAGTGGAAATCAACAGCATCGCAAATCCTGTGTGGGTTTCCTGGGACTCCCACAACGGCAAACTGAGTGGTTTCAACAACAGAAATGTCTTGTCTCATCGTTCTGGAGGCTGGAGTCCAAGATCGAGGTGTTGGCAAGGCCATGCTCCCTCCGAAGGTGCTGGGAAGACTGTGTCCCAGGCCTCGCTGCCAGCTTCTGGAAGTTTCTTGGCTCCTGGAGATATGGATCTAGTCTTCACATGACATTCTCCCTATGTGTGTCCGTGTCCAAATTTTCCTCGTTAAGAAGGACACCAGTCCTATTGGTTAAGGCCACCCTACTCCCGTGTCACTTTATCTTAACTAATTATACCTGGAAAGACCCTATTTCGGAATCAAGTCATATTCTCAAGTTCTGGGTTTAGAACTTCAACATATGACTCAGAATGGGAGACACAATTCAGCCCATACAACTCCTCTTTAGTATAGAATGACATAGCGTCAACCTTAAACATTGTTTCCAACTTATTCTGTTGAGTGCTAGTGGGCCGTGGAATGCTCACACACACACGCATGCCCACAGGAAGGTTAAATTTCCACCGAGCGACAAGCAGGGTTAAACGGAGGGGGGGAAACCTAACGTGGAAAAACTGACTTTGGATTTTAACCAATCCCCCAATGTTTGAAAAATAGTCTGAGGATTTCAGGGAGCCCAGAGCCCAGCCAGCTCCCCAGCCCTTCGGTGGCCCCCGAGGCTCAGCGCCTTGCCTTCTGGTTTTGCTCCAAGTCTCTTGCACCAGAGCGCAGTGTGAGTGGGTGGGGTGTCTGGGGCAAAGACATAGATATTTTTATTATTTTGGCCCCCTCCTCGTGCTGGCAGCCACAGCTCTCAGCGCCCCCCAAAAGCCAAACTTTAGGTCAAAACCAGAGGTGTAACTGATGGAGCCAAGGGGCAAAGATGCCCCATTTCCCTGAAATGAGACCACGTTGTTTCTGCCCCAGAGCGAGGCCGACGAGATGCCAGCCAGCAGCACTCCAGGCCCGGGCCGGTGACAGTTCTAGCCTTTCTCTCTGACCTGGCCCCCAGCACTCAGCCCTGCTCCAGATGGCCTTCGCTGCCCGCCCACCCTCATCCCTGGTGCCCTCCGTCCCACTCACTGTGTTTGGGGGCACTGTCTTAGAAGCTGGTTGTGGTTTTCCCTCTGCAGACCGAGAGCTCCTGCAAGGAAGAATGTTTAATTCTCTTATGCTTCCCTGCCCACAGCCTGGCACATGAGAGTACTTAAATGTTGATGGCATGGATGGATGGATGGATACGCTGGCAAGAGAAATTGCACCAATCTGGTGCAAGGTGCTGGCCAGACCCGTATCCCCTCGCCAGGACCAAAGCGCCCACTCCTCCCTCCTGCCCAGGGGGAGGTCTGAGGAGCCCCCATAAGGAGGGGTGGCAGCCCGTAAGATGACCAGGTAGGAAACCTGTCCCACACTCAGATTCTCAGGATTTCTGTCCAGGGATGGAGACACAGTTGGTCCATCAGGAGTGGAGAGAAGTCAAGAGACACAGAAGGAGCCCTGGGTCCGTGAGGCCATGGAAGCTGTGCATGACGCTGATGTCTGGAAGAGACAGAAGCTTGAGCCAGCAGAGAGGAGGGATTGTGTCACTCTAGACAGTAGAAGCTAGAGGGGACGGAAGCTTCGAGCAAGCATTGTGCATAGCATGGAACAATGGAGTAAAGGAAAGGTCATCAGAGGAGGAGATGAGGCGGTGGGGCTTGTGGAGGGATGAAGTGACGGAGGCCGAGCCAGAAAATGGCCATATCCCCAGACAAGCAGGGGACCCACGAGCTAGCTCCTGGAGCTCTGGGAGATTGCACTCGCCTTTATTCCTGAATGCAAACTTGAAAGCTCATTGTGGGTGGAGAAAGCCAGGGGAGAGTGCCTTCCCTTCGAGGGGCCTGGACCCTCAGAGTTGGAGGTGCCGGGGTTTGCCGACAGGGGCCGGGATCTCCCCTCCTCCCCCACATTTACGAGAAACCAACATGCTTGGCTCGTGTCCCCGAAATCTTGTGGCCTGTAGTCTCTGGAATTGGGTTTATTTATTCATTTAAATTGGATTCTGGCATTTGCTTCTGTTTGTTCTCTCCATAAAGACCTTTTTATTTGGGTCCTGGAGGGCTGTTTACTGCTTAGCACGTGCGGCACGGAGGAGGGAGCAGACTGCAGACCCTAACGTTCCGCTCCAGTGACCGGGGCTCGGAGGGGCGCCAGCATGGGGCTCTGCCCCCACCCAGGGCACCCCTTGCCTCGGGGCCAATGGGAAGGGTTCCATCCAGCTAAGAACAGCCAGGAGGAGGTGGGCTCCCCACCGGTCTCCAGGCAGACACAGTCTTGGATGTCATTTGGGAGCGAGCTCGATTGCAGTCCTAAGAAGGACTTCAATAAAAAAGAACACTCCTATGCTTGTTTTCATTTTGTTTTTATTCTAAAGGGTTGAGAAGACTGAAGACTGGGTAGGAGGCGTGCTGGGATGAGAGTCACAGGGGAAGTGTTAAGATGGTTTTGGCCCCAGGGCGCAGGCAGCAGCTGGACTTGCCCTGGAGCCTGGGGACGGGGAAGACGGGTCAAAAGTGGAGGAACGACCGTAAGATCCTGCAGTCGTGCTCCTCGGTATTTCCCCAGAGGAGCAAAAAACTTATGTTCACACAAAAACCTGCACACGGATGTTTATGGCAGTGTTATTCATAATTGCCCAAACGTGGAAGCAACCAAGATGCCCTTCAGCAGGTGATGGATGAATAAAGTGTGCTCCATCCAGACAATGGAATCTTATTCTGGGCCGAAAAGAAATGAGCTAGCAAAGAAAGACTTAGAGGACGCTTTAAATGCCTCTGATTTTAAAAAAAGCCAATGTGAACAGCTACCTACGGTGTGATTCCAACGATGGGACATTCTGGAAAAGGCTAAACTATGGAGACAGTACAGAGATTGAGGGTTGCCAGGGGTTGAGAGTTGAAGGGGAGGAATGAACAGGTGGAGCACAACGCCGTGCAAACACTCTGTATAGACCACATAATGATGGGTATCTTCCATACATCTGTCTAGTCCCGCAGAGTGTTCAACACCAAGAGGGAAATACCATGTAAGCCGTGCGCGGTGGTGATGGTTCCTCGGGTGTCATAAACGCACCATCTTGCAGGATGCTGATGAGGGGAGGCTGTGCATGTGGGGGGCTGGGGGTATATGGAAGCTCTTTGTACCTTCCCCTCAATTCCCCTGTGAACATGAAACTGCTCTAACAAATAAAAGTCTTTTTTTTTTAAAGATTTTATTTATGTATTTGACAGAGAGATAGAGAGAGAGCACAAGTAGGCAGAGCGGCAGGCAAAGGGAGAGGGAGAAGCAGGCTCTCCGCTGAGCAGGGAGCCGGATGCGGGGCTTGATCCCAGGACCCCAGGATCATGACCCGAGCCGAAGGCAGCCGCTCAACTGACTGAGCCACCCAGGCGCCCCTAACAAATAAAAGTCTTAAAAAAAAAAAAAAGAAACAAAGGTAGAGGAATGAAATGTGGGCTATTCATGTGAGTTGCAAAAAGAAGGGGAGAAATTGGACAGTAAGTCGTAAAAAAAAAAAAAGTACAATGAAGAAATTCTTCCTGTAATAACCGGGAAGAGCCATACATCTTAGAAGAAGGAAGGGCTCATGGGGAAAGAGGGCAAGGTGCTACAGAGGATGGATGGGGGAAAGCAAAACCTTATGGGAAAGAAAAGGAGTCAGACTCAAGAGTAGGTGGAAAATGACATTTGACTGATGACTTGCGATGTGGCAGGCAGGGCGCTAAGTACTTTACACGGAATACCGCATTTAATCCTCGTAACAGGGTCCCGCTGTGGTCACTATCATAACACCCTTTCAGAATGGGGCTTACCGAGGTTAGGGGACCTGTCTGCGGTCACACTGGGTGGATTCGGACACGGTGTCCTGTGTGTCCATCCGAGGGGAAACATCCAGCTGAGGATGGAGAAAGGATGCCCTAAAGCAACACCATCCAATAGAAACAGGACACAAACCACAAATGCGAGCCACATGTGTAATTTAAGTTTTCCAGTAGCCATGTTAACAAGGCTAAAAAAAAAAGGTGAAATTAATTGTAATAATATAGTTTATGTAACACAATATATCTAAAATGTTATTTCAACATGTAATCAATATATACATTATTAATTAGACATTTTACATTATTTTTTCATACGAAGCCTTTGAAATCTGGCGTGTATTTTAAACTTAGGGCATGTCTCAGTGTGGATGAACCCCGGTTCTGTGCTCAAGGGCTACCCTGCCGGAGCGCCAAAGCTAAAGTATGACTCCTTTAAAAAGTACTAGGTGCTATGTTGGGGCGTTCTGGGTGGTTTCATGTCCAAGACTTGGAACATATTTTTTGATGAACTTTTTAATTTGAAATAATTTTAGATTTACAGAGACACTGCATTGCAATGTATCTTGAACTGCAAAATCTCCCTGCGATCCACAGAGTCCAGCATGTCCAGGATACAGGACTTGTGGGGTCTTCAGAAGTCCGACAGAGGCTGATCCAATTACTTTGGCGATCTAAGTTAAAATTCCCAGCAAACTACTTGAATTGAGACTGTGGAATGTTCCGGAGTCAGTGATAACACTGTGAGCTGTAAAATGTCTAACCTGTGATTCAGTTTTCTAATTATACCATACTTCCTCTCTGGGTGAACAACAGCTTCTTGGCAAACATTTACTCCTGAGGTGTGGCTGGGGAGTGGGCAGAGGACAGAGGGCACCCAGACAGTTGACCAGAGTCAACAGATGCTCTGGGGGTCCTGCAGTGTCTGCAGGCTTCTGACTGACTGTGGCAGCACCGTCCGGGGGAAATCCAATGCGAGCTGCATGTGTAATTTTATATTTTCTACTCAGCACATTAAAAGGGTAGGGGTGCCTGGGTGGCTCAGTCGGTGAAGCATCTGCCTTCGGCTCAGGTCATGATCCCGGGGTCTTGGGATGGAGCCCCGTGTCAGGCTCCCTGCTCTGCGGGAGTCTGCTTCTCCCTCTCCCTCTGCCCGCCCCCCGCTTGTGCTCTCTCTCTCTCTCTCTCAAATAAATAAATCTTTTAAAAAAATAAAAGGGTAAAAAGAATCCAGGATAGCTAAAATATTATTCCAACACACAATCAAAAAACTATTCATGAGATATTTTACCTTCTTTTTGGGGGGATACTAAGTCTTCAAAATCCAATGTGCATTCTGTACTTATGCACCAATTTGGATGTTTTACATTTCTATTGGAAATGTGTAAATTTTGTAAATTTTATAATTTGTAAAAAATTGTAAATTTCATAAAATACACAGTTGAAAACTACATTCACCAACAAGAGTTATCCTAAACATACTTAAAACTTTCTAATAACAGAGTCAAATATCAGTTTTTAAATTTAAATTGATTAAAATTAAATTAAACTAAAAATTCAGTTTTTAGTTTAAAATTCAGTTTTGATTAAAATTAAATTAAACTAAAAATTCATCAAACCACCCACATTTCAAGTGCTAGTAAGCCACATGGATCATAGGCTACCGTATTGGACAGTAACTATGACATCTCCCATCAACATCCAATGTTTGATCCTGCTCCAGCTTCTGCCTCCTTGCCCCCAACTCTTCCCCAGGCAAGCACTCAGCCTTGGTTTGTGATTCTTCTTTCCTTGCTTTATACCTTTCACCCAGATATGTCTTTGCCAATATGGTTGGCTTAAGCCAAGGGCTTCTGCTTCTGAGATGGAGGCATTGTTTTTGTAGATCTCTGTCAACCTCCATTCTTGTGGAAACTATTCAAAGTGCAGTAATGTAGTTTGATGGTCCTCTGCCCAATGCCACGGGCATGTTCTGCCTGGACGTTGATGAGGGAAATGATTCTCTATGTTGCCCTCTTGGTTTTTTTCCTATTACCCCTTTGGCATTGAACCACAAAGCCACCACTTCCATGGTGATGGCTATGAGTGTGTTTGTTTTGGCATCTCGACGATGAGAGACCTCTGAGCCTTGGTCGTGCTTTTCTGAGTACAACTCACCCATTTTCTATTCCTGGTGGCTGACGAAGACTCTCTCACTAAATTTTGTGTCTTCTCTAAGTAACTAAGTCAGAGTAAGCAAATAAATAAAAGAGGAAATGGAGTTTTAGAAAATATATTTATGAACCACTCAAATTTAATATACAACTTCCTCAGCCACAAACACTTTCCTGGGGAAATTTGAGCAAAGCCATTAAAGATTGATCTTCCTGGCAGGGAACAACCCTGATCTACCTGTTTCCAGCCTGGTGGACATTGCACAAGGGTATTGGTGCTATAGCAAGATGGGGGTTCCCTAATGTTCTTCAGAAATTTTATCTCTAAGGCCACTTGTGGCACTCTTAGGGTGTCTCAAACATGGGGGCAATTTAAAGTTGTCTCATTTGTGTGATAGTGGTGGGGGCGGAGGTGATGGTGCTGGTGATGATGGTGCTGGTGTTGGTGCTGATGGTGATGGTGCTGATGGTGATGATGATGATGGTGATGGTGCTGATGGTGCTGGTGATGGTGGTGATGATGGTGATGATAGTGATGGTGCTGGTGATGATGGTGATGGTGCTGATGGTGGTGGTGGTGATGGTGATGGTGATGGTGCTGGTGCTGGTGTTGATGGTGACAATGGTGATGGTGGTGATGATGGTGATGGTGGTGCTGGTGATGGTGCTGGTGTTGATGGTGACGATGGTGATGATGGTGATGGTGGTGGTGATGATGGTGATGGTGGTGGTGATGATGGTGATGGTGATGATGGTGATGGTGATGATGATGATAGTGATGGTGTTAATGGTGATGGTGATGATATCGATGGTTGTGATGATGGTGATGATGGTGGCGATGGTGATGATAGTGGTGATGATGGTGATGGTGCTGATGATGGTGATGGTGCTGATGGTGCTGGTGATGTTGGTGATGATGGTGGTGATGGTGGTGATGGTAATAACAGCGGTGTTCATGGGGACAGAAGTGGTGGCAGTCAATGTAGTGGTGGTGGTAAGCTCCATAAAATATGAGTTGCCCATGAGGACTGGTGGTGTCTCTTATTTTTGTATCTCTAATTCAGTTTTCAGCTCAATAAGTGCTTAGTGAATTGGTGACAGATACTATAATTAAATAATTAGTTGGAAGGAGAAGATCACTCAAATCTACCAGAGACCTAAATGAGAAACAAGGCATGGGTCTGGAGCCCTAAGATAGAAAAGAAAATTCAAGTCTGATCAGGCAGGAAAAGAGAGAGAGAAATTGGACCCTTACACCCTTGTCCCCAATACCTCACCAATTCATCCAACCACAACCCCCCTAGAATGCCAAATTCCAGCTCATGAGGTCAGCAGTATCTCAGGGTGGTAAAGTCAACAGCTAGACACACAACTGGAAGATTGATAAGTTTCTATGATTACTGAAGACCCTACCAATGGAACTCATGTTTAGTATCTTTAATGTTTTCCAAATGTCAATCATTTGCTTATCAGGTGATATATATATATATATATATATATATATATATATATTTTTTTTTTTTTTTTTTGCTATATGGGTGTTCCAGCTATACCAGAGATCAGTAGATTTCTTCTGTAAAGGGCCGGACAGTCCATATTTCAAGCTTCATGGGCCAAATGGTCTCTGTTGCAGCTATTCCATTCTGCTGTGTAGGCTTTAAGCAGTCAGAGTAATAGAATATGTACATGATGGGCGTGGCTAAGTACCAATAAAACTTCATCGACAAAAACAGGTTGCAGGCTGGATTTGACCTAGGGCCATAGTTTGCCAATCCCAACCCACACTATTATTTACAAACTGTATTAAGGACTCAGTGTAAGGAAAAAAATAAAAAAACTACAATAAATTAATTTAAAAGAAAATTTTATATCTGTCCCCTAAATGCAAAACCAGGAGCCCATGCCATGCAAAAACAACTGGAAAAGTAAATTTGATGAAAACAAAACAAGGTTTGTTAAATTCTCACTAGGAGGATGAACTGGGCAAGATTTGCAGCCTGAGGCCTAACCTTTGTTGTTAAAAGGAAAAAAAAGGAAAATGAGGAGAAATCCTGGAGAGGCATTAGAGACTCATTAGCACCAGGCTGGGTCTTTCTCCTTGTAAGAATCAGCTGGGTGAAAGCAAGCAGGAAGGAGATAGCTTTTTCGCCCTGTGACTTCAGCCCATTTAAGCCGATTTAGTTTTCCACAGGAAATCGTCTTGCTGCTCCCTGAAAGTGACTATTTCTGAGACACCCTGGTGTTGCTTATCGGAGAGGCTAAACTCTGACAATGAGGAGGTTGCCTTTTCGGAAGGCAGCATCCCAAACGTGTGAGGCAGCCAGGGGGAGTGCCTTCCGAGAGGCAGGGAGGGATTCCCCCAGAACGGGCCACACGCCCAGGGGCCATAGGCTCTGCCCTCCCTGGTCAGGAGGAGAGAAGACAACCCCTCCTGCTGGGTTATTACCAGAGACAGGCCCTGCTGGGGAGCCCCGCTCTGAGGACGCCCCAGGATGCGCCACCGTAGCAGCACGGGGATGAGTGTGCAAGGCCCAGCTGGACTCAGCCAGCCCCGCCCTCTCTGGCAGCGCTGTGCCCATGAACCCCAGGTCAGCAGGGACTTCGCGTGGCAGGTGGTAAACGAGCAGCAGAGGTTGTAAAGCCTGCAGCATCCCGGGGACCCAGCTGATCCCAGAGCAGGAGGGCCCAGGGTTTCTGCAGGCAGCCCTGGTACTCCTAAGTTCCATCCGATCTGAAGAAATAAAACAGGGCTGCAAACCAAACAAGGCCCCGGGCAGGAAAGTGGATGCTTGTTAACTTAAGAATTATCAGCCGCAGTCACCGAGAGGTGGATTCAGGGAGGAGACTCGGGCGCTGAGCACGAGCGCGCCGCACGGACAGATGGGGCGGAGGTAGAGCCCCGGAGACCTGTGCAGACCAGGCCTGGAACCCTCCCTGCCCTGAGCCTGAGAGGCTCCCGCAGAACCTCGTGGGGTTCATCGGAAGGCTCCAAAGTGCGCTGGTGACCCGGCCTTGGGAGCTCTGAGACTCAAGCAGGTTCCCGCCTACTTGTGCTTCCCCATCATCCAAGAGGGACAGAAGGGGACCGAAAGGGGGGGGACCGAAAGGGGGGGGAGGTGATATGGCTGCGTATGCTCATGCCCTTAGCACTCCGGGCTGGGAGTGCCAGGGAGCTCATGCCCCTGACCCACTGCCCACAGGAGCAGCCCTAGGCGGGGGGGGGGGGGGGGGGGGGGGGGGGGGGGTCTAAGGCACACTCCCCACCCCCATCTTCTAGGGCTCCCCTTCTCTGTGGCTGCTTCCTGCTGTCACCTCCAAAATGCTCCTGGCACTCAAATTCTTGTCTTGGGGGGTTGAAGATGTGAAAACATCTTATGTTTAAGTCTTTAATCCTGCTTGAGTTGATTTTTGTATATGGTGCAAGGTAAGGATCCGATTTTATTTTTTTGGGTATGGATATCCAGTCTTCCTGACAACTGTTTATTAAAGAGACAACCTTTCCCCGTGTGTTCCCAGCACCCTTGTCAAAGATTAACTGACCACATTTGCGTGCGTTTATTTCTGGGCTCCCTACTCTGTCCTATTAATCTATTAGGTCAGTGCATACTGTTTTGATTACTATATCTTTATAATATAATTTGATATCAGAAAATGTGATGCCCACAGTTTTGTTCTTCTTTCTCAAGATTGCTTTGGCTAATCAGAGTCTTTGGGGTTCCGTATGAATTTTAGAATTTTTTCTTATTTCCGTGAAAATGCAGTCAGAATTTTGACAAGGGTTGCATTGAATCTGCAGATCGTTCTGCTAGTATGGGCATTTTCACAATATTAATTCTTCTGATCCATGAACCCAAACATTTCCACATCACAAAGTAAACAACACAATGAAAAGTCAACTTACAGGATGAGAGAAACTATTTGCAGACTCTCCAACAGGGGGCAGGTATTCAAAATATATAAAGAATTCATACAGCCCAATATCAAAAAATAGTAACAACCTGCTTTAAAAATGGGCAGACACCCTAAATAAATGTCTTCCAAAGAAGACCTACAGATGGCCGACAGGCACACGAAAAGATGCTCAACATCGCTCATCATCAGGGAAATGAAAATCAAAACCACAAAGAGATACCACCTCACATTTGTCAGGATGCCTATTCCCAAAAAGATAAGAAACAACAGGTGTTGGCGAGGGTGTGGAGAAGGAACCCCCACGCGCTGTTGGTGGGAATGCAGACTGGTGCAGCCACTGTGGAAGGCAGTGTGGGGGGTCCTCAAAAGACTAAAAATAGAGTTACGCTATGATCCAGCAACCGCATTTCTGGATATATATCCGAAGGAAATGAAATCGTCATCTTAAAGAGGTATCCATTCTCACATTCACCGCAGCATTATTCGTAATAGCCAAGATATGGAAACAACCTAAATGTCCCTTGACAGATGACTGGATAAAGATGTGATATATATTTACAACGGAAAATCACTCAGGCACAAAAAAGAAGGGAATCCTGCCATTTACGACAATGAGGATAAGCCTAGAAGCCATTATGTTAAGTGAAACAAACTAGACCCAGAAAGACAAATACAGCTTATCCTTGAACAACCAGGAGTTGGGGCACTGACCCCCACACAGTCAAAAATCTGCATATAACTTTTGACTCCCCAGAATTTAACTACCAATAGCCTACTGTTGACCAAAAGCCTTAGGGATAACATAAATAGTCGATGATTACATATTTTGTATGTTGTATGTATCATATGCTCTCTTCTTAAAGTAAGCCAGAGAAAATAAAATGTTATTAAGAAAATCAGAAAATCGTAAGGGGCGCCTGGGTGGCTCAGTCAGTTAGGCGTCTGCCTTCGGCTCAGGTCATGATCCCAGGGTCCTGGGATCAAGCCCCGCTTTGGGCTCCCTGCTCAGCGGGAAGCCTGCTTCTCCCTCTCCCACTCCCCCTGCTTGTGTTCCCTCTCTCGCTGTGTCTCTCTGTCGAATAAATGAATAAAATCTTTTAAAAAAAAAGAAAAGAAAGTCATAAGGGGCTCACCTGGGTAGCTCAATCGGTTAAGCGTCTGCCTTCAGCTCAGATCATGATCTCAGGGTCTTGGGATCGAGCCCTGCATCAGGGCGGTGGACGGAGGGGGGGGGTCCCTGCTCAGTGGGGAGTCTGCTTCTCCCTCTCCTTCTGCCCCTCCCCCTGCTTATTATGCTCTCTCTCTCTCTCTCAAATAAGTAAATAAGATCTTAAAAAAAAAAAGAAAGAAAGTCATGGGGCGCCTGTGTGGCTCAGTTGGATAAACGTCTGCCTTTGGCTCAGGTCATGATCGTAGAGTCCTGGGATGGAGACCTGTATCAGGCTCCCTGCTGAGGTGGGGTGGGGGGAGTCTGCTTCTCTCTCTCCCTCTGCCCCTCCTTCTGCTTGCACTCTCTCTCTCTCTCAAATAAATAAATAAAATCTTTTTAAAAAATCATTAGGAAGAGAAACTACATTTACAATGCTGTATTGTATTTATGGAAAAAATTCCATGTAGCAGTGGATTGGCACAGTTCAGACCTGTGTTGCTCAGCGGTCTACTGTACTGCATAATTTCACTTATATATGGAATCTAAAAATGTCAAACTCATGGTAACAGAGTAGAATGGTGGCCACCGGGGACTGGGGGGTGCCGGACATGGGGGTACAGTGGTCCAAGGGTATGAACTTTCAGTTACAAGATAAATCAGTTCCAGGGGTCTAAGGCACAGTATGGTGACTGTAGTTAACAGGACTTTATGTGCTTGAAATTCACTAAGAGAGCAGATCTCAAGTGTCCTCACCATGCACAAAGCAGGTAACGCGGAGACAGGATGTTTAGATGAATCGGCTTGATTGTGGCGATCATTTCAAATGTGTGGGTCTATAAAGCAATCACCTTGCGCACTTTGTGTACAATGAGTATTTGTCAATCATACCTTAAAAACCTGGGGAAAATAGAATAGTTTTTTAAATCCACAAAAAAGACTACATACTGTACACACTCATTTACATAAAATTCTAGAAGAAGTAAAAACATCAGTGGTTGCCTGGGGTGGGGTTTGGAGGTGAGGTTAGACTGCGAAAGGGCAGGAAAGAATTTGTCGGGGGTGATTGGAATGCTCTAGATCATGTTTGTGGTGCTGGTGACATGACACCAATTCGGTACACAGTTACCAAAACCCATTGAACTGTTTTTTTTTTTTTTTTTTTAAGTGAGCTCCACGCTGGGCTTGAACTCACAACCCTGAGACCAAGACCCGAGCTGAGATCAAGAGGCTGATGCTTAACCCACTGAGCCACCCAGGTTCCCCATTGAACTGTACTCTTAAATGAAGCCCAGTTGAGCTGGAAAAATAAGTTATATAGCACAGTATGTAGCTACAAAGAGAGATGCAGAGTTGAGGTCATTAATGCAATCCCCCAGGGAGGGGATACGGGCGCCCTATGATCTCCCATGAATGCCTGAGCTCCAGAACAGCCTGGCTTGGAGAAGGGTTAGGAACCTGCCACCATGGACCTGTCTCCTTTCCTCCCCCAAGCGCCCCCATGGCCCCGGAGGCGGCGGTCCCATGCACAGTGTAGGTAGGGGCTGGCTGGACTGAATGGGGCTCAGAGCCCGGGGAGGACACAGAGCCCTGTTGTTACCTGGAAAGCCAGCGTGCTGAGGTCACAAAGCTTCCAGGCTCAGCCCATCTCCCAAATAAGTACAAATGATGTGTCAGCCTGTGCAAACCGACAGATTCAAATAAATAAACCCCCTGGGTGTCCAGACTCCTGCCCGAGGCCCTCTCCTTCACCTGCCACCCAGACAAAGCCCCCAACTGACTCTTCGCTTGCTGCTGGCTCCCACTTGCAATTAGCTAAGAGGGCGGATGGATTCTGCCTTTGAAATGTTTTCACATGCTTTTTGCTGTTTGGACCCTGTCCCCACCTCTGCCATCATGCCCCAGTGGTGACGGTGGTCTCCCTGCCTTGGCCCTCCTGGTGCCTTGGGTCCACGGAGTGCAGGTGGAGAGCAGCGTCCCTGGGCCTGCCCCTGCTGGAAGGCGTCGGTATCTCCCATTTTTATTTTCTCTCCCGGCCATTTCTTCGCCGAAACGTCCCACTCCCGTCAACTGCCTGGCTGCAAACACACCCATGTTGTGCTTCCCTTCCCGACGATGAGGAAGTCTTTCAGACACTCAGGAAGTGCACAGGCAGACCCCTCTGCACCCCCCACCCGTGTTTAAGAGAGAAAACCTTTCAAATCTTTTGAGACCCTCTGGGTACCCTCCTCAGAGGACATCCCACCCCCACTCTGGTGCCCCCCACCCTGAATCTGGTGTTTATCATTCCCAGACACTTCTCCCCCTCGCTACCTGTGCCCATGCCCCCCAAGCTAGACTTACGGTACTGCTTCATGTGGTCTAAAACCTCATATATGTGATACGGTATCATGGGTATTTTCTAAGTTGGGTCCCCTTAAGGGCAGATCCTGAGAGGATTTGGTACAAAGAGTGCGTGTGGGAGGTGATCCCAGGAAGGCCAGCGAGGGGCAGGGAAGGGGAGCCAGAGGGAGGGCAATGAAGGGGGAGCTTGGGAGGGGGCTAAATGGGCATCTGGGGCTCCGTTCCCCTGGTGGAGGGTGCATCTCAGAGTGGTCCGCTGGGGGCCAGGCATCCCTGCACCTCAGGGTCGAAGGTGGCTCCTGTGAGCAGAGAAAGTCCTCAGGGAGGGGTGGCAGGGGTCTGAGCTGGGAAGCAGCAGGTGCAGGTGGAGCTGAGCTTTGCAGCAGGTGCCCAGGTGTGCGGGAGGCGGCTATGTATTCTTCTGCAGCTTGGTTGTTCCTTCAGACATTCTTTTTGAAACATATTCATTCGAGATGCAGCCTGTCCAAACGGAGATAAGCTGTGAATGTGAAATACACCGGATTCCAAAGATGTAACGTGAGAAAACTGTGAAACATTAATCGTGTTGTGTATCGATTACATGTGGAAATGAAAACGTGTTAAATAAATCGGGTTCAATAAAATATTTATTAGAATTAATTTCACCTGTTTCTTTTTACCTTTTTTTTAATGCAGCTACTTGAAAATGTAAAATGTGCACATTTTGCATTGTGGCTCACGTTTTACTTCTAGTGCACAGTGCTGTTCTGGATTATTCATTTGACTTGTCATGGCCGCCCTCACCTGGTTTGCTGTCTTTTCTTCATTCACCTGATGGTAAACCTCTTGAGAGACCATGTCTCATGCACCTCACTTGCCTCCAGATCAGATCAGGCAGATCTGATCATGTCAGCACAGACTCAACCTCAGCTTTGCCTTCCCTTTGCATCTTTCAGTAATTTCCTGTTGGCTTTAGGATAAAGCAAAACTCTTTGATGTGCTGCAAGGCCCTATGGGGTCTGGCCATGGCCCACCTTTCTTCACTCCTGCTACTCTCTGTGCCTTGGCCACCCTGGCCTTCTTTTCTGCTTGTGCCTGCCGCAGGACCTTTGCACATGCCATTCTCTCCGCTGGGATGCCCTTTCTTTCCTTCCTCGCCTGGAAACTTGTATTCAACCTTCAGATCTGAGCTCAAATCAAGGCTGAGGAACCCAGGTAGCTCCCCCACACCTAAAACATGACAACCACCACAAAGCATCTTCTTGAGCTAATTTATATGCCCCCTGAGGATCCCTACCTCACTCGTCATCCAGGTAACACCCCTGCGACATGCTCCCCACACTAGCTGGAGGAAGACATGTGAACCTGGGGATTCTATACCTGGTTTCCAGTGTCTCCGAAGTGGAATTTTGGTCCAAGAATAACATTGGTAATAAGATGCCTCATGTCAATTTTATGGGCTGCAAATACCTTCCAGTTAGACCCTGAGGTAAGTTACAGGCCTGAGCAGACCCCGAGAAGCTGCCAAAATGTTTCTCAGTCACTCTTCTAAAAATGTCTTTGTCCTTGACTTTGAGGCTGGCCAGTCCTGGCCCGGGGGCAGGGGGAGCGTCCTGTGCCTTCCGGCTAGGACATGACCGGGGCTAGGAGGCCACTGTCAGGGCAAGCAGGCTCGCTCCAGGCAGTCAAACAATCACCCTTGTCCAGTGCTGGGACATCTGAGCCACAGTACGAACACAAGCTTCTCTCTTGTCCATCAGGCTTGCCAGCTTTTGGTGGATTGATGGCAGATTTCACATGGAAACAAAGAAACTCTTCCCCTTAGTCCCAAGGGAAAAACAGGTGAGCTGCTATCCTATCTGTAATGGAAAGTGGGCAGAAAGGACATCGCCTGGGCGCCTGGGTGGCTCAGTCAAGTAAGCAGCTGCCTTCGACTCAGCTCATGATCTCAGGCCCCTGGGATGGAGCCCTGCATCTGGGCTCCCTGCTCTGGCGGCAGGAATCTGCTTCTTCCTCTCCCTCTGCCCCTCCCCCTGCTTGTGCGCTCACTCTCTGTCAAGTACATAAATAAAATCTTAAAAAAAAAAAAAAAGAAGGTACATCGTCCCAACCAAGCCACAGGGCAGCACCGGGCCACCCATGACGCTCTGTTTCTCTCCTCTTACACGCTCTCCTTTAAAAAAACTTTTTACTGAAGCACAGTGTTTACAAGAAAGTGTATGAATCTGGCATAGACCGCTCACTAAATTTTCATGAAGCAAACACACTCCAGGAGCCAGCACCCAGATGAAAGACCAGCACCTTCCTGGGTCCCCAAAAGCCCTCCTTGGGCCCCGCCCCAGTTCCTATGTGCACCCGTGTCACCACCGTCCTGACTCCTAACCCTGCAGGGATATCTGCTGGTGTCCAAACTCGGCGTTCGTGGAATCACACGGGATGCGCGCTTCCCTGTCTTGCTCAACCTCATGTTCGTGATTCACGGTCTTGTGTGCAGCAGATGTGGGCCAATTCCCCTTCTCTATCGCATTGCACCGTGGGAAGACACCACATTTGTCCTGTCCACCTGTTGATGGATCTTTGGATGATTCCCAAGCTTTGGGCTGTTTCAAAGCGCCGTGCTATGCACATTCTAGTATGTGATTTTTGGTGAACATCTGTGCACATTTCCAGAATGGCTGGGTCCCAGGGTAGGTGTATGTTGATCATTTTAAGAAACGGCCAAAGTGGTTTCCAAAGTGGCTGTAGTGTGTTGCATTTCCACCTGCACCGAATGAGAGTTCCCGTTGCTCCGCATCCTCACCAACACTTGGTGTGGGCCAGTCCTTCTCGTTTCAGCCACTCTAGTGGGCGTGCTCCTGGCAGGCACCCTGCCGCGTTCCCATCCCCAGGGGAGCATGGGAGCCGTCCCAGGCCAGGGGGGGACAGGCTCATTCTCAGCTCATAAACTCCCTCCCTGGCATTTACGGCCAGTGTTTGATCTTTCAAAGGAGAGCTCTCGTCGGCTCACCAAGTACCCCGTGTGGCAGGGTTATTTATGGCCTGGGCCACGTACCCTTACTCTGCCCATGTTAGTTATTTATTTATTTATACAGACGTATATTTTCTACCGACTGCATTTGGTGCCAGGGTGATGAAAGTGGAACAGGCATGAGCTCACGGGCAGCAGGCGTCCTGGCAGCTGCACGGACTTGGGGACCGAGCTGCTAGGACACCCTTCTTTGGTCGGGTCATTTGGGGGGTCCGCTCTCTGTCTGGCAGGGGCAGGGAGCTGGGATCTGAGCACCATGGGTGCTGGAAAAGCTTTCCACACCTGCTCAAGAGGCAGGCTAGCTGTAGGGCTCACAGCTTGAATTTTGGGGGTGAAACACGTGGGTCCAAAGCCTCTCCCCGATACCTAACTTTGTGCCTCAGTTTCCACATCTGCCAAATGGGACTGCCACGGGATTCAGTGGAATGATTACGACAAAGTGTTTAGAGCAAGATCTGGACCTCAGCAAGGGCACTGTAAGGGTCAGCTGCTATTATTAACCTCACGCGTGACAGGGTGGATGACATCACAGCTCCCAGGTAGCCAGACCGCCCTGGCTGTCAGGCGCCGGACACGCTGGGCTTTGGTGCTAAGCCCAGGAAAGTCCCAGAAGACTGGGCCAAGTTAGTCACCCTACAGAGCCTTATCATTGCACGAAACCCTTCTCTTTACAGCAGCAGAAAGCACCAAAAAGGAAATAAATTTTGATTAGGCACTTATTGGTTCAATAACTATTTATTAACTTCTGTCCCATGCCAGGAACCGTTCAAGTTGCTGGGAACACAGCAAAGAATAAAACAATGTCTCTGCTGCCCTCACGGAGCTGACATTCCAGTGGACAGGAGACGTAATGAACAAAGAAAGAAATAACACCAGGCAGGGGCGCCTCCTGACAGGCGAAGTTAATATGGTGAAGGGAGACAGCACGATGGGTACTCATGAAAATGAGGAGGGTGAAGAAAGACCCTTTAAGGAGATGACATTTGGGCAGAAAAATAAAGTCAGAGAGCAAGCCCTGAGACTCTCTGGGGGATGAGGTTTCCAGGCAAAGGCACAGCAAGTGCAAAGGCCCTGAGGTAGTGATATGCTATCTCTGAAATGGTTTAGGAAGGCAATAGTCTGATAGGTTTCGTGTCAACCAAACTTGATCATCACCATTTGGAAGGCAGTGCCAGGCATCATAGGGATGCAGAATGAGCACCGTCAGTCACATCTCTGGGAAGTTACAGGTGGAGCTCAGGAAAGCGTACCCGAGAAAGGCAGTATGGATGGCATCATGAGAAGGACATTGTGAGAAGGTCAAAGACGAGAGAGGCCCAGGCCTCCACTTGGATGTTGGGTGACTCTGGTCAAGTCATGTAATCTCTCTGGACTTCTCTTTGCTCAGGCTTCAAATAGGGAATCCGAGAAAAAGTCCTTACTCTGAATCGGCCACAAAGCCTGGGGACCCAGGGCAGGGCTGAGGACTCCAAGTCTCAGAGCTTTCTTAGGAGAGCCCCTTGGTGCCTGTGCCCATCTGAGAAATGGGACAGTTGAGGCTCAGAAGGAGCAAATAGCTTTCTTGCTACCAAGAGTAGGAGAAAGGATGCTTCTGTTTGCTGGGGTCTTCTGAGTGGAGGAGAATAAATTGCAAGCTCATTTCAAAAACCTCCTTCTGATTTTTGGCCTTGACGCTGGGGTTCTAGGTCTAGAATCCAAAGCTGCTTTTTTTTTTTTTTTTTTTGGCGTGAAATTTCACAGCTCGGCCTGTGTCTAAAGTGGGTAAGGAGTCTGATTTCCTGGCACAGTTTCCGCAATGTGATAGCAGCCCTGGCCCTTGTCCAGTTGGTTTTTCAGACAAACCGATGTGTTCTCCATCATGACATGGTCTTTTCCTGGCTCTCCTTAGAGAGATGGGTACTGGCCAAGTCAACAGTTGGGGGCTGGCCAAGCCAGTGGTGTGCCCCATGATTCAAGGAGGGGAGAGGCTGCCCCACCAACAGACATTTCCCAGGGGGCAGAGCTCCAATCTGTACCATAGACCTTTTGCCTCATTAGTACAGCTGATAGGAAGACATGGCAACTTGACGTCAGTGGCCAAGCCATTGGCTGGCCAGCAACTGATGGGGAAGCTTAGCATGAAGGTTCTGCCCAGACAGGACAAGTGAAACCAATAGGATTTTCTTTCTGGAGAATTTCAACTCATGATGTGGAGGGGACAAGGTAATTGGTGATAGGAACAGAAAGGCATGGGGCTAAGAGGAGACATGAGCGGGAGGAGCACTCACAACGGGAGTGAGCTATGACCAACCTAAGACAAACATACAACCAAGATAATCTAAACGGAAGTCAAGGGCATCTGAATGACAGAGAGAGGATATGCAAGATGACACAAGAGAAAAGCTGAAATAAGGAGAGTAACTGAGTCTTGCCAGTGGGTATACTCTGGAGGGAAACTCCTCAGGTCCTGTATCTGGAGTCTTTGTACCTTCTCTCTCGGTAATTAGGGTTTTCCAGTTCCCATATCTAGGAGGACCCATACCCCATGGTTGCTGCATGTAGCCATGTAGGGTGTGCAGTGTATGTCTTGGGGAGGGGGGTGCCATATGTAAGTAATAGCACCTCTTGAAATTGTGCAGTGTACAACACCTACAACTGTACATGACAGCACTGACCAGGGCTCATATTCTTGCCATTTAGTGACTGCCAAATATGTATTGTATGTTGATTTATTCACTCATTCAACCCATAATTTTTAGGTATGTTCTCACTCCCTGGCACTGTTTAAGGCACTGGGGATTCAGGAGTAAGAGACATGATTCCGGGTCCCCTGATGGGGGCGGGGGATAACAAACAAGTAAAAAAGATAATTTAAGAATAACAACTGCTCTGAAAACAAAATGAACCAGAGTAATATGACAGAGAGTGACTTGAAGGTGAGAGGGGCCATATTTATTAGGTGGTCAGGGCAGATGTAGGGAAGGTATCCCTAAGCTGAAGGGCTGAAGGAGTAGAATTTGCTGGAGTATTATTTTTCCTCTACTCCTCAAAAAGGATCTGTCTTCAGATCAAATGAGGTTTCAAGGAGTCTTCACCCAAGTCAGATTAGCTCCTGAAGAACTACTTTTATTGGATTGACTTTCATCCAAGATTATTTCAAGAAGCCATCATGGGAACTCTATATTTGCA
The DNA here is from genome assembly GCF_009762305.2 of Zalophus californianus. Lineage (NCBI taxonomy): Eukaryota > Metazoa > Chordata > Mammalia > Carnivora > Otariidae > Zalophus > Zalophus californianus. The sequence continues at coordinate 5,873,993 of NC_045608.1, forward strand.
TTTGCTCTAAAATGGTTGTCAAGAGTACTGTAACTCGATATCCCTCATATAAAGCCAGACATAATAAATTTATTTTAGTACTTGGTATCAGAAATAAACTAAAGAATTGCTTTCTATAGTGAGAGAGAAGAGATTTCCTGTGTTTCCCTTTTTGATCTGGCTGCCAGGAAGCTCAGGGCTGAATCCTATGCTTCATCATAGAAACTGTTAATCCTTGTAGTTGGCATAGCTGCTCCCTCTTTCACCGGACCTAACTTGCTGTATCTGTTATAGTAACCTTTTTTATTTTTTAATGATTTTTTGTTGCTGTAAGCTCTCTCCTTCTTTTTTGGAAAGAAGTCAGGAGGGATGTAAATAAAAGCTTTATTCATCTGATGTGTAAGCGTAGGCAACGTCTGCCTGACCTAGTTCCCCAACACTTAAGACTTGTAAATTCAAACATACCTAAAGAAAAACAAACACAAATTTCATTTCTTAGAATTAGCTTTGGGGTTAGAAATGAAAACAAATATATCTCCTGGAATAGCTCATTATTCTCCCATGCCCTGACATTTGCTGCTGTCTGTGGGCTGAGACAGGCCCACTTTATTCCTAAGGCCGCCTCCCTGGGTGGTGTCTGTGTCTGAGCAGAGTGACCCGACCCTTCCAAAAGACAACGGTGGGCCCAGCAAAGCAGAACAGAAACCATTTTCAATTAAAAGGTAGCTCCTGCACAGGCTGACAGCTCACCCGAGCTCCCTCTGACAGTCTGGTAACCTATAATTTTTCTTTGCAAGGACAATTATGTCCCTTCAAATGGCAGCATAATGAACTGGGCCTATTAAAGGCTCCCACTTTTGGTGTGTCATTTTGCTGGGATGTTTCCCGGAGCTGGGGCCGGGCGAGACCCATCACTGTGCCCGCTAATGAGCCCCCGCAAGGATAGGCTACGGCAGGGGGAGGTGGGGCCATGGCTGGGTTTCCTCCGGCATACCAGGGACATGGAGCCCCACATCCCAGCTGCCCCTATCTTGCAACATCTTGATTCTCACTGCTGGGGTAGGAATTAGCACCAGCAATCCACTTATACTCCTTTTCTCCCAAAAATGCAATCCACTCTCCACCCCCAGAATAAACAGGCAAGGTTGAGGAACAGTCCAGAATGCAAACCGGCGGTGTTTATGAGTTAAAACAGACCAGCGGTTCTTAGAGTGTGGTCCCCAGTCTCGCAGCAGCATCCCCACGGGTCTGGCAGCTGATAGAAATGCAGCTTCTCTGGCCTAACCCCAGAACTGCTGAATCAGAAATTCAGGAGTGGCCCGGACATTTGCGTTTCAACGGGCCCTCCAGGAGATTCTGAGGCACGCTCAAGTTTGAGAAACCTGGGATGGAGCAAAGCATCGTCAGTTTGTTAATTTTGGAAGGCTTGAGACCTGCTAATCCAATCCATGCACAGAGCCTGAGATGGGGGTTGGGAAGTTGCAGGAAGGACTGAGCCGCGGTTCTGGTCAGCCGGCTCTATCCCATGGCTTGTCTCTGCATTAACGGAGTGAGGGAAAGGCAGGGGAGAGGGGAGAAGGAGCTGAAGGGCAGGCAAGGGAAGAGGAAGAGGGTGTCAGAATATGCAGCCATGTCTTCAAACCTCCACAGTGATGAACAGAAGACCAAGAATGCAGCAAGGGGATTACTGGTCACAGTGAGCACTATGGAGAAAGGAACAAGGAAGCAAAAGTGGGGCAAGGCCACGTTTCATAAGCAGTGGTTCTCATCTGGGGTGACTGTGTCCCCCACCCACCTGTGGGGACACCTGGCCACTCTGGCCTCCTTTCTGTTCCAATTCATGTCTTTTGAAGGGTCACTCTAGTGGCTGGAGAGAGGATGAAGAGGGCACCTTTAGGAGAGGGCGAAAAGCAGAAGCTTCTAATTGCTATAGAAGGGTCTCCTGGGAAAAGAAGAATAATTTGCAAGTTCATGTCCAAATCCCATCACGGGCTTCATGTGGAGGGTCTAAATCTGACACTTGCCAGTTCATCCAAAGCTGCTTTTTTGCAAAAAATCATAGCTTTCCCTGTGTGGACATAGGTGGATAAAAATCCTGATTTCCATGTTAGATTTTCACAATGGGATAGAGCCCACCTGCTACTCTGGTAGTACAGTAGCAGGAGAGATGGAGTGAGATGTGAGAAACGGTTTTGGAGGTTTACTGCATGTGAGGGGGAGGGCAGAGTCCCAGATGATTCCTGACAGCAGCAGGGGTGGGCATGAACCAAGGGGTGGGCATGAACCTGGAGGGCAGGCCATTCCCCAGGGACTGACTTCTGGGCCAACAGCTGAGAGGGTCAAGAGGAAGGAAACTTGGTAGTAGTAGGCCCTCCTGAATGGAAGTCACTAAGGCACCCAACTCCTGCTAGTCCATTCACTCTCTGGGGACCAGGAAACTCAGCCGTCTCCAGGGGAACCTGGCGCTCATTCCCAAGGTTACGGACAGACCCCCCTGGGAGAACCAGGTCCCCTTCACAAGCCAGGAAGGGTGCCAAGACCTCCCCGCCACTGAATTCCACCAGCATCTGACACAGACTGGAGAGCCAGCATGGCTGTCTGGCCCCTGCAGAGACCATGGACGAAATCCAACCATCATCTGTCATCTGTAATATCTGGAGATTAGGAAGCCGGTGAGAGCTGCGTGTGATTTTCACATTCATTCTGCAGCACGACGGGGCCCCCCCTGCAGCCAACAATGGCGCCAGGAGGGCTTTCACGAAAGGACGTGAGCAAGTGAAATTTTCCATTGCTTTCATTGCCCTAAAATCGTACGAACAGGCTCTGGCCCACATTTGAACTTTCCAGAATAAGGCAATTATTGTTTTTCTCTTTTGTTTTTCTTGGTTCCCTGCTGCTCAGTCTCTGGGCTGGGCGGTTTCGGAATTTTTGTAGAAGGATTTCTAAGCACGTTTGTCGATTCAGGTCTGTGATGATGGCGGTAATCCTTAGCCCAGGCTGGGCATGTGTCCGGAACCAAACTGCCAGCATGTCTTGCAGACCAGGCAGGGGGCTGCCGTTTATTCTTTGGGTCAAGTTGAACCTTTCACGTTTTCATCATCCTCATGCCTTGGAGCCCAGAGAGGGTAAAGGACTTGTCTGAGGTCTCACAGCAAAACAATCTACACCTTCCTTAATTCTGCTCTTCTGTGCTAAGGGGGAGGAATCCTTTTCCAGGGAAGACATCAGTCAGTGATATTTACATAAGAGTTTGGTCCTAAAGAGAACAGTTCAAAAATGGAATGGGTTGCTTTTGGATGAAGTGAGCACTTCCTTGACGGACAGCAAGAATGTCATGGAGGGGAATCAGCCGCGGGCTTACGCCACCATGAATGGTTCCCACGAGGTGATCCTGTACCTCTTACAGCGCCATGTTCAGTGACATCTCACTGATAGCTTAAGATTGGTCATGGTAAGCGTAAGTCACACCATGGAAATTGGTTAATACTACAAACCAAGGCTTTTTTTTTTTTTTTCCAAGAGAGCCAATTGTTCAAAATTTAACTGCACACTCCTAGGATTCATTCATTCACTCATTCATTCATTCATCCCACAAACCCTGACCAAGCATCTGCTATATGCCTGACACTGTGCTAGATGAATTGAAGGAGACTCTACCTTTTAAAGAAATGTATAACGTGGAAAGGGAGATAAATACCCACCCCCTGCCTTCATTCAGGAGGCCCCTTAATTATTTAGAAACAACAACAAAAGTAGCAGAACTTCTAAGAGTTCCTTTCTACTGCTGTAAAGGCAAGAAGCTACCCAGCTCAGCAAATGGATCTTTATTCCCCCTTCTCCTCTTTTATCTTACTACGGGGGAAATAAGAAAACACACAGAGCCCTCAGCTAGGGCACTGTGTAGTGAGGGAAGATGCACTGACCCGGTGGGGGGGGGGGTGGCGGGAAACAGCACAGGTGTCAGTGATGATCCGAATGTAACAATATTTAGGGAGCACTAATTATGTGCCAAGCACTGTCCTGAGTGAGTCCTCTGCATGCACTGGGAGCACATGTGATCCCTACAACAGCTTGTAAGCTCAGTGGAAGAGGGTATCGCTGTCCCCTAACATATGCTAAGCCCCCCAACTCCCCTGCTGCCTGCCCCACACGTCCACCCTGTTGAACTTGGGTGTGGCCATGGGACACATTTCAGACGATGAAAGGTGAGCCTCAGGGGTGTTTCATTTCCACGTGAAAGCCTCAAGAGACAGTCCATGCTTTGTCAGTCTTGCTCCTCTTTCAGGAGGCTGGTCATGTTCCCAACCCCTGGAAGTTCTAGAGCTTGGTCCCGTAGGGAGAAGGAAGAGGATAGAATTCTCTCCCCACCTCCCTCCAAGGACCTGGAGCAAGTGTGACAAGTAATTCTTTGCTCTAAGCAACAGAGAGTCTTGGGTCATCCGTTCCTGCAACCTCACCTCGCATATCCTGACTGGTACCAGGCAGGTCAAAGTCACTTCCCCACGTCGTAAATGAGGAAAGTGATAGCCAGGGAGGTTCGGAGATAACTCCCAAGCTCGCAAAGGACAGAACTGGAACTGGAACCCAAGAAGGCTGGTGCCGGAATTTGAGCTCCTAACCACTCCCTGGTGGAAGAGTGAGCAAGTCAGCTGACTTTTAGTTCTAATCCTGATTGACATTTTGGGTCCTAGCAAAAGCCTAAAACTCATTGCCCTGAGTCTCTTTCCAATCCACAATTCCTAAAACCCTTGTTTATTTAAAAAAGAATTTATTTCATATGTTTCTGACCTCTTTCATTTAAGCTTTTCTAACTGCATTTGGGCAGAGTATAATATCCAGAGAAACTTCTGGATCATAATTTTTGTTTTCTTCAATAAGAGAAGGTCAGATGTTGCCTAGAGGCCGTGTGGCCCAAGCAGGATCCTGAGGGTGAGACAGACGGGGTTTCTCTGCCCACCTCTCCAATCACTACAGGTTTAGAAACGACAGGAGAAGTGGGGCGCCTGGGTGGCTCAGTCAGTTAAGCATCCGACTCTTGGTTTTGGCTCAGGTCATGATCTCAGGGTCCTGGGATCGAGCCCTGTGTCAGGCTCCCAGCTCTGTGGGGAGGCCGCTTGTCTCCTTCTTCTTCTGCTCCTCCCCTACCTCAAGCTTGCTCTCTCTCTTTATCTCTCTGTCAAAAAAATAAATAAGAATGAAAGAAAGAAAGAAAGAAAGGAAGGAAGGAAGGAAGGAAGGAAGGAAGGAGGGAAGGAGGGAAGGAGGGAGGGAGGGAAGAAATGACAGAAGAAAAAATATTTTCAGAAAAATCCCAAGAAAGCCAGAGTCATAGTAGATGGCAAAGGATACCTATTTGGCAGGGGTATGGGGTTGAATTCTTGCTTATTCATCCCATTAGGGATGTGATACCTTTATCCCTGTCTTTAAAAAAAAACAAACTGGGGAGTGGGAGAGGCTGAAGACAACCAGAGACCTGTTGTTCCCAGACTGGTTGGTTGCAGGGGTTGTGGGTAGAATGAGGCCCCTCAAAAGATATGTCAACATCCACCCCTCTGGAGCCTGTGAACATGACCTGATTTGCAAAAAAGGTCTTTGCAGATGTGATTAAGTTAAGGATCTTGAGATGAGATCACGCTGGATTATCCAGGTGGACCCTAAATCCAATGACAAGCATCCTTATAAGAGAAAGTCCTGGGGAGATTCGAGACAGGAAACAGAAGGATGTTGAGGATGTAGCATGAGCCAAGGAATGCCAGGAGCCACCAGATTCTCTAGAACCTTCCGAAGTCGTGTGGCTCTGACCTTGATTTTGGCCCAGTGATACTGATTTTGGACTTCTGACTTTGAAAACTGTATGAGAATAAATTTCTGTTGTTTCAAGCCTCCAAGTTTGTGGCAATTGGTTATGGAGCCCTAAAAAAACTAGTACATGGTGCTCTTACCATTCTTAAAACTTGCTGAGGATTCCTAAGTGCTCTGTTTTCTATGTGCGGCTGTACCTGTTGATACGTATTTATTAGAAATTAAAACTGATAGGTTTAAAGAAGATCTACGTATTCGTTCACTTAAAAATAACAAGAGCATAGCTATTATGTGTTGATATACAAAATACACTTTTTTCAGAACAAATAAGTTTCCTCGAGAAAATAAATTTAGCGAGAAGAGTGGCACTGTTTTACCATTCTTCAATGCCTCTAATCCAGAGAAAATCCAAATTTTGTTCATCCCAAAACAGCTGGGTTCTTATGTCTGCTCCTGCATCCAGTCCGTTGCGATATGTCGTTTTGTTTAAGAAATGTGACGAGAACTCGGCCACAAGGTGATAGCTCATTGGAAGGAGGAAGCAGAACAGCAACAGCCTTTCTAGATAATGGTGCATGTGTCACATACCCCCTGGGCAACTACACTGTATGCTCACAAGAGAATGAAACGAAAATAGGCAATTCCCTTCGTTCTATGATAAAAAGAGCACTGATGTCATAGACCTCAGAAAGGGGTTCCTCAGGGGTTCCCTGAACCACACTTTGAGAATCAATGTCATAGAGGCAGGAAAGGGATGGAACCAACATTGTCTCACATGAGCTGGGTAAGCCAAGGGAAGAAAATGGTGCTGGTTTCGGCTGAAGGCCAAGCCCTCCTCACCCTCCTGCCACAGAAGAGTGCAGGCTCGGAGCCCTGAGAATGGAGCCAGTGTTGTTCCTCCAGCAGCCCCGGTGGAGAAAGTCCTCAGTTCTTTGTTTTGGCGCCAAGACGATGAGCTGTGCAACCTTCTGCTACACGTGGTGGGGCAGCCGAGGGTTCTGGACCCGGCTAAAATCTTATCCCAGGGTACCTGTCAACACAGCAGCCCGGAGTTCCCTCCGAGACAAAACAGGGTGGCCATACCTGCCCCCGCTACTCTGCAGACTTGGTGTGAGCGCCTGCTGAGAATACGCGGGTGAAGGGCATTGGGAAAACATGACAGGTTGTCAGGTCGATGAAGCTCCCGTTTTCGGTGGCTAATAAGGGGACAAGTCTCACCACGGGTTTCGGTGTTGGGCATTCACTTCTCGGGTGGGATAAATCACCAAGTGATTCCACCTTGGTGTCCTTACCCATAAAATAAGGCTGGTGCCACATCAGGAGGTGGGGGGATGGGTTAGCCTGGTGATGGGTATTAAAGAGGGCACATTCTGCGTGGAGCACTGGGTGTTATGCACAGACAATGAATCATGGGACGCTACATCAAAAACTAATGATGTAATGTATGGTGATTAACATAACAATAAAAAAGAATCAAATGAGGTAATAAAAATATCTCAAAAAAATTGCTATTGGTTTTTCTCTGATTTTGAAAGTGTTTTGAGGAAGTCAAGACAAATAGAGAAATGAAAAGCCCTTCCTTCTCTTTTCTCCAGGAACATTTAAGGAGTCCCGGGCACGTAGGTGCAGCACCACTGAGCGAGAAAGACACTTGCTGGTCCTGCCCTCACGTGCAGAGTTTACATGTATGCAAATAATATGCAAATAGACGCCCCCGTCCCCAAACCGAGTTCTTCCACCGAGCCAGGAATTCTGGGAGACCTGGCTTACCCTGGTGGTCTGCGGCACATAAGCAGCAACATCACACTGATGCGCTTTGCCAGAACCATCCTACCTCTGACAGCAGCACCACGAGAACATTAACCTCTATCATAGGTGTTGTCAACTCCATTAGTGACATGGGACTCGTGTTGGAAAAGCCAGAATCAAGTTATGATGGGATAAGGGTATCAGCCTCAGCTCTGGGGACGGTCTCTCTGACACAGCTTGGGGCAGGAAGGGGAATGGGGGAAGAGAGAGATATCAATCCTGTTCTAAGCTGCTTGCTACTCTCTCCTCATATCCAGAATTATCCTGCATGTATTCCTCTCTCTGCTAAAGTCCTGCTAAATCTCAGGCTAAGGGCCAGGTATCGCTCTAAATGCTTTACCTGTCTTCCCTAATCTAGCCCGAGAGCACAGTTGTCCCCACTGCAGTCAACAGGGCCATGATCACAGTGGGACACGTAGCAGACTGGGGTAGAATTCCCAAAATAAAGAAATTCACATCATTGCAGAAAACAGTCAACCCATGGGACCAAAGATGCAGAGAATCAACAGGAGAGAGGATGATAAAAGCATGCACAAACACTGAGGAGGAACAGTAACAGAACGCTGAAAGAGAAGATGAAAACCCTCAACTTCCCAAGTTGAAAAGACGCCTAATGGTGGATATTTCTGAGGACTCTCCTGCTGTAATGATCAAACTACAAGTCAGTCTTCAGAAGCACTAAAGCAAGTGATGACCGCTGATAAAATGGTCCGCGTTGACGTCACTCAACTGTCCTGGCATCAGAAAGCTATCTTGACCCTGGCAGACCTTCACAAGATTTATCACCTACGCACCATCTCCCCAGACATCCGGGGAGGAGGCATCGTCAAGAACTTCAAGGACAGAAGAAACGGGAAAAGAATCTTTAAAACTCTTGCCAGTTGGGAAAAGCATGTATGAAGACCAGAATATTTTAGACAAAACAAATAACACAAACTGCAGGGGAGAGCTTTTGGGGTTAACATGTTTGACGGAACCTATGCGTCTAACTTTGCTCCCTCCTAAAACTACAAGAAAAGCATTTATTGTTTTGCTTTTGTATTTTTTTTTTTCTTTTTAAGGCTTCAACCTTCATGGAGAAGAGGAGAGGGGAAGAGGAAGAGAATAGCAAGAAAATTTGGGAAGCCGGGGGGTGGATGGATGGGTTTTAAACTAACTTAGCAAACTCAAAAACACCAAATCCTGAAAACAAAGCCCACTTCTCATGGGTGACATGAAAACGCAAATATTTGCCATTTAAACATATGATTGAAAAAGGACAATCCCAAATTAAAATCATTCTGGGTATGCAAGATCAAAGATGCCTAGCTGACAGAAAACAAAATCAAGTAACCAACAAGAAAAGCAAAACCATCATAACAATAAATGTAAATAGTTGAGATTCACCTGTTAAAAGGCAGTGTCTCAAAGTGATCATTCACAAGAGATACAAAAAGCAAATATGTACAGAAAGGCTAAAAATAATGGCAAGTGATTTTCAATCAAAATCATGTAAAAGGAAAGGGATTAATATCTAATAATACAGTGTATAAAGCAAAATTTTCATCAAGATAAAGATTATTTCTTGTTAAAAAACTATAGTTAGGAATGAAATAAAGATTCCTAAAGTATCAACTAAGTAACAATAGTATAAAGTGAATAGAATAAAAACTAGTAGCAATGCAGGCACAAATTAATAAAAGCAGATTGGTTTATGGACCTGCAAACGCATGTATAAGTAAAGCAAAAAAAACAGTAAATTAACTACATACAACTTACAGACTTGCCAAACTTACACCATACAAGCAAGAATTAGACCTTTTGAGTGTTCAAGTTTTTATATAAAAATTACCCACAGAAATTCCATTTGTTCAACAGAAACAAAATACATATGTGTACAAACGTTCGCATATTTTGTAAACCCTGGAGTGGTGTAAGGTTTTGGCACTAAGGGACGATCTGAATGTTTTATCACTTGGACAGGTCAAAATTTGCTGATAAACATTCCTTTGGGACAGAAAGTAAATGATTTACTGGACCCCAAACCAAGGACCTCAAGATGGGAAATCCATTTCCTCCAATCCGCTGATGGGAGCAGCCTGGAGACCCCTTAGAGCTAATATTCCCAGCCTGCCCCCGGCATCCCACTGTGTATGTGTGTGTGTGTGCATGTGCGTGTTTGTGTGTGTTGTCTGTGTCTGCGTGTGCGTGTGAGTGTGCGTGGATGTGGGAAGGGATCTCCATTTCTTCACGTCAAACCCCTCTGGCTGAGGTCTCTTGCTCGAGTCACAGCTACGCAGTTTATTTGGGTTTCATTTGGCAGACCCTGAAGTTTAATGCAGACCAAGAAGTTTCCCTGGAACTTTTGACCTGTGACAAAAGATTCCAAGTTCACAGGGAAGACTTAATGAAAAAACATGCTACTCCTGAAAAAGGGGGCTTGTGGATATTTTGACATTTTCTTACGAGGTTATGTTCTCCACAGACAGTAAAGAGGTTAAGGGGTAAGGGAAGAAACAAATGTTTGGTGCACCCCCCCCATTTTTTTGGAACCACGTTCAAAACCTGTCCTCTACTCCGGTCAAAAATATGCAGATCCAACAAATCTTCAACCTTTAGGAAGGTGGACTTGGTTTTTGTAAACAACCTAATGTAATTCAGAGCTCAGCATAATGCATAAGTACAGTAATTTATCTTGTTAATGATGTCATTATTAAAGCAGGTATAGCTCAATAAGATTGATTTTTCACATGTAATTTACAGGCTGCCCTGAAAAGGAATTTATAAAGACAATATTAATAGCAGCACCATTGCTAGAACAAGCATGAAAAAATTCAAGGTCACTACTTTGAAGGAAAACATTTGTTTAAGTTAAAAGATTTCATATATTTGTTCAAAAAGTTTGGATTTATTGTTTTATAGATTATTGCATCCTTGAAAAACAGAAAAAAATTGCTGTTGGTTTTTCTCTGATTATGAAAGTGATATATGGAAATTGTACACTTAAAAATACAGAAGAGCACAGAGAAGAAAGTAAGTCACCCAAACGGTTTTCCATAGATATTTATAGTTCAGATGTTGATGTGGACCACGCCATTTTCTTTTTCCCATTTACAGACTTTTTTTTTTTAAGATTTTATTTATTTATCTGACAGAAAGAGACAGCGAAAGAGGGAACACAAGCAGGGGGAGCGGGAGAGGGAGAAGCAGGCTTCCCGCCAAGCAGGGAGCCTGATGTGGGGCTCGATTCCAGGACCCTTGGATCATGACCCGAGCCGAAAGCAGACACTTAACGACTGAGCCACCCAGGCGCCCTACAGACTTTTTATTCAGAGGCAAATCTCAAAAGAGAATTTACTTCCTCAGATTTCTTTCCCCTTTAATGTTACCTATAATGAGTAAATGAAGAAATAGTTTTCTTTTCAGTAAACACAAATTTCATTCTTGTTTTTGAAAGCCCTTTCTAGCTCACCTTTAAAAAACAATGCCTTTATGCCTTGGTGTACCAGCAGAATTGTCTTGTCTTTGTTAATTCACTATTAGGATGCACGTTGGGAATAGACCCTCTAGCATTTATTTATTTTGAAATTATTAATTAAAGTGGAAGTTCTTTTATAATACTAGTTTCCACGGACATACATTTTTGATAGATTCAAATTGTGCATATAATACGACATCTTTCTTACAGTATTGGGGACATTTTCCTTTATTATTTGACAACATAATTTTTTTTAAGGTTTTATTTATTTATTCGACAGAGAGAGACACAGCGAGAGAGGGAACACAAGCAGGGGGAGCGGGAGAGGGAAAAGCAGGCTTCCCGCGGAGCAGGGAGCCCGATGCGGGGCTCGATCCCAGGACCCTGGGATCATGACCTGAGCTGAAGGCAGTCGCTTAACCAACTGAGCCACCCAAGTGCCCCATCATAACTTTTTTTTTTAAACATTGTATTTATTTATTTGAGAGAGAGCGTGCACAAGTAGGGAGAGAAACAGCAGAGGGAGAGGGAGAAGCAGGCCCCACTGAGCAGGGAGCCCGATGCAGGACTCGATCCCAGAACCCTGGGATCATGACCTGAGCGGAAGGCAGACACTTAACCGACTAAGCCACCCAGGTGCCCCTTGACAACATAACTTTTAACGATTGTATAGTATCAGTTCATCATGAAAGTGTACCAACATAAACAGCCAATCACCCACTGTTGTACATTTTAGGTGATTTCCCTCGTTTTGGAACATTCTTAGGAACAAAACTGCATTAAGCATTCTTACGGAATGGACACAGGTATGGACATTCCTTACGACACGTGTCTAGAAGTGGTGTCAGATAGTAGGAATGTTTCAAGGTTTGCTATTTTACCAAATGATCTAGAAATATCTCAAATTTTACTCCCATTGTGTGTCTCTAAGGGGCCCATTTTCCTGCACTCTTTTCAAAACTGAGTATTGAAAGTTAAGACCTGATTTTTGCCAAAGTGATAAGTAAGTACCTCATTATTTTAAATAGTATTTTACTACGGGAGCCAAAATTTTGCATATGTTTATACGCAATTTGCATTTTTATTTCTTTAAAAAAAAACTTACCTAAAGAAATTTCTTCCTTAACCTTCCTAGAATCTCGGGAAGGGCTTTTCCTATATAAATCCTAGTTAATTAACTGAATTTTCCCGCTTCCCTAAGGCCACGCAGGAGATAGAAGATGCTGGAGAACATCATCTGCCCATAATCCAACAAATCCATGACTGAGCACTGTGCAAAGTGCTTTCCATGCTTTTCCTCATTTTACCCTCAAAACAACTCCATGAGATGGATGGTATCGTTTTCCCGCTTGATGGATAAGGAAATTGGGCTAAGTCACTCGCTCAGGCGTGTGGCTTATAAGAGGTGGAGCCCCGACCTCCATGAAAGACTGGCCAGAGTCCACACAAAATACTGAAAGCGTCACCTTTTCTCTGTTCGGAAACCACCTGGAACGCACTCAGCCAGCTGGCCACTTGCTCCCCACCCCCACCCGGCAGGCCTCTGTGTGCACCGGGCAGCCAGACCTCCCCAGACTCTCGGCAATTCTCCTTTTGCCTTTCGTCAACACGCAGGATTGTCAAATATCCACCAAGCCCCTGGATGAAGGGCTGCCTTGCTCACCCTTCCTCTGCTAAAAATCCAAGCAAGTAAGAAATACAGCACGAACCGGGGAAAGGGAGGGGATGAGAGTCTGATATGCAGTAAAATTAACACATTTAAAAGATTTCATTCAGTGAAAATTTTCCGTAGTAAGATTTCTTATTTTCTAGTTGCTTGGTTTCCATTGAAAGGCAATTTCTAGTCACCTTTGGCTTAACTTGGTTTTTGCAGATGACTCAGCCGTTCCCTTCATTCATTCATGGGCTGAAATACTGTTTTGCTAAGCGGGTGAGGAGGGTTAATGAGAGGGTTAGGTTAGGTGGTCTCCCCACCGGGTTCACAGAATGGGGGTGGCTGGGGAAGCCACACTTCCTGGGTTTCCGTCTGCCTGGGTGACCTAAAACTCCCTTGGCCATCTCAGGCATCCCCAAACTGAAGGAAGTTCCAGAGCCTACGTGATGAGGGCTTGAACTCAACTGAATGGAAGGTTCCAGGAAAATGCAATTAGCACCAAATAATTGAGAGGAAATTGGTTATGGGAGGAGAGAATATACCAGTGTTGGCCCCTAGAACTTCCTCCAGTGACGACAATGTTCTCAATCTGTGCGATCCAATATGGTAGCCACTTGCCACCTGTGGTGACTGAGCCCTGGAAAGGGGGCCAGTGTGATGGAGCAACAGAATTTTTCATTTTATTGAACTTAAATTTAAAGATCCCCATGCAGCTAGGGTCATTGTGTTGGCACAACAACATGCAAATACCCATGCCGGACAGAAGAGGAAAGTCAGAAAATTAACTTGAGGATTTGCTGCCCCGATGGAGATGCTTTGCGAGTAATGTCACTCTGAAAATGTCCCTTTAAGTTCCCTTCCAACCACGCCGAAAGATCAAAAGGTTTTATTTAGAGCTACTGCTGTGGAAAGTGCTCATTTGGACTTTATAAACACTGGTTTCCCCAAGTCAGGCTCATTATTGCCCTTAAGGAGTTTAAACCCATTGAAAGAGAGCAAACAAAACAAAACAAAGCTTTAAATGTTTCTAAAAGTGCACGCCCGCTTCAGTTCCAACAAACAGTTGAAATATCCAAGTGACAAGGATGACATCTGAAGCCGAATATTGATGGCGTGAAATTCTCATTTTGCATGAATCTTTCTGATTTTCATTACGGACGTTGCTTTTACGTGGCCTTTGAAATAAACATAGTGCTTCAGAGAAGGAACAAAGCCACATTTTTCTTTGACTGGACCTGTTATTCCGGGTCTGGGTGAACAAGTTAATAAGAAATCGAAAGCCAAAGTGAGTGGAGCTCAGGCCCCAAAATTCAGCCTGGGACTGTGTTTGTTTCAGACATGTCTTTGTGGGGTGGGCAGACAGGGTGGGAGTGCGAGGTGGGGCAAGGGGGCCAAATGATGGTCCAGAAGGAAAGGTGAATAAACAATGTCACGTATCTCCCTGGGGAGGCTCCTTGTCTGTGGGTCAATGGCAACTAGGACTAGACAAATGTAGGAGGCCCCTCACCAGCAAGAGCTGTGAAGGAGCTTCCCTGCTCTGGCACTTTCCTTTCTTTCCACCACGGGACCAGGCACCCTGAAGCCTGATTGTCACATGGCAGGTGCCTTTGGTCAAACTGTTGTTCAGTAATGACCTTGAGGTGTTTTTTTTTTTTTTTTCCTCCAGAGCTCTCTGTAATTCCCCTGAACCCAAAGGATGACAGAGGCAGGTTGGAAGTCCTTCGGTTGACTGTTAGAACAAAGGGATTTGGGGCTGGAGACCCAGGTCCCCAGGAGCCCCTTCAAGCAACTCCTGGGGAAACCCTCTGAATGTCAATCATTCCTGTTCTCCCCAGTTGCCCCACCACCTCTCACTTGATCCTGGATTTCCTTTCTCCCTCTCCTTCCCCTTTTATCACTCTGTCTGGTTTTTGCCTAAGGGCTCCAAAATCTGCCCCCAGTTCGGCCACTGCCCCTCTCGACCACCCCCACGGTAACCCAAACACCCTTCCCACTCACCAGATGATGACAGCAGCCTTCTCGTGGGCTCCCCTTCCACTCCTGCTCCCCTGAAATCCATTCCCCTCACAAGAGCCAACATGATCTTTGTAAAAACACAAATCTGATTATGCCGTCGCCCTGAACCAACTGCTCCTAAATTCCCTGAATGTATGTCTTTCAAACTGCATTGACTCTGATTCCCCTAAAACATTTCACATCATGACCCAGACACATACCTGTGACTGTGTCACCAGGTGCCTAGAGCCATCTCTACCACATGTAGCATGCTCAGTGTTTTCTCTGCATCACATCCTATCCATTCTGTTCTGTTCCATTGTGGGTTTTTTTTTTTTTTTTAAGAGATTTTATTTATTTGAGAGAGAGAGAGCACGCACACAAGCAGGGGGAGTAGGAGAGGGAGAAGCAGGCTCCCTGCTGAGCAAGGAGCCCAACACGGGGCTCGATCCCAGGACCCTGGGATCACGACCTGAGCTGAAGGCAGATGCTTAACCGACTGAGCCACCCAGACGCCCCTATTTCATTGATTCTTAATTATAAACATGACCCATTAAACTGATTTTGTAACCTACACAAGGGTGTCAGTTATACTAGAATAAAATCTATACTCCTTTTGCAGACCAATAAGGCCCTCTGTGATCTGACCCCTCTCACCTCCCAGACCTCATTGCTCCTGTGTTCCCCAAGCCCCCTGTGCTCTACCCACACTGGCCTCCTTACTCCTCTAGTAGGGTAAGCTTGTCCTTACCTTCAGGTCTTTGCAGTGGCTGTTTCCTCTGCTGGGAACACGGGTCCTCCAGACCTCCAGACCCCACTCTTAGCTCACATCAGGGCTCCCCTAATTTCACCATCCTCCCTAGAGAAGCCATGCTCATCTCCTTCTGTCCCATCACTTGGCCTGATTTTGTACTTAACATGTGTCACGATTTGAACTGTCTTTGAATTTCTGTTCTTTTTTGTGATTGTTCCCCTGCCTACCCCTGAGAATAGAAGCCAGCAGCTCAGCCCAGCATCCTGCATCGATGGCCCTCACACTTTACCAAGCATCAGAACTGGGGGGCTCATGAGCATGCAGGTCACGGGACCCATCCCAGAGTTTCCCATTTGGTTGATCTGAGATGGAGCCAGGGAATCTGCATTTTCAACACGTTCCCAGGTGACTCTGAGGCCACTGGTCCAGGGACCACGTGTGAAAACAGCAATGTCCCCCCCCCCACAGTAGGTGCCCAACAGCTAACCATGTCAAGGGGGAGAGAGGGGACTGTAATTCACATTGTGTGGCATTTGAGACCTACCCCCAGCGCTAGTACCATGACCTTGCCCAAATGCCCAGACCTCAGTTCTTTGTCTATAAATAAGACATTTGAATTAGCTGGTCTCTTAGTTTGCTGTCAGTTCCAAAAATGGCTTTTTTGGGGGGTCGGGGGTTGGTTATAAAACATTCTGCATTTGCTTTTCTGGCCCCTTAGGCCATTGTCCAGAGTAGTACATTAATTTCTTCCCATCAGTCCTGATAGTTGCATCAGAAGCTTTGTGCTGAAGAATTGTACACAAATGGCCATAATAATTTTTGTTCATAATCACCAAAAAAATGGGAACAACCCAAATGTCCATCAACAGGTGAACAGATAAGCAAATCGTAGCATGTCCATACAAAGAAACAAACTATTGATACACACAACTTGGATGAATCTCAAAATAATTATGCCGAGTGAAGAAACCAGACCAAAAAAAGGACCTACTGTTTGTGTGTATGATTTCTATGACACTCTAGAAAAGACAAGCCTAATCCAGTGATTGAAAGCAAAGCAGTAGTTGCCAGAGGCTGGGGGTGAGTGGGGAGTTGACTGGGCAGAGTCCAAGGGAACATGTTGGGGAGGCTGTGATATTTTGTGTCTTGGTTGCGGTGGTGGCCACCTGCTGTATCTACATATGTCAGAACTCATTCCACCGTCCACGTCAAATGGATGCATTTTATTATATGTAAATTATACTTCATTGAAGATGCTTTACATCGTAAAAAACTGTGGAGGCATGAAACTTAAATCCTGAACCCACAACAAAATTACCCCCTCCCCAATTATGACTATTTGTTGACTCCAGGACGAAACAGAGGTCCGCCTGTGTACAATGGAGAATTTATTTGGGAAACTTGTCTCATAGGGAAAACACCCATGTGACAGCATGGGTGCCAAGTTCTGAGACCTCATTTCCTTCCTAAAACTTCTCCCCGAACACCAAATCCACCAGAGAAGTGACCCTCAAAAAACCCAGTCCCTCAGTTCTTCAGCAAGAAGAAATGCTTCCGAACATGCACACAGCTCAGTGGAAAGTGGGTGCTGAGTTTATGTGCAGGGCCTGCTGCTCTTACAGCGGTCTACACATCCCCCTGCTGAATTTCCTGTGGTTGTTCTCAATCGCCTCACTATCCTTTGAAGATGAAAAAGAGCAAGGAGGTCAGAAAAGCCAGGTGAAGGAGACAAAGGGGTGACTTGCATTCTAAGCCCTAGAGAGAGAGGAATCCAGGAGAGATGACTTTCTGCTTCCTATGTGTCCTGTCGGGGCCCGGGCGGGGTGGGGGGGGCGGGGAATGGCTCTGGATTTGTGGGTATTTATAGGAGAGGTTGGCGGAGGCTTTGTTGGTGGAGGGGATGGAAATCAACTTGGAATAGCTGGAGATGGTGCTGGCTGGCCTGGGTTTGGAAGTCACTGAGGTCAACAGATTCTTGGTGTCAGCCCAGAGAAGGACTTTCCACTGGGCAGTGTGCGCTCTGCACAGGGCCACTTCACACGAGGTGACACTATATGTTTGGCAGGGTGGAGGCTGACTTCTCCAGAGCGGTCTGGGCAAAGCCCCAGGAAGGCCGGGCTTTGGTTCAGGACACAGCTGTTCCATCCACAACCCAGGAAGAGAGCAACCAGAGGTGACTTCTTCAGGGCCCCAAGCACCCACCCTGTACTTTTCTGGGGTAGCTCCCTCTGGTGCTCGATAAGGAGAGCCAGAAGATGGAGGTTTGTGTGTTTTGTTTCTCACAGAAGAAGCATCACCAAGTGCAAATGCTAAAGCATACATCACTAAGCCAGGGTAGCATTATGATTAATTAGAGAGGGCTTACCCTGGTAATTTGCAAAATTTACTTGCTAAAATAATCACAATAAAGAAATATCAGATAACAATACCTTAAATAACATAAATATTTATTACTTTTCCATAGAATAGAAATATGCAGTTAGGCAATAGAAGATGGTTAAGGTACCCCTTGATGTCAAGACCCCTGATGTCAAGATGTTGTTTCTCTGCCATTCTCTGCACTGGGATTCTTCCTCAAGATTCAAAATGATTGCTTAAGCTCTAGCCATCAAATCATTATTCCAGCCAGCAAGAAGGGAGGGACAAATATCAGAGTGCCATGTCCCTTTAAAGATATTTCCTGAAAACTACATATAATTCTTCTACATGAATCTCATTGGCTAGTTAATCCCTTGGCCACACCTAGTTGCAAGAGAGGCTGGGAGATGTAGTCTTGCTTTCAATGACCTAAAAATTAGGTGGAAGTGACACTATGTGACTTCAGGGGCAAGGTCATACAAGGACGCAGCTTCCACTTGGTTCTCTTTGGGTGCTTGCTCTTAGAAACCAGCAGCCATGCCCTAAGGAATTGCAAGCAGCCACCTGGAGAGGCCACGTATCAGTGATAGTTCCAGCTGAGGTTCTAGCCAATAAGCAGCCTCATCAACTCACAGATATGTGAGTGAGTGAGACTTTCGGTTATTTCAGACCTGAGCCATCAAGTCACCTCCAACCTTCACGTCTTCCCAGCTGGAGCCCCAGACACCATGCAGCAGAGATAGGCTCTCCTCCTTTTAATTCCTGGAACCGCTAACAATGGGAACTTCATTGTGCAGCAAACCAGCACAGAAGGCTGCAGAGTTTGGACATTATTCTGTAAGTGGCAGAGGGAGCCCTGAACAGTTTTATGTAGGGAAATAAAGGAGAGAAGGAGGTCCCTACAGCGCCCTCCCCCCAACACCTGCCTGCCTCTGGCTCTTCCCCCTTCCGTCCCCCAGAGGAGGAGCTGTTGATCTGATTACAAGCATTGCCCCAGCTAACATGACGTTCTATGTTAATGCCTCCTCTGATAGCATATCTTATGTGCATGGTGCACCCCTGGGGACAGAAGAGGTGTCTTTTAGGGCATGGCCCACACATTCTTGTTCATAATCCCATTTAACAGCACAAAAGCCTTCCCTTCTTATCAGATGATACGGTCACAGTGTGTTTTGGATGTACATCTCTGGCATAAAAGATGCACCTACTGATCTCATGGAGGGCAATGGAGGAAGGGGACAAGCCTAGAGCTGGGGGGCTCAATTAAGAGGCTATTGCCATTTGCAGCTGAGAGATTAAGCATTACCAAATGTGGGCAGGGTTAGAAAGGAGGGGGGACTTTTGGAAAATACTTAGGAGGTAAAACTGGCAGAGCTTGGATGTCAAGTGGATTAGGGTGGGGGGAGTGGAGGTGGAAGAGGGAGTGAGGAGTTTTGGATAATTCTGACATTTCTGGCTGGGGGAGCAGCCGGTAATGCCATAAACCATAGTTTGGAAAAGTGGATAGGTTTGTTTGGGGATATGTCAAGTTAGGACCAGCCAGACAGGTAGAGATGTCTAGTGGGCTTGAGTGTGTGTGAGTTTGGGGTGTGGGATTCTTCCTCTGGGGTTGGAGGGGGTCAGGTGTCAATATGCTGGCTGAAAGCATAGCAGTCATTACGTACTGGGATGCATCAAAGGTTTGGAGAACATAAGTGCCACTATCTAGGTACTCAGCTCATCCTGAGGCTGTGAGCTAAACTGGGAAGGTCCAGAGGTAGGGCTGGAATGGGCAAAACAGGTTGCACTTGATTGACAATGGCAGATCGATTGCAAAACTGACCCTGATTCTGCACCTCTCCCTATCCACACCCTTGGCAAAGTGACTTCGCAGCATCTCCCCTCAAGATATGGAGTCCATTTCTGGCCCCCCTCCTTTGATTTGAGCTCAGCTACATGACTTATTTTGACCAATGGGTTGTGGTGGAAGTGATGTTATTCACCCAGTGGAGGAGGAGAGACCATATGGAAATGAGCCGAATCATTCCAGCTGAGGCCAAGTTCAACCAGCCAGCCCCCAGCTGACTCACCAGCTGTCTGTGGATGCACAGAGGTCAGCTAAGCCCAGCCCAGATCAGCAGAACTCCCCAGCTGAGCAACAGACTCATGAGTAAAATAGTGAGTGGCTGTTGTCTCAAACCAATATGTTTGGAATGGTTTGTTACGCAGCATCTGTAACTGATACACTGACCCTGGGAAATAAGCAAGGGGAGGTCTGTATCATATAGCTTGTTTACACAGAAACGTTATACACAAATAGAATAAGCTAGGTATATGCCAAGGAGGTAATCAGCCTGTCCTCCCTCCCAGAACTTTGGCGATATCATCTGTTCCTTTGGGCCAATCCCACTGGGGGACCTCAAAAGTGAAAGAACACCTTGACAACATGGTTAGTAGGCTAGATAATTCTTTGTGGTAGGGGGTTGTCCTGTGCATTTGGAGGAGTCTTAGCAGCATCTCTGGCCTCCACCCACCAGATGCTAGTAACATGCCTCTCACCCCAGTTGTGACATTTGCATTTGCATGGGCAAATGTCCCCTGGGGAGTAAAATATCACCCCCCAGATGTAAACCACTGGGCTGTAGGATTCCAGAAAATGTGTGAGACTAGCCCTCATAGCACAAACTGGCAGACCAAGTCTCTAAAAGAGTATGGCCAGTATGGCTGCTACAAGAATGCATTCACTGGAGGGTGTTATGCTGAGTGAAGTAAGTCAATCAGAGAAAGACATGTATCATATGACCTCACTGATATGAGGAATTCTTAATCTCAGGCAACAAACTGAGGGTTCTTGGAGTGGTGGGGGGTGGGAGGGTTGGGGTGGCTGGGTGATAGACACTGGGGAGGGTATGTGCTATGGTGAGCGCTGTGAATTGTGCAAGACTGTTGAATCACAGATCTGTACTTCTGAAACAAATAATGCAGTACATGTTACGAAAAAAAGAAGAAGAAGAAGATAGCAGGAGGGGAAGAATGAAGGGGAGTAAATCGGAGGGGGAGACGAACCATGAGAGACGATGGACTCTGAAAAACAAACTGAGGGTCCTAGAGGGGAGGGGGTGGGGGGACAGGTTAGCCTGGTGATGGGTATTAAAGAGGGCACGTTCTGCGTGGAACACTGGGTGTTATGCACAAACAATGAATCATGAAACACTACATCAAAAACTAATGATGTAATGTATGGTGATTAACAATAAAAAATTTAAAGGAAAAAAAACAATGCATTCATTCAGTCACTCATTCTTGCATTCATAAGCAATGACTGCATGCCTACTACATGCTGGTCACTGTACTAGGTGCTGGAGGTCCCAGGTTCTGTCCCAAAGAACTCATAACCTAGTGGCACACAGGCAAGTAGACTAGTGCCAGCCCTGGGACATCAGAGAAGAGGCATTTAAGATGAGTGCAGATCGAGATTAATACGCAGATGAGTGGGAAGCATTTGGGGCAACTTCCTGGAGAAGGTGGCTTCTTGGCTGAATTTTAAGAGCTGAGTCAGACTTCTTCAGGATGAAAAGGGAGCGTTTGGGGCATATGGGAAGGCAGAATATATAACGGGTTCTGCAGTTAACTGGATATAACTGGTGTGTGGGGTGAAGGGAGCAGACTGGAGCTGGCATCTTAAGGGAAACACGACCCATTCTCCTGGGCAGTTGTGATTATCCAACTGCTCGCAGCCACACATCACTTCCCACGAATCTGCCGTGAGACAGAGAGCAGACACAGGCATCCAAGTCTCTGCCACAGAGCTGGAGCCAGGTCCTGGGGAGGCCTTTACCCAGCCAGCAGGGTTCAGGCAGAGGGCTGAAGGGAAAACAAGGCTTCACTGTGGGTCCGGCCGTGTGGGAAGGCCCAGCCCAGCCGCTCCTAAGGGCCGGCACACAGCTGCATCCGAGAAGACGTGAAAAGCAACATTGTGGGCAGGCTGAGCAGGAGGGGGCTCTGAGCGCCTCACATTCCTGCCTTCATACTCCCTTGATCCAAAAGAACCTTTGTGCTGAGAGACAGAATCCAACAGCCTTCCACCCAGCCTCTATCTCAAGGCAGGTAAACGGAAATACCGTTCATTGGCAAATATTGACCAAGGGCTTGCATGCACAAGGCTCTCCGTGAGGTGTGGCTGAGAATAGAGACTCTGGGTTTATCGGGAAGCAGGCTGATAGTGCAGGCCATTCAACAGAAACTTCCAGAAAACATTCATTGTATACCTGCGATGTGCCAGGCCCTGTTTTAGGGATATGATGTTGAACAAGACAGAGAAGTTTCCTGGCATCATTGTGCTTACATTCCAGCAAGGGAACAGAGAGTAAACCAGTAAGTCAACGAACAGGAGCATATCAGACGGTGGTAAGTACTTCTCAGGAGATAGTGAAGTGGAATCATGAGATAGAAGGGATTTGAACCAGGCGGGGTGGCCACAGACAGCCTCTCTGGGTGACAGGTGGGCTGGGGCCAAGGGGACTTACTCATTCATTCAACCTCTGTTTATGGAGCACTGCCCAGGTGCCAGGCACTGGAACATATCAATGAACGAAATCGATAAAGATCACTGTCTTGTGGAATCAATATCCTGGGAGTGAGGGGAGCTGAGCAAATAGCAATTAATTAACAAATAAATCACATTAAATGTTGGAAGTGATTAAAGGCAATGGAAACAAGAAAACGTGAGGCAGGAGGAAAGGGTGCCATGGCTGAGGCTCGGGGGTGGGATAGGACAGGGCAGAGGCTGGTCCAGGTGAGCTCTGCTGGGTGGCGTCGGAACAAAGAGGCAAAAGAAGGAGTCACGTGGGAGTCTGGGGAAGGGTGTCCCAAGCAATCCCAGGCAACTCACAGGAACCATGAGAGATAATAACAAGTTGTTGCTTTCAGCCACTAAGCTTGGGGATGCTTGTTACGCAGCAGGAGATGACAGGAGAGCCAAACTAAGCTCAGCAGCTGGCCCGGAATCTTCCTCACACCAGCTCCCTCCACTGAGCTGGGCCACGGTGGCTCCATATAAGCAACTACCTAATATTCTCAGGTCTAGTTTCCTTGACTCCGTTTACTTCCCTTCTGATCTTGCTACAGCAATTCCTTCCTGAGCCCACAGTCCTGGCCATGTCAGTATCCAGACCGGCTCCACCTCAGCAATCTCAGAGCCCAGCATCTCCCAAATGACCAGAGCCTTCGGCGTCCCGTTCCCCTAATAGCTTCAGTTCCTTCCTTTGTGGGCCTTTCATCCGCCCACTCAAAGAACCTCAGAGCCCCAGAAACCCTTCCACCATGGATTGCACTCTGTAAGCCTCTTGGTCTCACTCCTTTTGCATCCTCACCAGCCCTTCCTCAGGACAAGCCTTCCTCATCCACTGCAGGGTTACTGCAGGAACATCCCTCTCACAGCTCTGAGCATGCTCTTCCTGAACACAAATGCAGATTTCTGAAGATGTCCAAGCACCTGTGCCTCCCTGCAGTCCCTTGTAAGGGTCCCCTCTTCCCTTCCCTACAGGGCTGTGGTTACTCTGAAGACATGCAGATCCCCAGGTGGGTCATGCTTCCCACTGTTCTCACATCTGCACAAGCTGGCCCCTTGCCTAGTTCTCTTCCCCCACTTTGTCTCGGGGTGCATGTCTGCCTCTCATCAAATATCACCTTTTCTGGGAAGCCTCCTCTGCTATCACCAGGCAGGATTAGGATCCCTTAATCAGAGTTGTCAATGCATCTGCATTATAGTATTGGTCATAGTGATTTGTCCCCGCTCTTTACTTGTGAGTCTCCCCCATCATGCAGACTGTGAGCATCGTGAGGCCAAAGCTGTTGCCTCAGCCATCTAGAGCCTAACGCAGCATCCAGCATAGGGTAAAGATTTATCTGAATGAAAGGTCGGCAAACTGTGGCCCATGGGCCAAACCCAGCCTGATCCCTGTCTGTTTTGTATGGCTCATGATGCATCTTACAGATGAACATATGCAATCAATTTGATGACAGGGAACACTAATTTTGAACTCCAGTTCAGCAAAATGTTATCCCTTACCCCCTAGAAGAATTCCATTCTTCTCATTAGTAGACTTGTATTCTATAACATTGTGCTCAATTATTAGTATATTTTGAAGTCTATCAATAAAAATTTGATTGAAATTTGCTCTATCTCTTGTTATGTGAGAACCTATATAATATCCTCTGTTTTGCCCTTGGCCCCCAAAGTTTAGAGAATTTATGAGCTGGCTCTTTACTGGCCAAGTCTGCCAATTATGTTGAGACCCTAATTTTCAAGTGCTGCATTGATATCTTTGAGACTCACAGAGCCCCAAAGGCCTGACTGTAAGCTCCTTTCCCTCTCCAGACATACTCCCCACACACTGGGAAAGTCCTCACCCAACCTAATGGGTGTCCCTTCCCTGCCAGCCTGTGAGAGTATTCGAACAAGTCGCCACCTCCTCCCAGGGGAACCCGTTACTCCAAGTCCGCCTCCCATAGCCCCTGCTGGCTCACTCCGCTGCGGGGTGCACCCCCCTGTGGGGCCCTGAGTGAGTGGCATGAGCCGTGCTCCTCCCCCAGGCTCTGAGTGCGCCAGCCTCTTCTGTCCAGGGGCAGGCCCAGTGCTGTGTGCTCGGTTGTCTCCTACTATTCATAGCCGGGGGTCTCTCCTTCACCCACAGGGTGCATAAGAGGTGATCAGAACACTGACCCCTGATCTAATGAATGGACAAGTCTGCCTGGTTCTGGAACCTGCCTGATTTCCCTGTGCCCCCCACCCCCAGTCTGCAGGCCCCTCGTCCTCCGTGGCTCTGAAGCCCGGTCCCAGACCCTGCAGCCCCCTCCCCTCTGCAGCACCACCTCTCCTTGTGTGCCCCTTCTGTCTGGAAGAGTAAACCACTACATCCTGCCAGCACGCTCCTAGAATCTTCTTGAAAGCTCAGCTCAGCCCCTCCTTTGCCCAGACCCCTTGATCCAAGAAACAGAAGTGACTTTCTGAGCGTTTTGAGGTTGGAAGTATGTGATGGCTGGTCTGTCTAAACGCTGCATCAATAACCTTCATGTGCTTATGAAAAGCCCAGTATGCGGAGGTGGGTTGGGGGTGCGTTTCTAAGGCAAGGCTGCCAGCTTCCTTCTTATTGGAAGCCTGATGGGTTTACGTGACACCTGAGAAAACAAAGTAGGAACTGTGCCTGCGGTGTGTTGATAAAGCGATCCGAAGGGGGAAAAATCCGTGAATATGCCTCGATCCTGGGGACAGAACATTGGACCCTTTGTGTTTCTTTACAGCCAGGAGCCAACTCAAAAGCAACAAACAGAAACCTCTCTCCACCTTCGCTTAGCCCGAGAAAACCCAGTCAGCCACCGTGTTTATTCTGGAGCAAATGCTGAAGGGACTGTTGTCTGAAACTTTGGAAATGTGGGCACTTATCAACCATCTTCCGCCGTCTCCCTGGCTCTGCAGGTGGGACAGGAGCAAGGCGTGTTGTGCGTTTGTGTGGATAAAGCAGTTTGAAAACTCCCGAATATGCCCTGATCATGGGGACCAAACACTGGACCACTCTGGACCGTGCATGGGTGGGCGGGTGCGTGGATGGGTGGAGGGGATGCGGATGAGGTGGGGAGAGACAGCTCTACTCTTGCGCTCCAACACAGTTCCCAAAGAAAGAGCCAGGCTCTTGCTCCCATGTGGCAAATATCCATGAGAGTTGACTAGATGGCCCTTTAAGGTTGTCGTGGACCGAGGCCAGAGCAGATGTTGGCTGAAGGTGGCACAGACATGGTCACCTGGGGCTAGAAAGCAAAGGGGTGAGCACTGTGTAGGGAGCATGGGCTGGGTCCTGTGAGGAGAAAGGCATCAAGGACCAGGCAGTAAACTGTTCAATGTCCATGGATTCTTCCCCTCCGAGAATGCACATCCCTTCGCAATGTGACTTTGCCGTTCTTCCGTTCCAGAGGCAGAGTCTGTTTCTCCAACCCCTTGAATCTGGACTTGCTTTGATTGGGCAGAAATGATATCATATTGGGGCCTCGGCCTTAGCGTCTTTGCAGCTTCCTGTCCTCTTGGAATGCCACCTAAGACTGCCAGACAAAGAGAGGCCACGCTAGCCAACTAGAAGATGGAAGGCCATCTTGCACCTCACAGCCCAGCAGACTGTCCAGGTGAATGCACACGAAGCCATCCCCGGTGAAACCCGCAGAAGCTGACCCGCAAAATCATGAGAAGTTTGTTATTTTAAACCACTAGGTTTGGGGAGTGGTCTATGACCTATCAGGTAGAGAGAACCAATACAGATAGACAATCAGAGACTGATACAATGTCAGAACAGTGCTGTCCAATAGATGAAAATGGTAAGCTACATTTGTAATTCTGAGTTTTCTAGGAGTCACGTTAAAAAGGAAAAAGAAACAGGTGAAATTCATTTTATTTTATCTTTTTAAGATTTTATTTATTTATTTGTCAGAGAGAGAGAGAGAGAGGGAGCAAAACAGTGGGAGCGGCAGGCAGAGGGAGAAGCAGGCTCCCTGCAAAGCAAGGAGCCCGATGCAGGACTAGATCCCAGGACCCTGGGATCATGACCTGAGCCGAAGGCAGATGCTTCACCGACTGAGCCACCCAGGTGCCCCTGAAATTCATTTTAACAATATATTTGGCTCGATGTATCCAAAATATTTCTAATTTCAATATATGATCAATAGAGAAAATATTATCAGGTATTTTACATTCTTTCTTTCATACTAAGTCCCATGAAATTCATAGATTTACACGTACAGCACATCTCAGTTCCAACTGGATGCATTTTGAGTGCCTGGTCGTCACATGTGGCGAGTGGCCACCATATTGGAAGCCAGCTTCCAGTCCAGGAGGTAACTGGGAAGTATGGGCACTGGGGTCAGCATGACAAGAAGGACAGGTGGGGAGTTCTGAGAGGCTCAGACAGGGAATGATAGGCTCTGAACTGGTGTCCACTGGAGTAGACAGCAGAGGATGGGCTCCAGAGATATTCCAGAGGTGGAAGTCAACACCTGTTGTGGGTTGAGTGGTGGCCCCCCAAAAGATATGTCCATGAGAAGCTGTAAATGTGACCTTATTTGGAAAAAGTATCTTTGCAGATGTGATTAAGTTAAGGGTCTAGAGATGCAATGATCCTGGATTATTGGGACGGGACCTAAATCCATTACCACGTGTCCTTGGAAGAAGAGGGAAGTACACAGAAGGGATGGCCGTGTGAAGACGAAGGCAGAAGTGGGAATGAAGTGGCCACAAGCCAACAAACACCCAGATCCAATAGCAGCTGGAGGAGGCAATGAAGGATCCTCCCCTGGGGCCCTCGGAGGAGCACGGTCCTGGGGACACCTTGACTTTGGACTTCTGGCCTCCAGAGCTGAGAGAGAGCCCATTTCAGCCGTTCCAAGCCATGGGCTCCGTGGTGACTTGTGGCAGCAGTCCCTGGGGAACTCACACCCAGGCTGCCCAGATGTGGGTGTTTAGCAGGCGCCCAGACCCCAGGGTGAACAAGTGGGTGGCAGGCAACATCAGGACCCAGAAGGGGAGTGGCGGGGGTCAGGGTAACTTGGAGGGAGGGTGAAGATGCTGTTTCGCTGTGGAAATAAAAACAGCTAACGTGTAGCGAACACATAAGGCACCAGCTCTACGGTGAATACTTTGCTCCTATCATCCCCCTCGACAGTCCTGTGAGGCAAACACTACTCCAATCTCCACTATACAGATGAGGATACTGAGACACAGAAAGTGTACCTCACAGAAGGTCGCACAGCCAATATATGGAGGAGCCTGGATTTGAACCTGGCTGTCTGACCATTGAAATGTCTCTTCCAAACGTGTGGGGTCCCCAGTGAGATAAGGAGGGGGATAGGCCATGAGCAGCCATGGAGAGGGAGGAGGGGGCTGAGCCAGAGGCAAGCAGATCCTGGTCCTCCTTTGGGCTGCCTGCGGTAAAGGACAATTTTATCGACATTCACATTGAAATCTTTTCAGGGGATTAACTGTCTATCACTTTTCCTGCATCCGCCTGCTCAGAAGTCCTCGCTCAATGACCAGAAGCACCACAGGGCGTCAGGAGCCTCCCCAGCCTCCAGCAGAGCATCACCCTGGTCAGCTCCCAAACTGTAAGCAAGGCTGCTTTTCCCATTTCCAAAATGCAGCCTGCTCCCCGGCTTGGCTCCCTCCAGGAAATCCTGTTTGTGCTATCTCAGGAAAATTGATGGCTTTTTTCTCTGGGCCTTCCAGAAGCCCGACAGATGGTCCCAGATTTGCACACTGTGTTTCCAGGGTGGTGCCCGAGACACTCTCTCAATGATTCTTTCTACTGTGTCAGGCGTTTCAACCAAATGTGTTGCTCTGACAAATATTTATTGAAAGGCTGCTGTATGCAGAATACCATGCTAGATGTTGGGAGATGGGTCAAAATATATTTATCGAACACCTATTAAGTTCTGGGGCACATGGGAGACACAGCAAGATTGAAGGGTAGGTCCTGGGCCATCCACAAAGGTCTTGGGGCCCCCAAAAGAAGCACATTTATGAGTAGCCCCATGTCTGTTAGCCCCTCAGAACATTTGTATACAAGCAAGCTATCAGATTAAAAGAAATAACCATGGAAGCTTTAAAAGGGAGATAAAGTCATGAAAGGACAAGAAGAAAGTGAAACATAACAAAAGCATCGCATGGCAATTAAGTCATAGGCCCTGCGTGGATTTTGCCATGACGACCACAATAAAATTTGAGGCAATAAGACAGGTGGCTCTGGATCCCACAGACCAGATCCCACAGGAGAGTCCCAGCTCCACATGTCCAGGTGTCCAGGTGACTTCACATAAATAAATGCTCTTGCTGAGCCTCAGTTTTCCCATTTGCAAAATGGGGATACTAATGGCATCAGCCTTAGAGGGTTGGGGTGAGGTTGGATAAAATGATGCACGTGTCCCTGGCACACAGTATTAGACTTGGACAGGCCAAGGATGGTGAAATGCAGCCTCCTTCTAGTGACTTCCATCTGGGATTCGGC
This sequence comes from Zalophus californianus, assembly GCF_009762305.2. Lineage (NCBI taxonomy): Eukaryota > Metazoa > Chordata > Mammalia > Carnivora > Otariidae > Zalophus > Zalophus californianus. Next base: position 5,902,822 of record NC_045608.1, read on the forward strand.
TTCCTCAGGAAGGTCAAACTTCCCAAGCAGAGCCATACTGTCATCTAAGGAGAAAAAGGTTCCTAGATGTGTGGAGCAGATTGTAGCCTTTGTTGGATCTCAAAGTCAACAAGTATCCTACCTCACGTCAAGCCAACATTTTGGACACATTTAGGCAGAAGAGATAAGGAAGCCAGACCATGCCTCCTGTCCCCCTGCCCCACAGGCCCGACCTATTTCTCAAGGCTGACTTTCTCCCTACCTGCCTCACCTCCAGGCTGGCGCCAGGGAAATCCAGAAGGCTCTTTGATCTCGAGGATCTCCTGTAAGAAAACCCCAAAGAATTTTCTTTAATGCAAGATGTTAGATTTATTCTTTAAGTGATTTTCCCCAAAGCATTAAAAGAATTTTTTTACTATGAAAATTGTCAAGCATAGAGAAAAGTAGAAATATATTTACTCCCCAAGCTAATGTTTTGTTCTCTCTCTCTGGCTAAGCCATTTTAAAGTAAATTACAGATACCATGGCATTTCAACTCTCAATAATTTGGCATATATCTCCAAGAAGAAATAAGGACATTCTCCCATAGATCTGTGGTTTCTTTCTCATACATAACTGAATAAGTAATAATTCCCTATTATCATCGAACTTCTAGCCCATATTCAAATTTCCCGTCTCCCACACATTATCTTTCCAAAGTATTCTTAAATTGGGCCTATACAAGCAGACATGGCAAAGAAAGCTTATCAACCATTGAAGTTGATTCTGGATCTGATTGTAGCCTGGGTAACAAAGAACCATCCACAAGGGTTGACTTCACAAAATAATGACAGGTCACACCACACCATGGTCCCTAGAGTCTGGGAGAGAGAAAACAAATTATTCCCTTTTTACTTATAATTTTACTTTCTGGGAAACCCCCGTATCTCACATAGGCCTTGGCCCAGCCCACTGGCCACGAAACTAGACCCCTTGGTTTCTGTTTTACATTAGGAAGCTAGAGTCCACATGAAGTGGTACTTTTTCCCTGCCCCGTAAGATTCCAAACACAATTCTTTGGTTATCAACTTTCTTTTCTGTGGCTGAGCTCCCTAGGTCCAACACACCCTTTCTCCACCGCTCCAAATGGCGGCTGCCCAGGCCCGGCTCAACCCAAGCCACATACTCAACACACACACACGCATACATGTATGCATGCACATGCTCACACACACACGCATACATGCATGCACATGCACACACAGAGGCACATGTGTGCGCATGCATGCACACATACACTCAAAATATCCATGGATGTGCACACATGCGTGCACATACATACACATGCTTGGGCACATGCAAACACTTGTGCACACACTGAACACACAGGTCCTTCCCTTCAAGGACAAATGGAAACTCAGGCTTCCAGAATGAGCCTTCCCCACTTTCCCACTCCTCCCCCAGCTCGACCCCCTCCAAGTGCTCCCCCCAGCTTTTGATAAGCCCCCTGGCTCCCTCCCACCATAAGGAAGGTTGCAGCTGGCCAACCTCTGCTTGTAAACAGGCTGAAATGGCATTCCCGGCCCAGCGGGTGAAGGAGAAGCCAAGCCTAAGAAACAGGAGGGACTCGCTCATTTCATTGCCCCAGTGGGTTCCCCTGGGCTTCTGCCACCTTCCCGGGCCCCCTGGCCCCACCTGCTCTCGGAAAACAAGAGAATGGTAAGCCCTAAGGTACAACCAAAGTCCTATAAAGGAAGGCCCACAGTGGCCAATCGCGAAGTGGAAAGAGGCAGGCCGGGTCAGGGAGGAGGGTTTGAGAGAGGCCCCAGCCAGGGGTACGCAGGATGAAGGAAAAGAAACTTGAGTCTACGTCTTTAACGGGAATTTGATTCAAAACAGTAAGGATCTTTTTATAAATAGGCCTGCAGCAAACGTTGCAAAGAGTAATTCAAGCGTGTGGCCTTACAGGCGAGTGGTGCCTTAGCTTTATGGGGTCTTAATAGCCCGCATCAGCCAGAGGTATGCTGTTTAATCATTTCCGTCTTAGGGAGTGAATAACATGCAGCAGCCCTGTGGGAAGGAGGGTAGATGGCAGGACAGAGAATGTTCCAGTCCATTCCAGAAACCAAACCACATGCAGCCTTCAGTTTCCAGCTCTCACAGGTTTGCCCGGAGGACGTGGGCACCGTGGGGTGCAAAGCCCCACTCTCGCCATAACAGGCTCTATGGAGCACCCACCTTGTGGTACATCCTCCAACGGGGATCTGCGTTTCGGGACCCAGAAGCAAAAGGGAAAACTTTGTGCAGGCTCACAGGGAACCCACAGTTTGTTGGGTGCATAGAAGAAATAGTTGGTTCTCATTACTCAGGGTAGTTTCCTTCTATGGTTCCCATAATCCCTGCAGGCGCAAACACTGATCCTCTGCTCCAAGGGGAAATGCAGAATCAGGCTTCTGCCAGCCTCTGATCACAACATTGTCAGCAACCAATTAATCCATAGCCTTGTTTTATGTGTGTTTCTGTTTCAAGATGACTTATTTAGGGGCGCCTGGGTGGCTCAGTTGGTTAAGCGTCTGCCTTCGGCTCAAGTCATGATCCCAGGGTCCTGGGATTGAGCCCCACGTCAGGGTCCCTGCTCAGTAGAGAGTCTACTTTTCCCTCTCCCCCCTGCTTCTCCCTCTCACCTTGCCCCCACTCATACTCTCTCTCTTGCTATCTCTCTCTCCAATAAATAAATAAAATCTTTTTTTTAAAAAAGATGACTTATTTGGTATCTCTTATTGATTCATTAAAAATGAACTCATAGCCAACAGAGCTATGATTCACACCTGAACGAGGCTTATCTAACATGTATGTTCCTTATAAGGCCCATCCCAGCCTTCCTGCACTCAGGAACATGAGACAACTTCAGCTCTATGCCTGGGGCCATTTCAAACAGCAAAATCACCAATAAAAAGCACGTGCATGTGAAAATTGTGGTATGGAGCTGACCACAAAAGGGACCCTTGTTTACAACATGAGATGGAAGGAGAAGACAGAGAGTTGCCCTTTTGAACTGATCTGGGAGTGTGCCCATCGGGTGACCACACGGATGTCCACGAATGACCGAGAAAGTGCCACAAGCATTGATTTGGAGGCTACGAATAAGGGTAAGTAGGTGAATTCACAAGCACAGGACCACGAACAATGAGGCTTGACCATACTTGCCTTAACTGTTACAGAAGATGTACACACAGAATCCCGCGCCTGCCTGCACACAGCTTTGCAGGGCTAGCAAGTGGGGGTCATCAGAAAAGACAAGCACAGAGAGGGCCAGGGCCCTTTCACAAAATGCAGCTCAGCCCATGGGAGTCAGGGGTCTGGAAAACAAGGTTTTCTAAAGGTCAGCTCAGGTGAACCACACTCTCTGCCATCTTGATGAAGTCTGAGCCGTGGCCGTGAGAACTGGTTTCAGCAGCAGGCTGGTGCAAGCTTGTTCTGCAAGATTCTCCACACACCAAGCCTCCATTTCCTTGTCTTGTAAATGGGTATAAATGATACTGCATGAAATGTTTGTTCAGATCAGCACGGTGCTTGCTAAATGGTAGTTGCTGCTATTATTAATATTACTACTACCAGCCGGGCTGCCATGACTAGGGCTGTCATTGTTCGTTATTATAATGATTATTACCATCATTGGCATTTACTACCCAGTCAGGTACCTGGCTTCTAATCCATGACAATCTTTGATGGTGGGAGCAGATCCAGGTTTTGGAGAGTGGGAAGTTTATAGGACTTCAGAGGACTTCTTTAAAAGAAAAAAAAATACAAATTGAAAATTAAAAATTAGATCCAGTGTCTTGGAGGGGGCCTTCTGGGTGAGAACCCCAAAGTTTAGGCTCTGTTACCTCCAAAGTGAGCCCACCTGTTTGGATCTCATACCAGTACATAAATTAAATCCTCAGTCATATATTTCTTTCTTAATTAATCAATTAAAATAATTAAACATGCTTTTTTATTTCCTACTCTGTGCCAAGCACAGCAGTGATCAAGACAAAGGCCCTGTCATGGGAAAGCCTTCTTTCGGGGCAGGTGGGGGATAAAGGGAAGAAATGTGCAAAGGAACAAATAACACAGGTCAGAGGGGAGAGGGAGATGGAAGGGTCTGCCATTGGTAGAGAACTCAGGGCAGGTTCAGAGCTGAGACTTGTAGGATGAGGAAAAGCAAGATCTGTAGAATCCTACAGGAAAAACTTCCAGACAAAGAGAACAGGAAGTGAAGGGACAAGCATTATGCATTCAAGGACCAGCAAGGCGAGTGGCCTGGAGTGAGTAAAGTGAGGTAAACTTGAAGAGGTAGGCAGGTGCAGATCAGGGAGGGTTTTGGAGACCCCAGAGACGAGTTTGGACTTGGCGCCAAGAGCAAAGGACATCCAGTGGGAGATTTTAAACGGGTTGATGTGATTTATGTTTCTGAAAGATTGTTCTGGCTACTGTGAGTGAAATGGATTATGGGGGGGAAGGAGGCAAAAAGGAAGAGCAGTGAGGAGACCCTCGGGGGCTTTTGGGGTCAGCAGCTTGGGAGGCTGATCAGGTAGGGATGGGAGGCAGGACTGGAGCAATTATAAAGGACATCTGCCATCCCCCCACCACGACCCCCTCTCAGCACTACAGCTGGCTCCTGAGAGTCATAGCTGGAACAAAGCCTTGGGCTACTGCTTTGTTCTGCCGGGAACAAAGAAAAGAAAGAATGAAAACAACTGTGCCCACTGGCTTCAGGGGGCTTACAGGGCTGGCCCTAGGGAAAGCAAGGACACAGCAATGAGAGGCAGCTGGCTCAGCACTCTCTTCCTGGGCAGGGACACTTCACTTCACGGCCCGTTGATGCATTTCTGGTGGTGGACTCTAGTCCTTCTAACCAGAGTTGGCAAGAGAGAAGAGTGTTTCACTGTCATTTGACAAAGCAGCCTTGTGATAGCCCAAGGTTGTGGAGTTAATGACAGTCGATTACCTTGCATATAATACTCAGGTTCCAGCCTCCTGAAAGCCTCTAGGGGTAGAAGAAACTCACAGATGGGCAGTCAGAAAAAGGCCTCTTCTGCCCACGTCACTGCCCAGCCTCCTAGAAGCCCACCCCTTAAATAAATATGGCCTCCCTAAGTCATTGGCTAAAATTCCCCCAAGTAAGGATTATAGCAGTGAACACATAAAAATAAGTTTCAAAGCTGCCAAAGTTTAAATGTTGCCTATATTCACCTCCCTATGTCTGGGCTTATTAACAAATGCCAGAAGACCACCTTAAAAACTGACCTAAATCACCAAAATATATAAAAGAGGCATTGCAACCAACAAATAGCAAAGCAATAATAGTAATAGACACTGTCATCTGCAAATAATGATAAATCTGTCTTCCTTTCCATCACTTTATCCCCTTTTTAATATTCATGTCTTATTGCATTGGCTTATTTGGCTTATCCAGACATTAAATAAGGGAGCCCTAATAGGCATCCTTGTCTCGTCCCGATTTTTATTTTTTTATTTTTTGCTCTTGATTTTTAATGGGAATGCCTCCATGGCTGCATCCTTTAACAAGATGCTGGCTGTTAAGCTTAAGATAAATCATCTTTATCATATTATGAAAAATGTCTTCTGTTGCAAGTGTTTTTTCACAGGTAATTTATTTTCATTTTTAATATAAAAGGAACATAGAGAGATATACAGTGAGAAATTACCACTCTTACCCTTATGGAACCAGCCCTTTATGGATGGGCTTGAGTTTGTTTCCAATATCCTGCTATTAGGAATAAACTGCACCGTGCAGCCTTGTCTGATGTCACTTCTTTCTAGTGCATATCTTTGTGGGGATAAATTCCAGAAGGGATGTGTGCATTCATAACATTGACAAAGTTAACAAACTGCCCACCCCCAAGAGTGGCCAAAGCCCCTGACTTTCCCACCGGCAATATATGAGAGTCCTTAGTGCCCTGTCTTGCCAACAGAATATTCTCCAACTTTGGGTCTTTACCAACCTGATGGTGTGGATATGGTGTCACAGTCTAGTTTTAACTTGCATTTCTCTTATTATGAGGGAAATGTGTGGGCCATTCGAACAGCACTTTTCTGTGGATCCACACCCTTTGCCTTTTCCCAGTGTGCTAGTTTACGCCTCATGGATTTGTCTGAGGCATTGGCCTGAAGCAGGATATCTCCTTTGGTTTGCACACAGGATCTTTCTTCAGCTTCTGTAGTGTCTTTGTGCATTCTTTCCTTCTGCACTTCAGAGAGCTTCCTGAACTTATCCTAGATGAGTGTTTTTAGGGATGTAAAGAAGGAAATCCCTCCTACAAGTGAGGTAGACAGTTTCAGGATTGGCTAATTCAGTGATGACAACAGCCTGAACCCAGTTCTTTACTTCCTTCTCTGCCATCTTTAGTGGACAGATGGAGGATGAGTTTCCAGGCATTGCATGCAGACAAGATCATGTCTAACAGAAGAGCAGGGAAGTTCTTCCAAGGTCCTCCTCTTGCTAGTGAGAGGACCCTTCCCCACAAGCCCCTGGGAGAAACCACCTCATGAGTCACGGGCCAGCAGGACATCCATGATAAGTCCTAAGATAATCTTTGGTGATTTGTCATGAGACCCCTGTGGTTGGCTTAGCTCAACCAAGATTCACTTCCTGGGGCCAAGGAGGGGCCAGTGCCTGCCCCCGAGAAGGGCACAGGACTCCAAGGAAGACAAAGTAGTACAAGTTCTGTTTGCAGGGAAGAGGTGGAAAGTATGGCCCTTGGTCTGCAACCCACAGATTCCCCCACATTCCTGGAAATCACTGACTTGATTTGTACTGTTCCCGTTGTTTTCTGCTGCTGCCAATGCCTACATCCATTCTTCAGGTGTATTTTTAGCTTCCTCGAGACCTTTCTAGACAAACCCAGCCCCTTTGCCATTTGTGCCTTCATCTCTGCCAGCTTCTATTCACTGAGATCCAGGATCTTAACATCCCATGTTTACCTCATTTTAGGATCACATTTGAATTATATTGTGAACCCAACATAGATGCCTTCTACAATTCACTTCTGTTTCCTGTAGTAAATCTTTTTCAAAAGTGTGTTTTTCTTCTTGGGGGCAAAGTTCCCCATCTTTCCAATGGCAGGACTGCTTCACACAACACTAGGGTTTATTTTCTGGTGCTTTCCTCCGATGAGGAGATGTCTGCTCAGGTCCGGGCGTTTGGTGGGTGCTGGTTTTTTGGCCCCCTCCCAGTCCACCTGGTTGCTATTAGAACCCTCATTTCAGATCTTTAAGCCCGAGCCTTGGCTGTTAAGACCCAACCTGGAGCCAAGTTCCCCGAGTCTGGCAGCTATTCTCCTGGAGGGGCTCTGCTGGCTGAGGAGGCATCTTCCACCTCTGCTGCCTGGTTGCCTGATGACCCAAAGGGAAATTTATTCATAGATAATGTGAAACAGTCAGAAGTCCTTCCAATGCCAGATTCAGTGCATAAAAATCCACAAGCCCCCAGGGTAGCACTGCCACCTCTATTCCTGTCTTCACTCTTCCTTCCTCAGCTTGACATCCCAGAAATCAGTGGCCACCACCCATCTACTTCTGCCTTGGGCCAGGCTCTCCGCTGGGAATTCGGGTGTCAGAGTGGGCAAGGGAAGGAAGGTACTGTTGGAGAGATGAGGTGTGAAATGTCTGTGGTCACCCCAGAACACAGCCTCTGCGCAACTGGGGGTGGCTGCCCATTCCAGGGTCCAAAGTAGCCCCAACTCATTGAGATGAGCCATGCAATAGTGGAAACCACTTACTGCTTTTCTGCCTGGCCCCACCATTTTGCCTGATGGCACCACTGACGCTTTTCCCCTTGGGGTGTGATGGACCAGAGCCAATATTCCTACTCTTGACGTCTATTGCAATTCTTTCTAATTCTTCAGGAGTGAGGAAGGGCAAAGCTGGTTCCTTTGACTCTGCATGCATTTTCATTTTTATTTCTCAATAGATCACTGAAGCTTCTCCCCCCTCTGTTTGTTTGTTTTGCTAACATGCTATGAGAAGATTTAAAAAATCAATCACTAGGACTTTTGTTTTTCTCCATATGAATCTCCAGCTGGTTCCTATTCTGGGATCCTGTCCATGTCAGCATAACCAACTTCTGATGGTTCCACAAGCGAAGTTAGTGGTATTTTTTTTCTATTAAAGAAAAAAATCTCAAACAGAAGCCCCCAAACTGCCCCCCTCGCAGGACATCCATCGTCCATATGCATAAGATCCCAAGGGTGGCCCTCAGATGGCTCCCACAGTCACCAGGACAGCATACATGTCTACGACGGCTTGGTGACAGCTGCAAGCTTCTTTTTCGACCTGCACTTCTTGGCAGCGCCCTCCCAGCCAGCACCATCCTTGCTCAGCCTGTCCCCACCACTGAGTTGGGTTTGTTCCATCCTCCCCACTTTCTGCTCTGCGTTGGAGGATTGATTCTCCAAGGCCATGCCGTCAGGGCTGGTCCACCCAGTCAGGGGAATTATCACTGCTGACCTCAAAGGATGGGATCTTCCCATTAGACGGGTCACCTTCTCTCCTCCTCAGTTAGACTCCCAGCCCAGGACCCCCTGGTAAATGTGCGTCCTTGCAGAAGGGAGCTGTTGGTTTTGTGCCAAGGTAGCTGCATTAGAGGCTAGAGGCCAGGTTGCACAGAGGATACAGATCTTTAGTGCTGAGTAGTCAGTTCACCCCCCCAGGCTACTTGATCAGTGTGTGTTATCAAGGAGTGGGTGATGAATATTTTGGCTGATAATTAAAGCAACATATTTCATTTTCGTTCTAGCAGAAGCAAATGCCTTTATTTTTTTTAAGATTTATTTATTTATTTGAGAGGGTGGGGGAGGGGCAGAGGGAGTGGGAGAGAGAGTCTTAAGCAGACTCTGCACTGAGCGTGGAGTCCAACATGGAACACGATCTCACAACCCTGAGATCATGACCTGAGCCGAAACCAAGAGCTGGATGTTCAACCGACTGTGCCACCAGGCACCAGCAAAAACAAATGTCTTTAAAGAGAATTGATAATGTATGGGTATCAGAAAGCATTTGGAGGGGCATCTGGGTGGCACAGTTGGTTAAGCATCTGCCTTTGGCTCAGGTCATGATCTCAGGGTTCTGGGATTGAGCCCCATGTCGGGACCCTGTTCAGTGGGGAGCCTGCTTCTCCCTCTCCCTGTGCCCTTTCTCTCCACCTGTGCTCTCTCTCTCAAATAAATAAAATCTTTGAAAAAATAAAATAAATATAAAGCTAAATTTTAAAAAAAGAAACACTGCCCAACCAATATTTTTCTTTGTCTTCAATATGGGTTTTCTATTATACTTTATTTTCCAAAGGTCATTGACTTCTTTTCTTGTATATACTTATGAGATCAGTATTATGGGTCAAATGTTTGTGTCCCCACCCAAAATTCATATGTTGAAGCCCTAACCCCCAGTATTAGGATATGAGGAGGTGGGGCCTTTGGGAGGTAATTAGGGATAACTGATGTTATAAGGGTGGGTCTCCCATGAAGGGATCAGTGCCTTATAAGAAGAGGAAGGGAGAGAAATCAGTCTCTGTCTCTCCCACCTCTCCCTGGACCCTTCCCCCTAGTGCAGGCCACATGAGCACAGAGCAAGAAAGCTGCTGTCTAGAAGCCAAACCTCACCAGACCCCGAATCTCCAGCACTTTGATCCTGGACTTCCAGTCTCCAGATCAAGGATAGAAGCACACGTTCCCACTATTAATAACAGGACTCATTTTCCTAGACTACCATGACTCAAATCCTTTGAGACTTTGCTGAATAAAGGAGACGCCTCCCAACAGGAGGGAAAGAAACTAACCCTCACTGGTCACCTTCTAGTTCCTAGGAGCTCCAATGAGCATTTTCCCATCTGTTCTCATTTTCTACAAATCAGGACTCAGAAGATCAGAGAGGTTAAGTAACTGGCCCAAAGTCACACCGCTAGTAAGCAATAGGACTGGGATTTGAACCCAGAGGTGTGTGATGTTGAAACCAGAGCTTTTACCTTGAGCCACCTAAACTCACCAAAATAGATTTTGGAGAAAAGAGATGAAAAAAGTGAATGCAAAAGTAAGCAGGTCAAATAAACCAACCACTGAGATTCAAATCTTTGCCTGGAGTTAAAGCATCACTCTTGTCACTGAGCCAGGTGGAAATTCCCCACCCAACTTTCCATGTCAGTTTTAAAACTAACCCCACACACTCTGATAATTTATTCTCTACAGGCATATTCTGCAAAGGTGCCCAACTCCACCAAGGGCTGAGGGAAGTAGAGAATTCTTGGTTTTCCTTCCTGGGTAACTGGTTCTTAAGAGGGATTGCTAGTTTCTTTGTTTTGTTTTGTTTAACTAGAATCTAGAAAGTTGATTATCTTAGCTTTTCATTATGAAGTAATGTCAACCAATTTATTCATATCCCAATTTTAATTATTCTTTGATAGTGATATCATGATTACACCACCTGTGTGAGATGCTTTAGTAGATTCACGTTCATCTCCATAAATTCACACAGGCCCTGAGAGCCTGACACCCATGTCTTTATAGTTGGAGAACCTGAAGCTCAAAGGCACTCTGGTGAATCACCTAAGTTGATATTCAACCTGTAGTCTCTTAACCTTAGAAGACCCCAGGGTCCTTCTCTTCCAGGAAATGATACCAGATCTGGACATAGCAGCTTCCTCTCTTCTAGAAATGCTCTGGAAATGTCCTCAAGTATCATTTCTGTCCCAGTAGACAGCTCCCATGGTCACCCTAGAAATGTGGCTGTGAATTGGAATTCCGGACAGGAAAAGATCCCGCCTCCAAATGTTGACAGCAATCACTGGGATGTTTGGGTCCTGGGGAAGTGCCAAGCGGGATGTAGCAGGCTAAAATATGGCCCCCAAGATGTCTGCACCTGAATCCCCAAAACTTGTCAATATGTTACTTGACATGGCAAAGAGGACTTTGCAGGTGTGAGTACATTAAGGATTTTGAGATGGGCAGATTATCCTGCATTAGTTGGGTGGGCCTCATGTAATCCCAAGGGTCCTTATCAGAGGCAAACAGGGGCTCAGAGGCATAGAAGGAGATGTAATGACCGAGGGAGATGTTGGAGTGAGGTGGCCATGAGCCAAGGGATGCCTATAGACACTGGAAGAGTCAAGAGACACATTCTCCCCTAGAATCTCCAGAAGGAAAACAGCCCTGCTGACACCTTGATTTGAGCCCCATAATACCCAGTCTGGTCTCGGGGCTGCTGAACTATAAGACAACAAATGTGCTTTAAACCACTATATTTGTGGTCATTTGTTACAGCAGCAATGGGAAACTCATACGCACAGCATTACAGATACAACTCAACGATTTTCTCCCACATCCACGGGCTGGGTGTCCTCCACACAGAGGCCACGTCACATGGGCAGCTGACCCGCAAAGGGGAATGGCAGCATCAGCTATCCTGGACAACATGACAAGTGATATTCTGGAGTTGAAATGTTTCCAGCCAAACTCACCAGCCGATTGCTGGTGGAGACACATCTCCCTGTGCTTGCAGACAATGGTCTTGAAGCTAGAAATCAGCCATTTCCCCTTAAGCAACAGTTTCAATCCACGTTACTTTAATTCTTACGAGAAAATATGCCCCCCTCAATTTTGCCATGCATGTGGCAAAGGCTTCCATTCAGGAAACAAAAAATAAAAGTATCACACTATTTCAGAATGCAAGAGAAATTAATCAAATCCAAATTTTCACAGAACATTAAAAGTTGAACACAACTCAAAACATACTCGAGATTCAGATTGGATTTCAAAATGCTTTCTGAGAAGGGAACAAAGCAAAAGAAACCCCAATGACTTTTCTTTAGAAGGTTCTCCCAAAACATACGGAAGGGAGCCAGCATTGAATGCTAAGCAAAAGCACGTGGGAAAAGTCTGTAGGGTTTTCAGGGGAAGGTAAAAAATCACTCAGGGTTGCCTCCTGATTCTCAGTAATCCCGGGGCTAGACAGACGCTGCTGGATGAAATGAATATCAAGAAATACTGCTCTGGAATGTGGAACCAAAGCAGTTTGAACCAGGGCATGAATTCACCAGCGAGGGAAGGTGGGATCACTCATGTGCAAAGTGCAAAGTAAAGAAAACAGAAAGATTTCACGCAGGGAGCTGAGAAGAGGCATTTGGGGGCAGGAGCTGGGGGTTTTCTCTCTGGAAGGACATTCGTGGAGGTTCATTTTACTTGTAAAGACAAAACAATCATCTCAGAGTGTCTCCTCTGATCGAAAGTTCTCTCCAGAGAATTTCTGACCTCATAAAAAGCATGCCAATGGTGGCCGATAGTAGGAACATTTACTGAGCCTGTGCCCCGGCGTCTATGAGGTGGGTACTATTATGATCTCCACTCAGCCACAAGGCTTTGACATGCCACCCCCCAAGCTTCAGGCTGCACCAGCTTCAAAACACACATTGGGGGTAAATTCCGAAGCCCTTGGGGGGTTGTTCTCTCTCTGCTTCAGTGAGTGTACATGACTGAGGTGTCCTGCATTGTTTGGAAAGGAAGAATTTGGGAATGCCAGCTCCAACACATGCTAGCTGTGTGCTTTGGGCCAATTACTTAACCTCTCTGTGCTTACTTTCCTCATCTGTATAAAGAGATTGTACTTCTAACCTAACTACGTCCTGGGGTTGCCATGAGGATGAGAGGAGATAAAGCAGGTGAGAGGCTGATCACAGAGCAGGGTACCCCGGGAGGGTTCAAACATGTTAGCTGCTATGGTCATCAGCTCTCAGGGTCCCTCTCCAAGGGAGTGGACCCAAACTGTGCATCTACACCAGTGAGTGACCCCCCCCCACCACTCAACAGTAGCAATGCCCATGGCCCCTCCATTCTAGGCTCTGATTCAGTTTTTTTTTTTAAAGATTTTATTTATTTATTTGAGAGAGCGAGAATGAGAGAGAGAGAGAGAGAGAGAGCACATGAGAGGGGGGAAGGTCAGAGGGAGAAGCAGACTCCCTGCTGAGCAGGGAGCCCGATGCAGGACTCGATCCCGGGACTCCAGGATCATGACCTGAGCCGAAGGCAGTCGCTTAACCAACTGAGCCACCCAGGTGCCCTAGGCTCTGATTCAGTTGAACAAACATGGAATGCCCATTGCACATCAGTCTGAGGATGAAGGGAGGAAGACGCTGTCTTCTTACATAAAGTAGGGAGTTAGGAGTTAAGAGTTAATAGTACAGCGTGACCATCTGGGGATGAGAGGGCCTGGGAAGCTGGTGCAGGGGCAGCTGGGGGAGGGGGTGGCCAGAGATGGGCATCCTGTTGAGGATACCGTTGCCAGGCTCTGTTCAGGAGTGCACTTGGGGGAGGGGCCTTCAGTGGGGGGAGCACACACATGAGGCTTGTTTATTAAAAGGTGGGGTGTGGCTGGGGCTGCCTGTGGAGCTGAGGGAGGTAGAAGTGGGGAGTTGTGGAGGAGTACGAGGCCTGAGGAAGCAGGTGGATTGTGAAGCCACTGGGCTCCCCTGGAGGGATGGGAGCTACAGAACAGGGGAGGCTCGTGGACAGGCAGATGGGACCACAAAGCTCCCCAAGGTCGGGCAGACTGGGCTGTATCCTGATTGAGGTGAGCTAGGTACGTCCTTGAGGATTTTAAGCAGGAAAATGGCATGAACCACTCTGTGTATTAGAAAACATCTGTCTGGACAAATAAATAGTACAAAATGGTAGGTTTTATACATACTTAGGATCTAGCTCATATAAAAGTTTAATATACTATAAATGTGGCTTTACAAATCAATATGGAAAGAAGGAATTAGTCATTGGTGCTGGGACAATTGGTTAGTTATTTGGGGGAAAAAAATAAAGTTGGCTTCTCAACATCATAAACCAAAATAAAATCCAGATGGATTAAGATAGTAAATGTAAAATAATAATAATAATAAAACTGCAAAACAAGCAGGAAGAAAAAAGAGGTAAATACTTATCTGATTTCTGAAGGACACAGAGCTTTCTAAGCACTGAATAATGACAGAAATCTGACAGATTAATAGATTTGACTATATGAAAGCAAAACCTCTGAACATCAGATACTGTCACAAACAAAATTTAAAAGCAAACACACTGGGGAAGAATATCTACAACACTGATGATGGACCAATGATCACTGTCCTTTATATATAAAAAGCTCCTAAAAAGAAATAAGAAAAAAAAAGGAAATCACTCTGAGAATAAGACAGTTATATAAGGGAAGCACATGTCTAATAAATGTATTAAAAAGGTTCACCTAGGTAATTATAGATATGCAAAGATATACAAATAAAACACCATTTTTAAAAAGTTTACCAAACTGAGAAAATTTTCCTTTAAAAAAAGTGTGTTGGGAAGTATGAAGGAAAAAAGTGGGTACTCATCCTGGTGGGGCTATAGATTGGCCTCTCTTCTAGAAAAAATCTGGTAACAGCAGAAGCCCTGAAAATGTCCTCACCTTTTGGTGTAGTAATTTCACTTCCAGAAATCTATTCTCAGGAAATAATCAGGGACATAAGCAAAGGTTCAGGTAGGTGAATTACACTGTAACATACTAATGTTTAAAAAAGGAGAAACAATCCAATACCCCCAAAAAAGGAGAGTAAACAAATAACGTACAGTACATTCACATTTTGAAAATTATATAGCAATTAAGTTTCCAAAGAATACTTAAGGACATGAATAAACCTTAATAAAATAATATTATTATGTATTATAAGTACATAAATTATATATTATAAATATATAAGGTATACAACAGTGTCTTGTTCCGTGAGGGCTGCTATAATGAAATACCACAGACTGAGTGACCTAAAACAACAGACATTTATTTCCCACGGTTCTGGAGGTTGAAAGTCCAAGATCAGGGTGCTGGCAGGTTCAGTGTCTGCTGAGGGTCTGCTTCCTGAACCACCGTTACCTATCTTCTTGCTGTGTAATAATAACCACAATTTCATGATTGGGGAAACCTCTGGAAGTAGAACCTCCAGAAGCCAACAGAGCCAAGTCTAGGAAAACTGGGTGAGACTCGCCCTTCAAGGCCAATCCAACCCAATCCACACCCACAGAGCCACTCGGGGCAGCAGTGGCCCCAAAAGGAAGCCACGGCCTCCATGGCACCACCTGGTGGTGAGAGAGGTTATATTGAGCACATTCCTAATTGTGCCTCTTATTTACAATCCAAACTCAGTATCTCCTTGAAACCAGCCTCACGGGCTCTAAGGAAAACCCCAAGACATACTGGTGAGCGCCTACTGTGAGTGAGTGTTTTGCTGGTCAGATTGCAGATTACTCAGCATTTGCTTAGTAAAAGGAAATTTTGTTTTTAATTTTCTTCTGTAAGAATGGAAATGGTGGACAATGGCCATGGCATAAAGACATGGAAATAAATATGGCTGTTAGAGTTCCTATATTTGGGATATTTAGAGGACTTGCCTTTGACAATATTTCCAGTGGGCAGGTTTCAGTACCTATCATTTCTATGGCCATCCTGCAGCCCGTTAATGTCTCCCTTGCTAACTAAACATGCCTTGGGCGCCTGGGTGGCTCAGTCATTAAGCATCTGCCTTCGGCTCAGGTCATGATCCCAGGGTCCTGGGATCGAGCCCCGCATGGGGCTCCCTGCTCAGCGGGGAGTCTGCTTCTCCCTCTCCCTCTGCCTGTTGCTCCCCCTGCTTGTGCTCTCTCTATCAAATAAATAATTAAATCTTTGAAAAAATAAAAAAATAAACATGTCTTGAGGAAAGGGACGATGTTTATATCGTTCATTTCTAGGGCCTCAGCACCAATTTATTGTGAGGCACATAATGGCACAATGAGTTGGCATTACCACTCATTTGTAATAAACACATAAATTTGTTATACTATGTGCCAGGATATATTAGTTACCTCTCGCCATGTAACAAATTGCCCCATAACTTAGAGTTTAAAACAATAAATACTTGTTGTCTCCCACAGTTTTGGAGGGTCAGGAACGGAGGAGTGGCTTAGCTGGGTCTAGCTCAGGGATCTCTTGTGGGATTGCAGTCAAGATGTTGTCAAGGGCTCTGGTCATCTGAAGGTTTGACTGGGGCTGGAGGGTCCATTTTCAGGTTGGCTCACTCATGAGACTGGCAAAACAGCACTGGCTGTTGGCAGGAAGTCTCAGTCCCTCACCACATAGACCTGCCCATGGGGCTGTGTGAGCGTCCTCATGACGTGGCAGAGAAAACGACCCAAGAGAGAACAAGGTGGAAGCCGAAATGTCTTTCATGATCTGCCTTCAGAAGTCACACACCAACATTGCTATGGTATCCTGTTGGTTACACAGGCCACCCCTATTCAGGGTGAGAGGTGGATCCCACCAGACGAGGATCACCGGGGCCATGTTGGAGGCTGGCTGCCACACGGGGCCTCTGGTGGGCACTCCTGTATATTATTTCTAGTCCTCACGACGCTGCTATGAGTTGGCTTTATTATCCTCATCATATGGATGAGAAAACGTCTTCAAAGTAGTTAAGTGTCTCGCCCAAGAGCAGAAACTTCCAAATGGTAAATGCTGCCTTTCTGGGAGGATCCAAAGCCACATGACCAAGGGCGAGGATACTGAGGATCAACTGGGGCCACTGCTTTCCCAGGCCAGACCTGTTCCTGCCCCTCATTGTTTAAAAAAAAAAAAAGGCATCATCTATATATTAGGACACGTCAACATCACTATTTTAGACGTATCCCTAGTTAAGAACCATTTTTTATATCCAAACTCCAACTAAAGTCTCCATCTTTATAAAGACCCGACCCTCCCAAAGCCAGAGGTTGTGCTCCCGAAAAACTATCTTTTTATGAAGTCAATATTATTTGATATAGGTATGAAAATTCTGCTACTTTGGTGAGGCTTTTCCAAATTTTAAATAATGGCCTAAATGTATTAAGTTAAATTTAACTTAGATGAGTCCCTTTAAAACAGGGAAGCAGCAAGGCTTCTGGAAGTTAGAACAAAGGCTCAGGAGACCAAGCTCTGGGGGTCCCTCACCAGCCAGCCCCAAGTCCCTGTCTCTAAACTTGGAATCACAACAGTAGTGATGATTGTGACGCTGATAATCATCATCATAAGCATAACACTGCATATTACTGCATTCGAGTTTGCCCCCCAAACCTCAGGAGCCAGAATTATTATTTCCTCCTAATTGAACAGATAAGGAGAATGACACTGCAGAAGCGGTCAGCAATTTTCCCAAAGTCTGAGGCAGAGCTGGAGTTTGAACCTGGGTATCCTAACACCCAGCCCTGTGATATTTTTCACTGCACCCCCAAATGTGAAAGCTGGCAAAAAGATGAACTAGGGAGTGGGGAAAGTGAAATTAATTACAGGGTATTTGTGGGTTTCTCTTTAGAAGAGTTCACTGCCTCCTTTCATGGCTTTTCCATTGTGGGTTTTTTGGGGGTTTTCCCCCCTGATTTTAACATGAACTGCCTCATTCAGATACACCCAAATCTGGCTTCCTGGAACCGTGCAGAAAAGCTGCCCCTGAACAGCCCCCTCTCCCTCTCATTTTTCTCTTTTTCCAGCCACAGCTGCAGCCCTTGCCCTCAGCTCCTGCCGGCCAGCAGCTAGGAAACCCTGTCAGAAGGTGCATGTTTGGGAATCCAGTTGGCCAGGGCACTGTATTATTCTATCAACAGCAGGCGCTTTCCCTAGAAGTCCCGCCAAACCTTTGTAGAATGCCCTGACAGTCTAGTGCTGGGCTGCAAGAAACAACTGAACAAGATGAAGACTCATAAAAGAGACTTCATCTTAAAAGATGGCCCAAATGCTCCCAAGATGGCAGACCTGGGAGCACTGAGTCTTTGATAGCTGCCTCTTGAAAGAAGGTATTACGCAGTCGCGGGACTGCAACAAATTTCCTGGACTATCATGGGGAACGTGGAAGAAGACCCAAGTCACGAGATGGAGGTTCGAGAAAGAGCAGAACCAGAGCCAGCCAGGAACCCAGGGCCAGCTGCCCGAGGCCACTCCAGGGCTAGTGTGCGAATGAGAACCGCCCAAGGGCCATCCGGTTCTGGAATCATCCTTCTCGGGACTGAGCGAGGCATGCTTGTGGGTGACACTGGCTAATTGTTCTCGTGGCTGCTTTCAGTAAATAGCACCCTCATTTAGTTCTTTTGAGCCTCTGTTGCCTCTGTGGCAGTCTGGGACCCTCACTCTCCCATACCCGGTGCTGGAACGACATATCAACTTCATCCGTCCCCTGGCCAGCCGAATTTAACTGTGATGCACAAACTTTCCATTTGTGGGGCTCATACTGAGGCTGAAACACTTGGTTAGTTTTGTTTTGCCTCATTTGTTTGCGCTGGAGAGGAAGTGTGAAGAAAATGACTAAGCTCCATGCCCTTCTGGAGCTGACATTCTACTGGAGGAAACAGGTAATAAACATGAGGTGTTAGTAAATTATATACTATGTTAGAAGAAAAAGTAGAGCCCGGAAAAGGGGCATTGGGAGGCCTGAGTGGTCGGGACAAGCTACAGGATTAGAAGGGTCCTCACTGAGAAGGTGACACGGGAGTGAAGATTTGAGGAGGCCAGGGAGTGTGGTAGACATATAATGGCCCCAGAGATGTCCACATCCTAATCCCTGAAACATGTATATGGCCATGTGAATGGACCTTATGTGGCAAAGGGGCTTTGCAGGTATGATCAAATTAAGGATCTTGAGTGGGGAGATGGTCCCTGCTTGTCCGGGTGGACCCAAGGTCACTGCCGGGTGCACTGTGTTGATTTCATGCACTTACATGTGGCAAAACCATTACCACCATGGTATTAGCCAACACCTCCATCATGTCACATAATCACCATTTCCTTTTTGTTGCAGTGAGGACATTTTTTTTCAAATTTTATTTATTTATTTGACAGAGAGAGAGAGACAGTGAGAGAGGGAACACAAGTAGGGGGAGTGGGAGAGGGAGAAGCAGGCTTCCTGCAGAGCAGGGAGCCCAATGCGGGGCTCGATCCCGGGACCCTGGGATCATGACCTGAGCCGAAGGCAGACGCCTAAAGACTGAGCCACCCAGGCGCCCCTGCAGTGAGGACATTTAAGATCTACTCTCTTAGCAACTTGCAAGTACATAATACAGTATTTTTAACTATAGTCACCACGCTGCATACTAGATCCCTAGAAATTACTCGTGTTGTAGCTTGGAGTGTCTACCTTTCGGTTGACATCTCCTCAGTCCTGGGCTCCCTGCCCCTGGTAACACCACTGTACTCTGTTTCTCTGAGTTCATTTTTTTTATTGCACATATAAGTGAGATCATATGGTATTTGTCTTTCTATATCTGACTTATCTCACTTAGCATAATGCCCTCAAGCTCCATCCATATTGTTGCAAATGGCAGGAGTTCCTTCTTTCCCATGGCTGAATAATATTCCATTGTATACAGACACCACATTTTCTTTATCCATTAATCCACTGAGGGACATTTAAGTTGCTTCCATATCTTGGCTCTTGCGTCTTAAGCACAGGATCTTCAGACACACAGGAACAGACCTATTATTCTATAGGAATAAAGAAAGGAGCTTCTGTGGCCTTCCCCTCTTCTATAATGTTTTAGAAGTTAGCAGAGGTGCAACCCCTCTGGAAAACAGTATGGAGGTTCCTCAAACAGTTGAAATTAGAGCTACCATTCGATCCAGCAATTGCACTACTGGGTATTTACCCCAAAGATACAAATGTAGGGACCCGAAGGGGTACGTGCACCCCAATGTTTATAGCAGCAATGTCCACAATAGCCAAACTGTGGAAAGAGCCAAGATGTCCATCGACAGATGAATGGATAAAGAAGAGGTGGTATATATACACAATGGAATATTATGCAGCCATCAAAAGGAATGAGATCTTGCCATTTGCAACGACGTGGATGGAACTGGAGGGTGTTATGCTGAGTGAAATAAGTCAATCAGAGAAAGACATGTATCATATGACCTCACTGATATGAGGAATTCTTAATCTCAGGAACAAACTGAGGGTTGCTGGAGTGGTGGGGGGGTGGGAGGGATGGGGTGGCTGGGTGATAGACATTGGGGAGGGTATGTGCTATGGTGAGCGCTGTGAATTGTGCAAGACTGTTGAATCACAGATCTGTACTTCTCAAACAAATAACGCAACATATTTTAAGAAAAAAGAAAAAGAAGAAGATAGCAGGAGAGGAAGAATGAAGGGGAGTAAGTCAGAGGGGGAGACGAACCAGGAGAGATGATGGACTCTGAAAAACAAACTGAGGGTTCTAGAGGGGAGGAGGGTAGGGGGATGGGTTAGCCTGGTGATGGGTATTAAAGAGGGCACATTCTGCATGGAGCACTGGGTGTTATGCACAAACAATGAATCATGGAACACTACACCAAAACAAATGATGTAATATATGGTGATTAACATAACAATAAAAAATTAAAAAAAAAAGAAGTTAGCAGAAATAACCATCCTGCCCAAAATATCAACACTGCTGTCATGGTGCCTGAAATTCCACTATTTGACATTAGCTCCTTTAGATACAATCACCTGTTCATTCATTAACTCAGTAACTGCCATGTTTATCAAATGTTTGCTGTGTGCCCGATACTATTTCTGCGTGCTGAGGATATAGCAATGAGCAAAACAGTTGTGTAGAAGAAGCTGAAAGTTGTAACTAGTGCAGTAGAAGAAAACATCAGATGGAGTCCCAGAAACCAGAGGCACAAAGCATTTTAGGAATGTTGTTGGTAAACTGTGTAAGATGAGGACTAAGAACTCACCTTTGGATTTGGTAAAAATGGGTGTCACTGGGGACCTTGACTGGAGCTGTTTTGTAGACCAGTGGAAACAAATGCCTGATCAAATTAGGTTCAAAAGACACTGGTGGTTAAGAAAGTGGAAGCAGTGAGTATGGACCAAGCCTCTCTGTGCAGATCAGCCAGTCGTGCCCTTACACAACTCAGGGGTGCCCTTAATGTACACCACAGTGTGAATGCTACTTATTGGAGTCACCCAGCTAGATAGCCCTAGTTTAGAAGAGTCTTTCTAGAATTTTTGCTATAAAGAGGAGCAGAAAAATGGGGCAATAGCTATAGAGGAATGTGGAATCAAGGAAGATTTTTTTTTTAATAAAAGCTATTATGCTAAGTTTGTCACTAATTAGAGTGACTTAGCAGGGAATGACAAATTGATTGAAACCCAGTAGCCCATTAGATGTGATAACTTATCAGGTGGGGGAAATGACTCAATAACAAACTAAAAGCAAATCAAAGTGGGGGTCGGGGGGGAAGAAGGATACTAAAGCCTGGAAGGAGAAACAAACTCAGAAGTTCAAAGATGAACTTCATCTGTACCCCTGCTTCTACTTTCATATGGGTTGATGTGCCCAGAAAGGGCAAGCTTAACACAAAAGGATGGGGTGAATTCCATGCACAATGGTACTTGGATAAGAGAAAGAACATTTGAACGTGTATATCAATTAGGAATATTTTGGGCTGCAAATAACAGAAAATCCAAACTAACAGGATGCAAATTTATTTCTTCCTCAAGTAAAAGAAACCTGTAAAGAGGCAGTCCAAGGCTGGCACGGTGGCTCCATGATGCCATTAGGGACACAAGCTCCATCTATATTTCTGTTCCATTCTCTCAGCATGTGGCTTCCATCCTTAAAGTCATCTCATGATCCAAGATGGCTGCTGGAGCTCCAGCCATCAAGCCTACCTTCCAGGCAATAGGAAGGAAGACAGAATAAAAGGGGCTCACCTCCCAGTTGAGTTGGCCCTCTTTAAGAAGGCTTCTTAAAAATGCCATGCAACACTTCCACTCACATTGGTCAGAATTCAGTCACATGAGCATACTTAGCCACAAGAGAAAGCAAGAAATGCAGTTTGTACTTGGGCACATTATCCAGGACTCTGTTTCTGAGGAACGAGGCAAGAATGCAAGTAGATGTCACTGACTGAGTTTTCCCAGAGTCATTCAAATGATGCCACAGCAGCAATACTGAGGTTAAAATTAACATCATCCCAACCCAGGCAAAGGGACATGGGGAGGAACCTAATCTCAACCTTAGAAAGGACAATGGACTCACATTATGTAAGTGTGACAGCTCCATGTGGGTGGAGACACGGCCACTGTTGGAATTCCATATCCTCATGGACCAGTTTCAAGCTCCTAAGGGCACCCCAAAGCCACATGCTGAACCTGGGGCTTCGCAGCATTAACCCTGGGAAGCCCTCAGGGTTCTGGATTTTCAGGGGATGAGCCCCAGGACTCAAGTAAGAAATCCAGCCTCTGGGCAGTCTCCCCCATCCTGGATGGTGCAGTGTACCTCACTGCAGCCCCTGAGCTTTGGCAGAGAATGTACATTCCTTCCTGTCCCCTTATACTTTCCGGCTCAGGAAATGGTGGATAGATGTTGGGGTCCCAGAACATGTCTCGTGTGGCCCGATATTTTTCGAGACTGCTGATCAGACATCAATTCACAGAATTTTTTACAACAGGCTTCTCCCTTCCTGTTGAGAAGTTCCCCAGATATAAATATAACAACAGAAACAGACCTACGGGGTTCAGCCAGGAAGAAAGGGCTGTGGGTAATCAGACCTCGTGGCTCCTTCGAGCACTCAGAGGCAACATTAATCTGGACACTTGGATGAAAGGCCCAGCTCCCCTTGCCAGACAATTTGTAAACGACATGGCCAGAAAGCATCTCTGGACGCCGAGACCTACTGTTCTCCTGAAGCTTTGTGGGGTGCAAGCACGGGGCTGGGAAGACTCGTGCTTTCTACAGTAGTTTTGCTGTCTCTCTTTCAGCTACAAATTTAGAAGCGGAGCTTAATAAGAAAAACAGAAGCCACAGGAAGGAGGCGGCTCTGGAAACAACATATGTTGCAAAAGCCTCTGAGTCTCAGCTGCTCCCAATTAGAGGACACCTGATTGGCTCTAGAGCAGGAGCCTAGAGAGGGGCCAGCTGAGCAGGAATGAAAGATGCCCACATGTGTACCCAGCCCCCCTGGGAGTGTCCCCTGCAAACCAGGGCATGGATGGCCACAGTGTTCCAGCTTCTCCTCCCCTCGACCTTGCCTACTTTCTCTTCCCCTGCTTCCCTCCCTCCTGCGCTCCCTACGGCCCTTCCCCCTCCTTCTTCTCCCTGTCCTATTTCCTTCTCCTTTTTTGTCAGTTCCTTAGTCCTCTTAGAGGACATCCCACAAGCCTTGCAGATGGACTGTGTGGCATTTAAGGCCAAACGCATCCCTGCTTAAGACATTAACTGTTGGGCGCCTGGGTGGCTCAGTTGGTTGGGAGACTGCCTTCGGCTCAGGTCATGATCCTGGAGTCCCGGGATCGCGTCCCGCATCGGGCTCCCTGCTCAGCGGGGAGTCTGCTTCTCCCTCTGACCCTCCCCCCTCTCATGCTCTCTCTATCTCATTCCCTCTCTCAAATAAATAAATAAAATCTTAAAAAAAAAGACATTAACTGTCAAAGAGAAAAAGAATAATTCCGGCTGACACCAAGAGCCACATTTACCGATTGCTTATTATGTGACCCGCACTCTCTTAAGCACTGCTCTAGGAACAACCACCACTAGCTCGTTCCTTCCCCAAGATGATCTCTTGCAGCAGATGCTCGGCTTGTCTCCTGTGGAATACACGAGGCAGAGGGAAGAGAGCAGGTGGCTTTCACAAGAGAAGGTGTGAGACAGACTGAGGGACTGCTTTCTGTTCTGTTTCTGGGGGGAGAGCCTTTTGAAACTCCGCAGGGAGTCCTTGGGAAGAAGCTCCTTCCCTTTGTTGTGCCGTTGTGATTTGGATGTAAAAAAAAGGAAAGCAGAGCTTCTCATCTTATAGGCACGGTTTGAAGAGGCAGACAACAATGGGTTAGTAAGTAAGAGACTCCAGACACCAACCACTTGTGCCACCTGTTACTTTCACCTGACATGATTTGGAGGCATCACACCTTGCATCAGTTGGACTGGGCTTGGTTGGAAGCCACAGGAAGGCCACACAAAAGTGTTCCAATGATGAAGGCATTGATCATCACCCCTAACAAGACATTCAGATGTAGGGCAGTTCCAGGGCTGGTTGATTCAACAGCCCGGCGATGGCATCAAGGACTCAGGTTCTTCCTTTCCTCCTGTCATCCTCAGCATCACCCCCTCTGGTCTCAAGATGGCTGTCACAGCTCCAAGCAAACATCCACACACAGCATCCAGAGGTGAAAAGGGGGCAGTCTTTTCCTCGTGTCTCTTTATAGGAGCTAAGAACCTTTTCCTAGAAGCCCCCAGGAGACCTCTCACCTCGCATTGGCCAGAACTGGGCCACACGTCCCTGGTCTAAGCAGAACCAGGCAAAGGGGGATGGAGGTGCATGTCTGCTTTAACCAATCAGGATTTACCACACTGGGGTAGGGGAGGGGTGGGCAAGAAAGAGAGCACACGGCTCTCAGTTTGGAAACCAATATTTTCTGCCTCAGGCATCTCCCTTAATGACACACTCCCATCCACCCCCTCTCCTTACAAAGCATTGTCATGCCAAGGAGTTCAACAGTCAGCTTCTTTGCCGGCTAGGGTAACTACCTATTGTAAATGCAAAACATATGAAAGTCATCTTTTTCCAATTCTTTTGGTCTTTTGCCTTGACAAACAGAGCTTTGCCTTGCCAGTCTGTATCTGATCAAACACCAATAACGATAAGGCTAAAATAAAAACGGGTCCAAATTCCTAGCTCAACTCGATTCAGAGATAACCACGTACAGACTTTCTGGGTGTTTCTATAATGGATTTTGAGCTCAGCCTGTGTTTAGAAAAGATTGGTGTCACATATAAGCAACATGGGGTCAGACAAAGTTTAGGCTGATTCAGCAGTGGGTCTGAAAGAAAGAGGGAGCCAGTGAGAGTCAGTAAGAGGGACAGAGAGACAGACGAGCAACAGAAAGATACGAAGGGATGGAGAGAGAACTCTTCTTTTGTCTCCATCCTAATGCAAAGACATAGACACATTGCTCCAAAGAAACGGACAGCTCAACTCTGAAGGCACAGAACATATCATGGAACCCCCAAATGTCACAATCTCATCCCGTAAGTAGTCCTAAATCCTAGACCACAAAACCACTCGTGCAAAATCTCATGGCCAGCCCTGAATAGAACTCAGTATGCTTGGATCCCACCACCAAACTGTTACAAAACAAGAATAAGAAAAACAACCCCCACGTAATGAGCTTTCACCATGTGCCAGACACCGTACACAGTATTTTATATTCCTCACCAGATTTGCTCTTCCCAAGAACGCTGGGAGGCGGTGTTATTTTTAATGATTGACTTTCTGATGCCCATTACCAGTATGGTGAGATGTTTGGTGACTCACCTGAGGCTACCTAGCTAGTAAGTGGCAGAGCCAGGAACTTAACTGAAGTCCATCTGTCTAATAATAATTATGTTTGCTTTTAAGCTATGCACAACTCCATGACCATTCCAAGCCTGTTACTAGCACTGGAACATTTTATTAACATGGATAGTGGTGGCAGGGAGCAAAGATTATTCTGGAGGCTGGTTAATGGCATTATTATTATTATTATTTTAAAAACTCAAATGTCTATCAACAAAGGAGTAAATTGTGGTCTATCTACACGGTGGAATATTATTTGGCCATAAAAAGGTACCTCAGAAACACGATGTTGAATGAAAGCGGCCAGACATATAAGGTCACATATTGTATGATTCCATTGATATGAAATGTGCACAATAGGTAACTCCAAAGAGTAGAAAGCATATTGGTGGTTGCTGGGGGACGGAGGTGAGGGAGAGTGGGAGGGAACTATTTAATGGGTATAGGGCCTTCTTTTGAGGTGATGAAAATGTATCGGAACAAGATGGAGGTGGTGATTAGACAACATCACAAATGCACCACACGTCCCTGAATTGTTCAGTTTAAAGTGGCTAATTATATGTTATATGAATTCTCCTCAGAAAAAGAACAAGGAGGAGGAGGAGGAGAAGGGGGAGGGGGAAAGAATCAGTCATTCTGGCCTCATAATCATCACATCCTCATCAAAACATCTGAAAGGGGCCCAGTGACTCTCCCTCCAACGGGTGGGGTGATGATACTCAAAGAGCCACTGATGCTGTTATTAGTAACTGTTCATACATCAGGCTGTCTTGGTAAAGTCATATTGCTATGTGCAGATTGCCCAGCTGAATCACATTACATCATTTTAAGAAACCAGGGTACATTTCTGATGGCTACAGTTCTGCAGAACCAGATCAGAGGAGCAGCAAAGCACCACCACTGAGAGATAGGACTGCATATCACAAAGGCCAGCTGACGCTGTGCCCTCCCTGGGAAACATCTATGAAATGAGTATGTAAGCACGAGACACAATCATTAGGTCTGAAATAAGCTGTGTCCTCCAGGAGGAATGGAGATAATTCAATTGGCAGTGTGCTGTCTCTGACATCGGTTACCTTGTAGACAAAGCCTCATATGTTCCTGATTTGAAATTTCTTTGTGGAAGATGGGGGTGGGATCTGGTTTCTGTCTGCTTGGGAGAGGAGGGGGGAAGGCAGGTGGAGAAGAAAGAGAATCAGGCTGCAGTTAGAGGGCCATTGTGGGAAGTTCCTGGCCACAAACATCCAAGACACCTCTTTCATTGAGAAAGAAAGAGAAAATTGCAGTGACTCTGAACTTTCCATTTTCAAAAGCTGGGTGACTCCATCCAGTGTGAATGAAAACTCTGACATCTCAATGATAAAGCCAACCTGCAATGTAGACTCCAGATTTCCTATGGAAGATAGCCTTCATCTGGTGGAAGGGGAAGGGCGAATCCCAGCCCTCCATATGAACAAGTAACTTCTGGAAAAATCTAGATTTATTATTTCTGCAGGACCTACCCTTCCCCTACCAGGAACAGCATGTGCATTGGCCAACAGGACAGCCAACAGGTTGGCATCTCCCCTTGGAGACGGTACCCAGCTGATGTGACAGAAGACAGCCCCAGGCCTCCCCATTTCCAAAGCTTCCTTCTTCTGTTTGTCCCTTTAGCCAAGATATTGCTGGATTATCTCAAGTGCCTGGATCCAGCTGGACTTTAACCTGGTCCTTCTTAACATCTCCCACATGGCTCTCCTTGATCTCACCTGACATTGCCTATATCCTACCACTTAAAACAACTTTCTTTCCCCACCGGTACTAAAGTCATAACTATGACCCAACTGTTCTTACACTCATTTATCTACTTCCTAGAGGTTCCCCACTTGGTTTCATTGGCCTCTGCTGACTCATCCTTCACTCTCTGAAGGCACCGTCTACCACCTGGCACCACCCTCCAAATGTAACTCTCACCCACGGTAAACCTATTGGTGTCATTCCAGTTCAACACACATGTTGAGAATCACTCTGATCTAGGTATCAAGTTGAGAATTTTCACATATATATGAGAACTTTGGAAGACTTGAACGAACTCTGTTTTATTGACACTACGAAACATTATGTAGCTGATTAAAGGAACGCACTAGGATTAACCCAGAGGAGATCACTGATATATTAAGTCAAAACCAACCTGCATGTGATCAAGGTTAATACCAGTAATATGTCAGTAGCATGTACTGTTAATGTGATGTGATGAGAATGGCACTTCATCTCTGTGGTCTTCGTTCCCCAAACCTATTGCCCAATCTAAGCAAGAGAAATACATCAGACAAACCCAAATTGAGAGTCACCATTATTCTTCAAAAGTGTCAATGTCATGAAAGACACAGAAACCCTAAGGATCTGTCTCATGCCGGAGGAGACTAAGGAGACACAATAACTGAATGCAGTATAGTATCCCGGATGAGGTCCTAGAACAACAGAAAGATATCAGGGGAAAACTGGTGACATGGGAATGAAGGGTAGAATTGAGTGAGTAGTAACCTACCAGGGCTGGTTTCTTGGTTTTGACAAAGGTACAATAGGGAAAACTGTGTAGGGGTATATGGGAACTCTTGGTACTATCTTTGTGACTTTCTGTAAATTTAAAATTGAAGGTTTATTTCTTTTAATGATCTATTTATTTACTTTAGAGAGAGAGCATGCGTGAGTGGGGTGAGGGGCAGAGAGAGAGAGAGAATCCCAAGCAGACTCCCTGCTGAGCATGGAGCCCGATGCAGGGCTCCATCTCAGGACCCTGAGATCATGACCTGAGTCAAAATCAAAAGTCAGATGCTTAACTGACTGAGCCACCCAGGTGCCCAGAAGGTTTATTTTTAAAAAGAGCAACAAGTTGTAATATAAATAATACACTCTTCATTTGTTTCAAAAAATAAAAACTATAAACATAGAGCATGGCATAAGACACACACTAAACTTACTACTTGTTACTTGGAGCAGGGGATCTGAGGGTTGACAGAGGAGTTACTAATATCTTCTTTATATTTCTATGTTATTTGAACTGCTGCAGTGAACAACCTGTTTCTATGCTATCTCACCTGTTGTAGGAAGAAAAATATGCAATTTTTAAAAATCTAATAAAATTTTGGGGAATATAGTTGCTTCCTTATTCCCAAAAGCACTGGCAGGAAAACATTTACTGGAAATTTAACAAGGAAAGCCAAATTATACCCTCCTCCAAGCCCTGAAAGAATGTCTCTCTCCAGAAACATGGTGGTATTTCCACTGGCCCCATTAGGCAGTTAAACTGGATATCAAGTATGGGACCTAGCATTATCCTAAAGCCTGGAATTCTATAAATAATAGCCCTCCATTATATCCCACAAAAAAAATGTATACATTAAGGGAAGTCTCGGGAAATGTGTCCACTTTGTACCATGCGCTAAACCTGAAGATGCTGAATATGTTTTTGACTCATGAAATAGAGGAGCTCTGGTAGGGTGTGGATAGTGTAGAATGAGCAAGGAGAGTAAAGAGGGATAGACTCTAAGAAAAGTTTGAGGAAACTGACAATTAAGAAACTACTTATGACTCTTGAGGGAGTGAGCCAAACTGCAGAGCCTCTGAGGAGAGAAAGGAGGCAAAGATTCGCTGTAGGAGAACCACCTGGTAAAACTAATAAAAAGGTTTAGCAGGGTGGCCAGATACAAGATAAATATACAAATACCAGTAACTTTCCTTTATAGCAGCTTCAATCAATCACACAAAGTCAGGGGCAAAAAGATCCATCCATGTCAACAACAACAACAAACCCAGAAAATACTGAGGGCATAAAGTTACAAGAAATGCCCAAGACCTGTGTGATGACACTTACAAAACTTTATTGGAGAACACGAGTAGACCTGAATCAGTGGATTTATCTTGTTTTTTTCCAGGTAAGAAAGTTTAACATTGTAAGACGTCGACTTCACCCCTACTGGATACTTCCAGAATCTCCATGCAATTCCAAACAAACTCATAAGAGGGGTTTTAATAGAACTTGAAAAGCTGATTCTAAAATTCATCTCACTGCTGTTCTTTTACACAACTTCATGGCTTTTCAAAACTGTAATCATTAAGGAGGTGGTCTCAGTAACTGGAAGTAGAGTTGTTGATTTCTGGCCATCCCCAGCATCTTACCTCCCCTTGCCACTGCCAAAGAGCACCCGAATAGCCAGGGATTGCATAGGGTTGACCTCACCCTCTCCTCGAGAGCGGGATCTGATGGACATAAGCCAGTCAGCAGGTCCCATCCTCCCACCCCACTGCTGGGTTCAAATCGGGTCAAAGAAGAACAATCAGACCTAATTTTTGAATGTTTTGCTTACAGATTCCTTCTTTTTCTTGTTGGATATGACCAAGAAAGCATGCAGTCTTACAAGTTTCTGGATTCAGACCAAGGTGGCACAAACACTAACAAGGCCAAGCTAATAAAGGCAGAGAGGGAAAGTAGGTCCTTATTGTCATCTGGGCTGCTGGATCCTGCCTTGTCTGAAGCCAGTGGCCCTAGACTTCTCAGTTACAAGTCAGTAAATTCATTGTGTTGTATTAATCAATTTAAATTGAATTTTCAGTTGTTTACAACTGAAAGTATTCTTCCTGCTTCAATACACCGCACACATAGATAAACAGAACAGTGTAGAGTATCCCAAAAGGGATAAGGGTGTGTGTATGCACGCACACACGTGCACTTCCTATCCTGGGGTCAATGGGTGTTTCTGTAAGACAGCGTCTTAAACCACCTGCATCAATATCACTTTAAGGACTTCCAAAATACAGGCGGCAGGCTGTCAGAACTAGAATGGGGAATCTGCATTTTTAACACGCTTCCCAAGTAGTTGGTAGGCATGGGGAAGTTTAAGAACTACCAGAATAGAACTGTGTTTCAAACCGTGGGTCACAACCAATTAGCAGGTCATGAAATCCATTCAGAAGGTCTGGGTCAGCATTTTTTTAAATAAAAAAATGGGTTGGGATGGAAGGAATGGAAAAAAAACAGAGTAAAACAGAACACATCAGAGTGTGTCACAGCAGAAAAGATAAGTACTGTTTTATGAAATTTTTCTTTCTGTTGTACATATGTAAGCTCAAATTCAGCGGGCATTCAGCAACTTGACTACAATTGTTGTTAAAATATCAAAGTGCAATTTCTACTGGTTGGTAGATAGCTCGGGCCTACCCATATGCCCTCCTGCTGTCTTAAGACAACCCCCCACCCCCCCACCCCTGCCAACATTAGCATCAGAAGGGTTAATTTCCGGCACAGCAGGGGGTTTCCAAGACCTGGCTCAGTTTTAAGACCAAATTCTGATCATCAGCCTCCTGGCCTGACCAGATGTTAAATATTTGACTCTCACCTCTGTACATATGTGTAGGTGGAATGTACTGGAATGCTAAAATGTACTGAGTTTACGTGTAACGCTTGAAAAGCACCATTATGGACCAAAGGTTCTCAGTGGGTCTTGGTAATGGGAGATTGGGGCGGGTGTACTGGGTGCACTTGGGTGCGTGAGCCGATCCCATTCCCCCGTGCTGTCTTTACAAGGCAAAGCAAACAAGGAGTGGCCTTTGCTTCCTTCTCACATATTTGGTTTGAAAACAAACAGTGGGAGGTGTGTAAACACACACACCGAACCCACGATCGGAAGAGCAAGCGGTGAGGACACAAGGTCAAATGGGACTATAATGACGTCCACCTTCTGGCTAAAGTCCAGAGATGATCCAGAGTCTGAGCTTGGAAAGAAACGTGAAAGAAGGAAAGAGAAGAAAAGCTACTGACCTTGTCAACATGACCAAACTCCAGTACTGATGAGAAATTTTAATATTATCAGTGCTTCAAGTGCTAAATAACAAACCCTGTGTTTTTAAGTAAGGTTCACCAAGAGCCAGTCACTTCACAAATTCAAAGTGGCCAGTATCATTCAAACCTTCAACTCTGAATGAAATCCATCTCCTAAAACCCTGCCCATCTCGTGACTCTCCATCTTCTTATTCCACTGGTTCATTCTCAACTCCCAAAAGCACGGTTAGACAGGAGATCAAAATCCACCTTTTTTTTGGTAAGCTGTACATATTTAATGTCCACAATTCAGTGGGTTTAGAAATAAGTATACACCTATGAAACCATGACCACAATCTATGCCATAAATGTATCCATCACCTCAAAAGTTTCCTCCTGCATTCTTATTTATTATTATTTTGTGTGTGCTATAAGAATACTTGACATAAAATCCACTACCTTCTTAGTGAGTTTAAATCTACAATACAGTGTATCAACTATAGGCAACTGTGGTGTACAGTAGATCTCTAGGACTTACTTACTGTGTATAACCCAAACTTTGTATCCTTTAACTAATTCCTTCCTGTTTCTCCCTCCCCCAAGCCCCAGCCCCTGGCAACCACCATTCTACTCTCTGCTTCTGAGTCTGACTCAGATTTTTCATATAAGTGGCATCATGTAGTATTTGTCCTTCTGAATCTGGCTTATTTCACTTGGTGTTGTGTCCTCCAGGTTCATCTGTGTTGTTGCAAATGGGAGGATTTCCTTCTTTTTTAAGGCTGAATAATATTCCATTGTGTGTGTGTGTGTGTGTGTGTGTGTGTGTGTGTGTGTGTGTGTATCACATTTTCTTTATCCATTCATCTGTCTATAGACACTTAAGTTGCTTCCATGTCTTGGTTATTGTGAATAATGTTGCAACGGACATGGGAGTGCAGGTACCTCTTCAAGGTCCTGCTTTTAAATATCAATGGATGATTCTTACACCTTTCTTGTTACTCCCCCATTGCTACTTGGAGTATATTAAATTCTTGCAAAGTACTAAATAAAATGCATTTGGGGGAACCTGGGTGGCTCAGTCAGATAGGTGTCTGCCTTCGGCTCAGGTCATGATCCCAGGGTCCTGGGATCTAGCCCCATGTTGGGCTCCCTGCTCAGTGGGGAGCCTGCTTCTCCCTCTCCCCCACTGCTTGTGCTCTCTCGATCTCTCTCTCTCTCTCTCAAATAAATAAATAAAATCCTTTTTAAAAATTAAAAAAAAAAGATCCTGCTTTTAATTCCTTTGGCTATATACCCAGAAGTGGGATTGTTGGATCATATGGTAGTTTTATTTTCAATTATTTAAGGAACCTCCATACTGTTTTCCATAGTGACTACAGCAACTGACATTGCCATCAACAGTGCATGAATGTTCCCTTTTCTCCACGTGTTCACCACTTGTTTTTTAAATAAAAGACATTCTAATGGGTGTGAGGTGATATCTCACTGTGGTTTTGATTTGCAATTCCCTGATTATGAGTGATGTTGAATATCTTTTCATGTACCTGTTGGTCATTTGTGTGTCTTCTTTGGAAAAATGCCTATCCAAGCTCTTCACCCATTTTTAAATC
The DNA here is from genome assembly GCF_009762305.2 of Zalophus californianus. Taxonomy (NCBI): domain Eukaryota; kingdom Metazoa; phylum Chordata; class Mammalia; order Carnivora; family Otariidae; genus Zalophus; species Zalophus californianus. Next base: position 5,935,570 of record NC_045608.1, read on the forward strand.
AGGGTTTGTTTGTTTTTTATTTTTATTGCTATTGGGTTGTAGCAGTTCCTCATATAGTTTGTATATTAACCCTTTATCAGACAGAGCTTTTGCAAATATTTTCTTCCGTAGAGTATCTTTTCATTCTGTTGGTCATTTCATTTTTTGTGAGGATTTACCTTTTGCCAGCACTTTTAAAAATGCTCCTCAAGAAGACAGGTGGAATGAAGCTTACTACAGTGCTTGATTTACTCCAGTAAATTCCTACAACCTAGTCTAAATTCAGCTAGATTCTTCTGACCCTTGATTCTACTGCTGGGGATTTACCCCACAGATGTACTTACAGTGGTTACTGTAAGTGTACTTCCCCAGGTGGGGAAGGGGTAAGATTGCCAGGCACAATACAGGATGCCCAGTTAAATGTGAATTTCAGATTAAAAAATGAATTTTTTTTTTAGTATAAGTATATCCCGTGCAATATGTGGGACATACTTACACTAAAAAAAAGAATTGTTGTTTATCTGAAACTCAAATTTAACTGGGCATCCTGTATTTTAATTTCCTAATCTGGCAGCCCTAAAAAGGAGGGTCTATAGGAAAGGGAGTTCATTTTCCACATTGTACTTTTCTGTGCCGTTTGAATTTCCAAGTGTTAACAAATGTAGGGGTTTTTATATAAGCAGGGATTATATGAGATATCAACCGTCTTTGTTGATCCGTTTTCCTCTTCGTTCTTTGTCATTTGTAAAAATTTCTGACGTGCTAAATATATCTTTTTAAAGATTAAAAAATTCAGCTGAATGTAAGTGGAAAAGGACAATAAAGGAGCACTTTTCCATCTAACAGATGGGGGGAAAGAAAGGGTTAAAGTCAAATGTAGAAAATGACCTGAAAATCCAGGGCTGTTTGAACAGTAAATGAATTGAAAGAAAATACCAGAAACAGAAGCTGAGCCAAAACATGGCAAGAGCGAGAAGCAGAAACCTAAGTGGGAGCAAATATCTGGTGGCCCACGTGGCCAGAACGCTGTGTTTTATTTTAATCAGCCTTGAATGTTCTCTGGTTGTTTTTTAACTTTACTCATATATGATAAACTAAATATTTCTCATTCCTATCATTCTGGTTTTCGCCTTCTTATTGCACCATCATTCCACAGAATGCAGACAATCCTGAATGATTTACATTTTGCTTCAGTGACTCTGTAATTCATACATTTATGAATTAAAAAAAAAATTTTCCCCTATAAATATTTGCTCTGTCCTTCTTGACAGCATTTCGGTCCCCAGCAGGCAACCGGAAAGTTTCCCTTGCAGGTTGGACAGCCGTCCCTCTGCAGGCAGGAACCTGCCCACCCCCATTTGGCCCCCAGGGTCATTTGGGAAGGTCAGGTGAACATTTTCTGTTAAATCACCCCAAGAGCATCGTTTATCTTTCTCAAACCTTCCTTGGAAAAATTTCCTTGTGAAAATAAAAAAAAATTTTTTTAAGTCATTCTGTAAACTGTGAAATGTGGCCCACATCACACTCAACCCTCAGAAGGAGACTGGTCTTGCCAGGCCAGGAGTTCTGGAAAGTTCTGTCTGCCTCTGGCAGGTTTGTTTGCTCTGTACACTGGCCTTTGCGTTTGGGATTTCACAGCTGCACAAAAGGAGCTTTCTCAGAGTGAAGAGAAATATCCAGAAGGCCCTGGAGAACAGGTGACCAGTAATGAAGCCAGTGGCCAAAACAGCATGAGGTGCCTGCTAGCGGGCCTTGTCATCTAGGTAATGAAAGTGCAAGGCAATGTCCAGGGGAGTCCTAGGGTTGAGCCGGCCCAGCCCGGGGAGCTCCCTGGTGAGGTCTGTGTATATCTGGGCCCAATCTGTCCACAGTTCTGAGGATATGGGCCTAGGTGGGACATAGGTTGGTTTTCTCACATTTTTTTCTACCTCTGGTTTTCTTTTTTGGTTCCAAACCCCCCCTTTTTAAAAAGATTTTATTTATTTATTCTAGAGCAAAGAGAGAAAGCATGAGCTGGGGGTGGGGGGAGGGAGAGAGAGAAGCAGACTCCCCACTGAGTAGGGAGCCCCACTTGGGGCTCAATCCCAGGACCCCAAGATCATGACCTGAGCTGAAAGCAGATGCTTAACTGACTGAGACACCCAGGTGCCCTCCAAAATCCCTTCCACTCGGTTCCCTAGAAGTTGGAGCTTGGTGCAGACTAGGCTACTCCTGCCTGAAGACCCCAGGGGGGCCCAGCGCTGAGACCCAGCAGAGACGGGTTGGGGAGCATTCTTGGGACAGCAGACAAGCCTATACTCACCCGCTACACCTTCTGTAGCCTGGCTCACCTTCCACCTTCAGAGGGAAGGCTCTCTCTAACATCAGGCAGGCTGGCCCTCTAGTTCCATTAGCAAGGGACACCAGGCAATTGAAAAAAGAAAGAAAATGACCTCTGGGTTGACATTCAAGATACAGAGAGAGAGACTGCACAGGGTGAAGAGCCCAGAACCTGGAGCCAAGCTGCTAGGTTCACAGCCTGCCCCACCGCTCCTGGCTGGGTGGCCCTGGAGAGGGGCTGAAATGTTCTGTGTCTCCATCTGTGAACTAGAGATGGAACAACAGTCCTTGTCTCTGAGGGTGACGGGCTAGTGCACGGGAGCGGTACGAACAATGGCATGTCCTGGGGGTCGGAAAAGTAGCCGTGTCACCATCATTAAAGTCAAGCTGGTCATCTTCAACAGAAAAAGTCAGAGGAAAATGGGATGCGTGTCCACGTTGGGCTCAGTAGCCCAGCCCCTCTGATCTACCCAACACTGCAGCACAAGGAAGCTGTTTGATAAAAATGCGTCCTTTCCTTTGATTTGACCATTCACGGCTCTCTACCTCCTTCCCCTTCTTACTTGTTTGGGTGACCTGGGGGCTTCCACTCACCCTAGGGAGGCAAATGAAATAGCAGGCACAGGGTAGCCATGCCCAGTTAGCGCCCCGCAGCTAATGGGGGGCAGAAGGGCTTAGATGACCAGCTCAAGGTGCAAGCACTCAAGTGCTAAATGAAAATGTCAGAGGACCGTGAGAACCAGAAACCATGTGTTTCCCAAGAAGGGGTTAAATGAGGAAGATGTGACCAAGACTTAGAATGGTTTTATCACCATGAGCTACATTTCAATGTTCCCAGACATAGAGAAGCAGACATTCAGGGACATCTGTACAATAAGGTGGTTCCAAGCTCAGGTTCTCAAGCCAAAGGCACTGCGTTCAAACCCTTTCTCTCCTGCTTTCTAATGGTGTGATGTTAGGAAAAATAACATCCTCTACCACAGCACTGTCCAACAGGATTCTCTGCAGTGGTAGAAATGTTCTGTGTCTGCGCTATACAACATGGTAACCACTAGCTACCTGTGTACTGAACCCTTGAAATGTTGGCTGGCCCACACTTCAACTAATTAATAACTAATTTTAATTGTTAATTTTAGTTAACAGAAGCTATGCTGTTCATTATGGTAGCCTCGAGCCACCTGTGATTGTTAAAAGTGAATTAACTGGGACACCTGGGTGGCTTAGTCCCTTAAGTGTCTGGTTCTTGATTTCCACTTAGGTCATGATCTCAGGGTCATGAAATAGAGCCCTGCGTTGGGCTCCACACTGAATGTGAAGCCTGCTTAAGATTCCTCTTTCTCCCACTCCCTCTCCCTCTGCCCTTCCCCAACCCTGCTCACTCTCTCTCTCTCCAAAAAATGATAATATTAATTGAATTAATTAATTAACTTGTAAAAGCCCCTGTTTTTCCTCGCCTATACCATGGACATAATAATAGGACCTACCTCGTAGAATAAAATGAGTTAAAGTAATGTAATGGGCCAAGTTCATGGTAAGCATGTAATGAAAGTTAGCTGCTATTATGATTACTTTTATTTGATCCACAGTAGTCTCCTCCCTGCCCACATCTTCCATTTCCTTTTCTGTGACTAGCTCACTCTACCCTGGGGATCAGCTCTGTGGGAGGCAGAATAACACGCCCCCCCAAAAGTTGTCCGCATTCTTATCCCCAGAACTGGTGAGTATATCGGGTTACATGGCAAGGGGGGATTTAAGCTTACATGTAGAGTTGAGGTTGCTGATCAACTGACATTATTTCAGATTATTCAGGTGGGCCCCATGTAATCACTAAAGTCTGCAAGAGCTGGAAGAGAGAGAAGGTCAAAGAGATGCAGCATGGGAAAAACTTGAATGGTCACTGTTGGCTTTGAACAGGGAGGAAGGGACCACAAGCCAGGGAATGGGGTGGCCTCTGGAAGCTGCAGAGGAAAGGAAAAGACTCTCCCCCAGAGCCTCCAGAAGGACACGGTCCTGCCGACACCTTGACTTTGCCCGTGAGACCCATTTCAGACTTTGGACCTCCAGAATGGCAAAAATAATAAATTTGTGCTGTTTGAAGCCACTGAGTTTGTGGCCATTTGTTACAACAGAAACAGGAAGTGAATACAAGCACTGACTTGCTGATTCTGTGAAAAGACTGTCCCTTGCCTGGCCCCAATGAACTCCAGCAGCGCAGGCGTCCCATCTACTGGTCAACATCATGGTTAATTACAAACCTATAAATCACAGGGATGGGGGGGAGGAGCCTGAAAGACTTATTTAAAATAAGACTTCTTATTTTTTTTGCAAGAAAAGGACCGGCTTTCCATTATGCTTTCAAAGTCCTATTTATGTTTCAATTCAATTCTTCTCTAAATGGTGCAGAGCAAATTTCTAGTCCTCCATGCATCCCCCTGGGAAGACCATAGGGCTAAATGGAAATAAACTGACAGTGCGTGTATATTTTTCCTTGCAGTGCACTATCTCTTTCTTTGCCAAGCCCCTCTCCTTTTCTGAGGCACCTCCAAGGAAACAGGGTCCTTTTCGGGTGTCTTGAATGCTGCAGATCCTGAGGGATGACAAGGGGGTGGAGGGCTTGTAGCCAACCCCGAGGAATCCAGTCGAACCCTGGGGAGGAAGGAAGGCAAAGCCACTACTTTCGATGACATGCCTCTCCTGTTCACCATCAACCCCCACCACAAAGGCCTCGTGTGGTCATCCGCATTCCGGCTTCTCTCCCCAAAGCACAACTTTGTTTCCAAAAAACAGCCACGTATGTACCAGATTCTGTTTGGTCTGATCAAAGATGTTGATGCAAACTTTTCCTGCAGAAGAGGAATAATACTGCAGGCTTCTGGGGGTGAGGCTCATTTCGAACATCAGCCTGGGAAGGAGATACAGGCCCATAGGCCCTTGTCCACAAATCCGAAATCCAAAAATGTCTGAATACAAAAAATCTTCTCATAACTCATTTGGCAGCAAAACGTGGACTGACTGGCCATGAGGTGACACAGTCCTTACTTATCCAGTTTTGTGCAAATATTCCTACAACTTCCTGCAGAAAATAGTGTGTTAGCCCAGAGCTCTCCCCCAAACCCCGAGGCAGGGGCAGAGTGTTCCATTACACACAGTATCTATAACGGATTACTTTTCGAAATTCCAAAAATATTCTGATTCCCTCAACACACTTGATTTTGGATAACACAAAGGTTTTGAATAATGGATTGTGAATTTGTACTAGATTTGCATTTCCCATCACATCTTCCTTTTCCTTCTCTTTGTTCTACTAGGAACCTAAAATGGAACAAAAATATCTTTTTCCCCTCGATAATATTTGTAGTTTAAAATGATATGTCAATTTCAAAATTGGTTAAAAGTACAACGGGAAGTCTGGCTCAGCTGCTGCTTTATCTGCACCCTGCACTCCTTTCTAGTGAGGAGCCTGGTCGAAGTTGTCACCCCAACCCCCAGAGAGCTTGCTGGGGGGGAGGCGGGGGGGGGGGGCTCTCTGAGTCAGTGTCATCTGTGTTGATGCACCAAACCAAACAATCTACAACCCTCGGCATACTCACCCCCTCCATGCCAGGTTTCCTAGAAACCAAAAGTGAAGACGCCATGTGTCTCCCAACACCAGAAGTGAGGCCTGATTCCAGAATCTGGTAAACCCATTGGTCCTCTAGCCAGCGCTGGGGCCTCACTGCCACCATTTAGCTCCAAAGCCTTAGCTCTGCCGGCCACTTGACTGCCCAAAATGTAACAGAAGGTGGCATTTCTGGCCATTCACAACTCCATCTGTATCTGCTGGACACCCTTGATTCTTCTAGAAAACAGCCTAGCCTCAGGTTGTGTGGGAACCCAGGGCTGGCCACAGGAAGTTGAATTGATGCTACCATTTGGCTGTGCAAAAATAATCCTGTTTCTTAGGAACATTCTGTTGGGTGTCTTTCAAAGATTCTAAAATATAATCTGTTAGGTTGCATTCATTTAAGCAGAATACAAGGAAAAGTGGAGTAACCAGATTATTCGGAGAAAAGAATGGGTTATTGGGGAACAGGTGAAGCTCAGAGTTTATGATTTTACCCCAACTGATTTCACTGTGTAGCTGCTCATCTAACCATGGCGTTCCCTGGGGTCACCTGCCTTCACACCTGCCCTGTCTATTAAGTGGGGAGGTAATTCTTTTACCATGAAACAAGCTGTCTTACTTTGGGCTCCCGAAGAAGCAGACCCTCGGTCAGGATTTGAGTATAGGAACGCTACCTGGAAGGTGCAGGATGCAGTACAAGGGAGTAGGAAGTGAGGCAGGAAAGGGAAGGAAGCCATGGAAGGATCTGTCACTTCCACCTGTGACTGTGGGCAGTGGATCTCACCTCCTCAGTAAGCTCCTAGGCAAGGGAACAAAGCATGTTGCCCAGAATGACCCCGCCCAGAAGGGAAGTCTCTTCCTTAAAGTGGCATTCTAATTAGTAACTATAATAAATTACATAAGAATAAATGTGTAAATAAATATAAATAAATAAACTATATCAGTAAATTCCACACAAATATGGGAAGGAAATATAAAATCACTATTAGGCAAACACCACACTAGTCTTAGCGGCAGGCAAGACCCTCTATCAGATACTGAAATCAGTGAGCCAAAGTCTGAGGAGAAATGGGATATTTGCAAGGTTTCAAATATCTTCCCCAAGGGCAGTAACTGCAAAGGGAAAAATGGAACTATTACAAAGGAGAAAGTTGGCAGGCATTTCCTGAACCAAGTGATCAAGTTTGACAACACTAGGAGTGAGGCCCTAAGGACAGCAAGTGCCCCCTGCTATGACGTCATGGAGAGCGAGGCCCGACATCACCCTGGGGCATTCTTGCCAAAAATACACAAGCTCATTTAAACATGGGCAAACAACAGACAAACCCAGACTGAAGGTCATTCTCAGAAGTCACTGACCAGTGCTCTTTAAAAATGTCAAGGGGAGGGCGCCTGGGTGGCTCAGTTGGTTAAGCGACTGCCTTCGGCTCAGGTCATGATCCTGGAGTCCCGGGATCGAGTCCCACATCGGGCTTCCTGCTCAGCAGGGAGTCTGCTTCTCCCTCTGACCCTCTTCCCTCTCGTGCTTTCTATCTCTCGTTCTCTCTCTCTCTCAAATAAATAAACAAAATCTTTAAAAAAGATGTCAAGGGGATGGATGACAGACAAGGAAATGCTGAGAAACTGTCACAGATGGGAGCAGACCAGAGACATGACAATTAACTGCAACGTGAGCCCCTGCAGCAGGACATTAATGGAAAAACTTGTGAAATTTGAATAAGGCTTGTGGTTCCTAGCTTCATATCAATGTCAATTTCCTAGTTTTGTTCATTGTACTTCGGATGTGTGAGATTACAGCATCAGGGGAAACTGGGGAGAGGGTATCCGGGAGCTCTGTATGCTATTCTGCAACTCTAAAATTATTCCAAAATGTAGAAGTTTACTTTTTGATAGAAGAATCAAGCCCCCAAAGAGGTGAGTGAACTGGGAATTTAGACATCAATTGCCTAGAGCCATTGGTTGAGGGTTTTCTGGGTGGGCGGTACTCCCTGGCACTTCCCACCTGCTGGGTGGGCAAAGTGGCCTCTAAGGTTCTGAGGAAGAAGCTTCAAGTGGTGGTGGTTGGAAGCTGAGTGGAGATAATGACCACCTGAAAATTCAAGAGGGGTTCCTGGCAGCAGCATCTCCTAGTGCTCACTCTGAGAGGCAGCCCAGCAACATTTGAGGGGCTTGGAGATTAGTTTCCATCTCTTCCTTCCCCACTGGCAGAGCCTTTCCAAACACATTTCCATAGAACCCAAATGTCTTCCAACCATTCAACAATGACCTCTTCCCTTGCCAGGTGGGGCCTGGTGATTTATCCCCCTCCCTCATGACACCTCCTTTGTCACCTTTGGAACGTCCACATCAGCAGGCGGAGAGTGGAATCTTCCTGGTATTTTAGAACAAAACCCCATACAGAGTTCAGTAGATAATGACTGGTGAATTTAGAAAAACAGAACCAAAAAACTAAAAAACACTGCCATATATTCCATTTAAGCATAGAAGTTCGACCTAAATCGGAACGTAATGATCTGTGTCGAGGAACTGGTCTTTCTTTCCACCGTATTTCAAGGACTGTATTGCTCACTTTATTCTAGAATCCACAGAAAGTAACCATACTGTGCTGTCAGCTTCCCCTAATGGCACCTACGGGCCCCCAGCTCCCAACGCTACAGACTTTTCTTAGGAAAAGTCACCGCTTTTGAGGATCTGACGGTACATTTATTTTGGAAAAGAGGGGGGAGTTCCTTACACACACTCCCAACCTCTGTTTTAAATTATTGCTTCAGGCCTTCCTGCCAAACCTGTCATGTATAAAGGGACTCACGGCAAAGTGTGTAAATAATTTTTAAAATTCCACTGGTAGTGATTTGGAAATAAGAGGGGTTTTTCCCCCCCTTTTTTCTTTTCTTTTCTTCTCTGTTAGGGCTACTAAGGCATTTAACATTGTTTTAATTTGGAACACAAGTGGAATCTATTAAAACCTCTTGTGTCCTGTATATAAAACTTGCACTTTACATCATCACAAAGCTTTAGAGTATTAAGTAATTGATTTAATTAAACAAGCAACATTTTTTTACTCTTGAGCCACACCCTGGATATGAAAACGTTTTATAAATTTCAAAGAATGTGGAGACACAGGAGCAACCTATGGCCCTAGAAAATCAGGGTCATCACTCCTGCAGAGGTAGCCCCGGTTTTAGACAACTTTGAGAGTCTTTAATATCTTTTTTTTATCATAAGATTTGCCAAACAACCCGGCATCTGTTGTCTTGCAGCCCATTATTCGTTCACTTTCCTTCTGTTTTGAGATAGCTGACAAACCCCAGCATTCATTCACTTTCTTCCCGAGAAGGAGCTCAGCCTCCCTCCGGGGAGCCAACCCTGCCTAACCCTAAGACCACCAGCTCTTAACCTGCACCCTCCGGGGCAGCAGGGCTCCAGGGACCCCAGAGCCACAGCCATTGGTTCAGGGTTGTCATGTGACTCAGGAGAAGCCAATGAGAAGCCATAGAATGTTGATGGGCATGCTGGGACCAAGGAGCTTACTGGCTTTTCTCAAATGGGCTGGCGCCGCCATTTTGGGATTCCCAGGGGCGAGGGTTGTCGGTCTAGTGGCCACCAGGAAGAGCCCAGGAAGGGACTCAATGGGGAGAAGATGGGGCCAAGAATTAGAAAGGAAGGGCTGGAAACCGCATCTTGATGACCTTGTGTAGACCCCTTCATTCACCTACGCCCGGAATGGGCAACTGTTGTCAAATGAGACAACAAATTATTTTCAGTGCTTAGGTAGGGTTTCTGTCACTTCCAACCAAATGAGGCATAAATCAATTTGTCTTGGAAATGAGCGAAGCAGTGCCATAGTAAGATTAAAAGCTACTACTGAGAGGCGCCTGGGTGGCTCAATAGTTAAGTGTCTGCCTCCCGCTGGGGTCATGATCTCAGGGTCACGGGATCGAGCCCCGCATCGGGCTCCCTCCTCGGCAGGAAGCCCGCTTCTCCCTCTCCCACTCCCCCTGCTTGTGTTCCCTCTCTGGCTGTATCTCTCTCTGAATAAATAAAAGCTACAACTGAGATGCTGCTCGGCCCACATAGTGCAGCCGAAGGGGTCTTGAGGGTTCTCAGGGCGGGACTCAGGGGTCCTGGGGTCTGACTCAGGACAGTCACTTCCTCCCCTGGAACCCAGTCCCTAAATGAGGAAGGGGATACTTTAAAATGCTGCCTCCAGAATGGTCTGATGGGTGAGCTTTGTGACCGTGAAGAGATCGCAAACCCCATGGCTACACGTGGTCACGTGTGCACATACGGGTACACACGTACCTATGCCACACACGTGCGCATACACACATACATGCATGCACACACACACATAGTATCCATGTACGGGTGCTGTGTAGACATCACCTGTCCTGCACCACCAGGAGACTTGTGCATGCTCAGACTGACCCCCCAGCCTGCATATCTAGCACCCACAGTGCCTTAAACCTGCCTCTCGGCCACCCCTCAGATCTGGGGACACACACACACACCAGTAAGGTGTGTCCAGGCTCAGTGCTTTTAGCAGAGGATTCTGGGGTCCAGGTACCGGGAGTTGCCTGGGGTCAGGGGAGGGATGAGGGTGAGGAAGGAGGAGAGCTCACCCTCAGGCCCACCCCTGCACTTGTGCCCCGTGGAAAGCGGCCCCTCCTTACATTTTGCCCCCTGGGCTCCCTAGTCTCACCTGTGGGCCCGCTGGGGCCACCGTAAGCACTGGGTGGACACATCTTCTCACCCAGTGGACTCCATTACCCGTGGCACAGCCAGAGTAGCTGGCTAAAGCACAGGCCTCGGGCAGCCACCCCCTTGCTGGGCCCCCAGGTACCACCGTCCTCCATCCTGGGGCCCTCATAAAACACAGTTTGGAAACCACAGCCCGAAAGTACACATGTCAATCCCTGCCCCCATAGCATCCCCAAAATACCCCTTCTGGGAGCCCTATTTTTAGTTCCCTGGGCAGAAGCAGCCCTCCCTTCCCTCTGCTCTCCCAAACAGAGTGCTTTTCAGAACCAGGCACGTGGGGGCACAGTGGTTTCCTGCTACTTGGAAAAATAGAGTCTCAGCTGCTTCTGTCACAGCCGGCTTCAAAGGCACATGGGACACACTGAGTTTTCCAGGGCTTCATTAACAGCCCCAGAGAGGCACTGTCTTCTCTTCTGCCCTGTTGCTTTCAGGGATCTGCTTCTCTAGGTGCCTCTGACCATTCACCCCAAGACTTTTCAGATGCCTGGGAAGGAGCCCTCTGCCGCTTTGGTCTGACACGGCCTCCTGTTCTCAGGAGGAGGGGATGAGAGGGCATTGCTCCTGCCTTAATGCAGCTAATGATGGCACTTTGCTTGGGTTTGTCAGACTCTGTCCTTCCTGGGGACACGTAGCTCACTCCTCTGCATTGGCACTTTTTAATGGACCGTCGTGCGGAAAGCTCAAGTTGAGTTAAAGAAGCCATTTTTCCAAGCCAAATACCAAAGTCACTTTCACAGGACTTAAAACAAAACTGCTCTGTGACAGTGAAGAAGGAGGGGATGATGACAACGGGGGTGGGGGTGACGCTTGGGCTGGAACTGGCCGAGATGAGCAGACAGGAGGACACGGAAGAAAAATAACCGCTTGTGATATGGTCCTGATCTTTGTTTTGTCATTTTTAAGGGAGCCATTATTTCCACTGGAATCCAGAGAGGACTGAGATTTTCAATTTTCCTACAACGCGGGGAGGAAATGGAGACTTTTAGTTCTGGTTCATTCATTCCAGTTCAGAATTGCTCTCTGGCTGGAAAACTCCAGTGGCCTTTTCTGGTTGAATTTTTATGCTTTCATTCCTGCCAACTCCCCATGCCTTTAGCTCCAGCTCCTCTTCTTTTTTTCCTTCAGGCTCCAAACTACTGTTGCAAAATCATCCTTCTGTTCAGAGTTTACGGTGCCTGCGCCTTTCAGTTGTCTTCCATCCGATGCTTCGGCTGTTGCTTTTATGTCTATGGTAACATCCTTTCGTCACAATTTACAGACTTAAGGGGTATAAATTCTTATGGAGATGTCGAGGGTGCCAGGGACTGTATCCACATGTGTCCCTTGGTGGGCCAGGGATCGAGTCCATTACGTATGTCAGGGGCGCTGTGTTTTAGGGGAGGAACGGGAAATATGGACACCCTGTGGTGGATTATTACATTTGCTTCACATACTCCACCCTGAAACCATAGGTCACCCTCCATAAACCTCCAAACACATCCCCTTATGCAAACTCCGGTCTTGACGCCATAGACTTACAAAACACTGGGCCTCATGGCCCCTTGTCACCCACCCATACAGAGCATCTCTACAAGGAAATGTCTATGCAATAAGTCCTGGCTCCTCCCCCTCAGAAGACAAGTATATGATGGAAAAGACATAATTCTTTTCATGCCAAACATTGCCTTGTTAAAAATACAACATAGGAAAAGAATCTTTTTGGAGATAGGGAAAGAGGTGGAGGTAGGGAAGGTCAGAGTGGAACCTGGACCCGTCCTGACAACAGTTGCCATTTTCTGGAACAGAAGCTTGGCTCCTTTAGGTTGTTCCATATATTTGTCAAACTCATCCTTCTCCACACGGAGCATTCCCTGGCAGCCACCACCAGAAATATAGTCCTGTGCGGTCTTTGGAAACTTCTTTTAAAACACCCTCAGTGTTCTACTTAAATGTTAGCAAGTCACAGGTTTCCTGGCCTGGAAAGAGAGATCTATTTTAAAAGATTCATATCACCCCACCCTCCAAACACCCAGTGTCTCCCCACCAGCTGTAAAACAAAGTACCTTTGTAGTTCCTACAGTGACAAAACAATGCATGTTGCAGGTCCCCCCACACGTTTGTTGAAGTGATTCAACCTGTGTCGATTTCCTCATCTGGAAAACTGGGCATAAAGATGTTTGCCCTGCTAATCCTGAATTGCAGAGGGGAGCCAAAGAGGCAATTTCCCTGACTTCCCATATACCGCCAACCTTAATGAGATACCTTTGTTCACTAGCTCAGTCATAGTGTTTTCCGGTGAGCTGTTCCTCCTGCATAACAACCAAACCCAAAACATAATAACTTAAAGTAAGAGCCATTGTATTATGTCTCGTAATGCTGTGGTCAGCAACTCAGGCAGGGTGTGGCTTTGGTGATTCTTCTGTTCTCCATGGTGTCCACAGAGATCATTTGGTAGTACTCAGCTGGCTGATAGGCTGGCTCAGAGAGTCCAAGATGGCTTTGCTCATAGGTTCAGTACCTTGGAAGGCTGGGCTCAGAGGGGCTGTCAACAGGAGAATCACTTGAGTCCTCCCCAGCATGGCAGGCTCAGGTTAATTACATTTCTTTCACAGTGGTTCCAGTCTCCAAGCATGAGTGTTCCAGTGAACAAAGCCGATGCTTCATGGCATTTTATGACTTAGCCTTGGAAATCATACGGACTCATTTCCACTGTAGTCTATGGACCCCCTCTCTCAATGGGAGGAGTGTCAGAGCATTTGTGGATATGTTTTAAAACCACCCCACAGTGTTAACCATCTTCTGTTGCCCGCAGTGGGTTGGAAGTTCTACAAACGAAGAGCTAGTCTTTCAGGAAGATGAGACAACATTTACCTAGCATGCCAGGCCCAGTCTGAAATTCTTTTTATATACTTTTCCAGATGGAGGAAAGACACAGGGAACTGAATCCCTGAAAAATCTGTGTGATGGGTAAGTTGGTTCCTGAAAATAAGCCCAACCAAGATGGAAAGCGGCCGTCCCATGCTCAGTCCAGGACCCAGATGTTGGCATTTAATCCCCTCTCTGGCCTTAGTCTCTCCTATTATCAGCTTTGTATGAAGCTCAGAAAAGGGGCAGGAAACACTGGGGTGAGAGTTCACAAAAACATAACTACTTAACTCAAAAGATCAGAATTCTTAACCCCATAGATAATCATAATAATGCCCAACCATGGTTCCTTTTTTCTCTCTCTTCCTTTCATTTTTTAAAAATTCTTCTTTGTTTTTCCCATTCATTTTTCCTTTCATCCAACAATATTTATTGAACAACTGCCAAGTTCTGAGCCCACAGTCTAGAAGGGGTAACCGATAATCACATAATCTTAATGACCAATGTATCATTGCAAACTAAGATCAATGCTCTGCGGCAGGGATCAGCAAACTCTTGCACAAAGGGCCAAATAGTCAGTATTTTAGGTTATGTGGGCCATATGGGCTCAGCTGCAACTACTACTCAGCTCTGCCATTGTACCAAGAAAACAGCCATAGACCTTATTCACAGTAGCCAAGACATGGGAACAGCCAAAGTGTGCATCAGTGGATGAATGGATAAAGAAAATGTGGTGTATATATTCCACATATGTAGAGTATATGTACACAACACACACATCCTATATAGTGACATAGTATTCAACCTTTAAAAAGAAGGAAATCCTGTCATTTACAACAATAAGGATGCTAAGTAAAATAAGCCAGACACAGAAAAACAAAGACTACACAATCTCATTTATACCTAGAATCTTTATTAAAAAAAAAAAAGTTGAACGCATAGTAACAGAGAGTAGAATGATGGTTACCAGAGACTGGAGGATGGGAGAAAAACAGAGATATTGGTCAGAGTATAACATTTGAGTTATAAGATGAATAAGTTCTGGAGCTCTAATGCACAGCATGACTATAGTAAATAATAATACTTGAAATCTGCTAAGGGAGTGGATCTCAAGTGTTTTAACCACCCCCCCAACACACACACACACACACACACACACACACACACACACAAGATGGACTGCGAGGTGATGGGTAGGCTAATTAGCTTGGTTGTGATCATTTCAAAATGTATACATCTATCAAAGCATCATGTTGCAAACCTAAATATATACAATTTTTATTTATCAATCACACCTCAGTAAAGCTGGAAAAAAATTTTAAAACAAGAAAACAGTCATAGACAATACATACAAAATAATGTGGCCATGTGCACGTAAAACTTTATTTACAAAAACAGGTGGAGGACCAGATGTGGTCCTAGGGCTGTAGTTTATTTACCTCTACTCTGGGGGTAAGAAACATTGTTCTCTGAAGATGTATTACAAAGAAATTTGATCTACTTTAGTATAAAGGGAAGAGATGGTGATTGTCTTTCTCTGAGGAAGTAACTTTTGAATCACTGGGTACTCACCAGGTGAAGGAGTGCATGAAGAGTAACATCATGTGTTGGAAGAACTTTAAAAAGGCCAGTTTGGGTAGAGGGAAGAAGGCTGGAGGGAAACTGACCAGACGTGAGATTGGGAAGAGGTTGACCGTGGCCATATCATGGAGGATCTTGGTAACACTAGTAAAATTTGGGGGTTTTGATCTCAAAGCAATGGAAAGTCAGTGAGGGATTTTAAGAGGTTTTGTCTTTTTTTTTTTAAGATTTATAAGTAATTTTCTTTTCTCTCAACTAAGTCACTTATTGACCTATCTGAATGAGCTGAGGTTGCATTTTCTCACAAGGAATTAATTTGCTAACGAAGAGAATGTGATGGTAATGCTACAGAGCTAAGGTGTCACATTTTGGTGGTCTTTACAACCTTGGAGCATGGTCACATGAATAAAGTCACACATTCCAAGGGATCAAAGAGGATAATGTATGGAAAAGTACTTTTTCAAAGTATTAAAATACTATTCAAATGAAAGGTCTTATTATTATTCAAGATTGGTACTCCGGAGGGATTCCTTACATAATTAACTAATTGGTCTCACATTTCTCACCATGGATTTTGAATTTAAAAAAAAAGAAAGTATTTGGCTCCATAGGTTGTTAAACTACTCTGTTTCATGGTGTTAATTTTTCCATTGTCTAGACAGCTGTAGAGTCAGACAGGATTATCAGGAGGAAAGAGGCAATTTATGACCAAAAGTCAACCTTCTTAGCCAATGGAATTTACATATTAATGACCACTGTGGCAGCTGTAATAAAAAAAAAACCACACAAACATTAAAAACCAAACCTTTTCATATTTGTGCATTTCTGGAATTTGGTGACAGGTAGATATTTTGCATTTTTAATACACACGAAAGACCTTTTAATAAAATCACAGAAGGAGATTGATGAGTGTGTACCTGGGGGTGGAAGAATCTGAGAACAGCATTTTTTTCGTAAAGATTTTATCTATTTTTTTTTTTGAGAGAGAAAAAGCATGTGTTTGGGGGGAGGGCCAGAGGAAGAGGGACAAGCAGACTCCCCGCTAAGGGCAGGGAGCCCGATGTGGGGCTCGATCCTAGGACCCCGAGATCATGACCCAAGCCAAAGACAGATGCTTAACTGACTGAGCCACCCAGGCACCCCAAATCTGAGCACAGTTTTAAAGGATACATCAACCAGCTTTAAGATGAAGAGGGACACAAGCAGTCATATGGCCACATTCCTTAGACAGAATCAAAAGGCAAAATCATGCCCATTAGAGTTGAGTCATAAAAATCAAATCCCTCAGAGGCTACCCTATCCTATATTTTGCCTTCCACATTCCCCTAAACAGGCATTCCTTTCTGTTTGAATAGCTCTGTTGATAAGAAATTCACTGACTTCTCTAATTGGAATAACTTCTTCCTTCTATGGACTTAATATCTTCTTCTTTGAAGTTTCTAATCATTGGTTCCAGATCGAGCCTCTGAAGCCAGTAGAATATGCCCAGCCTTTCTGATAGACTGCTCTTCCGCTTCCCCATCTTTAATAGGGTATATCCCTTCAAGATCACAAGATGGCTGCTCCATCTCTAGCCTTTTGTGCCTGGTTGAAGCAAGAAGGAAAAGAGGAAATATATATATAAGGAAAATATATAAGGAAATATATAAGGAAAGCAAAGCAATTCCAAAAGGAAAATATATAAGGAAATATATAAGGAAAGCAAAGCAATTCCAAAAGTCTCCATTGGATTTCCACTTAGGGCTCATCAGCTAGAACTGAGTCATATGACGACCCTATATATGAGCTCTTCATTTAGACAGTGAGGTATAGAGAAAGAAATGTGGGCATGTGTCAAGAGCCTTTAAAATGTTCTTAACTCAGATTTGGTCATTTGTTTCCAAGCGCTGTCCTGGACAAAGGATGTTCATCACAACAGACAAAACCTAACTGCCCATGAATAATAAAGTAGCTCAGTTAAATTGTTAGAACCAACCAAGGACATGGGGCAGGCATCGAAAGTTGTTTGTGAAGTTATTAAAAACACGGAGAAGATGTGTCATAGAACTCAATGAAACGTCCATCAAGAAAACAAATGAATAAACTGTTTATTTGCTTATTTGTTTAAAATGTTATATTCACACTGGTTGTTTATTCAGACAATTGAGCTGTTCTTTGCAACAGTAAAGAACAAACTTGCTGATTCATGAAGCAACATGGATGAATCTCAGAAAGAGAGCACTGACTGAGAAGATGGTAGGTAAGAAAACACACGGGATGATTCCATTTATGTGAAGCTCTAGAACTTCAAAAGTAATAGAAATGGAAATCAACACAGTGGTTGCCTGCAGTGGAGAAAGAAGAGAATGATCCCCCCCAAAAAAGGCTCAAGGGAAGTTTCTGGAGGGTTGGAAATCCTCTAGATCTTGACTGAGGTAGGGGTTACATAGGTATACATTTGTAACATACACACTTATGAAAACCCATCACCCTGTACATTTAAGATAGATACATTTTATTGTACATACATTACAGTCCAATAATGTTGATATACAAATAAAATTTAACCATGGGACAAAATCAGTGTACAATTTGGAAATACTGTATTAAAGTAGAAAAAATGTCAGATGGAAACATATCAATGTTAATAGTACAGGGTTTTATTTTGGGGTGCTGGAAATGTTCTGGAACTAGATAAAGGTGTCGGTTGCAAAGACTGGAAATGTGCAAAATGCCACTGAATTGTTCATTTTCAAATGGTTAATTTTATGTCATGTGAATTTCCCTTCAATTAAAAAACGGGTTAATAGTGGGTATCTCTAAGGGAAGGGGCGACAGATGGATGATTTCTAGTTGCATTTTATCATCCTCTCCCTTCCATTGGGCCCTCTGAATTTTCTGCAATAAGCACACATCAACTTTATAATCAAGAAGTGACCATACAATTGATTAGGGACATGTTGTGTTTCAGGGGGTAGAAGCAGAGCCTGCTTTCCTATGGGACCCAGCTCCCAAAGGACACTTTTGGGCAAGAAGGAGAGGAATTTGGTGAGTATTTTCTGCTCTCCTGCATCTTACGGCTGAGCCCCAATGCCTGCCCCAGCACTAGAGTGGACACTTTTCCTTTGCCCATACAGTTGGTCCTTCTGCATCACAAAGGCCCCCAGGGAATTTTCTGATAGTCCGTAAGGTGAAATGTACATCAGACATTTTCCAGGGAAAATGGAGACACAGTGGCCCAACTCCCTGCCTGGATGTTAATGACCAAGCTTGCATGATGGAGGTCTAACTTGTGTGTGTCGTCGGAGGTTTGAGCAGAGTTGAGGTTAATTCGGGTGGGCGTTCCCAACACCAAATTAAGAGCTCAGAGTCTGTGCCAGATTCCACGCGCCAGGTCTCTAAGACATTCTCCCTAGACATTCTCCCTTCTTCCTCTCCAACGTCAAGAGTTGAGAATGCCCAGGGTTGGTGGAGGGCGTGCGTGCGGGAACTGCAGACCAGAAGCCCTGAGATCCAGTGCCAAGCCCCCGTGTGCCATCCTGTGACGCCGCGCACTTAACCTCTCCCTGGTCCAGTTTCCTTGCGGTGTTAGCATTCAATGGGATGGGGCATGTCAGAGCCTTTGATAACCCTTCAAAGATTACAAACGCAGGTGCTGCTGTTAGGATAGCCTAAAAATAGTTCCCCCAGAGGAGGACGGAGTCGTCCTCTAAGAGAATGTCGTCTTTGCAAAATAAAACGCGTCCTTTTATTCACTCAAACGCAGCACCTTTCCGCCAGAGAGCAGCCAACAGGCTCGTGTTCCGACAGCTGGATTTTTCCATTTGGGGGCACTGAGGTTTATTTGGAGAGAGCAGAGCCTGTGCTCGGGCGTCCTTGTTTCACACGCCTGCCTCCAAGTCCTATATTGTTTCGGTCAGACTGCAGGCCTCTTTAGCCCAGTGCAGACGGAGCCCCAGTGGACAGTACAGAGAACAGTGGGGAGAGAGGGAGAAAATGGTAAGGTATTTCCTGTCATGAAATCCAATCTGATTGAACTTAAAAATAGCAGGAAAATCAACACTTCCGAGACTGACCTTTTTTTTTTTTTTTTTTAAGTTGGGGGTGGATGGAGAAAAGAAACGTCCCGTGTTTCGCCCTGGAATGCCAAGATTTTCTGCGCCAGAGTTATGGGCCAGAAACCAGAAAAAGAACACAGACTGTCCTCAATTCGGTGGCAACAAAAGGAGAAAGAAGGGGTTTGGATTTTGAGGAGCAGAAAGAAATACGGCTGGGGATTTCTGGCCTGTTTGCTGTCCTTCTGGGTGGGGGATGGGAGGAAGGGCTCCCCGCTGGGAAGGGTTGGTAGGCGGTGGTAACAATGGACAGCGGGCCGGAAGGGGATCCGATAGGGACGCGGAGGACGGGAGAGTTGGTCACTCGAGGTTGGGCAGCCTCCAGTTTCCCCCACCAGATAAACCCAAGGTTTCTGGTGTAACCCAGCCATGCCCCCCGCCCTCCCAGGTGAGCTGGGGAGGCCTGCTTTCACAAGGGGCCGAAAGGAGCGGTAAATGGAGGGTAATGGGGTCAAAAAATAAGAAAGCGATGTGGTAATTCGCCCCAGCTTCTGTCTGAAGCTGAGACAACACGGGAGAAATGAAGATTTCTCAGGACACATTTAAGAGGTGAGGCAGGACCTAAGGTTTTAAATAGGAGATGTAAATCTCTCTCCACGTGTTGGCTGGGGATGCAATTCTGGTGGTACTTCTCCACCCTGGTATTGGAATCAAGATTTGCTCCGGCCCCCAGAGATTTGGGGGGAATGAAGAGGGCATGAATTCTTGCTGGGTCAGTGGGGCAAACAATGCAGAAATAGGTTGGTTAGGTTCAGAGAGCAAAACATACTTATTTCTGTCTTTGACTTGCCTTTCTTTGGAGTTGGGATTGTGGTTACTTTTATCTCAGCATCTGGGCCTTTCCTAGTGCATTCTGCCTGTGCATTGACCAAGTGACCCCACTCCCCACTCCTTCATGTGCACGCCCGACTGCATGGGTTTTCCCCCCACCAGCTCGTGTTCCTTCCTGCAGCAAATACTTCCCCCTCTCCCCCTCCCCCACCCCGACCTGACTTCTTGCAGCCCCCGTGAGCGGTCTCATCCAATTCTATTTCACCTACACTTTGAGGCACAACTCTGGTGAGTGTGCTGATTGTCTCATTTATTTCTCATCTGTTTGTCCTCTCCTGGCCCCCTGAAGGTCAACTCCTTCCCAGCTCCTAAATCTTCTTCTCTCCTCCCTTGGTGAGGGCTCCTCTATCAATTCACCCTCTCTACTGTTGATCTCATCTCTCCCTCTACATTAGTTCCTTCTCCTTGGATTATAAATTGCCTGAGTCTCTGTGAGAGCGTGAATAATGATCCTTAGCCTCGTCTCCTTCTTGGCTTGTGCTGCTTACCTTCCCCAAAAGGCAGTCCTGGCCTTGGCTTTGGTCCGGATGCCCCTTCTTACAATGTACCTTTCTGCTGACATGGCTTTATCTGTGCTCCCAGCAACCTTCTGGTCCCCAAACCCCAGATGCCCTAAGCAGCCCCTGGAGGTCACCTGGCTTTACAAACAGCTGCCAGGAACCCAGAGGGGAAACCCACACAGTTAGGTCTAGCACTGCATTATTATGAGCCACATATGCAGTTTTCAACTTTCTAGTAGCCTCACATTTTTAAAAAGTAAAAAGAAATAGGTGAGATTCATCTAACAAATAGGTGTCATGCCTCAGTCCATCCAAAATCTTACCATCTCAACATGGAATCAACATCCATTATTAAAGTCATCAACACTCTTTTCGTGTCCTAAGTGTTTGAAATCCAGTGTGTCTTTACACCGTAGCCCATCAGATTCAGACTAGCCCCGTCCCAAGGGCTCCATAATCACATGTGGCTGGTGGCCGCCAGGCTGATCAGCCCAGCTCTAGAGCTACAGCGTGGCCCCAGCCCCGGTCCAGGGCCTTCTCACCATGCTGAGCTGGGAGGTGCGTCTCTGGTCTCTGCCGCCCTGCCTCCCACACCCCTTGGCCCTAGGGGGTCACCACCGCCATGCAGGGTCTGCTCTCCCCTCCCGTGCTCCTGATCCTGCATCCTTTGGGTCTCCTTCGCACCCCTCTTCCTGCTCTGGTTCTCCTCTCCTCTTAACACTCCAAAGTTGGGCATCACTCGAGAGAAGCATATTCATGTCAATGACGGTAGTAACAATCTTCATCATCATCATATTGAGTCACAAATTATCATGAACTCATGGCTTAACACATCAGAAATGTAATATCTTATAGTTCTGTAAGTTAGAAGCTTGACACGGGTCTCCCTGGGCTAAAATCGACATGTCTACAGAGGGGTGCCTGGGTGGCACAGTCACTTAAGCATCCAACTCTTGGTTTCACCTCAGGTCATGATCTCAGGGTCTTGAGATCAAGCCCTGAGTTGGGCTCTGTGTTCGGTGAGGAATCTGCTTCAGATTCTCTCTCCTTCTCCTTCTGCCCCTCTGGCTCATTCTCTCTCTCTCTCAAATAAATAAATAATTCTTAAAAAAAAAAAAAAAAGTATCTGCAGAAGGCATCCTTCCTGGAGCCTCCAGGAGAGAATTCATTTCCTTGCCTTCAAGCTTCAAGAGGCCACTTGCATTCTTTGGCTCATGGCCTTGTCTTCCATCTTCGAAGCCAGCCACAGTGGGTTGGTTCCTTCCCACGTCACTCTCTCCAATCTCCTTTTCTGACTCCTTTTTCACTGGGTCCACCCAGATAATTCAAGATAATCTCTCTATCTTCAAATCAGCATGTTATCTAACATGGCCACAAATTCCAGGGATTAGAACGGGAGCCTCTCGGTGGAGGGGCATATCCCCATTTCAGATGAGGAAAGAGAGAGGTTAAATAACTCATGCAAGGTTCCAAGTAATTCATGAAAGATCTACATGCATGGAGATCTCATTGACTTTGAGACCTTGATGTCTTTTTGATTCTATCACTCCCCGGATACAGACTCTGTGGTCTTAGACTAGGAGACACCAGCCCACCACCCAAAGCCTTTCCTTCCAGATCCCAGGCTTGATTACAGCTATTATTTCCTGGATTTGGATATCCAGCCGAATGATGGAAGCAACCCAAGTGTCCATAGACAGATGAATGGATAAAGAAGATGTGAGATTTATATATATATAATGGAATATTACTCAGCCATAAACAAGAATGAAATCTTGCCATTTGCAACAACATGGTTGGAACTAATGAGTATTATGCTAAGTGAAATAAATCAGTCAGAGAAAGACAAATACCATATGATTTCACTCATATGTGGAATTTAAGAAACAAATGAACAAAGGGGCAAAAAGAGAGAGAGAGACAAACCAAGAAACAGACTCTTAACTACCAAGAACACGCTGATGGTCACGGGGGGGAGGGAGGTATGGGGGAAACAGCTGATGGGGATTAAGGAGTGCACCTGTTGTGATGAGTACCTGGTGATGTATGGAATTGTTGAATCACTATATTGTACACCTGAAACTAATATTTAAACACTGTATGTTAACTCTACTAGAATTAAAATTAAAAACTTAATAAAAAAAAAGATTTCTCCTCTTGACCTTTGCTTCATCCCGACAAGGGCAGTCTTACTTGAAATGTGCCTCAGAAAGGCCAGCTCCAATCAAGGTAACCATTCTCTCTCCCCAGCCAAGAAAAACACCAAGGCGAGTTTTCAGATCATTAAGCCCTCTTTGCCCAGCAGCCAGGTTCCTTCGTTTTCCTACACTGTTCAGGAGAAAGAAAACCTCAAATCCATTCACCCACTGCATCCAAATGTTCCAGAAAGGTCGATCTGGGACGAATGTGGGCCTGCAGGCTTCTCCAGCCCATCCCTTGCCCAACTGCTCAGAAGCCCTCTAAGCCAAAGAGAGATGGATGGATGATACACTCTTCTCCCGCCCTGCTGACCCCAGCTAATTCCCAGAGAAAAACGCAGAGACAGTGGAAAGATAGCCGAGAGCAGCCGAGCGCCTTCCCTGAATCCCCCTGACTGGTCAGGTCCAGTCCTGAGTCTGGGGTCACCTCACCAACAGCCTCACACCTCACTCGAACATAAGGCTCACTGGTTATAGGTTGAAAGAGCCAGAAGCTGCACACTCACTCAGATTCCTGAGAACTCACAGACCCACCTTTTCCGCACCAGAATGTAAAAAAGTGGATTCTATCTCGTGATATTGTGATTTATAATAAGAAATATATATTTGGTCTTCATCCCGGTTCCTGACTCACAGTCCCTAAAACCCTCGGAATTTCTTACGTGATAAGAGAGATAAAGGTGTCTCTTGCAATTCCTAGCAAGCCCTTTCAACCACATCTGAGCGTCTGTGAACGTGGTGACTTTTGGAAAGGCCCTGAAGATGGGGGGCTGGGTGCCAGTGGAGCCAACCATGTGATTAGAGCATCGGAACTTCCAGCCCCAGCACGGACTCCCTGGGAGGGGAGAGGGGCTGGAGGTTGAATTAATCGCCAGCGGCCAATGATTTAACCAATCACAGCTACAACATGAGACCTCCATAAAAACTCAGAACAGATGGCGTTCACAGAGCTTCCAGGCTGGTGAACCCATGCAGGTGCCGGGAGGATGGCACGCCCAGAGAGGCCTGGAAGCTCCACACCTCTTCGCACAGCCCTTGCCCTCTACTTCTCTTCCTTCTGTTTGTCCTTGAGCTACGTCCTCTTATAAGAAACCAGTGATCTGGTCAGTAACCTAGTTTCCTGAGTTTTGTGAGCTGTTCTAGCAAATGAACCAAACCCAAGGAGGAGGTCGTGGGAACCTCCAGTTTACAGCCGGTCAGTCAGAAGCACAGGGGACAGTGTAGATCAGTGAGTGGCGTCTGAAGTGGAGACTGCCTTTTGGGACTGAGCCCTGAACCCGTGGTTTTCCAGGAAGATAGTGTCATAATTGAGTTCAGTGGTAGGACCCCGAGCCGCCGTCAGAGAGTTGCTCGGTGGGGGGAAAGCCCACACCATCTGGCCACAGACGTGTTCAGTGTGAGAACTGAGGACACAGCCACCTCGGCACAGCTTCCCGGCACATCTGACTCTGGCCCCAGGACCCCGCTGAGCTTCCCCTGCCTGCCATCACCCCCATCACGGGAGACCGCCCGCCTGACGGCCGCGCGCAGATCACCCACGGAACTCATTTCAGGCCAGGGTGTGAACAGCGTTCTCATCAAATCTGTACCCAGAGCTTTTCGCCAGGAGCAAGGGAGGCTCATTTAGGTTTCATTGCCTTCTATTTATTAAATGAAAATAAATGGAGACCGAACGAGATGAGGTGTGTGCGAGCCTTTCCCAAGGTGGCCGGCAGGGTCAGGAACCCCGGCTCCAGGCTCTCCTTCTCCCCCCCGCCCCACCACCCCGTGCACATGCCTGGCAGGAGGGCCCAGGTCCAGTCGGACGCCATGAAAGTGAGCAGATGGAGAAGGGCGGGGGGGGGGGGGCGCTCTCTGGAATAATAAAAATACTTGGTGTGTGTTCTTTGAGCAAGTTATGAATGCCAAAAATGGAATAAATGTATGCAAAAAAGGGAGCATTAAAAGATAAAGGGCTTAATGACATAGGATTGTGTGTCCGGTGAACTCCTGGTTTTGTTGCTGCACTATTGTGGGAGACTAAGCGGGGCGGGGGGGCGAAGCTGAGTGCACCGTCCATGGGACTAGCTCTGCTATTTCTGCAACTTTCTATAGAGTCTACAATTATTACAAGATAAAAAGTATTTTCTTTTAAAAGGTGAAGGGCTTGTAGCTGAATGAAAGGGGGAAGGAGGGAGGGAGGGGAGAGAGAGAGCTGGAGAGCCGGGAGGGGAGAGAGGAAAAAGAGAGCCATTGCATTCTATCACCAGGTGACAGATGACAAAGGCAGGGGAGGACTGTCCTTGGTGAAGCTAGCCGAGGCAGCACACTATTTTCGATCCAGCCTGCTCTATTCTGTGTATATCAATGGCTTCCGACTGGTCTGAATTAAAAGCTATCTCCAAGATGTGCTTGGAGGTGCAGGTTTCTCTTTATTATTTATTCCGGACCCCTATCCAGTGGAAAAATGCCTTCGAAGGCCTTCGCCTCCGCTCCTGGGCCTGTTTTATTTGGAGAACAATTGGAAATGATGAGCAGCATTAAATGCAAATTCTACTTGGCAGCTGCCTGACGGAGGCAGGACGGGATGCATATCCCATATGTGCGCCCACGTGCAGGGAGAAGTGCAGGCCTGGGCACAGGCGATCAACAAGGCGACCACGCTACTGGGTTTTCTCGGTTATTTTCCTCCTAGGAATCAGCGTTTTCCAACCAATCGCTCCTGGACTGACTTCCAGCAATGCTGATCCTGGAAGATTAGTTCCAAATTCTGCAGCCTAAGGTGAAACATTTTAATGTTCTCTGAAGAAACTAGTTTTTATTTGACTTCAAACACAGACCATGGTGCCTGGAGGCTCCTTGTCATGAGCGGTGGAAAATTTATTCCAAAGCTCCAGTTCTCATTTTTTAAAAATGTTAAGCCAAAGAGACATACATTTTCCTGACAACACAGAACAGAGAAAGGCAGCGGTTACCCCAGCATTAACTTTCAGATCATATCCACAAGGTAAATAAAGCATAAATTAACCAATTACAATAAAATACAGGATAAATGCCTTTGACAACTCTGAATTTCCCAGGAAAATGCTTCCAGCTGTGACCCCTGACTTGCAAGGCATGGGCTGCGCAGGACTGAGTGTGTTTATAAAGGATGGAGCTGTGTCTCCATCTTCATCCTCCACGGGGTCTCTTCCTTTCGCTTGAACAGAATCAGATAGAGGCAAACCATTTTAAAAGTCACTGACAAGCAGAGATAAGCCTGGATATTCCCAAGACTTCCCATTACTATACATCAATCTGCTTTTTATAAATTGCAAATAGACTCCTAAGGATTAAGCCAAGAGAATGCCAGTTAGCAGCCTTGATCCAGTAAGAGGAACAATTCATTGGACAGAAGATGGGAGGTGGAATGGGGTCCTCAGGGCAGGTGGACCCACAGCCTGTTTTTGTAAATAAAGTTTTATTGGCACAGAGCCGTGCTCATTCCTTTATATACTGTCTGTGCCTGGTTTCTTGCTATGAGGGCAGAGACCACATGGTCCACAAAGCTGAAAATGTCTGCAGCTTACAAAATGGGGAGCCGAGATGGTACTATCTGTGGCGGCTGGAATAAGGAAGGACACGGAAGGTCCTTTGGAGTCACACAGGTGGCCAGTGGAGAGACTGAGGCAGGGATAGCCAGGTTGGCAGAAGGCACGGAGATGACAGTGAGTGGTGTGACATAGCTTCAGTCCTCACACCACCTTACACACCATCTCACATCACACAATAGCTGTATTCACTATCGACGCTGTGTAAAAAATTACCACCACTTAGTGGCTTAAAATAACGTTTATTGGCTCACAGCTCTGTGGGTCAGGAGTCTGAGCCCAGTGTCATTGGGTTCTGTGCTCAGGGTCTCACCAGGCTGAAATGAAAACCACGCTGTCATCTCAGCTTAGGGTCCTCTACCGAGGTCACATGGCTGTGTCAGAATTCAGTTCCTTGAGGTTGTGGGACTGAGGTCCTTAAGTGGCTATCAGCTCTAGACCACTTTTAGGTCCCAGAGGCCCCCCGAAGTGCCTTGGCATGTGGTCCCCTCCATCTTCAAGCCAACAGTGGAGTTCTTCTCAAACATCAAGTCCCCCTTGTCCTTTGAATCTCTGACTTCCTCTGTCTCTGACCCCCCCAGACCCAGATATAAAGGGCTTCTGTGTTTAGGTCAGACCCCCTGGCTCTCTCCCTATTTTAAGGTCAAATGATTTGGGACCTTAATTACATCAGCTCCCCCGAGAATAGTGTTAAACCCAACCAAAGAGCCAGGAAGCCAGGACATTTGCCCATCAAGCCCCATCTGTTACTGGGGCACCAGCTGGGGCACCACCTGGGGCACCGGCTATTTGGCATGCCATGTACCCCACAGTGGATCATGGTCCCAAAGGTGGAAAAGGAAGATCTCAGGCAGGACATCACAGGTGCCCATGATCAAGTACCATCCATGCATGGACACAAATGCCCAAGAAAAATACAGGTGGCATCTACAACATCCATCATCCTCTCCCTCGCCATAAGTTCTTCCCTTGAAAAATGATGGCCTAGGGATTATGGAGCACTGTACTGGTTTCCTGGGGTTGCCATAACAAGTGACCACAAACTGGGGAGCTTGAAACAACAGCCATTTATGCCCTCACAGTTCTGGAGGCTAGAGGTCCAAAACCAAGGTATTGGCAAGGCTCCCTCTGAAGGCTCTAGCAGAGAATCTGGTCCATGTCCCTACCCGAGCTTCTAGTGGTTGCCAACAGTCCTTGGCATTCCTTGGCTTGTGGATGCCTCACTTCACCTCTGGCTCCATGTGGCCTCTCCCCTGTGTGTCTGTGTCCAGATTTCCCTCTTCTCATAAGGACAGCAATCCCTCGCTTGGAGCCCACCTTAGTCCAGTGTGATCTCAACTTGATTACATCTGCAGGGGCCATGTTTCCAAGTAAGGTCACATTCACAGGTCCCAGAGGTTAGGACTTGAACATATCTTTTGAGGAACACAATTCACAACCAACAACCGCACGCTTACTATGGAGACTCTATGCTCAGCACTTCATATGTTTAGATCACACACAATACCTCTGAGGTAGGTACTATTATGATCCCCATTTTACACATGAAGCCCAGAGAGGTTAAGTATTTTGCCCAGGATCACACAGCTAGTCAGTGACAGAGCCAGAAATCCAAGCCCACCATCAGACTCTGGTTCTGACCAGTGTGCAGACTGCCCCTCCAGTACCCCCATCTGCCCTCTTCTCGATCCCGAATCCCCTTCTAACTGTGGTTTATCTTCCTTCCCCTTCCCATCCAAACTTTCCATTTGGTCAGCCCACATACACATGTTGAGCATCTTCTAGGTACCAGATCCTGGCGAGGAGCTGGGGACACCCTGAGCAAAAAGAGGCATCTGCATTTTTATCATGCAGTGTTTTGTGTTTCCCTCTAAACTGCCTTACATCACTTTGGGGAATGGAACATACCATCTAGAGGCCTGACAGATGCTAATCAAATCCTTGTCCAGACAAGCATAAAATTGAGAAGGTGATAAGGGCTATGAAGCCAAGAGGAGAAGATAACCCAGTCAAGAAGATCAAGGACACCTGCAGATGAGGAGCAGATTGGGGAGGAGGGAGGGAAGGGCCCTCCAGGCTGAGGGAACAGCAGGTGCAAACAGGGCGGGAACTTAAGCAGCTCCTGCCCTAGAAATAAAAACCACCAGGTAATAAGAGAGATACTCAGGAGGAGACCCTGATCTAGGATAGGGGTCAGCAAATGTTTTCTGTAAAGGGCCAGGTAAGAAATATTTTAGGCTTTGTAGTTGAATGGTCTCCCTGGAAACTATTTATCTTTGCCCTTGTAGGGCAAAGCAGCCACAGACAATATGGAAATGAATGCGCATGCCTGTGTGTTAATAAAACTTTATTCATAGACACTGAAATTTGAATTTCATATAATGTCCACATGCCATAAAATATCATTCTTTTGATTTCCCCCCCCCCACCATCTCCATCATTTTTAGCTTGAAGTGTTGTTCAAAAACAGGCGGTGGGCCAGACTTGTCCCACAAGCCTTAGTTTGCCAACCTTTCACAGAGAGCTCTCGAAAGTGTCTTCATGCTAGTCTGGTCTTTCTGCCTTGCAGTTCCCTTGTTATCCCCAGGCCTGCAGTAAGTCTTGTTACAAATTGCCATCTGGTCTTAGCAGTGCTCTGGGGCATGGAAAGATGGGCCTGTGGGTCCCAATAGTCAGGAGATGGCCAGAAGCAGCCTGTTACAAACCAGAGCCCCAGTTTGGAAGGAGCCCCAGGGCCCACAGGGAAGGATTTGCAGCACTTAGGAGCTCTCTTTGGGAATTCCCAGGAATAGGTAGGATGAGGGAGCAAGTAAAGATTTCCTGGGTAAAGCAAATAGGAACTCCAACTATGGCCATGTGAGCATCTGAGAGAAACACAGAATCCAAGCCCAGAACCTCAGGGACATCTCGCCCCTCTCCCTCCCTTCTCTCATTTTCTTCCCTGCCTTGTTCCAAAAGGGATTTGAGGCAGCTTATAAGAAGACCTATAATTCATCAGGAAGGGTTATCAGAAGATAAAAAAGAGACCTCATCCAAGGGTGAGGCTCCTTCAAGACCATAGCCCAAACTGCCCTGCATATGTGATTCAGAGTTTTCTAGAAGCCACAGTAAAAATGAAAATCTGGTTATACAGCCGAACTCAGGGTGTCCCCGACAAAATATGAGCCGATTGTTCAGGTGTCAGGGCTGACGTCCCCAAAATATCCTCAAGTTGGACACAAGGGTGATTTTGACAAGGCAGTTTCTCCATCACCCTCATCATCGTCCAGTGCATGTTACTCCTTGCAATTCAGTCAAGACAACTAATTACAGGTTAATGAATAGTAACCTCTATAGTAGGTCATGTGAGTTAATTCTACAGAGTCTGTCATACCACAGTCTTGGGAAGGCACTGTGTGCCTGTTGTGTTAATCTAGCCAGTGTTAGACTTTAGACCTTCTATTTTGGCAAGGATGCGGAGAAAGGGGAACATTCTTGCACTGTTGGTGGGAATGGAAACTGGTGCAGCCACTCTGGAGAACAGTATGGAGGCTCAACAAAAAGTTAAAAATAGAACTACCCTATGATCCAGCAATTGTACTACTAGGTATTTACCCAAAGGATCCAAAAATACAGATTTGAAGGGTTACATGCAACCGATGTTTATAGCGGCATTATCAACAATAGCCAAACTATGGAAAGAGCCCAACTGATGAATGGATAAAGAAGATGTGGCGTATAGATATTCAATGGAATATTACTCAGCCATCAAAAAAATGAAATCTTGTCATTTGCAACAATGTGGATGGAGCTAGAGTGTATTATGCTAAGTGAAATAGAGAAAGACAAATACCATATGATCTCGCTCATATGTGGAATTTAAGAAAGAAAACAGATGAACATATGGGAAGGGGGGGAAGAAAAGGAGAGAGGGAAATAAACCATAAGAGACTCTTAATGACAGAGAACAAACTGAAGGCTGATGGAAAGAGGTGGGTGGGGGATGGGGTGTATGGGGGATGGGCACCTGTTGTGATGAGCACTGGGTGTTGTATGTACGTGATGAATCACTGAATTCTATTCCAGAAACCAATATTGCACTGTATGTTAACTAACTAAAATTTAAATAAAAAAAAAAGAGATGTTAGACCTTCTAGAGCAAGGGGTCTGCCATCTGTCCCCATGGCCCAAATCCAGCCCACAGCCTGTTTTTGTAAATAAAGTTTTATTGGCACTCAGCCATGCCCATTCCTTAATGTATTGTCTGTGGCTGCTTTTGAGCTATAGTAGTGGAGTTGAGTAGATACAACAGACGATCTGGCTCAAAGATCCTAAAATAATTACCATCTGGTTCTTTATAGCAAAAGCATGCAATTCTGCTCTAGAAGAAGGGAAGGGCCACATGCCCTTCAGGTCAGCCTTCCATAAAGACTGTTCTCAGCCAAATTCCCAATAGATGTGGTGCAGCAGTGAGGTTAAGATTATACTTCCTGGCAAGTACCTGGCGTGCACTGCTCGGCACTGACAGTTATAAATGGAACCACATGCCTGAGCCAATGTTGTGGGTTGACCTTAAGAATCCTGACAAGGACAGGTGCTTGCATAGGAAACCTCTGCTCTGCTGAGAAGTGCCAAGTTCATCCTTAAAAAATAACTTAGCATCCCACTCAGCACAGATCGATGAGCATTGTAGAGCTCACATCTGTTTCACCGAGGATGGCCACACTAATTTTAGCCCGGAAATTTCTGAAGGTCCACACACCCAAACTCAATGTCTCAACACAGCCCTGGTAGACAGCTCAGCATGGAGGTATGTGCTTCCCCGTGAAGGGTCACAGTGTCCTTGAGGTCCTGCCCTTGAGCCCGTTGGCCTGTTTTAGTTCACTGGCAGCTACAGTGAGCAATTTCTCTGCACACAGACACCTCCTCTCTGCAGATGCCTGCCTCTCTGCTTCTTGGCCACCCCAGAGCTTACTCCAGAGGTTGTTCAGCCTATCCCCAGGGAAACCTACAAGGACTGGGGATTTAAGGCCTCCAGGGTAGACCCCACCAAAAGAAATGATAGTCAGTGGATAAATAGTCCAGCTTGCCCACTCCTCAGTAGAATGATTTCAAGGCTGGTCCATGGAATTCTAACGGGGACCCCTGATGGGACTGAGTCCCAGCTGCCACAGTTTCTGGGTTTTCTCCCTTTGCAGCTCATGTTCCCCACTCCCTTACCTGTGTTTCCCAGTATTAGCTCCTGGATAAACTCCTGCCTCCAATGCCTGGCTCAGCATCCATGTTTGGGGGGCCCCAATGAGCCAGGTGCCCTCCAAAGACAGACTATTTACGAATTATACAATGAATGCATCAACTCACTTGACCTACTCTAGGGGAGTATTCATTAGCTTGTTAAAAGCTGAACAATATCCACAGAAGTTAATAGCATTGGCTTAAAACAAAAAAGTTTTAGTGCTACCCTGAAATGTTCTGGAAAGAATTATAGGGAGGGGCCAATTGTCTGTTAAGACCACTTGAAGATCTCAATGGCAACACCATGCCCTGCATATTAAAAAAAAATAATCTTCTCTGAACAATGTCTATAATGGCCCTTGCCATATTGTATTACATTTTCCTGAATAAATCTCTCTCTCCTGCACGTGGTGAGTTGTAGGAGGGGACATAGGAGACACCCCTCTTTATCAACTATTAACAGGGTTAACAGTCTTCCAAAATATCAGCCTTCTGAAATGGTCTGTTTGCTCCTCTTGGCATGTCCAAGGGGGAAAAGTTTTATAAATCAAAAAGAGGAAATCAGGCTAAGATAGGTCTGGGAGCTCCATCAGAGCTGGAATGCCAGTGAGACTGCAGTTTAAGGTATATTTTGTAAGTCTGACTTCCTTTCTCTGGTAGATGGACGCAGTAATAACCTGACTGCTTGCCCATTGAGTGTCCATGCTCAGCTCTGTAACCTTCCAGAACCCTCCCACCCAGCCTCTGGGTTTGGCCAGGTGCCTTGTTTGGCCAATGAGAAGTTGGCAGACTTGATGTATGCAGAGGCTTGAAAAAGTGCTTTGCATTTCTGCTTGCCTTTGTACCTCTTCCTTGCCATGACAACATGCCTGGGCTAGCCTGCTAGAGTACAAAAAATACCTAAAGCAGAGCAACGTCCCCAGCATTCCAGCCGGCGCCCTCCCAGACCAGCCAAGAGTTAGCCAATGCTCGGGCACATGAGCGAGCCCAGCCAAGGCCAGCAAAACCACTCTGATGACCTGCAGACCCATGAGCTACAGAAGTGCTAATTGTCTTAAGCCACTGGGGGTTGGGGGGCTATTCATTACACAACACTAGTGTGGCAATAAGTAACTAATACATCTTCCTTGTCTGAAAATCATATTAAAGACAAGTTTCCTGTGCCGTAGGCTTTGCAATCAAACATTACCACAATCCATGGAGCATGACAAAGTAAACACAGAATGCCCCTTCCATGAAAGCTAAACCTCCACTGACATACCTCTAAAATGGATATAACAGTATCGGAAAGAATCCCAGTTCTGGAGCCTCTGAGCCACCAGGAAATGTTGCTGTCCACATCCTCCCTGCCAGGAGCTAGTCTCCTTTGATAGATGATTTCAACCACTTAGTCATTTCTGCTGCAAGCATCGAAGGAATATTTCCCATACAAAACCTAGATAACAGGACCAAACTTAGACATGCATAAACAGAGAGCACGTGTCAGATTCTGGTGCAATATGAGCAAGGTATAAAAAGGGGGTGAAGAAGGACTAAAAGAAGACAATAGAAGGAATCTCTAAGTGGGTGGTGACTCGGGACACTTTGCAGAAGAGGTGACAGTGTGACTGATCCAGTGTGAAAGTGGTTAGGGAACGCTGAGGCGTCCCAGCCATCTGCCTCCACACGATCACACCTCTACAGAATGGTCCCAGAGGCATGGGCATATTTTAGGAGGAGGACACTTAGCCATCCTGAATGTCTTCTGAATCAAGTCGAGAATGGAAACAAGGAAAATGATGGTGGGGGTGTAGGTGTGGCATGCAGGGAGCAAGTTTTTCCTGGCTTTTCTCATTGCTGGCTTATTTCTCCCAAGAGTCAGTCCTGCTGGACACAGCAGTGAGCCATCAACCAGAAGGTGAAATGCTCAAGACACAAAGGGCTGTGCAGGTGACGGGACCCACAGACTCTCCTGCAGCCAAGTTTTCAGTGAGACCTCCCTCTTCGCAACCTCTTTGGATGTCAACATGGTTTGAAAAATCCATAAATCCCTTTTTTTCCAAGGCAATACTACTTCCTTCCTGCTTCCCCCTCCCCAATGGGCCTCTCGCACAAATCTTGCTTCCCTTGATTTTAAACAATGTTTTAAAAAATTATAAAAGTAATGATATTTGTGGAAGAAAATAACAGAGTCTTATGGAAAAGTACAAAGAAAAAATGAAAACTGCCCACTGTTTCAGCACCCAAGCCAAATCACTGTTACCATTCTGGTGGATTTCCTTCCAGTCTTTTCTAGGCATAGTTGTGTGGGATTCTTGCACCTATATGGTCGTGCTATGTGTTTAATTTTGGATCTAGCTCTTGTCCCTTAATGTTACAGCTTTCAGATTGAGTTTCATGATCCGGGTGGCTGGCGTGCCATGTGAGGTCATATGAGGCATAAGTCTGAGTTTGTTACCACATAAAATTTCATCAAAAACATTCTTCATGGCATTTTGTGTCCATCATAAGCAGCTTTTAAATGACAATGGAATAATCTGTGGAATAGATATCTCAAATAAGTAATGGTTCTGTGAATCTATGTGTACGGGGAATCTTTACTTAGAAAGATTTATATTAGGGAATGATACAACAGGCCTGCTCTTAGGATTGTTATATTGTGAGGACTGAATGAGACATATATAAAATGCTACAGTAACACAGAGTAGAACCTCAGT
The DNA here is from genome assembly GCF_009762305.2 of Zalophus californianus. Taxonomy (NCBI): domain Eukaryota; kingdom Metazoa; phylum Chordata; class Mammalia; order Carnivora; family Otariidae; genus Zalophus; species Zalophus californianus. The sequence continues at coordinate 5,969,760 of NC_045608.1, forward strand.
AAAAGTGAACTATTGTGAGTGGGAATGTTACCGTAATTACTGTTAGCCTCACCACTGCTCTGATACCCCACTGCTAAATTGTTTCCAGAGTTTATACCAAACACACACTTCCACTAGAATCTCCTTCCTGACAACAGCATTGCATACTATTTTATTTTCTTCTCTGCTGATTTGATGGGGGGACATATTATTTTAATTTGCATTTCTTTGAATCCAATTCAGGTTGACCTTTTAAAAGGTGTATTTTTCCGTATTTTCCACGGTTTATGTTTGTCTCCTTGGTCAGGTAGCTGTTTATATTCTTGGCCCACAGAATTCCATGAGGAGGCCTTGGTGCATCTCTAACTCATCTTCGTGAATTCACTGAAATAGTCCTGAAATGAGTTCACCTGTTCTTTGTCAGGCAGATTGGGAGGCCCGGGGCGGGGGGGGGGGGGGGGGGGGGGGCTGTGCTCCCAGAGTTTACAGACAGGAGGATAAACAGACATTCGATGGCACCTTTGCAACTTGTCACTGGTTGTAGATGCTTCCAGAGGGGTCCATCAGGGGGATCTCCCTAGTCTGGGGGATGGAGCAAGGCTGCTGAGAAGGGGATGGTGGCCTGAGAGATGTTAGGAGGGAGACAGAAGGAAAGGTAGGGGCGCTGAGAGCCCAAGCCAGAAAATTGGCTCTGTCTTTGACAAAGAAGAGTTTTGTTACAGCCATCACACAAACATGTTGCTACAAAATACGTAAAAGTGCTCCAGATTCTTAGGTAGCTAGGCATCTGAAAGAAATATACTAGTAATAATAATAATGATAATAATTTTTAAAATCTGGCTCTTTCTCTGAGTCGCATGTAACCTCGTGAGTTCTGTCCATGCAAAGACTGATGCTCCCGGGAGGCATAGTCCTCTGCTACTCAGATGTCCTTGCTCTGCTTTCTCTCCATCCCTCTTTAATTGTTTCAGTCAAGATAGCATTCCCTTGTGCTTCCAAAGTTCCCAGAAATGCAGCTTTTTCCTTCTATGTTACACCTAACGGTCTATGTTAAGATTGCCCCCTGACTGGAAACCAGCTCAGCTGGGACTTCTAGGAAGGAAGGAGCTGCCATTGGCTGCAGGAAAGGCACGGGCTTTTGGTTCAGCACACCAAGCCAAAACCTCATTTTCTAGCTCAAAACATTCAAGGTTTTTTTTTCAAAATATGCAATGCAAATTCTGTGCATTATTAGATTTCAAATAAACAATGTTAGGTGTTCCCCACTGTTGACAAGACCCTGGGACATCCAAGGGTTCCCTCCTGAAACCATCCCCAAGTCTCCTGGAATGTTTAATTAACCTAAGAAAAGAATCCAAAGACAAACTTCCCACCGGGGAAAACACAGTTTCCAAAAGGGAACAGGGTGATAGAAAACTAGGAGAGCTGGGAGAGAGGTCCCAAACTCTTCTGCCCTGGGTAGCTTCCCTTCCCACACAGACCCAGGTTCATTGCTCTGCAAAAGCGCTCTGGAAGTGGGGAGGGGGGGTGAGACAGGACCCCTCATCCTAAAAATGGTAGTGACAACACTGGGTGATGGAAAAGGAAAGGTTCAGAGGAGAGGGAAGGGCTTTTCCTGGGTCGGGTTTGTAACCAAAAGGAGCTCTCCAGGCAAGGACGTCAGGGTGAGAGACTGTCCCAGCACCCATCCATCTGCAGCCGCCCCCCGCCCCAAACCCAGCGGTGTTGTGTGACCTTCTCCACTCCTCACACCTTGTGGCCTGCCTGTTACCAATTAAACTACTCGAGGGCAGAAGTCCTGGGGTTGTCCTCAGAATGGGAGACCAAATCAAGTCCCCTCTTCTACCAGCCGTGGACAAGGCAGAAATTAAACCCTGGTCTCATGACTGGCAATGCAAAGCCTGAATGTTTTCGGGAACCACCAAATGGTGGAGTGAAAGTTGATTAGTGAGTTACATGGGAGAAGGGCTTCCTGTCCCTGTTTGCTCAGAGCCCTCCTTACACAGCACAATCAATAAGTCCAAAGAATGTTTCCAGCTCCAAATATGTAACGGTACTAAATGCTCAGGGGCACAGTGAAGAAACAAGAACATTGCTTAGCCTGCCAAGAGTCCACCGTTGATTTAAAGATGTGTCTGCAACTATCCCCTCAAAAAGTCAATGTCAGGGGGGAACGGGGGTGTGGGGGGCTAGATTAAAAGAAACATACAACCAAATACAATGAGGGAAACTTCCTTGGTCCCTGGTTTTAAGGGAAAAAAAGACAAGAAAGATATTGTGTGAACAACTGGAGAAATTTTAATCTTAGGTGATATTAGGGAGTTCTTGTTACTTTTCATTGGATGTGATGAATGACAGTTTTGTGGTTTCATAAGATAAAGTTGTTCTTTGTTGGAGACGAACGTTGGAGAAGTATTTAGGGGTGAAGGGTCATGATGTCTGTAACTCACTTTCAAGTTGCTTTCAATGGTTGGGCAATAATACACATACTGGATCTGGAGATCAGTAGATCGATAGATAGATGACAGAACAAATATGGCAAAATGCTAACAATTGCTAAATCTAGCTGGTAGATATATGGAGCTCAACTCAATGTTTTGTAATAAAAAAGTGTTATCTGACTCAGAGATTGACCTGTGTGTGTGTATATATATATACACACACACACACACACACACACACACACACACACACACACACACACACACACACAATTCTGTTTCCTGCAAGGAAAACTACTAATAACATCTAACACAAGACTTATCAGGGGTCATGCTATCCAAGTGCTAAAGTCACAATGTGAGCCAGTCTATCTGATTTCTCTTTTCAGGGAAACAAAGGTCTATTGTTAAAGGTGTATCATAGCAACTGTGATCAGTGCTTTATTATTTTAAGCATTTTCACATACATTCTATCATTAGATCAGCGGCTGGCAAATTTTTTTCTGTAAAGGGACAGATAGTAAATGGCTCTGTGGGACAAACAGTCTCCGTCACAACTATTCAACTCTGTCCTTGTGGTGTGAGAACAGCCACGGGTTATGTGTTAATGAAACTGCATCCACGAAACAGGGGGCAGGCTGGATTTGGCCCAAGGACCACCCCTGGCCAACCCCCAATTTAGATCCTCTCAATGATGGGTAGGTACTATTTTTAACCCCACTTTACAGAGGAGGAAACCAAGGGTCAGTGAGGTTGACACTGTTCAGTTAAGTAGTAAAATCAGCAACAAACGCGGATGTTCAGACTCCAACACTCACGTTCTGTTTCTACCTATCACATTTCCACATCTGTGTCCTGAAAGTAAAAGGTGAAAGACAGAGTAGAAAAAAGGCAGGGAACTCTCTGTGAACAGGATCCCATTTGTTCTCAGGGACTTCCCTTTCCTCAGGATAGCAGGGGCTCTAGGTATTCCTGCCAATGGAAGAAAAGGCTAGACATGCTTTTCTCTAGGGCCACAGCTATGGAAGGATGAAAGACCCAGTCCTTTGAAAAATGTCCACCAAGGAAAAGAGACAGCCTCATGATGAAAAAGGAATCAATACACGAGCTTCCAACTTCAAAACTGGTATAAGAACTTGCCTCAATCTTGACATCTAAACGTTTTAGTTAAGCTTTCTATTTTGAAATAATTGTAGATTCGCAAGCATTAGAACGAATGCAGAGATCTCCTGTGCCCTTTATCCAGTTCCCCTGCGGTCATTTCTTGCAAAGTGATAGTACCATATCACAACCAGGATGTTGACATTGATGCAGTCAACACACAGAATCTTTCCAACACCCAAGGACCCCCTGCTCACCACTCTTCCCTCCCACCCCTATCCCCTCCTTCACCTCGGGGAACCACCAGCCTCTTCTCTGTCTCTATAATTCCACCCCTGCAACCATGTTCTGCAAATGGAATCATACGGTACGCAAACTCAGTGTAGTTCTCTTGTGGTTCAGCCAGCTTGTTCCAGGCATCAGTGTTCCTTCTTATTGCTGGGGAGTATTTCAGGTTCTACCCGGAGCCACTCCCAAGCAGCTTTCGACACCACCTCGTTATCAGCCTCCTTAGGGATAACTTCCTCTGCATCTTCTGCCCACACGGCCAACCCCCCCCCCACCTGCCACATAAAAGAAGCAACAATTGCAACACTATCTTCTTCCTTCTCCCTCTCTCTTCTCTTCAACATCTCCTGTCCCCCTGAGAACATCCTTGAACCTTCTCTATCCAGAAATCACATCTCTTGACCCAGATTTCCTGTCAAGTGAATAGTCTGGCATACAATATCTCCAGAAGGGTGATAAAAACATGGACGTGTTGGTTGCCTCTAGAAAGGGTTGGGGGGTTGGGAACAGGGGAGGGGCAGAGACTGACTCTGTGCTGTATTGGGGGAAAATGATGACCTCTTGAACTGTGTATCTATTCAAAGTGTAGCGTTCCACACTCCCTGCACTTCACTGCTAAGCAGCCCCCCTGGGAGATATTTTCTTTAAAAATATGATTTTTTTCGGGTCACCTGGGTGGATCAGTCAGTCAAGCATGTGCCTTGGGCTCAGGTCATGATCCCAGGGTCCTGGCATTGAGCCTGCTTTTCCCTCTCCCTCTGCTCCTCCCCCTGCTTGTACTCTCTCTTTCTCAAATAAATAAATAAAAATCTTTAAAAAAAAATATGACTTTTTTTCATGTGCCACATACTGTTCTCTTCTTAACTGAGCCCCAGTTTATTTGATCAAATCCCAGGTGTTTGATGTTTTCTCTGTTCCCAAATTGTTGACACTAAGAAGAATGTCCTAACCACCTTCTTTGTACTCGGATCATTGACCACATCTCTGATTATTCCCTTAGAAGTTGCTGAGAGTGACCCACCAGACAGACTTCTCAAAGTGAACTCCTGGATCAAAGAGGCTCCACCTCCGGCCCCAAGTGCTCCCTGCAGAAGGTATGAACGTAGAGGCCGAGGGGTGCCCTTCCCCACACCACTTCCCAGCTTGGCATGTTTCCAATCCTTGCTCCGTTATTAAATCAAAACATGTTACCTCCTGCTGCTCACTTACATTTCTTTGATTATTGCTGAGGCTGACAATGTGTTCAGTTTTTCATTTGCAATTATTTATTGCCCAATTACATCTTCTCTTCCCTGAGTTGTCGGCCCAGAGTCTTTGCTCATTTTTCTTTAAGGATCCCCGTCTCATTCTTACTAGTTAGTGTGAGTAGTCTGTGGATTGAAGGACGTGACTCTAATATATTTGGACATGTATTTGTTTTCATAGTTCATCTTTGGCTTTTCGTTTTCCATAGGGAAAAAATACATATGTGTGTGGAAATTAAAAAAATTTTAAGGGGTCAATTTATGAATTTCTTTCCTCAGGGATTTTTTTTTCTATTGTTTTTATACTTGGAAAGGAAGAACTTATCCAGAGAGCACCCAAGCAGCAGCATCCATATGCTCTTCTAAATTTATCCATGATTTTACTCATGGATAACTTTACGTTACGTATTTCCTTCATGCAACTGAAATTTATTTGGAATACAGGATGAAGTGAGACTCTTGACTGATTTTTTTTTAAAGGGTCATATTTTCCCCTAAATGATTTATTAGCTACTTATTAACCAAGCTATTCCTCCGATCATGTGGGGGTGTTTCCTCTCATGCAATTAAACATATTAAGTTTATACTGAGAATATATTTTTGAGCTCTCTGTTCTGTCCCTTGATCTGCTGGTTTATTCTTGATTTAATGCCATTCTCTTTCACCATTATAGCTTTCTAATATGTTCAGTTTGGTAGGGTAGGTCCCCTCCACGACTCACTCTTGTTATCAAAAATTCCCAGTCACACTTAACGATTTATTCTTCCTAATCAGGTTCAGAATCATTTTGTCAAGTTCCTCAAGTTCTCATAGAATGGTAAGTTCCATGCATTCTACCTCTGCAACCTCTTTTCTATCCATGCATTGACTTTTGTTTCTGCTGTACCCTCCCTAGATTTGTGCATTGCTTTCCTGGTAAATACTTGATTTTTCTCCCAGTGAACTTAGGAGTTGGTGCACTCAGGACATCTGGAGGCCCCCCGGTGAGGAAGTCAGTGGGTCCTTACACAACAGCAGGTTAAACTCAAGCTGCACAATCAGTACGCTGCACACCAACGTGGCAAAATCTATCATTGCTCTGAAATGTCTGGTGTCCCTCCCTGAGGGAGGACTGTACTTTCTGGCCCTGTTGAGGACAGCCTTGGCCACATGACTTGCTTTGGCCAACTGTCCTCATGTCAGAGCGATAATGTGTCACTTCCTGAGCCAACTCGATGAAGCATCTCCTGACCCCCAGCCCCCCAAAAAGAATGCCATCTCCCCCTCTTCGCACTCTGTGCGTGCTGGTGACTGTGACAGGCTGGGTTTCCAGTTGCAGCCATTGTGAATCTGTCACCCACCCACTAATCAGATGCAAGTCTCTTGAGGGCACAGACGGTGGCTATGTCACCTTAGTATTCCTCATGGTATCTGCTCCAACTCATATGCGGCAGGCGGTCAACATATTTATCTGTTGAATCGAGGAAGGCAAACAAACCACTGGTTTGAACTTATAAAGCAGAAGTTAGGATGTCCGTTTTCCATTCCCTCTCTCTCAGGCCACCCTGAGACCAATTCTCATTCTAAAAATAATCACGATGGTTTGTAAAGAGAAGATTTCCATGTGCCTATAAAACCCCATCATTGACATTTATACCTATGTTCTATTTCTATCCAAAATTCATTATATTTTTCCACTCTTTACTCCCAGCGAATGGAAAATGGATTGTAAAAATAGGCCGATGACTTACAGGAAACTTCTCCATCCCAGAAAAAAACAGAGAGGGACTCTTCAGAGGAAGCGGATAACCCTGTTCTCCTGCGTGTTGAAGAGCCAAGGACCTGCGTTTGGAATGTGTTGTACTTGGCCGCCCCCTTGCGACGCTCTCCGTGAAGATAATGTCACCAGCCTTGTTTTGGAGACAGAGACATAGAGGCTTTGAAGAAACAGCCTTCACAGGAAATACCTCCTGAAGTTGTCTGCACAGGAAATATGTACAAAAGGAGAGGATGACATAGAATGTGGACAGATCTGTTTTATTCTCGATTGATGCATCCCGGGAATATTTTCCGTCGTATTTCCTGGGTCAGCGTGGGAGGTGGGGTGCTCTCCCCCCTCCCTCCTCTGTAACCTGCCTTTGTTTTTTGGAGAGAAGCGTTTTTACTCACGGCTACTCTCTTCGCAGCAAGCTCTCCCTCTACTCGCACCTCTAAGCCGAAGACTTGTCTCCCCTTGGCCTCCCGGAACTGGGGACAGTGACTTTTAGGGCTGGGATGGACTACGCCATAGTGTACCCGACTCTTCTGGAGGGCGGGCATCCATAGTGTACCCGACTCTCCTGGAGGGCGGGCATCCTGGCAATCTCTCTCCTCTCCTATTTCAGATCTTCCCTTAAGGATTCTCAATGAAAAAGCAAGACTGCAGAATCCACTCCATGAACGGGCTTCCAACCAGAGATGGGAGAGGGCATCTCTGACCTGAGATGTGCTATCTAACCTGGAGTCCAGTATTTACCTGATGCAGGACACCTCAGAGCAGTGGGATGGCTGCAGGGCCCCCGACACTGGGAGGTAACCCCGGGGGCCACCCACATGCATTTCTCTGCTGTCCCTTCTGCTTCCCTCTGTTCCCACGTCTCATCTCCTCTTGCACCATCAGTAAGGTAGGGCAAATATTTTTCCCCTTGAAAAGAACCCAAGTCCACGGGAGGTGAATCATATGCCAAAGCCTACCCATTGCGTTAGAGCGGGGCTGATATTCAGCCTTCCACATGTACCTATTTGGTCTTCATCCCTGTTCCTGGCACAGGGCTCCTGAAACCCCTGGAATTTCTTAAGTGATGAGAGCCATAAAGGTGACTTTTGTTATGTTAATGAGGTGACTTTGGGAAAGAACCTGAGGCTGGGGCTGGTTACCAGGGGAAGCAGCCATGTGATTGGAAGGTTGGAACTTCCAGCCCCACCTCCCAAACCTCCAGGGAGGAGGGGGGCGCTACAGGTTGAATCAATTGAATCAATCATGCCTGTGTAGTGAAGCCTCCAGAAAAACCCAGAAGGTCAGCGTTCGGGGTTGGGAGGGCACACAGGTTGGTGAACACACGGAGAGGCAGGGAGAGTAGGTGCCCGGAGAGCATGGAGGCCCTACGCACCTTGCCCTGTGCTGGTCCTGAATTATATCCTATGTAGTAAACCTGAGATCTAGTGAGAAAAATGTTTCTCTGAGAGCTGTGAGCTGCTCTAGCAAATTACTCAAACCCAATGAGGGGATCATTGGAATCTCCAGTCTATAGCCAGGGGCCCAGACCACAGGTGACAATCTGGCCTTGTGACTGGCATCTGAAGGGGGGGGGCAGTCTTGTGGGATGGAGCCCCTGACCCGTGGTTCCTGATGCTCTCTCCTGGTAGACAGTGTCAGAGTGGAGTTCGACTGCAGGACACCCAGCTGGTGTCTTTACCCACCACTCATGATTCATCTCGGGACTGGACAGCCGCCAACCTCACAAAATCGAGATTTGGGGATTAGCAAGGAGGAAGAAAGAATGGCTGTTAACGAGGCAACTTTGACCGGAGAATGGGTTTGGGCTCTCACATAGTGTCAGGGATAGGAGCTTATACAGTTTCCTCGAGACGCTTAGGCCGGCGTCCCGGGGAATGATGGAAGGATGTTCCCCTGACCTCCAGGCTCTTCAGAGGAGGCCCATCGCTGTTGTGGATGAAAGGGATGAGGCCAAGGGCTCGGGAAGCACCGAAGGTTCAGAAATCACATGAAAGGTCTGCATTACCACACGGGGAAAGAGCCAGAAAGGACAGGAATGGAAGTCTGGCTCTGCCTGACCCTTTGGCCTCATACGAACTTCTAAAACAGAAGATGAAGAGCAGAGATTTTTAAAAGGAAAAGCAATTCAGGTGCGAGCTGGTGAGGACACTCATTTCACACAGCTTTTCTCCAGAACAGCCGGCCGCCTGCACACGTTTGCACACGGAGCAGCCCGGGTCTCTGCCCGAGGCTTTCACGTTTGCTCAGTCGCACACACAAAAGGGGGAGGGGGGCACACGGCCGCCAGTGGGGAATAGAAACACAAAGACAGGCCTTTTCCTCTGCCTACTGACATCTTTTGGGGGGGACCCTGGTCTACAAAAAAATAATAATTTCCATTTTGGAAACCAGCCAGTCTGCTCTTGTGTTCACTCACTTCCACGAGCCCGAATCCCAAGGTGGGCTCACCGCCTCCCAGCCCATAAAATGCCAAATCAGCAAAACCTCTGAGCTCTCGGTTTTTCCATCTGGAAAGCAGGAGAGAATGCATCCCCGCTCTCCCACCCTACCTGGGTGTGCCGAGGAGAATAAATGAGGCCGCCTGCAAGCCAGGAATTCTTCTCCACACCCTGCCCTCCCTTACAAACGCCTCCACGGTCCCCCCTGCAACAGGGCCTCCCAGCAGTTCCAACCATGTGTCCAGAGGAGGTAAACTGATTGGCACTGTATCACCGGGATCCTCCGGGAAGCAGACCTGAGACGGAGTTGGGAGGCAAGAGGTTTGCCGGGGGCGATGCCGTGCAGCGTCAGGGGAGAGGCAGCAGGGCTGGGCCAGAGCTCAGAGGCCCATGGGGATGGGAGGCCTCCGCCAACCCCGCCGCGGCCCCTCGGCCACGGGGTCCCGTGCCGGGCAGAGATGACCAGGCCCTCGCATCCCTGCAGCGCTTCCACTGGCAGCGGGCTTCCTCTGCTCGAGAGCTGGGATGGAGGCTGGAGGCACGTGTTGCAGCTGGATGCTGTCAGATCACTGTCCCCCCTGCAGCTGAACAAGGACTTCCTTAAAGGGAGGTCTGAGCGTGCACCTCCACCATCACGATGTGTGTCTGTGTGTGTCTGTGTCTGTGTGTCGGTGTGTGTGTGTCTGTGTGTCTGTGTGTACATACACAACACGTGAGCTGGTGTGGTATATATCGTGTGCCCTAAAAATACATCACAAATTAAAATTTCATGATGTGACACAAACTACAGTAACAGGCGTCTGCACGTTTCCCTTCTGCTCCTCCACCGACTGTCCAGCCCTGCGTCCACTCTCAAGACTGCTGCTCTAGGACACAGACACCCTTGCACACGTGGCTTGTCATGGATGCCCCCCCATCTCTTGCCTGGGCTGTGCTGGTTTCCCCTGGACCACAGGAGCGACAGGGCTGGGAGAAGGGACACAGCGAAGGGGCGCTTATTCTGTCCTTGCATTGGGTTGTCAAAAACTTGAGATCCACCGGGGAAGCCACATCACGTCCATGTTCACAACATAAATTCACAAAGGTCCAAACCAAACGTAACCACATGGGGAGCTGTGCACCTCTCAGTCCTATGGTGAAGGAGCCAGCAGGAGACAAGGTCCTCCAGACGCTAACAGGAGAGGAACAGACACCTTGATAAAGCATCTCCAATATCACTCCACAGTTAGAGCCTTCACCCGTGTGTTGAGAATCCCCAAGATGCAATCCGCTCCGGGAGGACACAGGAAAGGTTGCACACTCCCCCTTCCTTTCACGCTCAGATACAACTTCTGTCTCGGGGCTTAAAAAAGAGGCTAGCTTGTCGCTCCTGGAGTTCCTCAGTCCCTGGGACCCAACCAGCACCCATGGCCCCCTCCAGCACAATGTTGTATCATTGCACACAACACCACACTCGTTGTCGCCAGACGCCGAGCCCCACCCAGAGCAGCGATTTTGTTCATTTCTCTTTGCACAGAAGCTACAGCAAGTCCTGGCTTCAAATATTGGTGGGATTCAGTCTGCTCTTCTCCTAATATTTAAGTTTCATTGAGAGCAGAATCTGCTGCTTCCACCCTGCAAACCCCACATTTGGTCACATCCGATTACACTGCTCCCTTGAGATGTCAATCAGCCAGTCTTGCCTTTGAATTGAGGCTAAATGTGTTTATAAAAAACTAAGTCAATAAAAAGGTGTTAATACCTCATTAGTAGTTACCTATGATCATGATGTATATTACGATGGACGCAACAAGTTGGGGAAAACCACTCCTAAGAATTCTCTATTACCGTTTGAAGGACCACACCTGCAACTCTCAGCTAACACCCTCAGCTGAATCAAAGTTCCCTCCCAGGAACACGAGCCTACACTTCCCTGCCCCACCAGGAGCAAACAAAATCTGGTTCGCGGCATTCACCTTCGTTTTCCATTACAGTCCCCCCAGGAAACTGTCCTGTGGGTGAAGGGGTTTTCCAAACAGAGGATAAGGTCACTCAATCCTACCGCGGGCGCACTCAGTGCCAAACCACAGGGCCGCTGAGCCTCAGCGCGGGGCACCGGACCATAGCTGATTGCCTGTGACCGTGAGCTCCACGGCCCAGCCGGCCAGCCTGTTTCTGAGTTAATTCTGTCTCTGCAAGGATTGTGTTGAAGGTGGAACTTGTTTCCTCGTCTGCTTCTAATATCCAGGGGCTTGTATACACGGGGGAAATGGGTTTTAAAGGTGGGACAATCCCGTAGAAGAGAAGCATGAAGAGTCTTTGGCATTTTCTTGGATCAAGTAAGCGCTAACTCATTCTTAATCACACGATACAAGGAGTTTAGGGACACACAGGAACTTCATGGGCAAGTCGGAAAAACGCTTTTCCTCTTAATTCACGAGGCAGGGTTAGCTGGGCTGGACTTCCAACTTACACGAGCAAACTTGGGTCGAAGACAGTGTCAGCCAGGAGCGGGGGTGGTGACTGAGTGGGTGCCAGGCACCTGCTTGTCAAGCCCTGCGAGGTTGCACCGTTCTCAGCCCCTTTATATAATGAGACAAAGGGAAGGCACTGTGCCACAAAGAGAGGGTGCTGGATTCAAAGTCCAGAGCCATGTGATTAACTACCCCTTGGTAATGAAAGGGGAGTTTAAGGGAGAATGGGAAGAGAAGAAAAATACAAATTTATAAAACTATAAATGTTATAAAAAGAAAAATATAAATATTATAAAATATAAATTATAAAAACATAAATACTTTATGAAAACAGAAGCTTAAGGCTCAGTGTTTATGTAAATCAGTGTGTGTGTGTGTGTGTGTGTGTGTGTGTGTGTGTGTGTGTGTAGGATCAGCCTCTTACTGAGAGCCTGGTCGCGACCAAAGATACCACCTTATTTCAATAGACCGAGACTACTTCATGTTTTCATTTGATTTTATAAATCTATTTTGAACCACTCATACCATCTCTTCCAGCCAAAGTAAAAACAAAAGAACACTTAGATCCTTTCTTCAACTGCCACTTCGTTTACTGCTGTAAATCACACAAACTTTTCCCACTGACTTATAATTTCAACAAAGCTTTATATTTGTATAAAAATGATGTAGGGTTTCATTTATCCCTGTCTCCACGATCATGCTCCCATTTGAATAATCGGAATGTGTCCCACTTGATGCATTGAAATCCACATTTATAAAAGACCTGGCCAGCGCATGAGGCAGTGCAAGTCTCTTCTCCCAAACCTCCTCTGCACCAGGTCCGGCTGGAGTAACAACCCTGTTAGTCAGTGTAGCGAGAATCCCCCACCCCTGAAACTGATCACCTTGTCCTGCCTCCAGCAAGAGCTGGTTGAGCAAGAACCCTTCCCCACCCACTGGCCCTCCTCCCCATTGACTATAAATCCCCAGCTGCCTTTGCTGTATTCCGAGTTGCCTGATCTGTCACCCCACTGCGACAGCCCTGACACCTATCGAAATAGCCCTGAATAAAGTCTTCCTTACCATTTTAACAAGTGTCAAAGCAATTTATTCTTTTTATTTCCTACCTTTTAAAGTAACCTTTATGCCCCACGTGGGACTCGAACTCATGACTCAGATCAAGAGTTGCACGCTCCACCGACTGAGCCAGCTGGGTGCCCCCAAATAAGGTACTCTTTGACAGGTAAAACATCTCACCACCGACCCTACTTGAAAGCACCGGAGTAAAAGAGTATTCATAGAATGACCTTAAAACGCATTATCCCAAATGAAGTGTTCTGAGAGCATTCCAGAAGTGCCTTCTTTCTCTCGTCTCCCGGGCAGTCTGGTTTACTCCACGGGATTCAGGGGCGATTCTCAGTCATTATTCGGATGTGACCCCACTACAGACCCCATCACCTCCAGCTGGACAACAAGATCCTTCCTCCCCTCCTGTCTCCAATTCGCCTCCACCAGTAACTCCCCCATGTCATTCGCAATAATGACCATGTTCCCAGCTTCCTGGTTCTGGGCCACCACATCCAGCCTCCCTAAACAAATCCTATGTTCTGGAACATATCCTATGTTCCAGTACCTTCCGGCCCCTTTGCTTTTGACATCATCATCGTCCTGCAACGTCCCGAGGCTAGCTCGCGCCCTCTTGGGTGTCAACACCACTCCTCTTGACTTCAAGCAAGACGTGTAGATATTCACTGAACAACTGAACAAATGTCACCATTCAAGTCAATAGAACGGAGAACAATCAGGGGAAATTAAAAAAAAAAAAAAAAGATTTATTTTCTGGAAGAACTTTGTATCCTGACCTCGCCTGAGCCTGACGAATTTAAATCATTCCAAGCAAACAAGTGTCCCCTTGTGGCCATGGCTGGCGGTACATCATCCCTAACAAAAGCAGCCAATTCCCCGAGAGGAGAGAGGGAGAAAGGAGTTTGAACTTTGGAAAAGAGGGAGTTTACCTGTTCCCATAACTGGGACAGAATATTTACAACCCTGCCCCTCCTGCACTTCCTGTTTGGGTCGTTGGCATCACCCCATACCTGTCTCCAAATTGAAGAACCTAGATGTTGCTCACCCATATCCTATCAGCCACAAAGTCTGGGGTCTTCTACCTCCTACATCTCTCTCTCCAATCGGTTAATCTGTGCTCCACACTTGTCTCATCTGTAAAATGGGCACGATAACATCTCCTCCCTGTGTTGCTGTCAGGATTGCGTATTACGTTTTAGTGCCTGCTATGGCTGGAATATGCAAACACGTTATTTATTTCTCTCGCTCACAGCTCTTTGCACTTAGGCCCCCTCCCTAACTCTCCAAACATATCGCTCAGACACTTGAAATGGCAGCAGTACTGAGTTACTTACGGTTCCCCAAACACACGTCGTGAGTTCATGCTTCAGTTCTTCATGCAAAGGAGCAGCTCCCAGAGTGTGGTCCCTAGGGCAACAGCGTCAGCCTCAGCATCCCCTGGGAACTTGACAGAGACAAAGATTCTCAGGCCCCACCCTGCACTCACTGAATCAGAAACACAGGGTTGGGCTCAGTGATCTGTGTGTTCACAACCCCTCCGGGTGCACACTTCATTTTGAGAACCAATGGTGTGTACCCCATCCTCTGCTGGGAGTGTGCTCTCTCACTGTACCTGGGAGCTTGAGCACTGGTGAACTCCTCTGCATCCGTTAAAGCCCTTCTATAAGGAGCCTGGCCTGGCCTCATGGCCCTGGATAGGGCTACTCATGCTCACCTCTGCACTAACACTGTATCTTGATCACACGTTATAGGTGTTGTTATCAGACCATGCTATAATTATTTGTTTAGAAGTCTCTCTCCCACTAGGTAAAACCTACATAGCAAGGAGCATGTCTGGTAACACCCTCTGTATTTTCAGCCCCTGGCAAGGTGGCTTTCACTTGGGAGGACTCTCAATGAAAGTTCACCTACTTGAGCTGGCTGGCGGCTTGGCTGGTTGTCAAGAGGAAGGATATAATTCTCTAATTGATGGAGCCCTGGTTTCAGATTCAGGATATCTGATGCTCTTCTCTTTACACATACCTTTAAAATTTTTTTTTATTTGCAAATCATATATACCCATCTCTCCATTTCATCTACAAGAAGTGAAGTATTGACAAGGTTCTGACACCTTTAAATTTCTTAACTGAATTTTCTGACCATCTTTATAGGCTGTGATTTCCTCCCCAAGACCATAGCACTTGGCCTTCGATTCAATTCAACAAATAACATAATGTGTGGCATAACGGTGGAGAAGGCTGGCCCTGGAGACAGGCCAATGTGCTTTCTGCAGGAAGCGCTTCTTGCTATTTACTAGAAGCAAATCCTTGGCCAGGTTAACCTCTCTGATAATGACAGCTGGTATTGATTGCATGCTCCCTCCGTGCAAGGCCCCTCTACTAAGCACTAACCTGCATCATCTCCTTTCGGCTTTATGATAAACACATGCAATAAGGACAAATATCATGCCCATTTTACGGATGAGGCATCTGGGGCACAGAGAGGTCAAGCAACTTGCTCAAAATCACACAGCTAGTAAATAGGGGACTGGGATCAAAGCCAGGCAAAGGGCCTTCAAAATCTACTCCTATTGTGATGCTTTTTTTTTCTGATTCTGCATCCTAAATATTCTTCCAAGATGCCACCTTCCTTTTTTGTCTCTTTTTTTCATTGTAATTAAATATACAGAACACAAAACTTGCCACGTTAACCATTTTAAAGCATACCGTTCAGCGCATGAAGTCCATTCACACTGTTCTGCGGCTGCCGCCACCATCTCCAGAACTTTTTTTTCCCGAACAGAAACCCTGTCCCCATGAAACACGAACTCCCCATTCTCCCTATATCCCCCAGACCCTGGCAGCCACCATTCTATTTTTTATCTATGAACATAACTATCCGAGGTCCCTCATTTAGGTGAAATCATACAGTATTTGTCCTTTTGTGACCAGCTTATTTCACTCAGCGTAATATCCTCAAGGTTCACTCATGTTGTAATGTGTGTCAGAAGTCCCCTCCTTTTTAAGGCTGAGTAATATTCCACCATGTAGATAGACTACATTTTGCCTATCTGTTCATCCGTTGACGGGCACTTGGGTTGTTTCCACCTTTTGGCTGCTTTTGGCCAATCCTATGAACATGGTGTACAATATCTGTTAGAGTCCTTGCTTTCAATTCTTTGGGGTATGTACTCAAGTGGGATTGCTGGACCCTACAGTAATTTCAGGATACCTGGCTTTGGGGTTAGCTTTGCCCCCTCACTTCTGCATGTCACTAAATGCTCTTTTCAGCATCCTGTGCATAAAATAGAGATAGAATATCTTTTTCCCCTCTGAATTGCTATGGCCATTACAGTAAGTATGTTAAGATAGAGATCTCAAATTCTAAAATGTAAAGGTAGTTTCTAAGTTCCACCTATCGTCACCTCAAGAGAAGGAACTTCTCTTGGTTAAAACTCATGAGTGGTTAAAAATAACCACTCATGAGTTTATAAATGGGTCTGGTCTGTAGGCTACAATCTGCACTCCTGTGCTGCTAAAAACCTTCCGCTTCTAGCATTCTTATACTTCGTGGAACTCTTTTTGGTCAGATAATGGTTTTTGATGACCCCCCCAGGAAAGAAAGGGGGAGAGAATATTAATCTGCTGACACATGCGCTTGGGAATTTTGGAGCCCCAAAGAACTGCGTTATCAATAGGTTGTCTTATTAGAGAAGATTCTTGGCACACTCCACCATGCATTGTTTAGAGTTTTTTAAAACACTGTCATTTGCCGTATGAGTTACATGCAATGGTCTGAGTCGTTGGAAGGAAACTATTTCATCAATCCACAGCACAAATGAAGTAATGGTTTGTAACTTAAGGATGTATATACTGGACTATCAACTTTCATTTTATATCATCCCAAAGAAATTGTCTGATAAAATCACATCATGCTTTTTAAATATAATACTACCTCTTACAAAAAATCAATTATATCTTGTATTAATCATTATTAATTAATGATAGATTTTTCATCTTTTGAACGATTATTAATTAATTACATCTTTTTTATCTTTTGAGTGATCAGTTAAAGCCTAGTATAGTTTATAGAACTTAGAAAGAATTAACAGAAAATTTGAAAATATGAAACAAAGTAAATGCTTGTGGAGCATGAGATTCAACATTTAAATCAGATAAGAAAGGCATAAACTGGAGAGAGAATGGGTGAAAACTTGGCACCATCAAGTTTTATAAGACACCCACAAATACTTTCACAGCATTTATGGTGAGCCAGAAAAATACTTTATGGATAAAAAATATATATCTTTTAAAAGCAATTCGGAGAGCAAGTGAACAGCTTCTGAATCCTCTTAAGGGGAAGAAAATGTTTAGAAATTTTCACAGAGGTTGGGGACTGGGATGGAGGATAGCCCTACACACACACACACACACACACACACACACACACACACACACACACACACACACACACACACACACACACACACACACACACACACACACACACACACACACACACACACACACACACACACAACACACACACACACACACACACACACTGGGATGGAGGATAGCCCCCCCCACACACACACACACTGACCACTAGAGGGAGCAAATCCAGGCATCTCAAGCCACACACACACACACACACACACACACTGGGATGGAGGATAGCCCCCCCACACACACACACACACTGACCACTAAAGGGTCCAAATCCACACATCTCAAGCCTCACCACTGCTTCATCTTCCAGAGGGAAATGATGCCAAATTACCTGCCCCAAAATAACCAAGGAATTACTTTTCGGCCTCTTTGGCCACGTGACATAGAGCTGTCAGGTTTTTGATGTTCAGTGTCTCTTCCTTCCCTATGTAAAATAACTTTGGCGTTTAACTCTGCCCCACTAATAAACTGTGCCTCAGGGATTTTGTATTATTTAGTTTTGTTTTAAAATATATCAACTCTAATAAAGGGGACAGCAACACTATTTACAGTAAAAACTGAATTAACAACGTAAATTGTTTTTCCATCTTAAAGGGGTTATTTTTGTTTTGTTTTGTAAAGGAAAAACAAACATCTCTCACTATTTTATGGTCTGCATGGAGAACATAAACACTTCCGTATATGATTAATATTCTACTCCCCATGAGTGAATCAGCAACTTCTAGATTCCTGTTCTTCATAAGGAAGAAAAAATGAACCCCAGGTGGGTTTTCCCCCAAATTATTGGCTCTCACCCAACCACATGTAACTTGCCTTTGCTCAAGGAACATAAGCTAATTTAATCATATCCTTCAAAACTAAATCATGAAGGCAAATAAAATATAATTAATTCAAAACAACATATCTATCTTGTTATTCCACAGTCATGGGGATTATTCAAGCCATTGCTTTGCTCCGTATTAAAACTGCAAAATAAAATTGAATATTAAAATTGTGTCATTACACAGAAGCAATGATCAGAGGGACCAGAGGACCTTGGGGAACTTGTAAGCTATTCTATGCATTTTCTTTGAGAGTGAGAAAAAGAGCAGAGGAGAGACGCTCCTTGGTGTTAAGCTACTGGTAAGGAACACAAGCCATGTCCCCACAGCCATCCCTGAGTAGCCTCTCAAATCTTCAAGAATTTCCTGCATTGAGCACGTGATGTCGACAACAATCTCTATCTCCCAGACATCCTGCAGCCCAAGGATCTCTTGAGGATCTTGATTAGCACTCACACTAAGACAGAAACACTTACGCAGAGAAGAGCTATTCACGCGCCCTCCTGCCACTCACTCTGGGGAAGGAGAAACAACTTGGCCAACATGAAAAGCCAGAGCACTGGGGCAATCAGAAAAAGACCTGGAAATACGGACTCACTAATACCCAAGGTGCGTGATCAAAGATGAGAGATCACAGGCTTTGGTTCCCGTTTCCTTCTTTCTTCAAGATGACTGTTGGATAAATTTAATTTCGTTTATTCACATGAGGCAGACGTCTTAGTTGGGCTGGTCATGCCAGATAGTTTTGCTAGCTAAAACTTTGATGGTACATGGTCAGTGTGCACTGCCCTTGACCTGGGCAAGAGGGGCCCCCACTTGGACCCTCGCAGGAGCCAAAAGGTGAACCAACCTGGATCCCTAGCTCTACACCAGACTCCCAATATCTCTGACCGGGAGGTTCCTTCCCAAACAGCCCAGGCTTGCTGCCATAGCCTGCATGAGCCTCTTCTTCCAATGCCCTCTCCCAAGAGCAGGCGGCTGATATAGACACTCCAGCGTGAGGACCAACAAAGGGGCAACTGTGGGGTGGGATGGGGGTGGGGAACGGCCAGTCTTTGCACTGTGGTCGGGGTTGTCCACCCTCCTGGACCACCATGTACCAGCATGGAACACTGAAAGGTCACAGCGGTCTGAAGTTGGGCAGCCTTTCAGTAGGAGAACAGAACATTTTATGGACCACTTTGTTAGCTTGGTTTATAACTTTTACACTCATAAATCAAGCTAACACAGTGTTCGGTATGAATGTGGGTTTCCATTTCAATAGATGTGGGTCTCTATTTGTACTCTTGCCCAAGCCCCAAAACACATTACAGGCTGCATTATTCAGGGTTCTCCAGAGAAACAGAACCAATAGGATATATATATAGATGTAAAGAGAGAGATTTATTATTAACGGATTGGCACACATACATACACACACCCAGCACGAGTCTGTGGGTTTCAGTAATAAAATGCAGGGCAGTGCAGTCCATAAAAGTCAAACTGCAGAGTTGGGAGTGAGAACTCAAAACAGCGGGCACAGGCTGTGAACGTAGGAAACATAAAATGCACCACAATTTTAAAAAATGAAAAAAAGAACATGTGTTGTGTTTTTACTGAAACATCCAATCAAAAACAATGCTTTTAGGCTGTTTGCAAGGCACAGCTAACACAAAATGACACTGAGGTTTTGTTTTTTTAAAGATTTTATTTATTAATTTGAGAGAGCAGAGAGCACAGCTGAGGGTAGGGGGAGGGGCAGGCAGAGGGAGAGGCAGACTCCCCCTGAGCAGGGAGCCCGATGTGGGGCTCAATCCCAGGACCCTGAGATCATGACCTGAGCTGAAGGCAGATGCTTAACCGACTGAGCCACCCAGGCGCCCCGACACTAAGGTTTAAAGGTCGCTGATCAAACATTCCAGACTAGATGGGCAAAATGTGGACAAGAAGAGTTATGAAGGGGAGAGAACCTTGCAAATATTAAAGCATATAATAGAGATACTGTAATTAAAAATATTTGAATGGAATAGAAATAGACCCAAATATATATGAGAAGTAAAAATATTTGAATGGAATAGAAATAGACCCAAATATATATGAGAAGTTTGGCTTGTAATGCAGCTGATGTTTCAAATCTGTGCAGAGACAACTTAATAAACAGTGGTAGGATAACTAGCTAGCCATCGGAGAAAATGTTTTTCAGTTGAGTCTTTACCACCTTCCTTACAAAACCAAAGACTTAACATTTAAATCAAAGATTTACACATTTCCAAAAAAAAAAAAAAAGGCGTAACAATAGTAAGAGAAAACATGGGGGAAATTTCCATGAACAGAGGACAGTTGGAAATAACCATTAAAACATTAAAAGGTGCACTCATCAATGTGTGGATATCGAACAGCCACTAAGGCACGTGCTAAGTGAAAATCAATCACACGACAGCACAGGTACAGATTTTGATCATTTCTCCAGAAAAAGGCAGGATATGCACACACACGTTAGTATATTCTCAAAGAACTGTGCTGACATAGAACTCAAACACCGTTTAAGAAGATGGAAGACTGGTATTTTACCTCCAATAGAGGGTACAACTGAAAACTAAACCATGGGCATTTATTATACAATGAACAGCACAGAATTGGAAATACCACAGAGAAATGAACCAAACCAGAATCGTAATGAAAAACAATTCCCTCAAACACCTGCTAGGTCAAGTAGAAACAAGTAAATACAATACTGCGGATTTGAATAATACAATCAATTAAGTTTAAAGGTATCAATTGCTTTGTAACTTCTCACGTGCAGGAAATTCCCCATTTCTTTGCCTAAACCAAACGCAATCCCACTCAGGCTCACTCTTGCTGGGGTTGGCTTCCTCAGCCCCTGGCACTCAGGGATCCCACCTCTCCTGGAAGACACTGCCACTCCCTCGAGGGGCAAAGCCTTCCAGAACTCAAACATACAAAACTCCTTTGTCCAAGGAGGCAGGCTGGTGCTCCTAGAATTACCTTTTCATGTTTTTATTGATTTGTCCACAGTAGCAAAAAAGCCTCCACCTTCCTCCTTGACTGTCAGACAAGCTTGTGTAGTAGGTACAAATTCCAGTATGCAAACTCGCGCCGGCACAAAAGATAACCTTACTGCTCTATTCTGAGTAAGAGTTTTAAAATTCTATTATGATATCCCACATGACAGAAATGTAATTTGGGTTTTTTTTGGTTGGTGGTGGTGGTGGTGGTGGTGGGGTGTGTGTGTGTGTGTGTGTGCCTTCTGCAACCTTCTCCAGGGAAAGACCCCCTGTTTTTTGGTTTGTTACTGCTGTGGCAGTTCTTAAGAGCAAAATTGTACAGGCCAGATTCTCTAACAATGATTAACAAAAAAAGAGATACAACTTAAGAACCTTAAATAAATTCCTCTGAATAATTCTTGGATCCAGAGGCAAAAGTGACTGCAAATAAACACTGTTCAGAAAACGGTGACCATTTTCAACATCTACGGGATGTAGCCAGAAGCTAGTGGTCGGAACTGAAACGTGGACACCACAGCCTAACGCTGGCTTTACTATGATGGTTATAATGAAGTGTGTTTTTCTGAGGAAAATTGATTTAATATATTTATTATTAAACAGGAAGGAAAATGAAGCATTAAGACTAACAAAAAGCTAGAAAAAGAACAGCACAATAAAATTAAGGATACTGATAAGAGAAGAGTAGTAGTTACAGAATACACACAGAAGAACTGATCATCAAATCCAATGTCCACTTCTTAGGGGGCTGGGATGGGGGGAGGCTAACAATAAAATAGACATACCAGGGCAAGTATAATAAGAAAGAAAAGAAAATATACACAATGGGAGGTATGAGAAAAGGTTATTAATCACAATGACAGTGAGAGCTAAGAACTTAAAGAGTTATGTACATCTCTAAAATGAGATGTCCAAAAACAGGATGATTTTTCTGGGAAACTAGAAATCATCAATGGGACGCCTAGATGGTTCAGTCAGTTAAGCGTCTGCCTTTGGCTCAGGTCATCATCTCAGGGTCCTGGGATCGAGTCCTGCATGGGGCTCCCTGCTCGGCAGGAAGTCTGCTTGTCCCTCTCCCTCTGCCCCTCCCCCCACTTGTGCACACTCCCTCTCTAATAAAGAACATCTTTAAAAAAAAGAGGGAGAAAATCTGAATAGTCCTGCAAAAAATGTAAGGATGTTGTCAACACTGGTAAACTCCACCCCTAGAATCTGTTGGTTGGGCTGTATTACACTTTCAAAGCTCAAATGATTGATTAAAACATTAATACTAGACGTCGCCTTGATTCTGTACTTTTGGCAAGTGGAGGACATAGATGTTAATCTACGTGCTATGTGATCTCTTCTAGAACAAAGAGTAAAAATAAAACTACTAAATCCTTTTTTTTTAGATTATTTATTTGAGAGAGAGAATGAGATAGAGAGAGAGAGCATGAGAGGGGGGAGGGTCAGAGGGAGAAGCAGACTCCCTGCCGAGCAGGGAGCCCGATGCGGGACTCGATCCTGGGACTCCAGGATCATGACCTGAGCCGAAGGCAGTCGCTTAACCAACTGAGCCACCCAGGCGCCCTACTAAATCCTTTTTTGGCAGTCGCTTAACCAACTGAGCCACCCAGGCGCCCTACTAAATCCTTTTTTAAATAAGAAGGCATAACTGAACCTCTTAAGATTATACCTGTATCAATTTTCAAAAATTGGATGACTAAAAAAGGTGTTTTCCTTATTTTTCAATAAAATTGAAATTCAACTTTACTCAATAAAAATGAAAAATTCCATAAAATTCAAAAAAATTCAATAAAAATAAAAGTCGCTTTCAATGATTCAGTACAGTAACAGATGAAAGGAGTGGGAACAGACGAGAGTCTTGATAAAGGCCCTTACTGGTTTATTAGTTTAAGGCCATAAAACATTTTACTCATCATTAACCCATCCAACAAGATGTGTTCTATGATGCCACCTTGGTCATTCGTCTCTAAATGATGTGGACTCATTTTTATTTCCTCTCCAGCTGTTAATCCGGAGAAGGAAGAGGGTGTTCTGTTGTGTTTTATTTCCAAGTGGATAGGATTTTTGGCTCTTTCTCGGCAACTTCGATTTTTATTGTTATAGTCACAGAATGTGACCTGTGGGGATTTTCCACATTCCGGAATTTAGTGAGATTTTCTCTCTGGCATAAAACATGGGTCAGTCTTCGTGAATATTCCAAAAGGGCTGCTGGCACACAGTTCAAAGACAACTGACAGATTGTTTGTTAATAAAGCCAGTCAAGTAGTTAGATCCTTCACAGTCTAGCTGATTTTTGAGAGATGAGGATCAATATAGTCTGCTGTGATTAGGGATTACTGTCCCACTGTATTTCTAGAAACACAAACTATCTCTCAAAGCTACGTTGGCCAAACAAAAGCATGTAACCATCTTCTTGACAAAGTTCATAAATCGATGCCATTTGCCTTGCATTCTACTTGGATGGGCAATGCTATCACACCACTCGTGTCCTCTTTGGGGACAGCTTCCTGGTGTTTTTCCACTCTCCCTTTCAGCCTCTGTGTCCCTTCCTGCAAGTGGTCTCTTGTCACCAACCTCTACATATGGTTGTGGAGAAACCTATCATTCAACCTGAAAATGTCTGTAAGTGGCAGAATTTAACCCATTCACGTTTTCTAGGATCAATGCTTTAACTTTACTCCCATCATCTTGTTATACACTGTGCTTTTTAAAATTTCTTTTCCTGATGGTTACTGGATCGAGGGACCTGTCTTGGTGTGCAAGCCACAGAGAGTCTGGTTCTCTCCAAACCTGTCATTGGCAGGAACAGCGTGACAGCGACAGCTACAGACGCGCAGCCTGCTGGCATCCCAGTCCCAACGTCCTGCTCACTCTCCATGGGACGCAGACAGGGCTTACCCCCCAGACTAAATCCCTGTGGGTCTCAAGCTCACCTCAGAAAGGCAGGAGGGGGACGCATCAGGAGAGAGGAGTGCCAGGGATAAGAACATCTTGGAGACAGGATGAAGGCTCAACATCACTGACTTAAATGTTAACAAAGACATTATTACCTTAACACTGTACTGCAGGCAAGCGGTACCCAGAAATGAAACATGGAAGAACGCACCACCAAGCGACAGAATAGGTTTATTGGAGAATCTAAACACAACCCACACCAGCACCGGGGACCTCACTCCAAAGTTACAACAAGAACTGCCTTCTTTGCAACCAAGAGGCCAACTCCGTGAGCTTCGGTGTTTCCAATCACATAGCCAACTCCTTCTGCCTCCCAGCCAGCCCCTCTGAAACACCTGGCTGTTCTCACCTACACCAGTTTTCAGCTTTGGTACACTGCTCACAGAACTTGTCTCTTAAGCACATTACATTATACGTAACACAGCTGATCTGTTACAGCCGGCACACATGTATCTTTTGTTTTATGCCAAAGGCCTTTTTTTTTTTTTAAGATTTTTATTTATTTGTCAGGGAGAGAGAACACAAGCGGGGGGAGCAGAGGGAGGGGGGAAGCAGGCTCCTCACTGAGCAGGGAGCCCGATGCGGGGCTCGATCCCAGGACCCCAGGACCATGACCTGAGCCCAAGGCAGACGCCTGACGACTGAGCCACCCAGGTGCCCCTTCTTCTTACAACACAGCACAGTGTGATGTTTTTCCTTCCATTTATTACATCTAACATTTTCTGTTCGTTTCAGCGGACCCACATCTGTTCTGAACTCTTAGGACATCCCCTTCCCCAAGGTTCCTGCACAGTGAATAACCACGTGGCTAAAGCAGATAGTTTTCCTCAATTAGTGTTCTTTATTGACTAGAGTCACACATTCAAAGAAAGCCCTTCTTTCTAGAAAAATGCATATACCCACATATACGCAAAATTCTGCATATATTTTAAGGAGGTTCGAGAGCTCCCTGAAACACATCTATAGATATCAGATTTAAAATCCCTCCAAACACAACACTCCCCATAATTCAGGATGCAAAGAAGACCGGGGCCAGGGCCAGCCCAGAGGAGGAGGGGAAGTCTCTGAGTGAACCCATTTTCAGAAGCATTTAGTAAATAGAACTGTCAAGGTACAAACAAGACAGAATCTATAAAATGCATAAATTCACCTGAAAACCAATAAAAACAATCTTTATATGCTATTATTTTACTCTAACACTGTATTTTGTTTGCCATGTGCCTAAATCCAAGCAATGAGAGCACTCTGGCATGACAGTCACCTTCCACTGAGATCTATGCCAAGCTCTCGCCGACGTGTATAATAAACACAAGGACCTGGGATCTTTGGATTTGCTCATGTGCCTAATATGGGAATGATTTTTTTTAAAAATCTAATTTACTCATGATCTTCACAGTATTCTACCTATGTACACTAGGAGTAGTGAGAGACCCAGAGGCTTCCCTACCTGCCTCTCCCAGAGGCTTCTCCACACTCCTTGGAGCTCATGGGCTTTTGGCTGCTCTCTTCTGGCTCCAACATTTATTTTTATCGTAGTACAGATGTTCTGCCCCATTCCAGCTGGGACACAGCACTCAGTCCCTCCACGGTTTCCATAAGCAATCCACTCGGACCAAGCATCTCAAGACTTTAAGGAGGGATTCTGAGGTCATAAGCGTTCATCTGTGAAACCCCTGGGTCCCTCTCTTCCAACGACCTTTCCAATTCTATTTTCTTGTCCCAGGCTGCCCTGGGAGAGTCAAGTTCTGCTGGCTTTTCTCACATAAAGCAATTCAGCCCTCTCTAGTTTCTACCCCCAAATTTAGATGCCCAAATCTATAACAGTGCAGTTCAGCTGAACAAAAGAACTCCAAACAACGGGACCTATCTTCCTTAACAGGCAACTGGGATTGTTTTCTTCCTGTTGTATTACTAAATGCTTCCAAATAGTCTTTCCAACTATTTCATGAGTTAGGTATTTTCAAAACCATAGGTTTTATAGGTGAAAATCTGAGGTTTGGGTAAGTTAAGAAACTGCATACGGTCACAGAGAAAGAGCTCTGCCAACCTCATTCTCCCTCTCATTCTCTCTCTTAATCCAGCAATGCTATTTATATTTGGCTCCTGCCCGGTAATGGTGTCAACCTCTTCCCTGCCTCTCCCCTCAGGTTTGATTCCACCATTGAGGACTTTTTCCATCTGCTTCTGATTATTTGCTTTCCATTCACCTTTTTTCAAATGCCTGAGAATCACAGCAAGTTATACAGAAAAATTAACAATTTCACATTTTTTAGGATAATAGAACCAAGAGTTGGGAAGTCCGTCAGAAGGCATCACGTCCAGACTCACACAACGCTAAAGAATCCGACAACTTCCTCGAGGTGGCCTGTGACAGTCCTGGGCGCCCAGAACCTCTACAGCAGACCATCTGGATGTTTGGGGCTCTCTGATTTGACAGAGTTCTTTTTCTGGGGGGGGGGGGGCTAACCAACAGCCTATTTTATTAATGCCTTTGAATAAAAAAAGTGAAATGCTTCATTGTGTTCTTAAAGGTGCAATCTGCCACTTATTCAATAGGGCCCCAGGTCAGAAACTGTGAAGTCAGCCTTGACTTCTCTCTCACACCCTAAATCTTAGCAGGCACGCCGAGTGCTGACTCAGTGGGGGATAGGTGTGCCCACATGTGACCGCTCTTCCCAAACCCTCTCATGTCAAAAAGGCCAGTTTGGACTGCGTCTACCTTGATGGTGGAAGTGGGATATAGACTTGCCCCTCAAAGCCAGATCCCAGAATCAGAGTCAAAGCCTGTGGCACAGAACACGGGCCACCACACCTTCCCCAAGGGGTAGATCACACCTTACCAGGAGCGGGTCACAGTCATCAGGGACTGGAGCAGGGCTTTGCAAAGTGAAGTAAAAGCCTATGGGCACTAGGCAGGTAATAGAAATGACCAAGATGGGTCACACAGGGAACATGAATTCGTTGCCAACATTCAAAAATCACTAAATTTTATATAAAAATCCATGTTGCTGGTTTTCTCTTAAAAGAAAATATGTGGGAGCCTTTGGCCTATATTCTAGCATAGAAATAAACAGTTACAGCCAAGTAGGGGCCATCCCTTCAGTAAGGCATGCCTTCTCCAGTTTGCCACAGACCTTACCACTCCTCTTCGAGTTATTCCTGATGCAATTTAGTCATTTCTTACTTGCTTGGGTTGTGATCCTTGGGCCAGGGTGTCCTCACAACTTGGTTTGTGAGGACAGTCCCAGTTTAGGCCTGTGGTCCTCATTAACAGCACCTCCTTTACTCTTAAGTGCCCAGTTTGGACAGTAAATTATAAGGTCACCCTAGGCATACTACACAAGCCACCCCCTCACCACACACACACACACACACACACACACACACACACACACACAATGACCCCTGAATTCACACAACTACATGTCAAGCACAGAACCCTGTTATAAAGTGATTTTATTAAATTGATTTGGACATACTGTAGGTCAAATAATATTTTCCGAAGATAACAATTATGGACTTTAAAGCTCGACATAAAATTAGTAGCTTCAAAAGTGTTAGTCATATTCCCCAGCAACAGCATGATAAAATAATTCAACTATGTAGAAATATAGAACTCTAGGACTAGCTGGAAACTCGGAAATCATTTAGCCTAATGTCCTCGTTTTGTGAGAAAACTAGACTCAACGATTAGGCGATCTGCCCAAGCTCACACACCTAATAGTAATAAAGCTAGAAATCAAACCGATTTTTCCTAAAACTAAAATCCTACTGATGATAGTTCCGCTGTCTCTCTACCAACTAAAAGTCTAGGCGGCTCTCTAACGCCGCAGGCTACCATGACATGGACGAGGGTAAGACACTACAGTAAATCGTAGTCGAGGGCATCAGGCCTGGAAGGGGTTCCACCCAGGAACCAGGCTGGCCCTCTCCTGGGCAAGGAGGACACACAGGAGAAGGGACTTCCCAAAGGCTGTGAACAGAGCTGTCTGGATGAAAATCCAGAGAGGGACACAATTATCCCCAAACCCCATCTCTAGTTTCATGGCCCACCCACTAAATAATGTGCTCCTTTTAAATCTCCTTTATGCCTTTGAGGTTTTAGTTACACAAAAACCCTTTCCAGTCAAACAGAAGAAATTAATTCAAATATGAAGAGAAAATCAAGCTTTGTTTCAGTATTTCGATGACTATTTCGGGAATTCATTTCCCAACCTCTTAAGACAGTTGACAGACACCACGAACCTGTTCACCCATTTCAGAGCTTCAAAGATCCTTAACTTCCCCCAAGACTTCCTGAGCATAAGGACTACATGTGGGAATCAATGGAAACAGGAATGAGAAGAGAAACAAAGTTAAAAATTAGTTGCTTTTTGTTCTCGTCATTGGGGACTTTTGGTCTTCTAAACATTCCTTGAGTTCTTCCACATGAGTTTTTAATATCAATCTAGCCACAAAAAAAAAAAAAAAAGAAAAGAAAAAAAGGAAGAAGAAAAGAAAAAGGGGCCTATAAATGTTGGGATACTGAACAACTCAGTATCTCTCCCCTCCCCGTGGCTCGCTCTGCCCCAGCACCTGGCCACCTTCTGCTCCGCAAACATGGCAGCGGGGGCCAGCCAGCTGGTGCTGCCAGCCTTGCGCGCTCCACTCCAGCGCCCCCCTCAGAAAGGCCTTCCCTGACTGTCTAATGATGCCCCACCCCCACCCCACCCCCACTCTAAATCATCACCCTAGTTTATTTTCTTCATAGCACTTAATCACTATCTCAAACTACATTATGTATTTGCTTACTTGCGTATCATCTGTCTCCTCCACCAGAAGTAAACTCCATGAGAGTAGGGCCCTTGTCTGTCTTACTCAGTGGTATTCCCAGCACCTAGCACAATGCCTGGCACAGAGGAGGTGTTCAATAAATACTTGCTGAATGAATGAAGAAAGGAAAGGAGAGAGTGACATAGATATTCATGCCTAAAAACGAAGGAATACCTGATCCTCAATGAAGGTATTGAGGACTCCTACACATTATTGCCCAAAATTACAGAAACAGAGACTAAATATTATTAGTGACTCCTCCCACCATCCACTTCTCCTATGGTCTCCCCTAGCTAGTAAGGAGCTCCACGTGCTTGCTACAAAAGGAGCCCAAGAGGGCAATTCTGGATGGAGAAAAGTTCCAACTTTGCTTGCTTACTTCTTCCTCCCTATTTACATTCAGCTATTTCCAAAAAATTCAAGTTAAAAATATGTGATGTAGCCACTAGAAAATTAAGTCTAACATAGAGACACAGTGATTAGCAGAATCCACAACATGTTTTAAAAAAAAGTTCAAGGGCATGTACGTCTGCCAGTGATTTCTCTGATGGGCCAAGCGAATGGAAATTATGAGTCACCTAAAATCTAAAATGAAATTTAATGCCATCTAGGAAGGGGTGGATATTTACGGGTACTGTGAGGACATACAGGTAAAGCGGGCTCAGAAGTAATGGGATCTGTGGAACGATATGTAGGGGCTGAACCAAGGGATAACCTCAGAAATACCAGAACGCTGTCTTTGTGGGAGCTGTCCATTTTCAAATGCATTAACCAGTATGTCTGAATCGAAAGAAGGAAGGGCATGAGCTCCTGAAGGGGGGGATGACTGGGGTAACTTTTAGGTAAAGCGTAGACAGAAGGTGACTCAGGAGGCTGGGCAATGATCATGGTTTCCTGTGTCGTATTTCCCATTACTGAGACATCAGGCCCAAATCCCAGGAAACGCACACCCATGACTGGGACCTCACAGCCTGTCTTGGGCAGACACTCAGAGGGATTCCAGATTCAAAGCCAAGTTGTGGCATACACTTGACATGAATCTAAAAAAACCAACCTCACTATATGCCTCTTCAATAAGAATGTCCTGCTGGGGCTTGCTGTAAAAATTTCTTAGGTCAATGTAGGTATTTACAGGGTTTCCTTCCTAGTGGCACTTATGGGTTTTAAGATTTTTAACTCTTAGCAAAATGCTCTATATAACTGATATTTTGAGATGGTTTCTCTCCTTTGTATGCACTCTCTGGTGGATGCAGAGGCTGGTGCTCTGACTGAAGGCTTTCCCACACTCATCACATTTAAAAGGTTTCTCCCCAGTGTGCACTCTCTGGTGGATGCAGAGGCTTGAGCTCTGGCTGAAGGCCTTCCCACACCCACAACATCTATAGGGTTTCTCCCCAGTGTGTACTCTCTGATGGATGCAGAGGCTTGAGCTCTGGCTGAAGGCCTTCCCACACTCATAACATTTATAGGGTTTCTCTCCTGTGTGAACTCTCTGATGCATGCAGAGGCTAGAAGTGTGCCTGAAGGCCTTCCCACACTCTTCACATTTAAAGGGTTTCTCTCCGGTGTGGACTCTCTGATGCATGCAAAGGTTTGAACTATTACTAAAGCCCCTTCCACACTCACTACAGACATAGGGTTTCTCACCTGTATGAACTCTCATGTGAATTTGAAGATGTGAGCTCCAATTGAAGGCTTTGCCACACTCATAGCATTTATAGGGCTTCTCCACTGTGTGGATTTTCTTATGTCTGTTAAGTTTTGTTGTAGTACTAAAATCCTTACCACAATCATCACATTTATAGACCTTCTCTCCTGTGTGGTCTCTCCAATGAATATGAAGTTCTGATATATGAAAGAAACCCTTGTCACACTTGTCACATTTATGGGGTTTCTCAGCAGTGTGAATTTTCTGATGCATAAAAAGATCTGCTCTCTCAGAGAAAAATTCCCTACACATGGGGCACTTGTAGATCATTTTTCCTATTTGGTATCGTGATTTAGAGGAAAAAATTTCTGTACGACTACTATAGTTACACGATTGCTATTTCATAGAGTCTCTTATTTGGCCATTCTGGCAGTTTATCTCAGGCTTGCTCTATTAGGTAGGTCTAAGGTTGGCCTAAGCTTCTCCCTGCCTGTATTTCTGTGGAAGATTTCTTCCTGCATAGTGCTCCTCACTCAGTATTATTATTGATCATAAAGTGACATTTACTTCCACATGAATTCTGTAACTCATGAACACAGAATTTTCCTTTAGATCCTGAGTTGTCAACATTCCAAGGGGCTCCCAAGGTGCAAACCTCTGTGTTTGTAAGCCCCTGGAATCTTCCTCTTGTAGAACAATCTCGTACTTCCCACTTCTAGAAAAAGGACTGCACAGTGTCCCCTGTGGCGGAGGGTCTCGGTCCCCTGTAGCCTCCCCTTGAAGAGTCAGTAGGACATTCTGCCTCCTACACATCAGACAGGAGCCTTCCCAGGAAGCAAGCTCCTCGGGTTCCAGGTGTGCCAATCCTTCCTTCTGGGGATTCCCTACATGGGTCTCACTCCAGTCTCCTGTAACAGAAACATAAGTAAATATATTGAAAATGCCGCTTTTCCAAAAATTGCTATTGGTTCCATAATTAATTTCATATAAACGTGACAGCAGCAATACAGACCTTTTTTGATCTTGAGGAAGAAGCTCTCTTATCGTCCAGAGAGATGTATCTCTTGGATTTGCAGGTCTGAAGAAGAGAATTTGTAGATATCATGCTCCTGTTCATAGCCCAAGTATATAATCCACTTACAACCACTTACTGTAATTATCTAAACAACGTCAAGGGAATATTATTGAAAAAGAAAAGAAATCCTCAGAAGACCTGAATATGAGGAGCAGCTGTCCTGCATAAAGGAGCAAGAAGGAAAACTATCTCCGCTTTGAACTTCAGAAAGGACAGTGTTTGCTTTAGAACTAAAACATCCCATTTCAGTAGCCTTCTGATCTATAGAAAGACTAAATCTATGATATATTGGTATTGAATGTCATTCCCTTGCTCAATTGTCCTCAATGGTTTCCTGATATACTTAAAACAAAATCCAAACCCTTCAGTGAAAACCCAAGGCCCTGCATGACCTTGCCTCCACTCTCCCCCACACCTTGCTGTGCCTTCTCCTTCAGTCCTCAACACCACAAGCTACTGCCTGAAATGCTTTCTCCCCCACCTGGCACGTGGCTTGCTGTGTCAGCTGCCCCTCCCTCACTTGAGGAAGGTCCCTGAGACTCTATTTTAATCTCTCGTTTGATTCCTTCAAAGCACACAGAACTTGTGATTATCTTATTGTTCCTTGGTTTTTGATACATCTCTTGTAGTAGGATATAAATGCCATGAGGAAGGAACTCTGTGTGTTGCTCACTGTTATGTTCCAGTGAAGGGGAGGTGTTCAATTAATATTTGTAGAATGCATCTATAGAATATTTTATGACAACCTCTCTCCTCCAACAGACATATCCCACTTCATTCTGGTATAGAGGCACATTTCCCAGTGCCTTATTACCAGTCTTGTGACAACCAACAGGGGACAAAATACACAACAAATAGAATGATCAGGAAATAAAATAAATCCCAAAATATTTATTTGAACTCTTGTGAGATTTAGGACTATGTTTTAGCAATCTTTTCATCACTTGTATTTTATAATCAGTAACTGATACTTCAATTAATTAATTAAATGAAATCAACAGATCTTCTTCAAGTAACACTTTCAATAGTATGTTCCATACAAAGACAGGGTCATGGGCAAATGAGATTTCTTCAACATTAAAGTGGCAAAATAAATTGGACTCTTTTAAATGGAAGTGTTTGGATTATGAAATTGAACTAGATACTCAAATTTCAGCAAATATATAGTCAGTGGCTGGAAAAATATATGCATTTATCCTTTGTTCTATAACAACATTTCTAGAGATCCATCCCAAGATACAATGGCAAAAATAGGAAGTGACTGACGTCCTAGGTTATTCACTGAGGCAGTACCTGTCATGGCAAAACTGCAGACAACGAAAGGCCTATCTGCAGGGGACTGGTCCAATCAACTCTAGTACTTCCTCACAATAAAATGCTGCTTAGCTGCTCAAAAAAAAAGGAATGAGGAAGAACACTATGCATTGATATGGAGCAAACCCCTGTCATACTGTTTAGTAAACAAAGCAAGACACAGAACGGCATATATACTATGCTAACTTTTGTGCAAAGCAGGGATGTGAATGCGAATGTATGTATTTGTTCACATAACATGCACAAATTAACACAGAGAATAACACAAAAGCAATTATCTATGGGGGATGAAGGAGCAAAGATGAAGTAAAACTTTTCCAAATGTACCCTGTTTTGTAGTTTTGGCTTTGGAAATGTGTTTATATATATATATATATATATATATATATATATATATATATATATATATATTCCAAAAATAAAATTAAATAAAAAAAAGGAAAATGATACCTAAAATTTTAAAACAAATGAAGAGAATGAACCTTAATTTTCAAGTTGGTAACATCCACAAAGGGCTTCGGAGTACCACATACTGAGTGTACATACTTAGCGGGACATATTCTGTTGACAAAAAAGCTGCAAAGAGGGGTGCCTGGGTTGCTCAGTCAGTTAAGCATCTGCCTTTGGCTCAGGTCTTGATCTCAGGGTCCTGGGATTGAGCCCCACATCAGGCTCCCTGCTCAGCCGGGGAGTCTGCTTCTCCCTCTGCCACTCCCCCTGCTTGTGCTCGCTCACTCTCTCAAATAAATAAATAAAATCTTTTTTTTAAAAGAGCTGCAAAGAAATCAAACTTCTTTCAATAGTTTGTTAGTTATAACAACACTGGTGTGTTTATAAAGATTAAGCAAACAAGTAATTTTGTTAATGTTAGGAACCAAGATTCAATGTAAGATAAACCAAATACAAACATAAAATCAAAGTTAAGGAAAAAACTAATCCAACATAAAATTTGACTTATCAGTTTGAATTCATGTCTTTTTTAGCTCTATCCACCAAAAAGACCTAGAAGCAATGACAACCAACAGCAAAACACCCTTCTCCACCAAAAGACACAGGGATCCTTGAAGGAGCAGCTGATTTCAAGGCCAGAGCAGCATTTTACAAAATTAGCCTGGGACATCTCGTTATTCCAGAAAGCAAGAGAGCAAGAGAGTCATGCCAAAGGAACACCAATGTCAATTTATGAAGAGACTCCCATTGGCCAAGAATGGGACAACTGAGCATCAAAAGGAATAATGAACGCAATCTACTGAAACAAATTAAATATACAAAACCTCAGATTTCACAATGATTTCAGGGGTGAGGAACGGGGGTAGAGGGGAGCAGAGAGAGAGAGAAACAGACAGACAGACAGACAGAGGCAGAGAGACAGAGATTCAAGGCACTGAATAAAACTGGAAGTAACTAGGCCACCAACTTTTTACCCTGAAAACTGGCAATTAAAAGGAAAGAACTGTGCCTCCATCCTATCTTTCCTCTATGAGCTTTTTTTTTTTTTAAGATTTATTTATTTTAGAGAGAGAACGTGGTGGGGAGGGGCAGAGGGAGAGACAGAATCTCAAGCAGACACCCTGTTGAGTGCAGAGCCCCATGCGGGGCTCAATCTCATGACCCTGAGATCACGATCTGATCTGAAATC
Source organism: Zalophus californianus (assembly GCF_009762305.2). Lineage (NCBI taxonomy): Eukaryota > Metazoa > Chordata > Mammalia > Carnivora > Otariidae > Zalophus > Zalophus californianus. The sequence goes on from NC_045608.1 coordinate 6,004,227, forward strand.
AAGAGTCAGATGCTTAACTGACTGGGCCACCCAGATGCCCCTCTATGAACTATCTTTTGAGGTAATGCAACAACCCAGCTAGTAAATGTGTAACCCTAACGAAATACCTGACCATGACCAGGAATTTTACATTGCAAGGATCAGGCTGTTACCACCTAAACCCACTCACCAATCTTAGCATTACTCAAAAGAGGAGCAACCAGACCTGTGTGCCCCCCAATACGATGCGACAGGAAACACACAGCATCACTCTGAAATATTCTCGCCAAAAAATTGAACCAGGACCTAACCAAGACTCTAGACATCATTTTTATTTAAAGGAACAAGGAGGGATAGAAGAAATGCCAGGAAGCAAGTAGAAAAATACCAAAGTGTGAGCCAGTCCACAGGACAGCTGCCCATTGTTCCAACAAGTAAATGGCCTGGAAATGGGGAGTCGTGGTGGAGAGCGACTCTAGATTAAAGAGACTCAAGACCTAACAATCAAATGTAATGTGAGGACCTTCTTTGGAATCTGATTCCAATAAACCAACTGCTGAAAGGAGGCAAGTGAGGAAACATGATTAGAGATGGGGTTATCACGTTGTACAAGAAATGCGGCCAACTGTGTTAAGGTGTGCTAACACCACTGGAGTCATGTAAACAAATGTCAGTGTTCTCAGAGATGTATAGTGAAGTTTGCAGGAATGAAGTGACATGAGATGGGTCCAAGATGGTCTTCAAATGCTTCAGAAAAAAAAAACAAGACAGTAAAAAAGGACAGTAAAGCAAATGTGGCAAAAACATTGTCACTACTGAGGCCAGGTAATGGACACATAATGATGGATAAATGATAAATAAAATGTACCTCTGTGCGTATCTGAAGTTTTTTATGATAAAAAAAAATCGGATAAAGAAGATGTGGTCTTCTTTAAAGAAGGAAGGTCTACCCTTCCATAATATACAATGGAATATTACTCAGCCATCAGAAAGGATGAATACCCAACTTTTACGTCAACATGGATGGGACTGGAGGAGATTATGCTAAATGAAATAAGTCAAGCAGAGAAAGTCAATTATCATATGGTTTCACTTATTTGTGGAACATAAGCAATAGCATGGAGGACATTAGGTGAAGGAAGGGAAAAATGAAGGGGGTGGAAATCAGAGGGGGAGACAAACCATGAGAGACTGTGGACTCTGAGAAACAGGGTTCTAGAGGGGAGGAGGGTGGGGGGATGGGTTAGCCTGCTGATGGGTATTAAGGAGAGCACGTACTGCATGGAGCACTGGGTGTTATACGCAAACAATGAATTATGGAACACTACACCAAAAACTAATGATGTAATGTATGGTGACTAACATAACAAAATAAAATTAAATTTTTAAAAAAATCCGTTAATGCTGGGAAGACATTCTTTTCCTGCTCCTCTTGCAACAACAAACTGATCCCAGAACCAGGTACACTGTACAGACATGAAACTAAACAAATATGATCTTCCAAATGGCTGACTTCTCCAAGCAACCCTAAGCATGTAAGAATGTGCACAGCATCGCAGATGTCCCTGGAGAGAGAGAAGTCCGTGGCTTCAGGGCAGGGACAAGAGGAGGACAAAGGCGCAGTGCCACACTACAGCCTCCCTCCCTCACCAGCCAACCCAGACACTGTGTGGCTCTCCTCACTCGGAAATGAAGCAGTGAGGGTCAGGGCACCCATCCAGACTGGCCTCAGAAGAGACTGACTCCACTCAGAGGGCAAAAACTCCACCCCAAAGCTCAGGGACATGAAATTCCTACATGAACTCTCGCCAGAGTTTCCCTCAAGGAGGAAATCAGTCACCATTCCTTCCAAGTAAAAATGCTCAAACATACCTGTAAGTCTTACCCCGTGGTGGGGATGGGGGATGGGATAAGCTATATTCTGTAGGAAAAAGAAAAAAAAGATAAAGAGAAACTCCAGCCAATTTCCCACATGACCAAACAAAGAACAACAGGACAAACAGCAGTAAAAAGGATCCCTGCCATAAACTTTCCTAAACATTACCTGCCCCACTGCGCCTGTACACATAAAGAAGACCGGAAAGCAAGGGAGTAGGTATGAGCTAAAAATCCTACAAATCCCAATGCACATGTTCCCAAGATTCTCCCACTCAAGACATGTCTCATATCCAGTGATCCCTAAGAGCTTTGAAGGGGACAGCCTTTAGAACTGCAGGACCACCCTTCTGACCTGAGGGGGAAGGAGCCCTGCCCTGAGGTCTCCTGAACAGTACCCACGGCAACACTCAGTCTCTCCACATGAGACCTCAGGAGCGGGCCAGCAGTCTGGAGGTTCAATCTACAGTGGGGAGGAACTGCTCAAATAGGAATTTAGAGTTTGCTGAGAACTGAGAGAAAAACTGCTTAAATTCAGCCCGTGAAATCCCCACCTTCCATGAAAAAGGGAGTTCCTTCCATCCACTGGAATCTTTGCCTCATCTAAACGTTGTGACATGAAGGAACATCCAAATCAGAACTGCCCTCTCAGTACAGCTAAAAATGAGGAATCAGCAAATAAATACCTGATGTTGAGATGCAAAGAAGTAAAAAAATGAGTTCTAAATACAGAGAAACTGTCCTGAGGGCATAGAAGCTCTGGGCACTGGCACTGGGAAGGGCCATCTGGAGGTGCAGGTGCAGGATTCACAGCTGAGAGGACAGAGCTGTCGCCCTTTGAGGGCTGCTCCAGGCAAGTGCTCCCCATTCGAGATTGGGAGGCAGTGCTAACACTGAACCAGAGCCTGAGGCTGTGGGAGACACACAGGCCCCCGCACCGGCCTTAATGTTCCTTGTAGGCAGACGTGCTTGTGGGGGAAGGAGCCCCCTCTGGTCACACCCGCAGGGGGCAAACGTCAAGAGGAAGGACAGAGTGAGGACACTGATTTTCTTCCCTAACTTCAGACTGAGTCTGATGCAGAATACAGGTAACAGTCCCTCGGCCCTGGAAGAAGCTCATGCTGTGCCGGGAGGAATCAATGTGGATTCTGAAAAAGAGATTATTTAAACATACTTTTACGTACACCTTTTACGTATATTACTCTCTTTTACATAGCTGACCAAAAAATACTGTTTTGCCTGGGAAAAAAGAGTGCACTAGTTTTTCATCAATTTCTTGTTAAAATGATCCTATGGTTGCAAACCGGGAACTCAAACTAGAAGGGCCTAGTCTCCACAGGGCAGGTGTTGGAGAACAGAGATGCCAATGACTGAGACACATGGACAGACAGCATCCCACAGGGACACTTGGTGCCAAGATGACGGAAGGCATTAGAGGAATGCCAGCCATTCAACCACAGAGGGGGAGGTCAGGAAACTGTGACCAATGCTCCAGAAGGCTGGATCATACTCTGTACAGGTTAGACATAAAATCAAGACTAATCACCCTGATGCAGCAGGAGAGAGAAATACAGTTACACTCCTACAGGCATAAGCAGCCAAAAGGCTCAACATCAGATTCTGCATACACCTGGGAAACCAGATGCCACCTAACACTGCACGGCGCTGTTCTGAATGAGGCAGACTGTGACTCAGGAGCTACAAAGTACAAAGGCACAGACACCTGGGACTGGTGCTGGTGACAAAGAAGAGAAATTCGCTGCCGAGCCACTAAAACCCCCCAGCCAGGCTTCTGAGGACATAAGCTTGCAGAAGGGCATGCCAGTGGGCCCCAGACCGGAGCCAGGGAGACTGAGGACCATGTCTTGTTAGCACTGACGACAGAGAAGAGCGGGGCTGGTGAGGGAGAACGGTTGGTGTGGGGACAGGACAGGGATGCCTTTGAAAGACTGAGGACTAAAAGATGCAGGGCAGCCGCTGTGTGAATGAAGTTCAACCAAAGGAGTGGAAGGGACTGAAAAGTGTATTTCTACTTAGTCTCAGAACATCAGGCGAGTATACCACCCAACACAATTTTGTATGTTTCCTTTTTAAATAATCAGGATAATGTAGATGTACTAGCCTATCACCAAAAAAAAAAAAAAAAGTTTTCTATGCTATCAGTCAGTCAAAATGTGAAGGAGCATGCTTTGGAGACCCACGAACAGACATCTGTATTATGTATTTTCTTCTTTTTTGAAATGCTGGCTGCACAAGTGCTCATATCATCAGTAAGATGCTGATACCCACAAAACCTCACTCAGGTAATAGACTGGCTTCTCATGTAAACAAAGAAGTAAAGGAGCACACGAAGCAAGAACAGCAGATGATGATGGGTTTGAACCTGGGTGAAGGGTACACAGGGGTACATTTTGTTATTTCCTCTGCTTTTGAATTTATTAGAAATTTCCCGTAACAAAAAGAAAACCAGTAAGCTTTTGCTTATGAGATCCCTGTAACGAAGGTGTGAAGTCATGAGAAAGACAGACACCAGCGTTCTCATCCGCAGAGCTAAATCAGCTGCCGGCAGGGACACCACTACCCTGACGACCCAGGCACATCACTGCACGCAGACGAGGAGGACACTGGCATACAAACGTATGAGCAGCTGACCTGTCTCCAGGGAAACCTGATCATTTGACCCCAACACTGTCCTTCCAGCTTTCTGACTCTGCTAATCCGACAGCATCTTTCCTTTGTTCCCAGAGGACCTCCAATCTGCTTTTCATGGTCTTCTGTCCCACTAATCAGACCCCGTCCGCCTTTTCCTCCCACTCCCTTTCCTGGCACAGACTCCGCAGCCCCACCCTTCTCACCGGCCACCCTCCTCTTGCATCACCGTGCGAAGGCCATCCCTCAGTTCTGTCATCACCAATAACGGCACGGCCATCTCCAAAATCCGCTCAAGCGACCTACTCTCTGACCACCTGGCGCTTTGTCCCCTGCCAGCTAACCGACTCCAGCAGTCCCTCACCCAGAGACTCACAAGCACTAGCCTTTCCATTTCTCCTGTCAGCCGCTCACTCCGCTTCCGTCCACTGTGCGAGCTCCTCTCCCGGGCTCACTGCTAGCTCTCTTGCTGCCTTCTCCCTGTCACACCATTGTAATAACACCCTCCCTTCTTAAATCACTTCTCCCCCTGTCCATGCAGGCACCCAAACGGCTGAATGATGCCAGGCTCTACTGAATCCATGATGACAAACCTCAAATGGGCACCAGGCCTCCACACACTCCTCTGAGAGTCTTGATTTCACACTTCCCAGTATTTCCAATTGCTGCTTCGTGGTCATAACAGCAATGGCCCTGGTACGCTCTTTCTCCTCAAACCTCCCGTGTCTCCTCCACCTCCCTTTCTTGGCGCTGATAACCCACCATGGTAATTGAGAAAACAGAAGCAGCCTGATGGCAGTGTCCTCAGCCTCCCACAGGCACCCCCGCAGCTGGCTGCATCTGCACCCACGCTCCCTGCCACCCTCCCCCTCCTTCCTGCAGGCAAGCGCCCTGCTCCTCACAGGCCAGCCCTTCCACTGGTGTGCGGTCAGCTCCTCCTGAGGCCTCTCCAAATTAAATCCTGCAATGATTCTCTTTGCCAGCAACAATTTTGTCCTACCTACCGGTCCATTCCCATACAAACATGTGCTAGATGCCCCTTCCCGAAACAAACTTCTTTGGATCCCACAGCCCCACCCCCACCTATCAGCCAAAATACCCTCTCTCCTTCACAGCAAAACTTCTTGGGAGCTTCATGCTTCACATTCTCTCGATCAGGTTTCTGTCTCTCCCTTTCCCCGAAAACCACTCTTATCCAGGCCATTGTGACCTCCACATCGTCAAACCCAGTGAGCACAGCCCTTGTCTACTAGACGGGACCATATGACACACTTTCCGGGGCTTGCATTGGGGCCCCTCACCAGCTGTCCTGCTCCCTCAGTAGCCACTCCTTGTTTCCTTTACTGGACACTCCTCCTCCTCTTCTGCTTGACTTCTAAAATGTTGGGGTGCTGCAGGGCACCAATGGGGATCCCCTTTTTTGCAAGTCTATAATCTCTCTTCAAGTAATCTCACCCAGTCACACAGGCTAAAATGCCATCCTGACGTCGGCTCCGAAGTTCTACGTCTAGCGCAGGACTGCATCACAAACAGCACCCCCAAACCCAAGCCTTCAGCGGGCTCCCTCCTCACTCTTCCATCCCAGGAGCATCCACGCAGGAAGCCCGCCTTACTTCCTCGTCCCCGTATCTGCCTCCCTCCATGATCTCTGTCACCTGCCTGGCCTCGCCTCTGCGACCACAACAGCCACCCCAGCCAAGCTCAGACGAAGCCCACAGCTGCTCAATCGGCCATCTCTCAGCTTGACTCCTGCGCCTCCACAAGTCAGCCTAATGTTTTAAAAACATGAATAAAACCATGCCACACCCCTGCTTCAACCCTCCACTGCTCTCTAAAGTGCATGCTCCTTTCTCCGGGGCACATGCAGGACACCCAATCTCACGCCCACACCCTCTTGCACACCACGCACCTCACTGGTCCCCTTTCCAGTCTTCGAACTCACCAAGCCTGCTCCCTCCAGTGCCTCAAGCGCTCCCCTGCCCACGTCTCCCCGATCCTCCGGGAGCCAGCGTCTTCTCAGCTGTGAGGGCGTCTCAGAGGGCGGTGCTCCATTAACCACTTTAGACTGACTCACCTCCTACCCTGCAAGGCTCTCTCAGCCAGGGCTCTGTTGGGTTTTCCTCACCATCCCATACCCACCACAGCGGCCTGAGTTAGTCTGTGTGCTAAGGGACGTGTTTCCTTGTTTGTTGTCTTCCCTGCCCCTTGAGGGCCAGCTCCCAACCAGCAAGAGCCACAGAGAACCAGTGAATTTAGTGAACATCTAAGACTCTTTCATCTCTTTGTCTTCCACAGGGCACCAAGCAACAAATGTTTATCGAATGTGTGTACCCTCAACAGTGAGCACAAACACGCCTAGTCCCTTCCTGTATGGAAGTTACCATCTACAGCAGAGGGGCAGACATCATCAAAGACATCCACAAGAAATGTAAAACCCACACTATGCTAAGTGCTACAAGGCAGACCCGGGTGGTACTCTGAGAGCCCATGACTGCGAGGGCAGTGGGGCTGACCTGGTCAGCAGGGTCAGGGAAGACCGCCCCAAAGTAGCAAGAGTTGGAGCTCAGATCTACAGGAGACAGTCGACCACAATGGACTGTGGGAAGGAATAAGGCCTGGATGAGAAGAGAGAAAGGGCCCACAGGGGACACAGGGCATGGTGAGAATGGGGAGGATGGTGTAGAACTCACAGGTCTTGATCTTTATACTAACAGCAATGGAAAGCCACTGGAGTGGTTAGTTTTTGTACATTTTAAAATGGAAACATCACACTTGTGTTTTTATTTTTAATTTTTTTAAAAGATTTTATTTATTTATTTGAGAGAGAAAGAGAGCACGAGAGAGGTGAAGAGCAGAGGGAAAAGCAGAATCCCCACCGAATGGGGAGCCTGATGCAGGGCTCGATCCTGGGACTCCAGGATCATGACCTGAGCTGTAGGCAGACGCTTTACCCACTGAGCCACCCAGGCACCCCCACACTTGTGTTTTTAAATAAAAAGCTGTAGCTAAAGTAGAGTTAACAGGTGAGTGAAAAGCAGGAGTACTTGGGGGTGAATATGCTAGAGATTACCTTAGTAGCCTAGGACAGGAAGGATGGTAACCGGCACCAAAGCAGTGGTAGAGATAAAAAGAAGTGGATGATTTTAAGGCATATTTAGGAGAGAAAAATCAGTCCGATTAGTGGACTAAATAAACACAATGGGTTAGGGAAGATGAAATGCCAAGGATGACCCTTAGGTTTTCTGTTTTAATAACCAGGTGGAGGTGGGGCCGTTCATTAAGACAGGGAACACTAGGAAAGACCTCAGTTTAGAGATTAAGAACATGACTTCAATTTCAGACATCTGTAATATCCAAGAGCAGATGTCAAGGACAGTAGCTGGATGGAAGAAACTAGCACTCAGGTAAGATGTCAGCACTTTATAAGATGCAAATTTGTGAGCCATTACCATGTAGAGGGTTAACTGAAGCAGTGCCAGGTGAGAAGTGAAGAGGACACACTCCAGCACAAGAGGACATCCTGCATGATTCCACTTACAGAGTTCAAAACAGGTGAAGTCAGTCTACGCTCTTAGGAACAGAGAGGACAGAGGAGCTATGCCTAGAAAGGAGCACAGGGGGCTCGGGGGTCCCGGTCATGTGGCTCCCTAAGCTGGATGCTGGTTTACACAGGTGTGTTTACTTTAGAGCTGTGAACATTCATCATGCCATACCCTGCAGTTTGTGACTGTAGTTATGCTTCCAGGAAAAGTTCAGGGAAGAAAGAGAAATGGGAAGAATTCCACTGAAAGGGAAAGGCAGAGTAGGGGAGAAAAGAAATCGTGGAAAGGCCCGTGGAGAATCAGAGAGTCTGCCTGAGAAGGGGAAGGCCAGCCCTCCACTGTGGTAGAGGAGACGGCACGTGGCGGGAGAGCGCAGGAAGGTGCTCAGTGCGTGGGAAGCAAGGCCATCTGCAGAGGAGAGGGCAAGTGGGTGCTGGGCAGCTTGGGAGCGCAGGGAGGGTCTTGAATGGTTGTGTGCAGGGCGGGAGAGTGGAATGACCAGAGAAACGCCGGAAGTGGTCATGGGCTTATCACTCAGGTGCTGTGTGAGGAACACAGATGGATGAGTATCTGCAGGACTGGGTTTTTGCCAAATGGGAATGATCAAAAGACAAAGTGGCTGCTGCCTACCTGGAAGAAATCATTGCCTATTCCAGCAGAAATTTCAGCCTTTGCGTGCTGACAGGGAAAGTCATAAAACTGCCAAGGTTTTCATGTCGACAACTTCAACTGAGCCTTGAGGGCTGCTGGAGTGCCTGTAGCCTTTCCGGCTTTCGCCTGTCTCTGACGCCACCTCCCCCCAGCTCCCGGCAGCAGCCCCAGCCCCACCTGGATTGCCACTCCCCAAGGAGAAGACAGAGCGCATCAGAGCGCTCCCTCCTCTCCCACCGCCAAAGCTCAAACACACGCACACTGTCCAGGTTCCAGTTCTGTCTCCTTTTCCAGGGGAAGTAGTGCCCATGATCCTGCTCACGGTGCATCCCTTCACCACTTCTCTCTGGACATCGACTCTTTCTTTTTTCATCTTGAATGTTATCTCTGAAATTCAGACTGCTGGCTCAGGAAATCTGTCATTTGAAATAACTACACAATTACTTTGTCATAAAGTCAAGTGAAAATTACCTCTTGTTTCTGAGAAAATACAACTCCTCTGACTATAAGAAACTTAGAAAGTACTACCAGTCTTTCTAAAATTTTAGGGCTGCAAGACTTCCTATAAAGCATGAAGTATAAATAATCCCACTCTGTAGTAGCAGACCCTTTCATTTGTGGGTTAAATCTATTTCAGCAGAGATCAAACGAACTTCCCATCCAGAACTAGATCTGTTAGAACATACAGGTTAAAGTTTTTTTCCCTCAAAGGGACAAGGACACACTTTCTGGGAAGGATAAAAACAAAAGAAGAACAGAAAAGAAGATATGTCTATGCCTCCACATTCACCCAAAAATCACCACCACCAACTGCAATGGGCTGAAGTGGCCACGTGATTAATCTTCCTCACACGTGTAGAACAGGCAAGTGTGTCAGAGGGTCTGGAGAAGGCTCTCCAACAAAGATGATCAGCATTAGCTGAGATGATGATACACTAGACTAGTAACTGTGAAACATAAGGAATCCAAATCAACTTCTAGGCCCCTTAATTACTGGGAAGTATTTTAGAAGAAGAACCCTGTGTTCCCAGTTCTAATACATGTTGGCTCTTGCCATGTTTAGTGTTTGATATGTAAGTGATTCTCCACCCAGAAGCAAGCTTACAAGAAAAATGTCACCATCCTGGATGCTGAACTCTTCGATGTAGGGTCAGAGCATGCATGCATACAGGCATACGTTCTACAAACATTTATTGAGTTCCCAGTATTCGTCAGGCACTGGGCTAAGCTCTAAAGAATCTTATGATGAACAAAACATCCATGTGTTTAACAGTCTAGGAGGGGAAGGTGACAGGTCCAGTATCGCATGACCCGTGCTATCATAGAGGCTCACATCTGTGGACACAGCTGCCTAAACAAGGGGCATCCTAACTAATCTCAGCATGACAAGGAAGACTTCTAGTAGACTCTCCTTCTAAACTGAAATACAAAGGACAAACTGAGTTAGCCACAAAGAGTAGGAGGGCAGAGGATCCCAGCCTAGGGAATGGCAGGTGTCTAGGGACAGTCAGGATGACAAACCCTAGCAAGTGAAAGTTCAGTATGTAAAAGGCAGAAGGTGGGGCAAAAGCAGGAGTCACACATCAACAGGGTCCTACAAGCAACAGGAACACTTTAAACACTAAGAACTTTTTTTTTGTTTACGACTTATTCTTGAGAAAACATAATCATTACAGTTGCAACACACCTGTGCAGTAGTGGTCTTCCTATAAAGCTAGAACTCCATCCTAAAAAAAAAAACCAGGAAGGCAGGGGCACCTGGGTGGCTCAGTCGGTTAAACGTCTCCCTTTGGCTCAGGTCATGATCCCAGCATCCTGGGATCGAGACCCACGTCGAGCTCCCTGCTCAGTGGGGAGCCTGCTCCTCCCTGCTTGTGCTCTCTCTCTCTTTCTGTCAAATAAATAAATAAATAAATAAATCTTTTAAAAAAAAAAAGGGAAAGGAAAAGAAAAACAGGAAGGCATGAGACTGCCAAGGTTCCTAAGAGGGAAGAAAGGACGGGATTCAGGCACAGACGAGGGGTGAAGCATGGTAAAGGCCCCATTGGAGGTCGGAAAACCAAGTTCCACAAGGACATTAGCTGCTGAGTGGGCTGGTGTGCAGCTGCTTTTCTAGTAGGGGGTGAATCTGGCCTCACTACTCCTCCTGGAAATGCTAGTTCAGTTTCTGGAACAGAGAACACTCTCTTCCAATGTGGTTATCAAAAACTGTGTAAAGATTTAACTTGAAGTCCTCATTGCACTCAACACGTCTTTTCCCTTGGAAACCCACACTGTCTCTGAGTCTCCCTTCCACTGTAGCCCAATAAAAATTAACAGCCAAATCCCCATCTTCTAATTACAGCACCAACTGCTGACATTCATTCCAGCATGAACTCAGTGTCAGGCTGGGTTAACCAGAGCTTTGCAGAAGAAACTGTACTAGGTTGAATTCAGTCTCTCAAAAATTCATATCCACCTGGAACCTCAGGGTGTGACCTTATTTGGAAATAGGGTCTTTGCAGATGTAATTACTTAAGATGAAGTCATACTGGATTGGGGTGGGCCCTGAATCCAATGACTGGTGCCTTTATAATAGAAAGGAAAAAGAAATTCAGACAGATACACACACAGGGGTTAGAAGGCAGTGTGGCGACAGAGGCAGAGATTAGAGAGATGTGTCTACAAGCCAAGGATTGCTGGCAACCACGAGAAGCTAGAAGGGGCACAGGATTCTTCCCTGGAGCCTTCAGAGGGAGTACAACCCTGCTGATTCCCTGCTCACACCTTGATTTCAGACTTCTGGCTTCCAGAATAGAATCAATCTCTGCTGTTTTAAGCCACCCAGTTTGTGACACACTGTTACAACCACAGGAAGCTACAGCCTAGGAAACCACCAGCTCTGGAAACTAACACCAGGACACGGAATGCTTTCAGTAACATCTTCCCCTCCACTGATCTCTGTCAGGTCCTATATTCACACAATGGGCCTTTGTTTATTCTTTTGGGATGTTGAATGGGGCAGGCTTATTTCATACTGATCCAAACCCTTTTCACTCCGTAAAAACCTGGAGTCATTTCACCTTTGCTCACTTTAGAAGAATATAAGTTCTGTATTTCATTTACTCAAGAGATTACATTTCACAGAAAAATCTTAATTTTTCCTTTCCTTCCCAATAGTTTCCTCTTTGCTTCAACTTCAATCCATAAATGGTACATTCGGTCTTCACCTCCCAAAAGTCTTTTGTGTACGTGTGCACGCGCGCGCGCTCCCCCCCCGCCGCCCCCACCGTGGGCAGCACGGTAAAGGAGAGTGAGCACAGGTTTCATAGCAGACCAGCCAAGAGGAAATGCAGCCTGTATCTACTGTGAGCTCCATGGCCTTGAGAAGAGCTTTAAGCTGTTCTTAGCTCTACCAAATTAGGGTTTTGTGTGTGATGAATAAAATTTTCTTAGAATAAAATTTTCTTAGAATAAAATTTTAAAGTCCAAAATCAAAGGGAAGTTGGCAGGAATGGAAAAGAATGTTCCATCTAGAAAGAAGATAAAATTTAGTCAGAGAAGACTTTATAGTTGAAGCACAGCTTCTCCTGTGGCCAAGCGGTTGCAGGAGCCTCTCATCAGTGCCCAGCCAGTGAGGGAACACGGCCCATCCCTGTACAACCAGGACAAAGCCTGCCTGTGTGCCATGGACAGGAACAGTCTGGGGTGCCCCACAGTCTGTGCATGCAAGACTCCAATTCACGTGGTCATGCCACTTCCCTTCCCACAGCGATGACGAGACTTCGGCATCTCCCTAAATCACCATAAACCCTGTCAAATAATCACCCAGCGGAGAAGCCTTAATCCCATGTGCTCTCCAGGGGGCCGAGAGATGAACGAGCTCTGGTCTCACACACAAGGCCTGATCACCAGGGAAGAAGATTCCACTCTTCCTCTACATACATCAAACCATGGAAACCTACCATCAACTCAGCAATTTGTTCTTGAGAGCATTCTACCTCCGAGATCTTGAATCCCCAAGCACCTCCCCTCTCTGCATCCACACACGTTCTCTCCAACTTCCCCCACTCCTTAAAATGATCAGCTCACTGAAAGCCACCTTTTACCCCAAAAAGCAGAAATTTCTGCCAACTTTTGTTGTATTACAAAATACACACTTTGCAGCTTTTCCACTAACAGTCTGACTTTAAGCAAGTTATCTAAGCCTAAGACTCAATTTCCTCAAATACAAAGAGAAATAGTACTTCCACCTCTATCTCTTAGGGTCATTACAAAAATGAAATAAGAATGCACAAATCAAGGCTCAATAAATACTATCTTTTTTCTTTCCTCAATCTGCCTGCCTGCGAAACACAGGGAGTTTGCACTGCTAACTGGGGGCGGCTTCAGGAACTCACACTGAACACAGTCACGTAATCACCTCCCAGCTGCCACTCCCTTTCAAAACTGCACTGTTGCTTCCTGCTAGGGTTACCTCTCCCTCCGAAGCAGCACTGATGGGTCAGTAAATCCGGGTGCTCCTTCCTCCAACTGTGAAAGCCCAGCCCCCAAGATTCCCCGTCACTATTCAGCAGTCAAGGTGCAAGTAGCAGACCTAAGTTCGCCCCAGACTTTCTCTCCTAGTGCCCCGTGAAGAATGGAGCTCTTCCACATGGCCCAGTGATGGTGCCCAGGACAGAAGTTCAAGCAGTTCTTACTACCATGACCCTATAGGGCTACCAGGCTCTTCTGTCTTGCCTTCAATTCTATAATCCCTTCTTACCTTAAATTAGCCAGAGCCCTTCTCTGCTGCTGATTAACAAGCAACCCGAACTGACAAAGTGATCTAAACAGCCACCACCAATCTGCACCCACCTCAGTTCTCCCTCTCCAGAGCTTAAAGTGACTGGGATCAACATTTGCATCATGAAGTAACCGAATGTGGAAAAGGAAAATTGGCTCTGGAAACTTGATTTCAAAAAAGGGATCCACAGACCAGCATTATCAGCCTGGGAGCTGGTCGGAAATGCAGAACCTCAGGTCCTATCCAAGACCTACTTACTCAGAAACTGCCTTTTAGCAAGATCCCCAGATCTTGCTAAAGAATCCCCTTCAGGGGATTCTAACCTGAGACTCTAACACACAGTAAAGCTTGTGAAGCAGTGATCCAGAGGATCAATGTAGTTCTGTGCAAGTGCTTGGTCAATGTCTCATACTTAATGTGAAAATGTTCTTTGTAAACTGTTAAGAAAACAAAGACACCCGACTTGACTTCTAACTCTCCCCAACAGAGGAGAGGGCTTGGCAGTATTACATGGTGGTTAAATATACAGTGGGCCTACAGATCACTGCTCAAATCCTATTCCTATCACTATCAGTGTGGCTTCAGACCATTTCCTAAACTACCTGAGCACCAGCTTCCTGTGTGTAAAATAGGTCTGTACTACCTACCTACTTAGATCACTGGATATGCAAATAGTCCATTGTCATCACAGCCTGAAAGTACATGAACAAATGGTTATGCTCCCAGGTCAAATGGTTCCTAATTACATGAGCTCAGCACCCTCTGACCTAGATCCTTGCTCTCAACATGCTTCTCACAATCTAATAATCATCTCTGTTGATTAATGTCCATCTAGACATGAGCTCCATGAAGGCAGGAACTGGGTCCATTTTGCTCACCACTGAGTCACGAGCATATAGCATTATGCTCATCTCACGGGACACAGCCAAATGTTGAAGAATAAATAATCCAGGTGGGTGTCCTATTAAATGGCTTCAGGTTTTATTTAGACCCTTCCCTGAGTTGGGGAAAATGCGAAGAATAAATATTGGCTACAGAATGACAAATTCTTTTCCTTAAAGATTCCTCTTTTACCCAATTTCCTAGCTCAGAATAAGCTGGGTGTGCTGTGGTATCCCTCCACCTCTTTCCTTCTTCCTTTTTCCCTAACCCTGCCCTCTCCTTCCTCCCATCCACAGAAATTTTTAAAGTATGTTCTAAATTATGTTTACCCACACACATCCTTCACATTGTTTCCTTACTCACACCAGGTCTGAGGCTCTTCATACAACATGCTAAGAGCCTAACACCTGGCCTGGTTCATCTTAAACAAAACTGTACCCCAGCAAGGGCATGACGTCAAACACCTTCAGGGATCAGGCAGGTAATATAAATGTGGGCAGTTGTCTGCTTTGAGACATCAGGGCCTAGTGGGCCCCTCCTGGCTACTTTCCCTTAAATTTAAGCATTCAAATTCCTACAAATAAGACATCAAGAGGCTGAAATCAATCCAACAGCCACAAGTTGAGTCCCTTGCAAAAAAAAAAAAAGCCAAAATTAACTAACTTGTGAGCATGAGATACTGAACAATTTGCCCAACCTCTTAGAAAAAGTAATCTCAGTTCTTTCCAGTTATCGTCCTAGACCAACAATTCTTAAAATATTGTCTGAAGACTCTTTCAGGATTCCAAAACCCTTACAAACAAGATCAAAATGATTTTCAAAATAATACTAAGACACTGTTTGCTTTTTTCACCGGGTTGAGATTTACGCTAAGGATATAAAAGCATCTGTTGGTAAAAACTACAGACTTCTTGGCTCCTCACATGAAAACCTAAGACAGAGAGACCAAACAAGGCTAGCAATCAGTTGTATTCCTCATCTCTATGGACTCAGATTTTAAAAAAAAAAAAAAAAAAAAAAAAGCTTCACTTAGGAATACCCTTGAAAAAGCAATAAAAATGATTAATTTTATTACATCTAGACCCATTTATTATACTCATGTTAAATATGTTTATATTTGTATTAAATACATACAAGCATATTTTTTAAACTTCTATTTATCATATCATGTTTAAAATGGGAAATACACCAGGCTGCATAGCAAAGTACAATGGCTGCCTAAGGAAAAGCACTTACATAACTGAGGGTGTAACCTCAACTAGACTTTTTTCTTGACAAAACATCATTTTTTACTCAAAAGAATGATTGACAAACTGGTTATGCAGACTCAGGTACTGGGCAGACATTTCAGGTAACAGTAAACCACTGATGGTATGTTGCCAATGGTCAAACCCAAACTTTCATGGGAAAACTGGGATTTTGGGAAATTTGTGTATGCCACCATGAGCTCTATAGCTTTCCAATATTTGAAGACTTTTCCACTGAGACTGACAGTAATCCTAAAAAATGTGATTTTTTTTATATTACATAATGAAATGTATGAACATTTGCAAGATCTGTGTAACTCAGTGAATCAGTATTTTCCAAATGACCAATGTGTGAGTTAATAAAATCATCACAGGTAAAAGATCTGTTCAAAGTACAAGAGAGACCCATGGATTTTACTCTACTAGAGTAAAAAAGTTCACTGATGTGGTTTCAGAATGATGTTGCAACTAACTTTCACAAACCTACCACTTGTCAAGTTTTAGTGCTGTACACAATTGAACTCACAACTATCTGAAAAGGCTACAAAAACAATCCCTTTTCCAACTATGTCATCTCTGTGAGGCCAGATGTCTTCAGCTACTTCAACCAAAACCACAAACTCAAAAAGTCTGAATATAGAAGGAGATGCCTTCAATTTAAGCCTCATTATTAAGGAAATTTGTGAAAATGTAAACATTGCCACTCCTCCCACTACATGTTTTGGTTTTTTTTTTAGACAATAGCTATTTTTCATAAAAAATGTCATCTGTATTAACACATAATGGGTTTATCATTATTTTTAAATAAATTAAATATTTTTGAAAAATTTTAGTTTTCATTTCAATTTACGGTAAATATCAATGCCTGTAACCCACATCAACAGAAAGCTCTTTGGGGTCCTTAGTAACACTTTTTGAAGCGTAAAAGGATCCAGAGACCAAAAGGGAGTTGAGATTCCATGTTAAACATTTTTATTTTAAAGCCTGAAAGTACATGAACAAATGGTAAGATGAACACTTACTCGTGTTAGTAATTTATTACTGAAGAAAAATGTCCCCCACGTTCCTCCACAATAATTCCAAAGTCAAGTTTTATACAAGAGAAGTTAAAGATGGACACCACAGGAAATAACTCTCTACCCAGACAGGCGTTTTATAGAGGATTCAGAAATTATCCTATTAGGCAGCAATCCGCTAATGTGTTCTTGTAAGACCTTGATTTCCAGGTCCAAGGCCGTGCAATTCTATCTTGTTCCCGCTGGACATAATAGATGCCCCTGTTCATGGAGAGAGAACATGGGACATGTTCCCAGCTTGGTTAGCAACTCCTCCTCCTCACAAATTATCAGGAAGTGCCAGAAATCAACTCAATCAGATATTAATTTGGCAGTGGTACAACTCCAAGGGAAGGGACAGCTCTGCTTAACCTTTTCCTACAGGCTTTGGCATACAAAATGTAAGTGGAAAGGCCATTTAGGTCCCTGGTGCCTGCATGCTGCCAAGTAACAGGACTAATAATTTGTTCTGTTCCAGGCCAGAGATCTGGGCACACGACAGAAGCAGTATCTACCTCCTCACTAATCTCTACTATACCTTCCGGAAATTCCAGTCTAAAATACACATTAACAGGCTATAGGAAGACTTAGATACTCAAGCCACACATAGACCCAGCCCACTTCCTTTCCTTAGCTATCTGTCTTAGCATAACTTAGTCCCATCAGTCACTTAGAACTCATTGATCAAGTCTGTGGAATGCCAAACCCATTCTATTTAGCTTTACCATTACCATCAGTCCTGGAATAGAAGATACCAGCAGCCTGGAAGACATCCATTCTGGCTGCCAGGGCAGGCTCATGGCCCCAAATGGGTCCTTCGTATTTCCCACACTTTTTCTAGTACCCCGCTGTTCCAGATACTAGAGTTATCTTTCCTCATTACAGCCCCTCTGCTTGGGCCCTGGGCCACCTCAATGGTAACAGGTCCCAGTAAAGCCCCGCTTTGTAAGGTGCTAGCCGTCTCACCTGGGAGGCTTCGGAAAGCCTCTGAAGAACGATCCACCTGGTTTCCCCGAGCACTCTACAGCAGTCACTCAGGTCTCTGGCTGGTCTACCCCCGGACTTCTTCATCTGCCCTAGCTGACAACACCCCAGAAGGCCCAACTGCCAGGCGACTTTTCTGAGATGTGCTTCTCACTCCGAGAAGTGAACACAGGCTTCCTCAACTTCCTGGGCCAACTTCAGTAACCAGAAGTTGTAGGGGGTCAAAGCTGAGAGGGGAATTTCACTTATAACTCCTGGCTCTAAATCTCTTGTGGCCAAACCCTTCCACATCAGAATGCCCAGCCTCAGAACATATTCCAGGTTTCTGTTCGCCCAAAGGCCTGTTCAGATACTTATGTATGGCATCTAGTCACTGGAGTACCATGCACTTCTGAAAACTGGAATGACCTCAAAGCAGGATCCTCAAATAGTCCAACAGTCTTTGGCCATTGGCTGCCATCCATGTAACATCTTAGTAACATGCCTGACTAGTATTCAAATGCCCCTCTACCTGGTGCTCAAGTAGCAGGCAGCATCTCCTGAATGAATGCATTACTGATAATCACTGACCTCAACAATTTATGGGATAACTTCCCCCAAAGACACTGAGGTCAACTTTTTAAGTTGGTCAAAGGCAGTTCTGCTTCTGGGCAGGATTTGCCAACTAAACTTATGTCAGCCCAGGTCTATGCTTTTCTTTTCTGGAATGAGGTCAAACTTTGTTAGAAAAAGCCTTATCGACAGTGGTAGAATTTATGTCACTTTTGATGCCTTCTCTGCATTTCCCTGCCACCAGTTGGCTAGAAAAGATTCCAATCCAGTGTGACTCCTGAGCAATTAGAGAACCCAGGACAATGGCCTCTTTGGCCACTCACCCGGTATCTCCTGGGGAGGCCACCTTGTCCCTACCCTTGGCCACTTTCCCTACTTGGAGCCCCAAGTACATCAGCTCCTCACTTCCTTCTTCCCCCTTCTCTCCTCACCCCTTATTTCTGCCCACATTTGACAAGCCCCACATGCCTAAAGTCCAAGGTTCCCTGACCTCTCCCTCACAAAGCTCAATGGCTAATGTGGGCTCTCTGTTTTAATGAGATACGGGGAAGAGAACTGTTTTCACTTTGTCCCCCAGACAACGGCTTTTCTTATGACTTGGCCCGATGACTCCTAATGGAGAAAAGATAAAAGACAAAAGCAGCCACGTGAATTTTCTTTAACTGGAAAGTACCACAAACACTATAAATTTAGGTCCACAGAAGGGCAACAGAGAGTGTAGAGGGAATGATGCCAGGCTTTCTTCTGAGAAGGATAACTACATGTGTCATTAAGGCGATAAAGGAAGACACAGGTATGCATTCCCAGCTTTCTTTCAGCCAAGTCCTCCCACAAAAATGGCCTATGGAATGACACAGCTGGGTGGAGGCCCTGGCTCTAGCCCTTGCTAGGGGATCATGTCTGATCTCAGACTGATCTGTAAAAATATGGATAATAATGTCTACAACACTTTGCTGTGATAATTAAAGATGATAAATGTGAAAGTACCTATCAGAGTGCCCACAGCATAGCTGAGGCTAAATATGAGTTTCCTTATCTCCCTTATTTTCATTAGCACATGACACAAGCGTCCCTGCCAAGAGCACCACCTCACAGGCCAGGGCTTCCTGAGGCCAGAGGGCCGCCTCCCTGTAATTAGGGTTCCTCCTCTGTTCACACTGGAGCACTGCTTTCTTACCTCCGTGTCTGCCTCCTGTACCTCCCGGTTTCTGCCCCCCTTTCTGCTTTTCTCTCTTGACCCTCGATTCACAGGGACTGTTTTAAAATGCATCCGACTTCAGGGACATTTTCTCACAGTGTGGATGTACTACTTTCTTCCCGCTCTTCAACTCTGCACACAGAAACCCTGCACACACAAATGCCGGAGCAATGGGACAGAATGTGACCCGCTCCAGTGATGGCCCCTATGAGAATACCACATAGAAGGCACACGTTTATCTTATCCATCCAGTCAATGTGTAACATATACACACATTAGGAATCATAATGGTTTGGTGGGTAGAACACTGGACTTGCAGGGAAGTCCGAAGTTCAAATTCTTGATGTGACACTAAATGGCAGTGTGACCAACTGACCATCATTTGGCCTCATCGGCCTCAGTTTACTCATGAGTGAAGTGTTAAGCCTTGCAGATGCTCCCTCTCACTGTCAAATTGCAGGGGTTACATGCCATCCTCAGGAAGGAGGAGCACCAATCGGGGCACTGAAAGAAAGTGCTATCTTTCCAGGACACAAGGAGGATACCTATAGAAAGTCAAAGCACTCTAAGTCCCACGGAACGTAAACAAATGGACTGCCTGATTCGTCTGCTTCTCCCTGCCCCTCTCCCTTTGGCTGCTTCTGTTGGATCTGTCTTCCTTAAGGGAGCAATCTTTCACAGCTGGGCCCAGGGACAGCTCCAGCTCTGAGGGCAAGCAAGGGCTGCACAGGGGCAGGAAGGTGAGAACAGAAGGCTCAGGTCAGATGAGCCCAAATGCTTGGTGAGAATGAATCTCTTTATGAAATGTGCTTCCTCCCTGTACTGTTGGAGTAGTAAGACCCAAAGGGACAAAATCCATGTCCAGGCCCTGGAGAGAAAGAGAGACTGGAAAGCTCAAGCCACCCTCTCAGGTAAAGGCAAGGGAATGCCTGAAGGCTACACAGGGCTCAGCCTGGGTAACTAAAGGAAGGACAAAGACACACTGGACCCAAGAGGCCATAACAGAAATAAAACATGGGTTTCACAGGACTGTACCCAGTGACAGCTGTAATGGAAGTGTCACTATAGTTTGGCAATCAAAAAGTTTAGGGATTTGGAATTCTGGCTATTTTCTTAAACATTTAAATATATATATGTGTGTGTGTGTGTGTGTGTGTGTTTGTGGTAAAAGATGTTTAACAAAACGTACCACCTTAACTGTTTTCAAGTGAACAACTCAGTGGTGTTAAGGATATTCACATTATTATAAAACAGATCTCAGGAACTTCATCTTACAAACTAGAACTCTGTCCCCCCAAACAACAATCCTTCCCCCTCCCCACAGTCCTAGTAACCACCAGTCTACTTTCTGTCTCTATGAACTGGACTACTTTAGAAATCTCAGATTCTGGCTATTTTCATACCTGACTCACAACTCATAACTTGTATTATTTGGCAAGCCAAAGTAACCATGTACAGGGAAGACAGATTTATAAAGCAGGCTCACTGAGGAAGCATAAAGTCAAGAGTGGCTGACTTCTTATAATGTAAGAATCATACAAAGATAGCAATAATCCTAAAATGGGATAGGACCTGGCAATCAGAATTCAGGATGAGCATGTACTGAAATTTCGCAATACCCCAAGCTCAAACAGGGACAGAGAATGGTTACAACAAACAATGCAGAAAGTCATGGTGTTCAGGCTTTTATTTGGTAGGACTGGCACTGATGTGTGATCAGTGTTATTTCTGGAAATTAAAGACTATTAAAATTAAAGACTAATACCAAATTTAGCCAGTGGTCTCAGTAAACACACTTCTAAGTTCTCCAGATAGAAATATCCACAGGACTGAACTAGAAATGCAAAACACATAAACACTTCATTATTAGCTAGGTCTGTGACTCTAATGCTTGATGCAGCATTTCATAGGCTAGGCTAGATCCCATGGAGGACTCCTTTTCCCTTTATTAGTGGTAACCCTGAGCTTCAGGCCAAAGTAAGTATTGGCATGAACAGGAAAAACTAAGATACTAAACCCTATCTTAAGTCTTATCACCCATAATAAAGAAGGCTGGTGGAGGGCACCCCAGTCAGGATAGGAGAGAACTAAGCCAGAAAGAGACAGAAAGAACATCTGTCACTCTATTAGGCTTCCACATAGGACAGTCACTTGCAAGTCCATCAAACACAGGGGGGGAAGAGAAGGAGGGGGCTAGGTGGGCTCTTCCACGCAGGAGTTGCTGCAGTCTTTACCACTCTGGCCATGTACAGTCAGGAAAGAGAAAAATACCACCCATCCCTGTGGGCTTAACGTTTTAACCAGGCACAGTGACTAGGTCCACTGGAATAGAGGCCACTGAAGTGCCCTTACCTGACCAAGTCAATTCTCCTTATATGGTAGGGAAGTCAAGTCAGGGTTGGGAGAAGCCCAGGAGCTGAGAAGTCAGCCTTTGGCAGTGGGAGGAGGGGGATGAATAACAAGAATCCACACCGTCTGGCCCCCTTCGGTGCCCCAGGGGCCAACAGTTATCAATAAGGGCTCTCCTTTCTCTTGCTTCCCAGCTGTGCATGGAAGTAATGGAAAAGCTTATCATGTGTATGAACCACAGAGACCCAGACTGCATGTTCCACTGGAGTATTTTGGATTTCAGCAATGAATGTCATTGCACATACTTCCTTTCATAAAGATGAACAAATACCTATCCTTGTCTTCTCGAGTTGAAGAGGAGGAAAAAAAACTATTAAACAATTATCACAAATCTGAAGGCTCAAAAGGAAACAAAGGGAAAAAATGCTTGGCTGGGAACAGTGGCATTCAGAATCAAATGTGCACAATGATGTAAAACCATAAATCCAGGGTGAGAAGATTTTCAGTAAATCCTATTTAAGGAGAAGGCTATTGCTGTTCAGGCTTTGGGAAAAACACCAGAAACTTACAGAGTAACAAACCCCACTGAAAAACAAGTGGTGCTATCTCAATGAAGGCGAGAACAGTGGGAGCTTCGGGTTTCTGGCCCAGAGGCCTCCAAGACAGCAGAGGAGAACAGCATGGCAGAGAGAAAACTCAACCAACCATGGTTCACGTGAAAAGAAGCCAGACCTCAGAGGAACGAAGAAGAACTCAAATGGGACAAAGGTGTTTCTGCTGTGTTTAGAGCTAAGGAAGGTGTCCAAGGTCTAAGGGACTCAAAGCCAGATAGAGGCAAGAGTTTAGGGAAAACTAGGAGGCTGGAGGATCTTCCTCTTTGTTGAGCCCAAAGGGCACATGCTTAGAAAAAACTCCAGAGACAGCTTTGGTTTAGAAAAACTTGAGGGGGATTTTCCATCTAGGAAAAAACAGTGAAACAATGAGAAAACTTACCACAGTGACAGGAGTCAAAACCCCCAAGACATTCCAGAAAAAGAGAGAGGAGGGGCCACAGTGGGTGGCTGAAGGGCCGCCAAAGCCTTAGGATCCTGCTGGGTAGGGAAAATGCAAGAAAAAAAGTAGAAGATCTATATTATGAAAAATTAAGGATCACAAAATTTTTTTGAAGAACTGGCTCAGAATACAGGTATCCCCATTTATATATAGAATTCATATAAATATATGGGATTCGAGGTATATATGGTCAAAGAGAAAATGGGAAAACCTGAGAAACCCCTGAAAGGAAAATTCAGTCTATACAAGTTCACTCCAAGATATCACGGTTAGGCTATGACAGGAATTTATCCAATCTGAATTTTAGGCTCACAGATATTGGATATTGGATTTAAGTGACTTGGACAGGCTGGAATCCAAGGGGGTCTAAGATCAGTAACTGGTTTTTCACCACTTTTCAGTGAGAGGAGCACTAGAGGAGCACAAACTGGAGCCAGGATGAGCAGGTTGGCACCCTGGCTTTACCACACACTGGCTCTGTGACCTTCACCTAAGAGGTTAAGAATGTAATTAGGAGAGATAATAAAGGCAGCTGATCTTGTAAGGTAATCTTCTGAGGTACTTTAAGAATTAAATAAGTTAATGCATGACAAGTACAGAAAAGAGTGCCTGGAAATTTTTAAGGGCCCAACAACGATTAGCTATCGTTACCTCCCCTCTCTGCTATACTCCCCGGCTGCTATGAGTAGTTTGGCTATAGGATTTCAACACCTATTTTTAAGTTTCGGGAACATCACTTTTCCTTGGGAAGTCTGATGACATATTAAAGGCACTTAGGTATCAAACTGCTGTCATGCTGACGTTCAGACCTAACATTTAGTTGTTCTAAATTTCATGCATCTGGGGATGGTGCTAAATTACTGTATGTCTATAGAGCTTCCCAGCTCCTTGGGGGAAAGGAAGTATGTGCATGACATGAGGTTAGAATTACCCAACTTTTCTAACAGCTATCTGAAGTAGCTGTATCATTTTCAGCAGAAATCACTAACATGAGAAATAGAATCCTACAGATCACCCTGAGTGACCCTGCAATGTCAGAGTCTGAATAAAATACGAAGAAAATGGAAAAGTGAAAATGCTTTCAATGTATTTAGAGATTGTAGTTTTTCTATGAGAACAAAGGGTTGACTTAGAATGAAGGCTGTTAACTGGCCTTTGAAGGGCAGGAATACATTTGGAAAAATTTCAAATGGTTTTGATATTGGGCCAAGTTTTTTCTTCCTTACTGAACTGCACATGCCAATCGTGGTACCTATGAGCCTGCAAATCCTACCAACAGGGATGGTCTCAGCCTTCAGGGAAGGCCCAGGCTGCCGTGGACCCCATCGCCACTCCTCTTCACTCACTACAGCCTCTTAGACCGAGTGCAGACACCTGACCCAAGAGCTTATCAGTGACCTCTGATGCGGCTTGTAACAATAAAAGCAGCAACCAAGTCAGATCCCCAACCTCTTTCTCAGGAAGCTAAATACTGAGAATGAGGCGATCCGCCGTGAGAGAGGTACAGCTGTAAGGTTACGATGTACACAGGAAACCAGAGATGTCGTGAGCAAACGGGGTCTAAGTTGGAGAACAGACAGACGGAGAAGGAAAAAGGAATAAGCCAGATGCAGCAAGAGGGAACAAAGAAAAGAGAGGCCCCACCATCCACGGGAAAGACTGTGGCTTGTCTCTGGGCTGCTGGAGTTCCTGAGGTTCTCTGGTCCAGGTGCGTCCTCATACCATGTTTTACAAAATGGTCTGAATGGATCTCTGCTCCTTGCAACAAAAAACAGCTAACTTGAAACAGTTACTTCAGCTCCCCTGAGGATGGAGTTTTCCCAGGGGGGCAGTTTGGTGCCTCCGACAGATTCCTGGCCAGTCCACCCTGCCAGATGTGCCTACACATCCCAGCAGAACAGGGGTGTCTCATCTAGGCACCTCAGCAGAGTCCCTAGGGCTTATGAGCATCTCAAGGTCCTATGGAAATGCCGAGACCTGAAAAAAATATTTATTGGATGCCAAATATGAAAAGAAAATTATAACATCAAAGTTAATAAATGTTTAAAGTCCCCTACTGGTCAAATGAAGTTTAACTCACAGTTCTGTAAAAGCCGATTTTGTGAGGGACATGGGTGCATTTTTAATGTCTGCTATACGACATGGTACAGGCCGCCAGAGGGAAGAGTGTGGAGGCCTTCCATGGCCTACAAACCAGTCCCACAGCAGCGGACATGTCTGGGCTTAAGCTGGGACCTGCCTATCCTACCCCTTGTATATGCGTACACTAAATATTATGCCTTACCACTCAAAACTGAGTACTATGAAGTTAGAAATCACCCTCCCCTCCCAAATTTAAATACACTCTTAATACTTCTGATATTAGGAATCTATCATCCTTCCTTAATATTTTACAAAACTGAAGACAAGCCTCTGTCAGCCATCTTACTAGTTTTTCCAAAAAGGGAAAAAATGTTATTCATGATTACAAATGGTCCTGCACATTTAAAGGACTGGACTTTTGACATCTTTCAGAATAATAAATCAAAAGTTGGTCACATTCATTCTGTCTTTCCTTATGCAAGAGCCCCCTTGAATGTCACGAACAGACCTAAACATTCTCTCCCACTTAGTCAGATTCTCAATCTATTCTCAAATCTATTTTCTAATAGGAGGCGGCATAGAAGTTACACAAAATTTAAATCTTATACCTGTAAAAGCGAAAAGCAAGTATGATTCTTTTTCTATAATCGCTGTGGCATGGCTATACCTGGCTGTGCATAGACAAGTCCCCATCTGCTCTTTGGAGTGCCTCCGGCCTGCCTAGCTAGGCCCAGTCCGCTCTCCTCACTTTCACTGCTCAGCCTGCCCACAAACATCCATACCTTCTGTTTCCACTCCTGTGCACCCTCCTCTCCCTTGCCGCCCCCCCCCCCCCCCCCCCCCGCTGCACTACGTCTACAAAACTGCTCTCAAAGTGGTGATCTCCTCCTTGTCAGACCACTGGGCCACTCCTCACAATTCACAGACTCCTGGTTCGTACAAGTCTCCCTGCTCCCTGATGCCGGCACTTGTTCACCTCCCCTCAGGCCTTGCTGAGGGGACGGACTGTTTCTTTCAGTCCTATGGGCTAAACACAAGTATCCTCGAAAGGTTATGTCCTGACTCAACCACCTGCTTGGTTTCAATGAGACCATTTCCATGGTAATTCCACATTCTCTCGTAACCAGTTCTGTCTTCTTACCTGTATTTCCCACTGCCTAAGGAATATTTCCCTATCATCCCACAACTAACTAAAAATCATTTGCCATCTTCCAAATCCCTATAAAAGGCAATGTCCTCCCTCAACAACTATCCCAGGCCAGTAAATTTAAAGCCAGCTCTCTCCTCCCAATCCCTACACATCTTTTAACTTTGTCTTCCCTCTGCTTGTTTTTCCTCCAGCACTTCAATGCAATGCAAAGTCTTCTACCTTAAGGAAAATCAATATTTAATCCTATCCCTTCTTTAGCTGTCATACACTCTTTCTCTCCCATTTCCCTGTGGAAGCATCTTAAAAACTTATTTTCCTGATTTCTACAGCTTTACTTCCCATTCATTCCTCAACCCACCACCACACCATTCAAGTTCCTCTTGGCCACTGAACACCACCAACCACACTCCTCTGGCTCCCTTCTGCCTCTGTGTTCTACTCTCGCCACATAACCCTTACACTCAGTCGGCCTGGAGAGCTCCTGTTCCTCCATAAGTACTAGTACTCTCATGGGCTCCATCTCAGCTCTCCTCTGCTCCCAATTTACATCCACCCCAGTTCAACCACCTAGACCACTGGTTCTCCCCGGGACTGTTCGAGAAAACCTTTTGAGGAGTGTAGGTTTTAACTATTCATAATGCCTCCAGAGGGCACTCAAACATTTGCTCAGAATCCTTCATGGCTATTTACACAAAGGTATTAGAACCTGAAGTGAATCTCACAGTGGATAATGACTACCTCTAATGAGATGCCAAGCATCGTAAGGACTTGTACAACCTGCAGGTTCCCTGTTTCTGTGAGCTGGGGGCTTATCACAAGGGTCTAATCCTATCATAACATGCCGTAATACTGAATATTGGTTAACTGGGAAACCTGACATGTTTGCTAGCCGATGCCCAAGTACTAGGAATTAGTGAAATACTCTTCAATCCTATCAACCTTAATCCTAAAATGTTTGAAATGGACATCTAAAAATAATTTGAAAGCCAGAGGGACATAATGGACTTTACTCACAGAAAAAAAGGGGTTCAGATTTTTTTATGAATTGTTTTATCATTTACCTAAAAGGCAGAATTTATAACCTTTGGGACAGAGGTTTGCTCTGGCCATAACAAGGGCCAAAAGCTCTGTCACAATACCATGGAAGGCACTGCAAAATAAGATGTGGAAATAAGCTATGATTATTTTATGAACTTACGGGATATGAAAAATAAATGAGCTCTAGAATAGCTTTACTTAATTTCTTATAACATATCAGGTGACATAAGAAACACTGCAAATTTCAGAGTTAGAATAAAGGCATAGAAATGCTTTAGTGCAATTGTAGTGCAAAACAATACAAAATTACTGCTTTTTAAAATTAAACTTTAAATGCTTCTGACACAACTCCAAAAATAAATTTTTTTAAAAAAATCCCTTTTCCTCCAATTTCTGTACAAATGATCACTGACCACAGCCATTTGTTATCCATCTCGTGAGTCGTCTTCTAGGATTAGTTGTGGTAATTCTTTAAACCTAGGTTAATGACTTCAATTTGCCAAACCTAGTTTCACTCCTTATCCCTTTATCGTAACTCTGAGCCATTTAAAATGACTGCTCTCGCCCAATTCTTGGAACTTCCTCCTCAGCTGCCAGGATTCTGCACTCTCACGAGTACCCTCTGTATGCAATGCCCAGCCAGCCCACCAGGCTCAGGTACGCAGCTAGGCAAATCTGCTCTGCTGGCCCTGCAACGGTGAACAGTGAATTCTCAGATTCGTTCTCCTGAGAATCTAGAATTGGGAAGTGGAAAGGCTAGGTCTGTGAACTGGCAGGGGTTACAGACTCAGGACAGCCAAGACAGAGAGAGCGGCTGCACTGACTCCTGTCAACTTACCAGACACTAGTGGGCTCCAGCCAAGAAACCACCTTGAATGCCATGGAGACCTCCTCAGAAATCCCCCTTCACTTAAGCCATTTCAAATGGGTTTATTTCTTTCAACCACCAAATGGTCTCTGATTAAGACATCCTCTTTCCTATTTTGTAGGTACATTCTCCCCTATCTTTTCCTTTAATGTACACATGCTGCAGCTCTGCTTTGACCTTCTTCTCATCCTGCCCTACGTGTTCTCACCCATTCCCATCATGTGGCAAGCACAGTGAATGATTCTACACTTCTGCCGTAGATTAAATGCTTGCACTGCCCCCCCATTCATATATTGAAACCCAATACCCAACGTGATGGTATTAGAAGCAGGGCCTTTGGAAGGTGATTGGCTCATGAGGGTGGAGCCCTCACAATGAGATTAGTGCCCTTTTATAAGAGGCCCCAGAGAGCTCCCTCACTCCTTCTGCCATGCAAGGACACAGGAAGATGGTCACCTATTAATGAGAAAGTGGGTGCTCAACCAGACACTGAACCTGCCAGACCTTGATCTTAGACCTCCAACCTCCAGAACTGTGAGAAATAAAGGTCTGCTGTTTTATCTACCCAAAATGTGGTAGTTTGTTTTAGCAGCCTGAATGGACTAGACAACTTCTCATGGTGAGGTGAGCACTTCCAGGTGAGTGCAGACACAGGCCACCACCCTATGTCCTGGCCTGCCTCTATGGGTAAGGGACCAGTTTGTAAACATCAACAGAAACCACTCCAGTCGGTCAGTGGTACCGACAACAGGAGCACTAACTCTTCAGAGAAATCACCACCTGTTCAGAGCGGCGGAGTCTAGTTCAAAAGACAATTACATTACCCAAAGTTAGGATCATGGAATCTTAAGTAACCCCACATAAAAGGCATCAACAGTCCAGTCTAAACAGACAGATTTTCCCTAATCCTAAACAACTTATAACTGTATAATTATACTCCAAAAAAAATTTACCACATAGAAACACTGATTTTAATAATGGACTTGTGCACAGTGCTCAGTCATTCATATAACAAAGCATGTCTTTGCAGCAGCATAAAAGCCTCCTCAAAAAGAACTATACATCTGTCCTATAAGCCTTTTACACTCAGCATGTCCAAAACCCAATCTGTCATCTCCTCACCAAAGCCAACTACATTCCCAACTACAGGAAATGGGTCCACTAGGCCCTCAGCTGCCTGAGCCAGAAACCTGGTGATCAGCCACCCTCCTCCCTCTCATGAAGTCCTGTCTACTTTATCTCTTCAATACCTCCTGAATTTAGCCCCCTACCTACACTGTCTCAGCTCTAAATAGGGCCACTGTCATCTTCTCTGATAAAAGCCTCCAGTCTTGCCTCCCTCTAATCCACTATCCACTACAATGTAATCTTTCTAAAATGTAAAATGGGTTGCTATTACCCAGCTTAAAGTTCTTCAAAGGGTCCCATTAACTTTCAGTGTAATTTCCAAATTTATTCATGTGGTTTTTAAACTTTGAACAATGTTAGCTCCTACTTACCTCTCTTGGTTCGTCTCTCACCGCTGCCCACTTCAATTCTAGTTCCAGCCAAATAAACATCTTCAAACTCCCCAGGTCTTGTTTGCTACTATGCCTTGACTACCACCCTCTCCTCCCCACACTCCTTTTATCTCCAGGCTTTTACACTAACCGTTCCCTTTGTTTACCATCGGGGCTCACCTCAAACATCATTTTCTCTAGGAAGCATTCCTTGACTTCCACCCCTATACTCAAATTTGGATTATGTGCGATGTCTTTCCATGTGCTCCCAGAGCCCTTACATGTCCTGTAATGTAGCTCTTCTATCACATTTACTTGGATTTGTCGACCAAAGCATATGTTACTCCACGTCCACACCACCTACTGCAGGCCCACAATAACACTTAGAAAGGAAATGAATCCATTTGCCTTGATGATACCTCGCCTACACCTCATGCTCCCAGGTACCCTGAGCTCCACTCAGCTGACCCACAGGCAGGCTCCGCACGATAACCATACTCTTGATGCTTCTGCCTGTGGTCCATCGGGCTAAGCCCTCCTCATCCTGAAAGACTCCGTAAAATGCAACTTGTTCCATGACCAAATCTGTGTGTTCGAAACATAGCGAGTTAATAAGAAAAGAAATCCCATGGCCCATGTTTAAGTTTCTGCATTTATTCTAGATAGAAAATTAGAAATGAGAACTATTTTTATTGTGCATATTGCTAGAAGCAATTTTCCTCCAAATACTGAAAGCAGCAAAAATCACCCAAATTTATTCCAAATGCATCACTCAAAAATGTTTAGATATTAGTTTTTAGAGTACATTTTAGAGTATGCCTTAACATATGATACGGCTTACCTATTTCTAAAAGTGCACATACCTATTAACCGTACAGCTAACATATGTCCCATATATACTGTTAAAAGTAAATATTCCATTATAAGTGTAACACACATTTTAGAAAATATAAAAAAGTAAAAAAATTTAAATCACCATACCCTATCACCCAAAGTCCATAATTTTTTTTTCATCTAATTTCTTCTAGACACTTTTCCATCATAGGTTTTTGTGGAGGGTTACTGGGATTTTTGATTAAGTTTGAATCATGTCACATATGCAATTTTGTATTCTGATTTTCTCCCACTTAACACTGTCATAAGCATTTTAATACATTTTCTCCATAAACATTTTAATGGCTATATATTGTCCAGTGGACATACCATAATTTAATCATTCTGCAAATACACCCTAAAAAATAATTCTAGATTATACATCTTTTGTTCTCTCTGTATTTAAAAATATGCCTTTGACCAGTTCCTAGATGGCTGCTACATGAAGGAATATGAATACTTTTCAAGGCTCTTGATACATATGGCCAATGTAACGTAATAGTGTGACATTTTCCCCACATCCTCCTAAGTACTAGATAACTGTAACTTTTTAGTCTAAATGCAGGCCTTTATTAAATTGATAAGGGAGAAAATGTAACATTTTAAATACAAAAGTAAATACTCATTGTAAAAAAAAAGAAACAAAGCAAAAACATGTGAAATAAAAAATCAGTCTCTCCTGTTTTTCCCTCAATAGTCACAAAAATCTAGACCTTTTTCTATTTTTATTCAGAACACACACATGCATGTTTTGGGTTTTTACCTTACAAAAAAAGTGGAATTAAACTTGTTTTGACTTAACAATATATTCCAGGCATCCATCCAAGCTATGTCAATGCATACAAACCTACCTCTTTTTTTTAAAAGCTACAATAACATTCCATAGTACACAGATACCAAAATTTATTTGTGGTTATCTTCCATTTTTTATTATAAATGATGCTACAACAGACTTTGCTCATACTAACTTGTGTTCTCTTGTGGGAATATTACAGATTCCTTGAGGAGTATCTGCTAGATCAAAGCATGTTTTTTAAAAATTTTTATAGGCTCTGCCAAATTGTTATTTGAAACAGTAGATCCAATTTTGTGTTCCCAACAATGTATTAGGTGCCTTTTTCTCCACACCCTTCACTATCTTAATTTTTGCATGATAGCCCCCACTGAAAAAATCTAGTTGTTTTAATTTTCATTTCCCTAATCAGAAGTGACATTGAATCCCTCCTCACTGCTTTGACTCTCACATCTTTCTGAGAACTACTCCTATTCTCCATTTCTTAATTGTGTCAATTCTGTTATTCTTTACCTCTTTATACACGTTACAAACTTTTTTCCCAATCTATCATCTTGTAATGTCTTTTGTCACAAAGAAATGTCAACTTTGACAATGATCAAATTTATCACTCCTTTCCTTATGATTTTGGGTCTTGGTCTTTCCTAAATGGTCTACAAAAAAAAATCATATTTGCCAACGTAATATATCCTCCAACACATTTCCCTTTATTTTCTTCTAATACCTTTACAGTTGTTTTTGTTTTTGAGTTAGTTCTTTGAGCCAAATAAAATTCATTTTGAATTTGGGGAAGTAAAATCTTTCCTCCCAAATAGTCATTTATCCCTACACAGTATACTGAACAATTCTCAACTGTATCAAAATACCAACTTTATTCAACCCTAAATTCCTATACATAAATGGGTCTGTTACTGGATTCTACTTTGTTCCATGTAGCAATCTGTCTATCCTTGTGTTCACCATTTATATTAGTACAGCATTACAGTATGTCTTAATATCTGGTATTATCCTCTACCACTACTTTTCCATTGGAAAAATTTCTTGGCCATTCTAGCACATTTCCTCCTCCAGATGAATTTTAGAAGCAATTAACCAAGTGCCCAAAAATAATTCTCACTGGGATTTTATGTGAACTACATTAAAATTACAGTTTAATTTGTAGAATATTTCAATGTTTACAATGATGCTTTCCCCTCTAATAACATGTAATATCTGTCCATTTATTTAGGTTAGCTTTCAAATTGTTCAGGTAAAGGTTTTTCTTCATAAAGCTTTTCTGCATTTGTTTCATTTTTAAACATCTTCGAATTCTGTTGCTCTTGGGAATCAAATCTAAATTTTCTGGAGGAGTAATTACAAACTATTTGATTATTAGCTACAGTACACATCTTTCCACATGTTTAACAAATTATACTTCTATCCAGTGAACTGTCTGTCCACATCCTGTAACTTGTGTGGACTTTTCTTATTTTCCTCACTGATCTGAGTTCCTTACATGTTGAAGATATTAAGCCTTCACTTACGTTTGTCACAAATATTTTCCTACTTTGTGGTTTGGCTTCTAATCTTAGGGTTTTGTTTTTCCTCTCTTCTTAAAGAAATTTTAAATTTTTCTGTAGTCTAATACACTGATTTTTAAACTAATAACAGATCCGAGTACCCCAGAAGTGCCAGGACCTAGACCTCTTTCCCACACAACACCTGCACAGCAGGTATTACTTTCCTCACTTAGAAGATTCTAGTTCAGATCTATCTGATTGCAAAGTCTTTGCCCACCTCAACACACAAAACCCTCTCTTCCAGATGTTTAATATCTACTTCCACATTTTCTTTATGATTTAGGGGGCATTCATGCTGATTTATCATTTACTATATTCCCATACATATTTTTGGGGTGATTAGGCTCCAGAGACCTGTACAGATATTTTAAAGCCAGCATGACACTGTTTTGAATGGGGTTCTATAACACGTTTAGTATCAGACAGGATTTGTCCCATCTCATTTCTCATAATTCTGTCCAGTTCATCCCAAAATGGATAGCTCTATAATGTTTAAACATCATATCCAGGAACACGGCCTGTTTTCTCATTTAAGACATTCTTTCTTATCTTTCAGGATAGTTTATGGTGTCCTCCATGCAGAATGCACTTGTCTCGATAAAGCTGTACTTAACAAGTTTTATGTTTTTTTGCATTGTGATCAGAGCCTGTTTTTTGGTTGGTTTTTTCTTTTCCATTTTAGTTTCTGCCAGGTTATTTTTGATGTTCAGAAAGCTATGAATTTTATATATGCATTGTGTACCCAGTCACTTCCTCAATTTTTCTTTGTATAATAGTTTTTGTTGTTGTTGTTATTCTCATTTTTGTAGCCAATAGCATCTACATATACTTCCCTTCGTCTCATTTTGGATCCTTACCTCACTCTTATTTCATATTATTACTGCTTTAATAAAACTTACAAAAACCATGTTAAATAACTCCCCAGTTTTTAATTTGACTCTGATAACTTTCTGTTAAGTATAGTGTGGATAATTAGCTTAATATTTCTGTAGGCACAAAGAAGTGCCTACTTTTTAAAAATAAGAAACAAGGATTTTTTTCTAATCAAATATCTATTTTGTCCGTAGTTTAGGTGGCAGTTTGAATTCAACGTGAACTCCAAGGGAAAGATCACCTCTCTTCCAGACAGACTTCTGAAATGGCCTACCTAGTCTCCCCCACTTCCACTCCCCCCACACCACACCCCCACATTCTGCATGCAGCAGCTGGAGTGGCTTTTTAAAATGCAAATATGATTATGTCATTCCCCTGCTTCAAACCCAACCCTTGCAATGGTTTCCCATTTCACTCAGAATAAAATAAGACATCCTTAACCTGCCCTACAAGACCCTACATGATCTGGCCCCCTGCCTAGCCACACTTCCCTCTCACCCACCAGAATCTATCCACAAGTCATTCTTTCAGTTCCTGGAATGGGCAAAGCTCTCTCCCCCTTTAGGGCCTTCCCACATGCCATTCCCCTGCCTGGAAAATTATCCCCCATCACTCTACGCTAACGCCTACTCACCCTTCAGATCTCAGCTCAAATCTTATTTTTGCACCAAAAAAAAAAAAAAAAGTCTTTCCCAGGCCACCTTTTCACAATCTAAAATTTGCTCCCCTTTTTATACTCTCTCATAACTGGTACTACTTAACTTTCCTAACAGATGCCGTTTGTGATTATATGTGCTGATGCAGGATTGATTGTTTCATTTGGGGTTCCCTCCACCCCCATAGATTATAACCTCTAAGAGAAGAGGGACAAATTGATTATGCTGGCCACACCACAAGCATTCATATATATTTGAATGAAATAAAAATACCTAAAAAACCCTTAATTGTATCTCTGACGTCTTAAAACAATACCCATCATATCATTCAATCAATATTTAAACTGTTAAAACTCTTTTTGATACTGCCTACAAATTCAGTAAGAATACACTTTACCCCAAGGACATAACAGCTAACCTGAATCTGACGCTGCCACAGGAAAATACATATATAAATTATATCACTAGGAAATGTTTAAATATGAGAGTTTTGTTTTATGTAGCATTCATTTTGCTGATACTTTATTCACAATCAACTTATAGGTCTTATTTTTTAAAGCACTAGGAAAAATGTGCTTTGTCAAATACTCTTTTAAGTCTAATGTATTAACAGTACTTGATAAAAATTATAGCAAAATCACAAACTAAAAAGCCTTCAAAGTTGGTGATCTCTATTATTCTGTAACAGACACACCTGGTCAAAAAAGTATGAATTACATTGCAAATAAAAAGTCCTTTTGGATCACAAAAGCTAGTAAGATCAACATTTATATACTACTTTACATTCTGCAAAAACACTTTCATATATGTCATATCGCTGAACTCTGTGGAGTAGACAGAGCAGGTATTATCCGCATTTATGGGAAAGAAAACTGAGGCTTAGAGTGATTGTCCTCCTCAAGGTCAAAGAACTGGAAAGTACTAGCATCATAATTACATTGGGGGAGGGGTAGAGGTCCCACATGTAAATTTCCTAACCAAAGAGAACTTCCATCCTAAAGGCCTGTGTCTGTAATTAGTGTAGATTTATGCTCCCTTCACTGAAATTTCATTTCACCAGAGAACCACCACCGAAAGAGCTGCTTTAAATATAAAGTTAAAATTTAAATTGCCACCAATCTGGGAAATAAACTATGGTATACCCCAACTATGGAACATGATGCAGCAGTTCTTCAAAATGAGTTAAAGCATTACATGCTGAAACTGAAAAGTAAGAGTACACTAGTACTTGTTAAAACAAAGATAATAAAAGTACACACACGGGGAAAACATTTTAAAAGATCTAGAAAAATACACATGGAACATATAATAGTTATCATCTCTGGAGACAGGGGTTGGTAGAGAAAGACTTCAGCCATGTCTGCGATGTTTTAATTCTTACAAAGAAAATATATTACTTTACCTATTTAAAACTAATTTTTAAAAATTTAAATTAACCTGCGGTTTGAACAAAAAGGTCATTTTTCTGCTCTAAAAGCTGTGCATCTATAAAGGATGTCGGGGCCTCTCTAAAAGACAAGACAAAATATATAAACAAAAAACGGTTCAATCCTGTTAAAACAATAAACCATCTAAGTGTCACAAAACGTTCCTCTAAATAAGCAGTAACTTAAATTATTTTTTAATACCTCGTCTCCTTTGTTGCAGTAAGACAACCAGTAAACAAACTAGCCCCTGGAAGAGTACAGAGCAGGCTCCTCCTAGAGAGATTTAGTCGTTAGAGTTCGGCAAGGAAGGTTTCACAAAGGAGCCGAGTTTTGAGGGAAATGAGAGGTGACTTGGCAGAGAGATGCGGGAAGATTAATCCAGATGGGAAAATGTCTGGGAGGTGGATAAACTGAGTTAATCGGAAGCGGGGGACAGTAAGCAAACCGAAGTCAAGTCCTGAAAGAGGAGAGGATTCCTCTGGATGTGGGAGCTGAGAGGGAGCTCGGCTGCGCGGCCATCCAGTTTACCTGGGTGAGAATCCGGCCCTTGCTGTGGTCAAACAATGGAGGCGTCCAGCGGCAGCGGCGTTCTGCGCTGGGTGCGCGAAAGGTTCCTCATCACCTGAGAAGGATGCTCGGCGGGCTCTGCTGGGACGCAGGGCGCTCTAAAAAACACAACATCACACCATGCAGCCGGGCTTCTCCGCGGCACAGCCCGGCTCCCTGCTCCCACGGCGCGGCCATTACCGCCTCTCCGGGGACCCGCCTGGAAAAGCTCCAAGGCGCGGCTTCACGGGCTTCTGAAGCGGTTTCGCTCCCCCTTCCCTCGGCTCCAACAACAATGGAGCCCGGCTCGGGAGTCCGGCTCCCGCGGGGCCTCCGCCCGGCCTCGCCCCTGCCGCTGCCCATCCCTCGCCGCGCACCCGGCAGCCATCTGTGACCCCCGCGCCCCGCTCCCGGCGCTGCGGGCCCACGCCGGCCGGCCGAGGCCCGAAGCCAGGCTGCCCTCCGTGGGGCCTTGCCCGGTGGCCGCCGGGCAGCCCGGCTGCTGGGGGCCGCTCTGACCTTTCCCACCGACGCCCAGGGGCCGGCCCCGGCTCGAGGCCCATCCTGAGTGATGGGCTGTTTTTCTTTTCTTTAACCCACTCATCCTCCTTCCAACCCCGAGCCCGCTCCCCTTTCGCCCCCGCCCCCGCCTCGTTCCCGAAAAGAAATAGAGAGACTGCAGCCCGGCCGCCCGACAACTCACTCCAAGTGAGGGGTTGAAGCGCCCCAGGCCGCGGGCTCCGCGCACCCACCCTCCCTCTCCTCAAGGGACACCTCACAGGTGCGCCTCCCAGCCGCGCGCGCGCGCTCCGCACACCCAGACGCCTCCGGGGGACAGCGCGCGTGCGCACGCACGGGGCCGACGAGCCCCGGGGGAGCGGGGGCCGCACGCATGCGCGCCGTCAGGCCCTCGCCCCGGCACCCCCCCCCCACCGCTCCCGCCCCCGTCGGCCGCCCGCGCGCGCCCTCCCCCCAATCCCAGGCTGGTCCCAGGTACCCGCCCCCCTCGCCAACCCCCAGCCCTGCGCGCGCGCTCCCGCGCGCCCTCTTGCTCCTCCTTCCCCGCCCCACCCGGGCCCGCGTTACCCTGGGCAACCGCAGTGCGGCCGCACCTGAGCTCTGCGCCTGCGTCCCACCGGCCAGACCCCCCCCCCTTCCCCTTGGTCAGGTCCCGTGCCCCGCCACAGCTGGGCGGGGGGGGCATCGCCCCCTCAGCGAAGCGAGTATCGAGCGGCCTCCCCCGCCCTGCCCCGCAGACAGACCCGCCGCCGCCGCGCCGGCGCCTCAGCCGTCCGCCCTGTCCCCGCGGCCTGGCCTCGCCGCCCCGGCCCCCGCTCCCAGCGTGCACCGCGGCGAGCGCTCGGGTGGGAGCCGGCGAGATGCGTTCGGCGGGCGGCGCCCACTGACCTCCCTCGGCCGCCCGGCCGGGGCAGGGCCGGAGCCGGGAGCCAGCCCCGCCCGCCGCCCCGCCCATGGGCCGCCAGCCCCCGCAGCCGCCCGCCCGGAGGACCGCGCCGAGGGGGGGAGCCGCCTGAAGGACCGCGACGGCCGCGCCCGCAGGTGAGGCGGGGCCCGAGGTGTGACCGAGTCCAGCCCCGCTCACCTGGCCGTACCCCAGGGGAGGCTCTGCGGGCGCCGTGGGGGGCGGGGGCACCTGTCGGGACCCGAATTTATTTAGGTTGTTTTAAAAGCCCTTGCTGCAGGGGGAGGGGGTCCTCGCGTCTCACCCCCAGGGCTCGGCGGTGGGGAAGGGTGTCCCCTTGCGGAAACAACGGGGCGGGGGGGCACGAAAAGATGGAAAGGAGGGCAAAAGTGAGGCGCAGCGACCCCACGCCGGCTGCCTGCCCGGTTTTCCAGCCGGTTATGGGGAGGGGGATGCCGTTGCCAGGGCTCCAGTCCAGGTTGCGGACCGTCTGCACCGCGCACCCAAGCCAATCCGATGGGGCAGGAGCGGCCAGCTCAGGGGCTGCTCCGACCAGCCCCGGGGTGAGATGGTAGGGTGAGGGATCCGCATTGCAGGTGCACCTGGAGCGCCCGAGGGCCTGGCCCTGCTTTGTCTGGGATGCTGTGGGGGAGGCGGCCGTCTGAATCCACATCGCCTTTTTAAATGCGTTTTACCATCCTCTGGACGTTAGAGACCCTCCCTGATAACTTGCCTTGTCTCCTGTCTTGATAACCCTTTACGTAAGTACTCTACCCTACAGCCCTTTTCTGAAGCTTTGATGTAGGCTTTAGATGACCCTAAATAACGATTTGCTTGTAATTCATGAAATTGAGCATAATGCAAATATGCAGTAGAGCTCTAGGCTTGACTACAGAGCTGCGGTCTACTACAGTGAGTTACTCCAGTTTATCTAACTTACGTTTTCGTGCTGACCTGTATTGTTTAAATTCAAGCTTTGATATTTAGCAGTATGATCTATTCCAATAATTGAAAATGAGGTCACCTAAGAGGAAATATAGCCGTGCTCCGAAATTTAGGTTGCGGTAATAGGTCTTATTACAAAATACAAGCTCCAAGGCTGTAGCGCTTTAATACATTACGCATTTTCAGAAACCTACCTGTAGGAGTGTTAAAGCTGGAATTGCTGGGTCTTTTTAAATAAGATTTTTAAGTTTGAGATTTATATAAAGCACTGTTGTTTTATTAAATGATTTTTTTTGCACTGTCAATTTGCCTGCATTTTCTTCCCATTGAATTGTAAGGAAAAAGATACTAACATTTAAAGTGACTTTTATCTCCAAAGATGTTTTAAATGTATGCATTTCTTTTGACTAAATGTTTATCTTATGTGAAATATTTTTGGGAAAAGGTTTTAAGGCTTGTGATATATATGTGTTCACATATACACGTGTATATATGTGTATGTATTTACATATACACACTACTGAAAAACCTTAAAATAGTTTTTATTGTTTCTCTGCATCATATAATTACTCAGTAAATTTAGGTTACGTTATTTAAAATCCAAAATACAAAACAATTACTTGTGTGTATCAGATTTTTACTGTGGTACATGTAAGTACATCAATCTAACAGGTTTCTCGGAAAATATTCTCTTTTTTTTAAGTGAATCCTTTTGCAATGGAAGATCACTTAGGTTCTTAACTCTTTCATCTGTGATTCACTGGATAAATTCATTTTAATGTCATCACTTAATTGGCAGAGAGCATTTGCAACAATACTGACGTTAACATTGATGCTTTTAAGAAATACTTATAAATCATTTTCTCAAAGAAATCATTTTCTCATATTTCTAACAAGAAAAGACGTGGGGATTTTTCTTCAGTCTTGAACAAAGTCAGCCATAAAAAGTTCCTGATCCATAGTGGGCACACATGTTTATTAACTAAGATTAATTATATCTACTGGATTGGATATCCTTAAAGGTCAGCGACTAGGTTCCTCTCTGTGCTTCCCATGGTTGACTCAGATTGACATTCCAGGCTAGTTAAGTGGGTGCTATAGCTTAATGACACTAATTTTCATTTCTCCAGCTTTGATGTTTAAACCTGCAGAAAGGTTTGGGCAGAGAAGTGAATGTGTTCTAATTGTCTTCAGATATTTAAGGTTTGTCATGTAGCAAAGGGAATGTATGTATTTAGGGTAATTCCCAAGTACAGAAGAGGCCAAGTAGTATTTATAGGAAGACAGATTTCACTTTGACATAAAAGCAAAAGTTTCTTACGATTAGAACCTCCAGCAGTGGAAAGAAGGGGCTGCTCCTTCCCCCACAGTTTCCAGATAAGCCCATTCCCCAACAGGGCAGGAATCTACCAGGAGAAATCACACTGGGTGTGTGAGAGACCTTCTGAGATGGGGTGTCTAGGGATTTCAGTGGCAGTGGATTGAAGGGCTTTGGGGCTTTTTTTTTTTTTAAATGCTGGCTTCATAGCTACAGCTGTGGGCATAAGGACTCACCAAAATGTGCCTGAACCCTTGGAAGATATTTGTACCAGGGTGGAGGCCAGCCTGGTAACAGGGGTGGTTTTAATCCTACTTTGCTCTTGTATGGGGTTTTACAGGTAATAAAGCACTCTCAGAATCAAAAGACTTTTAAAAGACTCTCTTTAATTATACGTGATTTGTATTTCTCTCTTTGGCTTTTATTTTCTACAATGAACAATTAAGAGGAAAATTACCCATTTCTATGAAGGCAAGCAGAAGAGTTTTGTTTGGTTTTTTTAAGCTCTTTTTAAAAATGGGATGATGTCAGTCATTGTTTTCAGAGTCAGCAGGTTGTGAAGGTGAATAGATTTTCATCTTATCTGAAATTATTTTTTTAGAAGATACTGATTAAGGGCTGATTCTTG
Organism: Zalophus californianus; assembly: GCF_009762305.2. Classification (NCBI taxonomy): domain Eukaryota; kingdom Metazoa; phylum Chordata; class Mammalia; order Carnivora; family Otariidae; genus Zalophus; species Zalophus californianus. Next base: position 6,044,686 of record NC_045608.1, read on the forward strand.
TGCTTGCGCTGCATTTTAGTTTCTGTTTATTTCATTACTCAAACATGACTCAAATTTCACAGCAAAAAAAAAAAATCCAGTCATATCCACCTACAGTAAGTTGCATTGGACATTCTTCCAGTTTGTGTTGTTTTTAAATATATGTTGGCAGCTGAAGGTAAAACACAGCTGAGAGAAATACAATTACAATGTGCTGAAAAGATTGAGTGAATTGGAGCTTTGTGTCTGAAGTAGAAGAAGATTTGTCCTATTTGTGCTAAGCCAATCCTGGGAATGATAATTTATCAACAATAGTGCTGATGATCTGTCCATAATAAGAAAGATTAGGAGGCTATTGACTGTACATCACAATACATGTTTTAAATGCGTTTGTGGTGTTAGGACTCTGTCTGTGGCCAAGGAGCAGGGCAGAGCTTCTTGTGAATACCGGAGTACCCAAACGAACGTCCTCTGCACAAGGATTTAAGTGGAGCATAATGGTAACGGGCCAATTGAGTTAAAACAGCATCTGATCCCTCCAACTGTGGAAGAAGTTAGAGGGAAAACCATCCTGAATTAATGTATATGTGTGCTTAATCTTTCAAAAACCCTTTTAGTTCCTCTCCTGTTCTTTATTTAAAAAAAAAAATCTTATTTATTTGACAGAGAGAGACACAGTGAGAGAAGGAACACAAGCAGGGGGAGTGGGAGAGGGAGAAGCAGGCTTCCCACTGAGCAGGGAGCCCGATGCGGGGCTCGATCCCAGAGACCCTGGGATCATGACCTGAGCCAAAGGCAGACGCTTAACGACTGAGCCACCCAGGTGCGCCCCCTCTCTTCTGTTCTTTAGCAGATGAGTTTGTCTCATGCTTTTTGTGCCGGTTTATCCACAAGCTGAATTTGGGTATGATCGTTTAAATAAGACAAAGACCCAAACTTTAAACACGGAATACATCATTTATTTATACTTTATGCATGAAGGGAAAAGAGAAGAATATCAGGTTCTTCTGGCCAGCCAAAAAAATAAAGCCTTACGAGTACTTAGTACTTTAAAAAAAAAAAAAATCGGAGCGGCTACTTTAAATATTATGACCAAGTCAACAAATTATCAAGTAAGGTACCCAGTTAGAAAGCAGCCTTTTTAGAGGTCAAAGGTTGCCTTTTAGAGCTCCTCACCAGAATCTCTGAGGCTGTCACACAGCTGTCTAAAAACCTCTTTGTTAACTAGAGAATAGGAGTTTGTGTATTTTATGCAGGTTGCACACTGGAGAGCAGAGTAAGTTATACATCTTTGTGATTATCCCCAGTTTACCATTTTATCAGAAATAACTTTATGAAGCAAGGAATGTCTGCTTCTCTGTAGCTATAAAGGAAGAGGGAATGTGTTTTCTCCTTTTATCAAGATTCTTTCTACTAGCCAAATTCTCAACACTGGGCAGTGGAATTCCTTTGGTTAGCACCAAACAAAAGAGCAAGCCTGAAATCTTAAAGCTGACAGTAAAGGAGAGAAAAAAAAACAGAAGAGCACTTTTAATAAATGGAATTTGCGGCATATAGTACTCTGCGGCTACAGTTTCTCTCTTTGTTGCCTCCTTGGTGACACTCAAGATGTGAAATTTAGACCTGCATAAGATCCACTACTTTTGCTGATCAGTTTTCCTTCCCAACTTATTTCTAAATGCACCCTATGCCCGTTTTATTTACTATAGGTAAGGGGGTTTATGAGGCATCCTTTTAAGCCCAATTTCTTATATAAAATTGCTTAAGCATTGCTGCTACATACAAATTATAATTCTCTGTATTATTACAATTCTGTTTTTCTTGGAAGTTGCACATTTCACCTAGCAGTGCATGGCATTATACTCTGAAAGGGCTATTTGTTATGTTGGAGAGGATTCGTAAAAATACTCGTTCTCCAAGTTACAGTTCCATCACTGTGTAGCAGAATAATCCAGGACTGCCATATTTTTCTGTTGCCTTCTTACCTAGCATTCTCAGGATGAACAAGTGTAGGTGGTTAGGTTCATGTCATACCCCGAACCGTGAAGAAGACTCTCTTAATCCTCCACTGTTAAACCTGTCAACCCAAGTGAAAGGCACTGGTGTTATTTCTCTTCCAGTGGCTTGTGGCATGTGGGAGCAGATCCAGTTTTGTTTTGTTTTAAGATTTATTCATTTGAGAGAGAGTACGAGCATGAGTAGGGGAAAGGGCAGGGAAGAGAATCTTCAAGCAGACTCTCCACTGAGCGTGGAGCTCAACTCAGGGCTCGATCCCACGACCCATGAGATCATGACCTGAACCAAAACCAAGAGCTGGAGGCTTAAGCAACTAAGCCACCCAGGTGCCCCCAGATTCAGTTTTTAGAAATATTTCTTTTGCACATTGGTAAGAAAGATGGAGAAAGGTTGGTTGGTTGTTCACTTTTATGTTCCCATAGACAAATATATAACAGGGGTTATTAGGTAGGGTCTATTCAAGGAGGGATCAGTCTTTGTCTTCAGCAATGAATCATCTTTATGTTTTGGTTCAGTCCTGGTGTCCAGACCAGAAAGTTTAGCCAGTGAAGTACTTGCTCACTGACCTGCCCTATTGCACTGCCCCAGGGGAGAGGGGAACACAGTCTTGTTTGATAGGGAGAAATGATATGTAATCCTCCTCAGCCCCTGTGATGGGTTTCAAGTGAAGAATTCATTCCCATCAAGAAAGTGGTCAAGTCAGTTTTTGACAGAGGTTTATCAGTATAGTGAAGCTATGGTATTAGGACCTGGTTCGGAGATGAGCAAAGCCAAACCTTCTTGTTGAGGGCAAAGGCTGGTGGTTTGTTTGTTTGTTTGTTTTGTTTTTTGGTTTTTTTTTTTTTTAAGGAGGAGACAAAATAAAAGTCTAAGTTGGAACAAGTAAGCCAGAGGTGAGGCCTTTTTGGAGACAGGTCAGTTGAGTGCTCTCTGTTGGAGGTGTTCTCTGGTCTCATCCATGGTTGTAGGATGGAACGCGGAGCAATTTGGACTGATCATTGGCTCATTCTAGAACACTGCACTGAATTCTACCCGTCAGCAGGCTGTAGAGTAGAGTGCCTTTCAAAGGAAATTTGGGACACCACCAAGACCTTCATGTGCAGGTTATCATCCCATGTCGGAAGCTCAGACAGGAAGCAGATTACCCGTCGCTGGGCCTTGGAGGAACACTGATGGCAGTGAGAAGTTGTTAAAATGGCTGAGTCAGTGTCTTCCTACCAGAGCTGCCATGAGTTCCTGGCACATTAGGACCAGTAACCCCGCAGAACTGCAAGTCCCTATGGGAAAGTTGAAATGATACTCTGGACTGATGAACCCTGATGTGAACCCGGTCACCCAGGCTTCCTGCACCTGCACTTGAAGCACGTGGACACCCCTTATCAATACTTCCCACTGGAAGAACCCAGCTTCATCCAGACCACTAACGTTGTGCCACTGGAGCATAATCAGAAGTCTTGGGAACCTACTCAGTTTTTTAGGTGAAGGTCCCAGATTTTTGTTTGTTACAACTGTTGTGTTCATAACCCATAGGCAGGACATCTATCTAGCCACTTCAGTCCAATTTCTGTAAAATCCTGCTAGATTATTTCTCTCAATTTCATCTTGATAATTCACTACCTCTTCTGATTCTGGGTGATACAGTGAAGGCCTTGGTGAGTGTGTAGAGCATTAGAGCTCTATTTACAATCTGACCTGTGAATTGTGGTTTCCTGTTATAGATAGACACACTTAATGTGCCAAATCTGGACATAGACTATTTCAGAAGTCCTTTTGACCGTCATTATGACAGCCTTTGTATGTGGGTAGCTTCTACATCTGTTGAAATTGCTAAGACGTTCACATTAAAACCATTTTCCTCATTTGAATAAAGCTAATTTGAATATGTGTTTACAAATGCCACCCCCCTAAAGAGATAGATAAGCTACTCTCTTTGTCTTTATGGTTCTTCTCTCCCACTCTCTCTACACCCACAATGTGAGCCTGACAAATAGGACAGCTCATATAATGCTGTTGAGCTACAGTGGAAAATTTGGAGCATACAATTCATGTCTAATTATCCCTAGCATCCTTTTCCATGTGTGTACCAGGCTGTGGAGCAAGAAGAGGAAACTAAGTCCTTTGGAGCTACCAAGGAGCTGTCTGGGGCATGGTCTGGTTGCAAGGACTCCCTGCCAGACTCCAGAGGCCCTTTACTGCAGGGGCCTGGTCTGGGACAGGGACAGCATAGGGAAGAGCTTCCAGAAGGAACTGGTCTGTCTGAAAATGATGAGTGCTGATAGATAGCAGTGACCACATTATTCACCAAAAGAAAAATAGTTGTAAAACAGCCCCCAATACAGGGTAACATGAGCACCATTAGAAATGAGTTCCTCGGGGCACCTGGGTTGGCTCAGTCATTAAGCGTCTGCCTTCAGCTCAGGTCATAATCCCAGGGTCCTGGGATCGAGCCCTGCATCAGGCTCCCTGCTCCGTGGGAAACCTGCTTCTCCTTCTCCCACACTCCCTGCTTGTGTTCCCTCTCTCACTGTCTTTCTCTGTCAAATAAATAAATAAAATCTTTAAAAAAAGAAAAAAGAAATGAGTTCCTCCCCAAATGAGGAGGACTCACTGTTTTTGCAACTGTCCATAGTCAGAATGAGAGTCAGAAAAAAAGAGTGAGAAAGACCAGCGGGATTACGTATTCCAGTGAGGACAATACATTTTGTCTTCTGGACGGACTGCAGAGGCAAAGATGGATAAAGATTCTCCTTTGCTGAGAACAGTTTGCATGAGAGACTAATTTTCTTGTCTGCAGCTGTTAATCTTTTCTCCCCAATCATACACAAATTTTTATTGATTTACTTTAATATACCTGATTCACACACAGTCATTCCAAACAGTTCATCTAAATAATATAGAGAGACTTAAAATTGTGGATTTTAAATGTTGTCAGATATATCAGATGTCCATAATAACATCAATTGATTTTACCATCTTTATTTGAGCTGTAAGAACAGTGCTCAAAATAGGGCACCTGGGTAGTTCAGTCAGTTGGGTGTCCAACTCTTGGTTTTGGCTCAGGTCATCATCTCAGGGTTGTGGGTCAGGCCCTGCGTCCAGCTCTGTGCTCAGTGGGGAATCTGCTTGAGATTCTCTCCCTCTGCCCACCCCCCTCCACCCTTCTGAAATAAATAAACCTTAAAAAAAAAATAGCAGATGACCACGGGGGTTGTGAGGAGATAAGGTATGGTTTTTCCCATTTGAATTTTAGTTTCTTTACATGTCTCTAGGTAAATATAGATTATTAACTAATTACCTCAGTGCTCTTCTAGTCCAAAAGGAATTAGGGATTTTAGAAAATATAGACAATTTACATTAAAGAATAACGCAATTGTTGACTAAGAATTTGTCAGAGAAATATGGTATTTTAAAACATTACTCAGCTAATGGAAGTGGAGTAATTTTTTTTAAGATTTTATTTATTTGAGGAAGAGAACATGAGAGAGAGCAGAGAGCACAAGTGGGGGCGGGGAGAGGGGCAGAGGGAGAAGCAGACTCCCCGCTAAGCAAGGAGCCCAATGTAGGACTCAATTCCAGGACCCTGGGATCATGATCTGAGCCAAAGGCAGAAGCTTAACCGACTGAACCACCCACGTGCCCCAGAAGTGGAGTACCTTTATAAGTTAGCATAATAGGTAATATTGTCTAAGATTTTTAAAAAATAAATTATACTAGTTTAAGTTGTAGTTATCAGTTGCACACTCACATTTAGATTTACCGACTCTTAAATGATCATGTGGATAACCATGAGCTTATCAGTAAGGCAAGTGTAAGGGATTTATGAAGTACAATTTAATTTAGCCTTTGTGGAAAAATCCTACTTTTCTGTATGAATTAGTATTTGTAGGGTTGTCTGTTCCTCCCCACTCTAGCGTGTTGGCTCTATGACAGCAGGATTTGTATCTGTTTTATTCATTGGTGTATTCCAATGTCCTTCCTGGTACCTGGCTCAGAGGTACTCAGAGAGAGGTGCTTGCTTTATTGAAAGAATGAAGTGTGATACTTTATATGCCCCCACCGAGAAAAATAGGAGCTTCTTTTCATACCCAAATTCACAAAACAGTGTGTGAGAGGATTTGCCTCAAGAGTACTAAGGGCACTTGAATAATTTAATTCTGTTATGCAGCCTTCCATGTTATATTGAAATACTTTCATTCTTGTTCTTAATATAGAGGCTTTTCAAAAGAGATAAATAGCTTTTCAATTTCAATTTGTACCTGTATCTTTACATTTTATTTCTAAACTGGGATTCTTATAACCCAATTGTTTTTACTTTGGAAGAGACCTTTTCCAAATAGAAAACCATTTTAAGATTTACCAGCTCAACACTAATTTCTTTAATTTCCCCAATACATTTGTGCAAATAACAAAGTTTAAATTATAGCTCTTTGTATAAACAGCATTTCCTGGTGATCATGGAGCCTGTTCTTTCATTTTTCCCAGCCTGGAAAGCTTTTCTTAAAATGCTAGTATACGTAAAATATTAGGAGTTTTGGCATTATTTTATAAATTTATTTGGAGTCCTTAAAATCCTTTTAGTGGTCTTCTTAAAAAGAATTCCTTTGCATTCAAAACATTAAAGCCTTTAAACATCAAAATTTCCTGGAGATTCATTAACTGTTCTAGATCAAAGGACTCCCATGGATAGTGTATATTGGGTCAACTTTGATATAACCATTTATCATCTCTTAAAATATCAGGTTTATAACTATAATACTGGAGTCCCTGTTTGGGGTTCCAGAAATCTCTCACATTCATCCTCTCCATTTCTCAGGTCACTTAACGCATTTGCAGGAAAAGACAACATTTTAGACTGTCAAATAAAGGGAGGAACATTATCATGGTCTTAAGCAAATTTAAGGTTACATGCAGCCCTTTTCTTGCAAACAAAAGAAAGGAAGTGCACATATTTCTGGCCAGTATGGTGAGGCGGGTAAAGCAGCACTTTCCTGCACCCCCTCCTCGCCAGGAGCTTCAGATGTGGGGGAGAAGCCCTTTCAAACAGAGGCCCTTTCCTCCAGGGTCAGCAGCTTGTTGCAGGGAGAACGCCGCACATGGCTGAAGTTTGTCCCTCTCGAGAGCTCCATCCACCCACAGTTTACTGGCAATCCAGGAAACCTAAGGAGAGTGGAGTAAACCTCAAGTCAGAAGAGAAAAAAGGCCTGCCTCCAATTAGATTGATGAGCCCAGGGCTTTTCAACCACAGTACTGCTATTTCAAGCTGCATCATTCTCTGTTGTGAGGGCTGTCCTGTGCATTGTAGGCCGTCTTGCAGCATGCCTGACCTCTACCCGCTAGATGCCAGACATGCCCCTTCCCTGATAGTGACAACCCCAAATATCCGCCCTGGGGGCACAAGTGCCTGACAAGAACCACTGCTCTCACTGGGTCACACTCCCAAATGGAGTTAATCAAGAGGATGGAATTCCCTGCGTTCTTCCTTTAATTCTGACTGCTTAACAGTTGTCTCAAATAATAACATTCACACGTGAATTTCATTTATTTTTTGAAATAAATATATATACATATTTTGCAATATATATGTGTATATATATGTATTTATGTGTATATATATATGTATGTCAGCCACAAGAACAATGGCTGTGTAGATTCTCTGACATAAAAGCTGCTTATGGATAGCAGGTTAGAGTCAGATTGCAGAAACAGGCCAGCTCTTCCCCAAGACCCAAACGGGCACCACTCCTCCTACTCTCTGCTGGGTTATACTTGCCTCAGCAAAGATGCACCCTCTTCTACTCCCCATTCTATTTAACCATTTGTGTGGCACTGGTGGTTGATTTGGATGGACACACACAAACTCCATCCGAATAAGGAATTTGTCATTGTCTAATTTATTTTAATCTTCTGTAGGAAGAGAGAAATCCCAGGCCCCTAACCAGGAAACCTTAAAGATTTCTATATCTTCACATAAGAAATGTCACTTTAAATTGTATTATTAAAATAATAAATTATCGGGTACCTGGGTGGCTCAGTCAGTTAAGCATCTGCATTTAGCTCAGGTCATGATCTCAGGGTCCTGGGATTGAGCCCTGCATCGGGCTCCCTCCTCAGTGGGGAGTCTGCTTCTCCCTCTCCGTCACCCTCTGCCCCTCTCCCCTGCTTGTGCTCACTCTCTCACTCTCTCTCAAATAAAATATTTTAAATAAAACAAGTTATCAGTAAGGCAACCAATTAGAAAAGCAAACTTTTAGAAATCAAAGGTTTTATTTTGAGTGAATTAGCAATAATCTCTAAAGTCCAGATGTCTTAAAATACTTGTTTGGTGGTGAAACAGAAGTATACATTTCCACACAGGAAAGCAGAGTATGACTGTAGTTCTTTAACAGAACTAGCTTCTTAACCCAGACACAAAGGAGTGTCTGCTTTTCTGCAGCTGTAGGAGGAAAGAAATATTTTCTCTTATTCAGAGATTTTTTATTTTTTTTTAATGAGCAGCATCCTCAAGAACAAGCACTGGACTTCTAGTTAGCATCAAGCAAAAAAAGAATAGACCCAAGAAGCTTAAAACTTAAAATATGGGGAAAGAAAAGGGCAAGAGAGGACTTTGAACAAATGGAACATGGGGCAAATGATTCTGCCTCTGCAGGGCATGCACTTTGAAGCATTCATGGGTTGTCGCCTTTATCTGGGCCAGGCAGCAGAGTCCACGGCTAAAGGCGTGGCCTTGAAGTCGCCCAGTTGGTGATGAAGCCCAGCCCTGCCACTTGCTAGCTGTGACTTCAAGGAAGTTATTGAACCTGTCGAAGCTTGTTTGTTAATGTGTAAAATGAGGATAATAGTGTCTACTCCTTAGAGTGAGTAAAAAGGGCATAGCTTGGTGCGAGGCATTGAAAGCACTCTTTGCGGTGGTTCTCTGTGACCCCATTTCCCGAGAGCAGGAGGATGTGCGGTCAGGGCTCTTGCCTTCCATAATCCTACCCCACTGCACTAAACATTCTTCAGTCCAGGTTTTGCCTCTGTTGGATAAAACCTGTTTTCCCCCCATTTTCTTTCTCTTCTTCCATCTCCATTTTTCTGAGTGTCTTTTAATAAGCAACTGAAATCCAACCCTGGCTTTTCTATCTAACCTGATTTTCTACCATTCCCCGGAATGTTCTTTCCATGTTCAACATGGCCTCACCGCTACTCTTAAGACTCCACGTTTACCTCACAAGAAACACCCTCTCTTGTGTGAACCCAGTCCCTCTTCAAAACAAAACCATCTCTGCCCCAGCAGTCCTTCCCCTCTCAGCACTCACCAGGTGCCCCCACGTGCCTGGCAGCGCAGACGGTCCTGGGAATGCTCAAATGACTGGGACCCTGCCTCCAGGGATTTATACAGCCTCGTGTGGGAGACAGGCAGGTAATCAGAAAGCACTTCAGGTACTGTGGCAGGCGAATCTTCATGCCCATTACCCCTCCCCTGGTCCCTGTACTTGGCATATACCTCATGAGGATTTCATTATACTTAGTTTTCTTTGTACTTGAGAGGCTGAGTCTCACAACCCCGGTAAATTGTAGGCATAAGACTGAGTACACAGTGGGCACCAAGGAGCATATGCTGGCTTGATATTTAACCTCTAGGCACACGTTTTAAACGGAGGATGGGTTACTCGGCCTATTCTAACAGGCCTTGTCAACTTCAAAAGATAAAAAACAAAACCAATGATGATGTTCAGCTGTTCACCATAACCTCTTGGTGATTCGAGTGATTCCCAGGCTTTCAGAACTCCTGTAACAGTGTATTTTTGAATTGGGAAATCTGACAGTAGAAATAAAGAATTGTCCTGTGAATGGAATAGAGTCAGCTTTACAAAGAATTTGCTGCATTGTCCACATTTTTCTCATGTCAGGGATTAGGAAAAGCTTCTTCGGAGCTTGGCATGTGTGTTTCCTCATTTCCGAGTCTCTGACTCCACTGAGAATTTCCTCCAACGTGAACTAAGCCCTTGATTTGCACGTGGCATAGTCACATCCTGGTGCATCAGCACCAAGGATTGATATGGTTGGCTCGTAACAGAAATAACTTTTCCACATGTAAATAAGCTGCCCCAACAAGATCCCGTATGTCACAAACTCAGAATATCTTGAACATGCCCACACTTTCCCTCCCACTGAAATTAAACTTTATTTCATTTTTATGTGGCCTGATAGTTTTTGGGTCTTTTTATTTGAGAGATTCCCCAAAGGCATGCATGAACTGGCTATCCTTCCCTCCTTTGCCTTACTCCCATGCCAGTTGGATAAATATTTCCACATCCTCTCACCTCACCAATACAAAATACATGACCTAACGGGAGGGTGTCGGACCAAAGATTGGCTGAGAGCAGCACTAATTCCCAGCTATAGGGAACCCTTTCCCAAAGGGCCAGCTCAGATTACTAGAGGGAGGCATCCATTATTCTAGGTGCTAAGTGATACAGCAGGGAACAGAGAGAAAGGCCCTTGTTCCCATGGAGTTTACATTCTGGTACTATAGGAAAGATAAATGACCAAATTGTAGGTAGTGATAAATGCTAGGGAGACAGAAAATGAGGTAGTGCGATGATGATGGCAGTTAGGATGAAACTAGTAAATCATTCTTGCAATGCAAAATGAGATCAGGCCTGTAACGGTGTCTGTGGGCACCCTGGAAACCTGTTTGGGTGATTCCCCTCATTGCAGTAATAATGGTAGCAAGCCCACAGTTCTAGGTGTGGTTCTAAATGCTTTACATCTCTGCTGCCTGGTATGGTAGCCCCCGGCCATGTGGGGCTATTTAAATTTGAATTAATTCAAATCAGAATAAATACAAGGGGGAAAATGTGCTTCTCAGACCTACTAGCTACATTTCAAGTGCTCAGTGTGGTTAGTGACCACTCTACTGGACAGCAGAGAGCAGACTGTTTGAATCGTCGCCCTAGGTTCTGTTGGTTAGCACCTCTTCAGAGGAGCTCATTTCATTTTCATAGTGACCCTGATAAAGTGGGTACTGCTGTCCCATTTCGCAGATAAGGAGAGTAAGGTACAGGGAGCTAGACATAACTTGTCCAGAGTTGCATAGTTAATACGAGACAGGGCTAGGATTCAAACGGTGGCCATGTGGGGGTTAAATCCTATCCTGCTGTGTCACTGGGGCCCATAGATGACTAGAGCTCGTCTATGCAGTCCACCTTCCATAGGACTGCAACCGATAGAGGAGGTTACGCCTTGGTAAAATCTTGTCACAGGATGCTTTAAGATTCAGTGAAAAGAAATTCTGAGCCAAGGGCTAGGTCTTTCCTCTCTAAAAATGTAGGCCTATATCAGCACAACTCCCTCCTTGGAAAGAAAAGAGGGAGATACAAAGCAGCAAAATAATACCAGCTTGATGTGTGACCTCCGTAGAGCAGATCATCTAAACTGCCTGTGCCTGTTTCCCAGTACGTACAGTTGGGAAGATAGTAAGGACCCACCCCACAGGGCTGTCATGAGGATTTGGTGAGGCACCGCATGGGTGGCGCTCAGCATAGTGCCCAGCACCTGCTGTGCCAGGTGGGCGGCAGTGGCTGTCACCACCAGCATGCCTGCCCCATTCTGTAACGGCCACAGGGATTGAAGCTCCATGGTGCATGCGAACAGCCAGGACGGACACCTCCCAGAGCTAACATGAGACCTTCTGGTTCCAAACACCACACACTGGAATTGGAGGAGAGCACCGGGAAGGACCCAAGCAGAGAAGATGTCCCCTTTGTTGTTTTTGTTGTTTGTTTTTGGTTTTTTGGATTTTTTTAAATATTTTATTTGACAGAGGGAACACAAGCAGAGGGGGAGTGGGAGAGGGAGAAGTAGGCTTCCCGCGGAGCAGGGAGCCCGACGTGGGGCTCGATCCCAGGACCCTGAGATCATGACCTAAGCCGAAGGCAGATGCTTAGCCGACTAAGCCACCCAGGCGTCCCAGATGTCCTCTTTGGAAACAGATTTTCATTGAGCTCATACACTGTGCTTGTAAATCGAGGCAAGTGTCTTAGTCCTCTGAGCCCTCATCCCTTAAAAAATGGGCATAATCATACCTATCTTGGATAATAGTTTCAATAATTAAATGATTATCTACCTGTGAGCCTGGCACATTGACACTTGGTCAATAATAACCATAATTACTAAGATTGATGAATGATTTTCAGCTTCTCATGACTAAAAGATGTCTTTGAGTATTTTCTTACCCAGATGGCTTGGACTGACCCCAAGACTGGGTTAGGGCAGAGACAGAACAGATTGTCATCCAACACTATCACCATCAGCACACTGTAAACTGCAGTGGCCAAACCCCAGAGAAGCAGGGCAGAGCCGGCTGAGAAGCATCATGGGGCACGACGTAGCAGCTGTCTCACTGAGGTGGAAGCTGCCCCATGCTCCCCCACACCCAGCGAGAAAAGTGTCCGCCTGCATGATTGGAGGCGACTGTCCTGCCCAGGATGCAAAGCAGGAAGAAAAACAAATCCCCCAGGCTCCCAACTGACCCACAGACTTTAACCAGAGTTGGAGCAACCAGAAGATGCTGAAACACCCAACCTAAGAATTTGGGACTTCAAATGGAAAATCTGGGCACTCTAAACCAAAATTGCTGATTTCCAAAGATGTGGATACATCAGGTGCTTATTATTAAAAGTACCTAAATAAAAGTGGGCCCTGAAAGAGTGGGTCATGAACGAAAATTCTAGTTAACCCTATTGTGGGAACACGGGGTCAGATACATAGAGGAAAATAGCAACAAAAGACAGTTGTACAAATGGAAAAAGTGACAAAAGTATATAAAAGAATCATGATCTTTAAAAGGTAAAGGTCAGTAAGAGTAAGAGAATACTGAACTTCGCTCCATTCTTTGGAAATTCCTTACAGGACACAGTGATGTTTGCTTTCCCCGATTTCTTCTGCTTTCCTCCAACAGCTGATAGCTCATCTATAAAATACAGCTGCCTGCCTCTTTACTTCCCTTTGTTTTCCTTTATTTCCACTGGGCTAATGTACTGATGGCTCATCTATCTAGTATGATCCAAATTAGGTTGCAAAGACAAGCCCTAAGATGGCACGCACGGCACCTGGCAGCCTCCTCAAGCTCATCAGCTGCATCTGGCTCTCAGCGTTGCCTGTTGAAGTGACAGACCTTCTCCATGGATCCATGTTTCAGGAAGAGTTTTCCTCTTCTCTGGAACCTTCTGCACAATTTATTGAAGAAGTGAAGTATGGGGTCCTGGGAGTTCTCTCGTGCCCTGACATAATAAAGACTCATTGTGAGCAGAGAGAACTTTATGGGAGTCAGCCTGAAATGCCACCAGTAAATGTGCCTCATTCATTCAGCACAGACAGGAAGCTCATGGAAAGGAAACTTTGAAGGAACTGAGTAATCTCAGGTCAGGACTGTCAGATCACAGGATGGAGAGTCAAAGGGTCACGTGGCCGTAGGTGGACATGCTGAAGCCATCCAAAAAAAGTGATAGGAAATGAAGATCTAGGTAAATGCCTCCTTAAAAGACTAAGTTTATCTTATTTTCAAATTATTGGTACTCAAGCTATGTTATTCTGTAGAAATAAGTGTCCAATAAAAACAAATATTCATGGGGCACCTGGGTGGCTCAGTCGTTAAGCGTCTGCCTTCAGCTCAGGTCATGATCCCGGGATCCTGGGATCAAGCCCCGCATCAGGCTCCCTGCTCAGTGGGAAGCCTGCTTCTCCCTCTCCCACTCCCCCTGCTTGTGTTCCTTCTCTTACTGTGTCTCTCTCTGTCAAATAAATAAAATCTTTAAAAAAAAAATACTCATGATCATCAGAGGATATGTAATTACTGAAATTAAATGCCTGGCCACTGTGACTTCGGTTACTGAATTGACTATTGTTAGGATATTTTAATAATTTTGAAGATCTCTACTGTTTTCCCTGTTTAAACTCTTCTCAAGTAATTAGTGTGGACCCATTTTGCAGAAGGGCAAGTCAGAGGAGGTGACTCTTTTTGGCTTGATTGCCGAGCTAAATTACAAAGCTGTCCAAGATGATGTAACTGGGAATGGGCAGAGCTCTTCCACCTAAATCACAAGGATAAGGTCTCTTTTCTTGGTAAGTGATAATCTTCCCAGATGCCTCATAAGGGTTTAGGTAAATATGTTTTATTAGCACTAGTGAAACAATTGACTGTTTTACCTTTTATAAGCAATAAAGGAAAAGTTTGGCTAAATTAAAGTGCATAGAGCTTCAGTTAATAATACCTTTCTTTCCTTGAAACCTACACTATAATTAGGTAGGTCCACAGGATAGATAAAGGAAGCCCTATCAGTTAAATCAGTTGAAATGGTTCATCTGTTTGGCAAACCATATTGAGAGATTTTTAAAGCAAGTGAACACATCTTCTCAGCCTAGGACATACAATTTAGATTGTGATCACCAAGTGCTAAGATTTAAGGAGACTCTCCCATTTCATTATTGTGAAAAGGCAGTTCTGCATTTGGGTCACTACATCTTTTAGGTTATCAACCAGTAGACAATTAAAATCTGCAGTAATCACAGTCAGTGTAGAAATGGAAACACTAATCAGATATGACCTGCTTATTTTCCCTTCCATTTAAAGGAAAATATCACTAGGTAGAACTGTGTATTAAGTTGGGAGATTTTTATGTCCCTAAATTGTTGGCTCAGGATCATCTTGGTAAATGACAAGCTTATTAGAAGTTCACAAGTGGCATTGCTATTGAGTTGTGAATGTTTTCATCTCTAGTTTCTGAAATGAGGCTCCTGCGGTGGAGCCCAGAGGGCAGTCATCCTGGATGCTGTGCAGAAGGACAGGAGGAAGACCTAGGGAGAGCAGAAGGGCCAAGCAGAGCCACCTCGTGGCCATCTCTTTCCCTAGAGGCAATTTCTCTTTAAGACTTTTCTCTGAAGTAGAAAGTGCTGAGCTGAGTCTCTACCAGCATTATGTCTGGATATCGACCCCACCACCCCCAGCCAGGAGATGGGGGTGCTGGTGTGCCTGCCACAGAGTGTAGGCATTCTGGCTATTAAGTGGCCCAATGTTCTCGGAGGTCCCGGGCACTCCCAGAAAGTACCATGTGATTTCAGACCATGGAGCTCATGCATCTGCCCACTTAGAGACACTCTCAGACAATCTGAAACACAGACTTGCTTCTTCCTGAGATGTTTTCGAGTGGAGGGGCTGAGCCCCTACCAGTGTGTAGACACCTGATGTGGTTTTTAAATAGAAGCCAAACAGAAACTTTTAAAGTATGAGATAATCGGACTGCTGAGAAACTTGGTTAATAAATCCATCATGGAGGCCCCCAGTGACTGCAGACTTCCCAGACAGCCACATATCGCATTCCCGTGTCTAATTGCCAATCTCTCTAATCACATCTATTACAACTTTAATGTTAGGCTGTACATGCTTTCAGGAGGAAATAGCTGTCAGTGTCTAAAGAATCGTTGACGGGCCTTGTATTTTATGATGGATAATGTCAGAGAATTACAGGAATGCATAATGGGAGCAGGGAGGTACTCAAGTGCTCATCATGATCATTGTCTGCATGTCTTGGGGGCACCTGAATTGTTGCTTTTGTAAAAATGGCCTTCCCATTCATTATTCTTGGTTCTGATAAACTAGTCACAATTCTAGCAACCCAGACTACCCTGGAAAAAAATAACTAAAACACGTGATACTACTTTGCTAGTGGATAGTGATTATCTTTTTTTTAAGAGAAATCGCTGTATAATTTTTTTCTGACTATTATATACATTCATCATTAAAGCAGCTTTAGGGAGTATCAAAATAGAATTTTTAAAAAGTAAAAATCATTCACAGTCCACCATCTAGAGATAAATGCTTTTAACACTTTGTTGTGTATCCTTCTAGATGTTGTCTCTACTTATATAGACAAAAATACGACATTAAATATACAGCTTTTAATATACCTTTTTGACTTAACGTAAAATATTTCCTTGTCGGTAAGTACACGTCTACACGATCATTTGTGATAATCTCAGAGTTTGCATGCACCATGCTAACCTCTTATCAGCAGACGTTCAGATTACTTCGTGAGGTGGTTATCTTGCAAAAAAAGATGCTTTTCTTTTCTTTTTTTCTTTTTTTTTTTTGCTTTCTACTGGAGTTTTCCTCTTAGCTTTTAAGGACATGCCCATTTAAAAAAGATGTGCCACCTACCCAGCTCGAGACTCTCCATCATCTGCTCTGCCCTCGTGCTTGTGCTTTCTCTCTCTAAAATAAATAAATCTTTTTAAAAATTTTTTAAATTTATTTATTTTTTAAAGATTTATTTATTTATTTGAGAGAGCGAGCAAGTGCACAAGCAGGGGGAGCGGCCAGCAGAGGGGGAGGGAGAAGCAGGCTCCCCGCCGAGCAGAGGGCCCAACATGGGGCTCGATCCCAGGACCCCGGGATCATGACCTGAGCCGAAGGCAGACACTTAACCAACTGACCCACCCAGGCACCCCTAAATAAATCTTTTAAAAAACCTAATTCTCTAAGGATGATTAAGATTTTCTGTCACTTTAAAAAACAATTGCACCTTTTGTTTTCAACATTTTTTTGCTTCTGCTTTGTTTTGGGTTTTTTTTTTTTTTTAAAGATTTTATTTAGAGGGCGAGGGAGCATGAGTGCTTGGTGGAAGGGGGAAAGGGAGAGAGAATCCCAAGCAGACTCCACACCAAGCGCAGAGCCCAGTGTAGGGCTCGGTTTCACGACCCCGAGGTCATAACCTGAGTGGAAATCAAGAGTTGGACGCCCAACCGACTAAGCCATCAGGTGCCCCCGAGGTGCCCCTTTTTGCTTCCACTTTGTCAAGGTGTTCATTCTCTTTACCAAAATATTTCTGGAGTGGTTGTTGAATGCTTATGCTCCCTGGAAATGATGTCCTTTTTCTTGGTGCCCTAATTCTTGGGGATTCTTAAATAACTTACTAGTTGAATTTCTTAAATACACGTTCAAGTAGAAATAGGTCCTACAACTTAAAAGAGTTTTTTATCCAGGATTGTTCTGAATTCAGATTAATGTCTATTCATTTTCAGAGACGGTTAAGTTTTCTTTCCTAAAAGCAGGTGTTTTGGATTAAGAGTTGATGGCCTAATTAGCCTTGGACCTTTTTTAGCTTCTTGTAGAGCATTTCACATTGTTTCTAAGTAAGAAGTAGGCTTTACTGTCCCTGAGGGTGCCTTGCTCTGCCTACCTCTATTCTCTGCCCGAATGCCTCTCTCCAGTGCAAATGGAAGATAAAGGCCAGCAGAAAATGCTTCTGTTTCCTTTTATGTTTCTCTCTTTGAAGGTAACTAGAATTTCTTTGCTAGCTCATTTCCATACTTAGATGATGTTCTGGAAATACCGGAAGGTGGGACTCAGTAAGCAACTTGGGAGTATGTTTGCATAACTGTGGGCCAGTATTTACATGAAAACAAAGTAGCTAACATTTATAACACTTACAGCTCCCATTCAGCTATAGCTAAGAGCACTTACTATACCCAGACACTGTACGTGACTGCATCTTGCTCTTGAAACAACCCTATGAGTTAGATATTGCAGTGATTTAGGTGACAAGATGGGGTTCAGATTTAATCCCAGACATAGTCTGCCTCCTCAAGAGCTTGTCTGTTCTGGTCTTGTTCATCCCACTGTGTTCAGCAAATCTTCTTTGGGCCTCAGTTTCTTAATCTTGAAATAAGGAGGGGTTGGAATAGCTGGCTGATTTTGAAGGTGTCCTCCACCCTCAACTTCTTGAGTCCAGGAATCTGCCTAGAAAACCACCTCCCTGCTAGAAATCCTCTCACATTGAACATCTACACTTGCTGACTTTGCCCTCCTCAGTCAACCTCCATTTTCTCCACGGCAATGCCTACGCTCTAAGACCCGTAGGAGAGCGGCACACGGAGTCCCCAGGAGAAGGCCACAGAGGTCCTTGTCACTGAACACTGGGATGCCACAGCCTGTTCAGGGCCAGGCGGCTCCTGCCGGGTCACAGGCCTTGCCAAAGGCGCGGACAGACTGCAGCTGTTCTGATCACTCGTGGCATGAGGGAACCTAACATGAATGGGTTATAACTTATTCATGACTAGAAGCTAAAATAGCTTCTTATAACTAATTCACAGCTACCACGTGAGTGCTAGTGTGCTATTTTTTCAGATTCTAAAATTATTACCCTAGTTCCACAGGCTTTGTGTTGAGCGAAAAGATAAGTCTGCCTTTGGTTGCCCACGAACAAAGAAGTTTCCCATTTTTAAATGGTGGGACCCTTTCCCATCAAAGACACTCCATTGCTTTTAGTCTAAGAAATGTGGTACAGGCACACTTTAAAATATTGCTTCTGGCATGTCAAGGAATTATGGGATGAGGTCATGTTCAAATCAGTGCTGCCGTAGTGCTTTTTGATTAATGCAATGTAATTCTCACGGAGACCTCCACTCAGCAACATTAGGAAGCATTGTAAAATTATCTGAAGCCGGCCTGTAATGCATGAGTTCAGATGTAAAGGAAGAATGGAAGTTCATTAGGCAAGAGGGTGGGAGGTAGTTTGCCAGGAGAATTCCAGATGGAGGGAAAAGACGTGCAAAGGCCCTGTGTTGGGGGAGGGGTGTGGCAGACAAGCGGGGAAGACAACAGTGCTGACGGAGTCCTGGGGGAGACTGGTGTGGGGAAAGGCTGGGGAGGGCAGGCGGAGCAGGCTGGGCCTCTGGGAATGGGGGCTGGATCCCAAGAACATCGCAGGGATGCAAGATGGTCAACTTTGCAGGTGAAAATGTAGGCAAGATCTGTGTATGCACTTAGGAGGAATGTTGAAGAAAAAGGTATGTGTTTAAAAGGGGGCGAAAGTGAGTCTGGCTTTGGTTCCTCCCCATTGTAGCACCAGAGCTGCTCCCGGCAGCAGCAGCGGGGCCAAGGTGCGGCCTTTTGACCCCACACAGACTCATTGCTGAGTTAGTCCCAGAGGAAGACAGGGAGTATGGCCCTGGCTTTCGGATTGGGCACCTGCCTGAACCCCAAGGATCAGGGCACACATGCAACGCTATGTGTACCTTATTCTTTCTCCCCAAGCCAGCTTAGCTGCTTCATAAGGGCTCTGGGTAGGCCCAGAGTGCCCTGCCCCCAGCCAGCTTCCTGGACAACTTTGCTGGTGAGCCTTTTTGCCATACTGGCTGGTCAGCAGTGCCCTTTGGTCATTGTCTGTCTAACGTGGAGCTCAGAGAGCCCGTGGATCCTGCTCCAGTGAGCAGTGCTGTGCAGGCTGTCACGTGGCCCGGGCCTGGCGTGGCTGGAGGAGCACTACGCTCCCCGTGCTGAGAGGCCACCACGAGGTCCCCTGCTTATTTTCCCCTCTGGGTCAGAGCATTCGAGATGTGATGCAGACTTTTGGAAAAGCGTCTGGTTTTCTGCATGGAATTGAGACCTACCCCAGCCTTCAGGATTCTCGCCCACAGAGCCTGAGGGCCCAGAGAAGCTGCAAGGCTCAGATGCAGCATTCTCTAATTTATGTTTTCCCTGGTCGATGGGATATTCCTGTTTTTCCTCAGGGGAGTATTCCGAGAACAAACGACGTAAGTGATAGGAGAGCACTTTGTGCGTGTACAAGTGGAGATGGCCCATAAATAAAATTACCGTGTCATCATTTATACATTAATGCCCTGAAAGAGAGGAAAGAACATTACTTTTGAATTAGGATGAAAATTGGACATGAGCTACTGATAGGCCATTTGTCCTTGTGCTGCCACAGAGCAGCCTCGGTGAGGTTGGGGCCGACGTCTCTCCAAGGACCTTCATTAAAAGCATGTTATCACCAGGAGATGGTGTTAGCATCCCTCCCCATGCTGGGAGGAAGTCTTGGCCAGGTCTCCAAAACCCCTCTCTAGAATTTGGAACAGTCTTTGTCAAGCATTAATTTTCCCAACATGTAGAGTGAATTGCAAATTAACAGAAATTTACTACCTAATGAATTTACCACAGGAGAAAATGCATGTGTGGCTTAACCTCCAAATCGTGGTCAAGGTAGCCTATTCAGCAGGTCTCCCTTCAGGATGCCCGTGCCCACTGCTTCAGCCCGAGTTCGCTGGCAGAGCCGTGCACGCCATGGGCGGGGGTCCTGCCCTCTGGCCACCGCCATGGCCGGGCCCTGGAATGCCAGTCACTTGGAAGCCCATCATCTGCAGCTAAGCACAGCATCTCCGAGAGGAGAGGAGGCCAATGTCCAGGCCACACTGCCTTTGGCCGAGCCAATAACTGTGAAATTGCTGACAGCTCCCAGCGACACTTAAAAACAAAATCGGATTGCCTCAAGACTAAAAGCGGCAATACAAAGAGCCCACAATTTGTAGCAAATGCCCTTTTGACACAGAAAGTGCAGTGTTTTGCAAGCCGGGCTCTGGGAGTGTCAGCCTCCATTACTGGTTGACACACTGTCGAGACAGGGTGAATGCCTTTACTCAAGACGGATGCATTATTCATGGGTAGTAGACGCCCTGCATTTTTACCTTCATCCATCACGCTGACCCTTTCAGGGATGAGTCCTGAATGCTCCTTCGTGTCTCTGACTCCCAGAGTGTCTTAGAAATTCTGAATTAAGCCTCTCAGGACCACCTTCATTTCTTCCTCCAAATTAGCCACATCTTCCAGCTGTGTCTCCATGGCCTAAACGGGAGGCTTCTGTAACTTCGTTCTTGCCAATTTACTGGAAGGATTAGGTCATGAGCCGTGATTGCATGTCACAAGAGCTAAGAATAAGGTTTGAAAGCATCACTTTGTTCTAAGCTACAGCAACTCCTTGTCATCAGGAAGTCTGTGATATTGTCAGCCTTTTGAGCAGAGGGAAAAGAATTGAGTAGCTTGGATACCATTTGGAGACGTGACTTGTTTCCTCGGGCCTCAGTGGGCCTGCACTGTTGCTGTGTATCCAACAACTGGAGGGTGCCCTGCATGAGTAGCTTCTCCTCACTTGGGCCTGTTACGTCAGCACAGAGTGCAGAGAAGGACAGAGCGCCAGTCAGTGAAGTGCCACAGGGTTGAACTGCCTTCCTGCTGTCGGGACCCCAGATGGAGTCGCCACGCTGCCTTGCCGGCTCTGCACGTTACAGACTCACAGTCGTCTTCCTCTTCACTTTGTGTTTCTCCCAAGGCTATCTGCCCATGACAATGGGAAGCTTCAAGGGCACGTTCTTATTTCTGTACTTGCCTTGGTGAACTAATAAATTACAGATTTAGTACAATTCAAAGCTGCTGATCCACTGAGGCGGATGTGAATGCTTCTTTAAATCAGATTTAAATGTGTTATAAATAAAATGTGGTACCACACTATGATTGGAACGGGGTGGCCGCTGAGGTCCTATTTTTACTCGCCTCCCTGCCCCCTCTGGTAGATTATGGGCACATCTCATCTTGTACAATCAGTGCTGGACAAAACTGTTTTGAAATTTTAGTGTTTCCCATTTTCTTTGAGCAAGGCCTGCCTGTAAAGTTAGCATTAAGCAGGAAGTCAGAGGGGGCTCCTTCCCACAGGAGCACGCTGGCCAGCCCACCTGTGCCACTCGTCATGGCTGACTCCTGTGTTAGGGTCAGTGTCCTGCTCTCAGACCACGAGCTGGCCAGGCAGCATGGGCTCTCCAGAGCCCTGGGGTCCCAGGTGGAAGTCCCCGCCTGGCCCAGGACCTGGACAGGAGCACCTGCGCTTGCAGCAGAGACAAGCCTTCAGAGTGGAAACTGGAAGGCTGCTCACAGCTCCCCATGGAAAAGCTCTGTCCGATGGAAACTCGACCCTGGCCTCAGCTGCAGCTTGAAGTCGAGTTAAAGGCCTGGGAAATCTCATCTCTGTTCTCTAGAAACCATCACTGTAATAAGTTCCCTCTTGTTGGATTCTGTTTCTGGTCTTTTCTGTGAACTGCACTGTAACGGCCGTTGTCACGGCTACCTCTTTTCACACAAAAGTAAATCTTGTCCTTTGCTCAATTCCTAGAAATGAAATCGTGAAGTCAGAGGGATGACACACTCCCAGGCTCCGGACACACTTTGCCAAATTGTACCCCCTTCCGACCCCCGACGGGGCACAGTGGCCAACACCATCACCGGAAGCTGCCCCGTGCCCCTCTCCCCGCCAAACGTCCTTCTGTTCCTCTGCACCTCTTCCCCTCACCCTCCCTCTCGGGCTTGCCTGTCACCCTCTATTTCCTCAACTTTCCTTTGGAGTGAAGCCTGTGGCCTAAGGAGATCGTGGGAAGCTTTTCCGTGTGAGTGAAGACTCATGTCTTGAGTTCCAGTTATGAACTTTTCTTAGCTCCAGAGCTGGGGTGTGTCACTGGTGTCACCCAGTGTGGTGTCAGTACCTGGGCGTGTGGTCATCTCCAGTGCCATCCACATACTGGAAGCCCTTTGAGAAGTAGTGTTCCTCTGGGAGGGCTCTTTGGCATAGCAAATGAGGAAAAATGCGCTCTGAGGTTCTGTATTTACAAGAATAATTTATAAGCAAATAACCCACATTTCGTCCTTTGCATTTTTCAGTGCTGTGCAAGGCGTCTTAAATGTCTTTGGTAGCTTTTCCAGAAAGACCAATTGACTTCACCACATTTCTCAAGTTACAGTAAAGTCAGAGAATCTGAGGCCGAGTGAGCAGCTGATGATTGATGACAGAAGCCGCCGTGGGTGGGGAGGCAGGGTTTGGGGACAGACTCCAGCTTCCGATAGTCACCACATGGCCCTTTCCCAAAGAAAGATGCAGGGCTCCTCTCAGCTCCGTGAAATCCATGGGCTTCCTTCCGGAGTTCTCCCAGCCTCTTCCTCCTCCTCCTTGGCTTTGGCCATCTCTCAGTACCATTTGGAGGAAATATTCAGCCCATTGCCCAGGTGCTCGGTCTTTCCGTGAGGAAGCTGTCAGTGTGTACCTTGTCAGGGAAATCTTTGGCAATCTAGCAATTTTGGTCACAGCCTGTTGAAGTCTATGTGGCGTGTGGAAAGGCTAGGATTTGGAATCGGGGAACCCAGGTTTAATGTACCCCTTCCGCCTCCAGAGCCAGGCCTCATGCTGCCTGCCACCCCCCCAAAGCCAAGGAGGGCAGGCAGCAGGCAGCAGGCAGTGCCCTCTTCCAGCCTTCCACCCGCGACCCTCGCTGTCAGAGCCACCAGGGTCTGTGTTTCCCGCAGGCCATCTGGATGTCAGCATGGCAGCCACAAACCTGGAGAACCAGTTGCACAGTGCCCAGAAGAACCTCCTGTTCCTTCAGCGGGAGCACGCCAGCACCCTCAAGGGGCTGCACGCCGAGATCAGGCGGCTGCAGCAACACTGCACAGGTACCAGGGGCCCCATGCGACCCCCCGGAGCAGGGCCCCTAGGCCCACCTGGGGCCGTAGAGCAAAGCAGGACCTATTGTTGGGACTGTTTGAGACAGAGGCCGGCTCAGAAGCCGTGCCAGGCTCGCTCAGGAGTGGAGCGAGAAGAGATTTCACTCTTCTCTCTGATGTGGTTAAGCCCACCATCGCTGGAGTCCATCCCAATGTCTTCCCTCATCCTCTTTGCCTAATCAACACACACCAGTCGTAAAGCTGCAAAGCCATTTCTTGGCATACTGAGGATTTAGAAAATCAAAATGCAATTTACAGTGCATTTTGGAAATGATCGTCAAACTAACAGAGCGAGCTGCTTGCTAACTACTGTAGATGCTGGGGTGTGTCTTAGGGAAGGAGGGTCTCTCTGAGCCCTAGGAGGGACAGTGGCCACTGGTGGCTCCTGCCATTTGCACGCCTGCCACTAACGCTGCCAAGCCCTGCTCTGGGCAGGACTTGCGGGCTGATCGTGGGAATTGGTTCTGCATTTTCAGAGCTGATGAAGACTTTGAAACCTACTGTAAACATACAAAATTAATGTATATGGTTTCCTTTTTAGATTTAACATATGAGCTGACACTCAAAAGTTCGGACCAGACAGGTAAGAACTTCTTCCCGGAAAGTGAATGGCGGTATTATTTCTGGTTGTGGCACATGTTGGTGCCATTTGTTCACTAGCTACACATTTAGAAGAAAATATATCACTAGGAAGAGTTGCACGTGTGACCAGAGCTTTCTAAGAAAAGGTGGGAAGGAAGTTTGGACCCTGAGGTGTTATTAAGGGCTGTCAGTTGAGTGGGAAGGAAGAGTGGTTTTATTTTCTTTTGATGGACACATATATTTGGAATGTCTCTTACATGATTTTCTTGACTTTGATTTTTCTCCAGTGAATGTCTTCCTTCTCTAATCAAGAAATTAATGTGATTTAAACCAGAAAGAGGAGAAGGAACAGGGTCCCACCACCTCTGTCCGTTGAGCCTCACCCAGGACCTGGCACAGAGCAGGCGCTCCCGACACACTGGTTGAGTGAGGGACCAAATGACTAGATAGTCCCCAAAGGATCATGAATGCCTTTCTCTAGACTGCAGTCCCAGAAATGCTTCCCCTCAACCAGAATCCTCAGGGACCCCCAAAGATATCAGCCTAATGGCAGCTGGGGCAGAGAAGATAGAACGGGGGGCCCCTGTGGCCAATGACAATTAGCTTGCTCCCCGGAACCAAGTGGGGATTTGAAAAGTGCAGAATCCACATGAGTCGAGATGCCTTTTCCTAAATAGGCCGCACTATGGCCTATTTATTATTCATGAGTGTGTCCAAGTATGGGTAACAGACACAGACCTCTCCATGGGTCTCAGTGCATCGCCAAGTACTGACTTTTCCATTTGTGACACTCAGGTTACAGTCTCCTAAGTATGTCTTTCAGGGGCCCAGATGTCCTTTTGTCTGTGTGGCAGAGGAGGGGCCTCGCTGAAGAGATACGATGCCAGGCTCCTCTTCCCCCAAAGCCCTGGGCCAGGATCAGGGGCCTCCAGGGATTCTTGCACCCCTGCCATCCACATCTCGGGAATCAGGATGTTTCACTTTCCACCCCCTCCTGGCCAGGCTAACCTGAAGATTAGTTCTGCCCTTGAACCCTCTCTGCGTACAGGAGGAAGGAGCTCCTATGCCTGGTCCCTCCTCCCGTGCCTCTAGAGAGCCCCTTGAGGGTCTCAGCTCTAAATCCCAAGGCCACCCACCCATCCTCCTCAGCGGCAGGGGCTCAAGGTGATAATTGGAGGCAGTATAAGAGCTCTCAGCTGGCCCTGGTGGGGCATCTCCCCTCCCCAGGACTGGAAGTCACTGCTTTGCCTTGGTGGATGCAGAACTTGCTCCATTTAGGGGCACAGGGCGGGGGGGGGGGGCAGGGAAGGGGGAAGATACAGGCTCCTGGACCCCCTCCCCTGAAGGTTCTGATTCTGAGGCTCAGGGAGGGGATCTGAGAATCTGTTTTAAAAGTGCCACAGTGAGAGGCACCTGGCTGGCTCAATCCATAGAGTGTGTGACTCTTGATCTCAGGGTCGTGAATTCGAGCCCCACATTGGGTGTAGAGATTACTTTAAAAAAATTTTTTTTAAGTGATGCAGTGACTGAGCACTCAGGCAGCTGGGGAAATCTGTCTGTAGGTGATGAAGAACGGTTGCCTCAGCTGAGTGCACATGCAGCTTTTATGGGGAAAGACCGAAACTTCTAGAAAGGATGTGGGTGTGGAGGGAGGAGGTAGAGTAGAGCTTCCTATAGAAGAGTGGAAATTGGCAAAAGAGGAGGTGCTGATCCCTGGGAACAATGGTCACCAAGGAGCAGCTCTCTCGAGTCTCAGGGAGGTAGGGCAGGCAGACAGGGGGCGCTCTTGAAAAATCAGGAGCCAACAAACATCAGTCCGTAGCCCTGGATTTGGGGCCCCACTTGGCCCGCATCCCCATGTGAGAGGTGCCCGCGGACGCTGGCTCCCAGCCCAGCACAGGCCCCGGCAGCCCCCGGGGAGATCCTGAGCTGCTGGAAGTGGGCACATACAGGGTGGGCCCGGGGCTGAGGCTGAGCCCCAGCCCAGGGACAGCCACCACTTTAGTCGGGGACCCTGTGGCAGGGAAGGCAGCAGCCTCCCCTCCTGTCTCCTCTGCAGCTTCAGAGTTTTGTGCTTAGACACGGAGGAAGTCTACAGTTGTCTTTCAGAACGGGGCTTCGAGTGAAGCAGGTGCTTATTAGTACATGCGGCCCAAGCAGACAGAGGGATCTGCTCACAGTTGACGTCCTATTTGCTGGGGTCTGATAGCCTGAGGTTGCCCGTTGTGACCTCAGCACTTTTGAAGTGTGCGGGCATTCTGTGCAGTGAGCCAGGGAACCGAGGGCGGGAAGGCGCTCCGAGAGCACTCGATCGGCACCTGGATGAGGGAGAGGGCAGGGGGGCGGGAGCAGGAGGCCCTGGGGAGGCCAGCCAGCACAGAAGGACTCTCTGCCTCCACTCTGGGGGGTTCTAGACCCCGGCCCTTGGCTTGTTCTTCTAGGAGAGGGGTCTTCCAGAAGCAGTGAACTAAAGAGAAGATGTGAAGAACTGGAAGCCCAACTGAAGCTCCAGGAGAACGAGAACAATGAGCTGCTCAGAGAGCTGGAGCAGAAGAACGCCATGATCGCGGTGCTGGAGAACACCGTCAAGGAGCGGGAGAAGAAGTACCTGGAGGAGCTGAAGGTGAAGAGCCACAAGCTGAACATGCTGTCCAGCGAGCTCGAGCAGCGCGCCAGCACCATCGCCTACCTGACCTCCCAGCTGCACGCCGCCAAGCGCAAGCTCGTGAGCGCCAGTGGGACCTCGGACGGCAGCCCCTCCGGGAGCCCCGTGCTGGCCAGCTACAAGCCGGCGCCCCCCAAGGACAAGCTGCCCGAAACGCCCCGCCGCCGGATGAAAAAGAGCCTCTCGGCCCCCCTGCACCCCGAATTTGAAGAGGTCTACAGATTTGGGGCTGAGAGCCGGAAACTCCTCTTGCGGGAGCCAGTGGATGCCATGCCTGACCCCACCCCATTCCTGCTGGCCAGGGAGTCCGCCGAGGTCCACCTCATCAAGGAGAGGCCTCTGGTCATCCCCCCCATCACCTCCGACCGCGGCCCGAGCGAGCAGCACAGCCCGGCCCGCGAGAAGCCACACAAGGCTCACGTGGGGGTGGCCCACCGCATCCACCACACCGCCCCGCCACAGACCCAGCCCGAGGTGGAGACACTGGCGGTTGACCAGGTGAATGGAGGGAAAGCCGTGAGGAAGCACTCAGGGACGGACAGAACTGTGTGAAGCCTGCCCTAGGCGGCCCTTCACCCTCGGCTGTCGATGCACTGTGATCACTACTAGGAAAAACTCATCCTTTTTTTTTTTTTTTTAAATCCCATGCATGCCAAATTTTTTTCAGACCTGTCAACAGATTATTCTTCTCCTGCTCCTCTTGCCCTCTTACTGACACCAAAATACGATCGTGTCCCTGCTGCAGAATACGTATTTACTAATCGCTGTGGCCAAACACCTGTGTGCCGAATCGCTTGCTTCTAATCCCACTCCGTGTAACCTCCGTGTGCTCGTGGACAGAGCACAGGCCCCAGGCTGCATCACTGCTCGACGTTAATGAAATCAGACAGTCACACGCCTCACTATACAGCCAGAGCAATACACGCCGACCGACCTTGACCCTCGCTCCAGTTTCCAGGGCAGCCCGTCTGGAGCAGCCCCTGCTCCCTCCAGGAGACCCTGTCACCTCCCGACAAGCCTTTCCCAGGGCGGCACAGAGAGCCAAGAAGCTGTATATGTATATCACGGGAACAAAATATGATGTTACTTCTCATATCACCACAACCTGAATGTGTGTTCATATTTTTTGTTTTATCCAAAGTGTTCAAGATCCCAACAAACTTTATTTTCTAAACCTGCCTCTTTCTGTTTTGTGTCTTTTATTAAACCACCTGAGGGAGGAGCTGGCGGGGGGGGGGGGGGAGGCTGTGGGAGCAGGAGAAACAGCTGCCCCCCACCCTAGTAACTACTGCATTCTCACCCCATGTTCTCTCCCAGGGCTCCCGCCCCTGAGAAGGCTCTGCACTTCCAGGTTCTGGCAGAAGCTACTTGTGCCCATGACTGGCCCCTGCCCCTCTGCCCTGCTGGTGTTCCACCAGGCTCCTCCCTTGCAAAGTAAAGCCACTCCTGCCCTCCAGCAGGCCTGGCCCCAGGGTGTGCAGAAGGAAGGGGTCCCGCCCAGGAGCCAGGCTGGGATGTTCTAAGTCTGCCCCCAGCCCCACGCAGCCCCGGCCAGGGTGCAGGTAGGAGCTTATGTGGGAGTGACACACCAGCTCAGGGCCCTCACCCCCACCCGGCAGGCTGGAGAGCTCTGGAAGGGGGGAGGGGTGGCGGTGGGGGACCACGGCCATCTGCTGGGGGCGGCAGCATCGGCCCAGGAAGGGGACTCTGCCAGACCCCGCCCAGCAGCCCAGCACTTCCACCTAATCACGACGTCTCCTCAGAAGGGAAAGAAAACGACATACCTTAAAATGTTCTCTAGTATTTACTTTCCAAATACGCAGAAGCCTTAGAAACAGTTTAAAAAACAAAACCATCTGCTTAATTTCTACGGAAAGAGATTAAATTGACTGATTTCAAATGAAAGGAAAAGCCGTGTCCATCCACCTCCAGCCACTCCAGGCCCCGAGAGCTGGCCGCAGACGTGACCACTGTTGCCGAATGCCCACATTTCTACCGCCAGCCACGGACGGAGCTGGGCATGTGGGTTTCTTGGCCCAGACGGTCAGTCGGAGTTCAGGGTGAGGCATACCCCCTGCAGCACCCAGTGAGAAATGTGCTTTGAGGTGAAGAGATCGGCTTCAAACACCAGACCAACTCCCATGGCATTCCTTCTCATGGAGGTGGTGTAGACCGGCGTCCGGAAAGTGTTCTGCAAAGGAGAGGCGAGATGTGCTGCCAGAGGGCAGAGGAGCTCAAGCCCAGGCCGTGGGACACTCGTGTGGGTGCGGATGGTGCAGTGCGCCTCCTGCCGGCCTGGCCAGGCCGCCCTCCGCAACCAAGCCCCGACAGGGTGAAAGTGGATCCGGGCCAAGCAGGGGGGCACCTGCTGCCACCCCAAATATAAGGACTTGATGAGGCAGGACATGACGGGAAGGGAGGCGTCTCTCCCGAAGTCAGTCCGGACCACAGCTCGGAGCGTGAAGCTGTGCCGCTCGGGGAGTCTCCACTTACACACCTGTGCACGCGTGGGTCTTCCCGGGAAGTGGCTCCACACTCTTGCCCTGTCTCAGGGCTTCCCCCACCCACCAAAGTTTAACCACCTGTGTTTTAAAGGGCCAGACGGTCTGAACCACCCCAAGTGTGACCCTCCCACCTGCAGTTTGAGGCGATGGGCTTCGATGGGGATGATCTTCAGAATCGGCAGGTCGACCACCAGCACCTTAGGTTTGCTCTTGATAAGACATCCTCTTTCTGTATCCCAGTCAGCGCCTTCCAGATACAGTCCCGAGACAAAGCATCCTAGAGATACCAGGAAGAGACGGGGATTTCTGTGGAGGCACCGGCGGCTCTCCCGGATGTCCGCGGTGCACGCACAACAAGTAACCGGCTCTCCTTCCCCAGACACAGCCCAGGCCTTTTTCCAAAAGAGGTGGCCGTCCTTTCTTCCCTTTGCAGAGGGACAGCCCAGACAGGACACTCTGTAGATCCCATGAGCCTCCCCCATGGCCTCGGTGAAGGGGACGAGGGGTGGGCACCTCCTCCAGCAATCTGCTTCAAGGAACACAGTCCAAGATGCTGGAGCCCCGGTTTATAAAGACAGAAGCACCAGTCATTCCATTCGGTACCACGGCAACCCCAAGTCCCTGAACCAGAGGAGGGCGGGCAGGAAGTCAAACCCAGCAGAGAAAATGGTGTCTGGGGAACAGGACATGACAGACATGCACAACAGCAGAGGACAGTCAGTCACCCAGAGAGCGTGGTGGCCCTGACACCTGCCAGTTCCTCTGAGACCTCGCTGGCCTTGTGCTACGGGGATGGTGAGCATCCCTGAATCTCTACCATGAAGCCCGTCTCTAAGTTGGCTCAAGAGGGCTTTTGTTGCTCACGGTTAAATGTCCTCCGACTCCAGGCCCCGCCCTAGGAAATGGCAGCTCCCAGCCAGAGTCTGCAGCGTCAGTCACCAGTGTTGAAGGGACCTGACATTATAATTTGTGGGTCCAACCTCATCTGATCTGCCTTCTGGCGCCCACGCCCCTGATCCCTCAGGGTTTCCAGGGAAGCCCTCGAGTGATCCAGTTCTGTGAAATATCTAATTCTGACCAAGGAGCCCACTTGCCACAAAGGAGCCCAGTGAACATAGTTCAGGTCTCTCCTGACATCAACCCTAGGTCTCAGTGCTGAAACTGGCAGAGCAGTGCATGTGGTCACCCTCAGAGAGGTCAAGACTTGGGGAGGGCACACACAGCGCCGCTGTCTGCAGCAGCCTCACTTTCAAACGTGGCCTGGCCCTGTTTCAGCCCACACCGTGCCTGTTGCTCGGAGTCGGGGACAGCTCGGGGAGGAGACTCCCCAGCGAGCTGACTGTACCTTGTCCTGCCCGCTCGTTCACTTCATCTGCATCTTGGAACTTGGTCACTTGCGTGAACAAGGTGGAGCGGTCAAGCGGCCAGTTGTTCTTCCGACAGGTGGCCTGCACCAGGGCCGTGAGGTAGGACTCTGGGATGTGCAGCCCCGAGAGCCACATCACACTGGGCTCGCTCTCGGTGACCTGGAGGGAAGGGAGGGAAGCTGGCAGGAGCCTGGGGCCAACATCAAATGCCAGGGCCAAGCACAAACCAGACATTCAGTTCACAATTAAACATAGTTCACCTTGGCAGCGAAAAGATGGGCATGGGTACAACTGGGAGCCTGCTGGGGAAAACAAGCTAAACCGCCTGATTCCAGAAGGAATGAAGATCTAGATATAAAAGAACCAAGTCAAAAAAGTACCAGATCACATCTCCAATGGATGTCGTCAAGACCTTGGAGTTGGGAATGCCAAACCCAGAGGCCATAAAAGAACAGACTGATACATTTGACTAAATAAAACTGTAACACTTTCTTACAGAAAAAAAAATGCCATAAGCAAAATCAAAAGACTTATGACAAGTTGGGGGAAACACAATACTGGCAGACACAGGGCTAATCTCCCTGATACACAAAGAGCTCCAAAAGATCATTTTAAAAAGATGGAGAACTCGATAAAAATGAAATCAAGACACAAAAAGACGATTCACAGAAAAAGAAATGAGATACCTACGTGTGTGTAAGATATGCTCAGCCTCACCATAATTAAAGAAATGCACACCCACATATATTATTATTTACCAATCAGGGAGGAAAGATCCAAAATATTAAAAACACACAGTGTCACAGAGAGGGGAGGAAATACTCGTGTTCGTTCACTGTGGTTCCCACTTCTTTAGAAGACTGTCTGACAAGAGCTGTCAGAATGTGAAATGCACACCCTGGGACCCAACTCTGCCATTGTAGGGATTTGCCTGTGAAATATACTCATGTGCGTAACTAAAGACATAGGTGCCCGAGTGTTGTCCATTCTGGCTAAAAAGAGAAAAAACCCAAATGGAACCACCCAAGTGTCCATGAGAGGAAAGGACATGGAACATCTGTAAAACAGAGTCCCCTTAAAAGAGTAAGTTAGATCCAAATGTACTTAGAGGAAAAATGGCCAAGATGGACTCCGAAATGAATAAATCAGATTGTGCATAATAGGCTTCAAAATCTTAAAAATGAAACAAAAAGGAAAAAATAATACAGGTATGCCTGTAGAGTCAGAGACCATTTCTAGAACACCCAATCAACTGCAAACAGAAGGTACTACTGTGGAGTTAGAGAGGGGTTGGGAGTTGGAGGTGGTTGGGGGCAGGGTCGGTCCAGGCTGAACCTCAAACCAAAGAAGGGACCATTGCCTCTACTTACCCACAACGTGTACTGGCTGAACCGCCGCAGGAAGTAGAGCATCCAGTTCCCAAGGGACTTTAACGTGTCCGGGGCAAGCTTTCTCCAGATATTAGGGATTTGCCCGAGGAAAAGAGACCTGGCTACGTCATCTAACTCATTGCTCATGCCAACTTCTCCCGCCAAGGCCTGTTTGCAGAATTGAGAGCAGTCAGGCAAGACTGTCAGAAAACTGGGTGGTGCGTCTAGGCAGTGGTGTGCGCATTAGGAGCATGCTCACCCTCTGAAGTTCAGCCAGAGACTTGGACATCCGTATGACAAGCTTGTTGAAGCGTTCCAGCTCCTGCAGAAGCACCACCGACGTGGGGGAGATGCCCACCCCGAGGCGCTTCCTGATCTGGTCCAAGTCAAAGATTTTAGGCATCTTGTTTTCTATGTCCTTGGCAATGTGGCCAATGTAATCATCTCGGCTGATGCCACTGCTGGATTCCCCTAAAATCAGGACAGTTTTTAGGGAAAGCAAGGCATCTGAGTGTTAGGACTGGGGCATCCTGAGCCTTCTGGTGCTTGGAAAGGCATCAACAGTATACAACCGACAAGAACCAAGAGCACCCTGTGCCAACACCTTGCACCCTGACCGAACCAACTCCGTCCCCCACAGCGGACTTCACCTGTCTGAGGCTGCAGCTCCAGCAAGTGGGCCCACATGTCCCGAGCCGCCTGAGTGTAATATCCAATCTCAGCATTGGAATGAAGACCAAACACTTCGGGTGTGTTGGCCAGTGGGAGGGCCTCAATGGCTTCTATAATCAGAACAGGGAATACGCTGTCACACCACCCTCAATTTCTGAGAGCCCACCGCCTCAACATCCCCAGATAGGCAAGACCAATTTCCATTGCTTAAGGGGTGACACGTTTTTGAATACAAATTCTATACCACCACACCCTAATACAGCTGTATGTTTATCATTTATGAAAATGGCTCAGTGGGCTTCCCTTCCAGGCAGAAATCTGACATATTTGTCATCATTCTAGGACAGGAAATCTGAACTAACTCCATCAGTGCTGAGGCTATAAAGAACGTGCTGGGCCCCCTATAAAAATATCATGGAGCACGCCCACCAGCCAAGGATCCCCACCAGCAGAGAGGTCAGAAGAGCCATCAAGCCAACCATAGAAAACAGAACAGCTGAAATGTGTGGTGGATCTCCCTTAGAAAACAATTTTAACATACGTTTTGATGCCTGAGAAATCTCACCAACGAATTTTTCCTTTACATCACCAACGGGGATTTTATAGTCCACTTCCTTATTCCGGAAGAAGTGGAATGGCTGGAAAGTGTCAAAAATGAAGTCTCCCAGGTACTCATCCATGTAGATGGTCAGGATACGCCGATCGAAGCTGTCGATGGCCCGTCCTCCGTACATGACCTGAGGTACAGGAAGCAAGAACTGGCTGGGGGCGCAGGACCCACCAAGGGACCCCTGAGACCGGATGTGCCCTTGGGGATGCTCCTGCTGGCCTGGCCACTGTGCAGCTCAAACCATGTCGATGGCATGCCTTGTGACCCACTGTGAACAAGAGGTGCCCTCATGAAGAGCGGGGAGCCCGTATGCCATTTGCAAAATCCCCAAAACAGACCACAAAACCACCAAAGAAGCCAGCCGCCACTTTGGTCTTTGGAATTGGTGATGTCCCTGTGTGAGCCACCTGCAGGGCATGGGGGTGGGGGCTGTATAAAGTAATGGTCTCCAGAGTGGCGCTCCATGCCCGCTGGACAGGAACGAGATTACAATGACAGGCCCGAGGCCATGCCCACCCCTAGAGAACACAGCCCCCACAGTGATGAATCCAGAGCGTCCACGGGGATGAAGCCCACTTAGGAGAAAGACACCCAGGTGATGAGCCAACAGAATTCCTCAGAGACCTTGGGCCTTCAGCTGACGGGTGGCAGAAGGAAGAGGGGAGTCACCAAGGGCTCAGAGGTCACAGACAGGGCCCCAGGCCACAGCCCATCTCTAGCCCCAGGAGGAGCCCACGAAGGGTACCCCAAGATGCTCCTACCTCTCCAATGAGGTACTTGAGGCTGCCCCACGGGATCCTAGGGTCATGTTGCTGGAAGGCTTTTGTTAGGTACGTGTTCAGAATCTCCATGCAGACCTTAAAAGAGGAGGGACTGGCGTGGTTATTCTCCAACCTATGAAGTCACTCCCGTGCTGACCCTTTCCTGAAGTGTGGGCGGGAGCAGCCGGGTGGTCGTGAACTTGGAGAAAGGGTCGGGGGAGATGAGCCGGCTGAGGGGGACCAACAGCCACTGTGTCTTCACCTGGAAGTCAGACTCATTGAAGTCATAGTACACGTTCCACCCGATCTTCCCAAACTTTCTCCTCTCCTGCACCACCGCGTGGAAGAATGCCAGCACATAGACCAGGGACTTGAAGGCCGGGTGCGGACACTGCTCCAGCATGTCTTGAGAGATCTTGAAGTATGTCGCTCTCATGTTGAGTTTCAGCCCGTTGGGGGGCTCTGTAACAACCTGTCAGAAAACAAATCGTAAAAAAAAAAAAAAAAATCGTGACCAAAACCGCAGACCCATGAGTCCAGCTTTGAAGAGGGTGCAAAGTGTAGACATCTCGGCTCTCCCTTCCCATCTGTGTGGCCACCTTTCCCATCCCCCACACAGCAAATGTCTCTTATGAAAGGCCTGGCAAAGAAGTTAGGGAACGAGATACTGTTCTGGCTCCTGTTCATCAAATGACCCAAGGAAGGTGCTTTAGCTTCTCTGGACCATGGAAAGCAATTAAGTTTTCCCTCAACCTGCCCCAGATGACAGAACCTTTCCAAACACAACTTCTCTGGAGAGTAAGTTAAGCAGGGCATATAAGCCGCTAGAGCCCTGCAGATGTGGGCAGAAGGTTTGATAAATGTGAAGTACAGGAAAACGAACCTAGATAGTGTTTTCGATGTGTGCGGAAGTGGTAGAGACAGGCCTGATGCATTAACCGTCCCCCCCGAAAATTGTCACCCAATACAAGACAGTGCTTATTTCTGAAGAGAGAGGGAGAGATGGACGTGGGAAGGGTGGGTGTGAGGGTCCGGCTGTGTCCTAGATTTCCAAACACACATGCACGCACACACAGGGCTGGGGGGCCAGGGTATCTGTCACAAGCCAGACCTTCAAGGACTTCTGCAGAATCCCAATGGGGAAGCCCTCGGTGGGGTCTGTGGTGAGCCACAGGCGGAAGTCCGGGTGCGGCTTGCTGATCCTCTCCAGGGACTTCTCCAGATCTTTCAGCCACTGGACCAGGAGATGACAGTTCTGCAGCATCAGCCACTGCCCGCGGGCCACTGCTGTCTCCAGCAACTGCAGAGCTACCTGCACCAGGAGATGGGGCGGGGGAAGGGGGGTCAGCGTCCCAAGCCATACTGGCCCTGTGCTCTCCCAGGCACCCACTCCACGCCCCCCGGAAATGAACAGCCCACCCCAGCAGGAGCCACAAAGGAGCCAGGGACCCAGGAGCTCCAGAGGCTACCTTCCAAGAACTATCTTTCAGAATCCCTTCAGGGCCTGGAAGATGAGCCAGCACCTTCCACCCACCGGCCTCCCTCGGCCCCGGGAGCTCCAGGTTCTCTGGGACAGTCGCACTGGTGCCCTGACTACGTCAGTGGCCATGCCCCAGGGGCAGTGACAGCCCTGATCTGAAATGGGTACGTCACCGGGACTGGAGGAGATGACGACTACATGTGAACAGACGTTGGGAACAACAGGGCACAGCGACCAGGCAGGGTCAGCAGTAACAGCATGCCCACTGTGGGACCATACGGCTGTCATGCATCATCCGGGCACCCAAGCACCACTGCCCAGAGGACCGGAAATGCACCCAGCTCTCGCGTGGAGCAGCACCCTCAAAACCAGATATTAACCAACTGTTAACAGAGGCCAGGAACCTCACCTAAATTTAGAGTTTGTTCCTTCCAACAACAAATTACCTTTTCTTGGCCTTGACCCATGGCGAGGAATTTGAGGCGGTTTCCTCCAAAACCACTGCGCTCGGCTAATTTCATAAGGTCACTGGCAGGGTCAGAGCCAGGACTGAGGATGAACACAATGGGTGAATTTGGAGTGCTCTGCTCAAAGATGGCCTCGAAGCTGATCATGGGGGGCTGCACGTACCTAGTGAAGGAAACAAAGCAGGGACTCTCGTGGAGGACAGCGACACAGGAGGGTGAACTCCTAGGTGACAGGGGCCCCACTGCGTCCCCCTAGCACACCCCAGCACATTCGTGGGGGCGCCTCCCGACAGGGGCCCTTCCAGGCAGACGTCCCCACGACACACAACCCAGAGGCTCCACGTCGACAATTCCACAGGTATGTCCTGAATGGCCTACTTCTCAAGATTTTTGAAAATTAGTTACCAACACATCAGGCTTGGGCGATTTGACACAGAAATCCAAATTTGTAACTTCTTTCAAAGAGTCGGGGGATCCAGCCACTGGGGGGGGGGGGCCTGCCAGCTGGTGTCAGTCAGCAGGAGCTAAGGGGCAAATGCCCCCGTGGACCAGGCTTGACTTCTCCCATGTGCTGCCGTCCCCAGCCAGCCCCGCTCACTCATTGCCGTCTGAGTTTGAGTTTGCAAGCACAAGTTATCTGCCTGTCTTCAGTTCCAGAGCAGCGCTGTCCAATATGGAAGGCATTTGGCGCATGTGGCCACTGAGCACGGGACTTTGAAGACTTAATACTAAATAAATATATAAAATATTTCCAAAATGTTTGCATTGATTACATGTTGAAATGATATTTTAATGTGCTAAGTTAAATAAAATGTAATTAAAATTAACTTCATCCATTTCTTCCTGAACGCGGCTACTAGAAAACTTTACACATGTGACTCCCGCTGAGCCTCTCCCAAGGAGCACGGAACTAGAGTGACTAACACTGCCCAAAGTTGGGCAGCCACCACTGTCTGCGAGTCTGGGGTGCGGGCAGGCAGGGAGGAGCCCACAGAAGGGCCAAGCAAACTCCATAACACACTTACTTCTCTCCCATTGTTTCAGTCACGTAGTCGGTCACTGCCCGATATACCCGATCCACACGGAAACAGCGCAAAATAAGCAACTTCTGGAAAGGGGTGATGTTGTTATCGTAACCCAAGGGAAACGGAAACTGCTCGAGTGAGTCCAGGTCATACCACTGGGAAAAGAACATTCATGGTGGCATCAACTTGGAAACGATACAGGCCCCCATTTTTATATGAAGCTCTCAAAAGTCACTGTAAAGGAATGAAACCTACACAAGTATGAACCTCAAAGCCACTTCTAGTCAGATGTGTCATTTTCTACCTCCCCCCCCAAAAAAAACTGTGAACTTCAGGAAGGGAGGGGCCGAGTCTTTTTCACTGTTGAGTCCCATGGCAAGTGCCCATTTCTCGGATGGACGGATGGACAGACAGATGGATGGTTCTCCCACACGCTAGCTGAACCAGATAAAGGAGAATTCCATCAAGGGTGTTGGAGGGAGCTGACTCCACTCTGAACGGGTCACTCAGGGGTATCTTCTCGCTCACAAGGAGTAAGGCTACGGTTGAAATCTCAAGCCCACCGACATGGAGGGATGGGAAGGAGGAGAGAGAGAGAACATGGTCTCACCTCCTGCCAGACCGCCACGTGTTTCTCAACATCATCAGGAAGATTCCCGAAGTTGTCTGAGAACATTTCTGATAAAAGCATGATATCTTCCCAGCCCTGGTCAGACAACCAGGCACAGGGCTTTTTTCGTTGGCTCTTTTCCAGGGAAATGTTTCCTAATCACAACAGAAGACGGGAAGTAAACAGCCAGCAGCAACGCCGGGAGGAGTGAGTAGCTCGGGACTTGGACTTCTCCCACTCCGAGGAGAGACCCGCGTCTCCAGAGGGGACAGACAGAGGAGGAGATGTGGGCTCACCTTGTCACCTTCGGGGACCCCACCCAGGCAGTTCAGTGTGGCTTCCGGCCTCGGGGCAGCCTGTGGGCAGAGACCCCGCTGCTCCAGGCCAGACCAGAACCACTTCTGAGGTTGCAATTGTCAACTGAAATATTTAGTAAAGCAGTGCTGTTGGAGCGTGCCTGGGGAGGGGGGTGCGGGCGGGGGGCTCAGTCGGTTAAGCATCTGCCTTCAGCTCAGGTCGTGATCCCAGGGTCCTGGGATCGAGCCCCTCTCCCTCTGTGGCTCCCCCTGTTGTGCTCTCTCTTTCTCTCTCT
The DNA here is from genome assembly GCF_009762305.2 of Zalophus californianus. NCBI lineage: Eukaryota > Metazoa > Chordata > Mammalia > Carnivora > Otariidae > Zalophus > Zalophus californianus. The sequence goes on from NC_045608.1 coordinate 6,082,747, forward strand.
CTCTCTCAAATTTATTTTTTAATTGTGCTGCTGGAAGCCAAGTTCTAAGGAGAAGTTTGGTAATACTCTGGTTTGTTTTAACGAACCTCCATGTGTGTGCAACGGGGGGGAGGGGGGTCAAGGGAGTGGGGAAGAATGAAGGGCGGCACATTCATCACCTTTTAAGAAGAAATCTAATTCTTCCTGGGGGACTCTGCCTTCTGCTTGTTCTATCTTGATCGTCATATTGAAAGAGAAGAGTAACTTGTGTCTCTCAAACAACCCTGGAGGGAAACATCAGACGGGCACTGATGAAGTAAATTTGCTTTCAAAGTGGAGTTTCCTACACACGACAAGCTTAAACTTAAGAGAAATGAACCGAACGGCCTGACATCTTGGTGGCTCCCGGCACCCCCACCCCTCCACCCCCAGAATGTCCGCGGCTGAGCCCACACAGCACGGGCCGGGTCTGTGCGGGGAGCCCACGAGCCAGCCTGCGGTCCCGCTCACTTGTGCGCGTCCGCAGCAGCCCTGCCTGCCGCACCCATTGCACCCGCCTGGGAGAGCAGAGCGGGGTCCAAAGGCGGCTGGAGGACAGCGCGATAGAAGGCCAGAGCCACCTTCTCAATGGAACACAGGTCGTTTGCCTAACCCTAAGTGTGGGCTCTTGTCTGGTGTCGTCTATGAGAGGCGTTAGCAAGCTCCCTGTCAAAGGCTAGATAGGAAATATCTCCAACGTTACAGGCTGGTCTCCATAATAACTACTCATCCACCCCTGCAGCGGGGAAGCAGCCATAGACAAATGGCCCAGCCGGGTTCCAACAGCACATTATTTACACAAGCAGGCAGGGGGCCAGACCTGGCCTGCTGGTCACGGTTTGCCAACCTCCACTGCAGAGCAAGCACATTCCACCAACAGATTTGTTAGTGATAGGGGGATGCTGAATACTAAAGTTCTTCTTTAAAATAAAAAACAACAACAACAAAAATACTAGAAATATGTTCTTGGGGAAAAAACTGGGTAAGTCAACATCTGTGACTTGAATTCTAGCTTCTGTGCACCGCAAGAAGCAAGTCCTGTAGGGACAACAGTCCTCAACCTTTTTCCTGCCCAACTGGGATGGGCTGAATTGTGTCCCCCCCACCCAAATCCATATGTTGAAGCTCTGACCTCCAGTACCTCCAAATGTGACTGTGTTGGGAGTGGGGGCCTTTAAAGAGGAACGAAGGTAAACCGAGGCAGTTAGGGTGGGCCCTGATCCCCTCCGCCTCACATCCTCCACAGAAGAGATCTGGATACACAGATGCCAGAGGTGCACACACGCAGAGCAGAGGGGTGCTCACCCGTGCAACCATAGTTATAGATGTTGAAGGTCAGCGTGTCCATAATGTTCCGTAATCGCTTCATGAGAATGGAATCAGGCAGGGACTTCTTAAGTGACAAGCCAAAGACCTCCAGGAAGGCGATGAGGGAGTACTGGTACATGGCATTGACCAGGGCCATCTCGGACAGCACGAAGAACAGGATGGCGCCCCTCCTGGCGGCCGGCCGGTAGCCATCCCGCAGCCTGTCGATGTCCAGGGCTGTCTTCTCCGCCAGCTTGAGCTTCTCCGATACCTAAAGAGAAGGTGTGCATCACCGTGGAAATGGGGAGACTGACACCGTCACCACGATGACTTAGAAAATGGGCAAGAAAGTAAAGAATACAGAGAGCAAGAGTGGGAGGGAGCAGCAAAGAAATCCATGCACCGCTCGCTGGGGTTTGCAGAGCACCCACCCTCTTGCCAGATGTTTGTTGGCCAGACTCCCCAGCACCTGTGCCCTGTCCTTCTAATAACAGTCCCTGACTTCAACTTGGACACTCCAACTTCCCCCCCCTCATCCCATATGTGGGGTCCACCCTAACCCCAGGAGAGGAGCGTGTGCCCCAGGCCCAGCCAGTCTAAACACAGCATCCCCGGCCATGGGATTGGCTTGGGGTGGGCATGTGACGGAAATGACTCTCGGGACCTTCGTGATAGGGACAGGTAACAATTCTCACTCTTCCCTTTGGACCTGAACCTGAGGGGGCATGAGGCCATACCCACCTGGTGACCATGAGGAGAACTTGACTCATGGGGAGGCAGAGAATGAAGCCACCCCAACAAAAGGCCCAGCCCAGAAATGGAGAGAAACTGAGTCCTGATGATATGCTTAGAGTCCTGGCTCTAGCCCTGCCTGAAGCCATCCCTGGACTTTCTGTATTCTAAGCTAATAATTTCCCTTTTCACTTAAGCCAAGTAGAGCTGGGTTTTCTATCACTCTTGACTCAGAGAGGCTGACCTGATGCACAAGGGTCCCTGGGAACACCTCTAGGGCTCCCCTCCCCCTAGCACACCCCAATAGAGGTGGCCTGTTCTCATCAGGCAAACCCTCAGGTGACTAGGAGTCCAAATCTGATGCCAGCACAGGTGGCTGTCCCCACACCCCCACCACCCACGCCAACACCTCAGCTTCTAAGATGAGGGAATGAGGCCCTGAGATCCCTGAGTCCAATCTTCTCCTTGAGCAGATAAGGGGACTTGTGCTCCAGAGGAACCACCCCGCCCCCTTCCCAGTGCAATGCACTTTCCATGCAGTTGATACCTCCATGGCCTTGGATTTGGTCTCCTCCAGGGTCTGCACCAGCTCCACGTTGTCCAGCATGTTCCCCGTGGAGGTCGCCAGTTCCCGAAGGAGGGAGTCTTCCAAATCCTTCAGCAGGTTCTTGTTCTCACTCGTCTCCTGGATGAGGTGCTCCCTCTGCTCCTCCAGCTCTCGCCTCTCGTAGGCCACTAGCACGCTCAGCAGCTGGTCCTCGAGGCCCTTCAGTGTGACTGTGGGAGCAAGGGGAGGCTGTCACCACTGGGCACCCCACGTCTCCTCGCCTGCTGCACACTTGTGCCTGGCATGGGCAAGCTGAGGGTGCACCTGAGCCAGCATTTCAGGAACTCGAGGACTCGCTCCTGCCGTTACTCTAAAGCCACAGGTCAGAGCAACATGGAGATGCTCCCCTCCAGAGTGGTGGGCAGCAAGAGTGCAGAGGCTCCCACAGATCGGGGGGCCCGAGATGAAAGCCCGGTTGGAGGACAACCCTGGAAAATGTGAGAAATGGCACTCAGCTCCTAACAGAATTCAGTGGGGAGGAAGGCGGGAAATCCAAAATCCTGCCACATATTTAAATCCACAAACACAGAATAACTTCCTGCCCCAGCAGAATGGGGGGCTCACCCCACTCCGAGTGTGGGTATCCGAGCCCTATGGTCCAGACTCAGCACGCCCCAGACACGCATCTCCCTGCCTCCCAAGGGGGCGCCCAACCTTCATCAAGAAGAACCGACCAATGAAGACGTGACCCCGAGAGCATGACCTGGGGTCAGCGAACAAAACGGCACCCCACGAAAGCCCTCAACTCCCACTGTGGTCTCTGTGGTAACCACCCCAATTTGCCGCTGAGCTTGTGCAGATCCTCACCCGTGTAGTTGATGACCATGGCCTTCCCAAACACAGACGGGTTGTATCTGGGGTTGGCCAGCTTGGTGTTTAGGTACAGTCTGAAATTTGAATCGTAATCCACTTCCTTATCTCCCAGTATGATGAACTGCCGTCCTTGGACGACTTTGATATTTTTCTCTAAGACGTTATCAATCACAGGATCGATGTACTCATCCACGTCATGGAACAGGAAAGGAGTCCCATACTTTATGGACATCTCCAGCTGCTTCAGGAAGTCAGGGTCATTAAAGGAAGCCACCTGGAAGACAGGGGTGCTGTGCGCTCGGCAAACATACGAGGGGAGCGCCTCCGGAACGGGGAGTGGGCACGCCAGAGCCTCAGAGGGAGCCAAAGGGGAGAAAGAATGAGGGAGAGAAGCAAAGCATGAGACCCGTGGAAGCCAGAAACTTTATTAGGTTCAGGCTCTGAGCAGCCCTAAGTAATCATGACAGAGTCTCATTACAACTCGCAGGATGGGCCATCTCAGGCTCCTGGCAGGCTGTGGGGGGTGGGGGTGGGGGTTGAGGACCATCTCCGCATTAATAACATTTGTATCACTGTCTATGTATGTATATTTTAGAGGCAGACCCTCCCCCCAACAGCAGGTACATACTTGGGAGCAAGGATTCGAAAAAAAATAAGGAAAAAGCAAAACTGAGAATCATGAGTTTGTGAACTAGTTCAGCAAAAAGTGATTGGGCCCCAGCAATTTCACCCAGGGAAATTGAACACATATGCCCACCGACCAAAAAAAAAAAAAAAATGCAGATGAATGTTCACAGCAGCATTATTCATAATAGCCAAAAAGCAGAAATCATCCAAATGCCCATCAATGGATAAATGGATGGTAGAATGTGGTCCATCCCCACAATGGACTGATTCAGCCACAAAGAGGAAGGAAGCGCGGACACCTGCTACAACCTGGGTGAGCCTTGCAAACATGATGCTCCGTGAAAGGAGCCAGACACAAAGGCCACATAGTGCACGATTCCATTTATGTGAAATGTCCAGAGGAGGCGAATCTATAAAATACATTAGTGGTTGCTAGGAGACGGGGAGGGGGGAAATGGAAGGATGGTTGGGGGGGGCGGCGACGGCTAAAGCACACAGCATTGCTTTTTGGGGTAGTAAAATCTGATTCTGGTGATTGTTATACAACTCTGCATATAATACACTAAAAACCATTTAGTTGTATGCTTTAAATGGGTGAATTTCACAGTATGTGAATTACATCTCAACCAAAAGATACTGAGATATCTTTCCTCCATTCCAAAAGAAAAAAATGAGCATCTCCGGCCACCAAGCACTGTACAGGTGGGGGCACAAGGGTAAGGGAAGCACGATGTCCAGCCTCAAGCCGCTCGCAGCTGAGAAGCAGCACACAGGTCAGAAAGCAAGGCCCAGGGCAGGTCATGCTGCCCTCAAGGACTCGACAGGGTGGGCGCGCAGGGAGGGGGGAGGGCTCTGCCCAGGGGTGGACAGGGCATTTCAGCAGGGCATTGCCAGGGGCCCAGGGCTGCCAGGTAGAGACGGTGGGAGAGGCAGGCTGTGCCCTGAGAGCAGGCAGTGAGTGAGGGCAGAGGACACCCAGGGAGCAGCAGGCCATACCCGCAGGTTATTTTTCTCCTCTCTTCTCTTTATCCAGTTGAGGGCCTGCTGCTGCGGGTCGATGCAGAGGGGGAAGCGGCTGGCCCGGGTGGTAAGGATGCCATTCTGAACCGAGAGCTCATCAGGGGGCAGTCCCTGGGATCCCCACCTGGAAGGGAGTGACAGGGAAATCTCTTTTTCTTGTCAAGTTGCAACCAAGTGCTAAGAGCGGTAGGATTGGCCTTCCAGAACAATCTACCAACCCCCAAGCTGCTCAACCCCCCTCAGGGTCGGGGAAGCTGGATTTGCAGCTCAACCTGTCATTTCTGTGCAGTCAGATCAGCTGCACCCCTCACTCTCCCCTGCCAGGGTGACGCCCCTGTGGACCACACACTGCACCCCCCCCCGCCCCCCACAAGGCACCCTCATCCTCTGGACTCAGGGTTGCACACACCTGCTGATCTCAACATCATCTGTGAGCAGGTTTTCTAACCGGAAAGGCTGGCTCAGGGGAATCTCCCGCTCCAGGAGATCATTCTGCCAAACTTGGTTGACCATCTGGTCGCGGAACTCCCACGTGAACGCGCCCTCGTAGCTCAGGAAAGCCGCGCAAAGCAGGCAGTCCCCCAGCAGCTTCACCCGCCGGTGCATCAGCTCATCCAGGTCATTCAGCCACCTGGCGCAGGAGACGGGGGGCAGCTGTAAGCCATTATCTTCTGGCACAATCAAAAGGAACATTCTAGAAGAACCACCCTGACACACTGCTAATGGGGCTAGCCAGAAGGAAACGTCATTGGAGATAGTCCCTTCTTTTAGAAACAAAGATTGCCAGGTCATTTTGCAACTTCCCACTAATGAGCCCAGTGTTTTGGAAGACCTTGTTCAATTGCAGGGCTCAGCAGAACCCAGCATCTAAAGGGCTGGAGAAATGTTTGCAGGAGGCATCTAGTCTCAAAGCTATTTATTAAGTAGTAATCACATTGTTTCTGAATGCTTTCATCAGCAACTTGTAGACACGCCCAGCAGAACTCAGGAGCTCTGGTCCTGCTTGGTGACAAAATTCTACCTTCTACCGAAGATAAAAAGGAGATGTTTCATTTGGTCCCTTCCGCTAAGCAGCCAGTCTTCTAGGTTTTAGAAATACTGAAAATGGTTTGTTTCCCATGAGCAAACAGTATTTTCTAGTGTTTTCCATATCACTTTTATAGGTGCCAGATTAGAAACTTCTCTCATACCCAGTGGACCAGCTATGGCCAAACAGCCTTGCCCCTAGACATTGGACAGCATTGAAGCTCAGGACTGAGCCAGACACAAGAGCCCCCAGAAGACATCTGTCCAGCAACAGAGGCGGACTCCTCCTCCAGACCCACCCAGGACATGCCCAGGGTTAAAGGTCAGTAGGAAGTAAACATTTCCAGAACACACAGCACCTTGCCAGAGGCCACTGGTGCCTCCCTGTCCCCACAGCTGCACTGTCTCCTTCAACCTTGATAATTAATAAACCGCAAGAATGTGTAAAATGGCCTTAGCCACCCTAAACACGATAATAGCGAAATCCTAACTTTCCCACGCAGTTTCCAGATAAAAATGCGGTGTGGCAGAAAGACGACATGGTAAGAAATGCGGTTGCTGACGTTCACTGGCAGAACACGGAGTCGCACTCGGACCTCTCATCGGAGGGGTTCCTCAGCTGCTGACCTGATGTTCTCAGACCCCAGGCCTGAGATGAGCTTGTCTGCAGCGATCAGCCGCCTCTCCATGATTTCCGCTTCTTCCTGCAGCATTTGCTTTTCCAGAATGGCCGCCTCATATTTGGCCCCCAGGGCTGCCAGTTCCCTCTGGATCGCTGCCAACTCATTCTGGATCCTTTCTAGCTCGCGTTTAGTGAGGTAGAAGTTCCGCTCCAGCCTGGCCACCTAAGTGAAGACAAGGTACAGAACGGTGGGCAGAGGGGCCGTAGTGGGGCAGGGATGAAAAGAGTCTCTCACCCCGGGGCTTAGGCCCACAGCACACTTCTAATGTTGTTCCTACTCTTTGGGGCCACCGTATGCCCTGCTGAGGTCACCTCTTCTTAGTCAACCTCTTCTACCATTTGCTTCAAAAGCTCTCATCCCTTTTTTGGGGCGGGGGGGAGAGCTCTCCTGCATCCAGGTTAGCCGATGGCTTCATGTCCATGTGTACTGAGGTCACAGCAAAATGATACTGTGGTTCTAAGTCAAAAACTCAAAAGAATGCATCGAAAACAATGCTGGTCTTCCACCTGGTCCTGAGTTTTCTGAGTAACAAAATTCTGAATGATAAAGCAGTGTCAAAATAGGTCTCAAAATCATCAAATCAGCCTAATAACTCTTTTGTGTGTTCTACATGTTACTCTGACCCAGCGGTTCTCAGCTGGGGCCGATATTGCCCCCGCCACCCCCACCCCAGGACAGATGGCAATGTCTGGAGACATTTTGGTTTCAAATCTTGGGGGTAGGGACAATGGCACCCAGTGGGTGGAGGCCAGGGATGCTGTTACACACCCTACAGAGAAGGTCCAGCCCCAAATGTCAGTAGCGCTGAGGCAAAGCAGCCTGCTTGAGTTATAGAGGATGATTTTTACCCATTTATCCTACTCTTTCCACACAAAATTTGAAGATCTTCCAGACTTTGGTTCTGTCAGTTCATTCACACTGTCTAGATGAGAGCGATATAATTCAGGGTTATCATGTATTAGCAGTGGTAGAGGGGGAAATGTTTATGTGATAGAAAATCGGAACCTTGCTCACATTTGTCCATCAAAGCTGTGGACATATTCATTCCGACTCCAGATTGCTCCCTTAGCAGCACTGTTTAGGTCTTACAGATGGACAGTACCTTTTCTCTTTTGGGCTTGATTTCTCTAAAAACGTCACAGTAGCCCATAACAGCTTCAACAAACTTCAGCATCCCCAAGCCTGCTTTGCTCACAGCTTCCATTTCTTCAGTTGTGGTATTGAGAGTCTTCAAGAGGCCTAGGGGTCAAAGACGGAATGATTTTGATGAGTGACAAGCTTCATCTTGGGAAAATAAAATGGGAAATAAATTGCCGATGGACAAGTGTCACTAAATGAGTTTTATGTAGGTGGATGCTTAAGATGTGAGTGAGGGGCACAAGTTACTGCCACCCAGGACATCCTATGATCCAGGCACTTCTGTGTCCAGGGTGTCCGTGGGGACCCTCAACTGTGCACCAAAGTGGCTCAGAGCAGGTAGCTAGCTGGAATTCATAGGCCATGATGGGTCACCATCACCTCTACCTGCACCCTCACCCCAGGAGTAATTTCACATGAATGGAAACCCATCCAGTCAATATTCAGGTAAAGAGAGGTCCTTAGGTTTTTGCAGTTGTTGTTATCCTTTGTGTTTCATTTAGTTTTTTCTGAGTGGCTGAGAAAGAGCATTTGATAATAACATTTTGAACAAAATATGAAGGTAAACACTGACACTATGAACTTGAATGGCCTTTGGCAAAGACTAAAACCTCATTCCCACTGGCTAAGCATCTAGGCAGGTCAGGCATCAGGCTCAAAGGGAATGCCGGCATTCTATGACTGAAGATGGGGAGGCTGGCTGTGGGTGGTGCCAGCCCCTCCTCACCCATCTTCCAGGGACCTACAGAAGACTTTATACAGGCAAAAGGTGCAAGGGGAGAAGTCAAGGTTAAACCACCTCTTGCACCACCATGCCTGATGGACAAGATGGACAGAAGACCTAAGGCCAGGCTGGGTTCCAAAAGAAGGTCCTATATCCGAAAGGGAAACACCAGAGTGATTGCTGTCGAACGTTCAGAGGGCGTGGGCTTCTACTCTCCATCTAGCACCCAGCCTTTCCGTTTCACACAACAGTGCCTCCATCTCCCTATTCTTCCTCTGGGAATGATCATTTGGCCTATTCTATCCAAAGGGCCACAGTGACAACTGACCACAACAGGAAGGTCGGCCTGTGACAAGCCCCCTCTGTGCTCTCCATCCCTCCTCTCAAAGCCTGAGTTGCCAAACTGAGATCAACCCTGGCTATTCTTGCATCTGTCTGTACTCACCTCTGATATTTTTCACCTGGCTCTGGGTGATTGCATCAAAATCAATCTCCATCAGAGACCTCAGGAAATTTGGGTCCGACATCATGCCCTTGGCAGTTTTCCAGTTGAGTTCTTTGTACCCTTTCATGATGAGGATGCACTCACACACCGTCTGCACCTGTTTGGGCGGCTTAGCAAATGACCTGGTGAGAAATAGAAACACGTGTGACTCAGACCCAGGATGTGGCCAGGATCTAGCCTAAATGAGAGTTTAGGAAAAGTTCCAGAAAAAATGGCTCAACCCAGAGTCATTTCTTAGAGGTGACACTGATTGGAGGCAAAGGAAGCCATATCCCAACATGGAGTCGGGCTCCTCGGGTGGGCTTCTCCCAGGGCCGGGACTGGTCTCAGCCATCAGGGGCCAGATCGGGCTTCTGGAACCCGACTGGCATCAGAATCATGGGGGCGGGTATCATTAAAATGCAAACCCAGGCCACCGCAAGCATCTGAGTCAGTAGGTCAGGGTGGAGCCTGAGAACCTGTGTTTCTCATTACACCGTGGGGTGGTTGCTCAGACTCTGCCGCGTTGCCACTGGCATACCGCCACCCTCCTCCTCCTCCTCATCGTCCTAGCTTCTGTTTACTGGGTGAAGAGATGGGGCTCAGTGTTTGGGTGGCCTTCCTGTGTTCACAAAGCCTGTGGGGTCCGGGGTCCCCACACCCTGGGCTCCTCCCAGGCTGTGTCACCCCTTAACTGTTTCCTTTGTCTTTGAGGAGACCACACCGTCACTCTGCTGCCCCCAACATTCGGATGTCCAGTGCCCTCACCCCTCCAGGGCACTGAGACCCCAGGGGACGGGAGACAGCGCAACAGCACCGGGACACGCACGAGAAGGAACGGGTGGCATGTTAACTGTACCGGGGGGTGGGGGGGGGCGGGAGGTGCTTGGCCGCCTGTTGCTGCACAAAGTCTCTAAAAGCCACATGAGTCCTGCAGACACCAGAACCATGAAGAGAGCCAGAAGCAGCAGGAAAACAAAGAAGAGTTGTGAAGGGAAGGAAGGAAAAGGGAGAGATGACAGCGGCCCCTGAAGGGCATAGAGCAGCCTAGGGGGGAGTGAGGTGGGAGCCCAGCCATTCCAGCAGGAGGCCAGAGCAACCCAGAGGTGAGCAGGAGGGCAGGGGGTGGGAAGTGGGGGGTGGGGGGTTGGAGGGCCAAGAGAGCGAGAACAACCCGACCAGCATGGCAGCATGGAGACTGTCTCTGCTGGGCAAACGCCCCAGCCATCCTGGCCCCAGGACCCCCACCCACTCGCCTGCAGACAAGAGAGGAGAGAGGGAGCCACGCGGTATAAGGACAAGCCAGGGCAATGACTCCAGCACAAAGACCGATGATTAAAGTAATGGTCCTGAGTCACCAGGGAAAGGTTCAATTACACCGGCATTAGGTATTTACGAAAGCCGACCACGCTGTCAACTGTTTTTAAAAGGTTTCCTTCAGGCCCAGGCCACTGACCTTTGAATAATCAGAGGAGGAAAGAATTAGTGACATGTTTTCAGATATAAGGCAGAAAGAACCCCAACCTCAGTGAAGGGTCCTGAACCCGTGGGCAAGTTATAAACTATCCAGGGTTCTCAAATTTCCCATGTGTAAAACGGGGAGGCAGAACCAGACCTTCCCGCTCCAAAACCCTGTGCGTCTGTGAAAGTGAAGTTCTCTGCTATTAGCTTACAAACTAGTACCCAAACCATGTTCGTTATACAGAACGTATCGCTCTCGTAACACAGGACAACTGAGGTGTTAGGAAATCCTGAGGTTGTCAGTCTGGGAAAAAGAAACATTTTTGTTTCATTCCCTTTCTCCTATCATAAAAGAAACAGGTGAGAGAAAGAGAGAGAGAGAGAGAGAGAGAGAGATGGTGATGATGATGGATATGCTGCCCTCCCTGGAGGGAAAGAATCATCACAAACCCCACTCCCTACCTTCCTCACTCTAATAATCCAGACACTCCAACTGTCTCTGCTTTTCCCTTGGCCCAAGCTCCTTCCAGCCTCAGAGAGGGTCCCCCTCTAGCCTCTATCCTACAGCTGGTGGATCCCTACTCTCTGGTCACATCTCAGTTTAAATGTCACTTCCAGGGGGTGGAGGAGGTGTCTGGGTGGTGCAGTCAGTTAAGCATCCAACTCTTGGTTTTGGCTCAGGTTGCGATCTCAGGGTGGTGGGACAGAGCCTCACATTGGCCTCCACACTCAGTGTGGAGTCGGCTTGGGTTTCTCTCTCCCTCTGCCTCTGCCCCTCCCCCACCTCTCAAATAAACCTTTAAAAAAGTAAATGTCACTTCCTGGGGAATACCTTCCCCGACTACCTACCCCCCAGAGTAGGTGAGGTTCCCTCATTATCCACAGTCATGACAGCAAAGACCTTCCCATCTGAATTTCTTGGGTGATGTTACTGTACATGTGGGATTCCTGCATGAATGCCCATGCCTTCCTGAGAGTGTCAGTTGAATGCAGTGAAGGCCTTGCCTGCCTGGCTCATTGCTGCTCAGCCCCAGTGCTAGCACAGGATGGGTGGGTGCCAGGCACCTGAAGACTACCAAATGAATGGAAGGAAGAAAAGTAAAATCGCAAGCCAGTAACAAAGGGAACCTTTTATACTATAGAGGATCATCCACTTCTGATCTTCATGACTTCTAATCTTCCTGCCTTAACATCTGATGATTTCTACAAAGAGGATTGAGCATTACAGAAACAAAGCGCTATTTAAAGAATCAAAGGATTATAAAATTGTCAAGATGTCAGTGCTGGCTCACCACACTTAACATCCAAACAGCCTAAAAGAAGCCAGATTATAGTCATCTGGAAAAAAATAAAATTGGATCCAAACTCACACTGAACCCCAGGAAAACCCAAAAGATCAAATATTTAACTGTACAGAATTAAACTATAAAAGTACGGGAAGAAATCATGGGGAAATTGTTTTACAATCTTGCAGTTTTAAGGCCATGTAAATATGACGATATCCAAAAGCTACAAAATAAAATATCGCTAAAGTCTGCCGTATAAAAACAAAAATCTTATACACAGCAAACACAAACCTCACAAGCAAACTCAAATGGCCAATGAACCACTGGGGAAAATATCTGCAACTCACATGGTTAAAAAACTGATCTCCTGGGGCACCTGGGTAGCTCAGTTGTTTAAGCGACTGCCTTCAGCTCAGGTCATGGTCCTGGAGTCCCAGGATTGAGTCCCGCATCGGGCTCCCTGCTCAGCGAGGAGCCTGCTTCTCCCTCTAAACCTCCCCCCTCTCATGTACTCTCTCTCTCTCTCTCATTCTCACTCTCTCAAATAAATAAATCTTTAAAAAAAAAAAACCGATCTCCCTATCACATAAAAAGCCACTGGAAATGCATAAGAAAAGAAAAACAATAACAATTTAACAGATAAATGGGCAAAGCATATGACCAGTTCACAGAAAGGGAAATACACACGGCCCTTACATACATTTTTCACATATGAAAAAAGGCCAACCTCAGTTGCAATAAGGGAAATGCACATTAAGACTACAGAAATACCATTTTTCATCTACAAAACAAGCAAAAATTCAAATGTGTAATAATGCTCTCTATTGGTGAGGCTATGAAAAAGCAGGCACTCTCGTGGATTGTCAGTGGCATGTAAATTGGTTCCTCCCCCAGGGAGAGCATTAAACAGCAGCTAGAGACATTATAAATGCACACACCCTTGGACTCGGCAGTTCCACTTCTGGAAACGTATCCTTCCAGTGGGTTTGCCCAGCTGCACAATGAAGTATGGTCAGGGTTATTCTTTGCCACGCAGTGTGTAAAGGCAAAAGCCTGGCAACAAGCTAAAGATTCATAAATTGGGGCTGGTTAAATAGATGATGGCACAGCCATACAGGGCAATGTGATGGGCTCTTTTTAAATACTGGGGAAGTTCATCATATAGCAATATGCAACAAATCTCCAAAATGCATTGTTCACCGGAGCAGCCAAGATATGGGAAAATGTGTACAGTATAAGACCATTTACACACCAAAAAAAGAGGAGGAAAAAAGAACACTCGGGTATCCCTTGTTCTACTATAAACCTTCAGAATCTAAAGTCGGGAACTGAAGAGACGCGTGTATATGTGGTTGCCTTGAACATAAAAACTCCAGATGGATATGTGAGAACTAAACGGCAGTGGGTACCTGTTGTGTGGGGGAAGGGGAACTGAGCTGACGAGGCAGGTGGGAGGGGCTTTCACATATCATTTTTATGGCGGAGCCATGGTCCTAGCTCATGCTCACTTGGCACCGACTCCATGATCAACCCAGTCCTGAGAGCTCTTCACGTATAGTTCAGTCCCTCCTCCCAACAGCCCTGATGCCATGGGGACAGTTATCATCATCCACATGTCACAAATGAAGAAACTACAGCACAGAGAGCTTAGGTGACTTGCCAAAAGTCACACAGCCCATAAGAGGCAGAGCCATGGATGAACATATAATCAACTCCAATAATCACATTTTTAAAATTATTCCTTTTAGGTCATAGGCCATTTCCACTTTCTCAGGAATGAGCTGAGCCCCCGTCTCGCACCTGTCTCAGGCATGATGCAGGCAACGCTCGCTCACTGTGGGGGACACATAGCGAGTTCTCCATTTAGTTCTGCAGAAGCCCCGTCTCGCCCCTCCCCCTTGGGTTGATGGAGGGACTCTTTATTCTCTCCAAATAAATCCCCTTCAAAACTCCTCCCCTGCTCTCTGCTCTTACAGTATTTTTATGCTGCCGACCTGGGAATGGTGCCCAAATCTGTGTAACTGGCGACCGGTTATTTCCCTTGAAACTGTGTACGCCGATGGTCTGTCCTACAGAGCAACTCGTTATGATGTCTGCTTTGTTCTGCACCTCGGTCTGAGCGTCTGACACGTACGGCTGTGACTTTACAACGTCCGTCCTTACACCTTCATTCAACCACGCTTCGCAAAACGGAAAGAACGACTTCTTGCCAACAGCAGCGGCATCTGCAGATGACCTCCCAAGAATTGCTTGGGTCCCGCGCCCTGGAACGAGCTGGACATTCAGTTCAAATCCCCATGTTTCACTAATGAGCAAACAACAAGGGCACAGCCGTAACAAAGGAAGGCTGCTCAGCCCTTAGGAAGAGCGAGCAGCACAGAGAACAAGCCTCATTCTGCCGGGAGCTCAAGATGGAAAGTCATCCACTGACCTGGAAACAGGAGTCTCTCTCTCTCTCTCTCACGAGACCGGACTGTGGGGCCAGAAGGACCAAACCCTTCTGACAATGAGGATGTGACAGGGAGAGGTGAGGGGCTGAGGGTCGCAGGGGGGAGAAGTGGGGGGAGCTAGGCAGACAGGGCAGCATTCCTTCCTGGCTTCGGTCTTGGTGCTAAATTTACCAGTGAGATCCATTAACGGTGCCCCAGGGTCAGACCACACAACGTGGGGAGAAAGCTCCCCTGCCGGCCCCACACCAGGCCCTTTTCCTGGAAGTCCTCTGGTTGTGGGAGATGCAGTCATTTTATAGATTGTTTGCCAAATGCCTGGGGGCCACAGCAAGGAGCCACTCTCCCCTCGCCTCAGAGCATCCCCTCTCCACTCACAGCTCGTGGCACATCTCTGTCACACTGTTTTCAGCAGGGCACTGGCCCCCTGCTTCAGGTGCCCTACTGCCATTTAGGGCAGACACTGGTGTGGGGCTTCCTGTGGGGAACACTGGCTTACTAAGCTCTGGAATTCAGTCCCCTTCTGTGAGACAGCCTGGGCCCAAAGTCAACAGGCCCTGCTACCTCCTGGCTGGGGGGAACCTGGGGCGAGCCACCTCACCGCCCTGGGCCCCACCTTCTTCATCGCAAATGAGGATCATTAACAGGAAGGACAGAACCTGTCTTGGAAAGCACTCAACCCAGTGGCCGGCACATGATGTAGCTCCGTGTCTAACCACCAGGATGTAATTGTTCTCAGCAGTGCCGTGGGCGGCCATGCATGCGTGGAGACCACCATCGGTTACCTGATCTCAGTCACGTCTGATTTGTCCAGCTTCTGCAGCTCCAGCTTGGCGGCCTCTAGGATGGGCATGACCTCAGCGAGGGCCATCTCGGCCTCAGCCTTCTCCACTGCAATGATCTTGTTTTGTTCTTCTATCTCCATGGCTTTTTCTTCTGCGAGCTTCTTCTTTTCCTCAGCTTTGGGGGGAGGGGCAGGTTAGTGAAGCTACTGGGCATGGAGAGGAGAGACCACGACCACTGACACAAAGCAGCACACAGCCCTCCAAGGTCGGTGCTGGGCTGTCAGGGGATCTAACGAGCTCGGGCCAATAGGGCGGCCTTGGGTGTTCCTGCTAGAACAGAAGTCCTCACCAGGCCTGGGGTCTCCAACCCCAGGACCGCTACTCTCACGCTGACTGGCCCACCCAAGTCCCACCACTCCATCCACTGGACAGCCCCCAACCCCGCTTGGCCAGTGTGAGCTGAGGACACCAGGGCTGCCCTTCCAGTCTTTCTGGCTCACTGAAAGCTCTCTGCTTCTCATCACCATCTCCTAGGTTTGTTCAGGCCCTGCTGAAAAGCCACCCCTCCTAAGGTGGCCTGCCCCTTCTGTCACTCTGGACCTCATTGCTCTATTTGCTTTGTGACACTGATGGAAATCTAGCATTTCACCTAATTATTGGCTCATTGATTGTCTGGTTCCAGTCACTAGAATGTAGGCATCTCCCCAAGGGCTGTAACCCCAATGCTTAGCAGAGCTCAGCTCAGTAGGTGTACTGCGTTGACTAGTGTTCCCCACAATCTGCGTCTACCCACAACCTCAGAATGTGACCTTATTTGGAAAGAGGGTCTGTGGACATCTAATGAGTTCATGTGAGGTCATACTGGGTTAGGGTGGGTCCTAAATCCGATGGCTTATGTCCTTAAAAGAAGACCACGTAAGGACACAGAGACATAGAGGGAAGAAGGTAATGTACCATTGGCACCAGACACTGAGATGAACCTAAAAGCCAAGGATTGCCAGCAAATGCCGGAGGCTGGAAGAGGCAAGGAGGGACCCTCCCCTAGAGCCTTTGGAGGGAGCACGGCCCTGCTGACACCTTGACTTCAGACTCTGGTCTCCAGAACAGTGCGAGAGTAAACTCCTGTTGTTTGAAGCCCCCCAGCTGTGGTCATTTGTTTGGGCAGCTCTAGGAAACAAATATACTGTCCCTTGTCCACGGGCACCCAGGTGGGACAGGAGCCCAAGGACTTGAGCATCACAGCCATGCTCGTAACCAGTTTAGTGTATCACCATCCTGTGTGCCTGGGGGCCCTGCTAAAGTTCCTGTGGCTCTGCTTCAGCAGATGGCCCCAGGGAACCCAGACAGCGGGCACTTGCTAAACGGATGCTAGATGCCCTCGGATTTTCCATTGTGGCGTCCTCTAGGGAGTCCTGTCCACAGTCAACAAGCAAGCGTTGATGGAGCCTCTGTAGGGTGAAAGCATGTACGGGCCCTGATGCTCTGAAGGATCCTGGCCTGGGGAGGGATTCTGGCTGGAGCAGCAGGAAGACAAACACATGGGAAGAAGGAAGCCAGGTCACAACCGTGAAACCGTCAGAACTGAGAAGCAGAGCAGAGACCGTCAGCACTGTCAGGGTGCCAAGAAGAGGGGTCCGCGGGGCAAGTATCGCAGAGGAGGTGGACCTGGAGCGGAGCCGTGTCGAAGGAGGGCTGGAGTGACTGCAGGTGAGCTCAGCGCAGCGGGGAACCCACTGGAGGGGCCCAAGAAGCCCCACACGCAGGAATGCTCGTCACGCTCAGGAGAAAAACGGCGGGCTGACAAGCAGCTTCTCGGGGATGTCCCCAAGGGGAGCCCTGTCCTGTCTGGGGGAGCCCCTGCCCCCCGAGCCGGCCCCACACTCACCTATGGCCGTGTTGGTGGTGATCTCCTCCAGCAGGGCCTCACAGGCAGCCGACTTCTCTGCCAGCACGACCTTCTGCACAGCCAGCTTCTGGTTCAGCTCGTCCAGCTGGATGGTGGCCTCCTTCAGCTTGTCCAGCCCCCCCTCCAGACGCTTGCACTGAGCTACGGAAAGAGAGAAGCTGTGTTCGTCACCAGGGTGGATGCTGTTCCCCACACGCCCGGGGCAAGCATTCCAGGGGTCTCACTGTGATCCGTCCCCCTGGAGCTCAACCGAAAATGTCATCTTCCTGAGACGTCAGGCACCATTCAGTACCTCTACCACCATGCTGGGACCACACTGGCCGAAATAAATGTATTTCTGAAAACAGCGTTTCACTTGGCCAACAGTCAGAGCATTTTTTCAAAAGCATTTCCCGACAGAGCACGTTGCGGCCATCAGACCCTGTCTCTAGGCAGTGAAAATGCAGAGCTCCAAAGGGCATGACCCAACACTGACAAATAAAAATACAAGCATGCCAGGCCTCTCCCATCCAGAAGAATCGCTCTGAGAAGTAAAATCCAGAACTTGCTGTACTTGGTCTCAATCCTGAGTACACCTGTGCTTGCTAATAAAGCACCTGCTTAAAGACAAGGTCAGCACATGGACCCTCTCTCGTTCCCTACCCACCCCCCCCACCGGCTTACCTATGTTGTACTGAGTTTTCTCATCCAGCAGTTTTGAATACGTGTTAATAAAGTCCAGGTAGTTTTTGGGGGTTACATAGTTGCTACGCCTCAATTTCTGTAGAAATTGTTGGCTGAATTCACCCACGGATTTATGGACCAAAACAACATGCTCTACCACACTGTCTGTGTTTTCCACCGGGATCATCGGATTAGTCCCTGAAGAGAGAGGAATGGGAAAAATGCCTCTGAGACGGTGGGAAAGAGCAGCTTCCCAAAGAGTTAAACACGGGATTCCTGTATGACCCAGCAATTCCGCTCTGAGGCATGGACCCAAAAAGACCTGAAAACGTCAGGCAGACTCTTGCAGGCCAATGCTCACAGCTGCGCTGCTCACAACAGCCAAAAGCAGAAGGGACCCAGCGTCCGTCAACAGATGCCTGGATAAACAGAATGCGGTCCATCCATACAATGGAAGAAAGGAAACTGCCCCATGACACAACACAGATGAAGCTCAAGAACATGCTGAGTACAAGAAGCCAGGCATAAAAGGACAAATGTTACATGATTCAACTTCGTGCAAAGTCTTTAGAATAGGAAAATTCAAAGACAGAAAGTAGATGAGAGGTTACGGGGTGGAGGGCTGGGGCAGGGGGTACGGGAAGTTCGTGTTTCACGGGGACAGTTTCGGTTTTACCAGATGGAAGGAGGTCTGGAGCTGGATGGTGGTGGCGGCTCCACAAGAATGTGAATGTGCTTAACACCGCTAGCTGGACTCCTAAAAATGGCTAAAATGGCAAATTTTATGTTATAGATGTTTTAGCACAAGAAAAAGGTGCTAGAAAAATGTTTATTTTTTTAAATATTTTATTTATTTGACAGAGAGAGACACAGCGAGAGAGGGAACATAAGCAGGGGGAGTGGGAGAGGGAGAAGCAGGTTTCCCTCTGAGCAGGGAGCCCAACGTGGGGCTCGATCCCAGGACTCTGGGATCATGACCTCAGCCGAAGGCAGACGCTTAACGACTGAGCCACCCAGGCACCCTAGAAAACTGTTTAATAGAGAAAGGAAAAGAGCAGCTATCACTTGGTTGGTGGCTCTTCTGGACCATGGGACCTATCCATGCTCTAGCAATTCCTCTTTCCCCACGGGTATAAAGTCTGTCCCTGGGGCTGGCTGTGCCACTGTTCAGGGAGGGGGCTCGGGGTTTCAGGAGGGAAATGCACCCAGTGTCCCTGCTGGATCCCTTGTGCCCATCACACAGTGGGCACAAAGTGAGCCTTCCTCTACATCTGTTGAAACAATCAATCATCGCTTCCAGTGCTCAGATCACATCTGTTGGACCACCTAACAGACGGCACAACACACTCACCTCAACACAGAATGTGCCTTCAACTAAAATGAAGGAAGAAAAGATTGACCAAAAGTAACCATTCAGCCAGATGCTGCGGGTTTGATCTTAAATTGTACAAGGGGCCAGCACACCACAGCCCACGGTGCAAATATCCATACTTTGGGGCACAGTTAGCCCAACGCCAGGGAATCTGTCCCAAGAAAAAAAATTCTAAGTGAATTCGGCGTGGTGTTGTTTATGACATGGAGCCTCTGAATACTGAAAGCAAACCTAAGTGCTGCTAACACATGGGAATGGCTCGCATGCCTATGGAAGCTAAGGCACACCTGTATCAGGTGACCACGCAGGACACATATGTCCCGCTGCCTGGTTTTGTAAACACAGTTTGATGGGAACACAGCCACGCAGGTTCACGTACATACTATCCGTGGCTGCCTTCATGATGCAGTGGTAGACATGAGTAGTTGCAACCGAGCCTGCATGACCCACAAGGCTGAAAATATTTACCATCTGGTCCCTCACAGAAAAAGTCTGCTGATCCCCGAGCTATATCATCAGTACAGAGCCATTTTCTTAGCCCCTGTGTGTTGATTCAAATTATGAGCGCTCCCTGTGTAAAGGGACAAATGATTTATTTACTGAATACATATGTAGAAGGTAGAAACTATTGACAAGGCCACCCAGTGTCATTTGCCGTGAATCTGCTCAAGTTAGGTCCAGATAAAAAAAAGCTTTTCCCTAAAGATAAATTGACTTGCTTTCTTATTTTGAAGATTAAAATTAATAACGAAGGACTTAAGTGTTTGAAACTTCTGAGGAAATTCAGCGCCGACTGATAATCAGTCCACTAAAAGGTCCTTTGGGCATCCTTTGAGTCAGGGATCAGCCACATCTTTTTCTGTAAAGAGCTAAACAGTAAATATTCAGCCCTCGTGGGCCTTAGGGTCTCTGCTATAATTCCTCAACCCTGCAGTCTGAAGTTTAAAAGCAGCCATAGACATCATGTTCATTGACAAATGAGTCAGTGCCCAAATCACACTTGTTTACCAAAACAAGCCGTGGGCCACATTTGGCCCAAAGGCCATGATGTGTCAGTCCCTGCTTTGGATGATAACTGATCAATTTTATCTTAAATTGTCCTTGTAAGTCCCCTGAAATCCCTTTATTTTTTAAAAAATTTATTTATTTAGGGGCGCCTGAGTGGCTCAGATGGTTAAGCATCTGTCTTCGGCTCAGGTCATGATCCCAGGGTCCTGGGATCGAGCGCCTCATTGGGCTCCCGGCTCAGCGGGGAGCCTGCTTCTCCCTCTGCCTCTACCCATCTCCCTGCTCATGCTCGCTCTCTCTCTCTCTCTGTGTCTCAAATGAATAAAATCTTTTAAAAAAAAGATTTAGAGAGAGAGAGAGAGAGAGCGTGCATACACAAGCAGGGAGATGGGGAGAGGGAGAGAGAGAATCTCAAGCAGACTCCCGGCTGAGTGTGGAGCCCAATGCAGGGCTCAGAGCCCAGGACCCTGAGATCATGACCTGAGCCAAAATTAAGAGTCAGATGCTGAACTGACTGAGCCACCTAAGCACCCCCAGCCCCCCGAAATCCCCTTAGATTAAAACACAGTATAAGCCAAAAATACACTGACAAACTTCAAAACCATTCATGGCCATGGGGGGTGAATGGTGAAGGGATCCTACTGGACCAAAATTCCAAGTCAGAAAAGTGGTAACAAGTTATTTTGTTGTACCATTAATGTGGCCCCCCCATTAGCGGTCACATACCTAAAAATGACTTAGCGACCGCGTGCAGGGCTTGAGAAGGCCAGGGCATGAACCAGTCGATCCCGGTGTTATTTACAAGACCTTGAGAAGAAGGAGAGACAAAAGAGATGATCAGTCTGCAACCTTGAGATGCCCAAGGACCACGACACACTCTTCAGCTCCCAGCACACTGATGAAAGAGCTGGACGTGTCCAAGACTAATTCACCCAAAGCAGAGTTTCTCAACCTCAGCATGATTGACATTGGGCTGGATGGTCCTCTGTGGCAGGACTGTCTGTGCAGCATGGAACATTCAGCAGCACCCTGGCCTCTATCAACTGGATGTCGGTTGCACGCGCCCCAACCCACCCAATGCGACAAGCGAAAACGTCTGCAGGCATTGACCAATGTCCCTGAGAGGGGGCCGGTAAAATCACCCCCCACTTCAGAACCTCTGCTCCAGAAGTCCAGGACTGCACCTTCTGCAAGGCTGGCAGGATGGTCCAAACAGAGGAGAGCAGAGAGCTTACTACGGGCCGCACACCGGGGCCTGGGAGCATTTCCTGGTGTGGGAAGACAGCGCCCAGCCTGAGAGCCGACTGGCCATTGTGAGGGTCAGCTGAGCAGGGCCCACATTCCAGCGCAGGGCCCATGCCATGTTTTGCTTTGCCGGGAATGCCCTGCTAGGGGGGGGCGGCGGGGAGGGGGGTGGCGGGAATGGCTGTGCAGGCTCAGCTCAGGGGCACCTGGGAAATTCCTGCACCGGGTCCTCAGGGTATCCCCGACCGGCGACATGCCCAGAACGATGTGCAGGTTGTTTGCGCTCTTGTTCACGAAGTATTGCCACATGGATTCCTTGGCCAGGCCCGTCCCTTGCTTCAGGGCTTCTGGTCCGATCTGACTGAGGATCGTCTCCTTCTCCTCTTCTGGGAAAAGCGCCGGTACTATACCTGGAAAACAAAGACACGTTGGGTTTTTCAGCCTCGGGGTCATCCTCTCTCTAGGCACTGAAATGACAGAAGCACAGCGTCCCTGGAGGAGCAGAGGATGCCAAGGCCAAGGAGCAGGGTTGGGCCCTGACTCTGAGCCCTGAGGCTCACAGGCGTGTGTCAATCCCTTTGAGCCTCAATCTCCTCATTGGCGAAATGGGAGGAATAAATGCTTCCCGCTTACCTGGGAGGGTGATCATGAGCGTCAGAGTGGGGGTACTCAACCAGGGACAAGTATGCCCCCTAAGAGACATTTGGCAACGTCTGGAGACATGTTTCGTTGCCCCAGCTTATGGGTGTGTGTTGGGGCTAATGGCACGTGGCGGGTAGAAACCAAGGGTGCTGCCAACCAGCCTGTAATGCCCAAGAGAGCCGCTGATGTCATCAGTGAGAAACTGCTGCCAGGTGTAAGGGCTTCAGAAAATAAATAACCTAGACCATGTGGGGTGCTATTAAGCGAGGCCCCTGGAACACTCTCAGCCTTCAAAGAAAATACACCTCAGCCCTACAAGGGGTGGTTTACAGATACAGAAAATGGGGCTGACATGTCCCCGCCTGGTCATGAGCCTGAAACCCACACGTGCAAAGTCCGATGCCAACCCAAGGGAGCGTGTGCTAAATGCCCTGTCCATAGCCTGGACTGTAGACGCGCCGGGCACTCAGGAGCCTTGAAGCTGCCGCCATGAAAGAGGCTTCTCAGGGGAGGGAGACGCTGCACCGCACAGGAGCTAAAATCGGGGAACTTGCACTAGACTGGAGGAGAATCACTTCTCCATTCTACGCCTGCCTGTGGTTTGGGTGGTCTGCCCCATCAGAACCCCTGCGCCGACTGCCGAAGGGATGGGCTCAGGGGTGGGCATGTGATCCAAGCCAGCCGATCAGAGCCCTGCTGAGGACTCCGGCCACAACATCTGGGAAAGAGAGTGTCGTCCACCCAGGCTGAGCAAAGAGCATGCAAACCTGGAGCTTCTAGTACCCATCTGTGGGGTTTTCGTTGTTGTTGTTTTGGCTTTTTTTAGTTACTTTGGGAAAATCCAAAAATGCAAAGACAAGAACAACAGTAATGCCAAGATGGGGTCGGGGAGAGACGAATTAGTAACCAATCTCTTTCGAGCCTCTGAATCCAACCATGCCCCGGGACTTTTTCAGTTTTGCGAATCAATACTGACTGCCCCATTTCTCTTTAATTTCATGTAAGCCAATCGGAGTTGAGTTTCCATCACGTGCAACCACGGAGGCCACTAAAGAGAGTGGCAGAGAGTGTGGCAGGCAGGAGGAACAGGCTGGGCAAGCAGCAGCAGGACGGCACAGAAGGGGGGCAGAGGAACTCGGGCTGCAGAAACAGAAGCCAGCCTGCGGAGACCCAGAGCACCGAAAGCGTCCGAGAAAGGGAGCTGGTGACGTGCTCGGACGGCAGGGTTTGAGGAAGCCGGGAGATCAACAGAGATGTGTGTGAAGGGTCGAGGCCAGACACGATGAGGGTCTGGCTCTGATGGACGGTAAAGGGGACGTGAGGGAAGGGACCGGTTTCGGAGACACACGAGAAAGTGTGATGTGGGAAAGGCCAAGAGTCAACACAGCGGATCAGGCCTAATGAGAACTCCAGAATAATGAAGTAAATGGGAAGGTGCAGAGAGAGCCCCCTGACGACAAGAAAGCAGCCAGATTCTCGCCGGGTGGGATGTGCTCTTACCCGTAACTACACCATTTCAAATTAGTACCACACATTCTTACTTAATATCTGGTAAGTTCCTGTACAGAACCAAGCTGACACAGCAGGCCTGGGGCTGTGCTCCTTACAAAGGCCTTCGTACAGGGTTGGCCCCTGGCCGGCGTCCAGGAACTTGGACTTGGGCAGGGTTCCCACCGCCGTTCATCGATCCAAGTGGCTCACCTACAAACAGTGTGGTCTATGCAGACCACCTGCTTCTCCTCTGGAAATCTGGAATCTTGGTCGGTGCCAGGCAGCAGGTGCCTACGTGACCAGCCCCCAGTGAACCCCCTGGGTCCTGAGTCTCTAATGGGAGACGACACTTCACGTGGGGTGTCGCAGTCAGATGGAGAGGACTTAAACGTGTCCTGTGTGACTGCCCAGAAAGAGGGTTCTGGAAGCCTGTGCCCGGCTCCCCAGACGTCCCCCCGTGTACCTCTTCCCCTTTGCTGATGGTGCTTTGCATCCTTCCGCTGTAATTAGATCATAGCCATGTATTCTGCAAGAGATAGAGGAACTCGCTCCAGGTTCTCCTCCTACCATCTCAGCCTCTGGCCCACTCCCCCTCTTCTCTTGACATCTCCGCCCTGGGCCCCTATTCTGAGAGCCAGACCCCTACAATCCAACCACCCATCTGCTAGGGGTTTGTGTTCCCCCCCAAAAGAGACGTTGAAGTCCCCAGGACCTCAAAATGTGACCTCACTTGGAAACAAGGTCTTTTCGGAAGTCATCAAGTTAAAATGAGGTCATTGAGGTAGGTCTTAGGCCAATACAACCGGTGTCCTTATTATAAAAAGGGGAACTGTGGGTGTGAAGGCAGACATGCACATGCAGGGAGAGTGTGAAGGCAGGACCCGGGTGAGGCATCCACGAGCCAAGAAATCACAGAGACCGGCAGAAGCTGGAGAGAGGCCTGGGACAGTCTCCCCCAGAGTCCCAGAAGGAACCACCCCTGCCAACACCATGGTGTAGGACCTCCAGACTATGAGACAATAAATGTTAGTGGTTTTAGATTTTTTTAAGTGATCTCTACCCCCAACTTGGGACTCGAACTCACAAGCCTGTGATCAAGAGTCGCACGTTCCACCGACCGAGCCCACCGGGCGCCCTAAATATTTGTGGTTTTCAACCACCCATTCCGTGGTCACCGGTTACGGCAGTCCTAGCACGCTAGCTAATACACTCTCCGATGTCCTGTTTGGATTTCTTGTACGTGTAACACTCCACACACCCTGAGCGGCACAAGCCCCCAGCTGGTCTTCCCCTCCTAGCAACGGGACCACTCATCACTCGCTCCAGCCAGAAACTGGGAGCCTCCTGGGTGTGCTCTCCCTCACTTGCCCTCATCCGATCCGTGCAAGTCCTGCTGGCTCCACCTCCAAACTATCTCGTGAATCCACCCACTTCCCTCCATTCCCACTGCCCCCACCCCCCGCTCGGCACCGTCCAGACCCAGGTCACCGGCCACCCTCTCCCGTTCTCACCTCCCTCTTGCCTGGACCCCACGGGGCAGGGACCCGTGAAAACATAAGCCTAGGCCACATCATTGCCCCGAGAGTGACCTCCAATCTGCTCTACGTGACCCACCAGGAGTGCGCCGAGCGGCCCCTCCACCTGCCCTGGTAGCAGCCGGCCCGCCCCTCGCGGGAGCAGCCCCCCAGCACCTGACGTCAGCATGTTGTTGATGAGCTCCAGGAAGCCCTCCTCGGCCACGTGGGCGTCCGTGAACAGGAAGATCATCATTTTGTTCTCGGTCCCGAGTTTGAGGTAAAGGTTCTTCAGGTCTTCCCGGAAGTTGTTCTCAGAGTAGCCTCGGTTCAGAAGGATCTCAAACACCTGCCGACAAAGAGCACAGCAGTGGTGAGACCGCCGGCCAATGGCGGGGGGGAGGGGCAGGCTGTGCAGCCGTCTCGGGGGCACGAGTGACAGCGAAACCGGACGACCCGGGCCATCTTCACAAATGCTGCCGAGTGGGAAACGCAGGACGAAGGAAACTCGGACATCCCTTTGTGTCAGACGAGCGGTGACAGAGAGATGCTGTGTGTGCACCCACATGTAGGGGTGACAGTGTGAGCAGGGGACACAGGTCTGTGCAGGTGGGAATCACGTGAGTACGGCCGAGAAAAGGACACCTTCGGTCGTTAAATCATTTGAGTCACAGGGCAGGGGGACAGCCAGGAATGGGGACGGCGGGGGGGCAGGAAGCAGAAGATGGGCCAAACCACGAAGGAAAAGGAAAAATGGAACACACACACAAGCACAACCCTAACGTGTGGGCACAGTCTCGTTCGGAGTTCATCGAAAATGAGAGAGATCGTGAGAAAGATGTGTAGGGCAACTAAGGAAGAAGCCATTTCAAATTCTTAAATTTAAAAATCTTACTACGCACAAAATAGACATAAATGTAAATGAGGACACAAATTTCAGTCACCTCTTCTCCCTTCATTTCCCTTGGCCCCGGGGGCATACACATGTTAACTGCAAGCAGCCTATTGTCAGCTCCGAAACAGCTCAGAAGACTTACAGGAACTCGAACGTCCCTAGTACCCAGCCTCCCCGGACCCCAATTCACACCCACGCACAGGGGCACACGCACCCTCTGTTCCACTCACGTGTCCCTGCACAGCACTCGGTGCGCTTCCACACTCACACTCACGTGGTCGCACAGGCCTTCACATACACACACACACACACACACACACACACACACACACACACACACACGCTCAAGACAACACGGACGACGTTCAGCCAAATATTCGGTCTCCGGTTCCATCTGACGCCTGCAGACCCCATCCGTCCTCCCCGGGTGCAGCTTCTCTGCTTTCCCACCACAGTTCCTAACACCGCTTGGCATGAACCGCTCACTGGGATCCCACCCCCCGCAGCCTCCCCTCCACTTCCCCGGGCGGGGCCCAGCAACAGCCCGGCTCGCCTTCATCCTTCCCCCCCCCACCCGGTCCCTCGGGCACCCTCTCTCGGCCATTCCTCGAGGCCAAGACGCACAACCACTACCTCAGAGGAAAGTTATGTCTGATTTACCCAGACCCATCAACAGAAAAAAATCAACTTGTCTAGAAAAAGGTACAATTGTAAAACAATGACATTTTGGTCACTGTTTTTAAGATTTATTTATTTGAGAGAGAGAGAGAGAGAGAAAGCAAGCAGGGGGAGAGGCAGAGGGAGAGAATCCCAAGCAGACACCCCGCTGAGCACAGAGCCTACATGGGCCAGATCCCACGACCCTGAGATCACCACCTGAGCCGAGACCAAGAGTCAGATGCTCAACCGACTGAGCCACGCAGGCGCCCCTCGCTCACACATTGTATCAGATTTTAAAGATAAATCGACCAAATTTTCACTTTTCAAGAAATGCTTTAAACAAAAGGTCAATATTTGTGAAATACTGCAAGCTAGATTCATTCAACTAACCCTGACTGCTCTTCTGTATAAAGAGTTCTCACAAATCAATAAGTGCATAAAAAGGCAGCTCACAAAAGAGAAAAGACAAATGTCCAATGAGCATATAAAAAGATATTCAGATTTCACTATGAATTTGAAGAAATGCTTATTTAAACTATACTATGTTTCACCTATAATATTGGCAAATACCAGAATGACAGTATCCAGCGGTGGCAAGAACAGGGGAAAATGGACATTACCAGTAGCATAAATCAGGATAATCCTTTGTTGTGGCTGCTATTGGTTGTTAAGGCATTTAAATGAACAAACCAAGCAAGATGAATGACATAATGCCACTGTCCTCACCACCCATATTTAACCTTTGCTTAACAAAAAAATCTCACATTGTCATGCATGGGTCTTGGCAATGACTTTTTAGATATGACACTAAAGCAAAAGCAACGAATTCAAAAATAAACAAGTGAATTGTAGAGACAACTCTTCTTCAAAATTCAGCCTCCCTGCGTGGTACACATCTCCACTTGGAGAGGC
Source organism: Zalophus californianus (assembly GCF_009762305.2). Lineage (NCBI taxonomy): Eukaryota > Metazoa > Chordata > Mammalia > Carnivora > Otariidae > Zalophus > Zalophus californianus. Next base: position 6,110,213 of record NC_045608.1, read on the forward strand.
CCCTGGGAGTGAACTGCCAGTGGGCACGGCGGGAGCTCACTGGAAGATTCTGAGAATGGTGTGGAGAAACAGGAACCCCGACAAGGTGCTGGTGGGGCTGGAGAACGGTACGGTCGCTTTGGAAAACAATCTGGCAGTTTCTCAAGTGATTTAACATGAAACTGCCATATGGCCCAGCAATTCCACTGCTAGGTGTCTACCCAAGAGACACAAGAACACGTGTTGACCCATAGACTTGTACGTGAACGTTCAGAGCAGCGCCGTTCACAGCAGCCAAAGGGTGGAAACAACCCGCATGGCCATTAACGGGTGAAGGGGTAAACAGAACGTGGTCAATCTAGACAACAGAACACAATTCGGCCATAAAGAGGAATGAAGTACTGATCTATGGAGGGAGCTTGAAAACATTACGCTAAGTGAGAGAAGCTATCACAAAAGACCACATCCTCTATGATTCTATTCACAGGAGAGTCCAGGACAGGGAAGTCTACAGACAGAAAGTAGATGAGTGTTTTTTTAGGGCTGGGTGAAGGGCAGAAAGCTAAGGCGCATGGGATGTCTTTTGGGGGTGACAAAAATGTCCTCAAATACACTACGGCGATGGTTGTGTGGATCTGTGAATATACCAAAAAGCCCTGAATTGCACATGGGTGAACTGTATGACCAGTGAATTATATCTCAATAAAGCTATTGCTTTGGGGTTTGTTTGTTTGTTTGTTTGTTTTTTTAAAGAGATTCTAAGAATGGCCCAGAACTGTGTGGGCTGGTCGTGCAGATACAACGGCCAGGAAGCAAGTTGCTGACCCGAATGCTGGGTCCACGGAGGTTTGGGCCAATCTCTCCTCCATATGAATACACACGAGAAACCACAAGACTTGCTCATGTTTGACTTTCAAATTTGATTTGTCATAGTCTCCACTCCAAAGATAATACAAAAGTTAGATTCTTTGGACATTCAGTTAAAATAATAACAAGAAAAAAAAAACTCTACACTCCATAAAAACATCATGTTATGATCTGTTATAGATTATTCCAGTATTTGCATGAACTACCAAAAGCTGAAATTGGTTTAACAAACTTATTTCTGGGAGAGGAGGTTGACTCACCTCGCAGCCAGCTGTGAAGGCGGCCAGCCTGGCGAGAGACTGCTTCCCAGAGCCTCCAACCCCAACCAGCAGAGCATGGCCACGGTCCATCCGGATGATGCGATGCACACGGGTTAGGTGCTCCAGAGCATCATCAAAGAGAACTAAGTTCATTTTGGTGTTGCTTTCATTATACTCCTCAAGAATTTCCTGAATTTAAAAAAATTTTTTTTGAAAAGTATCACTGGATTTTAAGAGACAGACTATTTCCTTTTGTCCAGGAGGAATTAAGAACGGAGGACTGATTTTCTTTTCAATAATCTATAGTGGTTGAAATAATTAAATCATCTGGGTTTACGGAACTAAATCTAGTGTTCACAGCTAAGGTTCTGATCTGCTGGTTTGTGATCAGCCAGCAGTAAGCCAAAGCTGATTGTAGGGCTCAAGTCATGAGTTAAAATGAAAATGATTATCAGAGAGTCAGCTGAGTGGTTCCCAAACCTGGCTGTGCATTGGAATCCTGGGACCCTTCATGGGCTTGAAGAAGGGAAATTCAGAATGGTGAGCCCAGGGGCCCGTTCATTTAACACATTCCTCAGGCCATTCCGTGTACCGCTGGACGTGGTAATCACCGGACTGGACACAAGCCTACATTCTGAATCTTGAGACAGAGGCATGGGTATTCTCAGCTCCACCTCCTGAGCACCCGTGCAGTGCTTGGTTCCCCTGAGAAACGCTCCCAGGAAGCGTGAGCCCATGGAGAAGATCATCCCCATCCACACCTGAAACAAAGCCTTGGCTGCCTCATAATCCTGGATGTCTTCATAAATGCGTGTTTCCTCTTCCTGCAAGGCCATCCGGAAGTCTCCAAACAGGATGGGATCCCGCATCACCACCTCCACATCGTCGTTAAAATGTTCCGTAACTAAGTCTCTTATGCGGTCTTGCACCTTTTGACAGAAGACCACTTAAGGACCCAGACTCAACAACATAGGTGTGCTAAAACTTGTCAGAAAAAGAACATACGCTAAGATTATCTGAGATAATTCTTTTTTTCCAGGTGCTACAAGGCACTTAATAAGCCACCCTCCCTTATCGGTCAACTTCTGTTGTTAGTATATTTTTCTCCATTGGTGAACTATAAAAAAAAAAAAAAAAAAAAAATGCATCGTGGGGGAGGGGGGTTACTACACTTGTTTATTTCACCCAGAGTTGAATTTGTTGGTCTATTTTGAGGTACTGACCAGCTGCTTGTCTGTTTCATTGATTAATCGGTCGTGGAAGACCCTCAGACACTCGTTTCTCCAGACTCTCACCATCTGGGTCACTGTCTGGAACCTACATGATGGAAGGGGCAAAATCAGTCTCAAAGTCATCTGGAGAGAGAGGCGCCACATGCTACTATTTTCAGATGGATACACGGGGCACAGAAAAGGAAGACTTTTCTATAGTCCTTTTCTCCCTCTCCTCGCACATGAATGAAATTTAATGGAAACTAACAAATTAAGTGTAAAGACCATAAAATCATCTACAATTTATCCTCTGGTCGGGAAGAAAAAGAACATTATCTGTAAATGACATAAGTGACATAAAATGTATACCTGACACGGCTCCTACTTGCTGTAATATATGAATTTTAAAATCAGCATCAAGGCCACTGGCCGCTTAAGAACCAACTCCATCTGGCCCCAGTTCTAGAACTTTCTCTGGTTTCTGACAAAGAGCCCTCACTCCCTGCTACATACCTGGAGCCGTCTTCTCCTGAACTATCATTCCAAACCCTTCAAGGGTACCTGAGAATAAGTCTGGGTATGTGGAAAGCCCTCAACTAACTCACTTTTCAAAATTTTGTGGACTCAACGTGAATCCACAAAAATCGGACTATGCTTGCAAATCCACATAAAGTATACATTAACATAAATACACAAGTCCAGCTTTAACAAGAAAATGTCTATACCCAGACTTAAATCCTTTCTGTCCTCTGTGCTTACTTCTCCCAAAGACACACGTAATGTAACCAATCAGCAACTGCAAACACTTCAGTTGCCTGAACAAAAGGCAACTTTAGAACTAGGAACAAATGATTAGTAGAGCAGTCCCACTGAGGGGCTAAATCCACCTGTCCACGTGTCCATACATCTGCCTTTCTGGATTCCACCTGTCTTCAAGTCAAGGGCTTACAAGTCATCAGGCCTTAACCATGCATTTAACTCTTTTCTTCATTTAACATAAACGAGAAGTGGGTGAATAAGTGATACATTGATTCATCGAGTTCATTGACAAGTCCTCTGTCATAAAAGAGTAAGAAAAAGCATCATCATACCAATGGGCCACATGTTAGTGAGACAAAACAAACTCACCGCTCTGGATTCGTGAGGACAAGACCATTAAAAACTCTCGAGAGATCCCGAAGATTAAAGATGTAATGGAACTTGGATGGGGTGGGAGGCAGGTCCTGCACAATGGTTTTGTAAAGCGCCAGTGTGCAGAAAGTCAGCTTGTCACTCACAGCCATGATGCTTTCATAAAACACCTAAAAAATGAAGTGTCTATCAATGGATGAATGGATAAGCCAATGTGATCTATCCATACAGCAGCATATTATTTGGCCATATCAAGGAGCAAAGTATTAACACATACACTACCACATGGATGAACCTTGAAAACATAAGGCTAATGAAAGAGGCCAGTCACAGAAGACCACATAGTGTATGATTTCATTTATATGAAATGTCCAGAAGAGGGAAATCCATAGAGACAGAATGCAGATTAGCAATTGCCAGGGGCTGAAAGATGGGATACTGTGACCGCTTTTGGGGGGTGACAAAGATATTTTGGAATTAGATAGTGGTGAAGGTTGTACAATATTGTGAATGTACTCAATACCAATAAACTGTGTACTTTATTTTTTTTAAGATTTTATTTATTTATTTGACAGAGAGAGACACAGCGAGAGAGGGAACACAAGCGGGGGGAGTGGGAGAGGGAGAAGCAGGCTTCCCGCGGAGCAGGGAGCCCGATGCGGGGCTTGATCCCAGGACCCCAGGATCATGATCTGAGCCGAAGGCAGACGCTTAATGACTGAGCCACCCAGGCACCCCAAACTGTATACTTTAAAATGGTTAAAATAACTAATTCTACACCATGTGAATTTTACCATAATTTTTAAAGAGGAGATATGTAGGGGCGCCTCGGTGGCTCAGTTGGTTGAGCATCCAACTCTTGATTTCGGCTCAGTTCATGATCTCAGGGTCGTGAAATCAAGCCCTGCATCAGGCTCTGCACTGAGCATGGAGCCCCCTTAAGATTCTCTCTCCCTCTGCCCCTCCCACCACCCCCCATTCTTCTCTCGCTCTCTTAAAAAAAAAAAAAAAGGAAATAAGAAAAAAATTAAAAGGTCAAAGAAACTTACCATCTGATTTGCTCTGTTTCCCTAGATTTTCACGTTAACTGGCAAGTCAACATGATGTGAAACCAAAACCCAAAGCAGTCTTTGGTTTGCGTTTGATTTGACTAGCGCAGCCCTCCCAGTTTTGAAAGTGAATAGTTTGAGGTAAGGCATGAACATGCCGGGTGCCCACAGTTCCCATGGATCACACCTCGCCATTCCATGCCTTTCTCTTTCCTGGCCCTGAAGACTCTGTGTGCACTGACCTCACTACAGGAGAGGATGCCAGGGCCAAAAGGTCACCATTTAAATGAATGGGTTCCATTTTGCAGGCGGAGGCAGCCAAGTTAAATCATCATCACGAGAGCAGTAACTAGTATCTAATGAGTATCTGCTGTGTCCCAGACACTGTACCACACATTCCACGTGCATTTTTCTCCTTTCACGCTCCCAGAAACTCAGTGAGGTGGATACCATCATTATCCCTGTTCCAGATGAGAACGAGTTCTAGGAGAGCTCAAGGAACGTGCCCAGGGAGCAGAATGCGGTCTGATTGAGTCACTGCTACAACTCAGTGTGGCACATGCAACTCAGGGCCACATCATGACTTCTGTGGACCCAAGACACTCTTGCCTTCTGGGCCTCTTCCACCATCAAAATACGTTACTTTATTTTTTATGACTGTACTGGTATAAAGATGAATAGAATCCAGGCTGGACTATATTCATTTTTTTCTTCTGGTTTTGAAAGAAATCAGAACATTTTCATGCCCCCCCCCCCAAAAGGACCGTGGGCCTTGTGCCTACTGTGCCTAATGCCTAAGTCGACCATGCATACACTTCTCCCCAACACAAGGCCCTCTAGTTGAGACAGCTAACTAAAAGCAAGTTACCGAGGTATGGCCTTTCAGGATGGAGGAATAGATTAAATGCAAAGACTCCTCTGAAGGAAATGGTACATTGAAGACATTGAACAGTGAAATAAATCTCGGATCAACTTCATTGCGGCCTCCTCCAGCTATTCCCATCGCAGCGATAAAGCCAAGGTCCTGAATGCTTTTACAGTTCAGCTCCTTCCCGCGGTCATATAAGTAGCCTTTTTCCAACAGCAGCTTCAGCAAGGCGATTGGCTGCTGTGTACCATATTCATCCACCTTGATTTAGTTTTTAAAGAAAAGAGATAACAGTAGTACCGTAAAGCAGAACTCAGGGATGCCTTTGCTGACCATCTAAACTTAATTCTTGTCTCTTCTCTTACTCTCTCTGAGCACCGTGGTTTTCATTCCACAGGGCTTCTCAAGGTTTGCGACTATATATTCATTTGTAATTTTTTAAAATCTGTCTCATAAGCTCCATGAGAGCAGGGACTACTTATGTTTTGTTCATCACTGCTCAGCACCAGACCCAGAAGAGGTGCTCAATAAATATATGTTAATTGGATGTATGCATGGATGGATAAAAGGGTGTACGGGTGCCGTGCATGGATGGATGAACAGATGCACAAACAGATGGATGAGTGTGTGGATAGATGAATGGATAAATGGATGGTTGCATGGATGGATGGATGGATCCCGGCTCTGCACACAGTCTATGTGGAAGATAGATTTTCAGAGGATAAAAACATGGTTCTGCAGGAATTACATAAACTTAAATTTCAGTACTAAGAAAGCTTCACACCACTCAGGCTCTGGCCCCAGAAACACTCTCCTCATGCATGCTGAAGTTTCTCTTCCTTGGTAACTCCAGAGGAATCCTTGGGAAGTGTCTGCCGTATGCTTCCCAAGTATATGGGACTGAGAACAATATTATCATCTAAGCTCACTGGGAAATCACTTACTCAAAACACATGCTGTAAAGAGTTTGGAGGCTGCCTGCTGCTTGCTTTATTCCTTTAAGAAAGCCAGGAAAGCCATCAGTAGGCAAAAGTCCCTCTGGGTAAGAAGAGCATTCCAGTAACATTGTCTCCTAAGCTGGCTCCCCATAACCAGCACCCTGCAGGTGTTACGAAGAATGAAGACACGTGTTCTCACACTCCTAGACTCCATACACATACGCAGCAACACAAACACAAGAACACAGCCTTGGCCACCGCTCCCTGCTCCGCAACCTAATGCTACCTTTGGCATATTCATGTCGTCCATGAACACCAGGAGGCGTTTTCCCATGGGTGGGCCATACATGTCTTTGGTTCGTTTTTCCACATTTGCTTCCAAATTTCTTTGGATATCCATTGATGTGGTGCGGGAGGAGAAGTTGACCATTAACACAATCTGCAACAGAGAAGGATCATTCCAGAGGGTGGTCGTTTCTTCACAGTACCAGAGGGAGATGCTGGACCATGAGCTACCATCGATTTTGCAAATTCACTGGTATCTGAACTTTTTAAAGATTTTATTTATTTATTTGAGAGAGAGAGACACAGCGAGAGAGGGAACACAAGCAGAGGGAGCGGGAGAGGGAGAAGCAGGCTTCCCGCTGAGCAGGGAGCCCCGATGCAGGGCTCGATCCCAGGACCCTGGAATTGTGACCTGAGCCGAAGGCAGACGCTCAACGACTGAGCCACCCAGGCGCCCCGGTATCTGAACTTTTTTATAACCCAACGTGTGTCTGTCCTCCATTCTTTCCTTTTGGCAGGTGATACGGGGCAATAATGAGCTGTGGCACATGGGCCTTGGGCACAATGGGGACTGGGTAGGGGGAGTCTTAGTTCTGCCCAGTTCTGGCCAGGGGACATCCAAAGAGAGGTTCAACCTTCTAGAGCTTCGTTTTTCTCATCTAAGACGATTATAAAGCATCTGCTTAGACTACTTCATAGGGTGATTTAGTCACAGGAGATGAAATCCACAGAGGTGTTTGCGATATGACAAAGTAATATTCAACCGTAAGTGACTAGCGTGCCTGCTGCATCTTAATAAATAGGTCCAAGAGAGCATCTTTGGAACTAGCTGCTGAGAGAAAGGTGAGGGAGGCCCGGCTCCCTGTGTGGAGTGCACATCCTCACGCACGGGACGTATCCAGGCCTCTCACTGTTCTTCTTAGAGCAGTTAGTGAGAGTTCACTGGTCAGTGGTTCTCAGACTTAATTATGCCCCCAAGTCACCTGGAGGGCTTGATGCCACACAGCCCCAAGGGCCCCATCCTCAGAGTTTCCAATTCAATAGGTCTAGGACAGGGTAAGCAAGTTTTCAGCAATACTCCTGAACTAGGGACCACCCTTTGAGAACCACTGCTGTAGATCACCCTGCCCTCCAAGGGGCCCACAGGTGCAGGTGCACAGGAGCTGAATGTGGCAAAGGCGAATGTGCATCTCGTTATAATGAATGTGATCAGATGTGCCTGTTGGGCCAAGAAGCATTGGCTGCTGAATCCCAGGGGAAAGGGCATCATGGTGGGGGTTTCTGAATGTCACTACTGTTTGCCTGACTCCACAAACGTGCAGGTCCCTCGGGCTGGAAACCTCCCGTCTGTGCCCTCCACAATGACATCCTGAGAGCTAAGTAAACCGTGTTTTCATGCGCCGGTATATGAGTGGGCTTGAACACTTACAGGCAGGCCCACCTAGTCCTGCCCACATCACTCACATGACGCCCATCGCGCAAAGCCCGGCTGCCCACTCCCTGCCCCAGGGGGCCCTCTGGCTTCCTGGGAACAAGCCTAAGCAAGAGAGTCAGGGAGGAAAGCTGCAGGAAACTTTGCTCCCCTTGGAGGTTCCAGAAGGCCAAGACAGGAACTGGAAACTGAAATGATGAGTGGATATTAACAAAAACCTGAGTCAGAGTGGATCTGGCAAGTACATATGAGCTGGATATCTCGAAACTCACAGGCAGCTTTTTGGAGGAGAGAGAGTCTTCCCTCAGTTATTAAAACACTAAATAAAAATTGTTTAAAGCCAGGGCAGTTGAAATGATGAGCAGGCGGCCCATGTAGGGCAACTCTGAGTCTAGAAAGGAGAACTAACATCCTTGTTCCTAATGTTTGGTGGTGCCCTGGCACATTCTGCATGCTCATGTTTCAGGGGTTCTTTTTCGAGTCTGTCTCCCCCACTGACCATGAGTCCCTCCAGATCTGACTCAGGTTGGCTGTTGTCTGCCCCCGTGGCACTGACACAGATCAGACCCTCCCACGTTTAACACAGGGCTGGAGGAAGTCCAAAACCACAAAACAGTGATGAGTAATGCGACGGCCAGCCTCTCAGATAAACCCCCGCTCATCCTCACCTCCAGGTGGTCACCTGCGTAGGCCCCTCCCACACTCTATCAAGGTGATTCACGGTGATCTCTGTGTGACCCACAGAAGGTGGCAGAAGTGAAGGTAGGTGATTTCCTAGATCATCAAAGGCAGTGTAGTATCTGATTTGCCATCCATCTTGGACACTGGCTCTGGCAGAAGCCAGCGGCCCCATCAAGAGACCATCCAGCAGCCCTTGGAGAAGTCTACACAGTGGGGAAACTGACGCCTGCCATCTTGGAAGAGGGCCCTCCGGCCCCCGTCAGGCCTTCAGAGGACTATACCCCGGCCAACTGCTGGCCTGTGATCTCAGCGGAGAGCCTGAGCTCAAACCACCCAGCGGAGCCACTCCCAGATTCCTGACCCACAGAAACGGTGAGATACGGAGCATCGGTTGCACTGAGTTGCTACGCATTGGGGTGGTTTGTTACGCAGCCGTAGGTAACGAATGAGTACAGTGACTTACGTTGATCTCTTCATTCAAATTTTTGAGGAAGTTCTGGGTAGTGGCTGTCTTGGAGGTGCCAGATTCACCGACCAAAATAACAGGCTGCTTGATCTTGACCATTTGTTCCAGCATCCACGTCATGCGTGTTGTATCCACTGTATGAACTAAGGAACACGTTAGGCATGGGAGCATCCCGGGAATGCCAGAGGGTGAGCAGGTGGCAACACGGAGCTCCACGGAATCCCAAACAACCCATAAAAAGCATCAGCGAAAACCCAAGGCGTGACCTTGAAAACACACGGGTGGGTGTGATCTGCTTAGGAGAACCTCCTCACCCCAACCGTTTATTTTTAATAGCTTTACAGAGATATAACCTACATACCACGAAATCCACCATGTCAAGGGTCTAGTTTGGTGAGTTGGACACATTCCCATCCCTGCCACAGGCCAGATTTAGAACACCCAAACGGGTTTTTGATATCCAGTTCTGCTGGATATCAGGATATTAAAAACTTAGCATCTCCGTGGCTTACGTCAGTCACCTCTCTGCAGGACCTGGTTTCCTGACCAACGACTTGCTCCAAAGAGAGAATATGGAGCCACAAAGCCTGGTCTGGCTCAGTCCTACACACTGGTCGTTTTTAATCCTGACCGGTTCCTGAGGAACTGGGTACGTCTCCCTCTATCAGCCACTATTACCTAAACAGCCAGAGGGGCGCATTCAAAATACAGCTCGACACAGAAATGTCCATGGCACGCAACCCCGAGGGGCAGCGCCTTTCACAGCACGCTGTCTTGCTCGTTCCTCTTCCTCTCGCCCTTCATTCCTTCTGGGGCCAGCCAGCCGTCCAGGGACACGAGGGGACACGGAGCCGCCCGTCCAGCCCACCACCCCACCTGCCAGGTGACAGCTGAGAGTCACCGACGTCTGCGGATGCTCAGCACCAGCGGCACAGAAATGGAACCAAGCGCGCCACCTTCTTGGCCCAGCCTGCACACTGGGTGGGCCTTGGGAGTGCCAGCCACGGAGGCCACCGGACCCGTGCTCCTGCCTCACGGAACGAGAGCCCCACGCTGTTAAACCAAGAACGGGGTTTGCCTCTCACTTACCCAGGATGTCGATAAACTTCCTCTTGGGGCTGTGCACATAGTCAGGAACTAATTGATTCCACGGTATCCACTTCTTCCGCGTGGAATCAAAATGAAAGTCATACAAGGTTGGGAGGTGACCTGCGGTAAACAGTGGCCTGATTTCACTTCAGTCCTAGACCTGGAACTTCAGAATCAGCTCTGGCACATGCTAGAGTTGAACTAATGCTCCTTGTGCCCTGGACGGCAACTTAACTGAGTATCCCAACGAACGCTCCCGTCCACTGGGCAGAGAGCCGCTGAGTCCCTTCCCTGAGAACACGAGAGAGAGGCGGACAGGCCTGGTGCCTAGGCTGACAGGTGCTGGTGGGCCGGGGTGGGTGCTACATTCTGCTACAGGGCAAGCCCAGGTGCCACGGGCACCCCGTGAAGGCGTCTAACCAGGAAGGGGCAGGGGAGAGGTCTGAGAAGCACCGGGTGCCACAGGGAGCGTGGGACGCCCTGGGCCTCCCCAGAGCACACACCCCTCTGTACCTGAACGCCACTCACAGGGGTGCTCCGCAAACTCAGCTCTAAGGAAAGCTCCCTCGGGCACCTCCTCCCAGACTGCCCCCCGTAGCCCCCAGCAATGCCAACTCTGGCAGCCAGCACTGGGAGGAACCTTTCCCAAAGGAAATGCCGTCCGATCTGAGACCTGAAAGGTGGGCAGTCCTGAGCCAAGAGCACTGGGGGCCACCGGGAGGCTCCGTCAGAGGGAGAAGAGAGCATGGCTGGCGGCTGGAGGAACAGAAAGGAGTGAGTGGGTAGTGCAAGAGGAAGCAGGCGAGGTCAAGCTAGAAGGGCCACGGGGCTGTTGCATGAAGAGCCCGGCCGACCATTCCAGATGCTGGTTCTCCACCCTGTGGGTACTGGGGAGCCACTGACATTAGCCTCCAGCGGGGGAAGTGGTCAGATCTGCATATGCAACGACCAGTAGGACTGTAGAGGGAAACATATCTGGAGGAGGCAAGGAGAGACTGGGAGATCTGTTCGTGAGGCCCCTGCCTTGCCCGGGGCACAGGTGACAGGAGCAGTTCACAAGAGATGGCAGGGGTGAGGGTGACAGGCGGAAATGACAGGTTGGGGGGGAGAAAGTGTCAAGGTCACCAGTGTGCAAGGCAGGCAGACATGTGATTGATAGAGAGATGATGATGACAGACAGACAGATTTCAACAGAACCGAGCTAGGGAGCCAGGAGGAGGCACAGAAGGGAAGGATGCCGGCCTCAGAAGCTGTGGGCACACGGCCAGCACTCCGGGAGGACATGAAGCACAAAAGGAGGCTGGGGGACTGAGCCCCAGTGTGAGGAAGGGGTGGAGGAAGGAGACGGGCAGGAGTGGCCGGCAGGGCAGAGGAAGAACATTTCAAGAGGGCAGGGCATGGCCAGCCGCGCCGGCCGCTGGGGCGAGGTCAGGACGGCGAAGATGAGGCCCACGGGCTCCGGCGGTGGGCGGCGGGGAGGGTGCTCGCGGGAAGCACATTTCAGCTGAGGGGCGAGGAGGTGGTGGCTGTGGGTTGAGAAGCCAGGCAGATGAGAGGTCAGAGCCTGCAGCCAGCCTTGGAAGGATGCATGGCCTTAAAAGGAAAGAGGCAGAGAGACGTCTCTAGAAGGAGACAGGATTAGGAAGGTGTCACCCGAGCAGGTCCAGGAGCAGCTGGGATGGGGTCAGTAGGGGAGAGACGGGAGAGACTGCTCGAGAGGAGCCCAGCGAGGAAGTGGGCCGCTGAGCGGGGGGCGGGCAAGCCCCAAAGCGCAGGGCAGCCTCTGTGGCCGGGAGCACCTCCTCCCTGAGCAGGGAGACGGGGAGCGGAACAAGTCTGCGGGAATCTGATGCCTTCCATTTTTCCCGTGGAAGCAAGAACGATCTTCTGCAGAGCGAGGGGAGAGGGTCAGGTGGAGGTCTGGGGAGAAGAAAGGGACGCCACCCATGAGGACGGGAGAGTTCAAGGCCGAGACTCCATTTACAGAGGCAGCAGTCTGAATTCGTGGTTTTCTGTGTCACTCAGCCCTGGAGACGCACAGAAGACAGATTCAGGGCTCTTCACGGGGATTTAAGAAAGGACAACACGGCAAGGGGGCCAGAGGTTGGGACAAGAGAGGGTGGGTGACAGACCAACAGCGAAGGACGCGAAGAGAAAAGGAGCCCAGGGTTGGGCTAGAGAGGGGACAAGGAGAGAGGTGGGTGGCAGTCCCCGTGAGCCCAGACGGGCAGGTATGGCTGGAGTCACGGAGGCCGATACACATAGATGACTCAGACACAGTGCCGGGTGTTTTGAGCTAGCATGAGGTCAGGGGACCCATTGCTGGGGTTGAGGGCAGAAGGCATCTGGAAATGAGGTATCCACAGGGCCACTCAGGTCCCCAAAACAAGAGCACACTAGGGCCCCCGAGTGAGGGGGTCGCTGATGACAGCCACACGAAGCCAGCGTGGCGTGCAGAGTTGGGAAGCACTCACCCAAAGGAAGCTTGCCGAGCTGGGAAAGTATGAGCAAACTGCCACCGAAGAGAGCGGGGACTTGAAAAACATCTTTTATTTGCTCAGTGGTCTCCATTAGAAAGACCTGAGACCGTTTGACTTTATGCTTTCAAAAGAACACCCCAGGTAATGAGGATAGAGTACGACTCGGAAAGGTGTCTACGGGCCAAGTCATATTCAAATATCATCAGGAAACAAGGACGGATCTTAGTGTTATGTATAGTTCTTGAAAAAGGTATGCTTTCACCGAATATAGTTCTTGGAGCATGCGCATTTTTTCACACACAAACCTAAAACTTTAATATGATGATCTCCTAAGAATGACCTACCGATCCTCACTTGATCGCCTTCTGTGCAAATACTCGGGAAGACAGCAGCTGAATTAAGTCATGGAAATTTAGAGAGGCAGTTTAAAAAGAAAAAATAGGTAAGTCCAAAGGAGAAGAAACTCAAAGTCAGGCCAAGTGTGACAAATTTTAAAAATTTAAACAGAGGGAAGGCTGCAAGTGCCTAACCTCAGAGGAAAAAAATTTAGAGTCAACACGAAAAGCCACTGGGGCTCCAGCTCATGCATCGGAACTTCTGAGGATACACCAGGGGCTCTGACCATTGCATGTTTGTCTACAGAGGCAAACGAGCCACAAAACCCCTATAGGCAAACACGTGGAAAAGCAAGGTCACTTCCTCTAAAAACCTCCCCAAAAGCATTCTGAGCAGGAAGACAGGTTGCACTCAGTTCTTACTTGGCAATTCCCCGGGATTGGCCCATTCCCCTTCCGTATCAGCAGAAGGCAAAGAAGCAAGGCGTTTAATACATTCATCAAATTTAATCCTTCCATCCTCGAGCAGAGAAGCACCCAGAGAACAGTACAGAGCTTCTAAGAAATAGCACTCCAGCAGGTCGGGGTCCTCTATTTCTCCTTCTAGTAGTGCATCCAACATCCTGGTTAACTGGGCTACCTAGTGCACAGGAAAATCCCCAGTCAGCCCATATATTGCCCTCCCCCCACCCCAGGGTCAGTTCGGTACTAAATCCTGGGATCCCAGGTCCCAGAGCGATGGGAATTTATGACCACCATATTGGTTCAATCAGATGGAGCCTGGCGTCTTGTCCTGCACAGGGTCCCTGAAGGAAGAGCTGTGTCTTCCTTGTCAGTACCCTGCAATGTTACAGTTCCCCCTGCCCCAGCATCTCTGCTTCCCTTGGACTGTGGGTCTACCTTTAGGGAAGAATTTCTCTTTGCTAACGGAGATAGTTTCTTACCATATTTAGGTCTGTCTGAGGGACTACTGTCTTCAGCTTCTCGCCTTGTCTTCCATCCACTATCCCTTCCACTATCACATCGATGAGATAGGGCACGTATTTCTCAAAGAGACTCTCTAAATTGCCCTGCTCTACCTATAAAAGAGCAGAATTCCATTGCATTTTCAAGGATTCCTTTATTTAAATGGAAGCTAGTGGAAAGCTTATCTTGGCAAAAGAGGGATAAGAAAGGTCTTCTGATGAATGATAAATTTGGCAGGTGAGTAAATCCTGGTAATAGTGCCTTATATTTGTAGAGATTTGTCCTCTATAGTGCACTTTCATCGTGAAGCATTTCATTTCACTGCCATAGAGTCTACCCCACCACTGGGGAGGGAGGGAGGATAGCAGATCCCATTTGACAGAAATGGGGCTGATTATCTTTGAATTCAAGTAACATGGCCACAGTCATCTTGCAAAGAGTGCAAAGCAGCAGAAGGCCCCTCTCCCTATCAAGGCATTGAGGACCACCAGACATGGGCCCTTAGACAACCCTCTCTCCCTTACAACAGTGCTTCCCATGGTCCTATCATGTTCCCCTTGGTCTTCTCTCCTGTGGGATAATTATGTCCTGGTTTCCAATTCACTATCAGCCTAACAGTCCTTCTAGTGATACTTTGAGAATATGGACATGGTGTCTTGGGTGTGGTCAAACCTTCACGTGTGTGGGCCTCACAAACTTCACATGACTGTCACACCTATCTCTGCACTTTTTTAAAAAAAGATTTTATTTATTTATCTGAGAGAGAGCAAGAGCACAAGCAGGGGGAGGGACAGAGGGAGAAGCAGACTCCCCGCTGAGCAGGGAGCCCGATGTGGGGCTCCATCCCAGGACCCTGGGATCATGACCTGAGCCAAAGGCAGACGCTTGACTGAGCCACCCAGGCTCCCACTCTGCACTTTTTTATGAAGCCTTTTGTTACAGTGATACATGTTTTAGCAGCCACGTAACACACGACAGAGTTTGAAGTTAACTAAAACCATCAGAACTCAATTACGTGACAAGCCAGGTCCTTCACACACAACATTCATCCAATTAAGCAAAAGCTGGGCCCAGGCCCTCTAGAGACAAGTCTCTCTAATAGCTGGGCCTGGCTGGACCAGGAATGGCCAACTACAACCCGGAAGCCAAACCTGGCCCACCACCTGTTTTTGTAAATAAAGTTTTATTGGTACATGGATATGCCCATTCACCTACAGTGGCTGCTTTCAGGCCACAATGGCATAGTTCAGTAGTTGCAAAAGAAACCATATGGCCCACAGACCTTAAAATATTTACTCTCTATCCCTTTACAGAAAAAATTGTCAACCCCTGATCTAGATTATCAAAATCATTACCTATCCCATCAGTTATGGAATTGTCTGGAAATCTCCTAAGTGTATCTTCCATGTTTTCATCCAATTTATTGATAACACTAAGTGCTTAAGATCATAGATCAAGGTCAAGGCTTTAACTACAAACATCCCTCCGGATTATGTTTATCCAACTAACCACAGTACTAATAACTTTTAAGTTCATTTTAGAAATAATTTCCACCTTGTTTTGTATTTCATTAACCCATTTTTTCCAGAATGGTTGATATTTCAAGTTTTTAGGGTCCACATAAACCATTCCACATCGAGACACAGTTGCAGGAGAGGCATACTGTAAATCTCCAACCTGGAGAAATAAAGAAAATCAGTCATGTCTACAGCTACAAACAACTAGACTGCATGTTTAAAAGCCTTTGCTTTATGTAAAGTTTTTTCAACTGCATAAAACCCACGTCATACCTAGATTAACATAGCTTTCATGAGGCTTCTAAATGAACACTTAGGTTTATCATGGGAAGATTATACATTCTGACGTAGCAGCTTTTCAAGTTTTCTTTTACTATAAATTAATGTGAAAATCAATACACTTTAGACTACCTGACAAAAATAGAAAACTATCGAGGAGAAAATAAGTTATCCAAAATCCCAACACCAAGAAACAAACATTGTTTTGGAGTGTTTTCCTCTCAGTCTTTTTTCTTCATTTTTTAAAAACATAGTTGAGATTGAGTAGTATAAAACTTAATATGTATGCATCTAAAGTAGCAATCTAACACACTTATCTCTCTATGAAAAAACACAGTTCAGTCAACCAATAAGAATGATATGCACAAATATTCTTGCATCAACAAATTTTGCAGGCCAAGCTAAAAACAGCATTGACATTAAGCCAAAGTGAAAGCAAGTCTCAGGGCCACCACTGTGACACAGGTTCAAAAGATATGACGGGAAGTTTGAAAATTTCAAACAAATGAAGAAAAGTTAAAGGCAAATACTGTGAGAGAAAAAAGAAGGCAACTACAAACTCCAGATATAAAAAAAAGGCTCTAAAAGAAAGTAAACATAACAACAGGATACTAGTTGGCTCTACAGTAAATATTTCCGTACTCATAATAATGCAAATACTGTTTACTGATTTAACTGATTTAGCAACATAGTATTCTGAGGAGGGGAATAAGCTAGTGGCATGAGGGATGAACTCCCACTTTCATAGCAGTCATAGCATAGACACCATGTAAACCTGATAAAGGAAGGAATAGCATGCTAAGTGTGTTATTTGCTGAAACTAGGACAATGAACAGAAGAAATAATGCAAGAGTGAAAAGTTGTTACTTCTGGGATTCAATAAAGAGGGATATGAGGAGGAGGGGGAGTACTGAGTTGTACTCAAAAACTCTTCTGCATTGTTTGGGTTTTCTTTAGTCATCTATATTTACTAGCAATTTAATGAACATTTAAACTTTTAATTAAAAGATGTATTAAAAATTATTTTTCATCACTACTTGCCTCAAAGAGCAGAGCACAGTGTGCTTGAAGCCGAATGCGCTCACCATTGGCCAACGTCAACAGCTTGTTGTCATCCATCACAGAATTCATGTTTTCCACCCACAGAGCATCCACATCACCATCAAATAAAATATACCTGTAGCAAAGAAAAGCCAAGCTTTCCTATGGAACCTCCCCATTCATGCTGATGTCTTTTTCTTGGGAGTTTTGTCCCCAGGACCTGTGACAGAGCACCCAACTTGGTCCAGAGCTTTGACCCATAAAATCAAATGGGGAAAAAACAACAACAACATAAAAATTGAGTCCAGACCCCTGGGTGGCTTGTTCAGTTGAGCATCCAACTTTTGGTTTCTGCTCAGGTCATGATCTCACGGGTCATGGGCTCAGGTCCCACTTTGGCCTCGGTGCTCAGCAGGGACTATGCTTGGGGATTCTCTCCCTCTGCCCCTCCACTCGTGCACTCTCTCTCTCCCTCAGATAAATAATCTTACAAAAACTGAGTCAGCAACATTGAAGAATTAAGAAACTTCACACAAAAATCTGGATGTCTTGCTTCTCTTGCAAACTGGAGGGCTGATAACACAGACCTGCATTCTGGCATGGGAACAATCTGCAGAAGCTCAGTAGCAGCTGTCCATGGAGACAAGAGAGTACCACGATCTCATTTTTTTCTTGAAACTGAGACTGAATAGCAATGGCTATTTATCACTGGTTTTGACACCGAGTTCTCTCATGGTAAGGTTAAGAGAAAAGGGAAATATTTCATATAGCCATGTGCAATGGGTTGAATGGTGGCCCCCCAAAAGACATGTCCATCCAGAACTTGTGATGAGACCTTATTTGGGGGGGAAAAGGGGGGGTCTTTGCTGATGTAATTAAAGATCTCCTTGATGTTTTAGATGACAGCATCTTAAGATTATCCAGGTGGGCCGTTCTTCAATGTATCCTCACAGTCAAGGAGACAGAGATAACACATAGAGACCTAAGATCCCCCCCGGTACTTTGTGAACAGGGCCCTCAACATCTGACTCTAAGTCTGTGGGCATCCACGCATGAAACTGCAACACTGTACATTGTCTTTTTTACCCATAACATTTAGATAATTAACATGAACTAACCCAGGCTCTCTCCTACTCACAAAGGTACTCACTTTCGCTCCTTCTTATCCGTTGGCCTGTTGATCTCCCTGAAGATGTTTGACAGCACCCCATCTGTCCAGTCTCGGGTAGTGGGGTCCAGGATGCCATAGAGCTCTATGACACTCATGGCTTTGGGATTCAGGATATACAACTTTGTCATCAGCCCAAGCCTAAATCAAAGGAGAGGCTTCAGCTGTGGGCCAGGTGGCCTAAACACATTAGGAGAACAGTCTGGGCCACCTGTGTGGGGATTTGATGTTTTAGATCGAATCCAGAATTAAAAGGCAATCCACACATCTGAAACTAATGATGTACTACTATATGCTGGCTAATCGAATTTAAATAAAATAAAATAAAACACAACACAACCCACACAAACTCTCCCCTGGGCTTCCCACTTACTGTTAATGGCTTACACTAAATGCAAGGGAACCACGTTTCACCGAAAATGTGGCCCCAACACAAGTAAGGTCTGAACTAAAAACACAGCTTTGCCTTTTGAGGGCATCAAGAAGCTAAGTTACGTTAAGAAAAAAGAAAAAGAAGAAGATAGCAGGAAGGGAAGAATGAAGGGGAGTAAGTCGGAGGGGGAGATGAACCATGAGAGACGATGGACTCTGAAAAACACACTGAGGGTTCTAGAGGGGAGGGGGGTGGGGGGATGGGTTAGCCTGGCGATGGGTATTAAAGAGGGCACGTTCTGCGTGGAGCACTGGGTGATATGCACAAACAATGAATCATGGAACACTACATCGAGAACTAATGATGTAATGTATGGTGATTAACATAACAATAAAAAATTTTTAAAAAGAAGCTAAGTTACATGTTCATGCCTATGACAACTTATGTAAATATTTCATGATTAGTTTATAGGAGATAATAGTCATCCAAGACAACATAACACACCCTTGGACTACTAATGTTCAATCCGTCATATTTACAGGATATCTGCTCTGTGTTGCTGACTTTATAAATCGTGTAGACAGGGCATTTGCCACCATAATGCCTGTAAATTCCTGTAACATCATGGGATTAATTCATCTACAGAAAACCAGACTTCACACAAACAGTAGTTCATAATTAACTAAATAAGTAAATAAAAATAATGGTGACATGCATATACACACAAGTAAATGATAGTTCTATCAACTACCTATGATGAATTAATTAAAGAATAAAAGGCAGGGGTACCTGGACGGCTCAGGTCATGATCCCAGGGTCCTGGGGTCGAGCCCCACATCAGGCTCCCTGCTCAGCAGGGAGCCTGCTTCTCCCTCTGCCTCTCTCTCTCTGTCTCTCATGAACAAAATATTTAAAAAAAAAAAGAATAAAAGGCAGGATGGCTATGTCACACCCATTTAAAATCAGTAAAGCCACTGTCCACTGGTTTTCTCATAAGAAACGTAAGAAGAAATAAGAAAAAAAAAATGACAGTCTCTTACTCATTAGCTTTATAGACTATCTAGAAATGTTAGTCACAAAGATTATAAGGCTTGATTTAGATTTTTGCTGGAATATTAGCATGCAGTAAAGTCTTTCTGGAAGCTAGTTCTTGCTTAAGAGAAAAGTGAGAAGTCAGAAAACCCATCTCAGTATAAGGATAGGCACTAGAGTTCACTACAGGTCTTCAGAATATTCTGTATTAGGAGTGTGAGGTCTCTTTCCCTTGGAGCAGCAATGTTCCCACTGGGCTGGTGATAATAAGGCCTTTGGAGAGATGACACTCTGTTTTTGGCCACTCTGATACCATAATAGTATTGCATAATGGTGAGTGTCCTGATTTACTTGGAAGGAGCAACCTGAACACCAAGAAAACACAACTTAAGTTAATTTTCAAAAGATCCTTATAAGGCTGTTTGTGAAACACTCCTCTCACATATAAACCTAGTCACGGTCTGATGCACGAAAGGGTCACTGTTTTGCCTTCTAAACTAGCAAATCAGCAATGAAACAAGTAGAGACGCTCTGAGTCTAACACGGTGTTTAGGACACTGATGTGTTCAGATTTCAGTATTCAGGACTGAATACTGACCCTATGTAATGGGTCCCCCCTTCTCTCTTTTTGTATCGTATGCAATTCTGAAGATGATTGGGTCATGAAAATAATTGGTGGCCATACGTCCAATGTATTAAAAATGTTTTGTGTTCCTTTCTAACTGGATTACACCTGGATTAAAAATATGTAGTTTCAAACATGAATGAACTTTTTGCTTTCGTAATTAAAAAAAAAAAAAAATGCAGTGTTTGGAGCACCTGGGTGGCTCGGTCAGTTAAGCATCTGACTTGATTTCGGCTCAGGTCATGATCTCAGAGTCGTGAAATCAAGCCCCACATCAGGGTCCACGCTCAGCACCAGTCTGCTTGAGATTCTGTCTCCCCCTCCCCCAACTCTCTAAACACATTAAATAAATAAATAAAAATTTTTCTAAAAGGCAGTGTGTTAAGACAAATTTTACCTCCCAGGAATTGAGAAAGCAAAGTGGGGTTAGGTGATACCACCACCAACCTGACCGGGACACCACCCTGGCAACCAGGCCCTCCCCTCGGGGTCATACTCACTTGGTCTGGGCCTGACACAGAGCATTAATGACCACGGACTTGCCCCCTCCGGTGGGCCCTACCACCATGGTCGTGTGGCGGGTTAACATGGTCTCGAACATCTGAACCACTTTATCCACCTGTGGGGCAACGATTGACAGCAGGAGTAAACACACCTTTTTTTTTTTAAACAGCTTTGTTGAGTTATAATCACATACCACACAATTCACCCATTTAAGTGTGCAGTTCCCTGGGTCTTACTATGTGCAGCATTACCACGTTCAATTTTAGGACACTTTCACCACCCCCAAAACTCTGCATTCATTCATCCCCTCTTCCCAGCCCCAGCCCCAGCCGCTGGCACCGCTCATCGGCTTTCTGTCTCCGTGGACCTGCCCACTGTCCGTACATAAAGGGAATGACATAAACGGAGTCACACGGTGTATGCAGGCCTTCGTGTCTGGCTACTCTCACTTCGCATGTTCTCACGGTTCACGCACGTTGCAGCATGGGTCAGGACTGACTTCTTGTTTGTGGCTGAGTACTAGTCCACTGTGTGGATAGATTGCATCGGGTTTATTCACCCATGGAGGAACACTTGCACTGTTTCTGTTTCTGGGCTCTTACGAATAATGGTGCTACGAACGTTTGTGTGAAAGTTCTTACATGGACCTCCGTTCTCATTTCCCCTGGGTAGGCACACAGAAGTGGGATTCCGGGGCATACGGTAGCTCTATGGCTAACATCTTGGGGCAACTGCTAGACTATTTCTCCATAGCTGCTACGCCATTTCACATTCCCTTCCTAAACAACCACATCCAAGAGAAAACGTCAGGGTCAGGAAGGGTGAAGAAAGCTCTGTCATCTGTGGCTGGTACCTGCTGCCGCAGCCCGCGGCCTCTGGGGAGCCTGACGCCCTGAGACAGCCTGACCAGAGGCGGCCACTCCGGTCCTGCAGCCTTAGGCATTTAGACCCTCAGCAGAACACTCTGGCGATAATTTATGGCTTCCCGACAACATATACAACCTTACAGACTTCAGACGATCAAAATCTTATTGGTAACATCTAATTTAATTTTTTTTGTAAGTGTGACTCTGGCAAAAAGAAAAAGTTTGGGGTGGAGAGAGAACATGAGATGGTGGGACCCCAAAACGAAATACTTACCACATTATACCAAAAACACCTGGAGGGGGCTATGCACATACCATGGAATAGGACTCGGCCTCAAAAAGGAAGGTGACTCTGACACCTGCCACACCATGGATGAACCATGAGAACACGCCGAGTGAAGGAGCCAGTCACAAAAGGACGAATTCCGCAAGATGCCACTTACATGAGCTCCCCTGAGGAGTCAGATTCATGGAGACAGAAAGGGCGGGTGCCAGGGACTGGGGAGGGGGAGTTGTTGGTTAATGGGGACAGAGTGTCAGTTTTGCAGGACGGAGATCCGGAGATCTGTTTCACAGCAATACGAATATACCTAACACTGATAAACTATGTGAAAAATGGATAAGATGGAAATTTTTCTTATGGGTACTTCACCACAATAAAAAAAAGAGAGAGAAAAATGCTTAAGATGGTAAATGTTAGGTGTGTTTTACCACATTTAATTCTTTTCAAATGGAAAGGACCCAGACGCCGCCTGTGGACTCATCTGCACACCATCTCACCTGGACAGGCAAGACAGTGTAACCGCTCTCCTCCAGCACCTGCTCCACAGCATCGTTAAAATCAGGGTAGCGGACGCGCGGGCAGTCTAGTCCAGGAAACAGGTCAGAAATCAAACCAAGGAAAAGAGGGACATCCTCAAATACGAACTTGGGCAGATTCATGTCTCGAAGGGCCCTCATCAGCACCACATCCTGGATGGAACGGAAGAGACGTCTTCAAAGATATTTCCGAAAGACCCAGGGACTAGTCTAGAAATCCACTTATGAAATGTAAAATGAAATTGTATATAAACTATAAGACCTACAGCACTGCAAGTGTAGTCGCTAGAGAAACATAGGAGCCTGCTGCCCACAGAACAGCAATGACTGATGTCTGCTTTAGAGGAAGTCCCATGCTTTTATTGCAAAGCAGAAAAAAATACCCCAAACTTATGCTCATGTCTTCCTGAGAACGGGGTTTGTCCCCACCCCTCCACCCCACCTTCCTGCAATTATGGATTATTACCACTGAAGCATCAGACACTTTGGTGCTGTGAAGACCTTCAACTTGGCCTATGATAATTAGTCAAATCAGAAAAAAAAAATAATAATAAATAATAAGAGACTCAAGGCCAGCAACCAAATGAGGTGACAGCGAAGACTAAAACTTTCCAGTGGGGACCATACTGTATGTAGCCCACCTTCTCACCCCAGTGTTTGTTCGGTGCAGGAGAACTGGAGGAAGCCCCGGAGGACAGCCGCGTGCACGGCCCCCTACCTCTCTAAGATCAGAAGAGCCTCTCTTCAGCTCTCCAGCCATTACCAACACGGACTTCAGGGCTCTCAGTCCAAAATCGTAGTGATGTTGCTTGGAGAGTTGCTCCCGGGCCAGCTTATAAAGGACGGTCATCTTTTTGGCCAGGGTCTTTTGTGATCAAAGACAATGAAAAGCAAAGAAAGAAAATGACCCGAAAGCAACAGGACATCATTCTACAAAGAAAATGGACATAAAGGTGTTCAGATGGAACATTGCCTCTAAGAGCAACACCTTAAGGTGGGGCCTTCATTTTCAACGATGACAAATTAGGCACTAATTTCAGAGAACGCAGGTCTTACCAAACTTTGAGGACCGTCTTTGAAAGTTGAGGAAGATCTTCACCAGCTTAAACAGAACCCGTCCAACTTTTTAAACCCTAGCGATCACACTCTGAAGATATGCTTCCTGTTTCTTTGGACCTGAACCTATTATTAAATCTCCTGGGGGCGCCTGGGTGTCTCAGTCGTTAAGCGTCTGCCTTCGGCTCAGGTCATGATCTCAGGGTCCTGGGATCGAGGCCCGCGTCGGGCTCCCTGCTCAGTAAGGAGTCTGCTTCTCCCTTTTCCCTCTGTCCCTCCCCTCAACTCATGCTCACGCATGCTCTCTCTCTAATAAATAAAATCTTTTTTATAAAAATAAAAAGCTTCTCCTGTAACTCATTTTTCAAGACGAGTCAGCCACTCATAGACTACCGAGGTAGCCACTGACGTAGACGACTACCTCAAGTATTCAAAGCCTGCTGCTCCCTAAGGAGGGCGCGGGGACTAAGAGCCAGAGATCCCAACACTCTTGTTCAAAATTCGGACAACATGCGAGCAGTAAGAGCCTTTTTTAAAAAAATTACACAAAAGAAACCTCACAACCCTTTGTGTTGAAAGTATTTGCTATTTTGCACATTTTCCAGAAGCTTCTGGGGAAATACAGGTGCATACTTTTTTTATACATATTTTAAAAGATGATAGGGCGCCTGGGTGGCTCAGTCGTTAAGCGTCTGCCTTCGATCCCAGGGTCCTGGGATCGAGCCCCACATCGGGCTCCCTGCCCAGCGGGAAGCCTGCTTCTCCCTCTTCCACTCCCCCTGCTTGTGTTCCTACTCTCACTGTCTCTCTCTGTCAAATAAATAAATAAAATCTTTAAAAAAAAAAAATAAAAGATGATGAAGGAGATTGTGTGCATGTGTGTTTGTGTGCGTGTGTTTTAAAGCCACATATTCTCACGGTATGAGGCTAAGTGAAAGAAGCCCATCAAAGAGGGTTACATACGTATGATTCCACGCAGAGAACATTCTCGAAGTGACCGATTGTCACGACAGAGAATGAAAGGTGGTTGCCAGGAGTCAGCGCTGGGCGGAGGGTGTGTTACCAGGGGATGACAGGAGGGACTTTCTTTGTGCTGATTGCCCAGTTCTGTATCGTGATTGTGGCGCTGGTTATGCCACACACACGACAAAATGTTCTAGAAGTCTACATACATACCACAGAGAGAGAGGGTGTAAAGCCTGATGGAATCCAGGTAGAGCTTGTACCTGAGCTAACAGCACGGTGCCCTCGTCTCTTTCCCAGTTTTGACAACCTGCCTTGCGGGGTATAAGATGTCATCGCTGAGGGAGGGGCGTGGGGAACTCTGCACCATTTTGGTCACTTCTTGTGAGTCAAATTATTCAAAAATAAGACTTACAATTTTAAAAAGAGACAGGAGGAGGAGAGAGACAAAGCAAAATAAATAAATAAAAATAAAAATAAACATAAAAATAAAAAATTAAGCCACACAGAATGCGGACTTCCCAAGTGCCCCGTCTGAGAGTGGAGCCAGGGTTCTGGGGTGGCTGGGCTGGGCGCTAGCAAGGCCTCACCCTCGCCCAGAGGAAGCCCTCCGAGAAGAGCATGATCTCGCAGATCTGCTGTAGGTCGGGCACGATCACCACCACGGGCCTGAAGAGGGCCTTCACCGACTCCGGCAGCTCCGTGCGGCCCGCGTAGCCTGGGTTCATGGTGATGAAGATGCCCATTCTCGAGTCCAGCGAGATCTCCTGCCCTTCAAACTGGGGATGATAGGAAACGAAGAGGGTTACAAGGCCAGCAGGCCCACCGCCGGGGACAGGGGGCTGGGAGAGCCGTGGGACCGTCTGTCTTCACGGCAATAAGGCAGAGGCCACCCTTTCACTCTCTTCCGTCTCCGGGCATTAAACCTAGAGTCCTCGTGCTCATGACCTGAGTGTTCTAGGCAGCAAGCCTTGACCTCCGCCCAACCCTGATCCGAATCCAGAGTCTGCACACTTGAGAAGTGGCCGAAGCTGGGAAGGAGTGCAGTCTGGGGATGCCCCAGATGCCCCTCTACTTTGAGTTTCTCTAGCCTCCAGTCCAGTTTCACCTGTTTCAACTTTTTTCTCTAAGATTTTACTATTTTATTTCTTTCACTGGTCCACCAGGTAGACAAAAGACAGAAAACCGTGTTTTTATGAAGCACAGATTGCCTCAGGAGCTGATGGAGCCCCGAGGAAGGAAGCCACTGTCTTGTCTCCCAAGCCCACGCTGAGCCCGCCCTCACCCACTCCCTGATATCCCTGTGGGGCCCAGACTGCCTTCTGGACAGACAGGCCTGCTCTTAAAAACACAGGTTCTGGGGGCGCCTGGGTGGCTCAGTCGGTTAAGCATCTGCCTTCGGCTCAGGTCATGATCCCAGGGTTCTGGGATCGAGCCCCACATTGGGCTCCTTGCTCAGCAGGGAGCCTGCTTCTCCCTCTGCCTGTGACTCCCTCTGCTTGTGCTCTCTCTCTGACAAATAAATAAATAAAACCTTTAAAAAAAAAAAAAAAAACAACCCACAGGTTCTAGAAACCTGAATGCACTTCAGGTTCAATTTCCCTCCCTCAGAAGCAGTAAGCTTGGACCCAAAATATTTCGGAAGAACCAATTAAAAGAAAATGCATCCAAAGCCTTTATGGGAATCCTGAAAATGTTTAACAGGATCGAGTTTACATAATCTCTTGACAGCCTCACTGAGGTCTGGGAGAAAAGCACGCGGGATGCCAGGGCCACAGAAGTACCCACAAGCGAATCCTCACCAGCCCAACCACATCTGTGCCCTGAACTTCTTGATGAGGCTCTGTAGGACCTTGGATGATATATAGGAGTTTTCGGGCACAAAGGAAGGAAGGACAATTCCAGGCAGACAGGAACACGTGTGGTGTGACAGAGCCTGGTGTGTCTGCAGGGCGAGCGGCATGCAGATTACAGAATGCTGGGAACACAGGGTCACAGGGGGGAACAGCGGAGCACATTAGGATCCCAGGGGGCCTGGTGCAGGGACTTGGCCCAGCCACTCTGGTCCCTTTGGTCAGAGAACCCACTTCTGGGCTAAATTATGTAATAAGATCATGTTTCTCCAAATTCTGATCCAGCCTCATCAGCTGTAACTTGATACAGACTTATCAACTCAGGTCTACAAATACATCCTTGGATGGGCAGAGATCAGTGGATGCTCAAAAATTTTTCAAATCTGCCTTTTCGTTTTGATAACAAACAACCTTAAAAATCCTCTAACTTGACGAGGTAGGAACGCAAAATTTTGTGTTTGTGTGATAATATCTATTGAAAGACATTTTGATTGGACCATTAATCTTGAAGGCTGCTTTTTCTCAAACTTGGGAAGTGACCAAGAATATATTTTTTCTTTAACAGGGGCTCTGTCCATCACTTACTTGAGAACACTGCCTTACCCATCGGTAGCTACTACTTCGACATCTGGAATTCGTTCGAAGTTCTAGAATATTGCAGTTCCTAATTCTCAAAGATGCTGATAATTTGGGGGAAACCCAACCATCTCAATTTGAAAGCAAAAGTCTGTCGAATCTTCATCTGATGTTTCTAAAGTCACGCGGCAAAGCTTCCACCCTGGAGAATGTGATCGGGTCAGGCTGCACACTCACGCTCACCTGGAACGTGGTTAGCTGATGGATCAGAGCATTTCGGATCGTCTGAATCTGAGAGGAGATGACTGACAGCACAGAGGCATCGATTCGATTGAACTCATCAAAGCAGCCCCAAGCCCCACACTGGGCGAGGCCAGAGAAAATCTTTCCCATGGCCTAGCATAAAAGAAAAAAAAAAAGCACAAGGGCAATTTTTATCTTTAAAATCTCACGCGATACATTTACAGATAGATTCCTTAAATTAAAACAGTGAACATCAGGTTGGTAGAGGCAGCGGGCCAACTACCCCACTAATGGATCTTTCTGGCAAGACTTCCAGGACCCTCCTGGGCCACCTGTCCTAGTCACAGGAGTTTACAGATTAAGGATTTTCATGGAAAACTCCAGAGCTCTGGCTTCTCTTGAAATATTCGAAAATCTAGTGGCTGGGGGTCCATTTTCCCTGAGTGGTAAGGATGGAACGGCAGCTAGAGAGTGGCGCCCCCTGGGGCCGCAGCAATGCCCTCCAGCCGGCCGCGGCCCCCCACCTGGCTCCTCACCTCCCTCCCTGTTTCCACGTGCTGCTGTCCTCATTTACATTACCTATGCGGCTCTGGCGGCATTTCAGTTTGCAACGTTTGCTCTGCGTGCTGCTAACAAGCAGACACGTATAAGCTCTGAGACTGAAGGTCAAAGATTTTTTTCTGCTCCATTCTTCCAGCTGTTGCCCCGTCTTTTCAGGGAGGAGCGTGGGGTGCAATGCCTTCCTCCCAAGTCCCGCGTTCAGCTCTCCACCGTACCTTGTAATCCATGCCTTCCCCACAGTTGGTCACGACACAGAGCAAGCCCAGGGCTTTGGCCAGATCCTTGGTGGTCTCGGTCTTGCCAGTGCCTGCTGGGCCAGCAGGGGCCCCTCCCAGATACATGGACAGGGCCTGTTGATGAGCCAAATGCAAAACCTATGTTGTCTGATTCACACAAGGAAACAGGTGCCATTTCCCGAAGCACTGTGACAATATATGTGCGGTATACACGTGGCAATGGACACGTTCACACTCACCTTTCCTGATAGTCACTACTTTTTACATTTCTTTTCTGTGTTTTTCCATTGACCTCTGCTGGCCGCCCCCACGCCATGATATAGGGACCAGTGACTAAGCGACATGCTGGAACGGGTGCCTCCTCCAAGGACGAGGCCCTAGCAGTTCCCAGAGTTGAGGCAAGGCTCGAGCACACAGGTACATCTGTGCCGTAAAGGATGAGCCCAAGGAAAGTTCTGGCCCTGTGTCTCCAAATTCTAGGAGTTGACCTCAGAGCCCATGGAATGCCCTGAGAACTGTGACTCTGGGCTGCATGGGATCAGCTTGACCTCTGGAGAAGCTGGAAACTCAAGTCAGCCATGCAAGCAATCGGCCATTCCTACACGACCAGTCCCCAGCTGAAAGCCTAGACACCACGTACGCCTGACGAGCTTCCCCGCGTGGCGACACGGAGCTGCTGTGAGAGCAAATGCTGTCTGCACGCCAACTCCGCCAGATGGAAGCGCAGCTCCCAGCCCCAGCTGTCTCCTGCTGGGGTTTGACCTGCATCCTCTGGCTCTACTAAACCACAACCAGGACTGCGATGGCTTTTCTGAGTTCTGTGAGCCCTTTCAGCAAATTATTAAACCTGAGGGTGGTTTTAGGGGCCGCCTGAACCAGCAACAGCCCAATCCCAAAAGGTGGCAAGTAGGTCCTGTTCCGAGTTCGAACTCGTTTACAGATTTTGAACAATGATGTCCCTTGCTACCAGCATTGGTTTCCTGGGGCTGCCCTAGCAAATTACCACCACGTCCGGGGAGGGGGGGGGGGGTGGCGGGGGGGGGGGGCGCTGAAAACAACAGAAATGTATTTGTTCACAGCACTGAGGGCCAGGAGTCTGAAATCGAGGTGTTGGCAGGGCCGCGCTCCCTCCAAAGCTTCTAGGGGGTTCTTTGCTCTGGTGGCTGCAAGCATTCCTTGGCTTGTGGCCACCTCACTCCAATCCCTGCCTCTGTCTTAACATCACCTTTCCTGTCTCTCTCTGTCCTCTCCTCTTTTCACAAGCGACACCAGTCATCGGATTTAGGGCCCTAATCCAGGACATTCCCAATCCTTCCCTAATTAAACAGACAAAGACCCTATTTCCAAAGAAGGTCACATCGTGAGGTTCCGAGTGGACATGCATTGGGAGGGAGGGACACTGGTCAACCCAGTACGGTATCTGCAGTCGCCCTAATCACACTTCGAGAACAACCCATAACCACAGGCAGCCGGTAACCTCGTAGTCTGGGCAGCCGATCACCTGAGTGAGAGTCAGGTAAATCCGGTCGGTGAGCGGCGTGATGACCAACCTCCCGTTCAGACCCATGTACTCATAGCCATAGCTGAAGGTGCCCGTGCACTGACGGATGTTCAGCTCGTCGGGTTCCCGGTCCCAGTAGAACCGCAGCTGACTCTCCCATTCAAACTCCCGGGCCTCGAGAATGCTGCAAGGGGAGAGGAGGGGGAGGGGGTCGGAGAAACGGCGAGGCCAAGCCGGGTGAAGGACACACTGTGACACGCCGGGGCCCCCAGAGGTCCCTACCTGCCTCTTATGAAAGAATCGACTATATCTCTGGCATGCACGTCGATGATGAGGACCGTGTTCAATTTCTTTCTGTCGTTTTTGCTCAAGGGCATGGTGATCCGAGTGACCAACTCATCAATCTGCTGGTGCATTTTCTTGCCATAGTCCTTCATGGCCTGCTTCTCCCCTTCCTGTACTCTGTGGAAGACATCCTCCACCTCCCAGGTCCACCACACCTGGCAGGCGGCCAGCACCACCATCCCTTGGTACAGGAGCATCCAGTCGACCCTAAAGGAAAATGCACACCTGTTCGAGATCTTTTTCCAGGGACTGGCACCAGATAACAGTCCCCGTAAGAATGTAATTTCTTTGATCTGGAACTGGGGAGGCAAAGTGATGGCTCCAGGTAAGCAAATGACCGTAAGTCTTCTAGCTGGATAAGAAAACACCAGACCAAGGACACCCGCACACAAGAAAGTTAGAGGCGATGATGTAGAAAGACGCTAGATCCCTCTTAAAATATGCCTGGACAGGTTTGCAGAGTGACTTAATATTACGGGCATATGATAAGAATTTCTACATTTTTAAATTCCAACAAAGAATTTAATCATCTCTGACCACCCCGCCCATTCGCCTAGTTACAGCTTCCTGGGTGTTACTCACTACTCTTTTCTCTCCCTTGCACACCTGACCAAAGTTATACACACGTACGGGAAGATGGGGCTGTGGTGGTTGTTCCTCCAAAAATGGCACCAGACGATACAGGGTACTCTGCACCTTGCTTGTCCCATTTAAGAATTCTAAGAGGTAAGCCTCTAGGTCAATGGATGCAGTCTAACCCAATCTTTATAAAAGCCGCATGATATTCCAGAGCTTGAGAGCGCTGCAGTGTACTCAAACATTACCTTACCGGTGTCTGGTTAAGCTGCTTCTAGTTCCTTCACCAACACAAATAATACTGCAATAAACATCCCTCTACACCATTTGGCGATGTCTGGAGACATTTTCAGTTGTCACAACTGGGGCTAGGGGTGTTACTGGCATCTGAAGGGTGGCAGGGGCTGAGGATGGCGCTAAGCATCCTACGAGGCACCGGAGTCCCCCACAGCAAAGCATTCTCCAGCCTCAGACATCAGTAGTGTCGAGGTGAACAAACACTGCTCTGCATCTAACCTGGTGAGTCAGAGCTGCTTCTAGACTTACAGAACAGAACCCCAAAAGCAAAACAACCAGGCCAAAGTAGAGTGCATCCTTTGGGTAGTTTATTTTAATAGAAATGGTCAAATTACTTTTAAGGGTTGTAGCAATCCTTACCCCACCAACAAAGCATAGCACTACCCTTCTCACCACATGCTCTCCAGCACTAGGTATTATCACTCTTTTGATTTTTTTTTTTTTTTTTTGCCAATATAAAAGGCGGGGGAAAACAGTATCTCGTTCTAAGCTAATTTGCAGATCCCCAGTGACTGACAACAGCTCTCCTCTTTCCATATGTTTATTGGCTGCTTGGATTTCCTCTACAGAGATACGAATTTCCAAAGTTGGTAAGTGCCTTGAAATACATTTAGGGCAATTTTTTTTTCCAAATTATACTTTAAAAATAATGGACCCAGAGCCGAAAGTTCCAATCCAGGAAAAGTGACTGTAAATTACTAGTCTTTACCTTGATGACACACATGAATGGCAAAATAAATCAAGAATATTTAAAACAATGAAAAGATTAGGCTTTGCCATCTTGTTTTAAAGTTGTCTGGTGCCTCTAAAAACCTAAATAGTATTTATAGTTATGATCCCTACACACTAGAGAGATCTAATGAAGGTGATGAGGGGCCTGGGAAGTTACAAATCAGGAGGGGCAGAAGCAAACTTGACCAGAGAAAATAAAGTGACTCAGGGCAGAGCTAAGAGGAACATGATGGTGTTTGGCAAATCCCAGGATACCGGGCGCTTTCTGGGACTGCATACCCCTGGGCCCGTCTTCTCAGTGATGCCAAAACATGTCTGTTCAAACAAACCAATACATTCATTTCAACTACACACCCTTTCGTTAGAAACAACAGCTCCCACGTGAGGCGGAGGGGCATTTGGGGAGGAGGGGGGTGGTGCAGAGACTTCGGGGTGCCTTCCCTTATCCCGTCTCCCACCGACCACACCCCGTGACACACAAGAGTACCCTGGCAAAGTGGTAGTTATAATGTAGCTAAAACTAATGTCGGTGTAAAATTCATCTGATCTGGGAGCATTAAGGAGACTTCAGAATACCCAGTGATCACTTTCTGGAGGCTGGCGATTTCTGTCTAGTTCAGCTTTGTATGAGCATCTAGCACAGTGATTAGCTTGGAGCAGGAGCCCGATAAATATTAGCTCAATCAATGAATATAACTGATAATATGCTAGAGCCACCTCCTACCAGTTCATGAGAGTTCATTGTCAAATACTCAAGAACTTTATAGGCTGATGTTCAAACCACTTACCATTACACCACTTAGCTTTGAAATCAGCTGTGGTGGGAGTATTGACACCATGAACACTGATGAACTCTCTAAATCAAAGCGGTTTTTTTCCCCTTTTTCAGAAAGCCAGTATACCAGCACACTACTGAACAGATCTATATATACCTGATTACCTAAGGATATAAGCCAATTCTTACAGTACCTAAAAAAATAAAGGATCATAATCATACAAATAAAATGCTATTCTCTAATAAAGGTACTTAAGTAGATGTTTTCAGTGCATAAATCAAAAAGGCAGTGTATAAAATCAAAAGGATAACATTCTTAAAATAATAATGCAGGTTTTATGTGTGCATAAAGGCCCTGCCGAATATATTCCTGGGAATCCCGCTTGAATCTAATAGAACTCGTTAACCAAAGATGCTTTATGTACTTTGTGTTCAAGTGCATATTAAAGCCAGCTCTCCTCTCAGCAAGAAGCAGGCTCAGCTCAGTGCCTAGATGCTTCTCGGGCCACAAAATTCAAGGCATGATTGAAATCATTAAATATTTTAGAAACGACTCTACTCCTTAACCCATATGCAGATTGACCCTCCCAAACACCTGGTTTCTGTTGGGTCACCAGGTCAGTGGTTGGCTCAGAATCCCTGGGGAGGGGCTTATAAAATACACAGATGGCCCACCCCCAGAGTTTCTGATGGGGCAGATTTGGGGGAGGGCCCTGGCATTTGCATTCCTAACCAGCTCCCCAGGGGCCCTAATGCTGTTGGTCCAGATGCCACCACCCTTTGAGAAGTCCTGAACTAGGTGGGCCTTTAAAGACAGACAATGCACGGGCCAACTTAACTATCGCAAGAAAAGAAAACTTCATTCGGGATGTCGCTTGATCTACTCCAAACCCTCAGTGTTAATTCATCCATTAGCACGATTCATACGAGAAAATGACACCCATTCCCAGTCGCGACCCTACCTGCTTCTGTCTTCACAGTATCTAAAGATAGCCTCTTTGGTGATCAGCCGGTTGGTCCTCCGCATTTCGTTCAACACAGCGGTCATCCAGTCCTCCACGCGCCCCTCCGCCCGGATGATCTTGCGGAACTCCATGACCTCTCCTTCTGCTGAGATCATGGCGGACACCAGCTTCTCTCCATTCTCCCCATCGTGGAACCTCAGCAGAGCGATGTTGTCGAACATCTGCAATACAGCAGGACATCCGCCCTGTGACACGGACGCTGGGTGGCAGCGCCAGGTTCTAGAGAGTATATGCGGGGAGGGAGAGGTGTCTGGACAGAGGAGACGCAGAACAGCCTGGTGATTCAACACCATGGGGCGGACAAGTGAGACGTGTGCTTGGATCCCCCACGGCCCAAATGGGTGACCTGGGGCAATCTGCTGCTCCTCTCTGGCCCTGGAACGAACGTAATTACGACACGTCCAAGATGAGGTTGGAAGGTCAAATCAAACAACACGCAAGAAAGGCTGCCAGCACATAAAACACTTGCCTTCCATTGCCCATCATCAGCGATATTGATCAGAATGCTATTCAGAAAAATGAGTCTTTTAGGACTCAGGATATAAGACAAGGCACTCTGCCAGTCAGAGAGGAGAAGGGAAAGGCAATAGGCTTTAAAGGATAAAACCAGAGGTTTGCAAAAGGGGCTACCAGTAAATGATGTACTTCTAAAATACATTTTTCTAAAACAGTCAAATATTTGTTTATGAAAGCAGAAACAAAATATAAAACTCCCCTTTGAGAAAGGAACACACACAACCCAAGACATGAATTCTAGTGTAAGAAGGAAATCAGCATTCGCTAAAGGGAAACTATGGAGTTCTGTACTTGATCCCACATGCTTTATTTGGAATAAAGGAATTATTCTACAACATTGATTCAAAACTACAAATGATCCTGCCCCCAGGAGGGACACTAGGCAATGTCAGGAGACATTTTTGGTTGTCTTAACTGGAGCGCGATGCTCCTGGCTTCGAGTGGGTAGAGGCCAGGGATGCTGCTGAGTGTCCCACAGCACACGGGACGGCCCCAGGCTCCTGACACACACATGTCCACGCACAGAGCAAAGCGTTATCTGGCCCAACTACCGACAGTGCCAAGCCTGGGAACCCCTGTCCTAGGCTGTTACTAAACATAGAGCTGTGACCCGGTGATCGAAGATTCATTCTGGCCGTGCTCTGGCTGTCTATCACCAGAGACGGTATTGTCGGTTGTTTCTTGCTGGTCAGTATTGCTCATGGATACACATATGTCCGGGTATGTAAAGCTGGAAGGAATCACAACCAACTCGTGACTGTGGCTGCCCCCCGAAAAGGGAGGGAGAGCTGTGATAGGGAGAGGGCGCAAAGAGTGGGGCAAATTTGTTTCTACAGCTTTGTTTCACACAGAGAGAGGGAGAGAGAAGGGAAGGGGGAGAGAGGGAGGGAGAAGGGAAGCGGGGAGAGGGAGGGAGAGAGAAGGGAAGGGGGGAGAGGGAGGGAGAGAGAAGGGAAGCGGGGAGAGGGAGGGAGAGAGAAGGGAAGGGGGGGAGAGGGAGGGAGAGAGAAGGGAAGGGGGGAGAGGGAGGGAGAGAGAAGGGAAGGGGGAGAGGGAGGGAGAGAGAAGGGAAGGGGGGAGAGGGAGGGAGAGAGAAGGGAAGGGGGGAGAGGGAGGGAGAGAGAAGGGAAGGGGGGAGAGGGAGGGAGAGAGAAGGGAAGGGGGGAGAGGGAGGGAGAGAGAAGGGAAGGGGGGAGAGGGAGGGAGAGAGAAGGGAAGGGGGGAGAGAGAGGGAGAGAGAAGGGAAGCGGGGAGAGGGAGGGAGAGAGAAGGGAAGGGGGGAGAGGGAGGGAGAGAGAAGGGAAGGGGGAGAGGGAGGGAGAGAGAAGGGAAGGGGGAGAGGGAGGGAGAGAGAAGGGAAGGGGGGAGAGGGAGAGAGAGAGGAGGGAAGGGGGGAGACGGAGGGAGAGAGGAGGGAAGGGGGGAGAGGGAGGGAGAGAGGAGGGAAGGGGGGAGAGGGAGGGAGAGAGAAGGGAAGGGGGAGAGGGAGGGAGAGAGAAGGGAAGGGGGGAGAGGGAGGGAGAGAGAAGGGAAGGGGGGAGAGGGAGGGAGAGAGGAAGCAAATGGGATAAATTGGTAACAAGTCGGTTACCAGTCAATTCCGGGTGATGGATGAGGCTATTCAGCCAACACCGTAAGGCAGGCACTAAGCATTTTACAAAGACAAGCTCATTGACTCTTAGTGACAGCTCCACTGAAGCACGTAACTCTCAGGGTTATCCCTATTTACAGATAAGAAACCGATGCCCAGGGGCACGTGGGTGGCTCAGTCAATTAAGCAGCTGCCTTCGGCTCAGGTCACGATCTCAGGGTCCTGGGATGGAGCCCCGTGCCAGGCTCTCTGCTCAGCGGGGAGTCTGCTTCTCCCTCTCTGTGCTGGCTCTCTCAAATAAATACAATCGGGAAGGGAAGGGGAGGGGAGGGGAAACCGATGCCCAGAGAGGTTAAGTAGCTTGCCAGAAGTCACACAGCAAATTTGTGTGGAGTCAGGATTTGAACAAGGCAATCAGTCCACATGCTGAAGCCCCATCCTGCCTCACCCTCTGCTTATTATGTTAGTCTTTTTGTATTACTGGATTCCCTTTAGTTTCTCCAAAAAATAATGTTTTTGGACTTTACAAAAAGAGCAACAAATAACAATGGAATCTTTGTACAGTTTCAGACTAAGTGGATTTCATCAGATTTATGTTTCCGATAAAAGCCCGGCAGCATTTCCTAGCCTCGGGGCTGAGCCAACCGCACAGAGACTTCGGATGGAACAAGCCCCGGGACGGAGCGTGGGCAGCCGCTCCCAGGTTGGGGGGGTGCGGGGCCGCAGGAGCCCACCTTGATCATGTGCTCCTGGACGCAGAGCGGGTTGCTGTTCCCCAGGATGCTGAGCAGCTCGTCATCAGAAATGAAGAAGAACCTCGGGAAAGCGTTTCTCTTGGAGTCTAAGTAGTCGTTTAAGCTCTTCTGGCATTTCTCAAGGCCCTCACTGATGTGCTGCAAGTCGGCCAGGCGGTTCGGGGCCTCGCAGCATCTCTTGATCACGGGGTCCTTTAAGGTCTCACCCATGATCTGGACGAGGGCGAGAGGAGAGCCGTCAGGCCAGGGAAGCACAAAACCAACACGCACCCCAACCACAGCCTTTTGGGGGCTGCAGCGGATGTCCCTAGCACCTCCTAGCGTACTACAGACAATTTACGTATTTCTGATGTTAATGTTTTCCAGCCTCCCACTAGAAGGTCAGCTGTTGGGGTAAGCGATTTTTAATCTCTCTGGCTCACTGATGTGCCCCATGGGTCGACAACAGTGTCTGTACATGGAAGGCCCCCAGTCACCCTTCGTGGGACGAATGAACCCAGAAGCTCCACTCTGGGCCACGTGCATGTCCCAGGACGGTCCCTCCAGCACCCTTCATGGTGGCACATGGAGGGGGCAGTTAGGGAAATATCCCCAACATCCAACAGGAAACTGGGTCAATCGTTGGCTGAAAGTGATCGTTTCCATGTTTATTTATTGAAATACATGCCGAAGACATTAAATTTTTTTAAATGATCCCATTGGTAAGAATGATCTTATTTTGTGGAGTATTTACTTATAATACCTATTTATATGTTTATACAGGAATAAACAAATTCTGGAAAGATAGATATTGACCTGTCAAAATGGTTATCTGGGGTGTGGGATTATAGGTATTTTTTTCCTTTCTTTGCTTTTTTTTTTATAGTTTCTCAATTCTTCTATAATATCCATTGTGTGATTTTTTTTAAGTTTAAAAAAATAGGTTATGCAAATGAACAAGGAAATATTATCAACTCTAACGGATAAAAGAGACCCAAATGTGAACGGGCCCCTCCTAACTAGAGAGTGTGTAGCACCACTGAGCAACAAGGCACCCCGGCTTCAAGGGCAGGTGGCTCTGGGTGAAGACCCTCAGCCCACTAATGGCTAGGGGCAGCAAAGACAGGCACAATCCTTTCCGGGAAAGACTTTAAAATGGGTGATACTCCTTCACAGGCAATTTATTTTCCACCAGTCTCTCATAAGATATTCATCCTAAATGTGGAAAAGGCAGAAGGCACAGGCCTGCAAATTATTGACAAAAGCAAAGAATTCGTCTTGGAACAAGATGTCTCGTTTCAACAATCAACTAAAGTAATGTCAAGCCACTCACTGGAACATTTTATAAAGCTATCAGAATCTTCTCTCGAGTGTCAAAATACGAAATACCTTTCCCATAATATTAAAAGAAAATTAGGAGAGAGTTATACAGAATATCATTATCGTTGTGTTTTTAAACCCATGTGCACAGACAAAAGAAATATACAGCATACTAAAGTGGTCACATCAAGGTGACAGAACTCTGGAAGATACATTTTTTTTCTACCTTTCTACATTTTCCAAGCTTCTTAAGCAAGTATTACTTTTATAATAAAAAATCAATATAAAAAAGTTTCAGTGCCATGTGCCAGTGGCTTGAAAACAAACAGAAATTTTTACTGAACAGATGAAGGTCATATGTAATGATTTAAAAAATTCAGAATTAGGGGCGCCTGGCTGGCTCAGTTGGAAGAGCATGTGACTCTCGATCTCAGGGTCGTGAGTTTGAGCCCCATGTTGGGCATAAAGATTACTTAAAAAGAAATAAACTTAAAAAAAAAAATCAGAAGGTACTTAACAGACAAAATACTACCTCCAGAAACATAAGTAAACGTAAAAGAAGATTAAAAAAAAAAAAAGAAACATAAGTAAACGTATCTCAAATCACTGTCCTTTCATGACTAAAACAGAAGCCGGTCACTTGCCCTTTTAAATACTCTGTCGATGTTGTCAAACTTCTTCGCCTCGTCAGGAAGTTGTGACCTGATATCGCCACCGATAAAAATGCTTTCAAGATACATCCATTTTCTCTGAACCAACATCCAAATCTGGAAATGAAGAAAGCATAGCTAAATATTTTAAATATTTTAAGATACCAAGCCCCACACAGAAGCAAAAGAAAACTCTCCACACCAGTCCAGGGCAAGGAAGAAGCTTCTAGTTGTAAGCAGGGGTGGGAGCCCTGTTACCCAGAGGAACAAAGGACAGATCATGTAAAAACAAAACAAAACAAAACAAAAAACCCAAACAGGGGCACCTGGGTGGCTTGGTCAGTTTAGCATCCAGCTCTTGGTTTCAGCTCAGGTCGTAATCTCAGGGTCGTGAGCTCGAGCCCCGTGTCAGGCTCTGTGCTCAGCGGGGAGTCTGCTTGAGATTCTCTCTCTCCCAATCTCCCTCTGCCCCTCCCCTCATCTCTAAAATAAATAAATCTTCTTAAAAATAAAATGATTAATGTTATGTAAATTTCACATCCATTTAAAAAAATTTTTAAATAATGAAGAAAAATAAAACAGTGCTATATCCTACCTAACAAAAAGTAATGGACCAAAACAAGCAAGCGAAGGAAGCCCATGTTTGGGAGGGGTGAGGGCCTGGACCACCTCCCCAGCCAGTGAACCAGGGCCGGCGTCATCCCCGCCAAAACTCAAGCTTGTGCCTGGAACAAGGCACTTGCCTGTGGCCTGGGGAGAGAAAAGAGGCAGCACACAAAAATGGTAAGATGAGCCTGGGTCGCTCAGAGAGGTCTGGACTAGCACTTCCCACAACAAGAAGAAAGCCCCAAGCCCCAGTATAAAACCCTGTTCAGTGCTGTCCACTATGACAGGCCAACTTGGAGAAACTGCAGAAACACATGACAAAGTGAAGGAAGCACAGGCAAAAACATTTTATGTAAGATCAACTTTAAAAATAAATAGATCCCACCGAGAAAAACCCACTACCAGGAAAGACAGTCCCGGTACACACGTAGGTACGTACGTACACACACACACACACACACACACACACACACACACACACACGTACACACACGTGCACACACGTACACACACGTACACACGTGTACACACACGCACACACACACACACACACACAAAGAGGAAAACTCGGACCTGAGAAAAGAATAAATATGGAGAAATCTGAAAAGGGCTTTAAATGTGTTTAAATTCTTCCATGTGCTGGAGGAGCTGAACATACCCCGACAAGAACAGGACAGTATATAACAAGAATAGGGACGTATAAGAGAGACCCAATTAAGAATCATGGAAGTTAAAAATGCATTCATTGAAATAAAAACTCAGACTGACTCTCCTAATCATGCACACACTTACCCTATAATTAATCAAGCCAGAAAAGCATCAGGGTCTGAGCACAAAATATTCTCATATAAAACTTCTCTCCGGCTTTTCTCTCACCTCAATGACTTCCCCTATCAGAGAAAGTGTTTTCTCCCATTTGTGAACAGTCTGCAGAAAAGGCCCCACAAATCTGCTTCCTGAGATGCTTTGCAGGCTGACGGTGTTGTCATCCAGGCACTGGATGATTTCGTCAACAGACCCCAAGATGTAGCCTCGCTCCTGTGTGCCTTTGAAATATCTGACCACAGTAAACTTCATACTTTCCCACGTATCCAGGATTTCCTTCACCGCCTGCTCAGGAAGATAAAAAAGAGCGGTTTGGGCACAGACATTGAAAAAAACAGAACTCCAACCCAATAGCAACTTCCTGAACTTGCCCTCAGTCAGCTGCTCAGCCCAGAGCCTCGGTCAGTTTTCCAAGTAAGCAGAGATTCCATCACGGCGACCCCAACATCCCTGACCAAGCACTGGCTATG
This sequence comes from Zalophus californianus, assembly GCF_009762305.2. NCBI lineage: Eukaryota > Metazoa > Chordata > Mammalia > Carnivora > Otariidae > Zalophus > Zalophus californianus. Next base: position 6,149,925 of record NC_045608.1, read on the forward strand.
TGCCCGGTAAGCACGGTCCACACAGGACCGCCTTCCGTCCTCAAAGCGTCCGACGGAAGTAAGGATTGCCACCCACATTTTATAGCGATGCCAGCTGGGTGCTCAGAGAAGTGAAGCAGCTTGGCCAGGTCACTCAGCACCAGAACCAGGGTCTAAATTTCCTGGTCTGCCTCCCTGCTCACCTACACGATCCTGCCCCTGGGTTTGCCATTAAGCAAGAAAATCAGATTACAAATTAATATGCCTATTAATGATTGCATTTTCAAAAACCAGTTGTATCAATATTTATGTGTGTGTATTATGTGTATGCGATGCATATATGCGTATGGGTATATACCTGGATGTGCCTTTATGCCTGTTTGTGTGTGACTATGCGTATAGTATGTGTATGTGTGTATACATATGTGCAGGCACATGTCTACACACTTTTAAGTATTAAAGGACATACACTGAAATGTTACTAATTATCTTCAGGTGGTAGAGTTATAAGTGATTTATTTTCTCAGTTTTCTACCATAAACATCCATTAATACATTTAATAAATACACTTAATAAATGCACTGGAAGTGAAACTATAACCTAGAACAATAAAAAATTTAACCAAGGCAGAAATCCTAGAATTTCTAGAGCAAATAATTCTTTATTACTCAAATACAACAAGTACTGTAACAAAAGTTTTCGGTTAAGCAACTGCCTTTGGCTCAGGTCATGATCCCAGGGTCCTGGGATGGAGCCCCAAGTCCAGCTCCCTGCTCAGTGGGGGATCTGCTTCTCCCTCTCCCTTTGCCCCTCCCCCACAACTTGTACTCGAGCATGCGCACTAATAAATAAAATCTTTTGAAATAATCATAATTCTCTGAAACTAATATAACACTGCATGCTAACTACACTGAAATTAAAGTAAAAATAATTTTCTTTTCTCAACTGTTTTGTAACTAAAAGCAGTCTTACTTTCTCTATGGCTATCTCCTTGACAGCAGCCATTACGATCTCATTGAGAACATCCGTGTGTTTGTGAAGTTCCATAGCAAACATGTTTTCCAAGGTGAACGTCTCTGTCATTTCAAAAAATACGCCTGTTTTTTCCATGAGCTCTTTCCAATGCCTGAAAGTGCATCCACATTAAAACATTTATGCTTCCTGGATTTAGTGATGAATTTAATTCTTCCCGCTTACATCACAGGATAAATCCCATTATAAATGAGGATATCATTGGAATCACGTTTCCAAAGTTTTCCAAAAATCCCGCTGGCTTCCAGAATCAAACCCAGGAAACCACTTCTAGCAAGATACACTCTTAGATGGCTAGTCTTCACAGCCATCTAAGAAAATATACGGCTTTGAACTTTCTGGAACCTACTTCTGTCATGTAGTCTGTGGACCAGGGACCTCGACCTCTATCGGCTCACTCAGCCTGGTTGAGACCCTGGTGTAAGTTGTGAGCTGCCGTGTATTTGGTAAACACTTATCATGCTTTTTTCTCTGCTCCAGGCAGTAGGCTAGGTGCGGCAGGTGCAAGTGACCAAAGGCCAGGCTCCTGCCCGTGGGGACTCCACCACCTACATGGGGGTACGGCCAGGACACAATATAACAGATCTATACATGAAATAATCACAAACTGCTTTGAGTGCCACAAGAAAACCACAGAGTACAGAGATAGTAATAAGGGGTCTGCTGTAGGGGCGCCGGGGGTGGGGGGCCTCAGTCAGTGAAGCGTCTGCCTTCGGCTCAGGTCATGATCCCAGGGTCCTGGGATCAAGCCCCGCATCAGGCTCCCTGCTCCGCGGGAAGCCTGCTTCTCCCTCTCCCCCTCCCCCTGCTTGTGTTCCCTCTCTCGCTGTGTCTCTCTCTGTCAAATAAATAAATAAAATCTTTTTTTTTTCAAATGAGAGGGATGGACCTCTGCATATACATGTACATATGTAAGTAGGTGAACAGGCTTGAACTGGCACAGACTGTCTGGACAGGTGGAGGGAAAATTGATAAAGTGATTGACTCTGGGATTCTCCCAAGACTTGTAGTCAAGGATAAGAGGGAGGATGACCTTCCACTATCATGTGGTGGTGCTTAACTTTTATGCCGTTTGTGCACAGATAGCTTTTTCAAAAATGAGAAAGACAGCTGGTAAATACTTAAGTGGCGTCATCTCTATTCCCATCAACATTTATAATGCCCCTGAAGCCAAACACCTTGAAAAGAAAGTATTTTTAAAATTAGTTTGCTTCAGGGGCGCCTGGGTGGCTCAGTCGTTAAGCATCTTGCCTTCGGCTCAGGTCATGGTCCCAGGGTCCTGGGATCGAGCCCCGCATCGGGCTCCCTGCTCCGCGGGAAGCCTGCTTCTCCCTCTCCCGCTCCCCCTGCTTGTGTTCCCTCTCTCGCTGTGTCTCTGTCAAATAAATAAATAAAATCTTAAAAAAAAAAAAATTCCACAAAAAAAAAAAAAAAAAACCAATCCCACACAAACCAGAAATGATCAGAAAGGAGAATCTACTATTCATCCTCCTCTGTTCCCAGGCCTTGGCCAGGAGCTGATATGAAGTAAGGGTATCACAGCCCCGGTGGGGGGGGGTGAGGGGGGAAACAGGTGTCACAGCATGAATAACACCAGGTCACCAGAGAGAAAAGGATTTCCTTTTCAGTTTCCCTCTACTCCTCTGATCACATCAAGGAGAGAAAGTCTCAGCTAGGTGCTACTGGGCCTTTAACACCTCCTCACAGTTATTCACCCTTCGTCCAGGGTAGGCCTCCCACTAAGCGACAGGCAACAGTTTTGAGCTAAGCTTTTTGAAATGTTTTTATTTTTATAATTTTTCAATAAAAATTTATATAAAAAATTTTTATAATATTTCTATTTATGGCAAAAGCTTTTGGTTTCCCATTTACAGCGGTGGTGTGGGTTTCTTCTTAGAACACGTTCAAGTAAAGAAAATATAAGCTGATAGGAAAAAAATCAAGTAATGATAGTATAAATGATTTTGGCTGGGATATGACAAAAATGGTGAGAAGTGACCTAAGCTTGGGAAGCACTGGGTTATGGTATCAAAAAACAGGGAACTTCAGCTAGAAAATGCTTTCTTGCTGAGCAGAATGACTTCGTCCTCTGATGGCATTCCATGACTCTCTGCCCACCCGCTGGGAGATACATGGAGGGAGAGAGGAGCGTGGCAGGGAGAGCGTGACTCCCCAAAGCTCCTACTATCTCCTGTTCCTGTGTGGACACACCCTGCTGATCCCAGGCGAATGAGGAGTGAATCTCCTCCATCCCACCCCCAGGACTGCTGTTCCACTGAAAAACTAGGGACACCTGCTCCGTCCAGTATGGTCGCCACAAGTCACCTGTCGCTGCGTAGTGAGTCCAAATTAAAGATGCCGTACTCATAAACTACAGGCCAACTTAGTTGAGCATAGTTGAGGCCAACTTAAGAAGAGCATAAAATATCTTGTGAGAAATGTTTTATAGTTATTGCATGTTGAAACGATAATGTTTCGTGTAGACTGGGTTAGTTAAAATATATTACTAAAATTATTTTTACCTGTTTTCTTTTTCAAAGCAGCTAATGGAAACACTTTAAATACCGTATTTCTGCTGGATGGCGCTGATCTAGATCCCCTAATGTTTTTTTTTAACCGTTCGAGTGAAGCAACCACAAACGCCCATTTACATCTGGCAAGGTTTAAAAAAAAAAAATAGAATCCTTGTGGTTGGTAATTGTCTAGAAAATTCACAAGGAAACAATTTCATAGAAATATGACCTGCATTTTTCAAGTTCTGCAGAGCTATTGCAACCTTGGGCTTTGTCATCAGATCTAAGCAAGGACGCATTTTAGACTAAAACTCCTCCCCCTTTCACAACAGCTAACAGGACAAAACCAACCTGTCTCTCAGTGCTTCATGCTTCAAGTCAAGAAGTAAAGGAATCGAGTCTTTGAATGCCTTCATTTTTGCTTCTAAATGGAAGGCCACTGATAAGTTTCGGACCTGCCGGGGTAGCTTTCTGAGGGACTTGAGAAAACCTTCGATTCCTTCCTGGAGGAACTGAACATTCAGGTTGATCCAGAGGGTCTGAGACCATTCTTCTTTTGCAACCTGGAAATGGGTGAGAAACAGTGCCGTCAACAAGGCCCCTTTGACTGGCGGGAGCCAGTACTCAACCCTTGGTCACGCTCACTTCTTGGCCAGCAGGATCGCCCATCTATCCACAAAAACCTCAGATTCACAAAAGGAAGTATTGATTACCGGCTCCAAAATACGAACAAAGGAATTCCAACGTTTTCAAGGCCAGGCCAAAATAATGCTGCTAAGATTACAAAATACTTACAATTTGGATAATCCTGCCCAATTATTATAGATAATCAGCATTTTGTGCTGAATTTCCTGAGACTTAACATAAAAAGTACTATCTTGCATAAAATTTACCCTCTTGGATAGTCTGCATTTGCCACCTGTAACATCGAGGTTTCAATGGGGTTGCTTCGAGTCATGAAACGTATTTAACAGAAAATTGTGTTAATTGATGAAATATACATATGGTAATTTTTTTGACTTAGATGTAAATGACATTAAGACATATTTACAATTTTTCGGTTTTTTTCTTCGTTTTCTAAAAAGATATTAAAAGCTCAGACACCTTTTTGGATTATTTTGAGATGACATTCACGAGCCATGAACTTTTCTTTGCAAAAATTTAATGAGAGATGAATCAGAAAGAAACTAAAAGTACCTCTTAGGAGTTCCTACACCTAAACATACAGCCTGTCCATCATTAAGGGGCCTTTCTTCCCTCCACCCTCTGTTCGCCCCCCACCCGACACGTTTGAAAAACCTCAACTGTGGTTAAATCCACCCCTTGACATTTGTTCAGGTGTCAACACCTACACAGCACATATGCTCTGCCTTCCCCACATGACCTACTGCCTCCTGCCTGAAGCCACGTGCCCACCCCACCCTTTCCCTCCGACTCAAGGACACCAGACCCCACTCAAGGAAGTCTCCCCGGTCTCTTATCACCACGTTCCTCCTTTACTGAATCACCCCCATCACTATACAGTTCCCATTGTTATCTCTCCCATCTTAAAAAAAATTATCCTGACCCCACACCCTCTCCACCCAACCTCTCCTCATTTCTCTGCTTCCCTTTGCAGCCAAACATATTGGGAAAGCTGTCTGGATTTGGCGTTTCTGATTCCTCTCTTCCCATGCTCTCTCTTTTTTCATCTTTATTGGGGATTAACTGGCGTACACAACTGGACATATTTAGACGCGCAATTTGCTAAGTTCGGGCACGTGTGCGCACCCATGAGACCATCACCACAGTCGAGATGGTGAACTCATTCACAGCTCTCAGAAGTCTCCTCCTGCCTCTCTGTAACCCCCCCTCCCGCCCCCAGACACACGGCCATGTTTTCTGCCATGATAAATTCATTGGCATGTTCTAGAATTTTATGCAGATGGAATCATACAGGATGTACTCTTTGGTATCTCAGCAAGATGATTTTGAGACCCAGCCATGTTGTTGCCCTAGTATATCAATAGTTCGAGCCTTTCTACTACCTTCTCACATTCCGTGGGTTGGACGTGGCACGGTTTACTTACCCTTTCACTTGGTCGATATCGGGGTTGTTTCTAGTCTAGGGCTATTACAAAGAAACCTGCTGTGAACATTGATATAAACGTCTTTGCAGGGGCTTATGCTTTCTTTTCTTTGGGGCAAATATCTTGGACTCACTCTAATCAGGCTTCCACGGCTCCAACTGCATCGAAATGTTTCCAAGGTCACAGTGGCCTCCGTGATGTGAAATTCAGTGCTCATCCCACACCCCCGCCTACCTGATCTGACCCAGTGTTTGGTGCAGTGGGACGGTCTGGAAAGGCTATTTTCACTTGGCTTCCAAGACATTCTCCTCACCTGTTCGTCCTCCTACCACTGAGGCCCCTCCTCGGTCTGCTTTCCTTTTGGGGCATCTTCTTGTGATATTTGATATTAGAGTGCTCCAAGCTCAATTCTGGCTCTTCTCCTCCACGTACCCCACTCCTCACTGTACTGGGCTGAAGAGTGTCCACATCCCCCTGGAGCCTCAGAATGTGACCTTTTCTGGAGATCAGGATTTGCAGATGGAATTCATTAAGAGGAGATCATGCTGAAGTAGGACGGGCCCTAAATCCAAAGACTGCACCAGGAAAAAACCTGCCCCTGGTTCAGAGCCTTGCTCAAATGCCACTCCCTGAGCCACCGCCTGCCTCCCCTGGGCCCCGTGGTGCTCTTGATAAGGGAATTCTGTGTCTTAAGATGGCCCACGGAGCCAGCAAAGGAGTCCCAGCCCCTGCCCCGGGGCTCTTCCAGGTTCTTTGCTCTGCTCTGCTTCCCGGGCTCCAATCCAGGGTCTTCTCCCTGCCCCGCTTCGTTCACGCGCCAAAAGTGCCAAGTATGCAGATGTAGATGTAGATAAATTGCCCCCTTTGTTTGTGCTCAGGGCTCAGACCTTTGGAGACCACTCTCCTCTCAGCCCACTGGCGTTAAATAAACCTCCAATCCTCCAAGATCTCCGGGTGCCGCTTGGGTCTTCCGTCGGGCCATCCAGTCCAGGTTCTGTAACACTCTGTCTACTGTATTCCTATTACCATCAGAGCAGTGTGGTGATTTGTTTGCGGGTCAGTGTGACAGTTAATTTTATGTGTGAACTTGACCGAGCCACAGGTGCGAAGATATTTGGTTAAACATCATTCTGGACAATGTTCCCCAGCGTGTTTCTGGGTAAGATTAACATTGGAATCAGTAGCCTGAGTAAAGCAGATTTCCCTCCCCACTGAGGGTGGCCTCATCCAATCCACTGAAGGACTGGAGAGAAAAAGACTGAGTAAGAGAGAACTCTCTTTCTCTCTCTGCCTGTCTCAAGGCTGGGACATCAGTCTTCTCCTGCCTTTGAGTTCAGACCTGAGCCGGAGCTACACCACCAGCTCTCCTGGGTCTCCAGCTTGCCAGCCCCACATCTTGGGGCTTCCAGTCTCCAACAACTCTATTTGGTGGGACGCCCGGCTAGCTCAGTCAGTGCAGCATGCGACTCTTGATCTTGGGGTCATGACTTTGGGCCCCACGTGGGGCACAGAGTTTACTTTAGATAGATTAGGTAGACAGTGAGACAGAAAGAAAGAAAAGGAAGAAAGATCAATCTATTTGGTGCCTGTTGGTTCTGTGTCTTGGGAGAACAAACTAAAACAGTCAACCAACCTCTCCTGGGGACTCAAGAGGGCAGAAATGGGGTGGGCAGATGCAACTCCTTTCCAGACCCTATTCTCCAACCAGCACAGCACTGGGCTGTACAGAGCAGAGTGAATAGGTGGAGGGATGAATAAAGGAATGGCATGAATTTGCATGGGGAGCATATACGCAAGAGGGTATCCAAAGGTCAGGATAGTTGCTACTTTTTTAAAAAAAGATTTTATTGATTTATTTGAGAGAAAGAGTGAGAGAGAGAGTGCATGAGATTGGGGCAGAGGGAGAAGGAGAAGCAGACTCCCTGCCGAGCAGGGAGCCCGATGCGGGACTCGATCCCGGGACTCCAGGATCATGACCTGAGCCGAAGGCAGATGCTTAACCAACTGAGCCACCCAGGTGCCCCAATAACTGCTTTTTTTTTTTTTTAAAGATTTTTATTTATTGAGAGAGAGAGAGAATGGTAGAGAGAAAGCATAAGAGGGAAGAAGGTCAGAGGGAGAAGCAGACTCCCTGCTGAGCAGGGAGCGCGATGCGGGACTCGATCCCAGGACTCCAGGATCATGACCTGAGCCGAAGGCAGTCGCTCAACCAACTGAGCCACCCAGGCGCCCCAATAACGGCTACTTTTAATTTCTACTTCCAACTAAATGGTTCACCCCACTCCTTAACCAAGCCCCAAGCACCAAAGAGAGTGTTCTTTTTTATTATTGTGGCAAAATACACCTGACATTTACCATTTTAAGCACTTTCACACATGTACGATTCAGTGATATCAAGTATATTCACCATGTTGTGCAATCATCACCATCATCTAGTTGCACAACTTTCTCCCCAAATGGAAACCCTAAATCCATTGAATATCGCTCCCCATCACTTCTTCCCAAGAGCCAAAGTGAGAACTTCCACAAGATTGGCCCCAGGCTCTTCATCATGGTGGCCTCACAATCCACTGGGCCTAGTCGGTCCTCACACTGCCTTCAGTGAGGCGGACGCTTACCTTTAGTCCTTCGTAGAGCTCGTAAATGGTCCTCAGCCCGTTCATTTCCTTCTGCACTTTGAGCAGCTCTGGGTACATTGTAATTGGAAGATCAAAGAGCTTCTCAGCATTAGCCAACTCCTGACGGTTCTTTTCATGTTTCATGAGCTCTTTTTCAAAAGTGGCTAAAAGTTCTACTCCTGGTGATTAAGTAAACACATAGATCAATGAGTGCATAAAAATACAAGGTACACAAAACTGAGTAAGAAATCACAAATAAACTATCATCCCATCCACAGAAGCCATCTGGGAGGACATGTCTGCAATTACCACAACTTTCCTTCTCTGTCATTCTAACAGAAATCAGGGGGCCAGGTACATACGCAAAATTCTCCAGTTAGAAAATTCTGTCTCCTTCACATTTATCCCTCTAAGTGGCCTCAACCTGGGCTGCACCTTAGAATCCCCATGGCGTCTGGACCACCCTCCAAAACAATGGAATTAGACTATTCAAATCTGGGCCCCAGGCATCCGTGGGCTTTTGGGATCCTCAGATGAACTCAGTGTACAGGCAAGGTTAAGAACCACTGCTCCAGGGGCGCCTGGGTGGCTCAGTTGTTCAGCATCTGCCTTCGGCTCAGGTCATGGTCTCAGGGTCCTGGGATCGAGCCCCACATCGGGCTCCCTGCTCCACGGGAAGCCTGCTTCTCCCTCTCCCACTCCCCCTGCTTGTGTTCCCTCTCTCACTGTGTCTCTGTCTGTCAAATAAATAAATAAAATCTTAAAAAAAAAAAAAAAGAACCACTGCGCCATTCCATCATCCCATAAAATCCTTAAGCAAAACATACTCAAGTACCTCAGTAAGTCCAGCGGAATATTCTTACCTTTATCAAGATCATCACCAACAGAACCAGGGCCTTCACGATGAAAACGCTTTGCAAAATCCTCCATCTGCTGTCTATAGTTTGATATTTCACCTCGAGTAATCTGAGAAGGTCAGGATTGCATTAATTTATCCCAATGGATATTTGTCAATATCTTTACTCAGAAAGTAAAAAATTTAAAAGGTACCTCTGTGAAAGTTCTCTTGATGCCCCCTAGAACATGTTCCACATTCACTGAATCATTAAACAGATTTGACCACATGCTTTCAATGTTGTCAACCAGTTCTTTCTCTGCATCAGAAGGCTAATAAAAAAATTAAAAAAAAAACAGAACAAACAAACAATGGTCTGCGATTTGGAACTGAAATTCTGGTCAAAGATACTTCCCAGGCATTTCTGCTTCTGATAACTAGGTCATTTGAACCCATGAGAAAACTGCTTGAATTAGAAAAAAATTATATATTTATAATGCAAACATCAGGATAAAATCACATTTAAAAATAAGTAGATAATACAGATAGAGAGATAACCTAGAGAGATAAGCCCTTCATAAACTAAAACCCAGCTTCAAATCAACAATCTCTAATTCAAACAAGGTTATCTTAGTTTGCTGATGCATCCAGCTGTGCTGTCAGAAGCAAAAACAAATCTCCTGTGATGAAATATAACAACATCTAGAGCCTCCAATTCTCTCTACAAATTTGTTATATATAATGTCCAGAACACAATCAGAAATAACAGGTAGATAAGGAGCAAAATGACTTGAAGGAAACCAAAAGACACACAGATAATATAAGCAGACCATAATGGAGTTCTAAGACACAGAATTTTAAATAATTTTACTTAATAAAGGAAAGCAAAGACAACATTGAGAACTTCTAATTATAAAAATATAAATTTTGTATACTATGCATTTTTCTGACAAAAGGATCTCTAGGTTTTCAGGCTACTGCTCAGTGAAGGTGTTCAAAGAAGTCAAGCAACATAAATTCTGAAATACAAGTTTTATGCAAATGTAGACTTACAACAATTATTGGCTTCTTCTTTCTAGTCTGTTTTTCCAGCTGATTCTTCTTGAGTGTATGGGATGCACAGCATGCAAAATTTTGCACACAGTTTCACGGAGATGCCACCGCCCCCCCGCAAACTCCTCTATGGACTTCTAAAGGTCCTTGAAATCACCCTGAATGACTCCAAATAAAGACAATTGAATTATTATCCTCTACCTGTTTCTTTTATCATCTTATCCCTCTCTGACTCTCCCTCCCTCACTTCTTGTCATTTTTGCAAGAGCCTTTTATTTATCAGAGGAAGTTAACAGCAAAAGAGAAAGAAGAAAGAAGGGAGGAGGAGAGGAGGAGGAGGAGGAGAATCGACGTGGTGCGCAGTTACAGATCAATCTGCGAAAAATACTATTTGAGCCGTGCAAGATCAAGAATTAATCTCTGCTTTCGTTATTCTAAATAACTGTGGGGTTGCTTTACATTTAAATTTTATTCTTTAAAGTCATATTTGAGAAGTATTTCTGAAAAAGGTCTTGTAAGTCAACCCAGCTGTAAAATCCTTATGAAAATCGTTCACTCACAAAGACATTATACATTGCCATGGTGCGGTATTGCTCCTGGACATCCCTGTATCTCAGTTCCATAGCCAGAGATTTACTTCTAATTTCTGCAATGGTTCCAAGGACAAACTTGAGGTCTTCAAGGGTACTAGGGCTCTTCTTCAGGTTCTTGGCCAGGCTCTAGAAAAGAAAAGTCCAAGGACACTAAATAAATCGAGAGAAAAACAGTCCCAAATGAAGACCCGACTTTCAGGAGAGGCAGTTTCATTAAACCCAGTGATCCACTACCTCCATCTCTTCATGGAGATTACAGAGCTCCTCCTTTGCTGACTCACTGAGAAGCTTTCCAAGTGAGGTCACCCAGGACTTGGCATTTTCCTGCACCGTGTTCGCCAGAGGCCCTAGCTGGAGCCTGATGCAGTGCTCATCCTTAATTAAAGGGTGGTGCAGGACATCATAGGCTATCTTGGAATAGAACTGCAACTTTTCATCATACGCCACACAAGGAGGTTTCTTGGCGGCGAACTTCTCCATCACAATGGCTTTGTCCAATTTCCACAGAGGTCGATACTTCTTCCATTTTTGGAGGTACTTCATAAGACTAATCAGAATCCTGTGGACATTTTGGGGGATCATAACAGCTTGTTCAATTATCTGAGGGTTCAGGGAAATATCATTGTAAAAACTGATTATAACAAGTTCTTCTTCCTCCCCCTTCTGAGGAGGGCATTCGATGCAGCTGCCATTCATCCATCGAACAAAATGCTGGCAAAAGAAGAATCAGGGGAAAAGACAAAAGTTCAAAACAGAACTACCCCACAATCCAGCAATTGCCTACTAGGTATTTACCCAAAGGCTACAAAAATACAGATTCAAAGGGGTGCATGCATCCTGATGTTTATAGCAGCATTATCAACATTAGCCAAACTATGGAGAGAGCCCAGATGTCCACAGACTGATGAATGGATAAAGATGTGCTGTGATAGATAGACAGATAGACAGACAGACAGATATGAAATGGAATATTACTCAGCTATCAAAAAGAATGAAATCTTGCCATTTTCAATGCCATAGGTGGAGCTAGAATGTATAATGCTAAGCGAAATAACCAGAGAAAGACAAATACCATATTAATTTCACTCTTATGTGGAATTTAAGAAACAAAACAGATGAACATATGGGAAGGGGGTAAAAAAGGAGAGAGGGAAACAAACCATAACAGACTCTTGACGACAGAGAACAAACTGAGGGCTGCTGGGGGGAGGTGGGTGGGGGATGGGCTAGATGGGGGATGGGCATTAGGGAGGGCACCTATTGTGATGAGCACTGGGTGGTGTATGTAAGTGATGAACCACTGAATTCTACTCCTGAAATCACTTTATTAATAAATTGTGCGAGATTGCAAAAATAACCACAACCTTTGTTCCTCCCACCAAGGAATGAGTCTATTGGCAAAACTGTCTATTGAGGGGGGGTCTATTTTCCCACCCTGCCCTAGCCTGTGACTTAACTTGACCGACGGAAAGAGGCAGACATGGTGCTGTGCCAGTTCGAAGCCAAAGGCTCCTGTGGCCTGGCAGTTTCCCCTCTCATGCTCTTGAAACCATGCAACCAGCAGATGAATGCCCTTGAGCTAGGTTAGTAGATGACGGCAAGCCACCCACAGGAGAACCATGGTGTCCCAGCCAATAGCCAGACGATCATCAGACATGTGACCAAGCACAGCCAGGGCCAGAAGAACCTCTCAGCAGAACCCAGCCCACAGAACCATGAGTGAAATACACAGTTACTGTTTTAAGCCTCTAAGACTTAAAGTGGCTTATTATGAAAAAAAGAAGCTAACTTTTAAAAGAGTAATAGCCACTAACTTCCTGAACAACATCAGTTTCCACATTTACAGGTAGAGACACATAAATTCAGGAAAAGGGACTCCCCTGGGTCCCAGAACAAATCTGTGAATTTGACACCCCTTGCCACATAGTCAAGATTTCCTCTTCCTGGGGCGCCTGGCTGGCTCAGTCGGTTAAGCGTCTACCTTCGGCTTAGGTCACGATCCCAGGGTCCTATGATTGAGCCCCACGTCAGGCTCCCTGCTCAGCGGGGAGCCTGCTTCTGCGTCTCCTTCTGCCCCTCCCCGCCAACTCATGCGCTTGCTCATGCTCTTTCAAAAATCTTAAAAAAAAAAAAAAAAAAGGATTCCCTCTTCCTTTAATCAAGCGTGGTGCATAACAGCAAAGCATAGGTGTGTTACACATAACTCCTCGCCGTCTGTAAAATGGGAATAACGTCAAGTACCAATCGGACTGCTATCGCTCGCACTCATAGGCAAGTTCATTCGGAACCACAAGCTGCCAAGCACGATGCTAAGCTCTCTGCATGCGTTACAAAATGTAACCCCACTAACAGCTCTAGAAGGCAGATTCTATCCTCCTCTCCACTTAATAAAGAGGTCGCTAAGTTCCTAGTTAAAAACTTTTGCTTATTTTGCTTTTGGTCATAAAATGGGAACCCTGAAGCTCCAAGAGAGGGTGTAATTAAGCCACATTGGGGTGGAGCATGGTGGAGCATGACACGTAGCAACGGGGATCAGGAAGGCAAGCAGGTGGGGCGCCTGGCTGGCTCTGTCTGTTGAGCATCCCGCTCTTGATTTCTACTCAGGTCATGATCTCGGGGTCGTGAGATCGAGCTCAGCGGGGAGTCTGCTTAGGATTCTCTTTCTCCCTCTGCCCTTCTCCCCACTCACACACGTGCTGTCTCTAACAATAAATAAGGCAGGCAGGTGCTAGATGAGGACCACAGTAAGGAGTTCAGATTATGTTCTAATGCAATGTGAAGTCATCAGAGGTTTTGTAGAAGAAATGTGACATGAAATGACTTGTATTTTAAAAAGACAACTCTGGGGCGCCTGGGTGGCTCAGTTGGTTAAGCGACTGCCTTCGGCTCAGAAAGTCCCGGGATCGAGTCCCGCATCGGGCTCCCTGCTCAGCAGGGAGTCTGCTTTTCCCTCTGACCCTCCCCCCCTCATGTGCTCTCTCTTTCTCTCTCTCTCATTCTCTCTTTCAAATAAATAAATAAAAATCTTTAAAAAAATTAAAAATAAAATAAAAATAAAAATAAAATAATAAAATAAAAAGATAACTCTGTCCACCCCCACCGCCCCCTGTGGTGGAGAACAGATTGTGGAAGCTACTGCAGTGGTCCAGGTGTGAGATGATGCACGGGAGTCAGCCAGGCCCCCGAGGGGCAGGATATGGGCGGATGGGAGGAAACAGAGGAATCGAGGCTGGCTCCTAGGTTTCTGGCTCACGCGACTGTGCTGGTGCTGGTGCCAGTTTCCCGCAGTAGGAGAACCTGGGGCAGGATCAAGTTGCAAGACGGGGAAGTCAAGAATTCCGCCCTGGACATGCCAAGACTCAGGTCGGAGGGGACGGACTCATCTAGGAGGCAGATGACTCGAAGAGCGTGCTGTATAGCAGAGCGGTCTGGCCTGGGGATGGATGTGGGTGGTCATCCCCAGAGCGGTGGCATTAAAAGCCATGGGACTGGTCATGACTGCATGGAAAGGAGAAAAGGGAGCTGGGATCAAGCCAGAGTGGGGCACCCCGGGCTCTAGAGCTCTAGAGGAAGAGCCAGGAAGAAGTGCAACAGTCTGGACAAGGGGCAGAGTGGAGCCTGTGTTCTTACGGCCTCGGCAGCTCGAGTCCCAAAGCTCACGGGCCAGCCGCTGGTGGCGACGAGCCCCTGTGAAGCCACACAGACACGTCCGCCCTTACCTTGGTGATCTCCACGCAATTTCGGACACAGTGGACGCACATTTTGTCGATCTCGTTTGCATTGGGATGCAGGATGATCTCAGGAGCTGTCAGAATGGTGTCCGTTTGAAACAATGGAACGTTCCCAAGGATTAGAGAATTAAAAGACTGCAGATTCCTAGGAGGGGTTAATAAAAGAGACACAGGGCTCACTGGACTGAAGTACATCCAACACTCGAATGAAACAGCCGGCGTCACCAAAGTCACAGGTGAAAGCCCACTGTGAGGACTACCCCGTGCAGCGTTGTAAGGGACAGGGTGCACTGAGTTTCATTATGTGCCCCTGTTTGGGCCTACATTTTTTTAAATAGCTCATTTCTACTTTTGGGAAGTGAATATCTTATAGTCGGGAGACACTTAAATAACAGTGATGACTTCCAGAAAATGTTCCACCTGTTTCAGGAAAAACGGTCTTCACACTGGCTCTGTCTTCCCCCAGGAAGTCCCTCCTTCTTGTAGCTCACTCCTAGTCTTCAGGATTCAGCTCAAACACGGCCTCTGGAGGCCTTTCTTGACCACTCAGTCACAATAGCTGCTCCGTTTTCTCCCAGGAACCCTATTCTGCCTTATTTCTTTCACAGAAATCATCTTGGTTATGTCTGGTTCCTTGTGTTTTGTGTCTCTCCGATGAGGATGGAGAAGCACCAGAAGGACAGGGGCCCTGTCTGGTCCAGCCCCTGGCATGTGCAGGCTCTAAGAAACCTGTGAATGAATGAATGAATGAATGAATGAGTGGATGGATGGATGGGTGGATAGATGGATGGATGGATCAGGGGAAAACACAGCATATTAGAAAGGGAAACACTATAGGAGGTGCCCTATGTAAGGGGCTGCTGCAGGAATCTAGGAAGCAACAATAAAAAAATGAAATGTGTAGAAAACAGATTTTTGTAAAGGATCAACTTAGTGAAATTTCTCAAACTGGGTCCAGGAAGCAAGATAACCAAAGGTGTTTATTTTATTTATTAATGTCTTGTTCCAAAATAGATTTTAGCAGCTCACAAAAATAACTGCAGTAAGAGACCCTAAAATCAAAGTGGGATAAAATCAGAAAGGAGACACTAATCACAGATGTTTAATGAAGTGATAACTGACCCAGGGTCACATCCTAGCCCTTCTTCTTACTAGATGTGTGTGTGGCCCTAGGCAAGTCCCCTATTCTCCCCACAGTCTGTGTCTGAAAAATGGGGATGAGATTGTAAATAGTGTAACACAAGCCTGGTGCAGAGTAAGCTCTCATATATGATAGATTTAAATATATATATGTAGAGTCAAGAATGAGACAATGCAAACATAAATACCTATACACTTGCTGCATTTAGGCTACAAACTTGGTTCTGAGTTTCCCGGCAGCCAAGGAGAAAAGGGAAAGCTGTGCAGCCAACAATTCATAGAATCCACACCATTTAAAAACAACACAACAAAAAAATGAAGGACAAAAAGAAAACTACTTTTTCAGGAGGCTAAGATCAGAAGGGACGCTGGAGAAATTGCTTCTGGGGTTCTTCACAAAGAAGGGGTTGCATGATGAAATGAACACCACCTTTGACAATATGGAGGTCACAGTCCCAGTGATGAAGTTCCTAGGCTGCATTCCTAGAATGATCCTAAGTCAATGCAATGAAGCCCAGGCAGTCAGCTTTCAGCTGGCCTAGCTGAGGTGCTGGGCTGTGGGCTGAGAGCTGTAGGGGGGTCAGGAGAGCCTTGTCTGTTGTGAGGCTGACCCACATGACAGGCATTCAACACATGTGTGATGCCCATAGCAGCCAGGGATTTACTGTAGACCATCAGGCAGAGTAACTGGCTCATATGTCCTTCAGTTCAGCCTCTCTCAATACAGGGGAGGGCATCACCTAGGTTTCGGGTAATACTGAGCAACAGGAATTCTCTGTAAGAAAGAGACACATGTAGGTCTTTCAGATAGTTGAAGTGGGGAGAGGGATCATTTCCTTTTCTGAATGTTGAGCCAAAATGGAAAGTCACCCTTCCATCCTGTGAGTACCCTTCAACCAGAAAGCAGACTTACTGTCCAAATGATTTCTATTCTGCATTTTGTGACTCCCTTTTTAACTATTCATATATGTAAACTATTTTAATCTATGCACCCTGTCTTTAAGACAAGCAACAAGATTAACTTACTTCAGGATGAGCTTTGTCAAGACCTCATAAATTTTACGTTCCCAGTATTCGTAATAGGAGGCCAGCTTGGGAGCCTTGCCCGTGTTGGTGTGGATGACCAGACCCTCGACTTTGGTCAGTAGAGGCCCAATGGCAAGATACCACCTGACCATGTGATCCACATCTTTGGCCCTTTCTTGTTCGATGTGCTCAAAGAATTCCTTCACGCCTAGAGAGGAAGACACCTGTTACCATTCCTCGTGAACGCAGGAAAGGACATTACTCGCAAAGCAATCCAAACATTAGCTGTATCTCTTAGAAATACAAAACCGAGATTGAAAGCAGAAAATAAGGCAACACGAAAAGTCAAGACATGCCCTAAGCAAAAAATAAACGACAACATGGGAATGCCCATTGTGCATGCCAAAACAGACGACATACAAAAGATGACTTTTATACCTCTGGGCAATCTTGCTTTTCTTAAATTGCTTTTTGACTAGTCTAAGACCACTTAAAATACCTTGTTTAAACAAGCAAATTTGAGTCCATAAAAACACAATCTACTTTACTGTTACAAAGTTATTGACAAAAGTACTACTGATTTTCACAGACTCAGGAATTTGTAAAACTGTCTAAGCAATATATAAAACACGGCAAAAAGCAAGAATTACTCATGATCCTTTCAAGTAAATGACTGAGACCTTTAGGAATGGTTTTATTCCATTCGTGGAATAAATGTGTGTGTGAGCATGCGTGCAATCGTAACCACAGGTTCTATTCATTTCTTCTGTAATCAGAGAAACAAGAAATCATATCTACCTGGGAGATCTTCCTCACTTTTAGGTGCTGGATATTTAAAGAGATTTATAGACTCCATTAACGTAAGCCTGTTAGAAATGTCATCTGCATTCTTATGAATCTGGTGGACAAGGGACTCAAATTTCCCAATGGCCTGTTTGCACCGAGTTATGTAGTCAGCAATACCTTTGAGGGAAAAAAGGAGAAAGAAAAAAAGATATTTGGCTTTCAACTCTTTCTTTCCATACCCTGCCCACCAACATCTGGAAGGTTAATACTGGCATCCCTTCACAGGAAAGACCCTGCTCATTTCATCCCCGTGGGTCTTTGTGGTGGCAAACAAACACTTAGCAATTTTAGGGACTAGGAGAAGGAGCCCTGTTAGAATCACCCAGGGGCGCCTGGGGGGCTCAGTCGGTGGGCGTCCGCCTTCGGCTCAGGCCATGATCCCGGGGTCCTGGGATCGAGCCCCGCGTCGGGCTCCCTGCTCGGTGGGGAGCCTGCTTCTCCCTCTGCCTCTGTCCCTCCCCACTGTTTGTGCTCTTTCTCACTCGCTCTCTCTCTCAAATAAATAAAATCTTAAAAAAAAAAAAAAAGAATCAAGAAATGACAAATTTTCTCTGTTCAGATTTTAGCTAATCATCATCTAAAGCACTGTGAGGAGTAAGAGAAGGTCCAATTCTATTGTCTTCCCACTGCCATGGAAGCATGAACCCTCCACTCTACCCTACCCTGCCTCCAGTCTCCTTTGGCCTGTTGCTTAGAAAAGTAGCCAGCAATAACATGAATAGTAAACCTGGATTAAGAACATGTAATTTGTCAGGTAGTGGTCTAAACATGTTACTATGCCATCCAATTTTTACAACAATCCTGTGAATTGGGTACTAAGATTATGCTGACTTTACAGATGAGGACACTGAGCCTCCACAAGTTGAGTCACATGGGGAGAGCTGGACGTTTAACTCTGGAGCCCAAGTCCAAATATACATGTTCTCCATACAAAGGAGAAGGGAAGAAGAGAAGGAAACGACAAGAAAAAGAGAGAGTATTTGAAAAGAAGGAAAAAAGATTAAAAATGCCTTACTTATTTAAAATAGTAAAGGGCACGTGTTGTAATGAGCACTGGGTGTTATACGCAAATAATGAGTCCTGGAACAGTACATCAAAAGCTAATGATGTACTGTATGGTGACTAACGTAATAAAAAAATAAAAATAAATAAAAGTAGGGTGCCTGGGTAGCTCAGTCGGTTAAGTGTCTGCCTTCGGCTCAGGTCATGATCCCGGGGTCCTGGGATCGAGTCCCGTGTCGGGCTCCTTGCTCTGAGGGGAGCCTGTTTCTCCCTCTCCTCCCCACTTGTGCTCTCTCTCACTATCTCTGTCTCTCTCTCTCAGATAAATAAATAAAATCTAAAAAAAAAATTTTTTTAATAAAAATAAAAAAATAAATAAAAGTAAAGGGAGGGCGCCTGGGTGGCTCAGTTGGTTAAGCATCTGCCTTCGGCTCAGGTCATGATCCCAGAGTCCTGGGATCAAGCCCCACATCAGGCTCCCTGCTTGCAGAGAGCCTGTTTCTCCCCACCCCGCCCCGCCTGCTGTTCCCCCTGCTTGTGTTCACCCTGTCAAATAAATCTTTAAAAAAATTAAAATTAAATTAAAAAGTAGAGGGAACTTCTAAGTAGAGGGAGTAGACGTGCTTTTCCTTATTCCTCCTGCTAAAGACAGTTAAGAACCCTGCACATTATCTATAAAACAAATATAAAACTCTAAAAAATAGAGAAGAAGAGAGTAGAAGCCAACCAGCTAGGGACCTTGGAACCTGAAGAATGAGTTCCCTGGGTTCTTTTTCCTTCTATATCTCAGACTTCGAGCTTAAGAAGTTGGCAACCCATAAACGCCAAAGCCCCAAAAAAGCCTGCTCTCTCTAGCTAAAGCACCAGGAAAGGGACATCCTGGCAAGACAGAAAATTTTACACAGTAACTGCTCTACTCTAGCCAAACACCATAGAAAAAACTGTGACCTCACCCAAGCACTTGCCAATAAGGACCAGTTGGGGAGCCTAGACTTCCACCTTCATAATACTGTGATGAGGTACCCCAACACCTCTGCCCCTCATGCCCGCCATGGTAGTATCAGAGGCGGCCATGGAGGTAGAAGGGACTATGTACAAAAAATTAATTTTATCTCTATAAACTAACAAACATATAGACACAAAAATTAACAGAGTATCATTGACAACCACTCAACAAAAGATTAACTACTTCCGCATAAATCTAACAAAACATGTACAAAACTTGTACGTTGAAAACTACGCAGTGCTAACAAAAGAAATCAAAGATCTAAATAAATGGAAAGATACACCATATTCCTGGATTGCAAGGCTCAACATAGTACCGATATCAATTTTCCTCAAATTGATATACAGAGCTAACATAACTCCCAGAGAGCATTTTTTGGTAGATATAGACAAGATTATTCTAAACTTTAGGGGCGCCTGGGTGGCTCAGTTGGTTAAGCGACTGCCTTCGGCTCAGGTCATGATCCTGGAGTCCCGGGATCGAGTCCCGCATCGGGCTCCCTGCTCAGTGGGGAGTCTGCTTCTCCCTCTGACCCTCCCCCCTCTCATGCTCTCTCTCTCTCTCATTCTCTCTCTCAAATAAAATAAACTCTTTAAAAAAAAAGATTATTCTAAAATTTATATGGAAAAGCAAAGAACTAGAACAGCCAAAACAATTTGCTTAAGAAAAAAAAATGGGAAGAATCAACCTAGCCAATTTCAAGACTTATACCATATAGCTACAGTAATTAAGACTGTGATACTGGCCGAGGAACAGACACATAGATCAATGGGAAAAAAATGAAGAACCCAGAAGCAGACCCATACAAACATGCCCAGCTAGTTTTTTTTTTTTTTTAACAAAGATGCCAATTCAATTTAATAGAAAAAGTTAGCCTTTTCAATAAATGATGCTGAGGCAATTGGGGGAGGGGGAGGGGGAGAGAAGGAAGAAGAAAAGGAGGAAGGAGGAGGAGAAATCAACTTAAGTCTCACACTTTGTACAAAAAAATTAACTCAAGATTGATCACAAACTTAACTGTAAAATATAAAATTATAACATATTTAGAAAAAAAATAGAAGAAAGTCTTTGGGATGTAGGTCGAGGCAAAAAGAGTCCTTAGACTTGACACCGAAAGCATAATCCATAAAAGGAAAACTTGATAAAATGGGGTTCTCAAAATTTTAAACTTTCAGTCTGCAAAAGACACTGTTAGGACAAGGAAAACACAAGCTACAGAGTGGGAGAAAATATTTGCAAACCACATACCCAACAAGGGGCTAGTATCTAAATATATAAAGAACTCTCAAAACTCAAAGTAAAAAAGCAAACAGTATAATTAGCAGAGGGGCAAAAGACATAGACATTTCACCAAAGAAGACACACAGATGGCAAAGAAGGACATGAAACCATGCTCAACATCATTAGCCAATACAGAAATGCAAATAAAAACCACAATGAGACCATTACACAGCTATGCAATTTAAAAAACAGTGACAATACCAAAATGCTGGCCAAGACCCAGAAAAAAATGGAACATACATTGCTGATGGAAATCTAAAATGGCACAGCCACTCTGGAAAACACCATGGCAACTAATAACAATAATAATAAAGCCCAAACATGCAAGTAGCATAGGACCCAGAAATTGGACTCCTGAGCATTTAAACCAGGGAAATGAAACTCATGTTCACATAAAGCCCCACACACAAATATTTTTCTAGCACAAATGTTTACTCACCATAGCCAAACCTGGAAACGACCCAGGTATCCTTCAACAGGTGAATGGCTAAATTAGGGCACATCGATACCATGGGATTCTAGCCACCAAAGGAACACACTACTGATACATGTAACAATTTGGACAACCTTCCAGGGAATTATGCTAACAGAGAAAAGCCAGCCCAAAAAGGTTACGTACGATTTCATTTATATAACACTCTTGAAATGACAAAATTATAGACGTGGAGAGCAGATTCGTGGTTGCAGGGCTTGGGGCTAGGAAAGAGAGTGAAGTGGATATGACTTTAAAAGGGCAACATGAGTTCCCCCTGCAATGTGGAAACGCTCTGCATCTCAACTGTATCAATGTCAATATGTCTGGAGTGTGAGTTGTACTACAGTTTTGCAAGAAGTAACAGTTGCGGGGGGACACTGAGTAAAGCATACACAGCACCTCGCTGTATTAATTCTTACAACTGGGTGTGAATCCACAAATTATTTCAAAATTAAAATTTTAGTATTAGAAAAATATTAGGAGAAAAGTAAAAGTCATTTTATTTTTGGAGAACAAAGAGTTGGGTCAGCAGTGTCCAAATGGCATCCTATCTGGTCTTCAGTCCCAACTAAAGCCTTGAGATTAATTCTAAGTCCCACCAAGTATAAATGATTAATGTTCAAAACTCAGGTGTTAGCGACATCTACATACACACAAAAATTATAATTTAACTAAAACAATCTAAAAACAATTATTTTTGCATCCCAAAGTCTAAAAGGTAATAAATAGGTAGATGAATTATGTTACCTAGTGAGTTCCAGTTTAGCCTCTTATATCCAGACCTAAACACTCTTATTAATTCCTGGGAATGATCGTCGAGAAGAAGAGACTCTGCCTCATTTAACGTTCCTATGAGCATGTGATAATGATCCAACATATGCCGTATTCCTTCCGTGTACCTGTGCATCACAGGAAAGTCTTTGATACTAGGACGTACAATGGAGCTCATAAAAAGCTTAACCTTTTAGATAGGTTACAAAAGACAATTAACCAGGCTTAAACTATGTCTTTTTTTTTTTTCTTTTTTTAAGCTGACTGCCCGCCCAGCATGGAGCCCAACATGGGGCTCGAACTCGCGACCTTGAGATTGAGACCCAAGCCAAGACCAAGAGTCAGACACTTAACTGACTGAGCCACCCAGGCGCCCCCAGGCTAGAGCTCTGATAGAAAAATTTGCAGAAATTGAAAATAATGCCAGTCTTCCCACTAACTTTCTTTTTTGGAAAATATTGGTTACTTTTCATTAGAAACTTATTTATGTTAACATGTAATGGAATTGTTATTGTTACTTTTGGATGAATGGATTAATACATAGTTTAAACATTGCTTAGTTTTAATTTCTCATCCTGGTGGCTATCAAATGCAGAAAATAGAAAGCAGGAGGGGGTGGGGTTAGCATGAATTTTTAAGAATGTATAAAGGGGTGGGGCACCTGGGTGGCTCAGTCGTTAAGCGTCTGCCTTCGGCTCAGGTCGTGATCCCAGGGTCCTGGGATCGAGTCCCGCATCGGGCTCCCTGTTCCACGGAAGCCTGCTTCTCCCTCTCCCGCTCCCCCTGCTTGTGTTCCCTCTCTCGCTGTGTCTCTCTCTATCAAATAAATAATCCTTTTTTTTAAGACTTTATTTATTTATCTGACAGAGAGACACAGCGAGAGAGGGAACACAAGCAGGGGGAGGTGGAGAGGGAGAAGCAGGCTTCCCGCCGAGCAGGGAGCCCGATGCGGGGCTCGATCCCAGGACCCTGGGATCACGACCTGAGCCGAAGGCAGACGCTTAACGACTGAGCCACCCAGGCGCCCTATCAAATGAATAATCTTTAAAAAAAAAAAAAAAAAGAATGTATAAAGGGGTCCTGAGATCAATAAGTTTTCTGTTGATTTAAGAGAAGAATTTTTTTACCTAAGAAATTTGTCCTCCTGGAGAGCAACATTTCTTGCTAATTCAGGGACAGAGAATCCTAGCTGTTCCAAGTACTTTGTTTCGTTAATAATCTCCTTGAGGGCAGGTGAAAAATTGATTGCAAACACAGACCCCTTGTCAGAGTTGGCCGTCTCGTCAGCAACGGAAGAAGTCTGTGGGAAAGAGGTCTCACAAGCATGGCAAGGGTGGTCCAAAAAGCAGCCCGTACAACCCAAGGTCCACATACATTTGAAAAAGATCAGCGTAGGGCCCTGGATGGGGCCAGACTGGGGAGCCGGCTGGAGCTAGCTCGAATACATATTTTGTTCAACGAACAGTGTTTAAAGAATTTTAGTCACTCACATTCCCAAATTGGTCAACTGCATGTAAAAATCCAGAATTCTGGCTTCCCTACTGACCCCATCCAGCCCTCTGCGCTCATTTTGGTCCCTGCTGCAGGATTTCAGAGACCACAGGTCTAAAGCCTCCACGCCCAGGTCTCTCCTCCCCCCGAGGATTTCTTTACTGAGCATTTGCCATGTAACAGGCTCGGTATAGCCCAAGTGCTGTGGACAAGGGTGAATCATGGGAAATGGCATTCTCCCGTAGGTCAACTGCCAGCTATTTCACACATGGTTCAATGAATACTTTGTGTGTTGAGGTCCTCTGATCCGACTCATTTTACAAATGGGGAAACTGAGGCTCAGAGTTGAGCCGCTTGCCCATGGAGTGAACCGGGCTGCCGGATTCCGACACGTTTCCTAGCTATGACAAGATGCTGCCTCCATCTCCCCCCCAGGCAGCCTCGGCCCTTCTTTGCCTTTGATTTTGGAAATACCCATCAACGGCAAGCATGTCAACACACCAAACCTCAAGAAAATGGTGGACTCCGTCGTCTACCCTGACTGCCCTAACCTGGGCAAGGATCTGGAAATACACACCTTCGTGAGCAGACTCTTCTTCATAAGAGTGGGCAGGACCAGCTCCGTGGCCTCTCTCCACTGCTCGTACTTTCTGTTCTCATAGTCCTTCATTGTCCTACCCACTTCCAAGTACTTTTGTTTTACCTGTCAAAGAATTCAGGCAATTGTCAGTTTGCCCTTGGAAATAACACTTTTCTCTCTCTCTCTCTTGCTCTTCCCCCAATCGTTCTCTTAAAAAAAAAAAAAAATGATCTGTGAGCACATTTTGCAGAAGGAAGCGTACAGATTTTCACAGATTTTGGAGGGTGTGTTTAAGATGGTATGGCTTGAAATCCACACCAACTAGCAGAGATCAGTAGACCCCAGCCTGTGGGCTGCCTTTGGTGCAGCCCGAGAGCGAAGAACAGCTTTTACATTTTTAAATGATTAGCAGGAACCCAAAAAGAACGATAGTGCTTTGTGACATGTGAAAAGTACACGAAATTAGAATTTCGGTGTTGGTAAAGGAAATTTTATTAGAACGCAGCCATGCCTGTTCGTTGGCATACTCTCTGTGGCTACTTTCTTGCTACACCACGGCAGGGTACGACCTGCAAATGCCTAAAACAGTTACTCTCTGAACCTTTAAACGAAAGGTTTGTCAACTCCAGTGATCTAACATACAAAACCCATGGGTGGGGGAGGGACAGTATTCCAGAGAAGCTGAAGATCAAGTTCAGGGAGATGGATGTGCTCCTCCCACAGGCAAACCCACGTGGTCTCTGAAATACACAGGGGACGACTCGAGCAAAAGCAACATACTTCTCTTCCTCGGTCACTGTCCAGTATTTCCTCCACTTCCTGAAACCTGAGGATGGTGTGCTTGATCCGAAAGAACAGGGACCGTTCCCAGTAGATTGCACCTGCTACTGGAGGGTGATTTTTGTACAATGGTGGGTTGTCCAGGTTCTGAACAAAGAGTTTATTAACTATGTCGATCTGAAAAGCGAGCAGAGGTACTCTGTAAGTGGTACACTTCGGCACGTGAGCCAAGAGAGAATGAACTTGAGGTGTCTTTAAAGCAACGAACGCTGGAACGTCAGAAACCGAACGAGATACAGAATCATGCTCTCGGCTACTTATCGTTTACTATTTTTTCTTACACCCCAGCAGTTTTTTTCTTTGTGCTCCAAATTGCCTTATTACTACAGACTATGTACAATCATTTCAGTGACTTATTAGATATTCTGAAATCTGTTCTAGGCATGACCAGCGGCCAGGCCTGCATTGTGCGTGCATGCGTGCCCGCACACTTGCGCACGTGCATGCATGCGCTCACGCACCACTGAGATTTTTTAATGATTTATGTGATTTTTTTCAAATTATGGTAAAATATGCATAGCATAAAACGCCCATCTTTAAGGGCATTTCAGTGCACGAAGCACATTCATACCCACCACCATACAACCACCACCACCATCCGTCCCCAGAACTGTTTCATTCCTCCCAAACTGAGACTCTGTCCCCATGAAACATTAACTCCCCATCCTCCTCCCTGACTGCTGGCACGCAACCACTCTACCTTCTGTCTCCTAATTTGACTCCTCTAAGCACCTCGTGTAGGTGGAATCATAGAATAGGTGGGGTTTTCTATCTCACTTAACAGAATGCTTACAGGTTCATCCATGAGTCAGAATGTCCTTCATTTTTAAGGATGAATCATATTCCTTTGCATGGAGAGACCACATTTTGTGTATCCATTCCTCTATCAATAGACATTTGGGTCGCTTGCACATTTTGGCTAGTGTGAATAGCGTTGCTATGAACACGGGTGTGCAAATATCTCTTCAAGACTCTGTTTTTGGGCTCCTGGGTGGTTCAGCCGTTAAGTGGCTGCCTTCAGCTCAGGTCACGATCCCAGAGTCCCGGGATCGAGCCCCACATCGGGCTCCCTGCTCAGCGCGAAGCCTGCTTCTCCCTCTCCCACTCCCCCTGCTTGTGTTCCTGCTCTCGCTGTCTCTGTCTCTGTCAAATAAATAAATAAAATCTTAAAGAGAAAAAAAAAAAAAAAAGACTCTGTTTTCACTTCTTTAGGGTCTATGCCCAGAAGTGGAATTGTGGGACCACATGGGCTGGACCTGCATTTTAAAAGGAGCTCCACACTCTCGGGTGGGTAATTAGATGTGGGAGACAGAATAGCAGCCCCCCAGTAATGGTCCTGATCCCCAGAACCTGTGGCTATGTTACATTATATGAAAAAGGGGACTCAACGTTGCCAAGCAGCTGACCTTGTAATAGGGCGGTAACCCTGGTTTAGCTGGGTGGGCCCGAGGTAATCACAAGGGTCCTTAAAAGAGAAAGAGGGAGGCAGAGGGGAGGGTCAGAGCTATGGACACGGGACTAGCCATTGCCGGCTCTGAAGATGGAAGGGGGCCATAAATCTCTAAAAGCTGGGAAAGAAAACAACAACAAGGAAATCGACTCTCCCTAGAGACTCCAAAAAGGAATACAGCCCTGCTGACCCTTGGATTTCAACCCAATGAGACCATGGCAGACCCTTGACCTTCAAAATCGTATATAAGATAACAAATCTGTGTGGTTTGAAGTCACAAAGCGTGTAGTACCTTGTTCCAGCAGCAAGAGAAAACTACACATTCAGAAATCACTTTATCCCTTTATGTCACACCAAATGATTATATCACATATTCTCATTTTATCCTCTGAGTAAAATGATAAGCAATTTCTGGGGGGTCTGTTTCTCCCACTAGATACTGACCTCTTCGAAGGCAGAATCTGTGTTTTACTCATCTCTCTATCTCTGTGTCTAACCCCGTATTTGGAACATGCGAGCACCAGAGACATTTTTCTGAATTAATATATAAACACATGCGTAGTTAGCTAGGACTTCCGCAATGACTAATGTGATTCTTACTACTACTAACTCATACAGAGCCCATCACGGTGTGAGCTATGTAATGTTGTACTTGATAAATTCTTACTGAATTTCTTCACTAAACAAGCAAACCCACTTTGTTTCGGTTGCCTGTGGCACGTGACATGTTTATTTGGGAAAATTCCACAGTTTCTCTGAATTTGGATGCGAGAGACAACTGAGAGCATGATTCAATTCTTCGCATTTTGCCAAGTGCCTTTTACTGCTATGGCACCTATAGAGCCCCCAGTTACCTCTTTGCAGTACTGTGCAAGAATATCATTAAATTTCATCATCATTTGTCGATTGATAGCGTCCCGTGAACGAATATGCTTAAATTTTAAAAGCATGTCGAATGCTGCTTCAGCTGACCGAAGCGTCTTAAAAGATTCATCAATAAAATTTTTTGCTTCTTTCTCAATAACCTGACCAAAAAAAGGAAAAAAAAAAAAAAAGGTAAAAAAAAAAGAAACACACACACAACACCAGTCCTTATGTCCCTATAACTATCCTGCAAAAACAAAGTGGCAAGAAATAAGCAAAAAAGAAATTCGTGATTTGATATGGATTTCCACTGTGCTCTAGTGGAAGCCTGGTGTCCAGTTAAAAACAGCAGATTGGCTGCATTGGCTTTCGGATCCCTCCCCTCATTCAGTTCAAAATGGTCAAAAGGAAATTTTTTTAAGTGTTAACCCATATAAACAAAGAAAACGGGAGAGGCCACAACAGCAAGAAGAGATACTTCAGGAGTTTTAGGCAGACGGAAATAAATAACGTTACGGAAGGCAGAGAATCACAACCTGATGCAACAGGGGAGCAGGCAGGAACCCATTTCCTCCCCAGGAAAACTCCAGGAGGCTGAACATTTGGAGACACCCGGTATCAGGAGGCTGAGAGGCAAACACAGGACCCCTTCTCTGCCCAGCATGGCCAGGCCACTCTGCTTCCTCTGTACCCTTATCCCATCCCACTCTAAAAAGAGCAGAAGGTTGGTTCTAGAAAAATTAAGTCAGAGTGACATCAGAATTCAGGAGCGTCTGGGTGACTCAGTCAGTTAAGCGTCTGACTTAAGCGTCTGACTCTTGATTTCAGCTCAGGTCATGATCTCAGGGTCGTGAGACTGAGTCCACGTTGGGCTCCACACTGGGCACAAAGCCTGCTTAAGATTCTCTCTCTCCCTCTGCCCCCCAACTTTGCACGCACACACTCTCTCAAAAAAAAAAATCAGAATTCTAATAACACTGGAAGCTAGAAATCAATGAATACCTTCAAATTTCTGAAAAAAGTTACTTCAACCTTAAATTCTGTAACTTTATTTCAGAATTCACACTTACAAGACTCAAAAAATATATGTCCCATGAAAACTTTCTTAGGAAGCTTCTAAAAATTGTGTGCCAGCAAAACAAAGAGCCACAAGGAAAGAGGAAGATGTGAAATCTTAGAAAACAGGATCCAACAGATATCAGAAGAGATAAGAAGTCCTAGGGTGACTACTTTGCAGTAAGTCTAAAGAGCCAACAATCTAGACTGGAGCAGAAAGGGAGCGAGCTCTGGGACAAAGGCCTCTAGGAAAATAATAGCACTGATATTTTTGAGCAGATGGAACCCATGTGATATGTGGCAGAAGTGTTAGAGCAGTTGGGGAGAAAAATAACAAGCATGTAAATAACCAAGCAAATCAAAATAAAAGCAATGATGAACTTTAGGAAAAATGAAGGGTTGTACGAGAAAGGTGGTGTGGTTATGATGGGCTTCTTGACTCAGCAGTCAACAATATTTGCACAGACATGAGTAAACACTAACCATTAATTTAACCAAAAGTCATGATAAAACTATGTTAGATAGAGGCGAGGAGCTACAGGGGTAAGAAGAGGACAGGCAAGTCTATATCTACTCTGAAAAGGTGGTAGGTGTCTAAAACTGATTAAATTGATAAATCAGAAAGTAACCACATTGGCATGTTCCTTAGGAAATAGGAAGGTATCACATTAAAAGGACAAAAAAAAAAAAGGAAATAGGAAGGTAAACAACAAAAAAGGTCTAGAATTATGAAAAATGACAGCAAGAATGGGAATGGAGAGGAGTTAAGCATGGGGTTGCTTTTTCTTATTAATAGCCTTTTAGTATTACTTGACAAAGTGACTTAATGAAAATTTCAATTTAAAAATTAATAACACTTGGGGCGCCTGGGTGGCTCAGTTGGTTGAGCGACTGCCTTCGGCTCAGGTCATGATCCTGGAGTCCCGGGATCGAGCCCCGCATCGGGCTCCCTGTTCAGCGGGGAGTCTGCTTCTCCCTCTGACCCTCTTCCCTCTCGTGCTCTCTATCTCTCATTCTCTCTCTCTCAAATAAATATTTTCAAAAAAATTAATAACACTTAAATAAAATAGAAGCTGAGAATAAACTAGATACAATTAAAATGGAAATGTTTGGGGGCCCCTGGGTGGCTCAGTCGGTTAAGCGGCTGACTCCTGGTTTCGGCTCAGGTCATGATTTCAGGGTCCTGAGATCAAGCTCCACATCAGGCTCCATGCTCAGCAGGGAGTCTGCCTGAGGATTCTCTCGCTCCCTTCTCCCTCTGCCCCTCCCCCTCCTCGTGCGCGCTCGCACTCTCTCTCTCTCAAATAAATACTTTTTTTTTTTTTTTTTAATGGAAGTGTTTAGAAAACCCAAGAAGAACTGTCTGAGGTTGTCCATATAAAAAGATGCTCTGGGGTTATAAATGGGAGTGCTACTGAGGTACTTCCCACATGAAGCTGAAAAGGTATGCATGATGAACCATCCACCATCCTATCACACGGTGTGGAGTGAAACTATATTCTCAGTACAGTCTCTCTTTGAAGGCTCTGCCTCCTCCACACCCCAAGCCACAACCTCCTGTATCAGCTCCCACCTCCTGTCATACCCCAGCCCAAACCAGCCTATGCTGTGACCAGAAGAACCTTCCTCAACCATAATTTTGATTATCTCACCCCATTGGCCAACAACCTTCAATGGCTCCCTGCTGTCTACTAAATCAAGTCTCATTCATCACCCTCCTACATCCTCTCCAATTATACACCCAACCTACCTTTGTAGAAATGCTACTGTGTCCAGCTTGATTTAACCTTATTCTACCAAGGGATAGGAATGGGGACAAAGGAGTTTAAGGAATGTTCACTTCTACCTATACTCCTCCATATTGTTTCTGGATTTTTTTTTTTTTTTTTTTTTACAAATAAGCAGGTATTACTTTTTATAACTTAAAAAACATTCGAAGCATGACTAAATAACTAATTTAACATGGGGAAAACATGGTATCAGCTTCCAAGATTAAATGGATCGATGAGTTACTTGCCAGAACTTCAATCTTGAAGTCATCCATAACGTATTTCCAGTACTGGGAAGACTTGATGCTGAAGGGGTCAAAGGCCAGGTTTTCCATGGGGGTGACCAGGCTGTCCACCCTGCATAGGACATCATCGATGCGCTTGGGATCCCCTGTCACTGCCTTTAGTTCGGGACCAAATATATTGTAAAATTCCTCCATAACCTGCCCAAACAAAACACAAGGAAGTTGCCTTTTGGTTTTCTCATGAATGTTCTAACTACAAATCGATTGCATCGAGATTGGCCTGAGGGCAAGAATCACGGTCGTGGGATCCAGCCCCGAGTCGGGCTCCTCGCTCAGCGGGGAGACTGCTGGAGATTCTCTCCCTCTGCCCCCCCCCAAACAATAAATCTTAAAGAAAAAAAAAAAAAATCACGTCACACAGGCAACTTCTTCCCAGTCTAAGACCTCTGGTACTATGCCTACTGCATGCAGGACAAGATCCAGACATCCTGACACAGTTTGCAAAGTCTACGTGTTCGGCCCCCGCCTTCTCCTCCAGCCCCTCCCCATACTGTGCCTCCCACGCCGCCTCCTTGCGGCGCAGCCTGGCCCTCTTTCAGTCCCATGTTCCTCCCTATCGCAGGGCCTTCGTACTTGCAGTTCAAATCGCCTAGCTAGCTACTACCCATCGTTGGTGATCACTTTATAACGTCCAACCCCTTAGAACAGGTCAGGCCCTGGTACACACTTCCAGAGCCCCTTCGACTGCACTTTTCAGAGCCCTTAACGTCAGCCACAGCTGTGTATCTGTATGATTGTTAGGTCTACCATCTTTCTTCTACCAGACTGACAGCTCCACGGAGCCACAAGCTAGGGACATGCTTGCCAGGGCCAGCTTCATAGGCGTGGGACCCAGGCAGGTGCACAGGGCTCCAGGCTCAGAAGGGCCCCATGCTGGGTGAAAGGCTCTGCTATGACCTTCTTGAAATTCTTCATAATTTTATCTTTGTACGTGCATTTTGTAAATGAGGTCTGATGGGACAGCCATGCGCACATATGAGAAGGCAACTGGGGTCTGCATTCCCCTACTCCTTCCCCCGCAGAGCGTGTGATGCCCCACGACCCCATAAGCACAGGATTCCGGCGGGCCCAGCACATGTGCCAGTTCGGAGACATTCGCAATCAGGACAAGTAAGCGTGTTGCATCAACAACAAGTACTCGAGGACCCCAGCTGCTCCGCGAGACCACGTTCTCCCTTCAAACCAGACTTTGCTTCAGACACAGGAGGCCACGCACGGTTCTGAGAAACACGCCTGAATAGGAAACCGACCCCATGGTTTCCTGCTCCTGTAACTTCCCCGTGTTCACCAGCTGCGCACCCCAAAATGATGACATAGGACGAACGGCAGAGACCCCGAAGAACTCTCCTTTCCCTCCGAGCCCTTCCCCCGCTCGTCGGCAAGCTGCGGGGAGAGAAGCCTGGCAGAATGGGCGTGCATCGAGAAGTGAGAGAAAAACTCGTGTGGGGTGTTGCCGCTGTTCCAGCAACAAGACCGTACGTCTGCGCATCCCAGCGACAAAGCACAAACTGTGATTCTGCATACAAGCCAAATGCCCTTGTATTTGCATTTTAAGCCAACACTGCACAATTTAAGGATGAACAGTAAAATTCATGGAATAATTTAAATGTTTAATTTCCCTTTACTCTCTTTACTTTGCTATAGTCGTGGCAAACAAAAACTAAAGCCCGCTAAGGCAAGAGACATCAGGAGAGAGAGAAAAGCTTTATATTTTAATGTTTTTAACAGCATTTTTTTCCTGCTTTTTGAACAAGGGGTCCCACGTCTGTTTGCACTGGACACTGAGGGTTAGGTGGCTGGCCCTGGATTTGCCCCCACTGTTTCTCTAGCAAGTGCAGGTGCCTGGCACAAATGAGTTCTCAACAAATTCTAAGAGTCAATGAATGGATGGACCTTTGGGAGACAAAGGACTGTGGATCATTCATCCACTCAGCCACTAAACCGTTTTACATTCATTTAGGAGAGAGAGGGATCAGATAAACGGGGGGGGGGGGGGGGGGTAGGGTCCCTGGTGGGTAGGTAGAAGCTGAAGCAATGGGCAAGCATGAGGTGGCTTCAGGAGAGAAGTCTTGGAGGCGACTTTGAGAAATTCCAACATCTAATGGGAAGACAGAGGAGGAAGATTTTGCCAAAGACACCGCGAAGGAATGGCCGCAGGTCAAAGCACAGCCAAAAGCAAGGAGACAGAGGGGTGTCGCAGAAGACAAGGAAGAGGTGCAAGAGGTCTGGTGTGGCTCTGGTATATTCTGGTACATTCTGAATACTCTCTCAGGCGCTTCCCCCTGCCAGACTCCCCCGTCTCCTGGCTGCCCCCCACACCCACAACACACAGAGAGTGTGCCATCAAAAAGCCAAACTGTTTTCCATCGGGCAAGTCCCAACTCCAATCAGCCTCACGTGCAGCAGAGAAAACGTCTGCCAGCCTGCCCACCTGCAAAATGTCGCAGAGATCCTGGCAGATGGTGGCCATGTAATCCGTTCTCTCAAACAGCCGCTTTCGGTCAAACTCCCACCGAGCTTCTCTCCCTGAAGCCTCGATCTTGGCCCTGGTGTCAAAATAGGCCTTTTTCCACATGTGGAGGACGTTCCTGGCCTCCAAGGTTTTGTGCTGGGCGCTGGCTCGATTTTCTCTGAGAAGAAAAAGAGAGGCCGCAATGGGGGGGGGGGGGGGGAGAGGCAGAGCTGCAGTGGGGTCCCAGCCACACTCCCCAAGGGCAGCAGCCTTCTAGGGGGAGAACGCTCGCGGAGGAGCAGGGCCTCCCTGATCTCACAGCCCGGTGGGGAGAGCCGCTGCCCCGCCCTAGTTGGCAAGGGGTGAGGCCCTTGTACACCTGCAAGGTCATGATCGCAAGCCACACCCAGGCTGACCTTTGCTGCAGCCGCCCACCCAGCCCACAGGAACCACAGTCCCCCCCAGGGAGCTTTCCGTCTGAGCTGGGAAGGGAGCAGGCGGCCCTGGGCCCCAGGCTGGAAGTCCACAGTGGAGGCTGCACCACCAGAGTGAAAAGATAATACCAAGGTTTTGGTACCTATTTCACCTGTATAGATTTTTGGGGGGGTTTTTTGTTTGTTCGTTTTTAAGAAAGTGAAGATCTGCAGCTTCTTCAACACTTGATCCCAGAGGCTCTCCTACCCTTAGGGGCCTGGGGTCCAGAAGGAAGTTTCCCTCTGACTGTGGGACTTAGTCTCTCCCAGGATAACTAAGGAAGAAGGTCCTGATTAAAATAACCTACGGGGTGCCCGAGTGTCTCAGTCGGTTGAATGTCTGACTCTTGGTTTTGGCTCAGGTCATGATCCCGGGGTCCTGGGATCGAGCCCCGCATCGGGCTCCCTGCCCAGCGGGAAGCCTGCTTCTCCCTCTCCCGCTCCCCCTGCTTGTGTTCCCCTCTCTCACTGTCAAAAAAATAAATAAAATCTTTAAAAAATAATAAAATAAGACAACCTGTGTATCCCCACAACGGGGTGTTACTTGGCCATAAAGAGGAAGGAAGCACTGACACCTTCTCCAACACGGGAGAACTTTTTTTTTTTTTAAGATTTTATTTATTTAGTTGACAGAGAGACACAGCGAGAGAGGGAACACAAGCAGGGGGAGTGGGAGAGGGAGAAGCAGGCTTCCCGCGGAGCAGGGAGCCCGATGCGGGGCTCGATCCCAGGACCCCGGGATCACGACCTGAGCTGAAGGCAGATGCTTAACGACTGAGCCACCCAGGCGCACCCCAACATGGGTGAACTTTGAAAATGTGATGCCGAGTCAAAGGAGCCAGTCATAAAAGACCCCATGTCGGATGACCCCATCTGTACGAAGAGGCAAATCCATCGAGGTAGAAAGGAGACCTGTAGTTGCCCAGGGCTGGGTGGGTCGGGGAGGCCGGAGGTGACAGCTACAGTGTATGGGGTTTCTTCTCTAATTGAAAAAAATACTCTACCTTCGATTACAGTGATGGACACATGACTCTGAATACCTCCGAAGAGCCACTGAATTGTACATTCTAAATGGGTGAATTTCAATAAAGCTGTTCAAGATCTTTTTTTTTTTTTTAAGTAGATGCCACACCCAGTATGGAGCCCAGTGTGGGGCTCTAACTCACGACCCCGAGATCAAGACCTGAGCTGAGATCGAGTCGGACGTTTCACTGACTGAGCCAGCCAGGCGCCCCAAAAGCTATTGAAGATCTCAAGAAAAACATGGCGTATGACTTCTTACTTGAACAAAGTCCGCAGATTAACCACCTTGCAGACTCTCTCGGCAATTTCCCAGGCAATCCGCTCCATCAGTGGGATCATCCTTTCATCTTTGTTGTAGTGTCGGGAGATGATCCACACCATCCTCAGGGCACCCATCATGGAGGGGATGGTCTCCAAGATGACGTGGAAGCTGGATCCATGCGTGATGTTCTAACCGGAGAGAGCAAGCAACCTTAGCCTTGGGGTCAAGTAGCTTACTAAAGCAACACGTACGCAGGAAGCTTCCCTCTTCCTAATTCAAAAACTAAATACACTTATTACAGGAGGAAGTGTTTCACCACCGAAAGAAGTTTGAAATAGCTCTGGATGCATTGACATGGAAAGAGAGAGGAGATTTACAATGAAAGTAAATAAAGCAATTTGCAGACATGTATAAAGTATGGGCGTGTGTGAATATATAGAGAGATATAGAGCGAGAAAAAGAAATAGAAAAAGAATGCATATGTGAACCTATTAAGCGTACATATACACACCCAGGACACATGTGGCAGATTGTATTTTCCAAATACAGTCACAACATCTTGACTGTGCCCCCCTCGCCATGAAGAGATGGCATCAACCTCTCCATCCCCTCAAATCTACACAGACTGTTACTTCTTTAGCCAGTAGAATATGGCAGAGGCAATGCCATACCCCTTCTGAGCATAGCCCTCAGCTGGCCTGCTTCTGGTCTCTTGGAAGCCAGCGCCCTGTAAGAAGTGTGACTACCCTGTTACCCTGAAGCCACAAGGCTTGGAGACATCCAAGCCATGTGGAGAAATTTTGGGAGATGAGATACGATATGGAGAGAGAGAGACCCAGGAGCACCCAGGCGCTAGCTATGTGGGCAAAGAAGCCATTTGGGAGTCGCCTGGGTGACTCAGTTGGTTAAGCGTCTGCCTTCAGCTCAGGTCATGATCCCAGGGTCCTGGGATCGAGCCCCGCATCGGGCTCTCGCCGCTTAGCAGGAAGCCTGCTTCTCCCTCTCCCTCTGCCCCTCCCCCATGCTCGTGAGCGTGCGCGCGCGCACGCGCGCTCTCTCTCTCTCTCTCCCTCTCCCCCTCACTCTCAAATAAATAAAAATCTTTAAATAAAGATTTAAAAGAAAAAAAGTGAAAAAGCCTACAGATGGGGACACTGCAAATCCTATATCTGATAAGGAACTTATTTTCAAAAAAGAATTTTTTTAACTCCTAAATCAATAATAAGACACATCAAAAATGGGGAAAAGATTAAAACAGACATTTTATCAAAGATAGAAGCACATGACAAGGTGTTCAATCTCCTTAGTTCTGAGGGAATGTAAATCGAAATCACAATGAGATAGTTTATTATGCATAAAAGATGAACGACCCCACTTACAGAAAACACCTAGGATGGGCAAAGTCCTAGAGACAGAGAGTGGAATCGAGGTTACCAGGGGTGCCGGGAGGAGGGAATTGTTGGCTCAGGGTTTCCGAGTTTATGTTGGGGGTGATGAAATGCTTGCTTTCGGGTCAGGAGTTTGGGTGCCCAGCACCGTGTATTTACTGCCACTGCGCTACACGCTTGCAAGCAGTTAAAACAATCAATGTCATATGCGTGCCACCACAGTGGTTTAAATGCTGAATTAAAAAAGGAAACTCAATCCGTGTAAGATCTAATTCACGGCCCTGACTTTCCAAAGCGCCGGGCCCCTGGCATACCTTGAAATGGCGTTCCACCGTGGACAGAAACCGCACATTGTCTGAGGCCTCCATGTGGAGCTTGAATAATTCAGTAAAGACGGGCTGCAGGTTAGCCACGAGCATGGAATCTGACTCCTTGATCACATCCAAGACTTTCCTGACTATTGGAAGCTTCGTCTGTTCATGGAGTGCACTTAGCGTTGCATTTCTTTCCCGCCAGAATTCAATTTCAGCCAGAGGACCATTACCCTGAGAGGTGATATGAACACAAAGAGAGTCATCATTGGTGTGGAGCATACACCCGTGATGGTTTCTCCAGCTGCTCCAAATAGGAATCCGTGCATGCACTTGACCTAGGAGGGTCCGATCAGAGTGGATCTCAGGACTCTGGCTAGGAAGGCTGACCACAGACAGTCCGCCTTTCTCCAGGCAATAGGACATGGGGATGTGACAAGTTGCCACCATAAAGGAAACCAGCCTGAGGAGGATGGAACGGAGATGAGAGACTCCCAGGGAAACGCAGATGGACCAAACCATACCTGAAACCAGCCCTGCCTCCGGACTTTTCAATTATGTGAGCCAACAAATGGTCACTTGTTGAAGCCAGCTGAGTTACGCTTCCTGTTTTTCGCAGCCCAAGCATCCTGACTGATACACGGTATTATCTTTATCAATCCAGGGTATGATCTGGCAGCACGCTAAACATCAGAAAGCCCAAGAATGACATCTTGGGTATGTATGCTTTGACCCTTGAAGGGGGTCACAAAACAGCAAGACAAGAGGCTGCATCCAACAGATCCGATCCCCAGACTCCCGGCTCTTTCTCCGGGGGCCACCGTGAGCTGTCAGGGAATCTGCAAAGGCACGGCCTGAGTTACCTGAGGAGTCTTTTTCAGTTGGCCCTCGACAGCTGCAGATATCAGATTCAACCAGTTTATCACACACTGCTCTAAGATTTCAATGGCTTCCGGGTCAGCAGCCAGGTCAGACACCTCTCTCTCTATGCTGATGCTTGGCATTTCTAACTTGATCTCACCTAATAGAATAGAAATGGTCAGTTAGCCACTTGTTTGGGGAAAAAAATGATTATAGACAATAATGTTCAAGTGAATCAGGTAGCTCTTCTCCCTAGACATCAGTCCAGCAAGATCTGCTACATCCCCCGACCTGATCCGTCTATATTTCATTCTCTTCCATTAGAATGCAACTAAAAATTGTAGATCATTGTAACAGTGTTAAGATGGGTCACAGTGATCCAGTTATTTAAGATGTTCCTGAATTTACAACCTATAACTTCAATTTAAAAAATTAAACAAGGGTTCGCCTGGCTGGCTCAGTCGGAAGAGCGTGTGGCTCTTGATCTCAGGGTTGTGTGTTGGAGCACCAGCTTTGGATGTAGAGGTCACTTTAAAAAATAAAATTTTAGAAGAATAAAAATTAGACAAACAACCCAGAGCTCAAGAGGTATTTGAAAAAACCTCCAGCATGAAACAGATGGGCCAAGATATATCAGAAAGAATGACCTCAGAGGAAATTGAGACAAGGCAAAGAAGAATTTGTTTTTAATCCCAATTAGGAGTCTCAGGGAAGTGAGACAAGATGGCTTCCATCAAACAAGAACATAATGAACGCTTTGGAAAAGGGACAATCACAGAATAAGAGGTCTTAAAAATTAAAAAATGTGACAGCTGATGTGAAAAAGTTCAGTCAAAGGTTGGGGAAAAGTTGAACTCCTCAGAAAATCTGACTACAAAGACAAAGAGATGGGAAAGACCACAAAAGATTAAAAAAAAAAAAAAACAAGCAGCATCAACAGCATTTGACCAATGTTAGCAAGAAAGAACAGAGATAAATAGTGGAGGAAATTATGAAGATAAGCGTTCAGACTACAAGACTAGGTCTTCAGGCTGAAAATAGAGTGCTCAGCAAAATAAATGGGAAAAGGACCACACAAAAGTCCATCACCACAGCATTTCAAGACACTACAGAGGGCGCCTGGGTGGCTCAGTCGGTTAAGCGACTGCCTTCGGCTCAGGTCATGATCCCAGGGTCCCGGGATCGAGTCCCACATCGGGCTCCCGGCTCAGCGAGGAGCCTGCTGCTCCCTCTGGCCTTCTCCCCTCTCATGCTGTTTCTCTCTCTCTAATAAATAAATAAAATCTTAAAAAAAAAAAAAGACACTAGGGATAAAGACACAAAAGTTCACATAAAGCAGGGGCGCCTGGGTGGCTCAGTGGTTAAGCGTCTGCCTTCGGCTCAGGTCGTGGTCCCAGGGTCCTGGGAACGAGTCCCGCATCGGGCTCCCTGCTCCGCGGAAAGCCTGCTTCTCCCTCTGCCCACTCCCCCATTTGTGTTCCCTCTCGCTGTGTCTCTGTCAAATAAATAAAGTCTTTAAAAAGTTCACATAAAGGGGAGGGGGGGGGAAACAGGTTGCCTTAAAAAAAAAAAAAGGAATCCAATTTCTCCTAGGAAACACTGGATGCTAGAAAACAATGGAAACTGTATTCAAGATTCTGTGCTAAAATTGTTTTAAATTCCAACTTATATGCCGAAAACCACTGTGTAGAATCAGGTCATTTTCAGACATGCAAGTTCTCATAAAATTATTTCCCATGTGCCTTTTCTCAGGAAGTTACCTAAGGATGGATTCCCACCCAATGAGGGAGGAACCCAACTGAACAAGAAGACCTGCGATCCAGGAAACACTGCATCTGGGACGCAGCCATGCATCACGCTGCGGGTGCCCTGCCTGCGTTGCAACAAGAAACACAGGACACCGGCGGGTAGGGGGGGCGTCTAATAAGAGGAGCTTTTGCAAAAAACAAAACCAGAGAGGACTGTACAAGATATTTTTATGAGATACTTTAAGAATGGCAATTTGGAATGCTGGCAGAGGAAGGGGCGGGTGTACAAAAAAGGAAAGCTCATCAGGGCGCCTGGGTGGCTCAGTCGTTAAGCCTCTGCCTTCGGCTCAGGTCATGATCCCAGGGTCCTGGGATCGAGTCCCACATCAGGCTCCCTGCTCTGCGGGAAACCTGCTTCTCCCTTTCCCACTCCCCCTGCTTGTGTTCCCTCTCTCGCTGTGTCTCTCTCTGTCAAATAAATAAAATCTTTAAAAAAAAAAAAAAGGAAAGCTCATCAAAGGATCCTACTCTGCTCTGAAGTAAACAGTATTCCTGTTGTCATAATAACGTCAAAACCCATTTTGTGACTTAATGAAAAGAAGGGCATGGAAGTATGATGGGAGCTGGCTGCAGCAGGGGAAGGGGCAAAATCCTCATCGTGCCAGGAAATAACACTCATGTCTACGATTAAGAAGAAACAGCAGTGTAAGCGTATATTTGAGAGACGTGGCAGTAGCTATCAGTAGAAAGAGGTAAAGGGGCGCCTGGGTGGCTCGGTTGGTGAAGCATCTGCCCTCGGCTCAGGTCATGATCCCGGGGTCCTGGGATCGAGCCCCCACGTCGGGCTCCCTGCTCGGCGGGGAGCCTGCTTCTCCTTCTTACCCCACTCTTGTGTTCTCTCTCAAATAAAATCTTTTTAAAAAATAAGGAAGGAAGGAAGGGAGGGAAGGAGGGAAGGAGGGAAAAAACAGCTAAATTCACCAGCGGGGAGTGGAACGGACTGAAAGGGAAAATGAAGCAGGGACAGTTTTTCACGGCACTGTATGTTAATACCACTTAATTTTTTTAAAACTTACGTATGTATTACTTTAACAAAATGCAACATATATACATATGTGGACACATATTTATTAATATATTTAAGTATACTTGCTATAATCATATTAATATACTTGTGTTAAACATTCACGCAACAGATGACCTGAGCTTTGCAATTCTGTGCATCATAAAGAAAAAAAGGGCAAAAAGAGCTTTCTCAACTGACAGCCAATGACTTACAAAAAGCCATTTGTAAATGTCCCATAAAGAAAAACAAATTTCTTCCTCGAGATGATATTATAAAATAGGGATTGGCACAGTTTGGGCTTTGCTTTTTTTTTTTTTTTAAGATTTTTTAAGTAAGGGGAACCTGGGTGGCTCAGTCACTGGGAGTCTGCCTTTGGCTCAGGTCGTGGTCCCAGGGTCCTGGGATCGAGCCCCGCATCGGGCTTCCTTCTCTGCGGGAAGCCTGCTTCTCCCTCTCCCACTCCCCCTGCTTGTGTTCCCTCTCTCTCACTGTGTCTCTGTCAAATAAATAAATTTAAAAATCTTTAAAAAAAAAAAATTTTTTTTTTAAGTAATCTCCACACCCAACTTGGGGCTCGAACTCACAACCCTGAGATCAAGAATCACACACTCT
This sequence comes from Zalophus californianus, assembly GCF_009762305.2. Taxonomy (NCBI): domain Eukaryota; kingdom Metazoa; phylum Chordata; class Mammalia; order Carnivora; family Otariidae; genus Zalophus; species Zalophus californianus. Next base: position 6,190,446 of record NC_045608.1, read on the forward strand.
ATTGACTGAGCTGGCCAGGTGCCCTCCACAAAGTTCTTCCTCAAGTACCAGAGAGTAAATATCTCCAGCTTTGCAGACCAAGAGGCAAAGCTGAAGACAGAATGTAGGTTCTTATATAATCATTTAAAATCTAAGCATTGGAAACTATAAATACAGTTCTTATCCCACAGGCCACACAAAAACGAGCAGCAGGTGAGATGTGGCCCATGAGCCGTAACTTGCTGACCCAGGTTATAGAATATTAATTCACCTACTTTTCTGGTTTTTCTAAATCATACGTGATTATAGGAAAATAGGAAAAAAGAAAGAAAACCATCTTACTCTCATAACCTAGAGTAAGCGACAGTGGCTGATAACATTTTAGTGCATTTCCTTCTAGCAGTTTATCTAAAACACAAAAATGTATTCACTCATCTGCTTTTTGACACCAGCCACAAGACACAGGGGCTCCTGGGCGGCGAGTTGGTTGAGCATCCGGTTGAGCATTGGTTTCGGCTCAGGTCGTGATCTCAGGGTCATGAGATCGAGCCCAGTGTTGGGCTCCACGCTCAGCATGGAATCTGCTGGAGATTCTCCCTCTCTCCCCTCCCCCTTCTGCCCCTCCCCTCACTCATGCGCTCTCTCAAATAAATAAATACATCTTCTAAAAAAGAAACAAGACACATAAATCCTATCCAAGAATAGAAGAAACATTTTTTTCCCATCTCTATTTTACACTAATTCAGGGAGAGAGGGGTTAGGCAGACGGGCCAAAGAAGGCTACAAATGTCAGTGAAGGAAAAACACAGACACCAAGAGAGAAGTATCACTTTGGGGGGTGGGGGGGGTAGTAAAAAAAAAATTCTAAAATAGAATCTGAAAAACACATGTCCGTAGCATGTTATCAAAAGTTTGCATCTCTACGGGTGTTTCTCATTTCCAGCAGAGAACATTTCTAGGCGGTGGGGCATGTTCAAGGTTACTTCAAAGAGGGGGAAAGTCCCTCTTCCTAGAATAGTGATGCCATCTCGAAGACCGTGCTGCCCTCGCTGATGCACACCGTGTTGGCTGTCACGGGCTGCGACTCTCCACAGTGTAACCCCCTCAGCCGGCCTCTCCACCTTGCTGTTCTCCATTCCTGACACACACGTTCCCAGGCTCAGGGACTCTCGCCATGCCATACACCCCCAGTAATGAGGTGCAGATCCAACAGCAGCCGCTGCAGGCCCATCACCTACAAGCTTCTGGCCTCGCACACAAAGCTACCTAAGCTAGGACCAGCCAGCCACCCTTCCCTGTTCACAGAAACTCCACTCTTTCCAACTCCCTTCTCTTGTCCAGGCCATTCTCCCTGCCTGAAATGCCCTTGCTCCCCAACTCCACCTACTAAAGCTTTGCTGTCCGTTCAGAGGAGGTCAAATGCCTCCTCCTTCGGGAAGTCTCCTTTGATTTCCCCCTGCTTCTCCGATGCGATCTCCCTCTTCCAAACCCCTCAAGGCCCTAATATCTTTCCCAAGCTCCCATTCTGCCATAGTTCCTTGTGCGCCAGATTATAAGATCCTTGAGGACAGGATTCTGTCATTCCTCTTTGGGTCTTCTTCCCAGCTCAGGGTCGCTCATATGGTGAGCAGGGAAGAAAGAATGATTATAAATGAAAGCAAGAGACTCCTGGACTCTGAAATTGCCTTCTTAAAGAAAATCCATCATGCTTCCCTCAACACGAGCAAAAGGAAGCCTCACCTTCAAGTTGCTGCATTGTTCTTTGAATACCGTTTGCAAATTTCTGGATGTTCATTAAAAATTCATCCCGTATCAACTGAATGCTGTGATAGGCTTCCCCGGGCATGTTGGGTAGGTCTACTTCATACTCCAAAGAGTCAGATATTTCTGCAGATGTGAATCCCAGGGAGGCGTCCTTGTGTTGATTGAAGGACAAAGCCGGCATGAAAACCTGAAAGAAATCACACAATATTGTGTTCAAGATCATGCACTCATGCTGCCTCTGGTGTCGAATGTTCTATCAGATACAGCACATATGTAACTACAATGCAGAAACTGCTCAAGTCCAGAGCACAGACCTAAAGAGAGATGAAAATATGTGACCTAAAATGATCCCAGGGTAAGAATGTGACCCAAGCCCAAGGTGACAACCCAGAAGATAATCCTGCATTTCTTTGGCTGCCACCAGCCACAAGGCGGCTGGATTTGAAACCACAGCACAAACAAGAGTAGAAGCAGGTCTTGGAGAGTCTGCTCAGCACCAGGCTAGCTCACGGGAGGGTTAAAATAAAGAAGGGGATGGGGGTGCCCGGTGGCTCAGTCTGTAGAGCGTGCGACGCTTGATCTTGGGGTTGCAAGTTCGAGCCCCACATGGGGCATAGAGATTACTTAAATAAATAAAGATCAAAAATCAGGAAGGGAGTGGGGACACAGTCCTTTTGACATTTAACTGAGTACAGAAGCGTGCATTTATGAAGTCACTTGAATACAATAACAAAGCTCCACCCAAATAAAAATGATGAAAAAAATGCCCTTCAGTTGGTTGGTTGAGTTTGGGCTTTGGTGTGTAGTTTTGCCTTTTCTTCGGAAACTTGGATCCATGGTTTAAGACAACGTATGTGTACCTCCCATTGACTGAAGAGCCCAGAACATCTGACCTGTGGTTTCATAGTCTGGATTCTGCCAACCACACACTCACGGTGACGTTCAAAATGTCCTCTCCCCAGTAAAACATATTCTTGACACTGCCTGCCTCCCACTGCCTCCCCTGATTGAACTCCTGTCTAGGCAACCATCCCCCTCCACAGACTCTTCCACAGCCTCATACTGGTCTTCTCTTCCCTTCAGCGTCTGCCTCCTGCTCCCACGGTCTAAGTTTCACACAACAGCCAAAGGAATGATGCAAACCAGACCATGTCATTCCCCTGCTGAACACCTAACCTTCCTTTCCAACCTTCCCCACTCCTTTCCAGCCACACTGGCCCTCCTTCTGTTCCGGGACCAGGCTATGTCTGCTCCTGCCTCAGGACCTTTGCACATGCTACCTTCGCTGCCCAGGAAGTTCTCCTCCCCCCTCCCCGCCCCAGATCTTCACATGTCTAACACCTTTACCTAATTTAGGTCTCAATTCAATGCCACAACCTCAGAGGGGCCTTTCCTGACCCCCTGAGCCCCACCCTATTACACTTCCCTAGGAACTTATCATTAGGGGAATTAGTCTGTTCACGAGGTGTTTTTTTTTTTCCATTGTTGGTCTATCAAACACTGCCTCCTCCGTGAGGCCATCCCTTACCACCACTCCCTGCACGCACACACACACACACACACACGTGTGCACACACACACAGAATCCATTTCTATCACATTACTAGGGTTTATTGAACTCATGCCACTTGTGTCCGCCTGATATTTTCCCCCTTAGGAATCTGTGTCTCATGTCTTTCCCCCAGTATCAGCTCCTGGAGCACCAAGATCCACTCCGACAATGGCACCTGGGACACAAGAGCTGCTGAACATTCCTTATCATGTGGAGGAAACGAACCAGACGGCCTGAATCTTACAAAATGCTGAGACCCCTTCCCTTGTCCATGGTTACCTGACATATGACATTCTTCAGAAAGGGAAGCACGTTAGGACTGATAATTCCATACTCCAGCATCTCAGGCATGATCTCCATAGCTTCCTTCATATCCGTGGCCTCGGAGATCATCTCTGCGTAGGAACAGACACAGAGGGGGAGTCACGTGGGGAGGCGGCAGGCAGGTAACTCCCCCAAGTACCTGGCGAATCTGCTCCTTCTTTCTGAGTAGGTACCCAGGCATGTTCCAGGCACAGACTCAAAATGATGCTGACGTCTAGTCAGACGAACCCCTCGGCCCGTGAGACACTGAGGGAAGTCTGACGTGCTGGGGACCCCGGCCTCCCTCCGGCAGCACTGCAGAGCCACCCAGACCAGCGGACAGACACACTTGTGTTTTCTAGAAATGTTTGCTGGGCTCCTTGCCTGGCCTGGGTCCCCACTCCCAGCAACGCCTCTCCAGTTCATCACCGGAGTCCCCTCTGAGTCACGAGTTATTTTTATTTAAAGACAGATTCGCGGACAGCTAACCGTTGGGCCAGGTTTTATTTTACATGTCTTTACTCCGCCCAACCGAACATCAATGAGCACGGGAGACATTCTGAAGGTCCCTTGGGCCCTTCCCTCAACCTCACTGGGAAACAAAACAGAAACACGACACATATGTCAACCAAGGCAATCATTTCACTGGCTTCAGACCCACATCTGTGTAGACTTTATTCTCTCCTCACTACGCTTCTGTATATCAAACTCCTCTTTACTCAAATTTAAAGGGAAAGTACGTAAGAACCCAGAATGTGAAAGAAAGAGAGCCTGAGCTCAATGAAAGATGACCACAGAGACACAAAGATGATGCGAACGAGCAGTAATAAAGCCCGAGGGGATGCCGTGGCTGCCCCGTTCACGGCCTGTGCACCCAAAACGCCATCCAAATTCAAAAGAGAAAAAAGAAAGCCACATAATGTTTGCTCTGGAATTTACTGTGAGTCCTAAAACATAGCTACGCACAGCCTCCACAGAGGCAAAGGCAGAAGAAATGGGGGAAACCCAGGCAGGAAGACTGGGGAGTCAGCCCGAATTAAATAAGGCAAGAGGGAGGGCCCGGGGTCAGAGAGACAGGAGAGTGACAACCACTGGGGGGCCGGGGGTGTCACTAGAAACGCCCAGGTGGCTCCCAGAATGCAGCAGGAATGCACAGTAAGAACATCCCGCCCAAAAGTTACCCCGTGGGATGGACTTGGCCTCCAAGCAGCTCCTCTGTCTTAAATCGCACGGCCACACGGAGAGCGCGCCAGAGCTCATCCTACAACTCAGGATCACATCATTTTGCATCTCGCTCCCTTTAATTGTTACAATAGAACCAAGAATATATTTATACAGCCAGTTCTTATTATTCCTGGTATTTCTGTTCTGTGAAGTCACCTCGAACAAGGAATTAGCAAATACCCAGCCATTGCTCCTGCAGGACACCCGGGGTTAAATTCCTGTAGCCTCTGGTCACACTTTCATCAGCCATCAACACATAACCTGGCTTTGTTTGTGTTTCTGTTTAAAGACAACTTATTTAATGTACTACACGGTTGATTCGTTAACATTGAACTCAGCCAACACTATAACTCACACCTGAACTAAGCTTCTCTAATATACCTGCATCCTCCATGAGAAATGTCACAGCCTTCTTGCGCTCAGGAACACCGGACGGTGCTCCAGGACTACGCTTGAGGCCATTTTAAACAGTGAAATCACCAAGAGAAAGGACCAAAAAATATGAAAACCATGGCACTAAAGAGATAACAATAGGAACAGTCCACCCTCAGCCAGGAACACAAAGATTCAGTGACTCAAATGTTTCCCCATTAAGGGGTGCCTGGCTGGCTTCATCACTGCAAGACGCAACACGCAACACTTGATCTCTGGGTTGTGAGTTCACGCCCATGTTGGGTGTAGAGATTTCTTAAAAATAAAATCTTTTGTTTTAAATAAAATCTTTAAAAGAAAAAAAAGTCAAATGTTTCCCCATGCTGTGCACATCCATGAATGACCTCAAGGCACGGCAAGGATTGATTTGGGGGTTATGAAAACGCATGAGCAAGTAGGTGAATTCACAAATAGGGACCCACGAGTAATGAGGATTGGCTGGCCTGGGGAAAAAAAAAAGTTGTATTCTCAAGAAAGTGTAAAAATTAAGAATCTCACAGATACACATCCAGGTGCATACTCACCCACACTCATGCACACACACTAGAAATATACCTTTCGTATTTCTGAGAAAATACACCACATTCTGGTCCAGAAACTCCTCCGGAACAGGAGTACACAGCACATAGAGATAGGTCTTATCCACAATGTGCTTAACGGTTCTCTGAAACACGGGGGACAAAAAAACATCAGGCTGAGAGACACCCGCTCACCCAGACAAGCTAGCGTTCAGACCCACCTGAGCCCTCCTCTCTGGGCCTTCTGAACTCCCGGCTGACAAAGGGTCCTAGCGGACCACATGCACACGCGTGCGCGCACGCACACACACACACACACACACACACACACGTGCACAAGGCACCCAGACTTGAGCTCTCAGCCTGACTCTTCTATTAACTGGCTGATGCAGCCACACTTGACCTGGGAAGTCCAGACAGAGCTTTCCGAGGCTGTAAATTGTAACAAACGGGCTTGAATTTGATTTCAGGGGTGGGGTATATTCATGGAGCCGATCAGAGTAATTTCATTTAGCACAGGCCAGACTGGATGCTTACGTCCTGGCTTTAAGCTCCACCTCTGGGATTTGTGAAGTAAAAGGTTAACTCAGCACGCCTGGGTTGTCCAAACTCCGCATGTTCCAAAGGTTTTCAAGCTGGCCCTTCGCGGGCTCCTGGGTGATCACCTCTGCTTTTTTGGAATAGCCTACCTGATGTGAGTGTCTTTGTATACCTGGGGCCTTGGGTCATGCCAAGTAGTTTATACGAGCAACATGATGGGTGGTGAACGCCTGTCTCTGTTTGCCTGGGGCCCCGGTCACCTTATATCAGTTTGACTTCCTGCAGGCTAGAGAGCGGCCCTTCACACCCATAGATGCTCCGTAGAAACTCTGGACTCCAAGGCTTGGGTGGGCTTCCTTGACTTGCTTGACTTCCTGTGTGTTCTCGCACATACTTGCTGGGAGAAATAGCACGTCCAGGCCACGTTACCGGGAGCTCGGGCCCCTTTTCCTCCCGGCCTCTGCCATGTGTACCTTTTTCTTTGATTCTACTGTGCATCCTCTCACTGCACTAAACTATAACCATGAGTATAAAAGTTTCTCTGGGTCCTGTGAGTCATCCTAGCAAATCATTCAGTCTGAGGGTAGCCGTGGGGACTCCCAACAGAGAACTCCATCATCTCTACTCCAAATACGTTCCCCCAAATATGAATGTCAGTTATGCAGACTCATCAGAGGGGAGGGAATTCCCATTCCCCCACCAAGGAGGAGAAAGAGCCGAAAGTACCTTGACGGGGAGGGCTTCTAAACTCTCTTCGTCCGCTTCTTTGTTCTCTATGTTGATTACAGGCTGATTTACAGAATCGTTTCTCACCTGCAAATTCTTGGCTACAAAACATTATTCAGTGTGCAAACTGAAATAAGCAGAAAAGTAGATTTCCTGCCATCAAAGACCAGACCCGCATCTCGTACAACAGCATTTCATTCAACAGACGCGTTATCCAAAAGCTATACATACATTTTTTTTTCCACAAATGAATCCTATCAGAGCCTTGATGTATGTTATAGTGGCAAAAGTTCTTTGTATTTCTGATGGGTGGGTTCTCAGCCGGAAATTTAATGTGTATGTGTGTGTGTGCGTGCACACGTGTGCACATGTCCCAGCTACCGTGTGCAATGCGTGACTTCTTGAAGATTTTCACTTTAAAAGGGAGTTTTATTATTAAGATGAGAATGATAGCTCACATATTAGCATTTATTCTATTTTCTCTATGAAACTCAAAACTGGTGGGGGATGAAAATAAAAGAAATCTAAACAAAATGAATGTATGTCTCTCGAGTCTACTGTGACCAGTACAGATCTGGAAACCTCAGAGCCATCAGTCACAGCCCTGGGAGTTACTGATGAGTCCAGTGATCACACAGAAGGGAGAGTTTTCCCCAAAACGGTTTGGCTCTTAGTGCAAAAGACGCCACATGACACCAGGGTGGCTTGGGAATCAAATCAGTGTGTGGGGTCTCCTGGTCTACTCTTGGTTTTCTCATCCATAAAATGGGGACAATAACATCTAGTGGTGAGACTCTGGAGAGTTCAGTGGTGGTGTGGTTCTGCGCCTGGCACAGTGACGGCCTGTAGCCAAAAACACACTTACAAAATGCGCCGAGTGAGTGCAGCTGTGCTCCTAGACTTGGTTCAAATGGTCAAGTTCTAGGTTATGTATATTCTACCACAATAAAAAGAAAAAAATGCATTCGAATATCCACTTGGAAGTCACGTTAATTTGCTTTGTCAAAAAGACCTCCCTGACTTTTCAAGCAGCCTCCTTCTACGGAGGTCTTTCCCGTCCAGAGATTGACTGGTGTGTCTTCATGGAACGCCTCAGGAAGTGTGGCTGTGGCCCTTCCTCCCCACCGTCTGTCTTACCAAACTCCAGCCTAGCTACTAGCCTTCCTGAGAATGAACGGACCACCTCTTTTTCTGACCTCACAGTCCTCTGCCCGCAATCTGTAACCACATTGGGGTTAAAAATGAATGCTTCTGAAAAGAGGATGACGACTAGCAGAGACAGAGCACATTGCCAAAAGACCCCTTTTCCCTCTGATTTTCAAATATTCGCTATCTAGTGAAAGTGAAGTGTCTAACCTACAGCTTCTGCTTCTTGTAAGGGCAGGTGAATCACGGGCTGAGGGTGGCACAGGGGCCGTTTGGCTCTGCTGGGGACGCGCACGGCCCGGAACACGGTTTTGTCAGTCTCATTCTTTGCTGCGGGCAGCGTCCTGCGCGTTTTAAGATGTTCGGTGGCATCCCTGGCCTCTCCCCTCCAGATGCCGGCAGCACCCACCCTCCAGCGGGGACAACCAAAATGTCTCCAGACATCACCAAATGCCCCATGGGGGCCCAAGTCACCCCTGGCTAAGAACGCTGCCCCCGATACAGAGGGCCAACAGACCCATGAAAAGATGCTCAACATCACTCGGCCTCAGGGGAATGCAAATCAAAGCCACACTGAGATACCTCCTTACACCTGTCAGACTGGCTACAGTTGAAAACACGTTGGCGAGGGTGTGAAGAAAAGGAAGCCTCGTGCGCTGCCGGTGGGGAGGCAAAGTGGTGCAGCCTCTCTGGAGAACAGTGTGGAGGGGCCTCAAACAGTTAAAAATACATCGGAGAGGGAGACAAACCGTAAGAGGCTCTTAACTCTAGGAAAGAAACCGAGGGTTGCTGGAGGGGAGGGGGGCGGGGGGTGGAGTAACTGGGGGACGGACTCTAAGGAGGGCATGTGATATGAATACCGGTGTCATATGCAACTGATGAATCACTGACCTCTACCTCTGAAACTAATAACACAGTATACGTTACTTAACTGATTTTAAACAAACAACTACCCTACAATCCAGCCATTGCGCTACTGGGCATTTACCCAAAGAATACAAGAACACTAATTCAAAAGGATACATGCACTCCTAGTAGCATTATCTACAATAACTGAATTATGGAAGCAGCCCAAGTGTCCATCGACAGATGAATGGATAAAGATGTGGTATATACACAATGGAATATTAGCCATAGAAAAGAATGAAATTTTGCCATTTGCAACAATATGGATGGAGCCAGAGAGTAGAATGCTAAGTGAAAGAAGTCCAAGAAAGACAAATACCTTATGATCTCACTCATATGTGGAGTTTAAAAAGCAAAACAAATGAACAAAGGGAAAAAAGAGAGAGAAACCAAGAAACAGACCCTTAACTACAGAGAACACACTGATGGTTATCAGAAGGGAGGCAGGGGCCGGGACAGGAGGATGGGGATGAAGGAGGCGCGTGTCCTGAGGAGCACCAGGGGGTGTATGGAGGTTCCGAATCAATATATCGTACACCTGACACTAACACTCAACTATACTGAAATTAAAAGTTTAAAAACTTAATAAAATACATGCAACTGCCCTCCCCAAAAAAGGGTAAAATAAAAAGTTTCAGGAATGAGGACAAAAAGAAAGCTCAGTTAGATAAATAGTAGAAATACACTAGAAATAAAATGAACTCGTTCAACAACAATAAAAAGAAAGAGAAAAGGTGAGGCGGGAGAATTGGGTCAAAGCCTGAAGCTAAAGCCACCGCATCCCTAGAGGAGACACAGAGCCTGCAGAGGCTCAGCAGGGTCGGGCACGCTCAGGTGTATTTAGAGCAACTTCTCCAGCTCGGACATGTCCACTGATGAGAAAAAGCCTCCGCTCGAGCCTCAGATCAGCCGAAAGCAGTGGCGCGTGTCGTTTGCACAACGGGAAGGAAGCCGCGGCTCCACAACAGAACGCACACCGCGGGTCGCGAGGTCCCAGACGCGGCTTGCACAGGACTGGGGGGTCCGGGCCCTGGACTATACTGGGTGGAAGAGTGCGCCCCCCCCCGAAGGCACGCCGCCCAGACCCTCAGAAGGGGTCTCTATTTGGAAAGAGGGTCTTTGCGGATGTAAAAGAGGAGGTCATGGAGAGGGCAGCCCCTAAATCCGGTGACTGTCGCCTTTAGAAGAGTAAGGACGGGAAGATTCTGGGCCCCACAGAGGCAGAGCCACGAGGGATGCGCGTGCAAGTCGAGGGAGGACCCCCGCCCTAGGGGCAAGGCAGATGCTCCCCGGGAACGTGCCCACCCCTGCCCGGCCCACGGAGGCCTCAGGGCTGAGGGCGGACAGCCAGCACCCCGCTCCGTCCCCCCACACCGGTCCCCGCCCCCCGTCGCGGAGGCGCCCCGCCCCTCACCTGACTCACGCCCGGACTCTACTTTCTGAGCGTCCTCCTCGCCTTCCTCCTCGGTCGCCGCCGGCACGTCGCCCTCTTGACCGCCTCGAGCATGGAAGAAAAAAGTAACACGTGGCTGTCCCCCCCCACGAGACACCTGAGGCCACTGCTCCCCCGAGCGCCGCGCCTGCGACAGTCCCCCGGGCGAGGTCAGGGCGAGGACGCGGCAGCCCCTTCCCCTCCCGCCCTTGGGTGCGACCCCGCCCCGCGCCCTAAGACGCTGGAGGACGCGGGAGACCTGCTCCTCTCGCGTTAAGACGGGCCTCGGGTGCGAGTTCCCCGGGCTTGTTACACCTGCCACCTGCCCGTCTGGAGCCTTCTGCCTCCTTGCTCCTCCTTCCCTGCTCTCCTGGACTGGCGCCAATTTCTGAACCAATACAGTCACACCGAAATGTTTCAGTTACCCCAGACAACTTAAAGCGGCACCAAAGGAAGACCTGTGCAAATTCCCCAGCAGATGAAGGTCAAGGTCCCAGAATGATCAGATGGTTCCACCAGCCCCAGGAAATATAAGTGATCAACAAGCATAAAAAAGAGGCTCAACTCCACTAATTATTATTTAAAATGTAATATAGGGGGCACCTGGGTGGCTCAGTCCATTAAGGGTCTGCCATGGGCTCAGGTCATGATCCCAGGGTCCTGGGATCAAGCTCCAGGTGGAGTCCCCCACTCAGCAGGGAAGTTGCATCGGGATTCTCGCTCTCCTTCTGCCCCTCCCCGCCTTCTCTCTCCCCCCATCTCTAAAATAAATAATTCTTTTAAAAAACGTACTATAGATTAATCAAGTGCAGCCCCCTTTCATCTATGGGATTGGCAGATATTAAAAAGACTGACAATATCCAATGTTGGCAGGACTGTTGGCTAACAGGCACCTGGCCACTGTTGGGTGTGGACCAGGAGGCCCTTGCTCCAGAGCAGTTTGGCAGCCTATCCATCGTGTAAATGCACACACCTGGGAAACCAGCAATTCTGCTTTTATAAACTTCTCCCACCGAAATACACAGGGTGCAAAGACGGATGTGCATTGTTACCTTGTTTGTCAAAAAAATACTATGGAAAGGTAAATAAATGTTCATTAATCAGGGAATGGATAAAATATGGTATATCAATGTACTTAAAAACCTATAAAGCTAGGTAGATCTATAGGTATTGACATGAAAAATTCTCGAGATGCATTTGAGGGAGACAAGTCACAGAATAATATATATAGTATGATTGATTTTGGAAACTTAAATAGAGAAGATATAGATGATTAATTGATTGATTCGGGGAAAGATCTGGCAGGAAACATGACAAACTAACAATAGTGGTTACCTACAGGAACGGGAGTGGGACTTAAGGGATAGTGAAGGCTTGCTTTTTCACTTTTTACTTTATATAATTCTATGTCATGTGAATTTTTAAGAGAATGCCCTTCAGTAATACTGTCATTTTTTAAAATTTAAGTGAGTCATTACACGACATATACAGCCTGATTCCATTTTAAGAAACACACACTTACCGATTGGAACAGCATCTTGGGCTAGCTGCTACTAGTTGCAGGCACCCCTCTTTCCTACAACCACCCACACCAGCAACTATTTGTCTCCATTCATGTAATTTTTAACTGGGAGCAGAGAGAAGTCTTGACTGGGGGCCAGGACAGAAATAGAAAAGAGGAATGGTGGGGCGCCTGGGTGGCTCCGTTGGTTAAGCGTCTGCCTTCGGCTCAGGTCATGATCTCAAGGTGCTGGGATCGAGCCCGCATCGGGCTCCCTGCTCAGTGGGAAGCCTCCCTCTCCCTCTGACCCTCCCCCTGCTTGTGTTCCCTCTCTCGCTGTCTGTCAATTAAATAAGTAAAATCTTTTTAAAAAAAAAGAAAAAGAAAAGAGGGATGGAAGGGCATGCACTGGCCCCACTCCAGGTCCTGTGAACAGACCCGAGCCCGATAAAGGATCCAATAAAACTTCCCAAGTGTCTTAATAAGCAGAGAGTGACAGTGTGAGCCACGGAGCTGGGGAGGAGACCGCCCTCCCCACCTCTGTCTAGAACCCACCACCATGTTGGCGCCGCCAGGATGGGCAGCTGTGAGTCTCTAGGGACAGGATGCTCAGCGGAGGATGCGTTGGCATCCTCATGACGTGGTGACGGTGGAGAGGAGCCAGAAAAGGAGGGAAAGAACGGGGAAGCAAGTCAGAGACAGCACAGAAACAGGTCACAGTCCAAGGCAGACTTCCGAGCACCCTTTCGAAGGTCCAGGAATGACCCCGGGGACTGAAATCTGCTTCCACAAAGAACAGGGACACTAGGCTAAACAGGTGTCAGCGTACGCAGCTCGGAAAGCAGCCGCCGAACTGCAGGAAGTCCGGGCCGCGTCGGGGAGGCTCACCGATCTCCACCTCCATCTCTTCGGGCACCACCTTGCGGTAGAAGAAGAGCGTCAAGGCGCCCTCCTCATCACTGGTCTGGTTGAGGAAGTGCAGGATGAGGTCCTCGACCTCGCCGTCGTTGCGGTTGAGCAGCTCCTCAAAGAGCTGGGGGTCTGTGATTCCGAAGGCCGCGTACACGCGGTCGCGCATCCAGAGCACCCGCAGGTCGTCCATGGCGCCGCGCAGGGCCCGATGGCGCTCTAGGAGCCCAGCGACGGGTGGCGTCCGTGGCAACGACGCCCCTGGCAACGGCCACCCCGGCAACGGCCACCCGGCGCGCGCCCGCCCCCGCCCCCGCCCTCGCAGGGGCGCGGCCCGGGAGCCCGGGGAGGGGGTGGGGGTAGGGGTGGCGCTGGGCCCTGTCCGGACCCGGGCCCGCCCTTTCCACCGGAGAACCGAGCGGAGCAGCGCGGCAGCACGCTCGCTCCCGGGACGCGCGGGGACGAGGAAGGCCAGGAGCCGCCGGAGCGCTGTTGCCCGGGACAGCCGACCGAGGACCCCGGGAGCGCCTCCTGGGATCCTCTCTGCCGCAGGCGAGCATCCCGCCCATGGTGCCCCTAAGCAGGCCGAGACCAGCGAGGTGACGAAAGAAGCAAGGGAAGGTGGCAGGAGTAGAGTCGGAGGTGAGGCGGGACTAACTGCCTGAGCCCCCCAGCCACTATGGATCAAAGGGCCTCAGAAGAGCAAATACCTCTCGAAGAGTTCCAAGAAGGGGCAGGTTCACCCTTGCACACAAGATCAGGGAGGACAGTGACCCAAAAAGGGCCAAATGACTTCTGGCATTTGGGATCAGGGAAGGGGCCAAGTGTTTTGACTTTCCAGCCAAGCCCGGGCATAATAAAGCAAAAACACCCATGTTTTAAAAAATATATTTATTTTTCATTAGTAAAAGGAAGTTCAATACTGATAGGAAGATGCAAAACTGTCCTTTCTTGCATTTGTGGAGCTTTAACTTAGTGACTGTGATTTCCCCCTCACAGAGTTGAGTCTAGATGACAAGGCTGACTCTAAGAACTTAGCCTTCCTGTTGGATTTTCCCATCAAGGAACAAGTGGAATGTTCGAAGTATTTCTTACAATTCTAAACCAAAGCTCAGCATCGATGACCTGGCTGTTGGAAAACTATTACTTGGAACTGCCTTATTTTCATCATCCTGAATTAAAATTTCTTAATAACCTTACCGGAGATAAACCAGATGGCATGCAAGCAAATTTGGCTTTAAAATTTTAATGAAGAAATTTACCGGTTTTAAATGCAGACTGCAGAACAGTTATAGAAGTTTTTTGTTTTCCAAAATGAATCAGGTCCAAAAATGTCTGAATATTTAACTCATAAATATCATGAGTTACCTAAGCTATATTCTATGGCTTATTAAACTACAGCAGACTGAAAACTGAGAACAGAATGTTTTTATAAGATACCCACTCAGGAATGAGGACACAGTGGCATTCAGTGAAAGGTGAGGCTCTTCAAAGTCCAGTCTGCGATGAATGGAAAGCTCACCGTGATCATCAGAACAACCTTTGAGCTCCTTAACTGATCACAGTTATGTCACCATGAGAACATTCCTTACCCTTGCAGGATGAAATCAAATTCTGTTTCCTGAAGAAATCCCTTGGATTTTTATTTTAGGACTCCATTAACACAGAGAATGAACACCTGAATGAAAACTGGAAAATGTGGCCGTCATGCCATTTATCATGACATGTCCTCTTTAGGAAAATAAACAGAGATTTAGCATCATCCAGACAACTGACCATTTTTCCTCAGGATATTTGCTATTAAGAGAATGGAGTCTGTCTTGAAAATTGTATGTGTAATAGTTCTACCAAACAACTTAAAAACAAAGCACAGCAACCGGCTCTAATAACATGACACTGGAACCTATAGCTTTAGGGGCAAAAAAATGTCCCTGGTGCCTAAAAGACACCATCAAACTCTATTTCTAGAGAGTTCACAGATGTTAGACTATTAATACGTTCTTTAATATAACTATGTAGAATATAAAACTGCTACATAGGTTTCAATTAAAAAATGACTCTTTCCTCTCTGTTCTATATCCTGATAAGAGATGTTACTTAGAATTACCAACTGGCCCATAACAAGTTACCAGAGGGGGCCCTAAAGAATTCCAGCAGACACCACATTGTCTCTTGTTTACTGATCAGTTAACAGTGCGCTGAAGTTGGGGGTTTTCTAGGGATGAATTAGTTACCATTTTCTTACCACAGTTCCTTGGAGTAAAGTACTAAAGATGCCAACTGGTGGGGGACAAGTCTGCAACCTCGGCAACATTACTGAGATTTTGTATTCCCCCAAGAGAAGTGTCCAACCAACATTACACCTTTCCAGGGAAACTGAACTCAGAACAGAATCAATTCCCAGAGTCTCATCAGCATCGTCTTATGTTTGATACTGTAATAGGAGGGACAAAAGCCAGCCACTCCAAACTGGTTTTGGGTAACAGCTCCCAGAAGCGGCATGGAGCATTTACTACACTTAGAAAGGTTTAATGGTGGAGTCACAATTACGTCAGCGTGCTCAGTTCCTGCCTCTCAGCAAGCAGGTCTTGACATTACCTGAGAAGATACACTTAGATTCGGGGCTACCACAAGCTCAGCTTGGAATGAAAATTCCAAACTCTGCCACTAGCCAGCTGAAGGAGTATGGTGACAAACAGGCCTTTTCATGTGCGTTCCTCAAAATGTTAAGAAGGTGAGAACACTGCAGATTTCTTTTTTAAAACAGTTACCTAAAATCAATTACAGTAAAATATGAAAAATGAACATAATTTACAAGAATATAGATCTTCCTCGACTTACGATGGGGTTTCATCCTAAGTTGAAAATGCATCACGTGAAAAACACACCTCACCCAGCGGCCACCACAGCATAGCCCAGCCCACCTTCAACGCGCTCAGAGCACCAACGTGAGCCTCCCACTGGACAAAATCACCTGACTACGGCACTGACAGTGACAGACGATGCAGGTGGCATCTGTGACCCTCGTGATCGCGTGGCTGACGGGGAGCGGCGGCCGCTGCCCAGCATCACAAGACAGGATGGGACCACAGATCGTGAGCCCGGGCGACAAGATCCAGATACAAAATTCCAAGTACGGTTTCTACTGAATGTGTTAATTGCTTTCACGCCATCATTAATTCAAAATTCATTAAATCAAACGACTGCTAAGTCAGGGACTATTAAATTAATGCACCAATTGAAATGTTCAGTGGGACTGACCCAAATTCATTCAAAACTAAATGTCAAGTGAATAGATGAATTTAAACTAAAGATTATAAGAATTAATTTTCAACTGATCCGAATAGTGTTTGAAAGTTTAACTCTAAATACCTTTATCAGACCTTTATTTAGAATTAGTCTGAAAGTAAAAAATTATAATTATCTGTTCTCAAGGACAGGTGCAATCTCTTCATGGTAAAATATCTTAATTTATATTTTGTTATAAAAATATACAAAACACTACTTTTTCTCTTCCCTTCACTCAGTATAAACCCCTTTTGGTTCAGTAACATCAGTAACATCAGCCAAGCTGGTCTCTCTAAGGTCAAATCACATCCATATTGTATCTTCTACAGTCACACTGGGTTTTAAGGCTCAGTATACAGTTTATCTTTCAAACATTACAATTATCATAACTGGTTTTACATAAGGATAACAGGATATTTTTTAAAATATACAAGTGGGATAACCATCTGTTGTACGTTATTTTATCCCATTTTCCCCAATTATTAAAACAAGACAAAATTGTAGAAACAATCCCCTACTTGCAGTTCTAGATAGCATACAATAAAAAAAATGTTTACATACTTTTAATCAAGCAGAATGTGAATCTTTTGATTATCCGTCATTAAATTTTTTAAAAAACTAAACTTCAGCTGTTGGAAAATATTATCTGATAATGTCAAGCGACAGAATAACTTTTTTTTTTAATAAGGTGAAAAGGAATTGAGTATCTAAGACCATTTTCACTTAGCCATTCAAAACTGCTTCTCTCCTCCAAGCCTATATTTTTAAAAATAACTTTAACATAACTTTTGGCCTTAACTTATATTTGCTCATCGTAAAAACTGAAAGAAATTTATCTATCTGAAATTGACAAACTTTACAAAATATTTAACATGAGGAAGAGGTATATCTTACAGAATTATTTGGCTATATCATAAGGCAATCAACGAAGACGGAATTTATCCTATTGTAACTCTGACATAAGTGAAATTCTGTAACATGATAATTCTCCATAAATTTGACAGCTTGTTAGATATGGCAACGCGATCATGCCATGTCATCACTAAATTTCGACGAAAGTAGTCTGAATGAGAAAGGAACAAATTTGGTGCCTGCACCAACGTAGAACTTGTTCTGAAATTCTACCCTAAAAAAAAAAAAATTCAGTTTATTAATGAAAGATTGTGAGTAACATTTCCTACATTTCTTAAAACAACACGTATAAATTAAAAAACAAAAAAACAGGGGCGTCTGGGTGGCTCAGTCATTGGGCATCTGCCTTCGGCTCAGGTCATGATCATAGGGTCCTGGGATCGAGCCCCGCAACGGGCTCCCTGCTCAGCTAGGAAGCCTGCTTCTCCCTCTCCCACTACCCTGCTTGTGTTCCCTCTCTTGCCATGTCTCTCTCTGTCAAATAAATAAAATCTTTAAAAAAAATAAAATAAAAAACAAAAAAACAAAAAAGTTCCTGTGCTGAAGTTGCTTCCATTCCGTACATCTTGCACAAATGTTTTTACTTAAATAAAATACACACACACACACACACACACACACACACACACACACACACACACCCTGCCCCGTGTGGCCTTTCTCGGTGTGTAATGGAAACACAAACCCATCACACCACCTCACACACTCCACACAGACACGCCTCTCTCTCCAGCCTGGCACCTTCACACACAGACAACTGATCTGACATATACTAGAAACCATTAAGAAATATGTAAGAATTTTATTTTATTTTACAGTAAGATAAAGTAACCTTTCAGACCCCAAATGAATTAAAAGTATTAAATATACATAGGTATTCAGCAAGCATAAACTTTTACTTGTCAGTGATAATACTTCAGAAACAAAATACAATTTTAACTCAGGGGACCTGAATCTAGATCCCAGTGTTGGGAAGGCAAGAATCAGCCCAAATCGAGTGGCCACATTTGTGTGGGGTTATATATATATACATGTGGGGAGGGGGTTCTTTTTTTAAATAACAGTTTCAAAGCTAAATTACACACTCACCAGTGGAGGCGTATGGCGTGAAGAAATGCAGAAAGGCCTTCCATGATCAAAAGGATGAAAATTGTCAGAACTGCAAAGAGAGCGATAACTGGTAGCAGCAGCAAGACTCCGTAAGTGGTGTCTACTCGGAGGCCCACGCGCACCAGCATGGTCCACAGGACGTCGGATAACTCTGCAAGGGAGGCAGTTAGCAGAGTTCACTTCTGTTTACATGTACTGAGTCACTGCAATTAGCTCGTGGGACCAGGTTTCCTTCTGACAATTCTGAATTATTATCCACGAAATAATATACACACCTACATAATCCAGATGTAATCTGCTTCTCGTGTAAAAGCTAACCAGCCCCTGATCATCTCACACCCTGAGGAAGATGGGGCATGCCAGAGAAATCTGAGGCCTGCCTCCCAATGAGAGAGCTTAACCCAAACCAGGGTCAAGTTGGCTCTGTCCCCACACAATACTGGTTCGCACAGCATCTGAAAGATGGGACTGGGCTTCCCTCAGAAATGTGAAATGTCCCACAGCACCTCCCTGGGGGTTCACTGTGGCACTGTGGGGGTCTCAATATAGAGTTGGGGAACTGCAGGTCTAAGCGAAAACTTACGTGCGTGAGCCAAACTGAGAGCCCAGAGCCTCAGGTATGAAGCGGTGTTGGAAATGCATCCCAGACAGTACTCGATGGAATGAATCACTTGGGTCATTAATATTTCTCCAAAATTAAACTGGGAGAGATCACACAACACGTGTTAGATCCGGTATATTGCCCGTGTGCTCCCACAAGTTACCCGTGTGTCCACTCTCACTCCCTCGCTCTTGGTGAGAGAAGTGGCCTCTGGCATGGTAGGGAGAACACGCCAGAGCATGAGAAACAGTGAATCAAAGATGTGAGCTCTACTCACAGCTCTACCACAGACCGACAGAGTGGCTCCCCCGGCCTCAGTTTCCCACAGGGCACCTGGACTGGAACTGTCCTCACAGCCCAGTGTGACTCAGAAGCTAGACTCTGGCTAACTGTGCATGTCTGAGAGATACATGCAAGCCCAACAAGGAGAAATTGTGAAGAGGAGCCCCTGACGGCAAACAAGGCTATATGACCCTGTGAAAGAGGCCTCCAACACTCTTTCCAGCTCTGCTTCTTGGTCTTTTTTATGATCCTATGAATCATTAGTCGTCCCAAATTAAAACACTAAATTACATCATAATTAACAAAATGTTGATTCTGAGAAATTTTGTTTAGTCTTTATCAGATGGCCAAATGAAACTTCCAAGAACACGAAGCAAACCAGAGTAGCAGAAATGGCTCAGCTGTGTCTGCCCAGGACTGTGCCTCCCTTCTTTGGCGGGAACCTGCTTCTTCAACCATTCACCCCATCCTCCAGCCACAGCTGTCATGGGCCTGACCTGTGTCCCCCTCCAAATTCCTGTGTTGCAGCCCTAACCCCCAGTGTGACTGTGTTTGGAGATAGGGCCTTGAAGGTAATCATTAAGGTGAAGAGAGGTCATAGGGGTGGGTATCCTTACAAGAAGAGATACATGCCCACAGAGGACAAGGCCCTGTGAGGACACACTGAGAAGGCAGCCATCCACAAGCCAAGGAAGGAGGCCTTGGGAGAAACCAGCCCTGCCAACGTCTTGAACCTGGACTTTTGGCAGTCGATTTCTGTGGTTATGGCGGCCCATGCAGACTACTAGAGCTGCTGTTGGTATGGGGAGGGCAAGAGACCCCTTCCAGGCAGTCACAGTACTTCCTTGGGATTCTTCCTAATATAACAATCAGCCCAGGGTGCTTTTCTCTCTGACTGAAAGACTGAAGAAAATAAGCTCAGGGCTAGCTGTGGCCAAGGTTCCAAAATCGTGGGGCCAATTGGCTTCAGAACATAAAACAAACTTGCAAAGAAAAACCAACCCAGACTTCTTGGAATTGGAGACCCAGAAACCAATCATCCTGGAGCTAGCATGGCTCCTGTCCTGACGTGAGCCAGTCAATAGACTCCCTGAGAAGCCAGTGTCAAGCAGGTCTCCTCCTCCTTACATCTTTGAAAAAGTTCTGAGACAAGACTCTTCTGAAAGCAATGCTCATGGCACCTTAAGTCACTTCGTAGGGCAGCATGTAATGTTAACACTAGAAATCCCACTGTACGGTTGAAAAAACAAAATGAGAACCCTCCTGACAAACAGATGACCAAAGCAGCATCTGGGAAACTTTGTGTCACAGGTGTTTGGGGGTTGTGTTTTGTTTTATTTTTTTAAGATGATTATTATCGTTGTTCTCATGGTAATTATCTCTATGAAGGCTTCACTTTTTTTTTTTTTTTTTTAAGTAAACTCTACACCAATGTGGAGCTCAAATTCACCACCCCGAGATCTACCCACTGAGCCAGCCAGGCATCCGAGAGCTTGGCTTCTAATCTAATGTTATTGATAGTAACAGAGAAGATTACCTCTTCACATGTCATCTCTCTACATCCATCTTCCATTTGGTTATTTCCTTCCTCTATGTCTTGATTTCCCAGCAGAGAAACTTCTTCCTCACTCTCTTTCCTGATAAGTGTGTAACCACTCTAACAACAACCAAAAGAATTCAGAGTCATTGCCTTTAAAACCATAAGGACGTGATAAATCCAAAGCCAGAGCCCCTTCATTCCTCTTAATAATTCAGCTCTTTGAGAATAAAAAAGCTGTTCAGAGACTCTTAATGACAAAGGACAAACGGAGGGTTGGTGGAGGGAGGTGGGTGGGGCATCGGCTAGATGAGGGATGGGCATTATTAAGGAGGGCACATATTATGATGAGCACTGGGCATTGTATGTAAGTGATGAATCACTGAATTCTACTCCTGAAGCCAATTTTACCATATGTGTTAACTAGAATTTAAATAAAAACTTGAAATAAAAAAAACAACATTAAAAAGTTGTTTACAGGGCGCCTGGGTGGCTCAGATGGTTAAGCGTCTGCCTTTGGCTCAGGTCATGATCCCAGCCAGACTCCTGGGATCGAGTCCTGCATCGGGCTCCCTGCTCTTTGGGAGCCTGCTTCTCCCTCTGCTTCTCTCTCTCTCTCTCTGTCTCTCATGAATAATAAAATCTTTAAAAAAAAAAGTTGTTTACAAGAACATGAACATACCACACCTATTAAGATGGCTATTATTAAAAAAATAATAAGTATCATTTAGGGTGTGGAGGAACTGGAACTCTGTGCACTGCTGGTAGGAATGTAAAATGGTGCGGCCACTATGGAGAACAGCATGGTGGGGCCTCGAAAAATTAAACACAGACTGCCTATGTGATCCAACAACTCCGTTTCCGGGTACGTATCCAACAGAATTGACGGCAAGGACTTGAACAGAGTTTCAAACACCTGTGTTCACAGTAGCATTACTCACAATTGCTAAAAGGTAGAAACAACGCGAGCATCCACTGATGAACCAATAAGCAGAATGTGGTCCCACCATGCAACGGAATACGCCTGAGCCTTAGAAAGGGAGAGAATTCTGACACCTGCTGTGACATGGATGAAGCTGGAGGCCATGGTGCTCCGCGAAACAAGCCAGGCACAAAAGGACAAATACTTTTTGTGAGTATGTGTGAGTCCGCACCCATGAGGTGCCTGGAGGAGTCGAACTCACAGCAACAGAAGGCAGAGTGGTCGGGCAGGAGGATGGGGAGTCAGTGTTTCCTGGGGACAGGGTCTCAGTTGAGGAGGATGAAACAGTTCCAGAGACGGACGGTGATGGTGGCTGCACAGCCATGAGAATGTGCTTCATGCCACCGAACCGGACACTCAAAAGTAGTTATAATGGAAACATCTGTTATGTCTATTTTGTCACAGTAGTTTTTAAAGAAATAAAATGAGGAAGCAGACACACAGGAAAAGTCTAGAAAGAAATCTAGCAAAATGGTGATCCTGGCTCTAGCAGAGGGATAGAGGAAGGCTCCGCTTTCTCTACATTCCCTGTTTTCTATAATTTAGTTCTATTATTTAAATTAAAAAACACTTTAAAGAAAAAAAAAGTCAAGAATCCAGAATAAGGCACAAAAACGCTTTCACGACAACCACCGCGCGGAAGGGTTGCGCTCCAACCCGCAGCGGGCCTGCTGCTCACTGGGGCGGGACGGCCCGTACTCGCCCGCACACAGCAGGCTCGCCGCAGAAGTTCTAGGCAGCGCCTCGGAAAGCTGTCTTCTTGGCTCCTCTTTGTGTAACTAAAACCGCACTCCGCTCGCCACCTGCAAACACACATCCAGACTCGCACTTACCCTGCTCACTCCGAAGCAGCTGCGCCCGTTGTGCAGCCACAACAAGAAGAGTGGTTTTCCCAGGAAGAGAACAGGGACAGACAGCACCGTGACGGCCAGCAGCAGTCTCTGGACGTGCTCCTGGGGGCGCAGAAGCGGGGGAGGTCAGTTAGGATGCAAAGACGTGCCAACAGGGTCACTGGTGCACTGAGAAGACCACAGACAGTGTCTCCTTCTTCACAATAACAAGGAACAGAAGGTAAACACAAGACAAATTCTATCTGCCAGTGGATCTTTTCCTAAACTCCTAGCTAAATTCTAGAACCGATGAGTAACACTACTGACAGAGTGGGAAAGTATCATTCAGTTCAGATCTGTAAGGAATGAATAAGAAAATTCTAAAGAGAGTCAAACTCCAGCTAATAATTTTCTGAAAATACCGTTAAGAGGATGAATACAAACACAAGCTCTTCATTTTTTTTTATATTCTTGTTCTGGTTTTTTTAATTATCATTATAAAGATTACTTGAGGAATGTGAGGACACAGTTAAGCAGATTCACTTTTACATGAGAAAAATACTAAAAGAGGATTCAGAACAAAACTAAAAACATTTTCTTTAAAAAGTAGGGTTATTTACAGTTACCTAAAAACAAATCGAGAGCAAAGCATATTCACACACAGCCACTGCGGTTTGCGTGATTTTAAGGGATCTGTAAGTGGCTATGAAAACAAATGACCAGGCATCACACTGTCCCAGGCTTATCCCTCGTCTGTGGCCGTTCATTACACAGATTCCCAGAGCCGTATGCGCTACGTGGGTACGAGCTAGGAGGTAGCAGACTGGGTGAACGTCTGGGCCCCACCTGCCGCTGAGTGACCAGGTCTGCCCTGAGCCACCGGGACGGCAGCACCCACCCCAAGGGCTGCTGTGAGGTAAGAAAGAAGAGTCACAGGAAGCACGTTTTCAGGCGTACAGGACATGTATAAATTAGTTCCCTTCGTGGACCTTTCTGACCACAGCACCTGTGCCCCACTCACCTCCCTGCTGGCTGTTTATCTCATCTACGTCATTTTATAAAGGCTCAATAAAATAACAATGAAATACAATTTAAAAACCACAAACAGGAGAAACATAAATAAATAAGAGTTGAAACTCAAATAATTCAAAAAGGACGTACGCGTGCAGCTCACAATGGAGCCCACGGTGCAGCAAGCTGAGCTTCAAATCCGACTTAAAATTTAGCTGTCCGCGGAACGTGGAAAACAAAACCAAACGGTCCGTTTGCAGGGTCAACAAGGTTTTTAAAAAACAAAAGCAAAACCTACAGCTCGAGAGGACAGAGGCTGCGACAGTACGGACGGGGAGGACTTCTCCGTGCCGCAGGGACGCCGGGCGGCACGCCACACCTGCAGCAGCACCCTCCGGGAGGGACGCCGCGGCTCTCCACACGGCACAGGGACCCTCCACGCCACCGCAGCACGCGCTCACCCTGCGCGAGCACGGCCCGTGCCACGTACCTTCCCAAGGACTGGATCGTATTAACTCTCGGCTACAAACTGGGTCCTGTTTTTACTCCCATTTTTATGGATGAGGGAACTGAGGCACGGAGGAGTCAAATTATGTGTTCACAGTTCCATTTTCAAGGAAGTGACAGAACTGGGCTCGCAAGCGGGGCTGTCACCCGAGCCCACATTCTGCCACCATGCCACAGTGCGGGTGCAGGTGGCATGACGCAAACACACGATTCTAGAAAAGCCAGTTTGGGAGAGGGCCCACATGCTGTGGTCCAGATACCAGTTCCGTGATGCCTGGGCTTAGTCAGAGACCGATTTTAAAGTAACTAGAAAAATAGGGGGATTTGCCAGTCCTCAGAAACCCTCTAGAAATACACTTTCTTCCCAGCAGTTCTGACGGCTACTGAGTGGCAGCGAGTTTGGATTATATTGCCCAACCTGAGCCCCCCAGCACAGCTTTCAGAGTCAGGGGCAGCTCTTGTGATCACATCCAGAGAAACGGAAAGCTCCTACGTGCCCGGGAGGCCTGCAGAACACCCCTTCAATCATCCACTGATCAACACAAAGAGGCTCTCAGGAGGACTTCCTTTAAGTTCCTAAGAGTGGAAAAGAACATTACCTACCTGCCCTGAGTAAAGACCATTTGTTTCACTAGCTGGGAATAGAAACATGTTGATAAATTCAATCAGAATGCTGGGAGCAACTCTGGAGGTTTCTGCTGAATAAACCAGCCACTTATAGACGATCATGAATATGAGGTATCCAAAGATGCACAGCATGAAGAGAAGCTCCGGGACGGAAACCAAATAAATATTGAACTTCTTCCGGAAATGCCTAGAAAAAAAAAGGAATCGCTCAAACCCCGAGCCAGTTTGGAGAGTAAATTACTCTTCAATTCTCTGGGACAAGGCCTATCTCAGCAGAACATCCTTCGTCTTCTGACAACTCATACAGGATTCAGATACGTCCATGAAGAAAACATGTGAGCCCAGCGAAAATGCTGGTGTTTCCCCATCAGGCCCAGTTAGAGGAAGAAAATATAACCTCTTCCTCTTCACACACTAGCTCTAGTAAACAAATAGTTTTCTAATTTATAAAATGAAAAAAAGAGTATAACAAAAATTAGTTCCAGAAATAAACCTAATGTATATGTTGCATGCCTCCCTCCCTTGAATGTCAGACTCCATGCAGGCAAAACCTAATCTCTTGTCTTCAGCACCACTCGATTGCCGGAGCCTAGACCAGTGCCCAGCACGTACTATACACTCAATAAATATCTGCTAAATAAACAAATCACTGCAACGGTCAAAAACCTGTATCATCACCACAGAATCAAACAAAAAACACACCACCACACCAGTTGCCTTTAAAACTTATAGAGTCTACCCTCAAGAAGCAAAGTTTAAGAAATACCAAGCTTGGCTTATAAATACTGCTTAAAAAAAAAAAATCTGTACTTACAAGTGGTTAAATATTCCCAGAATGACTCCAAAAGTCATGTGAATAATTCCTAAAATCACAGACATTTTCATTTTGAAAGAGTTTAGAAAAGTGAGACGATTTGTGGCCAAGTTCCAAATCTGAAGACAAAACAAAACAAGACATCTTTAACTTCCTTCAACTGCTTGAGGACACAGAGATGACACTGGACAAATTTCCTACCTTAAATCGAAAGGCAGCTATAGATTTAAAAAAAAAGCAACACTCAAGACTTTCTTCTTGATGCCTCTGATCTGAGAACCACTGATTTTTTTTTACTTTAAATTTATTGTTATGTTAATCACCATACATTACATTAGTTTTTGATGTAGTGTTCCATGATTCATTGTGTATAACACCCAGTGCTCCACGCAGAACGTGCCCTCTTTAATACCCATCACCAGGCTAACCCATCCCCCACCCCCCTCCCCTCTAGAACTCTGTTTGTTTTTCAGAGTCCACCATCTCTCATGGTTCGTCTCCCGCTCGGACTTACTCCCCTTCATTCTTCCCCTCCTGCTATCTTTTCTTTTTTCTTAACATATGTTACATTATTTGTTTCAGAGGTACAGATCTGTGATTCAACAGTCTTGCACAATTCACAGTGCTCACCATAGCACATAACCCTCCCCAATGTCTATCACCCAGCCACCCCATCCCTCCCACCCCCCACCACTCCAGCAACCCTCAGTTTGTTTCCTGAGATTAAGAATTCCTCATATCAGTGAGGTCATATGATACATGTCTTTCTCTGACTGACTTATTTCACTCAACATAACACCCTCCAGGTCCATCCACGTCGTTGCAAATGGCAAGATCTCATTCCTTTTGATGGCTGCATAATATTCCATTGTATATATGGACCACATCTTCTTTATCCATTCATCTGTCAGTGGACATCTTGACTCGTTCCACAGTTTGGCTATGGTGGACATTGCTGCTATAAACATTGGGGTGCACATATCCCTTCGGATCCCTACATTTGTATCTTTGTGGTAAATACCCAGTAGTGCAATTGCCGGATCGTATGGTAGCTCTCTTTTCAACTGTTTGGGGAACCTCCATACTGTTTTCCAGAGTGAGAACCACTGATTTTCTTAAACCAGGGCCACAGACTGTTACAAACAATTCTATCTTTAACATAAAGTTCAAAGGATGCCAAATGAAACAATAACGTGTTTAGGGATCTATGCCTCTGAGGCAATACTAAAAGGAAGCCCAAGAGAAAGAGTAACACAGAGGCCGGGGGGTGGAAGTTCCCTCTGGGGACAGCTGGTGCCAGGGGGACACATTCCAGGTCCCAGGGTCTCTTACCCTGGGCAGGGGCCATACAAGTAGGCATGTTGTAACTTTACATACATGTTTTATAAATTCTGTGTATGTGCATTTTATAATAAAGTTTAACAGAAAGGAAGGAAGGGAGGAAGGGGAAAGAGAGAGGGAGAGGGGAGAGAATGAGGGGGAGAGAGGGCGAGCGGGGGGGGGGGGAGGAGGAGGAGGAGGAGGAGGAGGAGGAGGAGGAGGAGGAGGAGAGAGGGAGGGAGGGAGGGAGGGAGGGAGCAGAAGTGCACGGGCAGCCAAACCGCGCTGATGGTAAGGCCCAGGGGGCCGGGCGAACTCCCCAGGGCTCCCTGCCCCAGCCCCTCCAGGGCCCACTGGGACGGCTTCTCTCACTCTCTGAAAAAATAATTCTTATAGTCCCTCAATCGGGGGGATTGGGAAAAGAGAAACAGGACCTCTTAGGACAGAAAGACTCCTTCTTTTTAAGTGGAAATAAGATTTCAGGAAGAGGTCTTTCAGCTGACTTCAGCTTGACAGTTTGGAGCCATGGAAGAGGCCGGCTGACAGCGGCCACTGCACTGCGGGACAGAGGGCGGGAGAGCGCGGGAGAGGGCGGGAGAGCGCGCGGGGGGGGGGGGGGGGGGGGCGCGGGATGGGGGGGAGAGCGCGGGAGAGTAGGAGAGAGCAGGAGAGTAGGAGAGGGCGGGAGAGCGCGGGAGAGCGCGGGAGAGCAGGAAAAGCAGCAACAGCGCCACCCGGCAACACGACATGGAAGTCTCTCTCCGATGACTAAGCTAAACACAACTGGGTACAGAACGATCTTTTAGGCAAAGAAAGGGGGAGAGAAAGAAGATGTATTTGTATGTTCATAAAGAAACAGGAGACACAACCCCAACGGTTCCCGGGTTGGAGGTGGCAGCACCTCTGTCAAAAAAAAGGGGCTAAGGACAGGGCAGAGGGGACCTTTCCAAAGAGCTGGACCTTGTACATACACCAAGTACACACTTTGGGTCTATTTTTGAGCCCATACGAGCATAATGCTGATTTTAAAATTAAACTAAGGCAAAAAGAAGCAGTACCATGCCCCAGTCTCCTCCTCCCCCTCAAAACACCTACTTGAACTTTCTTCCTTGGGGCCTTTATTCAGAAATGTTTCTTTCCTTCAAGCAAGGCCACACATTATTAGGAATTTGGCTCCAAAATGCCGTACCTTAAGAGAATTGTTATAAAAGTTTTTTCACGCTTCCAATTATATGAAGATGGAAGGCAACAACGTTGAATTATACAATTTATGTGTAGAGGCAAGAATGAACAGAACAATTATGAAGGCACTAGCTTGGAGAGCTCGGATGAAGGCATGCTGGACCTCTGTCATTCCATTTTTTCATTCCTGTACACAATTAGAGCACATGCCCCCAGACCAATTTTGAGCTGGCCTCTAAGCTCCCCTTTCCAAGGTGAGATTCCTCCAGAAGATGGCCGACAGTCCAGGGAAACAGTGCCCCAGCCTGAAGGAGGCCTGGTGAGGGCCTGGTGGGAGCCCGATGAAGGCCTGGTGGGGGAGGGAGGGGTGGAGGGATTGGCTTGCTGAGCGCTGTAGGGTCTGGGGTGGGGGGTGGTGGACAGCAGTCCTGGCCCCCTGCAGCTGCGTCTTCCTTTCCCTACTCCCAGTACTTCCCATTTCAGGGCACCTGGGTGGCTCAGTTGTTACGCATCTGCCTTCGGCTCAGGTCATGATCCCAGAGTCCTGGGATCGAGCCCCATATTGGGCTCCCTGCTCAGCAGGAAGCCTGCTTCTCCCTCTCCCACTCCCCCTGCTTGTGTTCCCTCTCTCGCTGTCTCTGTCTCTGTCAAAAAAAAAAAAAAAATACTTCCCATTTCAAACTACTTCCATAAGCACCCTGATAACTGTGAGCTCCCTTTCAAGCTCTAAAACTCCATACTATTTCTTTCTAGATCAAAGGGTAAAATAATAATAATAATAATAATAATAATCCCCACACACAAAGAAGAAATGTAGGAAGCAGCCAGCATTTAATGGCTCCTGAAGGGTTGGCTCTCCCTAGAGTAAAACAGGTCAGGAACCATGACAGAGTGCGGCTCCCCTTCTCCCCACAGACTCCTCTCATCTGGACACTGACCCTGGCTTCCCAAATGGACAGCTCAGCTTCATCTCTAAGCCAACTTCATTCGGGATGCACATGGGCCACAGCCGCCCGGGCAGAAACCCCCAGGGCACCTTCCCCATCGTGTACAACCGTGTGAGCCGTGCCCAAGAGTCTGAGGAAGCACTGTGACAACTAAAACCAGGTGGCACCACAGAGGAAGCCAAGATCATGGCAAGGAAAAAGTGCACTCACGGGATCTATGCCAAGAGGATAAGGGCCTTGGAACACTCCAGGAACGCTTGGGTCTAACTGCAAAACCCTGCTGCGCCTGACGATGGTGTCACTGTAACAGAGAGCAGAGTGAGCAGGCTTACGGACAGGAGGACAGAGGAGCCTCGGAGAAACGCTCTTCCCACCGAAAGCACCGCCGGGGGCCCCGCACTTACTTCCAAAGCACCATTTTCCCGCGCTCCGCTGGAGCGTGGCCGGAGCTGTACATGGCAGACACGTTCCACCCGGAGCCAAACAGGTTGACCGACTTTGAAAAGCAGTCGTTGTAGATGAGGCCCGTGTATACAGAGAACAGTCCCATCAGCAAGAGGATGTATCGGCCGTTGAAAAACATGCGCAGGATCTGTGAAAAGCAGAGCAGTGAGCAGAGGAGAACCACCGCGAAAATGCAGGCAGAGGCCCGGCTGGGTCCGCGCCCCCTCGGAACCACTCCGAGGGCCAGCACAGACACGGAGGCCACAGACCCACACCTCCGACAGCTCAGTCAGGGACACTTCCTGCCAAAAACCAACACTTAAGGAACGCCTCTTGTGTAGTCAAAAAGAAAATAATGACTGCTAATCACCCAACCAGGTATAACAGGCCGGGGTGTCTCTGCTCTTACCTCTTGTGACTGATTTAGTCTGGGATGGTTTTCATTTAACACCAGCAAGAGGGCAAATAAGAACATCACAAAGCCATGTCCGAAGTCTCCAAACATCACGGCGAACAGAAAGGGGAAAGTGACGATGGTGAAGAGAGCTGCAGGGACAGCAGAAGAGACTTGATTCACCGGAGGCAGAAAATTCTAGTTCATTCAAACACTCAATCTTCTCCAGAATTCCCGAACGAGAACGGACAGGTTAAAATGAGCGCGTTACACTAAGCAAGATGACACAAAGAGCCGTGAGCCTCCTTTCCCAAACGTCTACCACATCCTTGCAGGGAGAAGCAGCTGCAATCAGACAAAACAGGAGGATTTACAAACTCAGACTTCCGACCTGGGTTCACTTCTCTGTAGCTCCCAACTCCGTAGGCGTCCACAATGTTCTGAAACCCCTCGGTGAACTTGTTGGTGCGGATTAGAGTTGGGGGTGTTTCTTTTGTTGGGATTGTGTTCATAAATGAGGGGATCGTAGCACCGCTCTCTCTCTTTCACATAAAAGAAAGAAAAAAAATTACTATCCAAGAGCTCATTCAACCAACACTGGCTCCCTGCTATGGCGAGGCTCTGCATGGCCCGTGGGGACGTGCGAACCACCACCAGGGGGTTTGAGGGCAACCGGAGTGGCCGCAGGAGTCAGGGAAGTCTTGGGGGGCAGCACGCGGGGGTGTGGTCTTGCAGAAGGAAGTGCGTAGCCTGGCTGTGAGGGCAGGAAAGTGGACAGCAAGGCTGGGAATGACAGGGATGTGTATATAAGGCAGTCTCAGAATCCTAACATAAACCTGAAATTTGACCTTTTATCTCTTAAAAATGTTCAAGAGCAATCTGGAGACAACTACAATATTAGCTAATAAAACCAGAAAACAGACGAGAATAAATCAAAATGTCAGCATCGGTACAGCAAAGTTGTATGATAGCTTTTCCCTTCAGTGTTTACAAATCTTCAGAAATGTATTCATTTATAACGGGACGGAAAACCTCTTCAAACAAATAAAGCAAAACAGGGTATTACCAGAAAAGTCGATTTTCCAGTCAAATTCTATTTCTTAGGATACTTGCAGGTAAGGGGATTCTGGGAAAATCCCAAATGGAGGTGTAGTTTTGAACCTCCCCAAATCCCCTCAAGAGCAGACAGGGCAACGAGAGAGCAAAACCAAAATCCCACAGACAACATTTCTCTCAAATCCTTGTCCACACAAGCCACAAAACGCAAATGGGTGGGGACAAGCCGCTCAACATGACAACACCTGCACGGTAGGAGCCTCTACACCAGAGGAAGCAAGGGAAGCAATGTGGCTTTGAGAGAGGAAGAAACATCCCCAAAGAGTCAAAAGCATTCCCTGGAAAGCACAGCAGGCCAATCCAAGAAAAGCAGCTGGAAGTGGGAAGGGTTCTGTCCAGTCCCGGAGTGGGTGAGTGCAAGGGGCCCACGGGAAGTGAGGTCTGTGGGGTAACAGCAGTCCAGCCCCCTCCCCCGGCCCGAGCTCGTGGAACAGACCTGCCAGGGCACCCTCCCACCACGGGGGCCCTCCACTGATGAGAGACCCCGGAATGAAACAGAAACTGAGCAGGACAGGAACAAAAGAGATAAGGAAAGAGAAGGTCCAGGTAAAGGGGAAGAGAGGAAGCCTCAGGTCCAGGAGACACATTTTTGATCCCTGATCAAAAGTATTAAAGAAAAAAATCCCGTGAAGTTAGGAAAGTGATCCTGAATCTGCCCCCTTTTAAAAGTCCCTTGAGTATCTTAAACACGTTCTGTAAACCTAAGATATAAATACATGATGTGCTCACATTATATGTAATGTAGAGCTACTTTTAGTATCTTAAAAATACATTCATACGTATGAACATTATTATGTCTAATACAGAATTCCCTTGAGTATTTAAACATGTTTTCAGAAAACTAATTACATTTTAAAGTGATCAAAAGAAGGATGGAAGTCAAACCTTATATAAGGTTATAGTAAAAAAAAGACTGAGCCGAACAACATCCTTGTGGACAATGAAAGCACGCCAGAAGGACATGTCCACAAAACAGACAAAAATTTAACTTACTCATTTCAAAATGAGCAAAAAAAAAAAATTAGGAAAACAATACATAATATGAAAAAGCACTAGAAAGCAGAATTAGAAAGAGTCAGAAATGAGCTAATAGAAGTCAGAAAGGAATTAGAAATAAACGAAAAAATATTCTGCAACAAGACAAAACTAGAAGGAACTCCCAAGGTGAAAAACCTTCCTAGTAATAAAAGCCATAAGAGAAATAGGCGAAAGAATGGAAATTTTTTTTTTTTTAAGAATGGAAATTTTTAAAAAATCAAAATGAAGAAAGATAAATAGGACTCAAGAAAAAGTGACAAACACTGAAGAAAAGCATAGAAGGTTCAACTGAAACGTAAACAGCAGGTCCCGAAGGAGGAAACCAGGGTAAGAGAACAGAATGAATACTAAAAAGCAGAATTCAGGAGAACTCTTCTGAAACTTTTTTTAAAACTATATATTAAAAGAATCACTGAGGGGCGCCTGGGTGGCTCAGTTGTTAAGCGTCTGCCTTAGGCTCAGGTCATGATCCCGGGGTCCTGGGATCGAGTCCCGCATCGGGCTCCTGACTCAGCGGGGAGCCTGCTTCTCCCTCTCCCTCTGCCTCTCCCCCTGCTCATGCTTTCTCTCTCTCTCTCTATCTCAAATGAATAAATAAAATCTTTAAAAATAAATAAATAAAACTATATATTAAAAGGACACACTGTATATCTGAGAATACCAACCCAGAATGGCCATATCAAGACATATTCTAATAAAATTATTGGTCTTTAAAGGAAAAAACAACTCTTAAGCACATAGGCAAAGAAAAAAAAAAGTACAAGGCTTATAAGGAAAATTCAATTATCAGGCCTGTTAGCAACACCGTGCCAGAACAAGATGGACTCACATGTTAAGATACCCACAGAAAACAAAAACAAAAATTTCAAAAACACGAGCCAAGGATTTTAATTCCAAAAACCAAACTTCCAGTAATAAAGGCTGGAGACATACTATTATCAACACTTGAGAACTCAGGGAGTGCTGTTCCCGTGGGCCCCGCGGACGACTCTTGGAGAACACGCTTCCAACAGCCAGAACAACAGGAGTCGCGGGCATCAATCTGGCGGTCTGCAGGCCAGAAGCCCCAAGTGCCCCACCTGAAGCAGGGTGCTACTGGCCAGGAGCTCAGCACCCCAGCACTGCTGTGTGTCCCCATCAAACTCCATCTCATTGGCAGCTCAAAAGTATCTAGACATCAGCCAACCCACATGTCCTTGTGATACAGGGCACTTAGCTGGTTTTCAGCAACACTAGGAAATGTTGTAATTGGCTGGTTATGCCTACGAAAGCCAGCCCTCTTCTAAGAAAACTAAAAGTGTTTTTATACCATCAAAGAATTATGTAAGGAAACAAGGTGATTTACAACAACAAAAAGAAAACCCATATGAAAACTTGTTTCCTGGGGCGCCTGGCTGGCTCGGTCAGCAGAACAGGCGACTCTCGATCCCAGAGTCGTGAGTTCAAGCCCCATACTGGGTATGGAGATTACTTACAAAACTTAATTTAATTTAATTTAAAAAAAGAAAACTTGTTTCTTTAACTGTCACTTGAAATATGTCAACCTGTTATTTCCATTGAAGAACTGAGTTTTGATGTAGAAAAAGCCCTCACAGGGACGTAGGAAACTGACCCCAAAGCCTTGGAGCGGGAAAAAGCAGAGTCTTCAAAGTTACAGTAAACTTCAATTTGCTGTAAGAGCAAATTGATAAGTTCAACTATATTTCACAAAACACTTCCGCATGACCCAAAACAAGCCAACAAACAGAAACATCAAAAGATGAGTGACGAATCGGGGAAAATATTTTTGTTCATATCATAGACAAAGAGCCAACAGAAACTAGTTAAGAAAAAGACTAACAACTCAGCAGAAAATAGGCAAAGCCTAGGAACACAGAGCTCAAAAAAAAAAAGAAAATTCAAGTGGCTCCAAAACAGAAAAGATTTTCAACCTCTCTCAAAATAAGAGAAGTGCAGGGGCGCCTGGGGGGCTCAGTCATTGGGCGTCTGCCTTCAGCCCAGGTCATGATCCTGGGGTCCTGGGATCGAGTCCCGCGTCGGGCTCCCTGCTCCGCAGGAAGACTGCTTCTCCCTCTCCCACTCCCCCTGCTTGTGTTCCCTCTCTCGCTGTGTCTCTCTCTGTCAAATAAATAAATAAAATCTTAAAAAAAAGAGAGAGAGAAATGCAGCAGCTGGTACTATCTGTCAAACTGATCCGGCAACTCCATATCTGGGACTCTCTCCTGCAGACAGATCAGGTGTCAGTCACTGCGGTGGTCGCGTCAGCACAGACCCCCTAAACAAGCAGGGAACCAGTGCGACAAGCCATGGTACATCCACACAGTAGAACATTAAATACTTATAAAAAGTAGGGAAGTTTTATTTAGTGAAAAGAACAGTATGAATGAATAGCATGTAACCCTTCGTGAAGAAAAATATCCATTCATACGTGCTTATCTAGTGCTTATCTACGACTAAGAAACTCAAAGACCTAACAGGAAGCAACAGTTACCTTTGAGGCAACAGGATAAGAGAGAGCCACTCTGCCACTGTGTCTTTTACTTTACATATATAAAGTTTTACTTTTAACCACGAGACTCTATTCCCTACTCTGAGAACACATGAGAAACGCATGCGCCTGCACACAGCTCGGATGGCTGACTCTCCAGAACTCTGGGTCAAGAGAACGGTCAGCTCAGCGCCCTCTCACCACTCGAGGACATTTCCACTTTCTTTCTCCGGCTTCCCCAGAGCAGCCCCAGTCCTTCCGTCTGGTCCCGACCGGGCCACAGCCTCCTTACCGACCCCTCCTGGAGCGCCCGGCGCAGGTCGTGCAGGTCGGCCTCGGGACACCAGACTTCAGCGATGAGGCACTTGTTGGTCACGTCGAAGCTGCACATGTTCAGCATGTGGTAAATGGCTTTCATCTTCTTCACCTGGATGACGTGGCTGTAGACAGATTCTGCGGCTTTACACAGTACTTGCCTTAAATAATCCTCGGTTTTGTGAAGCACCTGGGTGGGAACAAACTCGGGCTGCCAACACTGCAGGCACTTTTCAGTATCTGTCCGTCCGGTATCTGCCTCTCCTGGGGGCAGACACGAGAGCGGTCTGTTCCTTCTCTTCCTGACCCCCAGTACCACCGGGAAGCGGGCGGAAGCCCAAACCCCACCGATCTGAGGCTCTCTCTGGGGAGCTGCCCCTCCAGGACACCACCCCAAGGGGACAGGAAATGGTCAGATGTCACCATCTGGGTGGCAGCACAGTGACCTGGCTGGGCCCACGGAGCTCCCCTTTCTTGCCATTCCCAGCCTCAGCTCAGCTCCCTGTCAACCCTGAGAGCCACCAACTCCACCCCATCACACATGGCCTGAAACCCCTTTTGCTTAAGTGGGTCGGAGTCTACTTCTTGCCACCAAGAGCTCTCACTGATAGAAGCAGAAACATTAATTAAAGTAGTGAAAGCAAAATCGCCACCACTTTAAACAGACTGCTTGTCTCCTGTGATGACCAGAGAATCTTCTCTGAAGTCCCATGAAAAGCACCTGGATATCTAACAGTCTGCTAAAATAAAACTTGCATGAAGAGGAGCAAGGTAAATGACACGCCTAAAACATCTTGATTTGTCCACAACCAAAATTTTCCATATTAAAAAAGAAAGTAAATGGATTTGTAAAATGTTTTACACACCTCAGATAAGGAGACAACCGTTTCCCGTTTACTCACAGTGTAAAGATCTTGAATCCGGGTATTTAGGCCCTCCTGAATCTCCTTCCGCTCCTCAGCAGTATTTGGGTAGGGGTAAACATGGCAGTGGTAACTAGAAGACAGAATTCAACAATCGCACGTCCATTGGGACGAGAAGAGGCTATATACCAAACGCTAGAACTAAATTCAGTGTACCACGTGGGCACATCTCCCTCCAAAATGGAGTAAAAGCAGCCCTCTGGGAGAAAAAGGTGCAGACACGCACAGGCCCACAGTGAGGCCTCGCACAGAGACACTCAGCAAAGTCTGTCTACAGGATTCAACAAATTTAGCAAACTCTCTCTTGGTTCCATGTTCCATTCCTGCCCTCCCATCCCCGGAGCTCGCTCCCAATTCCTACTTTGTGAAATTCACCACCATCCTTGGGCTGGGAATCATTAAAGAAGTTCGAAACACAGAAGCAAAGAACACACAACAGTAATTACCTTTAAAAGAAAGAGAAAATAAAAGGACGAGGGGAAAAAAAAAAAAGCTCTGGTTTCCTAGCAACTGCCTTTGACACGTGGTGCAGTAAACCTCTCCCTCACCTCCTAGGGCCCATCTCTTGGGGGCTGCACGGCACCCCAACACACCGGGAGCGGAAGCTGCACCTCCCCTCCCGCATCTCCCATCTCCCTTGACATTTTTATGCCATATTTAACATTTTAAGTTCTGACTATTAGAATTACTCACTCTAGCCTTATCCCAAACAACAGTATCTATGAAATCATGGGTTTGTATGCTGGTTATAGTTTTTCTACTGTACATTAAAATAAATACACATTTATGAAAATAACAGGTTTGTCCACGTAATACCTGAAATTGCTTTCCATACCACCCAGGACTGAGAATCAGCCCCTGGGAAACACTTTCCAAAGGAAATACCCGAGCCCCACCGAAGCCCCCACAAGAAACAAGGCCATCTAAAAACAAAGGGCGTTCTTTTGACATTTTTGTTTGGCTTCTGCTTATTTTTCCACCGTTGCCGAGACTACATCACAGTGAGATTCTCATAGCGACACTCCCCGGCTGCACTGCTCGGCTGCACTGCCTCTCACTCGGGAGCTCCTCACCTGTGTCACCTCAGGCCTGAAGCCCGGTGAGGAAGGGAGCCTGGCCGTGTGGCTCGCCAAGCTCGCCCAGCGCGTGGGTGGTGAAGCCAGACTCTGGATCCAGACCCTGGATCCAGGCCACGGTGCACAAAGAAACCTGCCAAACGCTGTTCGGCCAAAGATGAACCAGATGCTCCGTGATGAGAGACAGGCCTCCATGGAGCTCAGTGCAACACGGAGGCACAAAATATTAAAATTTGATTCCTTCTCCAATTATTCTTAAGCCCTGATTCCCAGGGAGGAAATAAAACCTAAGAATGTTATTAAAAATGGTCTCTACTTCTAAAGCGTCTTAAGTAGAACACTGACAAGAGAGATGACTAATTAAATGTTTAAAAACATGGTTCTACAGCAAAGACATAAAACCAGACCCAGCAATCTTCGCACCCACTGCATTTCCCCTCAAACACAGAGGGATATTTAGGGAAAACTAGAGGCCACTGAATATAAGCAAATAGATGAAACAAAATGTTTCTTGTTCTTACCAATCACATATCTTCTTAACCTTGTGGCCAATCTGCTCTCCCCAAAAGGATATTAAAAACACATACCATTTTATGACTTCTCCCTAGAAGAACAAATCGGGATCATTGTTACTCCTGTGTCCAGAACTCTTGAGAACTGTGGCATCTCAAACTCTGTCACAAGTCAGCCCCTTCACTCCCGCAACAGGTGTAGTCGCCCTCAGGCCCCACAGACCCTGCAACTGCGCCTCGCCCATCCCGGCCACAACGTGTTCTTCACCCTAACATCAGTCCTGGCAGTGGCGTGGGGTCATTTACAGACACACAGAGCTGCCCAAAGTCTGAGTCCCCGGATGTGCCTATTCCAGCTGAGGTCACACGGGGCGGCTCTCTGCCTTCTGGTTCCATATCATACGGTAAAAAAGGGGCCTTGTCATGGTTTAAACATGTTTTTCACACTTTTGCGCTCTTTGTTGGTGGTTTCACTATCTAAAATGGTCCTCGGGCATAATGCTGAAGTGCTAGCTAGCTTCCTGGGCCTGAGAAGGCAGTGATGTGCCCTACACAGAAAATACAAGTGTCAGATAAGCTTCCTTCAGGCCTGAGTCATAGCGCTGTTGGCAGAGTTCTGTGTTAATGAATCCATAATACATACTGAACAGAAACACACATAAAACAAGGTTATTATCGATCGGTGGACAAAAATGTGAGGAGAGGCTCGCAGAAACCTACCCCTGTATTTCCCCTGGTAGAGTGGTTCAGTGTCATTAATTCAAGTGTTCATGGAGACCTTACAGAACTACCACAAATACTGAGAAATAATTCTACAAATAAAACTGAGTAGATTTTTGGCCTATTTGCCAGGCCCTGTTCTAGGTGCTAGGAATACGGAACTGAACAAAAGAGACAAAAATCCCTGACTTGGGAGGGGTGGGGATGTATCCAAGTTGGCAGCAAGAGACGCAAAGAAAACACACGGTCCACCACATGGAGAGAAGTGATAAGTGCTCCAAAGGAAACAGAGCTGGAGGAGGTGAAGGAGGGCAGGGGGCTGGGGGCTGTGGTTTTAAATAGGGTGACCAGAGAAGGCCTCCCTGAGAATGGGACATCGGAGCTTAAAGGGGTGAGGGAGGGGAGGGAGCCGTGTGGCCACCATGGGAAGGCCTCCGAAGGCACAGAAGAGCTCACGGAGAAGCAGGATCAGGGAAAGCAAGAAGGCCAGCACGCTGAAGGGGTGTGCACAGGGCAGAGTAGTAACACAGGGTCAGACACGCAACGAGGCCACGAGAAGTGACACTATAAGGCTCTGGCGTTTTGCCAAGTGAGACAGGAAGCCACTGGTGGGTTTTAAGTGGGGAAGTGACATGACCTGACTGAAGTCTTATAGGAATCGTTCTAGATGCTGGGAAGAGAAAACACAATAGGGCAGCGGCCGGGGCGGGAACTGAAGACAGAGGCTCCTGCAGAAGGAAGGTACTTGAGGTGTGGATGCTCATGTCCTGGAGCAGGGTAGTGGCAGTGAGGGTGACAAGAGAGACCAGAGTCTCTTCCTATTTAAAAGACATGGCCAATCACGCTGCTACAGGATTAAACATGAGCTCTGAGGAAAAAGAAAAGAGTCAGGAGGACCCCCAAGGTTTGGGGCCTTGCAGTCGGAAGGATGGAGCTGCCACTTACTGAGATGGGCAAGCCTGGCAGGGCAGGTTTGGAAGGAAGGACCAAGAGTCCAGCTTTAGGCATCGGGTGCAAATGTCTTCCAGGGATTTAGAAGAAGACCTGGAGTAGCCAGAGATCCAAGCTAGAGATAAACATTTGGAAGGCAGTATCTAAAGCTGTGAAATTATATAGGATCCCTAAGGGCAGAGAGAGGAGAGAAGCGGCCCAAGAACTGAGCCCTGGGCCACAAAGGATGGGGAATAGGTCAGGGATCCTCAGGGAAGCACAGGCAGGTGGGTCCCCACAGCAAGAACACAGGATGGTGGGGGGGAGGAGATGGCCTATGTGTTTGGGAGATGGGTTATGTTGAATAAAGAAGTAAACTAACTGCACAATTCATGAAACACATTGAGGATAACGGGAGCCAGATTTCTCACTGTCAAAAAAGAAACTACAAACACATGAAAAAGGTTCAGTCTAGAAAGAACTGATCGGAATTTTAAGTTACAGTTTGAGCACGTGGTTTTATAATTGCTAAGCACAGGTAGCCACAGAAGTGGGTACAGCCGCGTGCGTGCGCACGTGCACACGCTCCGACCGCTCAGACGGCCCAGGCGCAGCGACACTCCACGACCTGATGAGCACTCGAGCACCCAGATCTTTGTAAACACCGTCCTCCGCTAAAAAGCACCAGCGGTCCTTGGAGAAATGGCCGATTCCAGGCTGAGGTAGGGAGAGCACAGGATGAAGCTGGCACATCTTCCGGCGCCAACAAGGAAGGGAATGCTCGGTGGACACTGACAACAGGCCAAAGGACACAGGAACATGCACGAAGGGACCCTCAGCAGCCAAATCAGGGACAATTTGGGCATCGAAATAAATAAGGACCGTAACAGATTCCAAGTCATTAAATACAATGAAAATCCACGACTCCACGGAAGCGAGAGGGGGAAGCCCGCCTTCCGAGCAATCACGAGTAAGTATAGAAGGAATGAGGACCACATGGCAACCATGACCAAGGTGATGGATTCAGGAGAGTCATCCATGGACACTAAGCCTGGTGGGCAGGTGGGGGAGGCACGGGACACCGGTGCAACTTGGAAATTACTAATCCGTCACAAAGAGCAACATGGTGACATGAAGGTGGAAAAACCCAGCAGACACCAACATGACCAGATGGCCATCATGTGTCACCTGGTAGGAGGTGCTGAGGTGGCCAGAGAGACACTTCTAAGGTGTTTCCTGCCGAGAACATGTGGCCTGAGTCTGGTTGTGAAGAAACATCAAATTGCCCAGAGGGAGGGGGTCAGCCCACGGGATGGGATGCCTGTTCCCGATGCCACTACAGGCCCAGGGAGGGAGCCGGACCAGGAAGGAAGAAAGGAGAACCGCCGGGAGACGAGAACAGCATGTCCGGATCGGACAAAAGTGCTGCACCCGCTCTGGTTTCTCTCATGGTTGGGGGGGCCCCTTCATGGTTGTGTAAGAGCGTCCTTGCCTGGGGGCACACACACTGGGGTAACTCACGGATGATGGGGCCACATCTACAGCTTCCTCTCACCGGGCGTGCAAAGAGCCTAGTGAAAATGCGGACCGAGTCACAGAGAGAGCACATGGCTGATGGAGCAAATGTGGGAACGGGGAAGCAACTGGGAAATCTGGGTGAAGGGACACAGGTCTCTGTTCTCTTCTGGCAACTGTTCTATAAACTGAAATTCAAAATAAGTTATTGAAGAAACTAAACTGGGGGGAAGAAAGAAATGGCATTTATAGCAAACCTGACCTCGAAGATTCCATAACAATTTTATTTTATTTATTTTTTTAAAGATTTTATTCATTTATTTGACAGAAAGAGACACAGCGAGAGAGGGAACACAAGCAGGGGAGTGGGAGAGGGAGAGGCAGGCTTCCCGCCGAGCAGGGAGCCTGATGCGGGGCTCGATCCCAGGACCCCGGGATCATGACCTGAGCCGAAGGCACTTAACCGACTGAGCCACCCAGGTGCCCCTCCACAACAATTTTAAAAAATAGTACTGCGTCAAGGAACACAAACACCTCAGGCGTAAGATGGACCAGGGACAGCACACAACATAAAATACAAATCATAAAGCCAAGTGAGATCGCCTGAGTCTAGCTTCGACACAGAGTGGTCAGCACCTAGAAACGAGACCAACAAGGAGATAGCTAGAAATACGCTCTGGCGGCTGTAATGACACTAAGGGATCAGATGGTCAACCCAAAAGGCACTAAACTTGACATGATAAATCCTAGAACCTGAGTACCAGCTGCCAAATCAAATACCTGTATCTTCTCCAGAACAAGCACTAGAAGAACGCATGCTGAAATGTCAACGGTGGCCCTCCCTAAACAGGATCACAGGGGGTTGATTTTCTCATTCATGTTTTCGATATTGTTCCCAATTTTCAGCCACAAGCATACATTTCCTTTGTAACTATGGGGAAGTTGTATTTTCAGGATAATACTTCTCTCTAGTCCACTTCTCTGTATTTCTTCACAGACATTCAATGCCCTTTCACATATCTGGTAGGAACTCAGCCAAAGGAGCTTAGAAATACATAGAAGTTTTTAACTTGAGCAAATGCTCTGCATAAGAATGACTGATAGGTTTTCTCAATAAAGAAGCAGCTCGGAGGAACAGGTAAACGCTACCGCAGGACGGTTTCTATCTTCAGCTTTATAGACAGAGATCATAAAGTTCACAGTAAAGGACAGTTAACAGACGGCTCCTGGCAGTTACAGGAGCCATGAAAGAGCAGAAAATATTACAAGTGTATGGTTAATGAACAGCTTGACTGATTAGATTTTCACTAGATTAAACTTGTGTGGCTCATTCAGGCTAAATCTTATGAAAGTCCATTTCACAGCCAAACTCCTCTTTATGTGTCAAAACTACTATGGGACATATATTCATCTTGCAGCCAAAATTCCTGAGGCAAATTTAGGAAAAAAAAAAACAAAACACAAGCCCTTTCCTCAAAAGTAAGAAGCCTAAGTTCCTTTTCTACCTTTAATAGATCAGTTCATCCTCATTTAGAGCAATATAGTTATTTTTATGATAAAGTCTTAAAAAAAAATGACAGATTTAAAAAGGTGATTATGGCTTTCTCTCTCCTGCCCCTCAGCTTCCCCTCCTGAATAATTCAGTCCTAAAGCCTTAAGAATACATGCAGGGATGAACCCAGGAGGGGAAGACCACCAGTGGTCCTGGGCAAAGTCAGAGCTCATGCAAGATGAAGAGAGCATCCCTGCAGGGGAGCAGCCCCAGTGGGGTGAGGAGGACATCCACAGCAGGGGCCCACCCCAAATGGGGAATTTGGGGCTCCACGCAGGAAGAAGAGGGGACGGCAGAGACGGGAGACTGGTTACATGCAAGCGGATAAAAAATAAGTAAAAACGTTAACAACAAGAGTGGAGTTTCTCATCATCAAAGAAAAAAGTTACAAAAACAGAAATGGAGAAACCGACACTGACTTCTATGGTAGTAGCTTGGAATTGGATGTGAACCACAGTTTTCAATATATGTGCATAGGTTCAGAAATAAGGTGCGTGTGTGTGTGTGTGTGTGTGTGTGTGTGTGTGTGTGTGTGTGTGTGTGTGTCCGTCCAAGAGCTCTCCAATGACAGAGCCAGGGAACAGCAACACCTCCGTGAACAACAGGCGCCCCCAGAGTCCATTCCTTGGCTTCTAAATACCATTCTCCACTAAACAGAACCAGGCTCCTAGAGAAGTGGCTGATGCCAGAGCTGGGTGAGGGAAATTACATGAATCTGGATGTCTTGTTGTGCAAGCAAGGAAGGAAGTGCACGAAAAACGATGGCAGCATGTGAAAGGACAGAAAAGCCAGCTTGTATGGACTCCAATGGGCCAAACCTAGAGAATCTGAATATCAAAATAATTATATATTATATAATATAGTAACAGAGTGTAACTCACTGACTCAAATAGGAAATAGTGAACTGAAAATCTGACGGGGGGTACCGGGGGGCTCAGTAGGCTGCACAGCTGACTCTTGATTTTGGCTCAGGTCACAATCTCAGGGTCTTGGGATTGAGTTCTGCACTGAGAGCAGAGTCTGCTTGAAGAATCTCTCCCTCCCCCTCGGCCCCTCCCCACCTCTACCCCCGCCGCTCACACTTTCAAAAGAAAGGGAGGAAGGAAGGAAATCTGATGAGGAATGACACAGATGGGCGCCTGGTGGCTCAGTTGGTTGAGTGACTGCCTTCAGCTCAGGTCATGATCCTGGAGTCCCGGGATCGAGTCCCACATCAGGCTCCCTGCTCAGCAGGGAGTCTGCTTCTCCCTCTGACCCTCTTCCCTCTCGTGCTCTCTCATTCTCTCTCTCTCAAATAAATAAAATCTTTAAAAAAAAAAAAAAGGAATGACACAGTTACAGTTTCAAAGCGTTTCCCCCAAAATACGTATTAATTACAAAGGAAAAAGATGACTTCACACTGGAGAAGCCTAAGCATCACCACCTCGACCAAGTGATCAAAGTAAATGTTACCAGCAACAGGACGAACTGAATCATGCGCCTGACAGGATGCAGTGAGGAGAACATAGCATCACTTCTGCCAAAGATCCATGACGTGAATCTAATCATGAGAAAATATCAGACAAACCCAAATGCAGAGACATTCTACCAAAACAACCGATCTGTAAGAATTTTCAAATGTCAAGGTCAGGA
Organism: Zalophus californianus; assembly: GCF_009762305.2. Lineage (NCBI taxonomy): Eukaryota > Metazoa > Chordata > Mammalia > Carnivora > Otariidae > Zalophus > Zalophus californianus. The sequence goes on from NC_045608.1 coordinate 6,233,983, forward strand.
AAGTCAAGGAAAGACTGAGAAATTGTCCCAGAATGAAGGAGACCAAAGAGATGTGACAATTAGATCCAAACTGTGATTCTAAACTAGACCTTCGCTATAAAAGGCGGTACCGGATGACCGGTGAAACCTGGATGGGGTATGAGGCCCAGAGGGTAGCGACGTGGCTACCTTAATTTCCGGGCTGCAATCCACGAGAGAGCCCTTGACTTTAAGAGCCACACCCAAATGTGCTTGAGGATGGTAAGGCCTCAGGTGAACAACTCACTCTCAAGTGGCTCCCTGTGCACAGCGCCTCCAACTCCGTGGTCAGTCTGTCATTGTTAAAAGGTGATCGTGACATTAACTCACTGTTTCAGGGTCCTCGAGGGGCTCATCCAGCTCTGCATAGGTCACAATGGTGTACCCTTTGCAGACCCTCCACAGCATTTTCTCAAATGCTTCAACTTTTCCTTGGTTAATTAAGCCAGATACAAATCTATGAGACAATAAAGACAAGCTGCAGTCAATTGAAAGCAATGAATTATCTGATTGCATTAAAAGGAGAAATGAATCATTTCTGGTAAAATGGTGAAGGTATCCTGAAAGCCCTCCAACTGCAAAATATCTAAAATGCTGCATAAAAAATTTGGGGGAGCGTCTGGGTGGCTCTGTTGGTTGATCATCCGACTCTTGATTTTGGCTCAGGTAGTGATCTCGGAGTTGTGGGATCAAGCCCTGTGTCAGGCTCCGCACTCAGGGGGAAGTCTGCTTGAAGGGTCTCTCTCCTTCTGCCCTGCCCCCTCCTCACACACCCACATGCTTTCCCATTCTCTCTATGAAATAAATAAATCTTTTTAAAAAATTTATTTTTGAAACATCCTCTCAAATGTATAGCTGAGCCTATAATTAAGAGAATTTCTTGGAATTGAAAAATAAACCAGGATCTCATAGCTACCTTGATGTATTCCACTGACGCAGTATCTTAAAGCCTTGAGCGTCAAGGTCAGCATGGGAGGAGGAGACAGGCACTAGGTCTACATGAGCTGAGAAGATGAAACTGAATCTCTCCTAATCCCCCCTAAGGTTGGGCCTCCCACCCCCTCACCCCCAAAGAACTACGCCCTTAGTGAATGGATGGACTAGAAAAAATCTTACAAAGGAGCCCTCAAATAAACTTACTTATTTCAGTTTTGGTTCTAGATAGAAAAGGAAAAGTCTTCCTTGAGAATTTATTTATTTATTTTTTAAAGATTTTTTTTTATTTATTTGAGAGAGAAAGGGAGAGAGGAAGAAGGAGAGAGCAATAGTGGGGTGAGGGGCAGAGGGAGAGGGAGAAGCAGACTCTGCGCTGAACAGGGAACCCGACTCGGGTCTCAATCTCAGAACCCTGAGATCATAACCTGAGTCGAAGACAGACACTTAACCAACTGAGCCAACCAGGCACAACTGCCTTGAGAATTTATAATCACAGGTTAGAATTCACTCAGGTTTGTGGCTTAAATTCACATTATTTGCATAGTAAAAAAAGAAAAACAAAAAATCCAAGCTGAGAAATTAATGTAAAATGATTCCAAGTTGGTACAATGCTCCCCCGGTATCTGACAAATGTAAAAACAAATTCTCTCTGAAGGAATACATCCTCAAACTCAATTATCATTGGATTCCTTCAGACAAGGAACAGAGGAACAGATGTTCATAATAAAAAGAAATCACAAATCACATGAGGAAACAAGTTACCATTGGTTCAAGTAAACAGAAAGGATTAATAGCAGAAAAAGATCCTTAAAATACAATTAATAAATTAACCAACTCAGTTTAGCCCCTATGTTTCCACCAAACAAAACAGGACTTGACACTTCACTGAGCAATTATTTTAGGCTTATTGGAATAACACTGAATGGCATAAATGTTCCTTCTTTCCAGCTCATTATACCAAAAGAAGAAATTCCCATGGTATTTAGCTAAAAAGTCAATACAGCTGAATAACTCCACTCAGCAAATACAGGAGTACAGTGTTTTCTCAAACAGATATTCACTTTCTTTCATTCCATCACAGGCTTTCAAATGGGAGCATTCATCCCTCCACTGACGACAGGGACAGGGTGACGCTCAGCCCCCCAGTGGTTGTCACCTACCCCAGTTTTGCTCCCAGCCTCTGCATACAGCTGTAGTCCAACAAGGAATCATTCTCTAAGGGAGGGAATTCTTCATAAGTGGGTTCAAACTACAAAGAAATACGAAACCAAGTGGGTCTCATTACAAGTGGCACTTCATTTCCCAAGTCACGTTTCCGAGCAAGTTTATGGAGCATCCTAACTGGGTGCCAGACCTGAGTGCTGACACCCCAAGATAACTCAGACATGGAACACGGCTCTGGTCAGTAAAAAAGATCGCTTCCCCGTCCCTTATTTATAAGTTACTTGAAGTCGGGTTACTAGAGGTAGGGTGTTATAATTTGTGTCACTGCCTCACTCAGAGACAGAGTGCTCAGTCAGACGCCACCACCAAGTGTAACAGCTCCACGGGACGGACCTCTCCCCTCCGTACCCAGTGGAGAGCAGAGCTATTACAGAGACTCTACTCATAAACCAGAGACTTCTTGTGAATTCCTTTATTCTTAGCAATTTGGTGAAAAAAAACAAACAAACTAAATTTTGAAGTTCAAACTCCACTTTCCCATTTCTTTCCTCATGATCATAAAAAGGTATTTTTCAACTACAAACTGAAGCATTTTACAAATAGAAAGTATTGTCATTGCTAAAACCAACTAACACAGGAAAAGGCTTAATGCTTTGTTTAATGTCATGTAATCTGACTGAAAAATAAAGCTAAGATCAAAATGTACCTCTCTGATAAATGATAACCAAACCGGAAACCTTACGGGAGCTAGATTTTTAACAAAAGAAATGCGTTTCCTCACGCATGCAGTCAGTACCTCCACATTTCGTTTAACAAAGGTTTTTGTCACTCTGAGCATGTGAGTGTACTCAATCAGTTCAAGCAAGTTTTTCCTCAGCTTCTCCTTGTTCTTGGTGACTTCTCTCAGCTCGACCTCCAGCTTCTGCAGCTGCTCCTAAAGCCAAAGGGCAGTTACTTAAGAGGACAGGTCCATTCTAAGTATGGTTCTCAAAAATGTTTTATAGTACATTAAAGCCCAGAGAGGGCTTCACAAGCCAGAATCTGACAGTCTGAAGGGATATGGAAGCATGCAGAGATTTTCAAGGTCCATCATTTATTGTTTCCTATCAATTCAGGGAACTCCTACTCAGCTCACACCGTGCAGAATGGAGGCATCCCAGATGATGAATCGAGGCACCCTAGGCCGCCCTAGCCTAATCTCCACTCCCACCACTGCTCTGGGCTTCCCTTCATCTGCTTCTCCACTGTCACACATCAAAGAGTCTTCCTCTTTCAATGCTACATATCCTTTTATTTGCAACACAGAAAATAATTTAGGTAATCTTTGCTAAGCATATGCCCTCCGAGCCTCCAGCTTAAGAGTCTGCTTACAGTTGCACTTACACAATTAATTGGGCTAAAGAATCCTTGAGGACGAGTCTTCTTTAATAAGCAGTTACACAGCAAGCGTCTTTAACAATACTTAAGTATTCAAACAGCAGCAACAGAGATGTGTAAAACACATCACTCACTCCGTGAAAACTTGTAGGCAAACAAGTCCCTTGACACTCTACTTGTGCTCCACCTTATAAAAACTATAAACACTCAGTAATCACTGAAGTCGTCCTTACATCACAACCAACCCAAACAGGCCAAACCAGATGACTGTGTTCTACTCATCTGATGGCACAACTCTCTCTCAAACCCACTCACACAATAAATGTTAAGTGACTTCCTCCCAGATAAACACACAGAGCGGCCAGCCACGGAATAGTGCTGGCTATACAATGCTGATTGTTTCAGTGTTCGGGAGCGCTACTGTGACTCCATTTACCATGCGATGAGCTATCCAAGGATCAGACCCAAACCTCTGTGGATAATTCACAGGGGCGCTAACGAACAAGATAAGCCAGGGTTCTCGCAGGGGGAACGCTGTGTCCCCAACACCCAAGACGCTGAACTTGGGGACAAGGAATTGTGTTTGCTGCCCACCTGGAATACCCTATCACCTTCCCACTAGCTTCTAAGGATCAGACGGGAGGCCAGTGAGTTTGGGAGAATGTTAAAGGGCATTGGCCTGCAGCCTCCCTTACTTGCACCAGGAGAGGCATGCCAAGGCATGGATAAACCCAGAAAGAACATTCAGAAACATTACACCAGATTCCTCAACCTGATTTTCTTAGCCCTGGTTCGCTAACCACCCGGAAAGGGAGCATACATCTTACATCACAGATAATCTATTACTGAAGGCTAACCATAGCATTGTTCTTCAATTTTCATTGCACAGTTTTGAGAAGAAAACCTGACAAGCCCTAGACAACATAAAGTAAGTAAACAAGCAGCATCTGAGCCCAGTGACAGCTTTGTCAGAAACAAGTTACCTGCATTTCTAGGACTTGTTTAAGAGGTGGTGCAGGAGGACTGGTCTCTCCCTCAGGAAGGGGAATGTCAGCTCTATTAATTTCCTGCACCAAATATGCTGTGGGAATAAAAGGTAAACAAATTAGATGCAAAAACTCACTCTAAGACACTTCCGTCAGAACATTTTCCATCCCAACCATTCCTGGGTCACCTAAAAAATTAATGTCTGAATGCACCAAAGTCTTGCTTGTTCCAATCGACTTAGAAAAAGCCTTTTGCAGCCTCGCTTCCAAAGATCTGCAAATTAAACCGCACCTAGAGAGATCAGCATGCAATGACCAAATAAACAATAACCTGATAAAACACTTTCTGAAATTCCCCAAGTTTTCTTTATTTTTGAAACTCTAGTTCAAGAACTTTGCAGTCACAGCTCTTTCTGTACCCACAGATGCAGCAGGTTAAGGACACACTTGCAAGTGCAGGAATAATCCAATGATAGACCATCTCCACCAGAGAGGGCAGCGTGACTTCCCTGCAGATGCCCTTAGGAGGAAAGAAGTATCCATCAAGAAAAGCACAACCTCTATCAGCCAATGGAGCCCCGAGAGATACAGGGCAGAGAGCCAGGCTCTCCTGAGCGTTCCCCGTCAGCCAGGCTGCTCTGACTTGCAACAACCTGATCTCACGTCCCAAACCAGATTCATAAAACCGGTAATGAGCCAGGCAAAATTAACTGAATTTCTTTAGTTTACATTTTCAATGCCAGGAAGCATCCTTGTCCTTAGGATGAAACTCACAATGAATAGTAAAGTCATTACTAGATATAACATTTTAGAGAAGTGTTACTAGTTACTTTATTAAGAAAGAAAGACAAAGAAAAGTAAGGAAGTCTTAGCAACACGATAGCAAAGGAAGCAGGGGGTTAAAGAGGTTTCTGGAAATGGGACACAAATCGTTTCACCAATTAAACCTCATTTACTTGGGAGATCCTTTTTTTTTTTTTTTAAAGTCCATATGCTTTTTGAAACAGTTTAAGCTACAGGAAATCCTGTACGTGTCTAAAGGGTTGTCACTGCCTTTAAAAACCTCATTCCTAATACATGACCTGTCCAATGACTCACTACGTTACAAAGACAGGAATATGATGTCACTATCGCACATGATCTACACAAGTAACTAGGACCTCAAACAATATGCAAAGGAATAGATGATTAAAAGGGTTTTCTTGTCTTAAAAATCTCCAAGTAAAAAATGTAAAATCCACAATAAATATTAGCTATTAGAAATCACTCCAAATGTCATATTCTGGCCCCTCCTGGGCTCTCTCATCCCCATGTTTTTTGGTTCATCCTACGAAGTTTTCTACTTCGGTCAGTTGTCTGAGATCAACCCCCCTCTCCCCTATTTTGGTCAGAACTTCCAGGTGTGAACCGATAATTCTGACTGTCTCAGGCTAAAGATGTTAAAGATTTTACAGATAAAGCAAGTAGCCTTTAGCTACTGAGTTTTGATGGTAAACAAGCAAGAGAACACTGATTTAACACCGCGAACAAAGCCAATCTATCTGCCATTTCCTACCTTCCTTGTTCTTTGAGATAATTTTAAGTAATATGTTAACATGTATATGATGTTTTTAAGTTATGATAAATGACAAGGGATTGGCTAAACAAATTATAGTACATTAATTTCATGAAATACTAAGGAGCCATTAAAAAGGATGCTGGGTCCATCTGTTTATTGACATGAAAAGATGTTGCAGGAAGTACCAGAGTGAGAAACAGAGCTGACAACAAAATAAACTGATCGTTATATAGAATCCTTACTTTTATAGATGAATAGTAAAAAATAAGGAATGGTGAGTTCTTTTTTTCCTTTTTTAATTTTTCTAAAGTGAACAAGGTTTGCTTATATAAAAATCTGTTACTAAACTAAACTTATCCCCCCAAAAATAACAAAACAAAACAAAATAAAACTTACCTAATATTCGTTCTAGTTCTTCACACCTCTTCACCTCACCAACAAATTTTCTTTGGAAGGAACTTACATTCTGGTTGAGCTGAGAAAAGGATGAAAAATTTGCTTTGAAATTTCTGTAATTTAAATGTAAATGTGATTTTAAAAATAAAATATCATTGGCAAGGGTTTAGGGAAAAGCACATCCTCACACACTACTGGATGGCAGTAAAAACCGACAAAACTCTTCTGGAAAGCGACTTGGCAACTGTTATCAAAAAGGCCTGAAAAATATCCTTTGGCCCAGAAATATTCCGTGAAGAAAATTAACCTGAGGAAAAAAGCGGATACAGACAAAAACCTACCCAAAAGAACATCAACCTCAGGGATAGAGGAAAAAGTGATTACCAACAGAAAACTGGTTTAAGAACAGATAGTCTCCATCCATACCATGGAACACTACCCAGCAATAAAGAACAAATCCCTGACACACTAAACACCATGGATGACTCTCAGAAACACAATGCAAGTGTGTCCTTCAAGAAGACACAAAAGGCCACATACTGCGTGATTCCGTGTCCATGGAATGCCCAGAGAAGGTATATCTAGAGGCAGAAAGTAGACTAGTGATTGCCTGGGGCTGGAGGCGGGTATGGGGATGAACCGTACGCACAAGGGATCTTACTAGGGGGATATGATGCTCTAACACTGGACTGTGGTGATGGATGCATAACGCAGTAAATTTTCTCAAAATCAATGAACTGTACACTTGAAATGGGTACATTTTACGATACAGATCAATAAAGTTGTATAAAAATTATGGTTCAGCCATATAACTGATTATTATGGCCTTAGTAATAATTATGTTTTAAATGACTAAGGTATTGGATTATATTAAGAAGTTATCATTAGAGGTGCCTGGGTGGCTCAGTCGGTTAAGCAGCTGCCTTCAGCTTGGGTCATGATCCCGGGGTCCTGGGATCAAGTTCCGCACTGGGTTCTCTGCTCAGCGGGAAGCCTGCTTCTCCCCTCCCTCTGCTGCAGCTCCCCCTGCTTGTGCTCTCTTTCTATCTCTATCTCTCTCTGTCAAATAAATAAAATCTTTAAAAAAAAAAGAAGTTATCATTAAAAATTTTAGGTATGATAATGATACTGTTTATGATTTTTAAGCATCCTTACTTTTTTAGAGATACTTGTTGAAATATTTCTGAAAGAAATTATACATCTGGGATTTGCTTCAGAATCATCTTGTCTGAGAGAGGGGAGGGACAGATTTTGTCTGGAGGTGGAAGGCTGGAACGAGGGGCCATGAATTTATATTATAGGTACACGGGAGTCACTGTTCCTATATACTCCTCTCTCTACTTAACTTCTAAATACAAAGCTTAAAACAATAAAAAAACATTGTAAAAGAACATTTAATAAAATGAGGAAATTAGTTATGATCTGTGTCTGGAAAAAATTAAAGATACTTTCAGTGTGGTTCCAATTATATGAGAATACACATATATGTACATTTTAAAACATTATTAGGAAAACAATGTTAGACCAATATTAACCAAGGAGTTAGACTTAATTTCTAGGTAATGGGATCGTGGAAGTTTTTATTTTATTCTTAAGTTTTCCAATTTCCCCAAAATGGACCTATTTTATAACAAAAAAAGATTAATCACTCATGTTGAAAGGCATTTAAGGCAAGAATGTTATCTTTCCTCCAGCCCATCACTCTTACTGGGCCCTCTCAGAAACCACAATCAGACGAGAACTTGGCACGAAACTGCCCAGCCCGAGAAGCGTCACCCCAAGGGCTCAGTTCTTGTTCAGTTTTTCAAATGTTTTTAACAGGATTAACGAGACAGAAGACAAAAATTCAGATTTCACTTCTGTTTGTCACATTCGCATTCATTTCTGGGATCACACTAATCTCAAGTAACCCTTTTCAAGCTCACGATGACTCAGGCACGATCCACAGAACTAAGAACAAAAAGAAGCGATGCATCGCAAGTGCCACCCCAGTGCCCCGTTTCGGGGTTGGTCCTTCAACATTCAACACTGCTGAGCGCTCCATGGCCATTAGGGTTCTCCACACGGCAGAGGCTTCACGAAGAGGCCCATTTCTGCAGCCGCGATATGAAAGTACTTGGGTTTGAGTGATGCCACCATCACCACCTCACAGATATGAGCTGCTTTTTTCCGTTGTGTGGTTTCTTTTACTAAGTTTTGCTTCTGCTGTCTTTCTCGGGAGGCTATGTCACCCTATTTCTAGGCTGATAATAGGATATCACAGTAGTGTCCCTTGTCCCGTTTCAAGCACCTGCAGTCCACCGAGGTCAGGAAGCAGACAACCCCCCTTCTGGCACATCACCAGGTCAAACAGCACCTACATCATGCACCTCACTTCATCACACATCATCTAGAGAAGAAGGGTGAGTACAGGACAATACGATACACTGAGAGACAAGTAACTCACATATACCCTCCCAAACACGTTTACATAATTTTTATTAGAGTGTATCGTTATAGTTGTTCTGTTGATGTTCATCTCTTACTGTGCCTAACTTGTAAATTACACTCTACCACAGGTATGCACGTACAGGAAAACCCGTCATACCTACAGGGTTCAGTACTCTCCGGGGTCTCGGGCATCCACTGGGGGTCTTGGAATGCATACCCGCAGATACTGGGGGACCACACTGCATTTTATTGTAGACTCATTTTAAGACTAACCCTGAACCTAGAAAAGCCAGCAGAGGCTACGTGGTGCTGGTTTTACTGATACCCACACCAGCCAACTTCCCACTCTAGCCGCTGAGGGGCTACCGGTGAAATTGTTCTTAGACTGCAGACCATCGCGCAACAGTGAGATGAACTGGCCCTTCTCTCTACTTGGCTGTCACTACAGAAACCCTGGGCCTGCCTGCTTTCCCTCGGGAGGAGTACTAAAAGGGAAAAATCATCCAGCCTATGCAAGCCATAAAAGACTAATGTTTGTAAGCCCAGCCAGTGAATGCAAACTCAGTGAGGAACTCCATTAAAGAGCAGAAAAAAGTGTCAGATGCTACGGGGCTTTCTGCACTAGCACCCATGCTACCTGAGTGTCAACCCAAACCACAAACCACACACACACACACACACACACACACACACACACACACACACACAGAGGTGAGATCTTTATCTGCACTTTTTCTTTCACTGGTTTTCAGTCTTGAAGGATCCCAAGTATAGTCTACTACCTCAGGTAATGGCATTCAGTGAAATGCGAATCTTTGTGGTGACTAAGGCCTTTGTTCAAACCTCCGCGGTTTAATGGAACCAAACTACCAGTTACAAATAAGGGAGCCTATTTCTCTCCTGTTTCCTGCATCTTTCGGGTGCTCCCCACAGCTGATCACAGCACCTACCAGGTAAGTGGGAACAGGAGCTGAAGCCCAAGTGACTCCAGGAAACAGGAAGAGAGCCCGGCCTTCCCTGTGGCCTCGGCTGTCACTCAGGAGTTTCTCCCTGACCTTGCAATGCCTTTGGAGTCGACCCAAGGGTCACTGATATCAGATCTTGAGTAGGGGTGTTCCCTTTTGAAATTGAGGGCCCCTCAGAGAGATGAAGGGAAACAACCAGGAGATCAAAGTTGGGGCCCAGGAGGAAATAAAATGATCCCCTGAAGTGACGTTCAGTTCAATCACTCAGTATTAGATCCTGCTTACTACTCCCCTTCCACACTTTGTTCTTTCCCTTCACAGCACTTCACAATTCCAGTTCACAAAGCCTGTTTATCTGTCTCCTCCCAGGCTGTAAGCAGCAAGAACATAAGGACCTTGTCCACCTTGCTTACCACTGAGACACCAGCATGAAAAACACTATCTGGAACAGAGCAAGCACTCAATAAAGGCTTGCTCCTTCATTCAGCAAATGCTGCCTACTAATGCCCACAAATGCCAGGGACTGTGCTAAGTCTTGGGGAATCAGGAGTGAACAAGTCAGGAGAGGCCCCTGGCCCTAGAGGTTGACAGTCCATGGTGTAAACAAATAATAAAAAAGTAAACAGATACATAAACAAGTGTTTATCATTACTTGTTGGGAAGACAGTTCCCATTCCTTAGTAGGCAGTGGTATGCACATCACACATCAGTGAACAAAACCAAGGAAAACCCCTTCCCCTCAAGGCGCTTACACCCAGTTCATTCCCAATTCAGGTTCTGGGCTCCTTCTGTTCCCTCCATCCGGGACCCTGTCCCCCCAGATCTTCCAGGGCCAGCTCTTTCCATTCAGGCCTCATCTTGGCTCAAACGTCACCTCCTCAGAGGGGCCCTCCTTGACCATCCCGACTTCGAGTCACCATCCCATCATCCCCGTTTCATTACCCTCACAGCAAACATTATGTTTACGTGTTTACTTGCTTGGTATTTGTCCCCGCCACCCCCATTAGTTCCAAAAGGTCTCCAAAAGGCCTCATGAGATTCGTTCTTCCCCCGGCCAGCCCAGGGCCTGGCACAGAGTCGGCGCTCCGAAGCATCTGATGGCACTCCCCTAAGTTGATGAAGACTACCCAGAGCGTTCCTAACTAACCCGGCCAAAGCCGCCGCCGACCAGACGCCCGGCGACCCGGGGCTCGGGCCCCGCTCTGCGGAAGCTCTGGCCAGTAAGCCGGGCCCCAGCTTCCCTGCCCGTGAAATGGGGACAGCGGCGCGCCCCTGCCCAGGAGCCCGCGGAAGGGAGGCCCGAAAGAAAGCGAAAGGCGGGCTGCCGCGCTGGGCGGGCAGGTGCGGCCCGCCTCTCCTGGGCGACACTCACGTCTCGGAACTGGACCAGGCCCTTCTCGCCCAGGGCGCTGAGGCACTCGTAGGCCGTGCCGGACTGCAGGAACAGCTGCGCCAGGCACATGGTCTCGCTCCGGAACAGGGACCCCATGGCGGGCCAGCCCGCGCCCCGGCGGGGCCGGACAGGCGGCGGCGGCTCCGGGCCGCTCGGGTCCGCGCGGTCAGCCGGGGCGGCCGGGGCCTCGGGCTCCTCCTGCGGCCTGGCCGCCGCCGCGCACCATGGGGCTCCGGGATGCAGCGGCCGCCCCCGGTCCTGCCACCGCGGCCCCGCTCCGGCCGCTGCAGCCACAGCGCGCGCGAAGCCCCGCCCCCCGCTACAGCCGGTTCCGGTTCCGCCCCCCGGGTGTGCCCGCCCCCCTCCGCGCCGGCCGACCAATGGGCGCCCAGAGTTGCGGCCGGCGGCGGCGGCGGCGGCGCCGGCGGGGCCAACCCGCACAAACCCGGCGGCCGATGGCTGAGGCTCCGGCGGAAGACTGATGCTCGCTCAGCTCTTTAGACGTTTTGAAAATGAATTTTATTGAGTTTGTGCCATAAAGTTCACCAGTTTAGGGTATACAATCCTGTGATTTTTAGTAAAGTTACAGAGTGGTTGTGCAACCATCATCACGATCCTCTTTTAGAATATTTCCGTCAACCCTAAAAGGATTCCGCTTGCTCAGCGCCGTCAGTCCCCAGCTCCGGGCAACCTCGAACAACTTCGTCTCGCAGATCTGCCTATTCAGGACGTTTCACACCGACGGCATTACACCAAATCGTGTGTTTGCGGCTGGCTCCTGCCGCGGGCCCTTCTCTCGGGTCCTGTCCCCCGTGCAGACCAGACAGCGGGGTCGGGTGCCGGCACTGTCGCCCCGCTGGCCACGTTTGCCTCTGCAGATCCTCCACACGGCAGCTCCAGTCACCTCTGACACAGGACGCAAATCTCACGCCGCCCACTTCAGATCTTCTGGTTTCTCCCACTGCTTTCCCAGTACAATCCAAACTTCTTACCATGGCCAGCAGGACCCCACAGGCCCTGACCCGCTCCTTCCCCGAAGCCCTCGTCTCCATCGCCTGCCCTGGACTCCCTTTGCTCCAGCCGCACCTGCCTTCTTTATCTTCCCAGGTCGGGGTGCTTGAACTTGGCGATTCCTCCCTCTGCCCAGAACACCCCTCTCCTAGACCTTCTCAAAGCTGGCTCCTTGGAGTCTCAGCTCAAATGTCCCTGCCCTCTGAGGCCGTCTCAGGCCCCTAGCTAAGGTAATCTCCCACCCCACCCCCGTTTTATTTCCTTCATCACACCTACCACTGTCTGAAATTATCTTGTCTCTATTTATTGCCAATTTTCCCCCACTAGAATGTAAGCGCTGCTAGACAAAGGACATTGCCTTGGTATCTCCAGGGCCCAGCATGTAGTAGCCACTCAATAAATAGTTCTCAAATGCATACATAAATGTATAAACTTAGAAAAGTTAAAACCATATAGCAGGTCCCTCAGATCCCATTCCTCTGCCAAAGTGAGCTTTTCCCCTCTTAACTACAAAAGTCATCCTAACAAAGCCCACAAAATCGGGCTCAATTTCCTGTCATTTGAAAATTTTAAATTAATTTTCCAGAGCTAGTTATATTAACTGCCCTAGAAAGACTTTCCGAATTACTACAATTAATTGATCAGTGGGTATTTCCTTTTCTTTGACAAAGGACAATTGTTTTACTCCTTCTATAGGGTGTAATCACTTGGACCATAGAGATCCAAATCAAAGAAAAAGAGAAACAGAAGGGGAGGAATCCAGTATTTCTCAATGCAGTACCTATAGAGGTAATTGAGGGAGAAACTTCTTTATGTCGTTAGTTACACATTTAATATGAACCAGTAAAAAATGGAACTGGGCTTACAGATTTGCACTGGAAAATGCAACAACACATTGGTTGTGTCCGGGAAGTCAGGAGGCCCCAGGAATTCCATCAGAGTGTGAAAGGGAAGATGGTCACTTTTCAAAATTAGGTTTACTGACCGTGTCCAAATCCATCTGAAACATGACTAAATATGTCTGGGCCACAGAGAAAATGCAGAGATTTGCCATGTGGCCAGGATTGGGCTATGGTTGAAGACATCCATCCCCCCCCGCCCCCGGCATCATGCCGTGTGTCCCCTCGTAAGGAGCCACAGGAGGAAAATCTCTCAAGCCTCAACTAGGAAAACTATCCTTCACCGAAAATCGGCTTATTTTAAGTCCGGGGTCTCTGATTCCTGTACGTAATCATACTTGTGCTGGCTTCCCCTCCTGGTCTTGTTTTACTCTCCTCCCCATATACTTGCCCTCCCTCAGCCTCCACACCTTCCCTCATCAATTTATTTTGTGCATATATACAAAATAATACATAAACTTTATAGTATACATGTTTTTAAGGCTTTAAGAATTACTAATTCTTTCTTTGGAATAGAGGAAATTAACCAAACAATTCATCGGAAATACATAATTTGAAGAAAATACTAACTTTCTAAGATAAGAATAACATACGTGGACCAAAACTCCTGTGACTTTAGTAACTTGTGATACACGAAAGCTTCTAGTAACATTTATTTACACAGTTGACCCTCTTGTGCATTTTGCTCAGTCTCATCCAACGATGAGAATGTCTATTCTGAATTGCTCTGCACATCCGGATAGTTACATATGTGAATTAAATTCACAGTGCAATTAATTAAAAAAATTTTACAAAAATAAAGCACTGCATTTATTACAATTTTACAGACAGGCACACAGGAGTACGACAAGTCACTGAAGCAAAAGTCTGTGGTCTGTGAGAAGTCAGGTGGTAGATGAATTTCAAGCTTTGCGTGTTCTGGTCCAGGGGTTACTGAGGAATGCAGCTAATACCAAGAAGGATACCAACAGTAAGCTCTTGGCCACGCACTGAGAATAAGCCTCACCTGCAAGAAAATGAACCAAATGAAGCACAATTCTTATTTCTTAACTATTTTGGCAATTAGGTAGAAATAAACCTAGTAATAGTGATCACTCCTAAGTGGCAACCTTATTAGTAAATCATTTAAAACTCTTTCTATGTGTTTTAAGTTTTCTGTGACATATATTTTTAAAAAATACTTTAATAGGCAAAACATAATGATAACCCTTCCAGAAATCTGCTTTACCCACCTTGATAATACCGGGTCAATGGATACAGAAGTTGCGGCCAACACACCTCATTTCTGTTACAGTCATACTCCGTAAAATTGATCTGGAATCTAGAAAACATCTTAGAAGATTATAATAGGCACAACAAAGCACGCTCTTGATGAAATGTGTCAAACTTGATTAAAGAAATAAACTTCTTCTTTTCAAGCAACTGTCTTTCTGCTTCCTAATAATGGTAACTAGGTTGTCAACTGGATTACCTTGTCAGTGGACGGGGTAACCGTGCAGGTATCTTAATAAACTGGACAGATGCACTGACAGGAAAAAGGTCGGCCTTATCCTCACAAGTAAGCCCACACTGGAATTGCCAGTTCACCGTAGAGAACCTGGGAGGAAAAGATTATGCAGGTAACACATCCACCAATCGTTTCTAGTCTGTTAAGAGCCTGAGGGAACCAACAGCAGCAATATAAACTGGGATTCTCTTAAAGAAGCTTCAAATTCTACTAATGCTTTTTCCCCCTTTGGACATACGCACAAGGAGGGAGAGTAGCATGGGGAACCTCACAGGCCGGTCACCCTGCTACAAAAATGAACAATATAACAAGAAGAACAGCAACAGCTAGCCATCTTGGAGGGTTTTCCAGGTGCTGGACAGAGTACGAAGGCGCTCTATATGCATCATGTACGCACACACCACATCACTCTCAGAAGAGGGCTACCGGCTGTTTGGTGGTTAACATCTGTTGTTTCTGCCTATCCAGCACCCCATCCCCTTTTTCTGGCACCTGCACCCCAACCTCCCCTTGGGGAAACGCCTCCCCACAGTATTCCCTACTCAGTATGCATGGATTATTATATTCCCCCCCCGGATTTCATCTTTGTACCCCGAGAGTCCGTGCAGAATCCCTTACACACAGCTTTATAAATACCTGTGAGAACAAGTTACCATTATACACATAGTTGATAACATATTTCATTTATATACATAATCATGTTGCTAATAACTGCAATTCATAAATAATCAGATTGCACATTAGCATTTCCCTATTCTTTGGAGCACCAGCAACTTTACTGACTCTCTCTAAACTACACTTACCCCAGATGCAATCATACCTTGTCTCTATGCCAACTATCTCCTGCTGAGTAATCCCTTCCACTGCACCAGCATCTGAGATGAGGATGCGTATATGCAGTCGGGCAGGAATATCCACGCAGATGCCATTCACACTGACAGGAGGGTCTGCACCTGTGTCAGGGGCATCTGCACCTATAGAAATACCAAGTTTGGAAAAAATGATAACAGTTTTCCTACAGTGCCATGATACAGGGGAAAAACTGGGAACTGTTATGAGACAGGAATCACATGAAGGCATCTCTCGTCTCTAACAGGCCCTCGGTATCATCACCCCGAGCCTGTGCTAGCGCTTGTGTTCAAAATGTCTCCTTGTCTGTTCAGTCAGTCACCAGAACTTTAAAATCCCAGACCCACATAATAAAACCAGACATCCTGATTCAGTTCCCAAGCCCCAAGCTCCCCCAGAGTTTTAGCAGAAATACCATCCAACTGCAGTAAAATACCATGAGGCTGAGTCCATGCTCTTGCTGTTCTAGTACAAGCCGTCTAAGACATTCACAATCCATGCGAACGACTGTAGTTAGGATGGACTAAACAGTGAAGGAGCAATAGGGTAACACAATGGAAGAGAATACAACTGACTAACAAATGAATAACAACAGGAGGCGGGTGGCAAGTTGTGAGGGGACACTGGAGGGACTTGAAAGTTGGTGACAGCTTATGACTTCCAACTTCCTCCTCCTCGATGCACGCGTTCGACATCTCTTCTGTTTATCAACCAGGATCAGGGTTGATTTTGGCTTAGAGACAACATAGAAGCCAAGTGCTTTCACCTCAAAGGCAGCAAAATGTCATCACCTCAGACTTCCTACGTAACCACCTTGGGTTCTCCGTCTTGAAACCTCCCATTCTTTCTACTTCTCAGGTACTTTACTGACTCCTTCCCTCCATCCGTCGAGCATGCCACAGCCCATCCAGCTAGCCTTGTGGCAAAGCCCAGGGGTTGACAAGCCCCAACCTCTGGTTTCTGTCTCCAAATGAGGATCTAACTCTGGGCCTAGTGACTTGAGCGCGGGGCACAAGAGGATCGGTGAATCACAGCCTGAGAGCCCCATCGCCCCCAGGACCCCTCCCAAAGTCAGAGAGTGATATGGGGTGCTTCCGGCCCACAGACGTATTACATGATCCCTCACCGCCCCAAGAGGGCAGGGGACCTGGGTGTCGTAATGATCCAAACCAAATCACAAGGGGTGAGGAGAGCACAGGCACGTGTCTGGATGGTCCTCTGTGTGAATTCCAGGCTGCTGAGCGGAAGTGACCAGAGGTGGTACAGAAAGCAGGATCCAAAAAGCTGCTTACCACCAGCCGGGCAGAAGGGAGGGGCACAGCAGGATCCTCAGTGACAGGAGGGGACTTAGGACAGCAGATGCTGTCGAGCCAATTCTCTCTTTCTGGCCCCAAAAGACAATGCCATTAATCAGAGCCCTAGCAGAAGCTCTCCTGTTGGCACATTTCCAGTCAAGACTCCCCTTACTTGCCAGCCGGGGAGCCAGCAAAGAGGCTGGAAGCCTGGGTCTGGGTTCCAGCTCCGCCACGATCAACTGAGCCCTTGAGCTTTGCCCTGACGAGCTGAGTGAGCGGCAGCTCAGTGGCGGCCAGACGGACGTTTTAGATTGGAAGGTGACCCCAGGCCTGCTGTGGCAAGGAAGTGTGGCTCATGGCTACTATCCGGGCCACGCACACCCTACCTCCTCGCGCTCGATCCTCTGCCAGCCCGATGCTACAAATGCCTCCGCCTAAAGGCCCAGACCTCCAGCCTTTCTACCTGGCCTGGGTGGGGCCTGCTACCCTTATCTGCTACCCCTGCACTTCTTTCTGCTATAACCGCTGTCCTGAGAGACAATTCACACACCATACAATTCACCCAGTTAAAGTGTACAATTCAGTGGTTTTTAGTATATTCAGAGCTACGCAGCCATCACCAAATTCCATTTTTGCTGCCCCAGAAAGAAACCCTGTATCCATCAGCGGTCACTCCTCACTTGCTCCCACCTGCGCCAGCCCCTGGCAACCACCCGTCTGCTCTCTGTGGTGACAGATCTGCCCCATCTGGGCCTTTTGTACACATGGCACCGTACAGTTCGGGGTCATGTCTGTCTGGCTTCTTTCACTCAGCATCATCTTTTCAATCACCTTATTTTAAATTAACAACATTGCTTTTATAAATTATAAAGTCCGGTCTCGATTGCCTATATTCCTGGCAAACGAAAACAGCAAAGCAAACTGAAATGCACTGAAAATCTTCAGTCTTCATTTAGACCTCCTTTTACAAAGGCTGTTAGCTCATAAAACAACTGGGCAATCTGAACCTCATGTGGATTTCCTCTTAAAAAAAAAAAAAAAAAGCACAAAAAACCCACAAAGCCATCATGAAGAAGAGGTAAAGGATGTGAAGAGCCTGCTGCCCGGAGAGCTAACCTCTAAACAAACGTCAGTTGAGCCACAGCGAAGGAGGAAGACCCATCCCGTGGGCTCCCACGCACGGCCAGTGCCGTGCGCTCCTAGCAGCAAGTTACACGCACACACGTCCGCAGCTGTGACTTACGGATTATTTCGAGCCAGTCGTCACTAGGATGGTTGTAATCAGAGTTGCCTCTCATCGCAACATGAGTTGCTTGTATTAATGAGTCAAGTCGCTTGACAGCATTCTCCCTGCAAGAGAGTAAGACATTTCTCAGCACATGGCCAGTGGCTCTCATCCTGAAGTCCTTTCCAGGTTGTGCTTGCCTAGGACTAACTAGGCAACTAGTTAGCTAGTTGCTAACTCTTAAACTAACTCCCTTTAGTTAGGGAGCCTAACTAAAATCTGCCAGAGGGAGTGGCATTAAAAGCTGGCTGGGCATCTGCCCGTCCAGGATGGACCTGAGCTGCCAGGGTAAGACATACAGAAGCAATCGTTTACTTTGGATTTTAAATATTAGTAATTTATGTTGGTATCATGTAGTTTACAGGCTCCATTGAGTGTCATAAAACTTGGAAGGTGCGTAGATCACATTCCAAGTTACCAGGATAAATTTACAGGCCAGAGGGATCTGAGAGCAAAAGGAACCTAAATATTTTAGCTAGAATTTTGAGCCAGAAGATTAAGTGAAGATTAAAAATTAGAACTTAGCGGGCTTCTGGGTGGCTCAGTCAGTTGAGCATCTGACTCTTGATTTTGGCTCAGGTCGTGATCTCAGGGTTGTGAGATCGAGCCCTGCGCTGTGCCCCACACTAGGTGTGCAGCCTGCATGGGATTCTCTCTCTCCTTCTCCCTCTCTTAAACAAAAACAAAAAAAACCCCTGAAACTTAGCATCCCTCCTTTCTGGTGATGTCATTGGCAGGTACAAATCTTATAAACTTCAGGGGAGAGACGCTGCAGATTCCAGCCTTATTCCCCACGACCAAGAGTTCTGCTAGTAATTTACACCTACAGTCTACTTCCCGGCGTAGTGCCTCCCCATCTTTTCTCAGCTCCCCAAAGAACCATGCTACCCAGGATGTGTTATAGATGAAATGGGTGTAAGAATGGATGCAATTAAAAACCACAACAAGATACCACTTCACACCTACTGGGACGGCAACTATCAAAACAACAGAAACTAACCAGTGTTGGGAGGATGTGGACAAATTGGAACTGTCTCACATTCCTGGTAGGAATATAAAATGGTGCAGCCACTGAAAATGATGTGGTCGTTCCTCAAAAAAGTAAACATCTAATTACTATATAACCCAGCAATTCCACTCCTGGGCATATGCCCAAAATCACTGAAAGCAGGGACTCAAACCAAAACTGGCACATGAACGTTCATGGCAGCGTTGTTCAACAGCCCAAGCTGGAAACAACTCAAACGTCCGTTAATGGATGGACAGATAAACAAGATGCGGTAGAGCCGTACAGTGGAACAGGAGTTGGCCACACAAGGGAGCAAAGCACCGACACCTGCGACAGTGTGCATAACCCTCGAAAACATTAAGCTGAGTGGAAGAAGCCAGACACAAAAAGTCACCTATGGTAGGGTTCCATTTATATGAAGTGTCCAGAATAGGTCAATCCCTAGAGACAGAACACAGATCGGTGGTTGCCAGGGGCTGGGGGAGGGGGGAATGGGGAGGGATAGTTAATGGGTACAGGTTTTCTTCTGCAGAGATGAAAATGTTTTGGAACTAAACAGGGGTAGTCGTTGTATAACATCATGAATGCACTAAATGTCACCAAACTATTTACTTTAAAATGATTAATTATCTTACATGAATTTCACCTCAATTTAAAAATAAAAGAATGTATATGCATATCCATAAACACACCTTCCAAATGCCACCCAGACAATTAAGTGCAAAGTTCTTTATACACCATGTAACAAGGCTTATGTATTCTTTTTTTTTAAGATTATATTTATTTAGGGCGCCTGGGTGGCTCAGATGGTTAAGTGTCTGCCTTCGGCTCAGGTCATGATCCCAGGGTCCTGGGATCGAGTCCCGCATCAGGCTCCCTGCTCGCCAGGGAGCCTGCTTCTCCCTCTGCCTCTCTCTCTCTCTCTCTGTCTCTCATGAATAAATAAATAAAATCTTTAAAAAAAATTTTTAAAAAAGATTATATTTATTTATTTGAGAGAGAAAGAGCAAGAGCACAAGCAGGGGGAGCAGCAGAGGGAGAAGCAGACTCCCCACTGAGCAGGGAGCCCAACACAGGACTCGATTCTAGGACCCTGAGATCATGACCTGAGCCAAAGCAGATGCTTAACCGACTGAGCCACCCAGGCGCCCCAAGGCTTATGTATTCTTTCAGTGTTATTCACACCAATTATATCTGCCTCCTGTCCTTTTTATGCTTCTAGGAGTATTGGGTTCCAACAATTAACAGACTTTAGCAGAGTAACTGCATAAATATGGATGAAAGGGCTCTAGTCCCAAGAAAGAACTCTATTTTCCCTTCTATCGATGTCTGATTCAATTCTTTTTTTTTTTTTTTTTTTTTAAGTAGGCTCCACACCCAATATAGAGCCCAACACTGGGCTCAAACTCACAACCCTGAGATCAAGACCTGAGCTGAGATCATTAGTCGGACGCTTAACTGACTTAGCCAGCCAGGCGCCCCTGAATCAGTTCTAAAGAAACTATAATTTTTTCCACTACCACTTTACACAAGTGTGTTTTGCAGACTGCAATTTTTCACATTCATGTTGTCTTTAGTTTTCATGGGGTGAATTCATTTTAAGCAAACCACTCAAAACACAGGCAGATTCGCCAATGATACGCTCACCTGAGCTGAGTACAGTTTTCATGGATCGCAACTTCTAAAAGACATCCAGATAGTGCATTTTCTCCAAACAAAATGGGTTTGAAAGTTGCCGATGCACACAAACCCCTTCCAGCTAGAAAATAAAAAGAATATCCTCTTACCATTTTTGCTAAATGAAAGTAAAGATTTACTTCAAAGTTTTTCTTGGAAAACAGACAGAAAACAATCAGTAGAAATAAAGTTTCCAATTTTCTCAAGAACTGAGGTCATTGTTACTCTAATCCTTTCAAAGCTGAACAGAGGCGCCTTTCTATATCAGAATACCTGGCCCAGGATCAATGGTTTATTCTGAACATGGAAGTTAATGCCTTCTGGCAGATGCAGGCACTCACCACCAAGGCAAAGATTTTCCATTGTTTGGAACAAAGTTATGGTCAAATTTCCAATTAGCACCATCCTGGGCTACAAGCAACGATGACAAGAGACTCTCTCCAGCCAGTCCCGTATTTGAAGATTTTGTTTATTGGAGAGAGAGAGAGAGAGCACACCAGCGTGAGCAGGAGGAGGGGCAGAGGGAGAGAGAATCTCCAGCAGACTCCCCCCAGTCACGGAGCTGGACTCAGGGCTCCAACTCATGACCCTGAGATATGACCTTGAGATCATAGCTGAAATCTAGAGTTGGCACTGGACCGAGCCACCCAGGCGCCCCAGCCAACCCCATGTTTAAATCTCTCTTACAAATAACCAGCACTTCAGGAGCAAATAATGTTAAATTTAAAACCAAACCAAAGAAAGTTGTGGAAGCATGATCTCCTCCACCCTGCCCCCACCCCGGCTAAATAAACCAACCAGAATTCAAAGTGATTAACTACTTGATTAGATTCAAAATAAGGCAGTATTTCCAATTCTAGTTTATCAAAGAGCGAATCATATTACCAAACCAGATTACCCGATTGCCAAAGGTGTAAAGTCGTCTCATTCAACCTGTTGGTATTTAGAGCTCGAACAGGCTTGCCAAGTTGGTAACCTAGACAAACACAATAATGAGAAGTAGCTAAAGTTAACCTAACATAGCAACCCCTCCTCATCAAGTAGTATAAAAGAAGAATATGCAAAGAAAGGAAACATACAGGCAAAGCTTTGTCAGAATACGCTTGAGACAAACCATCTTCTTTCCTCTTCTTTTGCTTTTTTTTTAACAAAGATATCTGTGTGACTTTTTAAAATCAATTTTGAAATTAAAATCCGAAAAGGCACGAGCAGGCAAGAGTCAGTCCAGGGCCCTCACACCGGGGAATCAAACGCCAAGCAGGCCAGTTACTAAGTACTGCTGAGTGATCACTACTACTGGTCCCAGGCGCTTTGAAAGGAGACTTACACCAAAGTAACCTTTCGATGGGACACTCTAGTAAATCAGTCCCACCCCGGGACGATTCAGGTCCTATTCCCGTTCTCTCCTATTGGCCTGCGCCTTACTGCTTCCACTTTTTTACTATGAAAATGTTCACACGTACACAAGGGTTGAAAGGAACACCACCCAAAATCAACAGCCGTGAATTTCCAGCCAGATTGGTCTTCTCTGTATTACATAAGCACATACATACATATTTATTTTGGGCAAGACCTTTTGAAAATAAGTTGTAGACTTGACACTTCACCTCTAAAAGCTCTAACATACAACTCCTGAAATGAAGGATATCCTTCTACATAACCATGATACCAATATTTCTCCTGAGAAAATGAATAATTCCTAATAATCAAAGTATATCCAGTTCATACCTCTATCTCCACATGTCCCCAAAAAACATGTTTTAGAGCCATTTTTACAAACCGAGATGCAATCAGGGTTCACGCCTAGTGCTTGTGTTTCCCACGTTACTTCTCAGCATTCCTGAACCAGCCGGAATTCAACCAGGGTTCATCCCTGCCCATCCCCACCTCCCGTTCCTTGCTGCCTCCCTGGCCCCCACTCCAGGTTATTCCTGTTCCCAGCCCGCGCTATCTGCTTTCCAAGGTACAATCTCCTCCACACAGCCCAGAATAGAAAACTTGCCGAGGGCAGAACTGTGACTCACTCTGCTTTTCTTCCAGCACTGAGATCAGAACCTGCACAAACTAGAGACTTCACACAGGTCCTTAATGGTGGGAAGTGTAGGTGAACGGTCAACATTCCACTTCTCTGATGTTCTAGAATGCCTGTCCGTGAGACTAGCACACATTTATTAATTATCTTGTATTGTTCTCTGTTGTTTCTATGACCTGGTGCCGTCTTTCCAAGTAAGAGAATTAATTCCTTGAGAATCGGGCCCATGTAGTGTACTCCTCCTAAAACCCTTCCTGCCTTGGAAAGTGCTAGAGAATGGATGGCCGTACATACACAAACTATCTCACGGACTGACTGGTTCTGGCTCATAATCAATTTATTCTTTTTTGACAAGAGCGTCAACATTTTTCACATATTCTGATGGTGTTTCTCAGAAATCCTGTGAAATTAAATAATGAAATGAAAACCCTTAAATTCCAGGAGCCTGCTTTGAAATCCAACCATAAAATCCAAAATTCCACATTAACAAGTACACTAAAATTTCATTTAAAAGAAAAATATATATATAGGTAAAATGGAACATGCATTATTAAATCAACATATACAAATATTGAAAATCACGCAAACTAAAAAGTTATTTTAACTTTAAAAAGTTGTTCGTTCATGGTTACTTACTGCCTAGTTAAGAGTAGTAAAAGGAAGGGACAAGTTTTTAAAAAACAATGATAGTTTATCCAACATATATTTACTGGACACCTACTATGGTCCAAGTCAGTGTTGCCCAACAGAAATATAATGCAAACCACATATGTGATTTTAAAATATGACACATTTTTAGAATTTTTTAGACATTTAAAATTTTTTTTCTGGTAGCCCCATTAAAAAAAGAGAGAAAAAGTAGATGAAGTTAATTTGAAAAATATGTTTTATTCAACTCAATATATCCAAATATTACCATTTCCACACATGCCATTGGCCACATTGCATGGCTAGCAGCTGGCATTTTGGACGTGCAATCCTCCCTACTGTTCCAGGTGCTGAGGAGGCAATGGTGAATTAAAGAAGCAAACAAATACACAACAAATCAGGTGATGCTATATTTGTACATAATCACAAAATGCACAACATGACCAGAAGTTCACAGTCCCTGTGAAGTCTCTCCACAGAACCCCAGGTTAGGAACCCATCATCTATAGCTTCTTAGTTCTATAAAAGCTAATTTGGGGTGCCTGGGTGGCTCAGTTGGTTAAGCAACTGCCTTCGGCTCAGGTCATGATCCTGGAGTCCCAGGATCGAGTCCCACATCAGGCTCCCTGCTCAGCAGCGAGTCTGCTTCTCCCTCTGACCCTCCCCCGTCTCATATGCTCTCTCTCTCTCTCTCTCTCATTCTCTCTCTCAAATAAATAAATAAAATCTCTTTAAAAAAAAAAGCTAATTTTGCCAACATTATTCGGCATTATCTTTTTTTCAAAAGACTAGTAGCTAAAGAGAAAGAATGTTTTGCATTTACAACTACACTTACAACATGTCTGGTAAAAAAAAAAAAAAAAAAGTTGTTACCAGAAAAAGAATACAGTGTCACAAAAGAGAAAGAGAAAGGTTAGAGTCACAAACTAAAATTGGAGTGAGTTACAATCACTGTAGCGCAAGAGTACTGAATTAAAATATGTTTGTAGGATCAGCAATTGACATACACTGTCTTACCTGGATTCCCAGAAAATTCCTTTTCATCACCACTATTATAGCTTAAAAATTTTACTGTAAATCTCTGTGTCATGCTCCCTAGAAATAAAACAAAATAAAAATATAATGCGCACCATTTCACTAGGAAAAGAAATTATCCCCCATAGTGTTATTTTCTTTACCTTATAATTACATCTTGACATGCAAAAGAAAAAAAATGTTTTCTATTAAATCACAAATACAAATAAGAAACAAGTCTGACTTAGTTTTACGTGTAATAATTATGAGAATCGTAAAGAAAGAAAAAAAAATGTTTTAAGCTGAAAACATTCTCACTGCCCTCAACAAAGTTACCTTTCTGGTGGGCATTAATTTTTGCTCTAATAATTGTGACATTTATTTCGCTGATTGTATTATTATTCCATCTGAAAATATAATGTTCTTCCACATTTACGTTTCTGGAGGCTGATTCATTGCTTAAAAGTGTTTCTGCAAATAAAAAATACTTTCATAAATTAACAACCCTCCTTGGATTCAAGTCTATTATTGGCCCCACCAAGTCAGCACTGGCCCCCTCCTCTAGAGCATCACAATGTCCTGGGTGAAGTCTGCCCTTTCCTTCCATTTCCATACCCCCAGAATGCGGCTCATAGCTCGATACACAGCACAGGCTCGGTCAAATGTTTGTCAAAGATGAAGGACTACAGAATGTCGGCCCCATAGCCCCATAGGAGCAGAGGCCCGCTGTCTAGCTCACTACTATGTTGTAGGTACTTTGCTAAGATCTGATGAATGAATACATTTGAGAATTTTAACACACTGTAATGAAATATCTTTCATGCACAACAAAAGTCCTGGTACTATTAGCCAAACTCTGAATAACCTGTTTGGCTGCATCAAAACTGCAAAGTTTAGTTATTTAAAAAAAGAAGAAGAAGAAGGAGAAAAGAGAGCAAGAGGCCTCCATGCTGGCTCCCTGAACAACATTTCAGAAAAGGTCCACAGGCCCTGAAAACTAGCAGGGACCCTGGAGCCCACAGAACTCAGGGCTGTGAGGATTGACTCCAGGGCGCAGGTACCACTCTGAAGCAAGGCAAGACGGAATAAGGAACAAACCAAATGTGGAGCAGACAAAACTCTAAGTGTTGTGAACCTCCTTAAATTCTTCATAAAAATCTATCTTCCTCCCCCCTCTAAAAATAACTACATATTATTTGTAAGAAATGACCTACATATTTCTGTAGAGGTGATATGAAAGCGTTAATTCAAATACCTGTCCTGGTGATGAATTTGTCTGGGTCGGCTGCTTCCTCATAGGTTACTTTTGGTGTAACGATGCCTGAAAAGATACAGAAGTTGGCCTCCCAAGAACGACACAGCCCAACACGATCGTGTTTACTTATTCAAGGGAAAGCTTATCAGGCAACTATGGTAACTGCGCCCAGCCTGTGTGCCAGCTACCGACCTCTCTCCCACTCCCCAAATGCCAGCCGTGGGAACCCCACTGTCCGTGGCGTCTGGTCATGGCTGAGGAGGAGATTCCAGTCAGTGACAGAGATGCGGAGAGCTACTCTCCCATAGGAACAAACATGCGGTCCACTGCCAGTGGGAACGGAAGATGGTGCGCTCGCTCTAGAAGCAGTCTGGTGCTCCCTCAGAAAGTCAAATCACCATGCGACTTGGCAACCCCACTGCCGGGTGGACAGCAGAGAGAGACGCAAACGTGTGCCCTCACAGACACGTGCACACCAGCGTTCACAGCAGCACGATCACAGCTGCCAAACGCGGGAACAACCCAAATGCCCATCAAAGGATGAATGGATGACATATGTGGCACAATTATTCACAGGATGGACTAGGACCCAGCCACAAAAAGGAGCGGAGTTCTGGTCCATGCCACGGCGTGGATGAACTTTGCAAACATGATGCTAAGTGAAAGAAGCCAGACACAAAGACCACATATTATAGGATTCCTCTTATATGGAAAGCCCAGAACAAAGCAAATCCATAGAGACAGAAAGGGGGTGAGCGGTCAGGGTATAGGGGTCAGGGTATAGGGTCTCCTTTAGGGGAAGGAAAATGTTCTGGAACTAAACAGAGGGGGTAGTTACACAGGTAGTTACTGTGAAGGTACTAAATGTCACTGAACTGTCCACTTTAACATAGTTAATTTTATGTTATGTGAATTTTACCTCCATTTGTAAAGAAGAACTAACATGCAACATGCTGCCCTATGGAACTGGACTTTTTCTGAAGAAAACATTTTCCTCAATTGGCAGTTCAAATATTTTAAGTTAATCCAGTAGAAGTGATTTATATCCTCATGAGATCCCAGTTTATGTAGACATTCAGGTCTGTATTCCTTTCTTCTTTTTTTTTTTTTTTTAAGATTTCTTTATTCATTTGAGAGAGAGAGAGCACACATGGGGAGGGGCAAAGGGAGAGAGAGAGGCTGAGATAGCAGACTCCCCACTGAGTGCAGAGCCCAACAACAGTGCAGGGCTCCATCCCACGACCCTGAGATCATGACCTGAGCCGAAATCAAGAGTCAGTTTCTTCACCGAATGAGCCACCCAGGAGCCCCACGTTCTCTTCTCAAACCAATGTACCATACCTCCTACCGCACCATTCTTGATCTTCGCATTGATAATACCATCTTGCTCTCGGTACACTTCCAAATTAGTAGTGCAGCGAACATCAAAATTCTGAAGGAATGCCACTGGCGCGTCCTGCACGCACTGCCCAGCCAGGGACACCTGAGGGTAAGGGGAAATCCCAACAGGGCTATGACCTCTTTTCAAGTCAGAAAATATAGGTCAGCGTCCCATACAGATTTGCTTTCTGCAGCCTGCTCCTCCTGCTGGGTTAGTTTCAAGAACGAATTCACTGACTAGATGACCCATAAATAGACTATGTAGTTCATTTGCTAATCAAAGTCTGGAAGCCGCTGGTTGAGGAGACGTACTTAACAAAAACAAAGAAAACTCCCTGCTCCATTTACTTTGCAGAAACATGATTATATTCAACTTAATTTTCTCTCCCTCAGGACAACCAGATTCTTGTTAAAACCATAAAAATGGAGTCCTAGAACAGTGAAGAGAGATGGTTTAGACTCCCATGTTTTCTTCCCACAGATATATGATTTTGGACTTAAAAAAAAAAATGAAGATCACATAAAACTCCACAGCCTTGAGATAATTTTCAAAGTTCTGGAATATTATATTAAACTATATACTTATAGCTTACTAGAAATCAGCTGTTAAACTAACAGAAGTGCAGAATCGTAGTTATGTCTATGGAAATTGATAGAATGTCTTTTGGTTGTTATGTTCACTCTGAGATTTAGCAAAATCAGGGGCTAATTTAAGAGAGGCTGTTTAAAATAAAATCCACAGACCATAAAGAGTTGAGTGCCTGGAAATTCCACAGGAGAAAAATAAGGAACTTAGGATGAGAGTTTTTAAGTGCAGAAATTCAATTAACAACAGGATGGGAAAAAAATGTCAAAGGCCCCTAGCATCTTAAAATTGAAATTCTTACCTGCGGAATGGTAAAATATGTCTTGTCTACAGTCATGATCGGATCTCCTTGCTTATAACCGAAGTCTGAAAAGTCTCTTAGATCAGTATGCAGATTCACTTCAAAGGAAGAGTGCTGCCGAGGGGAACTGTAAATCAATGAGAAGGATTACCACTAATACTCGCAGCTATTATCTGCTAAAAACAATTCTTCTTTTTTTTTTTAAAGATTTTATTTTATTTATTTGACAGATAGAGAGAGAGCACAAGTAAGCAGAGAGGCAGGCAGAGAGAGAGAAGCAGGCTCTCCGCCGAGCAGGGAGCCCGACGCGGGGCTCGATCCCAGAACCCCAGGATCATGACCTGAGCCGAAGGCAGCCGCTTAACCGACTGAGCCACCCAGGCGCCCCTAAAAACAATTCTTCTTTTAATTTTTGTTTTACCTTTTTAATTACAAAAATAATAGGTGGACTAAAAGCCACAGAGGTATACACTTGAAAGTGGTTAGAGGTTAATTTTATGTTACAGGAATTCCACTTCAATAAGAAGAAGAAGAAAGTTGTAAAATTTCAACATCAGGGGAAAGTACAAGAAAGAAAATCAAGACCCCAGGAGCCCAGCACTCCTTCCCCAAACCCAGATGATCACTATTAACTGCAGTATCAACAATTTCTCTTCAGTGAGGCCCAATTCTTTCAAATATTTAACGCAAAATAAACTTGCTAACGGAAATCTAGAACCGAATCTCGAATGGAGGCGGTCAGGCCTGGGCCCGCGAGAGGCCGTAGGCACCCGTGGGCCGCGTCGGGACACGTACACGGAGCCGTGGTAGAAGTAGCCCAGGAAGGGCGAGTTGGCCGGCGAGGACTGCACACACAGGAACGGGAACCAGCCAGGGGCCCCGGGGGTCTCCTGCACAGAGCACAGGTGGTCAAACTCCGGATTGACGTCGCCTCCAAAAACGCCAGTGAAACAGGCCTCTCTGAACAGCTCTGTTAGATTGGACGAGCATTCCTTGAAAGGAAACACAGAGGAGCAGTGAGCAGACAGAAGCTTCTGTGGTGCCCCTCAGCTCTCAGGCGAGCAGGACGCCGCTGAAGAAGCGTGGAACGTAGTCTCTGTCCGGGCTACTAGCGCTTTGTGCTCACAGGAAGTAAAATCCTGCTAGAATTTCTCTCAATTCCGTAATGAGCCTCCAGGTCAGGAACTTCAAACCTTCCAGGGAACTACATCCTTACTCAAGACATAAGATGTGCCCACAAAAAAACAAAAAAAAAAAGGAAAGAAAACAATATGAAGAGAAGATAATATGGAATAGACTCCAATTGGGGAATAAAACAGAGTAAATTTCTCTCTTTTTAATTGCCATCACCATCCAAATCCCTAGCCCAGAGAAACCTAAAGACATTTCGAGTCAGGGCAAACAGTCCGAACTCTGTAAGGATCCTTAAGGTCCGTATGACAACACGACCCAATTAATGTCATCAAGAAGTGACTTGATTCCTGTATTCAGTTATTCATCCATATTCTTCCCTGTTTCACATAGCATTGAGAGCTAAAATACGCCCTGAATCCCTTGTTTACTGACAGTAGAAAAATAAATTTTAAACAAGAACAATTCAAATTAAACAACTGATCATGTCTAACATGGTAAGTAGCAGCTATCCGAAGACATCACTGATCCAGAAGACTAAGCAAGGCCAGTGGTTGGTGCTATGTACATCGATACCAAACATGACAAACACAAAAGAAGTTAGAAACCGGGCATAGGACTGCAGTCTGGAAGACAGAGGAAGGGAATACCATCTTGACGTTTCTACTGATGCGGATTTATGATGTGCTGTATTTTTAAATTAAATATAATTGTTATTATAAGTACAATTGCTAGTATAAGAATTACAATATAAATGAAGGCCCTAAACTTTCCTTTCTGCTTTTCCCTTTTCTGTTCTGTAAAACCAACCACGACATAATTGTGCTCAACCGCAAATGGGAGTGACTGGGGTAACAGTGAATGTGCCTCTTTCGCATCTCTCATTCCTCTTAAATTGCAAAGAAGGATTAGAAATACGTATTTGACCCAGATCAGGCAACGGTTTCCTAGATATGACACCAAAAGCACAGGCAACAAAAGAAAAAACTGATGAATCGGACTTCATCAAATTAGGAAACTTTTGGGCTTCAAATGACATCTACAAGAAAGTGGACGACCTACACAATGGGGGACGTTTGTTGCAAATCACATACCTGATTTGGGACTAGTATCCAGAAGGTATAATGAACTCTTATAATTTAACAACGAAAAGAGAACCCAATTAAAAAATGGGCAAAGGATCTAAATAGATATTTCTTGGGGCGCCTGGGTGGCTCAGATGGTTAAGCGTCTGCCTTCGGCTCAGGTCATAATCCCAGGGTCCTGGGATCGAGCCCCGCATCAGGCCTGCTGCTCAGCAGGGAGTCTGCCTCTGCCTCTCCCTCTGCCTCTCCCCCTGCTTGTGCTCTGTCTCTCTCTCCCAAATGAATAAATAAAATCTTTTAAAATATAAAAACTAAATAGACATTTCTTCAAAGATATACAAATGGCCAGTAAGCACATTAAAAGATGTTCAACATCATTTGCCACTACAGAAATGCAAATCAAAATCACAGTGAAATACCACTTCACACCCAGGAGGAGGCTAAAATCTAAAAGATTATTGTAACAAATGTAGGTGAGGACATGGGAAAAATCGCAACCCTTCCACGCTGCCGATAGGAATCTAAAACGGTGCGGCCACTTTGGAAAACAGTTCCTCAAAAGGTTAAACATACAGTTGCCACAGACCAGAGCAGTTCCACTCCTAGGTACTACACACACCCAAGAGAAACGGAAGCCCACGTCCAAACGAACCCTTGCACACAAATGTTCACAGAAGCTTTATTCATCACAGCCAAAAAGCGAAAGCAATCCAAATGTCCGTCATCTGCTAAACGGATTGGCAATCTGTGGTCTATCCCTGCAATGGAATGTGACTCAGCCATAAAAAGGAACAGAGCACTGACACCTGCCACAATGTGGAACCCTTGAAAACAAGATGCCGCCTGAGAGAAGCCAGACACAGAAGGCCACAGGCTGTCAGCATCCACAGTGTCCAGAACAGTCCAATCCTTAGAGCCAGAGCGTGGAGGAAGAGGGGCCTGGGATGAGAAGCGGCCACAGGAGAGACTGCAGAGGGGCACAAAGGGTTCTTTTTGGGGTGATGGAAACGTTCTCAAATGGAGTTGTCATGAGGGTTGTGCACCTCTACACATTTCCCAAAAAAATCACTGAAACAATGTCTTTTTCTTCCTTTTTACCTCTCCATGGAGGCTTCTCAATAAGACAGTTAACACCACACTCTCAGTATAATCATCTCAATCCTGACTTTGTCGGAAGGGATCCATTTTTCCCTTCTCTAAACTAGACCGATGGGACTAGACAAGAAAATACTCAATTTGAAAACAAGCTGCAAAAAAAAAAGAAAAAGAAAAAGAAAACAAGCTGCAACACAAAACACAATCTCAGTTTTCAAAGCCCGTCGCTCAAAAAGCGGTGGACAGAGAACCGCTGGTATTCTTCACATGCTCTCAGGTATCAGAACTTTTGTGCCCGTGATCAGAAAGGACATACCCACCTGGTCACAGCAGCAGCGAAGGTCGCAGGCCCCGGCTGTCAGATTACAAGGACAAGGCCCAAGGGGCTGATACACCTGGTTGGGAATTACCGTCACATTCTCTGAAAAGTGCAAACGACAGAGAAGTCCAGCTATGAAACACTCTGACAAAGCACTGCCACGTTTTTTGACACACAAAAGAAGGCTGAGTCATTGTTTTACAAATCACCAGGGCCAAATATGACACATGAAGGAATCCCTGAGCTACGCATAAACCCTAGCTGAGGCCTGTTATCTACTACACCCACAAAAACCCAAATATAGGAAAATACGCTAGTTATAATAAACTGAAAGTCACGGTTGATCTTAAAGATAATCAAGTGACTAAAACGGATAAGTTGGGATAAATGTAATGCACTGATTTTGTTTTTCAATATGCTGAACAATCCCTTTCATAACACGGCTGACATTGAGCACTGACTCCTTCAAATTCATCACCTCCTCCAGCAGATAAAACCAAAACTACGGTGACATTTCAGACAGCTTATCTGGGGCCTTTATGGCCACAAGATTATATCTAGTCACGCTACCTGCTCAACCTCATATCCTTTCCCACTGCAGACCCGACTCTTCACATCCTGATTCTGGTTCAAGTGTGAAAGTGTGGAGGAAATTAATAATTTTTACATGGATTGGAAAAGGAATATGTTATATTCCATTTCAACCTCCGAACTCAGAATCCAGAGAGTAATGTTTCCAGTTTCTCTGCAATAATTTATTGGGTAAAATTTTCAGTCTGCTGAATTTTACTTTTTTTTTTTTTAAGGAGGCTTCACACCTAGCGTGGAGCCCAGTGCAGGGCTCAAACTCACGACTGTGAGATCAAGACCTGAGCCAAGATCAAGAGTCAGATGCTTAGCCAACTGAGCCACCCAAGCGCCCCCTGAATTTTACTTTTGCCCTAGGATTTGGTACATGAAAAACTATGTAGCGATTCTTTCTTTTTTTTTTTTTTTTAAGATTTTATTTATTTGACAGAGAGACAGCCAGCCAGAGAGGGAACACAAGCAGGGGGAGTGGGAGAGGGAGAAGCAGGCTTCCCACGGAGCAGGGGCCCAACACAGGGCTCAATCCCAGGACCCTGGGATCATGACCTGAGCCAAAGGCAGACGCTTAACGACTGAGCCACCCAGGCGCCCCTGCAGCGATTCTTCCTTTAAACTCTATGTAATGACATTGACAGTTGAAGTTCTCTAAAGAACCTCTAACTACATAGTCTATGCTACAGTATAGTAGAACCCCAGTATGTCAATGGCATCGGGAATGAGGAGAAGGTCTGAATAACAGACTATTTTACCAGGCAAGGCTCTGACCATCAGCACAATCAAACCCATGGGATGGAAGCAAGGCATTTTAGAATTGGGTTTTACTATATGATCTATTGATAGATGTTTGTGCATCTATGTCTCCTCAGCCATTTGCTAGTTTCATTGTTACTAGGCATACCATGTACCTCCTGTCTGTCCGTCTATCCTTTTTCTTGTTCTGAGCTCTGTCTGACTGGGTGCAAAACGTTTCATACCTTCATGGGGTCAGAGCAGACATCTCATAATTACCAGTATACAAATACTCTAATTTTCCTTAAGTTTGGCTATTCGTACATTTTGAAATATTACCTAAATGTAGTGAATATTTTTAAAAGAATATTTATTACCTAAATGTAGTCAAAACAGTATTTTTTAAAAGAAAAAAAGCCACCACTTTGAATGGTAGAGCTACCATTAATCCCTCCCATACTTTTTTTTAAGCACCCACTGGATATTATTTTGTTGGTTTGTTTTGAATTTTAAACATAAGAGATTGTTTTTTCTTCTAAAAACAAAACTTTAAGCCTTTAAATAGGTCACAGATTCACATGTTCAAAGAACTCGAGGATCTAAAAAAAGGTACGCGGTGAAGTCCTCACAGCCGGCCCCTTCCTGTTCCCACATCACTCTCCCAAATGGTCTCACGTGGTTAGCGTCGCGATAGCCTTCCAGAACTTCTTTATGCAAATATAAATACATATTCTCACTCCAGGCTGTAGGCACCCATCTGCATCTGCTTTCCATGGCTGGCGATTTGTCTTGGAGACCCTTCCATGCCAGCACGCTGAGGGCAGGGTGGCCCACTGAATGGCACCATCTTACCTTAGCCTATCCTCCTCCACTTCCGTAATCACACGGAGGACCACGGGGAGGGCATGTGAGGAGGGAACGGACCCTGTAGGAGTCTCAAAATGACAGACCTTTGCTACTGAGGAAGAACGTGTCTCCCTTCATCCCAGATGACCGGAAAGGCAAGAGATGCTGGAGCTGGTTGCAGGAGACAGGGGGCATGGCGGTGGCGCCCCTCAGAGCGGACCCCTCACCACCGGCACACCTACGTTCTCTTGTTCTGAGAACACTGCCACGGGAAAGGGAGAATACTACCACTGTCAAGTCTACACACACACGTGTGCAGTGATGTCTGCTACAGTGCTGGTTACACATCACAAGCCGGAAGTGCCTTCAATTCCAGCAGGAAGAGGCCAGTCAGATAAACAAGGGTTCTCCACACGATGGAACACCATGCAGCTATTAGAAAGAACGAAGTGAACCGACATTTATATGGAATTTATTTTAAAAGTTTATAGAATAGTAAATAGTGTGTTGTGTGTTGTGTGTTGTGTGTGTGTGTGTTGTTTTTAAACAAGAGAACACCACACTCTTCCATAAATTAAGAAGCCGCGTCTGAAAAGGCAGCTGGTGGCAAAAGCTTTCACTGAAAATCTATTGTGGGTTTTTTTGTTTGTCTTGTAAACTCCTTCATTAATCTTTCCCTTGCTTTTTTTGTTTTTGGTTTTGTTTCAAGATGGGGTCACAAGAATCAATACACAGAAACAAACTTCACTTTCTCCCTTGAAGGCAGTCTACAAGGATACAAACACTAAAGTAAAACAAAAGACATCTTAATTAAGTAAAATAGGACAAAGCGAAAATTTCTTAAAATAAGAAAATTAAACAAAAGGGAAGTATGTTTAGAAAGGCAAGACTGACTCAAGAGCAGAGCTCACAGATCACGTGACATATGCTTTGCGTCCAACAGATAATGTTTGACATGAATGTTTTTACCATCAAAGACTTCACTTGCCTGAGGCATTATGGGCCAAAGAAGAGTTGGCATAAATTTCCACTCGAATGAGTAGATGGGCTAAACAGGATGAATTGCGAGATGCTGAAACCAGAAGAGTCTGGACCATACACGGGGACTCTGAGAAGGAATCCATTTCATTAGAGGAACACCTTTGCCGACCCCTCTTCAACCTCACTGTCACATCCAACGCATTCTGAAAGGAAAATATGCTGTCCCTTTTAAAGTGACTCAACACAGCGTGAATCATTTTAAGAACACATAATGGAAAACACAATAAAATCACACGTCAGCCTCAGTTCACTTTACAAAAGGAGAACCGTATACAAAGATGACATTGTTCTGTTCAATCCCACCCTGTTGCAAGCCCTGATTCCTTATCTTCAGTTTAACAGAAAAGCAAGCCACTTTTGGATAGAGAAGACTAAACACAGGTCTGTCTGATAAATTAACTCAGTGTGTCCACGTCTTTTTAGTTTCTTTATCATCCTACCAGCATATCAGCAGAAATTAAATACACACACAAAAAGTCAATGAAAACAGTCCCCAGTTCCTGGGATGCAAGTAAAGTCTGCCTTTCTCAGCCTTTAACTCCAGAGTTGATGTCTTGCACATACTAGGCACTCAATAAAACATTTATTAAATGGAAGATATTTCACTTCTCCTGGCTTGAGTATCCTTACACGTAAGCTCAGAGCAGGGTGAGGTCAGTGGTTCATGAAGATTTTTGAGTCACAGATCCATCTGATAATCTGATGGAAGCTGCCAACCCTCTCATCAGAAAAATGCACATATAATGTTACAGACAATTTCAGAAGGTTCACAAACTTCTTGAAACTCGTCCAAGGACCCCTGACCCTAGCGTCAGCACCTCTGGGCTGAGCGGGTGCCTACTAGATCTGATTACCCACAGTTTCGTGGTAGTTCCAAGCCCAGAGAAAACTGTATCATGTCCAACCACGAGAGCACGGCAGAAACACTAACTGTGGGTCTCCACAGGTGCTACCAAGAACATTTTTACCTCTGGCCTTATCACGGTGGGGGTCACAGTCAAGCTCCAGTCTTCTGTCTCATTGGTCAGCACTCCACAAGCTGGAACCGGCAATAATCCTTTAGGAGAGAAGATTAGGATGCAAGGTAGTATTGCTCAGCAGCTAAGGGTGTGCACAATGGAATCAGGCTCCCTAGGAGGGAATCCTTTTCCACGCCGAGGACTGGGCCCATCACAAGCTGTGCAACTTCGGACAAGTGACAACCTCTCTGAACTGTAGTGTCTGCATTTGTTAAATGGCATGAAAGGATATTACTGTTCTTACTAGGAAAATGTGGGGATTCGTATAAAGCACAGGGGACAGACAGCTCAGTGAATGCTAGCCATGACTGTCCCAAGCTTTCTTTCCCTGAGCCTGTCCGTTGGTCCTCTTTGGTCCACAGCAGCCCCCTATCCCTGCTCCCATGGCGACTTTGCAGGGGACGGCGGCCGGGCACCCCGGGGATGCCACGTCCTGCGATGCCACCTCGCCAGCTCCGTGAGCGGCCTGGCCCTGCGCCCCCCAAAACGCCACCCCCACCGGAAGGGCCCGACGTCTTACCTTCCTTGTCCTGCAGCAGGGCCAGGGACACGGTCACATCCTCGGTGCCTCCGACCAGGGACGCACTGACCGCGGGCCCGGTCATGTGGATGAAAGCAGGAATGAAAACTAGGCGGCAAGGAAGGGGAAGGGCGGACTTACAAGTTGCAAGGACTCCGGGAGGAGTCGCAAGTCTGGCCCCTTAAACGCCTCGTCCCCAACCCCCACTCACCCCCACCCCCGGCCTGCAGGCCCCTGTCCTGCGGTACACACCCAGGTCGCCCCACAGAGGCCTCAGGACACCCTGCAGAAGGAGGAGCCCCAAGAACAGAGGGGAGGGCGGCGGCAAGCCCATGCCTGAGGCCTGGCGGGGCTCGCTTCACAGAACCCCGCCCGCCTTAGAAGCCGGGAAGCAAGGGACCCGAAGACCCGGCCCGCACCGCCCCGCCGCCGCCATCTTGTCAAGCCAACCGGAGCTATGGCAACCGCCAATCGGCCGCAGGTCTGAAGGGCGGCGGGCGGTGATTGGGCGGACAACAGGAGAGAGCCCGCCCCCGGCCCGGGACCCAGCAACCCGGCCCCGCCCACAGGCCCTGGGCCCTTGAATCTCGACCCAAGGCATCAGGAAAAAGTAAGAGTCTGCGTCCAGTTTAAAAAGCTCCCCCAGCCCAGACTTAATTCAGTCACACGGCATGAGCGAGCCTACAGGCACTGGCTTCTTAAACACGCTCCTTAATAAACTTGATTTTTACGGGGACTTTGGGAGAAAGACAAAAAGGGGGTGAGGCTGCAGTGCTGTAATTGTGTAGCGCTGCTGAATTGTTACCCTCCCAGTTTTTTGAAGTTTTGTGTTGTTTTTATCGCACAGAGCTGTCAGCGCTACGAAAGCAGATCTTATCAAAGAATACAAAACGTTTTGCCCAGCGTTAGGACAGATGCCAAAGTATCTGAATTCTTACGTCAATAGCTTCAAAGCATTCCACGCCTTATTACAGTTCCGTGACTAGGCGTGCAGGCTCTGAGGTCGCTGTGGGATTTCTCGCTCCTTCCGCGGTTAAGTGCCCTGGGGCAGCTCACCCAGCCTCTCCAAACTTGAGTTTCCTCATCCATAGAAGGGGGAGATGAGTCCCTCCCCGATAGGATTGTGTGAGGATTAAATGAACTATAACATACTAATGAGTCTAGACCAATGCCTGGCATATAGTAGGCACTCAATAAATGTTCACTCATTGTTAGCTCTCAGAGGGATGGTATGCCGGTTAGCTGAGAGGATCCATGTCTGCACGATACCTGATAACAGCAAATGCCAAATAAATGTTTGCCGTATTAGTTGATCAGCAAACCTAACATTATGAAAGCTGAGGTTCTACAAATGCCTTGCACTGAGCTTTGCTTTGTTCTTACACTCTTGCAAAATCGTGGGATTTGTGCAGCGTACTACTGGCAGGAAATCCCGGCCACCACCCCGCACATCAGCTCTAGGAGAACTGCAGTGTTTATATCTCTTGCTATCTGGGACTAAAGCCTGGGAGAACGTTAGGAGCAGGAGGGTTGTCAGACACATTGCTGTTATTTACTATTCCTTAACAGGAGAGTAATAAGCGTTTTCATTAAGGAAAATCGTTGTCTTGAATTACTTGTAATCCCTGGGTCAAAATCATTGTCTTGAATTACTTGTAATCCCTGGGTCAAAATCACTGTCTTGAATTACTTGTAATCCCTGGGTCAAAATGCTTTTACATCGAGGGGAAACATGAGAAAGTAATTTAGGCAAACACAAATGTTCGTGGGGGTGTTTTAAATACACTAAAGATCTTGGGGCGCCTGGGTGGCTCAGTCGTTAAGCGTCTGCCTTCGGCTCAGGTCATGATCCCGGGGTCCTGGGATCAAGCCCTGCGTGGGCCTCCCTGCTCCGCGGGAAGCCTGCTTCTCCCTCTCCCACTCCTCCTGCTTGTGTTCCCTCTCTCGCTGTCTCTCCCTGTCAAATAAATAAATAAAATCTTTAAATAAATAAATAAATAAACAAACTACAGATCTTTATCCTCACTGAGTTCTACTTTGCTAGACCTTAATATTATTGCCATGTTGTCACATACTGTAGGTAGGCATCGTTAGTACCATAGTTACCTGTATTGGCAAATATCACTCATCAGACACTCAAAATAGGAACATTTTTGTTTTAGGTCAGTTGGAGACCGTCCTTTCCTTACCAAACAACAGATAAACCTGTCAATTCTTCCAGCTGCGACATCCTGCTACAGTAAAGAAATGCACCGGGGGCACCTGGGTGGCTCAGTCGGTTGAGTCCAGCTCTTGTTTTCGGCCCAGGTCATGATCTTGGGGTCATGCGTGGGATGAAGCCCTGCGCCAGTCTCCTCCCTCAGCAGGGAGTATGCTTGAGATTCTCTCTCCCTCTGCCCCTCCCCCTGCTCTCTCTAAAATAAATAAATAAATCTAAAAAAAGAAAGAAAGAGAAAGGAAAAATGCACTAGATAGTAATTCACAGGGATTCTCTAACCCTCCCAATTCTGGGTGTGTGGTGGAGGAATGATTAAAGCGGGTTTTCTCTTTTTCTCCCCCCCCCAAGTTTTTTTTTTTTTTTTTTTAGACTTTATTTATTTATTTGACAGAGAGAGACACAGTGAGAGAGGGAACACAAGCGGGGGAGTGGGAGAGGGAGAAGCAGGCTTCCCTCGGAGCAGGGAGCCCGATGCGGGGCTCAATCCCAGGACCCTGGGATCATGACCTGAGCCGAAGGCAGACACTTAACAACTGAGCCACCCAGGCGCCCCTTCCCCCCTAGTTTTATGTACTTTCTTTTCTTTAAAAAGCATACAATTGTTTTCTGTTCTAATCAGAAAAAATAGTACTTATTAAAAGTATGTTTTTATTTTCTGCTTTTGGTTGCATTAAGCTATTTAGCCAGTAGTGGAATGAACTGCGGAATTCTAGGGCATTACAGTTAAAAAAGGGGGGGGAGGGGCTTCAAAAGTAAAAAAAAAATGTCATTTGTGAGGTACAATGACATTATTAAAGATTAATTAGAAAACTTTTCTTAAAGTGATTTGTAATCAATTCTATTAATATAAAATGTAGGCATAAAATGTAATTCAACTATTAATGAAAAGCCCTGGTTTTTAAATACTGTACTTCTCATATAAAAATGTCATTGGTATATTTACT
Organism: Zalophus californianus; assembly: GCF_009762305.2. Taxonomy (NCBI): domain Eukaryota; kingdom Metazoa; phylum Chordata; class Mammalia; order Carnivora; family Otariidae; genus Zalophus; species Zalophus californianus. The sequence continues at coordinate 6,273,489 of NC_045608.1, forward strand.
CTCTTCTCCATTACTGCTGGAAGCATTCCATGCACTCTTCCAGGAATTACTAACAGCCTTACAAATCATGTTTGGATTATTTGAAAAACAAAATAACTTTTTTTTTTTTTTTAAGATTTTATCCATTCACTTGAGGAAGAGACAGCAGAGAGAGGGAACACAAGCAGGGGGAGTTGGAGAGGGAGAAGCAGGCTCCCCCCGAGCAGAGAGCCCGATGCAGGGCTCAATCCCAGGACCCTGGGATCATGACCCGAGCCGAAGGCAGACGCCTAACGACTGAGCCACCCAGGCGCCCCCAAAATAACTTTTTTTAAAAAAGCAAGGGAGCAGGAATCTTTTTGTGGACTTACCTACAGAAGGTAGCCCAAGGGACTGCCTTTAGAAAGCAGACTGGATAGTCACAGCTATCTATTTATAAGAGAATAATTTCATGGTTTTAAAATTAACTCTTGAGATAATAAATGTCCTACTTTTATGACATTAAAACATACATTATACTAGCTTGCTTTAACCAATGAAAATACCAAATATTTAAAATTTTGCTAACCTTGCTCCCAATATAAAATTACAAGCAAACATCAAATCTTTCTTCTAATAGTTTCATACTTAGAAACTTTGTATTAAATACTTCATACCAATCTATTATTATGCAGTATTTGTAACAATATTTTCATATATAGTTTTAGCAAGATTTTAAATTAAAGTTCTTCAGGGGCACCTGGCTGGCTCATTGAGTACAGCATGTGACTCTGGATCTTGGGATTGTGAGTTCAAGCCCCACACTGGGCATAAAGCTTACTTAATAAAATAAAAGTTCTCCAGAGCTGAATAAAAAATTAACATTTGACCAAATCCAGTTAAAGTACAAACTTGAAGGTAAGCTGAATTAGCATGAAATAAACAAGCAAATGTGAAAATTTAAATTATTTTATTATAAAAATTTATATAAACCATAAACACAACAGTTAAAAATAAAACCTAAACAGAATTAAGCCAGTACACAAAACATCTCAAACAAAAAAGTAGTAACAAGAACCTGATCAGCTTCTTTGAAATTCTTCATCTTTTAGATATCTGATGACTTTCTAGACTTAAAACAGTGATTTCCATTACACTTAGGCTGTGAAATATTAAATATTATTTCTGAAAGACAAATAAGATTCTCAAACTCAAGGATTAACAAATATTTGCCAAGTGATAACCAAAACCTGTGTGAATTTAACAAAATTATAAATCCAAAGTACAAAATCTACCTGAAATCATCTAGCCAAACACCAAATTACTTAAATGAGACTCAGCTTCTGAGATGGTAGAAAGAGAAAATTAAAATCTTACTTACATACAAAGTTGTGTACACAAATGGGTTTTTGTCAATATACGTTTAAAAACAAACCAAACCAGCCACCACTCCTGAAAACTCTTCTTACACTGTGATGGAATTTGAAGACTTCTAATAACCTCAAGGTTACACAGAAAAATAAGTTTTTTCTTGTTGAAATTACAAATAATTTTTCTTTTGAACCTATCGCACTTGTTCTAGAGAACAGTTCTCCAATATTAATGCTTTTTTTTTCCTCATTACAAAAGGAAAGAATTCTATCTGGGGGACAGTACTGAACCATAAAGAATCCATTCTCCACCAAGAAATTCCCCCTCCAAACCCAGACACTGGCTTTCACACATAAGCTCTTCACACAACTATCTCTGAAAAGAAAGTCGTTGCCAGGGTACCACACCCTCTCTCCTCACTCACTTAAGATCAGACTTTGTACTTATGCAGCGACAAACAGTTATTACGTGGATGACTATGTCCAAACGCGCAGTGATGGCAGACAAAAGCAAAACTATCTGCTAGTATCTGAAGCTAAATCTCAACTTAGACAATAAGGATGATATTTACAGGACTATTGTCAAAGTCAGCTGTTGATTCAAGGAAGATGGTCTATGTGGATTAATGCCATTACTGCATGGTTGCTTTTTCCAGAACTGTGCTCAAATTTCACCGGTTGTACATTTCACAGGCAGAACCCAGACTCGGCTACAGTCAAAAGCCTACAATCAGTCAGGCTAGACTGACTGGCAAAGTGATCATCTCATTAAAAAAAAAAAAGAAAGAAAGAAAGAAAAAAGTCACTAATTTGTGCTTTCTTCTCCCTCTGTGGACAAAAACCAGTCAGAAAAGATTGCACAGAATGACCCCCTCAAATAAAGCAGTCCCCCAAAAGCACAGCATGAGGATAATGGTCTAGAAATCTTTCCTGTAAGAAACTTGATTCAAAATTATCCCACACGCACTGTATTTTTTTCAGGGCCTCCTAAAATTCCACCATACAATTTCTATTAATAGGCTCTAAAAGACTGGGGGGGTCGTATGATCACACGGACACTTTCAGTTTCTTTTTCTTGGCCTTCAGCACAGGAGGCAGAGAAATCTTAAAGGCTGTCCTGTAACGAGACAGAGAGGAAGACCCTCTTAGGAGCTCTGAATCTCTCCCGCGTGAGCCAGCCACACCAGCCCAGGGATACTTACTCGCACGTCGTACAGATAGGACTGAAATTGCAGAATACTGTAAATGTGAAAAACAAAACAAACAGGATGTTGAAAAAAAACACCCAGTTGACTTATTTTCTGCCACCCCCACCCCCAACACAGAAAACTCTGTACTTGAACTTACTTGACAAGCACACAGAACAAACATAGCCAATTTCAATGAGATTTCGATGGCAGAAGCAAGCTGCCCGGTAGTCCACATGAACGGGGGGTGGGAGGATTAACTGAGATCTCTGATCTTGATCAGGAAGAAAAACCCACTAAAAAAAGAAAAGAGAGAGAGAGAGAGAGGGGCAAGGAAATTTTATTTAAAACATGGGGGAAAATAATCAGAAGTTGCAACACAGGTATCAGATACTAGCCAGTAAACACTAAGGTAAATAATAAATTAGGATTTTCCTTAGGAGTCCATCAAGAATCGCGTTATTCATTCCGCAGTTATGGAGCACCTCCCCAAGCAGCCACTGTCGTCCGAACCCTCCTACAACAGTCTGTATGCAGCTGCCTTCGAGGACGACCCGAAGTGTCCACTTCTAGCACCCATCTACTTCCTCTCTCACTTACTAGCATCAGCCATTGTGCTCCCCTTCATTCCCCGGGAGAGAGGGGCTCACCCAGAGCCCCCTCACCAGGGGCAAGGTGTTAGTTTCCTTACCAGTAAATACTGCAGAAGGGACGGCATCTGAGGCACCTTCAAGTATAGTCCCCCCGTGATGTCACAAGCCTGCAAGACACCCAAAGGGCTCTCTGCCAAACCGGCCCTCGCTTAGCTTTTCCAGAGAGATGTAATTCTCACCAGCAATGCTTCGGGTCTTCAAAGGAGAGGGGGATATGACGATGCCAATCAAAAGGGCATGGTTTCCCAAGGGTGCGTGAGGACCAGAAACTTCCTGCTGCCTCTCAAGGTGTTCAACTATTTTTCCCACAGGCAGCACACTCTTGCACCCTTTGAAGACCTTAGCGGAGCACAGTGCATGCCCTTTCTCCTCTGTGTTTGCTACTGATGAAATTTTTATTCCGGCCGCGTTTACTCAGTTTCATTATATTTTTAACAACAGTCTTGAGATCATTCTCAGGCCATAAAATTCACCCTTTAAAGTGTGGGCTTCACTACTTTTTACTGTCTTCAGAGTGGTGCAACTGTCACCACTATCTAGTTCCAGAACATTTCCTCACCCCAAAAAGAAACCCCATACCCATTAGCAGTTATTCCCAACCCCCTACCCCTAGGCTACCAGTGACCCACTTTCTATCTCCATGGATTTGCCTATTCTGGACATTTCGGATAAATGGGCTTGTACAATTTTCCCTTAGCATCATGTTTTCAAGGTTTATCTACACTGTGGCAAGATCAGTACTTTATTCCTTTTTATGACCAAATAATATTCTATCGTATGGTTATACCACAACTTATTTAACTCCATTCATCCACTGATGGACACTTGGGTGCAAGCAGGGGGAAGACAGAGAGTCAATCAGTTAAGTAAATGCAGAAATAATGTCAGAGGTTATGATCACTTCTATGAAGACAACTGAAGTTGGGTAAGGGGACAGGGAGTGACACTGGATGGCCAGGGAAGGCTTCTCTGAAGAGGTGACACAGAAGCAGAGACCCAAATGAGGGCAGGGAGTAGACCAAGCAAATATCTGAGGAGAAGCCTTAGAAGCAGAGGGAACAGCAAACACAGACACCCTTAGGCGGTGGCGGGCCTATAGTTTTAAAGCAATAGCAAGGAGCCCAGTGTGGGTGGAGTAAAGAGGGAGATTCCATGGAGACAAAGAGATACCCAGAAACCATATTGTGCAGGGGGTACAGACAGCCATGGCAGAACCCTGGGTTTTAGTCTCCGTGTGAGGAGATGCCATGCGAGGGTTTTAAGCAGGTGAGTGACAAGATCTGATTTATATTTTGAAAGCTTCATTCTGACTGTCTTGAGAACGGACTTCAGTGGGCAGGGTAAGCATAGAAATAGAGACCAGTTAACAGACACTATAATCCTCCACTTGAGGGGTAGCAACGAAGGAGAAGACATACGGTGGGATTCAGGGACTATTTCAAAGATCAAGTCAAAAGGATTGGCTAATGGGTTGGAAAGGGAGGAAGAGAAGAAACAAGGCAGAGTCAGGATTTTGGCTTGGATTTTTGGCTGATGAACTGAGCTGCCACTTGCTGCGATGGGGAGGCCCCTGGGAGGCAGCATGGAAAAAGTCAGTTCTGCTTCAGACAAGTTAAAGTGGAGATGCTGCTGGATGCCCAAGGGAAGACGCTGCCTGAGCAGCTGACTATGCAAGTCTGGAACACAGAGAGCCTGCATCTGGCCCAGACATAGCAATGTGAGGGTCGGGGAGGCAGAGCATTTAAACTCAGGGTATAGCCAAGATCTTCTAGGAGTTAGCAGACACTGTGTAGAGTGAAATGTGCAGTTAAAAAATGTATTCAACCTTTTCGATTTTTTAATTCTGAACTATAACCATATGTGCATGAGTATATATATATACGTAACATGTAAGTGTGGTTTAAATAAAACGAACGCCGTGTATCTACCATCAAGCTTAAGAAATAGGACAATTTGGAACCTCTAACATTAGTATACTTTCTAATCATATCTCCCCTTCCCACTCTGTGTCCTCGGCAGTATCCTAAACTCAGCATTTCCCAGTTTTGTGCTTTTAACTCATCTTTTAGCAAAGAATATTTCTTGTGGTCTAAAAAAACATTTATCAAAAGTTCAGCAATTTCTTCAGTCTTATTTGTTTCTTCTTTCCCCTTTCTGGTTACCTTAGTTTGCAGTTTCATATATTTGACTGAAAAGCAACATCTAACAGTGCTGTCCAAGAGAAATAAAATATGGGCAACATGTGATACTTAATTTTTCTAGCCACATAAAAAAAGGAAAAAAGAAGATAAAATTAATTTTAATAACATTTTGTTTAACTCAGTATATCCAAAGTATTATCAGCTTAATATGTAATCAATATAAAAATCTTTATTTTACATTCTGTTCTTCATATTAAGTCTTTGAAATTCAGTGTGTGTTTTACACTTAACAGTACACCTCAATTCACCAGACTCATTTCAAGAGCTCAACGGCCATGTAACTATTATATAGGACAGCATAGATCTGGGGTATGATCCTAGCTTTATAAAATCCTCTGCTTAGCGATCCATTCTTCCATCTATACCTATAAAGATCTGTTATGCTCTTTACCTAATATTAGCAACGGTAATTTTAAGATGATAGGATCTAAAGGGATTTTTTACCCCTTTAAAAAATACTTTCCTGTGTTGCTTGACTTCATTTCAATATATGACTCACTTTTACAGAATCAATCATTATGTAAAACGTAAATAAAAATTCTGAAGGAACCAGAGTTGTACACCTGAAACTAATGTGACATTGTGTGTCAACTTACTTCAATAAAAAAATAAGGACCAGAGAGATGTTAGTGCTCTAAGCAACAGCATCACACAGGCTAATTCCTAAAAATGTGTGAAGGTTGGTGACAGACATTTAACAATAAAGAGAACACACCATGCTCCCCTGACCACCAACACCACACTTCCACTGAACACGTACCTGTTGGAGGAGTCCTGAATCCGAGTCTAAAACACAGGCATCAATCAAAATATTCTGAAATGAACATTCCAAAAACATTATAGGAATAATAGAAATACTGACTTACACTGGGAACCTACTATGTGCTATTTTTTTTTTAGACTATTCTTAAAACAGCTTATTTGATATGCAGAATAACTCTGCAAAGCAGATATTCAATCTGCATTTTGCAGCTGAAGCACCCAGGCCTTGGCCAGGCTGTGGTCACAGAGCCGGGGGGGAGGGGCAGTGCTGTCACCCCCAGTCTGTCTGTCCCCAAAGCCCATGGTCTTTTCACTACATCATGCTGCTGCTCCAACACAGAGAATACTAGGCATGAATATGGTAGCATTTTGGGTTAAAACTTAAGTGTTTTTTTATTAAAGATTTTTATTTATTTATTCATAAGAGACAGAGAGAGAGAGAGAGGCAGAGGGAGAAGCAGGCTCCCCGCTGAGCAGGGAGCTCAATGCAGGACTCGGTCCCAGGACCCTGGGATTGTGACCTGACCCGAAGGCAGACGCTTAACCATCTGAGCCAACCAGGTGTCCCAAAACTTAAGTTTTAAGAAAGCTTATTTTTTAAACATATCAAAGAAAATGTATTAGTGATAATTCATTTGAATTAGTGTAAATTCATTCAATTATCTGCAAAATAAAAAATATAAATTCTTGGTAAGACCTCCCTAAAGCAAAGAGATAGAGGAATTGAGGCAAGGCACACAGCAAAACTGTAAACTAGGGATTCTTAGCCTGAGGTCCAAGGATGTGCTAAACGGGGTTACACAAATACCATGAAACCATAGGCAAATGTTTCAGTGTACCTTTTTCTGGGAATCCATAAGATTCATGGGGTCCAGGACCCAAAACTGAGAAATGATTAGTTTAAAATATGAATTCCAGATTCTTCATCCACTGATAAGGCCATTTAGTCAAAATATCTCTGTATGTAGGTCATTCAAAAAATAAAATTCATTATGAAACAAATATTTTCTAAAAGAAGGCTCCCAAGGGCGGGGGGAGAGAAAGAGAGAGGCAACCCAAGAACAAGCTCTTAACTATAGAGAACACACTGATGGTCACCAGAGGGGAGGGGGGTAGGGGAAACAGGTGATGGGGACTAAGGAGTACATGTGTCATGATGAGCACCAGGTGGTGCATGGGGGCGCTGAATCACGATAGGGCACACCTGACACTAATATAACACTGTATGTTAACTGTGCTGGAATTTAAATTAAAACTAAAAAAAATGGGCACCTGGGTGGCTCAGTTGGTTAAGCGACTGCCTTTGGCTCAGGTCATGATCCTGGAGTCCCGCATCAGGCTCCTTGCTCAGCAGGGAGTCTGCTTCTCCCTCTGACCCTCCCCCCTCTCATGCTCTCTCTCTCATTCTTTCTCTCAAATAAATATTAAAAAAAAAAGAAAAAAAAAAGGGATGCTCCCAATTCACCTGCTTCTGTGCTGCAAAGATGACATTCATGAAGTTCATATACTGCAGCGCACTGTCTTCTGCAGCCTTAATCACCTAAAAATCATATCCGCATGAACACCTCACAGGCACACCCGAGTTCTCACTGCAAACACAACCAACGCAGCTTTTCTAATCTGCCTGCCCAGTTACCATTCTTAAATAATACATACAGCGTAAAGATGACTGCAAGAACCTCCCCAGTCCCTACCCTCCAAGAGATAGTCCCTGTTAATAGTTCCAGACAGCACCTAGGTGGGTGCGTGCACGCATGCACACACACGCACACACACCCGCGCACACAGACACACCCCGGGATGATTATCTAGTGCTCTGCAACCTGTTTTTTTTTTTGTTTTTTTTTTTTAAGTAAACTCTGCACCCAACATGGGGCTCAAATTCACAACCCTGAGATCAAGAGTCACACGCTCTACCCACACTGAGCCAGCCAGGCACTGCTGCAACTTGCTTTTTGGTTCCACAGTATCTGGGGGAGTGGGGAATCTTGTATCAATGAATTTGGATGTATATCATCCTTTGTGCTAACTTCATAGAGTCCACTGCTGAACCAATTATCTATAGAGGAAACTGAAGCAGCTTCCAATCCTGTTTTAGACAATGCTCTGGTGAACATTCTCATATACGCTTTACACAACTCTCTGACTAGCTCCTAAAATAATCAGGGCGATTGCTAAGGTATACCTCCTGATAGAGGTTACCAAACGTTCCTACAAAAAAGTTGTACCAATTTACCCTCCCGTTGGCAATGCAAGAGAATAACCCATCCCCAATCCTGCCATCAACGCTGGGAACTGCCCATTTGTGCTGAGCAAGAAGCAAACAATGAAAACCATGTTACTGGATGTTTCTATTTCTTTGCTTACCAGTAAGGCTGCATGTATTTTCAAATGCTAACTGGTTATTTGCATTTCTTCTTTTGCAGGCTGCTTATGTTTTCTACCTATTTCTTTAGAGTAAACCTTAACTTTTAAAATTTAATTGGTAAGGGCAGGGTGCCTGGGTGGCTCAGCTGGTTAAGTGTCCAACTCTTGAGCTCAACTCCGGTCTTGATCTCAGGGTCATGAGTTCAAGCCCCGAGCTGGGCTCCACGGCCAGCATGGAGCCTACTTAAAAAAGTAAATGAGTAAGATAAAAAAATAAATAAAATTTAATTGATAAGAGCTTTTCTTCATTTTAAAACTACTAAATTAATCCTCTGTCGGGTAGCTATGCTGAAAATACTTTTCCTAATAGCTTCTCTTTCATCCTTGTTTTGGGGATTTGATTTTCTTGAGGTCTTAAGCTTCACATCATGCTCAGCAAGCTCCTCCCCAACCTGAGATTATAAACAGGTATTTTCTTTCAGCACTTCTATGACTTGAACTTTTCCAGTGACATGTCTGACCTTTACTAGAATTACTTAGGTGTGAGCAATGAGATCTAACTTTGTCTTCCCCCAGATGGCCAACCAATTGGCCCAGCACCTTTAACTGATAATTCATTTTCTTCCCACTAACTTAAGTTCTTCCTTTCCACAAGTCAAACTCCTCTGTGGACCTGATTTTATTTCTGGAGTCTAGTCTTCCCCATTTACCCTGGGCCAACTACTGCCCCAGAACCACACTGTTACTGTAGCTTTGCCATGTGTTTTAAGGCCTAACAGCAAGTTCCTGCTTATTATTCTCTTTCAGAAAGCACCTGGCTATTCTCATTGATTTATTCTTCCAGATAAGCTATTGAAAAAAAAAATTTTTTTTTAAGATTTTAAGTAATCTCCACACCCAACATGGGGCTCGAACTTTACTACCCCGAGATCAAGAGTCACACAAGTCTACCAACTGAGCAAGCCAGGCGCCCCTTACTGTTGAATTTCTTAAAGCACTTGGCATGGAGTCGGCTTCAGATTCCCTCTTCCTCTGTCCACCGCCCTCTCCCCTTCCCCCGCTCTGCCCCCATGACATGCATGCTCTAAATAAATAAAATCTTTTAAAAAAAATTCTGAGATTGCATTGAATTTACAGTTTAACTTTGGAAAAACTGACATCTAAGAATAAAATACGGCCATTCTTTCAATTCTCTTATGTCTCTCAGAATTTGTTTTTCATCATAATCAATTTTACACATCGCTTGCTAATTTATTCTGGATACTCGTATTTATTATAAATGGGTCTTACTTCCCATTATGCTTTCTAATTGGTTATAGTTGGTATATAAACATAGTACTGATTTTTTTAATCTTACCAAAATCCTTGATTTCATTTCCTGATTATCTATAAAGAGATAAAGACAGATTACAATTTAACTGAATCTTATTAAACATGTTACAAGGTTTTATTACCAGTATTTTCAAACAGTCCACCAAAATTATAGCAGTAAAATAAGGATTCCAGATCTTACAAAAAAACACAGACACCTACCTTTAACATCCTTGCTCATTCTATGAATGTCTGATTTTTTTAGCATTAAGGAATTTTAAAATATTATTTAATTTCATGAAGATTTATAGTAAACAGAAAAATAACCTCAAATTTTAAATAAATCCAGTATCCACCTAGCTGAAAAAAGAAATGCTCTATTTCCCATGATAAACACACAAGAGTAATTAGGGGTTTCCAATTACCAACTGCAATCAACTGAGCTTTGTAACCTGACCAAAACATGACCTCTGTCCCAGAAAATTAAAATTACCAAGATTTATCCTTCTGTGATTATCCACCACACCCTAGCTTTGAATACTGGGATGACAAGTAAATCGATAAGCCAGATAACAAATGTGAAAACCATACACACATGACCCGGCACCCCCAAAGTCTAGGGCACAGGAATCACTCAATACTTTCCAAAACAAAGAAATTAAATTACACAAGACAGGGAGAATACAGGGGCGCCTGGGTGGCTCAGTCGGTTAAGCATCTGCCTCCAGCTCAGGTCATGATCTCAGGGTCCTGGGAATGAGTCCCACGTCAGCCTCTTTGTTCAGCAGGGAGTCTGCTTCTCCCTGTCTCTCTCTCTCTCTATGCTCTCTCTCAAGTAAATAAATAAAATCTTTTTTTTTTTTTAAAGACTGGGAGAACATCACACAGACAGACAACATCAACATGCTTAGGACAGTGTTGTTCACTCTATGCTAAGTGCAAATAACCTGTGGGCCTCTGGAGAAACCACTCATTTATTAACCCTCAGGATCACTAAATGGTTTTTATAAATACCAAACACACTGCTCCTAACTTAAGGAAGGTGGAAAAAACAAACACCCTCCCCAATTTGTCAAAGCAAGATACAAGCATCCTGAAGAATTTGTTGTGAGCAGAAGGACATACTAGAGAAACAAGAGTTTTCTTTCCATTTCTAATTTTTACAGCTTATCTTAAAAATATTCCAAAGCCAAGATAAACTATTTTTTGGTTACCGACCACTTTAGAATATTCATGCTTTTCCTTAATATGGACACCCAAGGTTCTAAAAATTATCACAAGTTAAGATATTCAGAAGCCACCTTCTGAGTAACTAGAACACCAAGGATACAGCAAAGAGCTTTGGCGAGGGATCCTGCCAGCAGCGTTTCTGTATGTTGACCCTTTATGTCACCTGCAAAAAAAAAAAAAAATATGAGCAGAAAGGGGTCAAAAATGAAAGCTCTGAATTTGAAAAAGTAGGTGGATGGGCGTGTCAGAAACTAGGAGTGGAAATGGTGGTACAGCTGGGGGGGGAAGATAAGGAAACTGGTCTGGGCGCGTGAGCCACGCCGTGGAGCATCTACGTGCAGACACTTGGTGAAAGAAAGGCTGGATTAGAGACAAAGACTGGGAAGTGTTCACATAGAAATGATAATTAAAGACAAGTGGATGAAAACACACAGAGGAAGAAAAACTAAGAAAATAATGTGCAGAATTAAAAAACCTATTTTTTATGGGACAAGATAAAAGAAAAGTCAGAAATGGAAGAATGGTCCAAAAACAGAGGAAAAACAAGTCAAAAGGATATCGTGAGATGCTAAGAGTATGTTTCAAGAAGTACAGGCTGGTGGACAGCGTGAGATGCTGGCGAGGCAGGTAAACAAGGCACAGGCTTTGAGGAAAATGATTTTACAAAAGAAGAGAGAGAACACAAGTAAATCTCTCAGGAACCCCAAATCTCTGGACTTAAAGCCTCAAGGACCACCACATGCAACTGCAATTGTAAAATAATAATGGAGAAAGAAAGCTGTTACTCTTGGTCATGAGATCTTTAATCTCTTCAGCAATAACTTCATTCGCTGCTGTGAACAACTCATATTTCCCGTCCTTGCTCCCTGAGGGGCTGAATTCAGAAGAAGGGTTGCCAGGCTCTCCAAAAAAGTCTCCAAGTCTGCCATTCTTTCCAGGATATAAGAATCGACTGAAACAGTGAGGGGAGAAAACACTGAGTTACACCAGGACTCTGTCCTCACTCAACATTCAGATGAAATTCAGCAACCAACCAACCACACCAATTCTGCCTCACAAGACTCTGTAATAAATTTATTTTTAAGAAATGTATAAAACAGGCAAATTGGCAAACATGAGTCTACCACCAGAGAATGTTTTAGTGATCCCACTGCTTTCTAACAAATGAGAGGAAATAAAGTGTGTGCTGGGTCCCAGTCTCTTGAAATGCTTCAGGGTCGTTCTCATTCTATTTTCTCAGATGCCAACTGGGAAGAGAGTCATACCAAATTCTAACTTACAACCAGTTTTTTATTTGAGGTATATTTATCTACCCCAGTAATAAAAATCTGCTCCAAGGGTCCCTGAAAAGATTCTCCTAGGGCTTCATGATTTTTATAGTAATCCTGTAAAAACACGTATTTGATTTTTCTAAAAGTTGGAATACTTTGCTTTTTACAGTTTTTCTTTTGATGTCTTAACCAAATCGGTATCATCTTTTTCATTCAACTCTGAGAAAAATGCATGGTGATCATGGGAGCAGGAGCACTTAACTGGTGGCCCACAGGCTCTTTCAACACACCAAAGAGAGCAGCCCTAAGAAATGAGATATTTGAGAACTATCCACTGACCTCATATGAAATACGCTGGTACACAAGAGTCACTTCTACCAAGATGTGACATTTAATCAAGACATAGAAGAGCCGTGTCTTACATGGAGAATATGATTCTGTGGTCAGCGTATACATGAAAAGTAAATATGGTGAAAATATGTACCATATACATGGTCATGTTTGCAAAGCATCTGCAAACCTATGCACCCATCCTGAAGAGAATCACACTTCCCATTTCACCTGCCCACCTGGGGCAGACTCACGCAAAGAACAGTAATAGGAGCTGCCAGCCTTGCTTGATAATTCTCCCTGTTTTTTGCCTACCATATGGTTGAACCTGAGTAAGTTACATGTGCACAAGATGCAAATCTATTAGATACCAGCTAATGAGGTTTCCAATATTCATTTCTATCAAAATGTACATGTACTGATTCTTGATGCTGTTAGTCTTGCTCAATGCTACATTAAAAAAAAATTCTGCAACACAGAAAAGGAATAGTACATGCTGACTGGCATAAAAACCTCACAAATGTTAAGCACTGAATAGGCAGAGTAATCACTAAGGTCATACCTTTCTTGAATGTGACTTGCTATCACAGCAAGTTTGTTGGAACGATTCATGAATAAATGAGAATTTCCCAGTACCATCACAGCATCTATGCATTTTGATAAAGTAAACTGTTGAAAAACAGAAAACATTAGAAAAGGTAAAGTAGCTATCCAAATAACTAGGTTAGGTCTTGAAATGATAAAGATTTCATTTAAATTGTAGACCATTATTCACTGCTAAAAATTTGCTCAGGAGCTCCCTTCTCCAAAGCCATAAGCAAAAACACTTGAAAACTAGTTTTCTAATTTTACTTATATGAGATGATTTCTACATCATTCCACAAATATTTTCTGCAAACATTTAAGGAAAGCAAACATGTCACATATTCTGTGATAAAATTACTAGCAAATTATTACTACACACAGAGTAGATGATTAATACATATTGATTAAATTGGTGATTTGTAAAAGTTTTCAATTCATTCACTCACTAAGTATGCTAAGCCCCTGTTATGTGTGTTATGTGTCAGGCAAAGATCCCTTCTTTCATGGAGCTTACATTCTCATAAGTACTATATTACTAAAAAATGTACGTGGATATTTTTATAAACCTGGAATAAAGCATGTTTCTCTTAAAGAAAAGGATACTTCTGGCAGCAAATAAAACACTGATAAATTCCACTTTATTAAAAAAAAACCATAAACCAAACCTATTAAAATTTCCATACGGCAAAAAAATGTAAACAAAAGTGAAAGGCAAATTACAAACTGGGAAAATATAATATCAACATGTGACAGGCAAAAGATTAACCTTCTAATATAAAGAGTGTCCACAATCAGTTAAAAAAAAAAGGAGAGGAAAATGGGCAATGCCCCAAGGGAAAAATACAAAGGGTCATCAAATACACTAAAAGCAAATTGAGGGGCGCCTGGGTGGCTCAGTCGTTAAGCGTCTGCCTTGGGCTCAGGTCATGATCGGCCGCATCAGGCTTCTTGCTCTGCAGGGGGCCTGCTTCTCCCTCTCCCACTCCCCCTGCTTGTGTTGCCTCTCTCGCTGTCTCTCTCTCTGTCAAATAAATAAAATCTTATAAATAAATAAATAAAAGCAAATTGAGATAGCTTTTATGGTACATGATATTGGCAAAAGATAAAATAAGGAAAGAGAACATCTCGTGTGGGTTCCAAAAAAAAAAAGGCATTCTCATATACCACTGAGAGTTCAAAATAAAACAGTATTCTTGGAGAGTAACAGGGTAATATGCAGTGATGTGCTGTTCTATCTATAAAATGGAATATAATTCAACGATAAAAGGAATGAATTACTGTAATAACAAAGACAAATCTCAAAATAATTATGCTGAGTAAAGAAACCAGACCAAAAGTAATCCCACTACGTATTGTTTAATTCCATTTATATAAAATTCCAAAAATGCAAACTAATCTATAATGACAAAACAGATCAGTGGTTGCCTGGGGGTGGGGACAAGCAGAGAGAAGTGGTTAGAATAAATTACAAAGGAATGTGAAGAAACGTCTGGGGGTGACAGATTTATATGTTCGTTATTTTGATTGCAGTGATAATTTCACGAATGTATACATATACAAAAACATAACAAACCAAACACTTCAAATATGTGCTGTGCACTGCATGTCAATTATATCTTGATAAAGCTATTTTAACTTTGACTTTTCTTTTGCTTTTTTTTTTTTAAGTAGGTTCTATGCCCCAAGTGTGGCTTGCACTCATGACCCTGAGATTAAGAGTCACATGCTCCACTGACTGAGCTGGCCAGGCACCCCTTGATTTTAAACAAGACACCATTAAGAAAATGAAGAGACAAGCCATAAAGTCATAGACTAGGAGAAAATAGTAAATCATATATTTGAAAAAAGACTTGTATTCAAAATACATAAAGAGTTCTTATAACTCAGGAATAAGAAAACAAACAGCCCAATTTAAAAGTTGGGTGTAATAACTGAATATGCTTTTCAACTAAGAAAATAAAAGGACAGCCTATAAGCATGTACTACATACATAACAGATATACACAATATCTATCTATATATAATAGTCATTAAAGAAATGCAAATTAAAACCACGAGATACCACTATCTACTTACTAGAATGACTATAACAAAAAAGACAGACAGGTGTTGGCAAGGATGTGAAGACGCTGGAACTCACACACGGCTCAAGGGAATGGAAAATGGCATACCCACTTTTTAAGTCTGGCAGCATTTTAAAGTTAAATCTAAACCTACCACGTGGCCCAGCAATTCAACTCACAGGCATCTACTCAAGAGAAATGCAAACGTATGTCCACACAAAGACTTGTTTGAGAATTATCAGCATTATTCAGAATAGTCAAAAAGTGGAAACAATCCAAATGTCCATGAATAGATAAATAAGTACATCCATGCAATAAAATACTATTCAGTAATAAAGAGGAACCACCAACATGGATGAACCTCAAAAACATTACATTAAGTGGAAAAAAACAAGATCGAAATATTACCTAAACCAAAACTCGCCCAATATGAAAAATATCCTTCAAATAGTTTAATAACTATTAAAAAAATCAAATCATAGTTAAACTTCCCCAAAAAGCAAACTCCAGGCCCAATTTCACTGGAGAATTGTACCACCCAAGCGTCCCTCTACAGGACTTTTCTGATAAAAAATATAAAACGCTAGGGCACCTGGGTGGCTCAGTTGGTTAAGCATCTGCCTTCAGCTCAGGTCATGATCCCAGCATCCTGGGATCGAGCCTCACATCGGGCTCCTTGCTCAGCGGGAAGCCTACTTCTCCCTCTCCCTCTGCCTGCCATTCCCCCTGCTTGTGCTCTCTCCCTCTCTCTGTCAAATAAATTTAAAAACTCTTTTTTAAAAAATGTTTAAAAAATATATAAAATGCTAATGAAAGAAATCAAGATCAAAAAAAAAAAAAAAAAAAAAACCAAGACCTAAACAAATGGAGAGGTGTACTGTATTTGTGGATTGGAAGACCTGACATAACAGAGACATAGCAAGGCTATGCTGAGTATGTCCTCAGATTGATAAACAGGTTTAACCTAATTCCTATCAAGATGCCAATAAGATCTTTTATAGACATAGACAAGTTCTTTCTAAAATTTATATGGAAAGGCAAAGGAACTAGAATAGTTTAAAAAACAATTTTGAGAAAGGAGAATCAAGTCGCAGGAATCAGCCTGCTGGAGCCCAAGACTTACTATGTAGCTATCGTAATCAAGACTCTGTGGTACTGGTAGAGGGAGAGACACATAAATAGATCAAGGGAAGAGAAAGAGCACCCAGAAATAAACCCACACATGTATACCTACGTGATTTTTGACAAGGCTGCAAAAGCCATTCAGTGGAGAAAGAGTAATCTGTTCAAAAATTGGATTATACACAGGCAAAATAATGAACCTCAATCTAAATTTCACAGATTAAAAAATTAACTCAAAATGGGGGCACCTGGGTGCAGCTGGTTGAGCAACTGACTCTTGGTTTCAGCTGGGGTCGTAATCTCAGGGTTGTGAGATCAAGCCCCACGTCGGGCCCCGCACTCAGCATGGAGTCTGCTTAAGACTCTCTGTCTCCCTCTCCCTCTGTCCCTACCCCTGAGTGCTTTCTCTCTAAAAGTAAACAAATAAAATCTTTTTAAAAAATTAACTCAAAATTGATTGTAGATTTTTTTGAAGATTTTAAGTAATCTCTACACCCAATGTGGGGCTCAAACTCACAACCCCGAGATCAAGAGTCACAGGCTCGGGTGCCTGGGTGGCTCAGTTGGTTAAGCCACTGCCTTCGGCTCAGGTCATGATCCTGGAGTCCCAGGATCGAGTCCCACATCGGCTCCCTGCTGAGCGGAGAGTCTGCTTCTCCCTCTGACCCTCTTCCCTCTCGTGCTCTCTGTCTCTCATTCTCTCTCTCTCAAATAAATAAATAAAATCTTAAAAAAAATAAAAAAATAAAAAGAGTCACAGGCTCTACCAACTGACCCAGCCAGGTGTCCCTGGATTGTGGATTTAAATGTAAAACTTTTCACAGAAGACACCAGTGAAAATCTTTATGACGTAGAGCAAGGTTGAGAATTCTTATAGCACCAAAAGCATAGGCTATATTTTTTAAATATTGAGAAACTGGACTTGACCAAAATTAAAGACCTTCTGCTCCGTGAAAGATCACCAGAAGAGGATGAAAAGACAAGCTAAAGATGGGGAGAAAATACCTGCAAACAAGATATCTGACGAAGAGCTTATATCTCAAATACATAAAGAAATCTCAAAACTCAGTCGTTAAACATAACCCAACAATCCAACTAGAAAATGGACACAGGACATGCACAGACATCTCAGGAGGCTTATCTGTATGGGCAACAAGCCTATGAGAAGCCGTGCAACATCACCAGCTACTGAGGAAATGCAATCAAGACCACAATAAGGGATCATTACACAACTATGAAAACAGCTAGTACAAAAACACGTCAGCATCGAATGAGGGGAGGGAGAGACTGCATCTCTTACACTTTGCCGGGGGGAATGTAAATCCATTCTAGAGAACAGTGTAGCAGTTTCTTATAAAGCCAAACACAGGACATATGTTCTAGCAGTTGCAATCCTGGATGCTTATCCCACAGAAATGAAAACCTCCATCCACACAAAAACGTCTATACAAATTTTCAGAGCAGCCTTTTATGTAACAGCCAACAACTGAAAAAAACAATGCAAATGTAGAGCTTTCCCAGGTGAGTGAAGGAACAAACTGTGGTATCTCATACCCTGGAATACCACCTGGCAATAGAAAGGACAAACTGATACACGAAACAACCTGAAACAATCAAGGGCATTCTGTTGAGTGAAAAAAATAAACAACCTCAAAAACACTTTATGAACTATTTACAGAACTAAAGCGCTGGAGAACAGTAGTAGATCAGTATCTACCACGGTTCAGGACCAGGGACTGGCTACAAAGGGGTAGCATCTATAAAGGGAGCACTAGGGAGCTCCTGTGTGTGATGGAACAGTTCTGTCTTGACCGAGGTGGTGGTTACACAAATGTATACACATGATAAGACAGCACAGAACCACACATATACATGAGTGCAAGTAAAACTGCTGTGATCTGAGTAAGGTCCCAAGAGCGTACTGATGTCAATTTCCTGGTTTCACTATTGGACTCTAGGTACATGAGATGCTACCACTAGGAGAAGCTGGAGCAAGGGTACACGGAACCCCTCTGTTACCATTTTTTTTCTTACAATTTCCTAGGAGTCTATAATTATTTCAAAATAAAACATTTCAAAATAGATTTTTTTTTTAAGATTTTTTATTTTTTATTTGACAGAGAGAGAGAGAGAGAGAGTACAAGCAGGGGGAGAGCGACAGGCAGAGGCAGAGGAAGAGGGAGAAGCAGGCTCCCTGCTCAGCAGGGAGCCCGATGTGGGGCTCGATCCCAGGACCCTGGCATCATGACCCGAGCCAAAGGCAGACGCTTAACCGTCTGAGCCACCCAGGCGCCCCTCAAAACAGACTTTTTTTAAAGGACTACCTATTGCATGGACTATTTTAAATGTCCAGAAAAGGCAATATAGAGGCAGAAAGCAGATCAGTGGTTGCCTGCAACTCGGGAGGGTAGAAGCAGTGACTGAACAGGCATGAGGGAACTTTCTAGGGTGATAGAAATGTTCTAAAATGAAATTGAAAGGTGGGCCTAAGGGGGAAATACACAGCCATCCGAGCCTCACTCAAAAAAAATAGAAAAATTCTGAATTCACCAACTAACTCTACACCCTAAAGAACTAGAGAAAAATCAACAAACGATGCCTAAGCCACGCATTAGAAGAGAAATAAGATTAGAGCAGAGATCAATGAATTAGAAACCAGAAACACAGTAGATCAGATCAACGAAACTAGAAGCTGGTTCTTTGAAAGAATTAATAAGATCGTTAAACCACTGGCCAGACTTATCCAAAAGAAAAGAGAAAGGACCCAAATTAATAAAATTATGAATGAAAGGGGAGAGATCACGACTAACACCAAGGAAATAGAAACAATTATTAGAAATTATTATCAACAACTACATGCCAATAAACTGAGCAATCTGGATGAAATGGATGCCTTCCTGGAAACCTATAAACTCCCAAGACTGAAACAGGAAGAAACTGACAACCTGAATAGGCCAATAACCAGGAACAAGATTGAAACAGTGATCAAAAACCTCCCAAAAAACAAGAGTCCAGGGCCTGATGGATTCCCTGGGGAATTCTATCAAATTTTCAAAGAAATAATACCTATTCTCCTGAAGCTGTTTTTCAAAATACAGAAACAGAAGGAAAGCTTCCAGACTCATTCTATGAGGCCAGCATTACCTTAATCCCCAAACCAGGCAAAGGACCCCATCAAAAAGGAGAATTTCAGCCCAATATCCCTGATGAATATGGATTCCAAAATTCTCAACAAAATCGTAGCTAATAGGATCCAACAATACATTTAAAGGATCATCCACCACGACCAAGCAGGATTTATCCCCGGGATGCAAGGGTAGTCCAACATTCGCAAATCAATCAGTGTGATAGAACACATTAATAAGAGAAGAGAGAAGAACCATATGGGCCTCTCAATTAATGCAGAAAAAGCATTGGACAAATTACAGCATCCTTTCCTGATTAAGACTCTTCAGAGTATAGGGATAGAGGGAACATTCCTCAAGTTCATAAAATCCATCTATGAAAAATCCACAGCGAATATCATCCTCAATGGGGAAAAGCTGAGAGCCTTTCCCTTAAGATCAGGAACACGTCAAGGATGCCCACTCTCGCCACTACTGTTCAACACATTACTAGAAGTCCTAGCAACAGCAATCAGACAACAAAAAGAAATAAAAGGTATTCAAATTGGCAAAGAAGTCAAACTTTCTCTTTTCGCAGATGACATGATACTTTATGTGGAAAACCCAAAAGAATCCACCCCCAAATTACTAGAACTCATACAGCAATTCAGTAATGTGGCAGGATACAAAATGAATGCACAGAAATCAGTTGCTTTCTTATACACTTACAATGCAACTGTAGAAAGAGAAATTAGAGAAACGATTCCATTTCCAATAGCACCAAAAACCATAAGATACCTCGGAATAAATCTAACCAAAGAGATAAGGATCTATACTCTAGGAACTACAGAACACTCATGAAAGAAATTGAAGAAGACACAAAAAGATGGAAAAACATTCCATGCTCATGGATCGGAAGAATAAACATTGTGAAAATGCCTATGCTACCCAGAGCAATCTAATTTTTTTTTTTTAAGATTTTATTTACTTAATTGACAGAGAGAGAGAGAGACAGCAAGAGAGGGAACACAAGCAGGGGGAGGGTCAGAGGGAGAAGCAGGCTTCCCGCTGAGCAGGGAGCCCAATGCGGGGCTCGATCCCAGGACCCTGAGATCATGACCTGAGCCGAAGGCAGTCGCTTAACCAACTGAGCCACCCAGGCGCCCCTACCCAGAGTAATCTATACCTTCAATGCCATCCCGATCAAAATTCCAATGACATTTTTCAAAGTGCTGGAACGAACAATCCTAAAATTTGTATGGAATCAGAAAGACCCCGAATCGCCAAGGAAATGTTGAAAAAGAAAAACAAAGCTGGGGACATCACGTTGCCCAATTTCAAGCTATCTTACAAAGCAGTGATCACCAAGACAGCATGGTACTGGCACAAAAACAAACACATAGACCAACGGAACAGAATAGAGAGCCTAGATACGGACCCTCAACTCTATGGTCAAATAATCTTCGACAAAGCAGGAAAAAATATGCAATGGAAAAAAAGACAGTCTCTTCAATAAATGGTGCTGGGAAAATTGGACAGCCACATGCAGAAGAATGAAACTCAACCATTCTCTAACACCCTACACAAAGATAAACTCAAAATGGATGAAAGACCTCAATGTGAGCCAGGAATCCATCAAAATCCTAAAGGAGAACAGAGGCAGTAATCTCTCTGACATCGGCCACAGCAACTTCTTTCAAGATACATCTCCAAAGGCTAGTGAAACAAAAGCAAAAATGAACTTTTGGGACTTCAGCAAGATAAAAAGCTTCTGCACAGCAAAGGAAACAGTCAACAAAACAAAGAGGCAACCCACAGAATGGGAGAAGATATTTGCAAATGACACTACAGATAAAGGGCTGGTATCCAAGATCTATATAGAACTTCTCAAACTCAACACCGAAAAAACAAATAAGTCAAAAAATGGGCAGAAGACATGAATAGACACTTCTCCAAAGACATACAAATGGCTAACAGACACATGAAAAAATGTTCATCATCATTAGCCATCAGGGAAATTCAAATCAAAACCACACTGAGATACCACCTTACACCAGTTCGAATGGCGAAAATTGACAAGGCAAGAAACAACAAATGTTGGAGAGGTTGTGGAGAAAGGGGAACCCTCTTACACTGTTGGTGGGAATGCAAACTGGTGCAGCCACTTTGGAAAACAGTGTGGAAGTGCCTCAGAAAATTAAAAATAGAGCTACCCTGTGACCCAGCAATTGCACTCCTGGGTATTTACCCCAAAGACACAGATGTAGTGGAAAGAAGGGCTGTATGCACCCCAATGTTCATAGCAGCAATGTCTGCAATAGCCAAACTGTGGAAAGAGCCGAAATGCCCTTCAACAGATGAATGGATAAAGAAGATGTGGTCCATATATACAATGGAATATTACTCAGCCGTCAGAAAGGATGAATACCCAACTTTTACATCAACATGTATGGGACTGGAGGAGATTATGCTAAGTGAAATAAGTCAAGCAGAGAAAGTCAATTATCATATGGTTTCACTTATTTGTGGAACATGAGGAATAGCATGGAGGACACTAGAAGGAAGGGAAAAATGAAGGGGGGGAAATTGGAGGAGGAGATGAACCATGAGAGACTATGGGCTCTGAGAAACAAACTGAGGGTTTAAGAGGGGAGGGGGGTGGGGGGATGGGTTAGCCCAGTGATGGGTATTAAGGCAGGCACGTACTACATGGAGCACTGGGTGTTAAACGGAAACAATGACTCATGAATCACTACATCAAAAACTAATGATGTACTGTATCGTGACTAACATAATAAAGGAAAAAAAATAAAAAGAAATTAAAAAAAAAGAAATGTAGTTTTACCCTGAATATTTCATTGTTTCTCCATCATGGGTGGTTTCTCTGATTATTCTTTACAAAAGTGTACTCTGAGTTTCAATTAAATGATTCTTAAACACAAAAAAATAAAAAAATAAAAATAAGTAAAATGAAAGTACAGTGATGGTTACACTCTTTTATTGTGATTTTTACTAAAGAAACACTGAATTGTACATTATAAAGGATGAATTTTATGGTATGTAAAATATGCCTTAATAAAGGTGATTTTTTTTAATGAAGCTGATTTTTAAAAAAGCACTATAAACACACAGTTAAACCAGAATTATCCACAGTCCTCCTCCAGCAATCTTACCTGAGATTCCTTTAATGCTTGCTTTCCCCACCAAATTGGGTTGGTATCAACTACAATAACTAGAAGATTCAATTCATCTTCTGAAAATATTAACAAAAAATAAACACATTAGCCTCATGAAAGCGTATCCAAGCCAACACTCCCAATTTGTAAATTAAACCCACAGCAAGCACCACCACATGCCTTTACATGTTTATCATTCTACAATCATGAAATTAATCAAAGGTCAAGTGCTTTTATTTTTTTTTTTTACTTTTTATTTTTTTAAGGGTTTTATTCATTTATTTGACACTGAAAGAACCAGACTGAGAAAGAGAGAGACAGAGAGCAAGCCCAAGCAGGGGCAACGGCAGGCAGGGAAGAAGCAGGCTCCCAGGGCCCTGGAATCATGATCTGAGCTGAAGGCAGCTGCTTAAGCAACTGAGCCACCCAGGTGCCCCAAAGGTCAAGTGCTTTTAATGATTTAAAGCTCTGTGGGCCCGTAGCAGGCTCTTGCCAGCTTTCTGTCCCACTACATCATTCAGGCATTAGTACGTAAGCTCCCCGTGAGGGGGGATTCTTCTCTGTCTTGTCATTGCTTATCTTCTGCTCCTGGCACAACTGCCTAGCACATAGTAGATGCTCAATAAATACCTGTTAAATGCACCCAAAATATTCACATTTTAAATGTCTGTTCAAGGACAGAACCCACTGACTAACTGGTTAATATTCAACAGCAGTAGAATTTCAGGCACAAGGAGGCTGAAGGGAGACCCAGGAACCAGTCTGGCCTCAAATCCATCAAATCACCTAGCAGCAAGGCCAACAGTGATTAGGAAACCGCTTTTTTTTTTTAAGATTTTATTTATTTATTTGACAGAGAGAGACACAGTGAGAGAGGGAACACAAGCAGGGGGAGTGGGAGAGGGAGAAGCAGGCTTCCCGCTGAGCAGGGAGCCCAACGCGGGGCTCAATCCCAGGACCCTAGGATCACGACCTGAGCCGAAGGCAGACACTCGACAACTGAGCCACCCAGGCGCCCCTAGGAACCACTTTTTAAAAGGTGAAAACCAAAGAGGGAAAAGCAACTGCTATGTAAAGATTTTACCGTGAAAAGGAATAGGCTACTCTCCAAAGTTAGACACAACTAAACAGGCTAACAACACATTGATTCATTCAACAAACATTTACACTAAATACCAGTGTTAGGTGCTGGGGATACTGGGTTCAAGCCCTCAAGGAAGTCTATAAATTCTAACTGAGGTGACAGACATGAGAACCCATATGTACAGCTGTTATGAAAACCCCAGGATGCTCCTTTAATCGCAAAAAGCAATAATGTCTTTCCTGCCCCCCTTACTTTCCTTCCAGCAGTTCCATCTCCTACTTCAGGATAATCCCCACTCCATCGTTGATTTCTGCTCACACATCCAAATCCTATTTACTCTACAAAGCCCCAAACCAATGCTACCTCTTTCTTCCAAAAACCCTCCCCAGGTCTTCCAACAGGTCCTGGCTCCCCCATTTGAGAGAACACCAATGTCAGCCTCCTTTACATCAGCCACTGGCATATGTAATCCTATAATCCCCTTCCATGCTGACAACAAACTACTGAGGGAAATATTACTGCCATCTTCCACCAATTATGACATGGGCCCTCTCCTTTTTTTTTTTTTTTTTAAACATTTAACAGTTGCTAAAATCAGGATGGTATCGTACAACTAACACTGGCAGCAGGGCGCCTGGGTGGCTCAGTCATTAAGCATCTGCCTTCGGCTCAGGTCATGATCCCAGGGTCCTGGGATCGAGCCCCGCATCAGGCTCCCTGCTCCGTGGAGAGTCTGCTTCTCCCTCTCCCACTCCCCCTGCTTGTGTTTCCTCTCTCGCTGAGTCTCTGTCAAATAAATAAATAAAATCTTAAAAAAAAAAAATTCTTTAAAAAAAAAAACAAACAAAGTTCAACCTCTTTATCACGGCCCACAAAGGCCAAGCATCTGCCTAAGCTTCTGCTCTCATCCCTCTAGCTCCCTTCACTCCCACCACCCTGGTCTCTTTTTTCCTTTAAGACATCAGGCTCAGGGCGCCTGGGTGGCTCAGTCGGTTAAGCATCTGCCTTTGGCTCAGGTCATGATCTCAGGGTCCTGGGATCCAGCCTGGAGTCAGGCTCCCTCCTCACCGGGGTGTCTGCTTCTCCCTCTCCCTCTCCCCCATCCCGCTCCCGTGCACCGGCTCTCTCTCAAATAAATAAAATCTTAAAAAAAAAAAAAAAAGGCATCAGACTCTATAACTGGTAGTTTAATTTATGAATGAAGGTCTCTCCACCTTCCTCTACCCTCAAGTCCCCCATTTCTGTCTTAGTGTAATATAGGGCCTTTGCAGTCATTCAAGACTCACTTTTAGCACCCGGGCTCTTCTCTAAAGGAGCTCCTCCATGATCATCCCCCTAATCACAACGCAGTGCTGCATCCCAGTATGCTGTCTTCACAGCTCTGTCACCCTTCGAAGTTGTTCTGATTTACTTGCCTGACGTCTGCCTCGCGCACGAGACTGTAACCTCCACGAAGGCCCCTGACTGCCATGTTCTCTGCCGTATTCCCCAGCGCATAAAACAACGCCTGACACACAGGCCATTCAAAACTACTTACTGAATAAATGAACACATTTGCTACTCCTCTAAAGACCAAACAGATTGCCCCAGCCCCCCAAAATAATGCTCCATCTGGGCGGTCCTGGCTAGGCCGAGTCCGCCCAGTCCCGGGGTCGGGGGTCCCTCCCCGCACACGCCTCACCGTCTGACACCATGGCGGCCAGGCTCCCCCGACGGGCAGGTAGCAAGCAGTCAAGCGCTCCTCCCGGATCCTGCGCGCCCCGACTTCCGGCGCTGCCGAGTGACCCGCAGGCGGCTTGGCCCAGGCCGCGCGCCGTACCCACGGCCCCGCCCCCAAGGCGCCGGAAGTGGAGTGTGGAGCCGCGCTGCGTGCTGTCAGTCTCTGTGGCCGCGAACCCCTTGGTCGTGGGATCCGTCCAGGCAGCGCGGGCTGTCCCGGTCCCCTTTGGCTGCGCGATCCGGAGAACACAATGGACAGCAATGGTAAGTCGGGACGGACGGGCCTGCCGGGCCTAAAACGGAGCCGCACGGGGGTCCCCCCCATCTGGCACGCCCAGGCTGGGCTCGGCGAGAAGTCACTTTCCAAGTTTCGGCTGCTGGACTGGATGTGCTGCTTCTAGTGGCGACTCGATCCCTCTCGCGGTCCCTGTATCCGGGGAATGGGTCCTGAGAGTATCCCCAGACCTTCCTGTCCCAGCGCTTTACAGCGCCCTCCTCCAAAAAAGGGAGATTTAGACGAGGTGCGCAGATCTCGGCAGTCGTGATTCCCTCATATGTGAAGTATGAGTAAGATTCCCCGCCTTATTGGATCTGGTACTAGAATTTTTTTTTTTAAAAAAGACGTATTTGATGTGCTCATCTAGTATGGTTATCAGGGTGTTTTATTAAGTGAAACACAAGGGCAAACTAACATATATGATACTTCTCATTAAAAAAAAAAAAAAAGGGGCGGGTGGCTCAGTCGTTAAGCGTCTGCCTTCGGCGCAGGTCGTGATCCCAGGGTCCTCGGATCCAGCCCCGCATCCGGCTCCCTGCTGAACAGGGAGTCTGCTTCTCCCTCTGACCCTCCCCCCCTCTCATGTACTCTCGCTATCTCATTCTCTCTCTTAAATAAATGAATAAATAAATAAAATATTTAAAAAAAATAAAATAAAATAAAATATTTAAAAAAAAATAAGAGAGGGATGGACCTCTGCATATACATGTACGTATGTAAGTAGGTGAACAGGCTTGAATTGGCACAGACTGTCTGGGCAGGTGGAGGGAAAATTGATTAAAGTGATTGACTCTGGGATTCTCCCAAGACTTGTAGTCAAGGATAAGAGGGAGGATGACCTTCCACTATCATGTGGTGGTGCTTAAATTTTATGTCTTTTGTGCACAGATAGTTTTTCAAAAATGAGAAAGACAGCTGATAAATGCTAAAGTGGGGTCATCCCTATTCCCATCAACATTTATAATGCCCCTGAAGCCAAACACCCTGAAAAGAAAGTATGTTTAAAATTAGTTTGCTTCTGGGGTGCCTGGGTGGCTCAATCTGTTAAGCATCTGCATTTGGCTCAGGTCATAGTCTCAGGGTCCTGGGATCAAGCCTCACATTGGGCTCCCCACTCAGCAGGGGTCTGCTTCTCCCTCTGCTCCCCCTTCCGTGTGTGTATGTGTGTGTGCACGCCCTCTCTATCGCTGTCTCTCAAATAAATAAAAATAAATAAAATTAATTTGTTTCTTAAGGTCAGCAGTCATTGAAAACTCTCTGGTCTTACATCCTGCTAAATGAATTTGATGAATCACTTTTTTCTCCCTCCCCAGAGTTAATTGAATACTTTAAGTCTCAGATGAAAGAAAATCCTGACATGGCCTCAGCAGTAGCTGCCATCCGGACTTTGCTGGAGTTCTTGAAGAGAGATCAAGGTGAAGAGGGTCATATTTGAACACTCCTCTAGTAACTGTCAGAAGTGTAGAAAGTTGGGGCGCCTGGGTGGCTCAGTCAGTGAAGCATCTGCCTTTGGCTCAGGTCATGATCCCAGGGTCCTAGGATCGAGTCCCGCATCGGGTTCCTGCTCAGTAGGGAGTTTGCTTCTCCCTCTCCCTCTGCCCCTCCCCCCTACTTGTACACATGTGCATGCTCTCTCTCTCTCTGTTTCTCTCTCTGTCAAATAAATAAATAAAATCTTAAAAAAAAGAAGTGTAGAAAGTGAGACTGTGTGAGGGCCTACTTAAGGTAATGCAGCTCCAAGTTCAACTTCTTCATTTCAGTCTTCATTTTAACTTGGAAAGAGCCCACCAGTTATCATTAAATGGGTCCCCTTTCATAAGTGAGATACACTTTGAATCAAGAGTGACCATGTTATATATCAAGCTAACCATGAAGCTTAAATTATAGCAGTAGTTCAGCTTTGTAAGTGTTTATTGAGCTTCTGTCTTGTGTCAGAATATGTGCAGTTGCTACAGAGTGTTCCAGAATTCTAGTATTAGCGTCATTCATTGTGATCGCCTACTCATTCAGGCATCGTAAATGTAAGTTTCTTGGTTGAGCATACGTCTTTTATAAGCAAAATAACAATAAAAATAATAGTAATAATAACACCTTCTTTGATCTGAAGGGCTGGCCTAAAGACATCTGTCTCTAAGACAACCTTCATTGTCTTCCCATTGTACCTACAATAACACCCAAACACCTAAGTCTTGCCTACACCGCCTCTCTGACCTCATCTGCCACTTCTGCTTAATTTCCTTCCATGCCGTCCCTCACTAAACTGTGCTTCAGCCCTGGTGGCCTCTCTCTGTCATGTCAAGTTTGTTCCCATCTCAGGTCCCACTGGATCTTTACATGGCTGGATCCTTTCTTACTCAGATCTCAGTTTAAATGGCCTCCACTCCAGAGGCCATCCCTGTTAGCTCTGTCTAAAGTAGCCCCACGTTTCTCATCATTCTGCTGTTTTCTGTCCTCATTCAGTCTGTAATTTGTGTATTTCTTTGTGTGCTTGTTTATTGTCTGCTGCTTCCACTAGAAGGGGAGTCCCATCAGAGCAGGGACCCTGTCTGCTCACTGATGTGCCTCTGGCATACAGGATGCATCCAGTAAACACTGATTGCATAAATGTATGAATCACAGACCCACCAAGGGGCTGTGATACTAACCTGAACATCGCATTCCTCATGTGATCCATTCAGGGGAGACGATCCAGGGCCTGCGAGCGAATCTCACCTGTGCCATAGAAACTCTGTGTGACGTGGACTCCTCCGTGGCCGTGTCCTCCGGCGGGAAGCTCTTCCTGCGCTTCATCAGCCTGACTTCCCTGGAATACTCTGTAAGCCCTGCCCTCCTTGGGTTACTTTCTCCTTCTGTGTTGGGCTGCAGGTATTCTCAGCTTTACCTGGATGTCAGCTTTACCCCTCATTTTGCTCTTTTCTTCCTAGGATTACTCTAAATGTAAAAAGATCATGATTGAGCGGGGAGAACTTTTTCTCAGGAGAACATCCCAATCGAGAAATAAAATTGCAGATCTGTGCCATACTTTCATCAAAGATGGGGCGGTGAGTAGATTTTCTCACGTGTGGTAATTGGGAGCAGGGACTTTGGACTTAGACTCCTGGGGTGAAATCCCTCCTCTGCCACTTACTCGCTGTGTTACCTTGGACAAGTTACTTAACCTCTCTGTGCTGCAGTTTTCTCATCTGTTAAGTAAAGGTAATAACAGCACCTACCTCATCAGGTTTTTGTGGGAAGAGGTACTGAGATGATCTAAAGACTCTGTACTAGGCCTGGCACATAGTAAGCACTATACACATGTGTAGACGTTATTACAGAGGCTGTCACATTAAACAGGCTGAGAAGGGCACCTGGCTGGCTCGGTCAGAAGGGAGTGCGAATCTTGATCTCTGGGTCGTGAGTTTGAGCCCCACGTTGGGTGTAGAGATTACTTAAAAACAATAAATAAACTTTAAATAAAATAAACAGGAAGAGAAAAAAACCACTGGGGCACAGCACGGATGGTTCGTGGTTTAATAAGATGTCTTTACCAAAGAAGTGTTTTCATCGTTGGGTACGTACTAAATCGAAATTAAATCAACACCTACCAGCTGTTGGCACTGGTTCATCCTGACTGTCTTCCCGGTGAAGGTCAGTGCTGGGCTGGGATGTTGTCTTTAATTTCATTTCCAGTGCTATTTCATAGATGCAGAACTGCCAAGGGTTTCTAGGTGAAGTGAGGATGGGAGCTGCAAGTTAAGCCAGTCCCCCAGCAAAGGGGCAGTAAAACTTTTATGATGTCTCTCCCATGGCGTCCCTCTTCTGCCATCCAAGCCTCCACGGACCATAAAATTGTTTACTTGCATTTTGACTCTGCAGTCTTGTCCTCTGTGTTATTATCGCCTTCCCAACCTCTGAAGTGTGTTCTTCACGAAGTGACGTAATAGACGTGGGCGGAACTTGTACAAAAGCCAGTTGTGCACAGAGTCGCTTTGGGCCACATGGAGGCAAGGTTGTGACCGCCTCTCGCTGAGGCCTTCTCCTTCCACCAGACTCCCGCGCTCAGCATTCTGCAGGTTTCACGTGCTCTGGTGTACGTGAGTGTGTTAATGCCCACATGCAGCAGTGCTGACTTTAGGCTGAGTTCAGAGCAGAGCTGCCCACGCTGGAACCTGTAGACGAACCACTTGGGATCTTATTCAGTGCTGATTCTGACTCAGCAGGTCTCGGGGCAGCTGAGAATCTGCATCGCTGACAAGCTTCCAGGCGAGGCCCAGTAGGGCGCTCTGTCCACATCCATTTTGCATTACACAGATCCGCGTAGTCTGTTCATTAGAGCAGAGCTGAAGTGAGTGTCTGCCCGTTGGATCTGGCCTGCAGATGGGTTGTGTTTACCCCGAAATGGTGTTTCCAAATTTAAAAAAATTAGTTAGCCAACACTTCTATCTTGGATTTTCAAGAGAAAAATGGGATCATCTGGCAACAGTGGGACCGTGTGACAACAGCTGGAGCTCAGTCTCTCCTGTTTGCTGCTGGCCCCGCCCGAGCTGCTGCATTTCTTTCCGCAGCCTGCCTTGTGCCGTGGGCCTGAGTGTGCGCACCCTGTCTTAGAACTAGGAGAGCCAGCCCGAAGGGACCAGACGGAGCCTTCAGATAGGCTTTTGCGTCTTGCGAGCAACACCACGTGGAGATTCCACTCCCACATTGGCTGTGGGAAGAGGTGACCCACAACAGATGGGCCATCAAGGATCTCGCTTCTGATCCCAGCCGACTTGCGAGACGGCGTAGCGAGAAGCCCGGGGTACCAAGAACAGGCGCCAGCGTGGCACACGGTGCGCATGATCGCTGTGAGCCTTGCCCTTTTGACGGCGCTTTCTTGGTCCACAGAGAATACTGACTCACGCCTACTCCAGAGTGGTCCTGAGAGTTTTAGAGGCGGCAGTGGTGGCCAAGAAGCGTTTCAGTGTGTACGTCACAGAGTCACAGCCTGACTTATCGGGGCAAGTATCATTCCATTCGGTTCTGGGCCCAGCAGTCATTTTAAAGAGCAAACAAAGGATTAGGCCCGGGGTAGGAAGCCCCAGAACATGCCCCCCGCCTGGCCAGTTACTCAGCCTTGCCTTTGTGCCTTTTCCTGCCCCCGAAGAAAAGTCTCTGTGAAGTGGCAGTAGGCCACCGTACAGGATCTAGGGTGTTTCTTTAGGAGTTAAGTCAGAAGAACAGCAATAGATATGGCAATGGAAAGATGTTTATCAAGGAGTAGATAATTCACATCTCCATCCAGAAGAGAATGAAAGAAAAAAACTGTCTCCTTTTTTGCTGAATTTGCATCTCCTATCCAGAGTCCCCAAGAATATAGTTTTCCTGAAACACATATTTTCTTCTAAAGAACCCAGATTCTTATTTCCTTAGTCCAGAGTCTTGGGACACGCCCCTTAATCCCTGAGTATGAACTGAGTTTCAAGCTAATGTGATTTACCATTGTCCAAATTAAATGACTCATCATATGCCACTACGGGACTTTCTTGGACTTTCTCTAACATTCTCAAAATGTCATTTTCCAGTAAGAAAATGGCCAGAGCTCTCTACCACCTCAACGTCCCTGTCACCGTGGTCCTGGATGCTGCTGTTGGGTAAGCTTCCATCTTCCCTGAGCACCGTTGCTTGTGGTCACCCACTCCCAGGCTTGGCTTGGAGCGAGGTTTCCGGATTGAAGGTTGGAATCCCATTCATAAAACTCCCCTGGGTAATGTTCTGCCTCCAAATTGATGGCCGCATTAAACCAGCAAGCTCGTGAAAAGGTCTTGATGGTATATGCAGGAGACGAGCTGTAGGGTGTTGCAGAGAATGGGAGTCATTTATGTAGTCTACGGTGCATTTTGTCTTTTTTTTAAAGATTTTATTTATTTGTCAGGGAGAGAGAGAGCACAAGCAGGGGGAGCGGCAGGCAGAGGGAGAAGCAGGCTCCCCGCTGAGCAAGGTCCTCGATGTGGGACTCGATCCCAGGACCCTGGAATCATGACCTGAGCCGAAGGCAGACAAGCAGAGCCACCCAGAGTCCCTTACGGCGCATTGTAAGAGCAAGGTGCCAAAGCCGGGTTAGGGTCAGCACACGTAATCAGTGCTCCCTCCTCAGCGGAAGGCATGGGCTGTCCTCAGTGGCACTCTGGGGTTCTTGGACTTACCCATGCAACTTCGCTTCTAAAACTGAGGACACACGTTCTGTGAATTGTCAGTGTACCTCACAAAAGAAAACAGGACTAGGGGCGCCTGGGTGGCTCAGTTGGTTAAGCGACTGCCTTCGGCTCAGGTCATGATCCTGGAGTCCCGGGATCGAGTCCCACATCGGACTCCCTGCTCGGCGGGGAGTCTGCTTCTCCCTCTGACCCTGCGCTCTCTCTCTCTCTCTCTCAAGTAAATAAATAAAATCTTTAAAAAAAAAAAAAAGAAAACAGGACTAAAAGTCCCTCGAGGGGAAAAAAAAAAAACAAAACACTTATTAAGGCAGATGATTAAGGAAATTAGGAATGCGTTCAAAAGAAAGCATTTGGAATAATTCTACTTAATTGCCCATTTTCAGAGGTAAATTGGCCTTCACCCTAGCTGAAAGATTGTTGAATTACGTAACATTTTCTTCCAACTTCGGATCACAACAGGTTCTTAAATTTTTGTTTTTTGTATTGAAGTAGATCAGAAGATAGAGCGTACCACACGTAGTGAGGATAAATACTGGGTCACGAAATTCTCACGTCAGTCACGACACCCGTGCGCACACACGTGCTGGGCGGCCGTGCGGAGGGCGCGTTTACCCGGGGGTTGCGAGCACAGTGCGTTTTCATGCCCCTGCTGGCAAAACCGCCAACAGTGCCCAGGGTGGTCTCATGGATTGAGTGCTCTTTTGAAGAAAGTAAGTGCTGAGAGGAACTTTCGGTGGTGAAAATGGAGTATTAATCTTTGCAGGTGATGCTGCTTGCTACTCATAAGAGCATAATTTTTCTTTTTTAATTTCTTTAGCTATATCATGGAGAAAGTGGATCTTGTCATAGTTGGTGCTGAAGGAGTTGTTGAAAATGGGGGGATTATCAACAAGGTAAGAACATCAGTTCCCCACAGCTCCTTGCTCCAGGCAGGGAGGGGTCGCTGGCCCACATCCTGGCGGTAGCAGGCGATGTTACGGTTCGCTCATCCAGCCCCGCGTGGCCTCCGGACATCACCGTCGCAGCAAATTGTCTCCGAGTCCCCAGAGGCCACTGCAAGTGGCCAAATTTTGGTCACATTTCTTTGATCTGTGTGACTCATGAGAATGCAGTTTATCTTTTCTCAAAAACTATTTTAACTGGAATTGGGTTTGATTGTTGGTTTTGTTTTTTTTTTTTTAACGGGCATATTTGACATCAGTATAGTGTGGTGTTAAAATTTCTCTATTCCTTGCTTAACATGGAAAGATTTCATGATCACTTGTTTTTTGCATGGTGAAATATACATAACATTCGATGTTCACGTGTACAATTCGGGGCGTGATTTCACGCCGCACGATGACGTTCTCAAAGCCCGTCTTTGTTGTAGCAGGTGTCCGCACACCGTCCCTTTTTACGGCTGAGTCACATTCCATTGTGCGCAGAGAGCACATTGGTTTGTCCGCAGACTCCTGTCCACTTGAGCTGTTTCTACGTTTCGGCTGTTGTAAATAACGCTACTACAAACATGGGTGCAGAGTTATCTATTTGAGCTCCTGTTTGCA
Source organism: Zalophus californianus (assembly GCF_009762305.2). Classification (NCBI taxonomy): domain Eukaryota; kingdom Metazoa; phylum Chordata; class Mammalia; order Carnivora; family Otariidae; genus Zalophus; species Zalophus californianus. Next base: position 6,306,976 of record NC_045608.1, read on the forward strand.
GTTCCCGTGGGTACGTTCCTGAGTGGAATTTCTGGGTCACTTGATAATTCTGAGGACCCACCAGACTTTTCCATAGTAGCTGCACCCTTTTCCGTTCTCCTTAACACTGTACAAGCATTCCAGTATCTCTACATGCTTGCCAACACTTGTTAGTTTGGCTTTTTTTATTATAGCCATGCTGGTCTGTGAAGTAGCATCTCATTGTGGTTTTGACTTGTGTTTGCCAAATGACAAGGATCTTGAGCATCTTTTGAGCATGTGTATATTGGCCATTTGTGTATCTTTAGAGAAAAGTCTATTCTGTCATCTTTTTTAAAAGATTCTAATTCCAAAGCCAGACTTAACCTATATTATGTTCATTCACACACTTTCGAATATGCTATGAGATCTCATCCTTCTACTTTTTCTCTGACTCTCCAGATTGGAACCAACCAGATGGCTGTGTGCGCCAAAGCCCAGAACAAGCCTTTTTATGTCGTTGCAGAAAGTTTCAAGTTTGTACGACTCTTCCCACTAAACCAGCAGGATGTCCCAGATAAGTTTAAGGCAAGAGTTTTTTTACATATTTGAAGGGGTATTTGAGTCTAAACTGAAACCTTTGGGAAGAAGCCGTGTAAGAATATTCCAGTAAGTTACTCCCCTCCCATCACTAGTTTCTCCAACACTTGGGACACAAAGATCAATTGTTGGCTCAGCTCAAGCCTCGGAGAGCCCCATTTGTCCCCAGAACTTCAATCTCTCGGTCTCTCTTAGGCGTGAGAGGGGGCTGCGAGGACGCAGGGAAAGCTGATGGTTCAGTCCGAGCTTTGGAGTCAACTCTCTGCGCTCAGCCCCCATCCCCACCGCTTACTAACCATGTGGCCTGGGGCAGATGCTCTCATTTTACGCTCTGAACTTCAGTCACCTGTAAAATGAGATGAAAGTGCATTCTGAGCGTCATGACAGTTCTGAGATGATCCAGGAGAAAAGCTTGGCACGTGCCAGGCACATAGTAAGCTCTCTGTAAAGACTCGAAATTGTTATCTCGAGAGGTTTAGAGCTGTGAATCCAGCACACCAGTGAGGGGAGACACAGTTTGGGTTTTTCATTCAAGTGAGGCCGTTGGCCGGTAGGCCGCCATCCTCTGGCTCCGCCGCGCTGCCCTCCGCCCTCCGCCCTCCTCACCAGCGCACTGCCCGGCTGGCTTCCCCCATGCAGGGAACACTTGCAGGTAGTAGCTAGTAGCACGCTGATTGCTCAGGCCAAGCCCACACCACTTCTGAGCCCGGGGTGTGTGGGGAAAACCAACACGTGCTTCCTGTCTCCTCAGTATAAGGCAGATACTCTGAAGACTATGCAGACCAAACAGGATCTCAAAGAGGAGCACCCATGGGTCGACTACACCTCCCCTTCCTTAATAACACTGCTGTTTACAGACCTGGGGGTGTTGACACCCTCAGCAGTCAGCGACGAGCTCATCAAGCTGTATCTGTAGCCGCTGGATCCCTTCCTGCGGGCGCACAGCTGATGCACTTGGGCAGGGTGAGTAGCCTCTTGACCCCTCCGTGAGCCAGGCCACACTAAATTTTTTTTTTCTTTAAAGCTTCTATTTTTAAGTAATCTCTACCCACAATGTGGGGCTCGAACTCACAACCCTGAGATCAAGAGTCCCATGCTCCACTTACTGAGCCAGCCAGACGCCCCTAAAAACTAATTTTTTTTTTTTTTATTGAAGACTTAGGGACGAAGGACCTAAAGCCTTAAGACTTGGAAACTTGATCCATTTCAGCCCCATCTAAAATGTGTTCATGGTTTCCCTAAAACCCAACCTGAGTTGCGTCTATGGTTTCTAGACACTTTCCAGTTTCCAGAAATACAAGTTAATTATTGGCTACTTAACCAATGAAAGACATGCCCAAGCCCACCTCACCTCCCTTCCCTGCACTCCAGACTGATTTGCCAAAAGCATCGATTAAAGAGATGCAGGCCTGCAAGAGAGGCATTCCTACCTGCAGCCAGGCGCCCCTGCAGGAACCAACAGGCGCCCAGGACACGTTACAAACGGTGCCTTATGAGAGGCTGGAAAGCCGGGTTGAAATCACATCAGGCATCCAGTGGTGACCAAGAGCCTGGGGCTGCCCTCCCCTCCTCGGGATTGGGACAGACGGGACCGGAAACCACCCAGAAAACCCAAGGAGGGTAGAAACAACATTTAGGAGGAGTAGCCTCCGTGGCTCAGCACGTATGAAGACCCTCCAGAACATCTGTAAACTTGGAAGTCTGCATCTGTGGAAGATGTGAATTTCCTTTAAACGTGTTTGATCCCTGAAGAGCTTTTTAAAAATTGTACTTGGGGAAAAATTCAGCCATCTTTTCAAATAAATTACATGAAAGATTTTGATATGGTGTTGTATGAGTATTGAGCGCTACCCGAGGCCCAAAGGTATTGGCCATCTTGGCGAAGACACTGCAGCCACATTCACACACTCAAGACACTCAATTGGAAGGAAATAGTTTATTCGACACAAAGCATAATTTTTTTCCCCTAGAATATGACTTGCTTCCTTCCCCCGCCAAAACTGTGGTGGGGACGATTCTTCGAAGAGAAGAAAACCCCAGCAATAGGCAGCTGCCCCACGCAGGTGTTCTGTGCAGTTCCTCGGAGAGAGAACTCAAGTCCAGGGGTAGGGACACCAACGAAGGTCAGGTGCCTGAAAACACTAAGGAAACTTAAAAAGCCAAAAATCAAGTATACCTCAGTATCTTTATGTTAGAAAATAAGTATAAAATAGCCACAGAAAAATGAGCTTTAATTAAGATGTGACCCATCAAAATAAATACTGACCTCTGTTATTTACGCTCAGTCTTACACTCTTCCGTTGGCCTTAAAGGCTGGTGTGGTTTTCATAAAACAGTCATGAGTGTGAAGTGTAGGCCCCCCACCCCCACCCCGTCCCCAGTGTGAACATGGCTCGCTTGGGTGCCGGCTGCAGTATGGCGCACAATGAAAGCACGTGGCGCCGTGCGGGGCCGCTCGCCATGATCCCTGCACTTGTGTGTGCCCTGGGGCCAAGGTCAGCAGTCCTCTTCCGAATCAGGGATCCCCGGATCTGCTGTCGGGACTGTTCTCTTGCCACTTGAAAACAACCCCTTCTCAAATTCTTCTTCAGTAATTTTGCCTTTCTTAAACTTTTTCAAGAGCCTCGTGTCGTTGAGAAGTTCCTCCATGTCCTCGTCTTCAATATCACAACCCTAAGTGCAGAGAGCAACAAACCACCGAATTTCTCAGGGACCTGTTCTCACGGCAACAACACACTCTCAGATCAGCTTCCACAAACCCGTCATGCTCCCACCCGAGGCCCAACAGAATACAGAAATACAAGAGCCCCATGCGCTCCCCACTACTACACACTATTTTGATAAAACTCATTCAGAATTCTGAGTGTTCAAGTAATAAAGAAAAATGGTACCTCTTCTCTCTTCCTTTTTTCATTCATTTTTTTCTTCTTCTCCTTTTTGGCCTTCTGCTTTGACCAAGCTTTATTTTTTATGAATTTTTTTCTGCCTTCATTTTCTCTCTTCTCTTTTCTTTGTTGCTCCAGGAGTTTCTGCCTCTGCTTCTCTCTAACTTTATCTTTAAATGGGATGGTGTCTGTGTTAACATCCGCAGGCGTGAAATCTAGAAAATGCCTTCCCCTCAGCTCTGGCATCTTCGGCATCCTTAGCAGGGCAAACCCTCGAGCGAGACGAGCAAAATCAAGATCTGATTCAACCAAAAGGGCAGAGTTAGCACACCCAAAATAGAATCATGAGCACCAACCCAAGGAAGATGGCTACTGGCTAACCAAATGATCTAATGGGTTCATTTTAATTAGAATTAAAATAATTACTTTTTTACCAAAAAGGGATAGTCGGCAGTGAGTCTGTTCTGTCTACACAAACCCTAGGAAGACTTCTTTTAAATATTCAGAAAATACTAACCCTGACATACGCCTAACATTTTTATAAGACAAAGCAGTTTCACACCTGCACTACTTGTAAGGCCGTAGGTGTTTAAGGAGACAATCACGTGAAGCGCACCTTACCCTTTAATCTGAATATGAGGTTGCATTCGTGCTTCGCATAAGCCTGGACGTAGGACACAAAGGCTTTCATGCCCTTTTCAAACACAGCTCTGTCGGCCAGGGCCATGGACTTGAGCTTTGGAAGGAGGTCTCCTGTGTTTTTCTGGAGTTTCATCTCCTGCAGGGGGCACTACACACCGACCACATGCTCACCTCTGTCCGGGATCCCCTCACCTCCAAAACCCCATCAGAGCCAGTGCAAAACCAAAGGCAAAACAATCCACTGTAATCTTTAATCAGAGACACTGACTGAAGCCCAAATTCCCAAGTATTTTACTTGGCCTGACATTTTTTTAAAGAAAAGTTTAAAATCAATTTTACTAACAATCCTCATTTCTGGTTGGAAAGTATCCAACAGCAGGTCTGGGTTCCCAAGTATACGGACACCAGCTGGAGCTGAGCAGTGGCTGCCACCCTGAATGGGGCTCGTGCCTCCCCACAGCCATGAGGCCAGCCAGCTCCTGCCCTTACATCACCACCTGGCCCCTGAGAGTGTGCAACCCCTCCTCTGAGTTCCGGACCGCTTGCTGGAAAAGAACCCTACCAAGTATCCTGTCACTGGGCATGCTATATGAAAAAAGGAGACCACTTACTTTTTGGTTAATTTCAAGGAAATTGATATAGGACTCTTCCATGGGAAGGAGGAACACGAGCGCGCTGCCACCACGGCCAATGCGGGCTGTACGGCCACAGCGATGCACAAAGGCACTGTGAATGGAGGGCGGGACCACGATCACCATGTGAGAGTGGGCGGAGCGGGGGCCCAGGGCCGCCAGACTCCACGGCTCAGCCCAACCCTACCCCTCACTAGGGTCACAACACAAGAGCTGGCAGTTAAATATGGACTGCAAACCAGGTAGGATTCTGCAAGACGCTTAATGTGAACTAGAAAACTCTTAACATGTATGCCTATTTGATGACACAGGTAAAACAGTCCTAGTAGAAAACTGGGAGACAAAAGCATAGAAAAAGTATAGAAAAGAAAAGTGGCCTGTAATGATCATTATCGCCAGGAAGTCTATTCCCCCACATTTTCCTATGTTTGGAAGCATTTATGAGGAATATATGTTTGCTACGGGAGAGTAAGACCTTCATATACGGCGTCATGTATTACTTTCCTTTAAGCATCTATCAGATGCACTTGTGCAAGAGCTTTAAAAAGCATGTGGAGGGGCGCCTGGGTGGCTGTCGATTAACCATCTGCCTTCGGCTCAGGTCATGATCCCGGGGTCCTGGGATCGGGGGAGCCTGCCGCTCCCCCTGCTTGTGCTCTCGCTATCTGTCTCACTCTCTCTCTCTGTCATATAAATATTTAAAAAAACTAAGCCATTGTTTAAAAAAAGAAAACCCGTGAAAATAACAAATTGCATACTATGGCATCACTATTTCCACACACCAATTGACAGTTCACCTGTTCATCCATTTGTGCTATTTAAAGTAATGTTTTGATGAACATCGTTATGCATATCTTCCTCAGAATTCATGGGGCCAGATTCCTGACAAAGAGGGTCACATTCCGTCACTCCGTACCTTGCGCTGCTGGGAGGGTCGTACTGCAAAACCCAGTTTACTTCAGGAATGTCTATTCCTCGGGCCATGACGTCCGTGCACACTAAAATTCCACTAGAAAATGAGAAAACATCGTTCTGAGCAAGGGGGCCACCAATGTCATCACCACCAGTCTTTCCCAGCCCTCAGGAGGACGACAGTAATGCACAGGTTCCAAACCTCTCACAGAAGCAAGCAGTTAGGAATCACATTTTGACTTGTTTTTCCTCCTAAGGATATCTAGGACTTCACAAATTCCCAACAAAAACAGGAGGTAGGGGCGCCTGGGTGGCTCAGTTGTTAAGCGTCTGCCTTCGGCTCAGGTCATGATCCCGGGGTCCTGGGATCGAGCCCCGCATCAGGTTCCCTGCCCGGCGGGAAGCCTGCTTCTCCCTCTCCCACTCCCCCTGCTTGTGTTCCCTCTCTTGTTAGGTTTCTCTCTGTCAAATAAATAAATCTTTAAAAAAAAAAAAAACAGGAGGTAGGGAGGAGACCAGAAAAGAATTTTTTAAATGAGCATACTTCTCTTTAAAATAAGCCAAAAACTGTAGCAAGTCTAATCCTGAGGTGTAACAATCCATTCTATCACTCTGTCTAGAAGAGTGCTTTTAACAACACAGCCAGGAGGCTCTTAGAAAAGCAGAAAAATGTTACTTCCACACACAAAATTAATTACGGCCACTAAGAGATGCGAGGTCCCAACTGTGCAGTGACCAGACGACAACCTATGAGACTTCAATGAATTGCTCCCATCCGCACCCTCCACCCGTTCAACCAATAGGTATCAAAACCCCCTGGGCCAGGCGCTGGGCCAGATACTGGGGAACCCGGGAGTGAACACAACACACAGGTCCCTGTTCTTAAAGAGCTTACGATCTTGCAGGGAAGCTCATGATAACTAGGGATGACGGGGTCAGGCCGGGGACGGGGCCCCCCCGGGGCCACACAGCTGTGATAACTACGCAGAGGAGAGAGAGGGTTCTAGGCAGAGAAAACAGCCCGTGTGAGGGTTGAGATGCAGAGGGACCTGCCAAAGCATAGCTCCGAGGCAGCTAACTCACCTTTGCAGTTTGCGGAACTCCATGAAGATCTTATTGCGCTTGTGTTTCATCTTCCCATGAATGCACATGATCTTCACACGCTTCACCAGGGCCTCCAGAGCCTTTCCATAGTATTCCACACAGGCGCAGGTGCTGCGAGAGGGGACAGCGGGCTCAGAGTCGCTGGCCACCTGGGTCCCCTACTGCTGGGGGAGGGAAGCTGCAAGCACCAGATGCAACAGAGAGGACCCGATCCTCTTTGGGAGAATGGCTACTGACATCATCCACCCTAAGCTCTGCATCTGAAACCCTCCTGGAGTTCTGACATCGGGACAAAACCCCACCGTGGCAGCCACGGGGCTGGCTGCTTCAAGGCCATGCCCAGCCACTTCCTCCCTTGCCTCCCTCTACGGCAGAGGCTGGGACAGCAGCACACGCATTTCCTCTGCCTCTCTGGAGAGGAGCGGCTGCCCAGTGACTCACCTTTGGCCCCTGAAATGAAAGCCTGAGTCAGCTGGGGAAGCGGGGCTTCTGAGAAAGCTTTCTGCTCTTCTGATGTGAAGAGTGCCCTTCCCCTCCCCCTGCCTTTCCTCCTTTCTGTTTTCAGTGCAGACGGGGCAGCGGGCATGACAGTGGCCATCTTCAAACCAGGAAGGGACAGACATGAACAAAAGGCCAAGAAAGTCGCAGAAATACTGACCTGGACACTCGGGAGACATAACCCAATGTCAGGACCTGCCTAACCTCTGGCCTTCTTTCTACAGGAGAAAAATAACTCCTCCCGCTTAAACCACAAAAGTTGGGTTTTCAGTTACTTGCAGCCAAACACATTCCTGAGACAATTCCAAACCTTAGGGCTACATGCATCTGTACATTCTGGATGTGGCTGAACCCCAGATTCTCCTACCACAACATCCAGAAGGATTACCTGAAGAAGATCAGGTGTTTTTCCTGCTTACGATTTCGAAGAAAATGTACCAGCTGGTTAAATTTCTCATCTGCCTTACATACCTGCAAAGTAAAAAGGAAAACCAATTTAAAAAAAAAAAAAACCTTACTGACAATAATAATCTCTGTAGCTGTTTCCAGTTTCAGCCTTAAATGTTAAGGAATCTGATTTCCTCCACGGATAGAACACATGCTAATTGGTCTACCTAGCTCAGAATGGGTATCAGTATGTGCTGCTGACACATACAAGTCACAGAGTCATGTAACGGAGAGACGCACAGTCACCTAATGCAATCGTCCCCAAATCCCAGTATACGGACAGGGACCACACCAGCTATATCCAGGGTAGATTTTTTTTTAAGTAAGTTCTACACCCAACATGGGGCTTGAACTCATGAGCCCAAGATCAAGAGTTGCACACTCTCCAGACTGAGCCAGCCAGGTGTCCCTCCAGGGTAGATTTTTTTTTTTAAATGCAGATTCTTGGGCACAGCATACAAATTCAGTAGGTCTAGGATTGGACCCAAGAATCCATATTATTTAGGAGGCCCCAGGAGATTCTGTTACATCTCCATGTTCAGAAATCACTGCTCTAAGATGAAACCAGGTTTCCAGAAGAGAATGTACAAAATTTGAAAGACCTCCACGGAGAGACTCCAGTCTCTCTTAATATAATCAAGTGCTCCATTCAGGCCCCTAAATGGGAGACATCTAAACCCATCTGTATGCACGTCCCTATTTTTACCAAAACCAAATTCTCAATTTGGAATTTCTTCTCACACACTCAGATCTCTCTAAATGCAATCACTGAAATGAATACAAAAGAGCAGAAAGCAATTAAGAGCCATGGTGGGTGTCCAAAACTAACATTTATTAGTACTTACTACGTACTAAGCATGGGCCTAATCTGTATTAATCTGTATTCATCAATCAATCCTCACCACAACCTATGAAGTGGGTAGTACTGGAGCCCCCTTTGCACAGGTAAGTGCATCCAGTTCAATTAGTAAGGGACAAAGCCAAGATGTGTACCTGGGCTTTCTGTCCTGGGCAGTCCTGCTCTGGCACCCGCTCAGCCATACACACTACCTACGACCCCTCCCTCTGCCCGGGAAAGGCCAGCCTCCTGACTTCACCAGCCCAGCCCAGAAACGCCAGCAATGAGGAAGGCCCCCCAACTCAGGTGAGCCTGCTGGATTTCAACACCACGCTGTCCAGTAGACCCCAGTCAGCATTATGACCGACCCGCAGGAATCAGCAAGGAGATCAGCGCGCACCATGTAGTAGTTCTCCAGGCGGGAAGGAGTTTTCTGAGTGCTGCTGGCCGCTACACCTTTCTCCTTCACCGAAATCCGGACAGGGTTCCGGAGGCCTGCTCGCACCAGGCTCTCCACTTCCTGCGTCTGAGTGGCAGAGAAAAGGCCTGTTCTCCTCTGCTTTGGCAAAAACTCCAGGATGGTGTTTATGCTAAAAAAGAGGGCTCAAACTTAACCCCTCATTTATCAGCGTAATCAACAAATACCACTTTATGATACTAAACAGATATTTAAAAGATTAGGAAAAAAGCCATCACAGTATTTACAGTGATGTTAACCAGGGGATGAGATCATGAGCAATTTTTATTTATTTTTATTTCGTCTTTATACTCTCGTTTTTCCAAGTTTTCTCCAATATGAACACATAATTATACTTTTATCATGTGGGGCAATTAAAAGAGAATGAAGACAAAAAACTTTGGGACTAAAAACCAATGAACTATACATTTTAAGTAGCTAAACTATATGAATTATATCCCAATAAAGTTCTTCAAAACACACACACACAAACTTTCAAAGAAATCATGAAGGAAAATGCATCTTAAGAAGCAGAACTGGAACTTAAATTGTGTGCTAGAATTTGAAGGTTCAAACAACCTAATGATTTGAAATTCAAAGGAGGCCAAGAAAAGCAGTCATGAAGTGGTAAAGGAATTCCACTTTGCTCTCCTTTTTGCCAGTATCACCCAAAGCCAATGAAGCCCACAGTCCAGTACCTTGCCTCAAACCCCATGTCCAGAAGTCTGTCTGCTTCGTCTAACACCAGGACGTCAAGGGACCTCACACAGCTGGCCAGATCCAAGCCCTCCGCCTTCCTCCGAAACATGTCCTCCAGGCGGCCTGGAGTGGCCACAACGATGTTCCCACTTTGAAAATACAGTCAACATTTACCGCACTCTCTGGATCTCGGGAATATTTGTGATTCCAAATACCAAGTTTTGTAAACCGCCCCCCCCCCGCCCCGCCCCAAAAGTCATCTAAGTTCCAGTAAAGGGAAATACAGCCATGAGTGAGGAGACAAGGCTCAAGGCAGAAAAGTGAGGGCCATGAGGGAGGCAGACGGGTTCCGGGCCAAGAGCCAGGGCGGGGTTGGCACATGCTGGACTGCTGGCCACATCTGGCCTGCACACAACCATGCTCATCCGTTCATGCATTGTCTGTGGTGGCTTTCACACCCCAACAGTGGAGCTGAATACCTGTGACAAACCATGTGGTCCACAAACCTAAGATATTTACCATCTGTTCCTTTACAGAAAAGGTTTGCTGACCCCTGACCTAGAACAAGTTATTCAACCACTTTAGGCCCCAGGTAACTCATCTATAAAATGAGAATGTTAACAGATTTAGAGAGAATTTTATGTTAAAGATCACAGCCACGGACAAAAGGCCAAATACGGCCCCTATACACGGGCTGACCTGCAAGAAGTTCTTTTGTTTTTGGGGGTTTTTCAATTTCTTTTAGAAGGATTTTTTTTTTAAGATTTTATTTATTTATCTATCTATTTGGCAGAGAGCAGAGAGAGAGAAGAAGCAACGGAAGCAGCAGAGGGAAAAGCAAGACTCCCCACTGAGCAGGGAGCCCAATGCGGGGTTCGATCCCAGGACTCTGGGATCATGAGCTGGACCTGAGCTGAAGGCAGACACTTAACCAACTGAACCACCTAGGTGCCCCTTAAAATTTATTTTTAAGTAAGCTCTATACCCACCGTGGGGTTCAAACCCACAATCCCAAGATCAAGAGTTGCATGCTCCACTGACTGAACCAGCCAGGCTTCCCAAGAAATTGTTTTCTGTTTTTTTTTTTTTTTTTTTTAACGTGAATTACATGCCAATGGTTAAAAAAAGTCTGGAGCTAACACATAAAAATCTGGAATTCCATATTCTTTTTTAAAAATTCAGTATCTGGCAATACTGAGCCCCGAATCCCACAAGGCAACTATCAGCTAGAGATAAGGTATTTGGCCACATACTGGGCAGTTCCTACCCATCCCATCCCCAACCCTGCCCTTTCACACCTCTGACCCCTGCAGAACTTGACTTTGTGACCCCTGCTGAAAAGCATCTCACAGAATAGCTGGGCAAATGCTCAATAGAAGCAGTTCTCTTTATTAAGATTCTCCAACAAATTGGGCACAAAACCTATCGCTGCTCATAATAAACCTTATTCATGGTGGGGCTGAAAAAAATCCAAAGGTATTCAAATACCCATCTGTTTATTAAACACCTGTGTGTGCTCAGCACCATGTGAGGCTCTGGAGATGCAATGCTGCAGGACAGACAGCACCCTGACTGCTGGGCCTGCCTGGGAACACAAGAAGCCTAGCCCACGCAGTGCTCTAGAGGAAAGCTGGGTCTGTGCGGCAGCAGAGGCGTGAGAAAGCAGCGGCAGTAGAGAATGGTGGCCTGGCAAGCCCTGTACGAACATCAGGATTCTTCCTAAAGGCCAGTAGAAGCCAATAAAGAGTTTTCAATGCATGACATGATCAGGCTGGCATTCTGAAAAGGCCACATGGGTTGTTCTGTGGGCCGTGGATTATAAGAAGAGTAGAAACATACAGGAGGGAACGCTATTGCAGGAGCCCAGGAGAGACGGGGTGGTCTAGATCAGAGTGGGAGAGGGGGCGAGGGAGAAAATCAAAGGGCTAGAGACGTGTGCTCTGGAGAGAAAACGTGAATGATTCGGTGATGGTTAACGGGGGCGGGGTAGAAGGGACAGGGAGGCATCAAGACCAACTCCCAGACTTCAGGAGAAGCACAGGGGTAGACAGATGACTGGGAAACTCCAAATGACATGCACCTTTGGGGATAAAAAGCACCCATTCCAGACATGTTTGCAAACAGCCAGGAAATGCCCAGGAGATGCCAGGCAGATGAGCAGCTACCTGCAGGTCTGGGACTTGGGGTGAGGTCGGGGACCACCAGGAGTGAGATGAGACCACTTAGGGACCCCGAGTGAGAAAAGCAAGGGCCCTAAGTCCCATATAGTCAGCCTGGGGAGAGAAGGGGGGCCACCCCGACTCCCTTCTCCTCTGCAAGGGGAAATGCCCATAAGGAAAGGACCTTATGGGAAGGAGCCAGCAGGCAAAATGGGAGGGTGGCCTAGAGAATACAACTTTTTGGGGAGAGCGGGTTGCCGAAGGGAATGCTCCCCGTTAGGCCTAGACCAGGTATCACTTCCTCTTGGGTTCTGTGCCAGAAACAAGCAAGGAAAGGAGCAGAAGCAAGCAAACTTACCCTTGTTCCTTAAACCTTGCAACATCTTCTCCAGGATTCCTGCCTCCAATCCAGAGAATCTGGCTAAAACAAGAAACAGGTCTTCAGCAGGTCAGGCAAAGTAACAGCCCGTGGCTAACAGGGACACTGCATCCAACTCACCTGAACTGTGGGAAGGGCTTCGTGAAATGCGCCAGGACTTCATCTATTTGAATAGCCAGCTCCCGAGTGGGTGTGATGATGATCGCCCCAACCTGCCCATGGGCGGGGAAAGGAAATAATGAGCACAGTGGGCCCGCAGAGCTGAACCCACACACCAGGACCAAGCACCTCAGAGAGCCAAGCACTTCTGGGCTTCTTCAACTCCAGTCCCAGTGCTTTTCAGTGACTGCACTGGATCGCAGCCCGTTCTCATTGTTGACAAACACGGGTTTCGAAAACACTGAAACGCTGCCTCTGGGGTAAATGCAGGGTAAGGTTCCGGCGAGCCTCAGGTCATGTTTTATCAATGAATCAATCAATACAGAAGCTGGTTTTATGTGTGCTTCTGTTTAAAGACACCTTGAATAATACACAGTTGATTTATCAACGCTGAATTTGCTGCCAGTCACACTGTAACTCTTGCCTGAATGAAGAGTATCTCGCACACTTGTTTTCTCCAAAAGGGCCATCCCAGCCTTCTGGCGCTTAGGAACACTAAACGGTGCTTCAGCTCTACGCTTGAGGCCATTTTAAACACTGAAATCACCAGCAAGAATACAAAAATCATAGCGGTAAAGAGACTGTGAGAAGGACGCCTTTTACAGCCTGAGAGCTAAAACGAGAAGGCAGAGTGTTGCCCTGTTCAGACTCAGCTGGGAACGTGCACAGCACGTGACTCCCGATTCTTTGCTCCTCTGCACAAATCCGTGAATGAGAGAAAACACAGTAAGTACTGATCCGGGGAGCCACAAATAAATTTTAACAAGCAGGCAAATTCAGAAATATAGTATCTACAAGTAAGGAGGATAGATTTTCTTTTCAATCTTTTGACCAGCTTCTGTGAATTGTGAACTCCACAACGACTAAGTGAAAACAGGCCACTCAGCTATCCTCACCTGATTCTTTTTCAACTTCTCTTCCCTTCTCAGAAGAATTTCCAGGATGGGGATGACAAAAGCGAGTGTTTTGCCACTACCTGTGACCTGCCAAGACGGAGCAAATTTGGTTTGCTTTTCCTCAGATCATTCTGGAGGGAAAACAGGGGGGCAAGCTGCGTTTCCATGAGGTACTCACCGCCTCTGCAGCGACATCTTTGTTTTTCATGAACAGAGGGATGGTTGCAGACTAGAGAAAGAGATGCAAAGCCCAGGTTAGAGAATGCCAGGCCCCATGGAGGTGGCCCAAGGCCCTAGGAACACAGTGGGTGGCCGGGCTCACAATGGACCTCACCACAACGGAGACTCTGACTACAGTCACCACAAGGCACCCCAGGAGGATGGGCTCCGAGGCAACACAGTAGCGGTTTCTACACGGTGTGGAGGGGATAGCCAGCTGAGCTGGGATTCGGGAGTCCTGAACACTAGCCCTGCCTCACCTCCTTTTCCTCTCTGGACCAGGAAGTATTTGAAGACACTGAGTTTTAGGGTCCCTTCCAGCTCTCGTATCAAAAAACAATGATTCCAATAAACCCTCTCATTTTAAACACTGCAGCGGACCTCCAGGTCTTGTGAAAAGCACACTCAGGTCTCAGCTTTGAGGTCATCCCCTTCAGGACCCCACTCCTGGTCCTCAGAGCCTGGGCTCACCCATCACAGCACATATAGCACTTTTCTAGCAACCTCTATGCAAGTGGTTCTCAACCTGGATGATTCCTATGCCCTCAAGATACACGCAGCAATGCCTAGAGATGTTTCTGGTTGTCAGAACCCACAGGGGGGAGGGTGTGCTACTAGCACGTAGCAAGTAGAGGCGAGGGATGCTGTTAAACAGCTGACAATGCCCAGGACAGTTCCCCACCACAGACAATTTGCAAGTCCAAAATATCAAGAGTGCCGAGACGGAGAAACTCTGCTCTAGACTCTGTTGTCCAAAAGAAACATGATGTGACCCACATACATGGTTTTAAATTTTCCAGTAGCCACATTAAAAGTAAAGACATAAAATGAATTTTACTAATGTGTTTTATTTAACCCAGGAGATCCAAACTATTGTCACTTCAACATGTAATGAATTTTTAAAAAATTAATTAACGAGATATGTTCCATTCCTTTTTTTTATACTAAGTCTTCAAAATCCATTGTACCTTTTACAGTTGGAGAACATCTTAATTTGGACTCACCATATTTCAAGTGTTCAAGAGCCTCATGTGTCTACTGACTCCCACAGCGGATGGCACAGCCCCTGATCACCAACACTGACGGCAGGGACTGGGTCTCCCCGCACTACAGTCCCTAAGGCAGGGCTCCTGGCGCTCCCAACTTTCATCTCCAGCTTCCTCCTCATCTTTCCTGAGGATCTCATGGACATCTCAACTCAGTAACTCTTGAGTTTCCCTTGGAAACGTGTTACCTCTCCCTCCCTTCCCCATCTCAGTAAACAGTACGGCCACCCACCCAGCTGCTAAAGACAAAAACCTCAGACTCCCTCTGATGGAGAGATTCCTCTCTTTGGTAACCCCTATATCTGGCCCCCCAACAACCCAAATCCTCTCTTGAACTTCACTTCTCAGCATCTACTGCTACCTCTCTACTCCAAGTTGCCACCTCTCCTCACTTGACACTGGCCCCCTGACCGTTGAAGTCCATTCTCCACACAGCAGTCAACTCCCTTCCCTTCATACATAGTTTCCCATTAAGATGGCTTCCCACTGCATTTAAATAGAATACAAACCCCTCCAGGACCCTGCACAATGTGGACCCTACTTTGCTCATCTCTTACACTACGCCTGATGCTCCCGCCAAAGGCCTTTTTTCTATTCCTCCCAGGTCACCTCTAGCCCCAGGACATTTGCACTGGCATTTCTCTCTGCTGGCATATCCTGCCCCAATCACCTCACAGCCAGCTCCTCAATCATTCCCGTATCAGCTCAATGAGGGGCCTTCCCTAACACACCACCTTAACCTCCTGTCCTGGACCTTACTGTCACTGTCACATCGTTGTGTTTTAGTTCCTTAGTGACACTTATCGCCGACTGAAATTACCGTATTCTTCTATTCCTTTCTCCCTCCCCTGATTAGAAAATAAGGTCCATGCCTGGGGACCAACACTGCAAAATCCCCAGAGCCTAGAAAGCCTGATACACCGTATGTCAACAAATATCTTTTGAGTAAATGAATAAATTGGGCCAGAACCCTTCACTTGGCCCACATAGTAACAACGGCAGGTAATATTTACTGAGCTCCCATAATGTGTCCAACACTGTCTTATGTAAGTCTCACAGCAATCCTACGAGACACGTATGAAGAAAACAGCACAGAGAGGTTAAGTCACCTGCCCGAGATCTCACAGCTAGAGGGGCAGAGCCGGGATGCAGCGGGCACTTGGGCGCCACGACTCCCAGGCGGAGGGGTCGCGGAGGTCAGGGCCCCCCACCCGCCGGGGTCATTAACCAGGGTGGGCAGCCTGAAGACGCGGCAGAAGTCCCACGCTCGGAGCCTCCCTGCCCCGCCTGACACCCCCCCCCGCCCGCCCCGGCGCACGGAGGACCCTTCGCCGCCCGGCAGCGCCGGGTACCTGCACCGGCGTCATGTACGGGAAGCCCAGCTCCCACAGCGAACCCAGCACCAGCGGGTGCAGCCGAATCGGCAGCGACTCCCAGGAGCCCTCCGTCACGTGCTCCATGGCTCGCCCCCTCTGGCAGCGCCGCCACCGCCGCCACCGCCGCCACCGCCGCCACCTGGACGCCACCCGGGCGCCACCGGCGAGCACTTCCGCTTCCGGCCGCCCGCGGGACCGCCGGCAACCGCGCTCTGGCAGCAGAGTTCCGGAGGGCGGGGAAAGGGCCCTCTTGGCCGAAGCGGGAAAAGCTGACTGCCCGGCAGTGAAAGTGGGCGGCGGGGCGCAGGCCCGAGTAGTTCCGTATGTCCTGCGCAGCCACCTGGGCTCGGGCGCCTTCCCACCGAGAGCAGGCATTTCGGCGGAGGGATTCTGCTCCGGCTCGCTGGCTTTCTGCGCCCATCAGAGGCAGGTGGCAGCACAAGACCGCGTCCTGGCCAAGGGACAGGTGGGTCTGGCGGGAATGGACAAAAACGTACCCCGGGCCCGGACCCCAGGTCAACGGATATGCGAAGTCGGGTGATGGTCGGGACCCAGTGCCCGCTACACAATAAATGTTGGTTTACTTCCGAGAAAGAGCCCCAAACGAGAACATGACCTTCCCGTTCCTGGGTTCACCGTGGGCTGGGGCCGCTCACTTGTCCACGCACACATTCGTTCAGCAGTTTTCACTCACCGCCTGTTACATGCTGGGCTCCGTACTTAACAAATGTCATCTCAGTGAGGCCTTCCTTTCCCAATCACTAAAACCGCTCACCCTGCCTCACTTTCCCTCCATTGCACTTACCATTAACATGCAGATCAATCGGCATAGTAGGTTCGTCTTCCCCACTTAAAGGTAAATCCCACGATAATTTCTTTAACCTAGCCGCTACAACTGGCAGCAACACAGCAGTCACTCAAATATTTTTAGGATGGATAAATGGGAATAGTACTCATACAGATTCCAGTCATCACAAACTAAATGAAGTGAAACATAAAAAGCCTGAGGCAACGTTTCCACCGAAACAGGATCACACTTCAAAATATCTTTGACAACTGTTTTAAAATGGGACTTCCACAGTTCTGAAAGTAAAGGCAGAGGGAAAGAGCACACTTGCATTTGCATTGGGGGCTCTACTTACTAGTTTTTGGACCCTTGGATGCTTTCCAAGCCTGTCTCCCTATTTCCAAAATGATTATAATAGCACCCAAGGTAAGGGCTGTTTTGAGGAATAAATGAGACAGACTGCATATAGCACTTAGCATAGTG
Organism: Zalophus californianus; assembly: GCF_009762305.2. Taxonomy (NCBI): domain Eukaryota; kingdom Metazoa; phylum Chordata; class Mammalia; order Carnivora; family Otariidae; genus Zalophus; species Zalophus californianus. Next base: position 6,324,152 of record NC_045608.1, read on the forward strand.
CCAGTACATTCCACAATGTTCAACAAATGATAGTTTACTTTATTACTAGCAGGCCCTAGTAGAGGAATCCTACTGCTAGTAGATCCATAGAGGAAGAGCAACAGTTTCTAAAAGCAGAGATCTAATTTCTGATTCCACCTGTCTTATCTGAGGGCCTTGCACAAATCACTGAATCTCTCCTAAACTTATTTCCCACATCCATAAACCAGGCAGTTGGGTATAACTCAAGTTTTTTTTCCAAATGAAAAAAAAAAAACTTAAGAGGTTTAACTGAATCATCAAAAGAAACCACACAAGGAAAATACTGGGTTCCTACTCACTGTCCTCAAGTGTACAGACATACAAAGTGACAGACATCTGTAACAGGCATAGTAACTCAGAAAACACGGACATGTCTCATTTCAAATATGAATAGAAAGTTGATATTTAACAAATGTGAATTAATCATTAATATGAAACACAGAATACTGTTTTTAAAAAGAATTGTTTATTTACTGAACCTGGGGCAGATTAGATACACAACCAATTTTAAATGTACATCTTTTAATTCAATTTTGAAGTGTTTTCACACACACCCAAAAAAAAAAAAAATTGGCATTGCAACAGTTGTCTTAAGGTAAAATACAGTCACCTTAAACTGTTGCAAGCATTTTCACCTAAGGTTGAAAAATTGTTTATCCTGAACATGAAAACCTGTAACAAATTTAAATTATATAAAACTCGTTACTTGTAGTTTTCCCCTTGCAAAGATCCAAAAAAAATGTACAAGTAACTAATATACATCAGTCACAACATAATCCTGGATCACCCCCACACAACCAGATGCTCCTTTAATTTTAAACCCATCATCAGAGACCAAGGGAAAGTCGTTTCATTGTATACAAAACAAAATTCACATGTGCCAAAAAAGACCCAAGAAAAACAAAAACAAAATCCTAGTACTGACAGTGATGTCCAGTACCCTAATTAAACAGTGGCCAAAATGCCACTGATCCAAAATAAAATAGTGGCTGTATATCATTGCAATGAAATCCAAGAGGCTTTAACCCTTTGGCATCAGAAATCCAGATTCTTCCAATTATGTGAATGCACACTTCCTACATGCCAAGAGTGGAGAAAGTGGATGTGCCAGCATAGAAAGAAAAGAGCTACCATTGGCTGCAACACCCAGAGAACTGGCTTTAGTAGAGACTGCTTGCAAGGTGAGGCAGAAACCCAAAAATGGTTATTAGCTGCTTGTGTCATTAATTGGAGGTGACTGAGTCCTAAGGTTCAAAACACAAATTTAAGAGGGGAAATGTGGTTGGGTTAAGTCTTATCTTTAAAGCAAAAACAAGATAGACAAGTATAAAAGTACCAACCTGGTAACACTCCAGTCAGAGTTCTGCCAGTAGGCTGGGTAGAAAATATCAAGATTCAGACAGTTGTTTCTCATAAGGACTCAACAAAAAGAATCTTTAATGACTTGAACTGCAGGATAAGAGATCCAAAGAATGCAGTCATTTAAGTGAAGTACTATCCATGAAGTACTTTTCTGAACTGCATTTCATCATGAAAACAAAAGGAAAGAAGATATAACCGGAACTATATGCCTGTATTTCATTTACAGTGTTGGACAGATCTGTATAATGGATGCAGAATTCAAATAAGAAATTATGCCAATCAAGTGTCAAATTTTCCCTCTAACTTTCCTAAAAAGGTGTTTTCCCCCAATATCTATTAATCACAAAGAAACATAAGCTGTGAATGTACAGTTTCAAAAATAAAAATGTAGAAACTAATGACATTATTATCACCAAGATGTTTGGTAAACAGTGAATTATGATTTTGAGACCATCAGGAAAAGGCTTTTTAAACAACCCTCCGGACTTCAAAAAATCTCTTCAGGTAGTAGATCTGTCCCAATGTCATGGCAACTAGAACAAGAGCTTCAAAGAAGGACCAAAGGACCACTCTGCTGTTTGTGTTGTCGTTGACTGTGAGGACAGACAAACAAACAAAATTTAACCAAAAAAAAAAAAAAAAAAAAAAAAAACCAAAAAAAAGCATAGGCATCATAAATCATCCTAGTCCTTACTCTAGGAAAGTAATATTTTGCACACCAAAGTACTCTAAATACTTTTGTCTTTTGTTCGCAACTCAACAAACTTAGCAGAAAATTTTAGCTTTAAATGGGACCGTAAAGATTCATGGAGTATGGTCAAGCCTGCTCTGCTTGCGTATGGGGAGCAGAGAGGAAGTGACTTGCCCAACTGCCCAAGTGACTTCAACCTCTAGGGTTAAAACCCCATACAACCTTCTTTCTCCCTCACATTAAAATATTCCTACATTAGGGGCTCCTGGGTGGCTCAGTTGTTAGGTGTCTGCCTTCAGCTCGTGATCCCAGGGTCCCGGGATCGAGCCCCGCATCGGGCTCCCTGCTCCGCAGGAAGCCTGCTTCTCCCTCTCCCACTCCCCCTGCTTGTGTTCCTGCTCTCGCTGTGTCTCTGTCCAATAAATTAGAAAAAAAAAAAATCTTAAAATATTCCTACATTATAATCTTTTTTGCTGAATCAGAAAATGCACTTAAAAAAATGGAGAGATTATTTCAGGATCATACAGTTATCCAAAGCACTACCTACTTAGTCAAAATGTGTCAATCTAAGTGGCTTTTTCCTTAAACATTTATTCAACAAATATTGAGCACCTATTATGTATTTGGCAGCTGTTCTACATGGAAGAGGTTTCTCAGTTTCATGGACCAATACTGGCAGTTACTACCAAACTGGAACCAGTCTCATGATCTATCCCACTCTTAAGCTAAGGATCTGATCCTTAAAGCAACAGCCATGACCACTCTATTCATGTCACATTCTTTCAACTTTTTTTTTTTTTTTTTTTAGATTTTATTTATTTGACAGAGAGAGACACAGCGAAAGAGGGAACACAAGCAGGGGGAGTGGGAGAGGGAGAAGCAGGCACCTGGCTGAGCAGGGAGCACGATGCGGGGCTGGATCCCAGGACCCTGGGATCATGACCTGAGCCAAAGGCAGACGCTTAACAACTGAGCCACCCAGGTACCCCGACATTCTTTCAAATTTCTGATCAAATTCTACAGCCTTAACTTTTTAAAATTACTAGGTAGTTTCTGATTTTTCTACAAATGGCCAATATTAAAAACAATTATAACCAACTCTATAGTAACAATATTAATCAGCTGAATAAGTGAGTGCCGTATTTTAGATATATGCATATCATTTGTAGAACATTAACTAGATTATAATAGCTACTGGATTAATAATCACTCAAAAGAAGTGAATAGCAATTAACATGTTCCCAGAAAGATAACTTGCAGTTACCAAAAAATGTGGCTTTTTTCCCCAGAGTAAGAAGAGACACATGGCCAAGAATATTATTAATTGGAACCCTAAAAACCACCAAAGCTGCAATTTTTAGTACTAATTCCACGGCATGAAGTTTACTTCTGCTGAAAACTTAGCAACCAATATCTAGCATAACTGTGAAGGACTAGCATTTTAAGATCTACGTCTGAAAGGGGAATGATTGAGTAAAGACTTCAAAATATTAAGCCATCATGTAAAAGAAATATTTATCTCTCCCTTCACTTTACCTGGAAAAGTGTGTATATAAGACACTGTCCTCATACTATTCACACATTAGCAGTATCTAGAAGTAACACAGTACAACCACAACACTGGAGTACAGGAGAAAAAACGTCTCATTATGTTCACCTCTAAGGATTAAGTGCTGTAGGAAGATGTACAAAAAACATTGTGAGAACTATTTGATTTGCAAAAATAAACAGGATGCCTAAAATTCTATTTGTCTGTGAAACAAATACAGGAGCATCTCCACTCAAATTAAGTGCAGAAGAGTAAGGCTGGATGCCCCCAGAGACCGGAAGACAGGTCTTCCTCTGACTGCTGTGTTCCCAAGAACCTCCTATACCTTTAAAGCCATCTGGTCTGAACTCGTTAAAATGAAAAGCAGTGTAAACTCTTGGCCCTCAAGACTCTGCTCAGTGCCCTTCTCATCTCAGAATGGGCTGGGCCACAGTGGAGAGCAAGGTAATCAACAGATGGGTCTTGGCCAGGTGAGGGGAGAAGGTGGCGATCCCAGAGGGTGAAGAGGTTACCAGTGGAGGCAAAGAGGAGAAGGAATCATAGTGGAAGAGGCAAGAGTGCGTGTATACAAGCCTTGGCCCACCTCATGCCCCACTCCACCCCTGAACAGCGAGAACAGGGGCTCTCACTTCTCTAATCCGTTGTGTTTACTCATTCCTCTCCCACCAAAAGGCAAGGTGTGTGCTCTAGGTCCTAAAGGCTTATTTTCATCCATGGCAAGAGACGTAAGAGAGTAGGGAGAACACAAACCACATCTTGAAGAGGTTCAGCCTGTGCCTCTCCTCTGGAGTCAGCTCCTCTCTGCTCTCTACCCCAACCTCGGAACAAAGACTCCTGACTTCAACCACTTTGCATCCGCAGATGACCTTGCTCCCGTGAGATCTAGCCCCAGGAACTATTTGGAGGATGAAACACACTGAACCACAGGTGTGCACCTGGATCTAAAATACGTTATCTGCTGTGTGTGTCAATATGGTACCTCTTATGGTACCTCCCCTGAAAGGGGAATGACTGAGTAAACACTTCAAAATATTAAGCCATCATGTAAAAAGAAGTATTTATCTCTCCCTTCACTTTACCTGGAAAAGTGTGCATATAAGACACTGTCCTCATACTATTCACATATCAGCCGTATCTAGAAGTAACACAGTACAACCACAACACTGGAGTACAGGAGAAAAAATGTCTCATTATGTTCACCTCTAAGGATTAAGTGCTGTAGGAAGATGTACAAAATCATATCATGGGCTAGACAGGCTTTTGCAACCTAACATGGGATTCCAGTCACTGTTTCCTCAGATAAAGACATTCCCCATTCCCAGTTTACAAACTCAGGAACCCAAGCTGAGCTTCACCTGGTGCCTGCTTAGATTCATGTTGTAGTGCTATTTTAACTAGCCTAAACCTTCCATTTTAGGAAAAAAAGCTAAATCTCAGCATATAATATTAATACATTGGCACAGAAATGTTAAATTTGTGATTAAAAACCAACCATTTTATATTTTTCCTTTCCGCTTTGGGAAAACTATTAGTTTATTCCTTAGCTGACCACAGATTTTTTTAAAAACTCTTAAAAGCTCATGCTAAATCTTTTTTTTTTTTTTAAAGATTTTATTTATTTGAGAGAATGAGAGACAGAGAGCACGAGAGGGAAGAGGGTCAGAGGGAGCAGCAGACTCCCCGCTGAGCAGGGAGCCCGATGTGGGACTCGATCCCGGGACTTCGGGATCATGACCTGAGCCGAAGGCAGTCGCTTAACCAACTGAGCCACCCAGGCGCCCAAGCTCATGCTAAATCTTAACAGCATTTTTCAGTTTAGAATGAACATCCCAATAAAAAACTAGACTAGTACAAAGCTCTACAAATACGTACTCAAAAAATATCTCTGTAGAGGTGCTTTTTCAAGTCAGTGCTTTTGTATAATAATGTTTGTAAAATACCCAAATGAGGAAAATTCAAGCAAGCTGTTGGGTAATACACCTTCAGGATTTCATGGCCACCAGACACTGTTGCAAAGTTACAGCATTAACTTACTCGCTCTGTGTATTCTCTCCCGAACTTCCATGTACTCCTGTTCATGCTTTACAGCTGTCATTGCCACTGCTAGCTCATTTATCATTTCTTCTAGCTTGTTCTGGTGAGCTACAGAAAAATGTTAAGAACAGATTAGCATATATTTGGCAATCTCCTTTTGAAAAAATACATACAAAGCAGTATTCCTCAAAATATTCTCAGAGAAGGCATACAAAAGAAGCTGTTTAGAAATGGCTCAGACATCATGTTGAACTACTGATGACAATTTAATTCTCAAAGCATTTTTTTTAACATCCATTCCCAGAACAAAAAGCTCTTTCAGGGTGGAAAACATACTATGCAATGCTTACTAACTAAAGGAAAACAATTAATCCTAAGAAATTTCCTCTAATGAACTGCTGCTAAGTTCACTTTATTGACTAACAGGAGAAGAAAAAAAAAAGAAAAAAAGACTGAGGAGGGAAAAAAAAGAGAGAACACAAAATATAAAACAAAATTCCTAACAATAATCCTATAAATAACAATATTTAACTAAAATCAAAACCTATGCTTTAGAATCCTATAACTCTAATGTTAATTTAAGAGCAGCCTCAAAACAGACTTTTAATCTCAATGAAGCTGAGCAGACAAAAACCAAGACATTCTTGAAAAAATCCACACCAAAATTCAAACATTCTTCTATGGAAATCAAAGCAGTAATTTCACTACAGTGGGGAATGGCAGGCAGTATAAGTGAAAAGACAAGCTCTCAGTTGCACAAGGTTTAAAATCAGGTACCCTTTTTAGCCAAAAATGAAGACAAGGTGAACTAACAGTTCTGAAGAGTAAGTGTATGCTTCTAGACAGTGCTATGTTATGACAATGAACACACAGTTAGGAAAAACATATCTACCACAAGGGAAGAGTCCCATTAGAGGGCCCCTACCCATGTTAAGGCAGTTAGGCTAGAATCTCAAATCATCCCTCACTGGCTTCATTCGGGAAGCCCTGAGCATGACATGAAACCTTAGGATCAGGGTCTCTCAGGAATGGCATTGTTGACATTTTCAACCAGATAATTCTTCGTTGTGGGGGGTTGTCCAGTACATTTTAGGATCTTCCATCCAGCCATGAGAACCAAAAATGTCTCCTAATAGGGGCACCTGGATGGATTAGTAAGTAGAGCATGAGACTCTTGATCTCAGGGTCGTGAGTTCAAGCCCCACAATGGGCGTGGAGCCTACATAAAAAAAGTCTCCAGATACTGTCAAATGTCTTCTTGGGAGCAAACACTATCCTCAGTTGAGGACCACTGCTTTAGAACACAGTTTGATTTCAGAGCTTCCATTCACTGACATTAGCAAACAAAAGCAAGAATTTTAAATATTAAAGGTTTAAGAATAGGGCGCCTGGGTGGTTCAGTCAGTTAAGCATCTGCCTTCGGCTCAGGTCATGATCCCAGGGTCCTGGGATGGAGTCCCACATCAGTGGGGAGTCTGCTTGCCCCTCTGCCTCTACCCGCCGCTCTGCCTACTTGTGCTCTGTCAAATACATAAAATCTTAAAAAAAAAAAAAAAAGGTTTAAGAATAATTCAAGAGTCACATTCATCAGCCAACATTTTCTAACTATTTAGAAAGGACTAATTTCCAGAAAATGAACAAGCACAAACCCCTTCAAAACTCCGAATTCTCCTTGAGTTAGTCAAGTCCTACACTGTAAATGGCCCCGAAAAACAAGCACAGGAATTACTAAGTAGTAGGATTCTCTAAATTCTACAGATTTCAAACTTATTAACAAATACTTCTTTATGACATAAGTACTCTACTAACTGCTCAATATCTAGGACAAATATTATCACATTAATACTAGGAAATGCGTTGAACTGCTAGTTTCCACATATCCTGATGTACACTGTACACCCCCACCCCGCCACCGCCCCAATCCAAATGTGCTGGTTCTTGGTAAGCAATTTATCCAGAAGACTGGGTTCAGGGTTTACTGCTGGTCAGTGGAGAAATAAAAATTAACTAAACTACAACATATGGCTGAAAGAGCTTTTGTCACCATCTGCAGAGACAGCTTCTAGAACTGCATTTCACATCCAACCAAGTTTCAAGTTACAAAACTTCAATAATGGTTAAAAAACAAGCCACTAAAATACTTCTTACAAGGTGAAGAGCATCATTTGCCATTAGCTATGTGTAAGACTTTTACTCCTCCAGTTACAGTCGAATCTTTCCACCCTCAGCATTCATTTAAAAGCAACAAGGTATGATGTTACTATGAAGATGTCAATCACTGTATTTCCAGTGCCATTCATTTAAAATGACCTAACATATACCTCCCGTCAACCAAATAAAAACAATCACTCTAAAACTCTAATTAGTTGTAGGGGTCTGTTTTTAATTAAGAGAAAAAAACACTCTCATGCTAACACACTGAGGTTAGAAAGAAGGAAAGCAGAAATTAGCAGCAAAGAAAAATATGCAAGACAGGATGCTGTCAAAAAGCCGTCCACCTACCATCCCAGGTATCTCCACCACCTAAAGAAAGTGTAAGGTACAAACACACAGAAATAAAGTTTAACTCAACCAGCCGTGTATAAATGAGCAAACAATGACGTATATACCAGGATTAGCAAATCAACACAACAAACAACCTAAAACACACCTAACCTACATGCTCACAAAAGCACAGATTGACGACGAACAGTTGCCACAAGAGGCAACTGTAAAGAACTAAAACAAATATAAACTTCCAGAAACTCATTTTTGTTAATCTGGAATCCTGGAGAAATAAAATGTGTCACAGAAGTTTTTGGTTTTAAAGACAGCGAATCAACATAGAATAAGAAATCAAAATAAACACTCCATTCAGATGAATAACAATGTACACAATATTAATTCTTGAAATGGGATGTAAATCTTCTGAATGTTCATCTCACCTTCTGTTTCCATGTCTTGTCCTTTGGGAGCCTCCCCGATATCAATGGTGAACATCACTATCTTTGGAGTCATGGTAGACATCCTGTTGCTGAAACAAAACTTATATGTTCCATCCATGTGAGCAGCAAATGTGTATTTCCCACTGGACTCTCGGTCTCCTTTATAAATTCCTTTATTATCAGGCCCTGTAATCTGGAGGCAGGAAAGAAATGCACATCACAAAAGATTTAAAATCATACTCTTTGCACGTGCTGTCTATTGGCAGTAGAATATTCGCTAAGAAAATGTAATTTTCACTTAATGACAGTAATCTCTTTGGGCTGCAGTTCTCCCACTTATGAAACAAGGCTGGACTATGGACTAGATGGCTCTCCAGGACATCTTTGAATCCAGACTACACGTTTCATTTATCCAACTTAAACATGAACCCCTTAGAAACAGAAAGAGTACCTTACGCATTGTCTCCAACTGGCCTTCTAACCCCAAAACACATGCAAACTATTAATATCAAAACATGAAAAAAAAATCTTTAAAACTAAGAAATGTGAGCAAGCTACACTTTTAGGTTTTCTTAACTGACTGCTGCAAACCAGTGAAGGAATCTGCTTTATCTGAGATACCAGAAGGCTTGAGAAAAAAAAAAGACCAGACTGGAAACTAAGAGACCCTTGTTCTCATCCATCTGCTAAAAATCAACTGTTAGGCCTCGGTTAATTAACTTAGTTCTTCTTTGAAAGCCTGTCACCTGCAAAACTTGGGAGACTGGAATAGTTTACCTCTAAAGTCTTAACTAATTTTACGTCACCCCTTCCATTATCCCTTATCTTTGGACTTCACTTGTACTGTGTAATTGGTGCCCAACTCTGCTGTTCACTGTCAAATGGAAAATCCTTGAACCCAATTAATCATGTTAACAGTGAATTTAAGTATTAATTACATCTGGTTTCCCAAAAAAATAAAAATAAAACCGAATCATGTGGTTAAAAAAAGACAAAGGAGAAAATTTAGGGACTGCTGGCTTCTTAAAATAAATTCTTGTTTTCTCCAGATACTTCATCTGCAAGCATTACCCCTAAACTGAATGACCCAACTCCACCTTTCCCCTAGTTAGAGATGGCCCAGGGAGGTATCTGGACGTTTGCATAAAAATAGGTTAAACGCTCAGCCTTTTTCTATGAAAAATAAAGAAAAGTACAACGCAAATGTCTGCCTAGCCTTTTTCAGTATGCTTTCGCTTTACTTTTTCTAAAGTTTCCACGTCATGCCCCAACATTAATCCGTAACACGACGAAGTGCAGCTGCAGACCCAATGGAGACCCGCCGTCTGTTAACCTCAACATTTTAAGTGCCTTCTGGGCCCCAGGCTGACACGCGGCGCCTGGCCGACAAAGCTCGGCGACGGGTTCCACGGGGAGCCCACCGTTCAAGCTGAGAACCCAAAGCGACGAAGCAACGACTCTATCCGGACGGGATCCTGAGGCATGGAACCCGGGCGGGCCGCGGGTGAAAGGGCCGTTAGGGGGTCCCGCGGGCGTGGGCCGGACGGCGGCCCGGGCCCCTCCCAGCACTCGGACAGCGGCCTCCACGCCCCGCGCCCCCGCAGGCCCCGCGCGGGCCCCAGCGCCGCCAACCCCCGAACGGCCCCGCGACCCCGCCTGGGCCCCGGGCAGCGTGCCCGCACCTCCACGTCGATGTCCAGGAAGCCGCCCTCGGCCACCTCGAAGATGAGGCCCATCTTGGTGCCCGAGGTGACCCGCTCGAAGAAGCACTCCTCGGCATGCGCGTCGATGCTGACGAAGTAGCCCGAGGCCGTGGCCAGAAGAGCGGCCAGGAGCACCAACAGCTCAGCGAGCGTCACCATGGTGGGGCTGGGGCCGAAGCCAGGACCGGGACCGCGGCCTCCAGAGCCGCCGCCACCGCTGCCTTCTCAGCCGCCGCCGCCTCAGCTCCGCCCCTTCCGGCTGCGCCACCCGAGGGGGCTGATGCGGGCGCCGTGGATTGGCGGGCGCCGGCAGCTGCCACGTAACGGACGCACGGCGGCCGCCGAGGGACACGGCGGCTCCGCCCAACCTGAGCCTGACGGTGGCTCTGAAGGGCCAAACGTCGTTGTCCCCACCTCCCTCCTCTTTCCTGCGCAACCTAAATTTCACGTGGACCACAGGAGAAAGCGACGGTATCAAGAAACCTCCTGCGCCCAGTGCAACTCCCTAAGACTGTCCAAAGAGATGGTGAAGATTTAGAGGCAGTAAGAAGTAAAAGGAGAGGGGCGCCTGGGTGGCTCAGCCAGTTAGGTGTGGGACTCTTGATTTCCGCTCAGGTCACGATCTTAGGGTCGAGACCGAGACCCGGGTGGGGCTCCGCGCTCAGCAGGGAGTCCGCTTGAGATTTTTCTCTCCCTCCCCCGCCCCAGCTCGTTGGCCCGCTCAGTCGTTAAGCATCCGCCTTCGGCTCGGGTCATGTGGGATCGAGCCCCGCGTCGGGCTCCCTGCTTCTCCCTCTGCCTGCCCTCCCCCTGCTTGTGTTCCCTCTCTCGCTGTCTCTCTGTCAAATAAATAAATAAAATCTTAAAAAAAAAAAAGAAAAGGTGTAAAAGGAGACAGGGGGCTCACCCCAAGGGCTTTGAGATTTTCTGTTGGCCTCCCCTTGACACCAGAAACTCGCTAACGAGCTCCAAACCGGTCTCCAATTACCCAGTTTTCCACCGGTTTGATCCAATTCAGATGCCTGGTAACCTTCCAGAAGACCTCGGAGGTTACCATCTAATTGTTTTGTTGTTTTTTAAGATTTTTTTTTAAATTTTATTTATTTGAGAAAGAGAGAGAGCCCAAGGGGGCTGAGGGGGAGAGGGAGAGAGAGAAACAGACTCACTGCTGAGCGGGGAACCTGACGGGGGTGGGGGGGGACTTTATCTCAGCACCCTGAGATCATGACCTGAGCCAAAGGCAGTCGCTTAACCAACTGAGCCACCCAGGCGCCCCAAGATTTTATTTTTTAAGCAAACTCTGCATACCCAAGGTGGAGCTGGAACTCATAACCTTGTGAAGTTAGCCCTTGGGGTGAGCCCCCTGTCTCCTTTTACATCTTTTTTTTTTTAAGATTTTATTTATTTGACAGAGACAGCGAGAGAGGGAACACAAGCAGTGTCCCATGCTCCATGGACTGAGCCAGCCAGGCACCCCACTTCTAGTTGTTAAAACAAAAAACCCACCTACCAGCTTGCTGACACATCCGACTGTGCCCACTTAAGGGAAGAAATAATATCCTCTGATTCAGAGAAGCCTCCTACCCCTTCTGGGAAAAACCCGCAAGTCAACTTCCATGCCAGCCCTTTCCACCCTAACCCCAGAAACCCTGACCATGAGTCCTAATGTCAGAAGATGCCTTCAGAGCCTGAGCTCGCCTTCTGCATTCTCTGGCCATTGAATGAATTACCTGCCTGCCATCCAATACTGCTTGGTTACTTGGCAGACAGTACTGAGCAGGGAAAGCACTTACCCTTTGGGAAGCACCCTCCTCATCCCACAGAAACCTACGGGGAAGGATGGAGATGGGTCTAGACCGGGAAGGGGCACAAGGGAACATCCTGAGATGTTGGAAAAGTTTAGTATCTTTACCTAGTGTTTACATATTTTTTTTTTAAATCAAGAAGATCTAGATTTATTTTGCTGTATGTATGTAACACTTCAACTACAAAAATATTTTTCTACCTTGTTCAAATCCTCCAAAACTAGAATTCTCTCAGTTCCCCAAAGTGTTGCTGCCACATCAGGCCCCCTTAGCTCTTGCCAGCCGCTAGGACAATTCTCTGCATTTTGCTTCCAGACATAATTCTATTCATCCCTCAAAACCCAACTTAAATGTCACCTCTTTTCTTCTCTAGACTGTCCCTAGACATAGCTCTGCCACATACAAGCCCCATGCTCTGTGCTTTCGATGCAGATTTGTGCAACTGAATTACGATTATTTACCAGTCCATGACCCTTGTGAGCCACCAGCCTTGGCACGTGTATGCTGTGCTCACAGGGCCACAGAAGACCTCACTCATGACATACGAGTTGAGTTCATTGCCCTGGCCTGGGAATGGGGAGACCTGGGTGGTTACTCCAGCTTTGCACATAACTGTGTGATCTTACTTATGTTCCATCAACTTTGAGCTTCAGTCTCCTCACCTGTAAAGAGGGGATGATGACCCCATGTGCCTTGCTTGTTATCATGAGGACCAGATGACAAGATGTATGTGAAGGTGCTCTCCAAATTTGAGGGATTATTTCCTTTTTTTTCCCTTTTTTAAAGACTATCAAGCAATAGGGGGCAGTAGTGGCCCAAAATCCAGTTTCTCACTTTAGGTGTCAAGAAATAGGTGCTCAGTTACAGCGATGGAAGCTTCCTTGCCATCACACTGTGTTACTGAACTCAAGTGTTCTCATAATAGTCCTCTGATTCCCCACTGTCCACACTGTGGCGAAGGCCCTGGTTCTCCTGGCAGGTCAGTTCTGTAGTGTTATTCTAGGAGCCTAGAGCCTGTTTCTCCAGCCTCACTAACCCACTTATGTGCTTCCATTTCCCTGTATTAAATTTCTTTCTGATGATAATACCTACAGTACCTTCCTACTAAACTGAATTAATCTGATGGAAACAGCCTTGTGGACTTCCCAAGCAACTGAACTCCACAGAAAAGTGCCAAGAACAATTCTGTTTTTACCCAGAAATTAAATGTGTTAACTTTCATTTTCAAACTGATTCAATATTCTAAATCCACTTATCGGGAACTTAAAATGTGGACATTTATCATCTTGGTGGACCACAATGAATCGTATATTGTGGGGATTTTATTATATAAATCAGGGTACCCAAATTCAAATGCCTTCAGGGATCAGGCAGTTTATGTGACTGAGCGATGGCACCAGCTGAAGGCAATAGGGAGAGGGGAGGACTGTGACAAATTGGAGCAAAGATGCTGTATCTAAGTACAGTTAACTGGGTGGGGGGTGGCTCAGTGGTTAAGCGTCTGCCTTTGGCTCAAGTCATGGTCCCAGGGTCCTGGGATCAGGCCCCGCATCAGGCTCCCTGCTCAGCGGTGAGCCTGCTTCTCCCTCTCCCTCTGCCTGCCACTCCCCATGCTTGTGTGCTCTCTCTTTTGCTCTCTCTCTCTGTCAAATAAATAAATAAAAATCTTTTAAAAATAAAAAAAAATTAAAAATAAATAAACAAATACAGTTAACTCCAATGTTGGAAAACACAATGGTGGCCAAACCAAAAATGCAGCCAGAAGTCCTCTGGAAATTTATCTTTTTTATATTATAAAAGTAATTAACCGTGCTATCTAAAAATCGGAAAAGTAACTTTAATCACAGTATCATCATAAAATCACTCTCAACTGTCTGGCATAGTTCCTTTTTCCTACAGCACCACTCTCATAAATTACTCATGAAGCATCATTATTTCAGTATCTGAAGACGGGCTCTAGGGACTTGCCAGGTCACCCACAGGAAATGTGTGCACTTAGGGTCCTCGGCGCAGACTGGCATATGCTCGTGTGCCTTGGTGTGCGTGAATACATTCAACACAGCCCACGGTTGGCACATAGCAGGTACTTAGTAATAATATGAATGATGAATGAGTCTCTCAACTGGGGTCTGGCCCAGAACCTACCAGGTGGTTGTCAGGAGTCAGTGAGGTGCAATAAAAAACGGATCTTTCCTCCCTCCCTTCCTTCTTTCCTTCTTTCCAGCTTTATTGGTATATAATTCACGTACCATGAAATCACCCTTTTTGGGCGCCTGGGTGGCTCAGTCGTTAAGCGTCTGCCTTCGGCTCAGGTCGTGATCCCAGGGTCCTGGGATCGAGCCCCGCATCGGGCTCCCTGCTCCGCGGGAAGCCTGCTTCTCCCTCTCCCACTCCCCCTGCTTGCGTTCCCTCTCTCGCTGTGTCTCTCTCTGTCAAATAAATAAAATCTTTAAAAAAAAAAAGTCACCCTTTTTTTCCACAGAAAAATTCTCAGTTTATTACCTCTCTCATGAAAAATCTGCACCATCACCACAGATCAAGTCACTACAGAATCTTGAACTCCTGTTGTCCAATCTCCAGCTCACTGTTTGCCCACACCAACCCTGGCTTTTGCAGCCCCCCCGACTTTCTTCATTCTGTCTTCACGTTCCTCTCACTGGTTTCTTGACGTCTTTTTCTTCTCATACAGGTCATGTCTTGCAAGTCTATGTTGGGGTTCATTTTTCTTTGCATAATCCAAGGAATCGTAAATCATGCCAAAGCCAGTTGTCTTGCCTCCGGTAAGGGATAGAAGCAGAAAAGATGTTCACCTTCAGCCCAGAAGCTGACCTATAGCCTTCATGGTTTTGACAAGGATCGAATATGTGCTGGTTGCTACATTCTTACAGGGTCTCCTGACTGCCTGTACCTCTCACAGACAATTCATATCAAACTGAATGATGAGCACCAGAGGAATCTTAACAAAAGTAGTTTTATGAGTAGAAATTCAGAGAAGACATTTATGATCTAATACTCCCTGCCCATCCCCTCCTGTTGAGCCTCTTAAACAAACTTAGTAAGTTGCACCGTAAAAGGTCCCAAGGATTCTTTCATGACCACCCCACTCAACGATCCTGCAAGACCACTGCCAAAATTGGCTCTGAATCCAAATACAAAAATGACACCCAACGTGGTCTTATACATCTTGGCTAGTTTTTCCCGAATTTCTGTCTTAGGTACCGTTTTGTCTTTCCAGGGTGAAGAACATCCATGACCATTTATTTCGGTTGAAGTAGTCAGTTGGTCATGAACTTCTTGGTCCGGATCGTTGCTGTGTATTCATGACGGCGGCCGAGCTACAAGCAGCCGGGGAGGAAAAGAGCGGACTCACCCTTTTAAAGTGTGATCTCAGGGTTGTGAGAGCCCCATATTGGGTATAGAGATTACTTAAAGATAAAAATCTCTTAACAAAACAAAAAACCAAACAAAGCTTTCTGTTGGAAAGATCTAGAATGGTTTCTGTTTTCTGACTGATACAAACTCCTGTCCTGAATTATAAACCAAAGGTGAAATTAGCATCTGTAAAAATGAAAAGTCTAGGGGTGTCTGGCTGGCTTCGTCAGTAGAGCACGTGAATCTTGATCTCAGGATCATGAGTTTGAGCCCCATCTTGGGCACAGAGATTACAAGAAAGAGAGAGAGAAGAAAAGGAAATTTAAATGTGAGGCTGCCAGTGAACGTGAAGGCTTGGCAACATGACCCTGGGCCCCTGTGATAGGTTCTGCATGCACATTACCTGGAAGTAACTAATTAGAGGAAAAGGGTAATCCAAGTAGAAAATGCTACAGAAGAATAGAAGAGGGCCATTCTTGATGATAGAACCCAGCGGTGAGGATATTAGTGAAGCGAGGAAGAACAATACTTAAAGATTTGGGAAATTAAGTGAAAAGAAAAGGATAGTTCAGATCATAAAAATGAAATTGAAGTATTAAAAAGAGAACATTTTTAATACCAACTTGATTATTGACTTCATTTCTACAGTGTGAAGAAGTACTACCAACTTCCTGGTCCCAGACTAAACACTGATTTTTTTTTTGGGGGGGGGGGCGGTCTGCTCAACATCTATTCTCCCTTCTGTAAGAGCACTTCACTGGTTCATTGAGAATTCCTTTCCCCCCATCTTATCCAACACCGCTCTGGTGGGCCGTCCCCACCCTCTGACTCTGTGCTTGACCAGTCAGCAATTTTCATGTCCATAAGCACAGTGATTGTACCAAGGGTAGGTATGTGTCCCAAACTGAGCCAATGATATGCAATGAAAATTCATTGAATTTTCTAAAGTTATTGGTGGTATGTAACCCCACAGGTCCTGGAGACCACCTTTGCCTCCATGGGTAGATAACCTGCATGAAAGTAATGTCAGCATTATGGAAACCCAAAGCTGAGGGGCAGAGAACAACAGAAGTCAGATGACAGTGCTATCACTAAGCCCCTGGATCCAGCTGTGCCTGAAGTCCACGTTCTGGATTTCCTATTTATGTAACTATTTGCTTAAGTCAGTTTGAGTTGTGGAGGACTTTTTGACAAACTCTGGAAATCCAAAACAAGAGGCATTACAACTACAGAAATTTTCCCCATGTCTGTTTGGAGATGCTCATGATAATCAGGCTCAATGCTATAAACGCTTTTAAATCATTTAGGTCAATTACTGGCAGCATGGTTTAGACATTTTGAACAGTATGTAAGGAAAGACTCTGTTTTCAAAGACTAGGTTATGGTCTAGAAATATAATTCTCTTTCTCTCTTTTCTTTAAGATTTTATTTTTAAGTAATCTCTACACCCAACATGAGGCTCGAACTTAAACCCCGAGATCAAGAGTCACATGTTCTATGCACTGAGCCAGCTGGGTGCCCCTAGAAATATAATTCTCAGCCCTGTCACTCATTAAGAGGCTCACACTCAATTCATTTCTGGGAGTGTCTTTGGTTTCTCACCTGTAAAATGGAGTAACATCTCCTCAGGAAGGCTGCTTGCTGTCTGCTTTGCAGACTCCGTGTCTGAGCCCTGCTTTTGTTTTCTTGCCTTCTTCCCCAGACAACTGCAGTATGGCCACCGGCAGCCCCAGGCTTCTGGCCTATTTTCTCAGCAACCTCACAGGAAAAGCAACGAACCCAACAAAAAATTACCTTTTGTGAGAGGGCCGGGAGGAGTGTCATGGAATCTCACCGGACTGTCTGAGGCCAATGCCCATCTGTGGGCCAACCACTAGGCCCACGGGTTGGATAAAGCAGATTGGTCAGGCCTGGGTTTCTCCTTCCCGGGAACCAGGGAGCAGGGGAGGTGTGGTTCCCCTGAAGAAGACTAGAAAATCCTGGGGATCCTGGAGGAAGGGAACAACACGTGTACCCTCTCCACTCATTGGACTCTGAGCTCACTGAGGGCAGGGACCGCTGCCCTAATTTCTCTGTGCATTCCCAGAGCTCCTCCTCCTGGCACACAGCAGCTTCTCCATGGCTGTGAGCTTCCGGCCTGGATAAAGCCCTTTCCCCTTTTCCGTCCCACCCTCTTCTGGAGCCTGGTTTCATCTCCCAGAAACAAGGAGTTCTGTGAGGAGACAGAGGTTCCTACAAAATGCTCTGAGCTTTCAGAGGGAAGTACTGTTTTTACCACAGTCCCTACTCAAAAGTCCCTCAACTGACGAAGGGATAAACAAAAGGTGGTCCATCCATAGGATGGACGATGATTCAGCCATAAAAAGGAACGAAGGGCTGACACCTGCTACAACGCGGATGGACCTTGAAGAGAGGAGGCTCAAGCTGGTCCCAAAAGACCAAATATTCTATGGTTCCATTTACATGAAATATCCAAAATACTGAAGTCCACGGAAACCGAGAGTAGATTAGTGGTCACCTCGGGCTGTGGTGCGGAAGAGGGAGGAAACAGGGAGTCACTGCTCACGGGGTTTCCATTTGGAGTGATGATAATGTTCTGGAACTTGACAGTGGTGATGGTTGCATGTTATCTGTGAATATACTGAAAATCATGGAACTGTTCCCTTTAAACGGGTGGATTTTCATGACATGTGAACTATATCTCAATAAAGCTGTTTAAGACAAACATACACACAGGGAAGCTTTCATCCTCTGAGGTGTCATCTAGAAATAGCCGAGAGAGGAGAACAGTGCCTGCCATCCAGGAGCTGGCCTGGCATGGTCAGCTGGCCCCTGTGCTCTCCCATAAATAATAGTTTCACAGAACATCAACATCAGACAAGGCCACCTTGTGACCTGGTGAAATAAGACAAAACATGAGCATCGTCCAGGCCATGAAATACCAAACGTCTCCCTCTCTTGGCTAAAAGGAGTAACAGCTGCTTCTCGACCAATTACAGCCTCTCCCTGGCTCTAGTCTGTCCTCTGTCTAGGTAAGATTTAAGGGCTCCAGTCATAGGATTATCCCTGCTTCCTGACAGCATGCGCTAAACTCCTCAATCCTTAAATTTTCCCCAGAATCACCCAACCAAAGCCCAAACCCTACGTACAGTTCTTTCTAATGCCCCGACGTTCTCCTCCTGAGACACCCCACAGTCCCCTCCGGGGTGTGCGTTCTCCCGCACTGCAGTGACTATTAAATCCACCTGGCTTAACCACTAGTGTGTTCTTGGTGCTCTTTGGCTGGAGGACATTGACATTTTCCAAACTTCTGCTTTTTATGTATTTATTTGACACCAAAGACAGCGCAAAGGGAGCACAGAGGTCAATAACATGCTCTCTGGCTGTGGACAGACCTGGCCTGAACCTCAGTTCAGCCACTTACTGTGTGACCTGTGGCAAGTTAATTCACCTCTCTGAGCCTCGGTTTCCTCTGCTACAAAATCATGTCGTGCTTCTGCTCAAAAACCCTAGTGACTCCCAAAATCATTCCCTGGGGGCCCCGCCCTCCATGCTGGCTGTCTATTAGGGCACTTCCCTTGCAAAGCCAATCAAGCCCGCAGACCCCCTTGCCGGCCCTGCACCCTGCACCGTGCCCGGCACACTCCTGATTCAAAGCCTCGGCACTTCCTGTTTCCTCTGCCTGAAACCACCTTCCCCCCTGTTTTCTCCTGGCTTCCTCCCTCACTTTAGCCAAGTCTCGGCTTCAATGTCACCTCCTGAAGAAAACCGCCCCCCCCAATTTCACCATCCTCTAAGGCAATCATTCTCAACTTGGGTGAGCAGCAGAATCACCCAGAGACATTGGTAAAATCACAAAGGCCCAGCCTGTTCTACTTCCCACAGGAAGGGAAAACAGCATGACCATTTGGGAAAACAGCTAAGTGTTTCTTAAAAAAATTAAACATAACACTTAACAGGGCACCTGGGTGGCTCAGTCGGTTAAGCGTCTGCCTTCAGCTCAGGTCATGATCCCGGGGCCCTGGGATGGAGCCCCGCATCGGGCTCCTTGCTCAGCGGGGAGTCTGCTTCTCCTTCTGCCTCCTCCTGCTTGTGTGCTCTCTCTCTCTCTTTCTGTCAAATAAATAAACAAAATCTTTTTTTATTTTTTTAAGATTATATTTATTTATTTGAGAGAGAGAGAATGAGAGACAGAGCACATGAGAGGGAGGAGGGTCAGAGGGAGAAGCAGACTCCCCGCTGAGCAGGGAGCCCGATATGGGACTCGATCCCGGAACTCCAGGATCACGACCTGAGCCGAAGGCAGTCCCTCAACCAACTGAGCCACCCAGGCACCCCATAAATAAAATCTTTAAAAAAACAAAACAAAACAAAAACACCATTATACTGAGGAAAGAAGCTGGACCCCAAAAAAGTGCATCCAGCTTCCCTCCTGTGATGGATGATTTTGAGTAGAGAATATGGACATTTCTGGGGGCATAAACCTAGACGTGGAACTGCTGGGTCACAGGGCAGGTGTCTGTTCAGATTTAGTAGACACGGCCTATTTTCCAAAGTGATTTCCACAAGTACTCTTAACAGCATTGTCTGAGGGTTTTGGCCTTTGCAAATCTGAAACCTGGAAACGGACTCGTGTCCTTGAAAAATGGAGAATAAAGGGGCACCTGGGTGGCGGCTCAGATGGTTAAGCTTCTGACTTCAGCTCAGGTCATGATCTCAGGGGTCCTGGGATCATGCTCTGTGCTCAGCAGGGAGACTGTTTGTCCTTCTGCCCCTCCCCCTGATCCTGCTCTCTCTCAAATGAATAAATAAAATCTTAAAAAAAAAAAAAAAGAAATGTGGAGAATAAAGAAGGGCTAGGCACCCCTTGCCCCAGCCCCCAAAGAACAATGGAAATCATGCAAAGGATTTAAGTCAGAAAATGGCACAGGCAAAATTGCCTTTTGGAAAGATGCAGGACTGCAGAGGGTAACCACCAGCACACACCACGCACCCAGGGGTCTGCCATGGTGAGCTGTGGCCTCCAGCCTCCCTCCGTACCCCCGATTTGTAGGCAGGAATGGAGGTGCTGAGCAGATGAGGATGCAACATGTTTTGGCCACTCACTTCTTGTCAAGTTGAAAACACCAAAAATTGTGTCCATTTGTACAGCAACGTTGTTTAAAAGAGCACAAACCAGAAAATCCTGCCAATGTCTATCAAGGGAGAAATGATCAGGTAAATTACAGTATATCCATAAACCAAAAAACTATACAATCATTTTTTTTAAAAAACGAAGCAGGTATTACCTATCAAGAAAAAAAAAAGACTGAGGAATGGCAAAAATCAAAAATACAATAAACGACAGGTGTCGGCGAGGATATGGAGAAAAAGGAACGCCCATGAACTGTTGGTGGGAATGCAGACTGGTGCAGCCGCTGTGAAAGACAGTATGGAGTTTCCTCAAAAAGTTAAAAATAGAACTACCTTATGATCCAGCAATTGCACTAATGACTATTACCCAAAGAATACAAGAACACTAATTCAAAAGATATATGCACCCCTATGTTTATTGTAGCATTATTTACAATAGCCAAGATATGGAAGCAGCCCCAGAGTCCATCAATTGATGAATGAATAAAGGAGATGTGGTATAAATATACAATGGAATATTGCTCAGCCATAAAAAAAAAAGGAAATCTTGCTGTTTGCAACAGCATGAATAGATCTACAGGATATAACGCTAAGTGAAATAAGTCAGTCAAAGAAGACAAATACCATATGATTTCATTCATATGTGGAATTTAAGTAACAAAACAAATGAACAAAGGAAAAAAAAGACAAACCAAAAAACAGACTCTTTAACTATGGAGACCAAACTGATGATTACGGGGGGCGGGGCGCGATGGGGGAAATATGTGATGAGGATTAAGAATGCACTTATCATGCTGAGCACTGAGTAATGTATAAAATTGTTGAATCACTATGTTGTACACCAGAAACTACCATAAAGCTGTATGTTAACTGTGCTGCAATCAAAATTAAAACAAAATAAAACAAAACACAAAATTAGAACTTATGCTACTAAAATATATATGTCATGAGCTAAAACCTATTAGGATTCAGATTTATTTGTAAAAATAACAATAATAATAAATAAGGGGCGCCCAGCGGCGCCTGGGTGGCTCAGTCGTTAAGCGTCTGCCTTCGGCTCAGGTCATGATCTCAGGGTCCTGGGATCGAGTCCCGCATCGGGCTCCCTGCTCGGCGGAGAGCCTGCTTCTCCCTCTCCCTCTGCCTCTCCCCCTGTGTATTCTCTCTCTCTCTCTCTCTCTCTGACAAATAAATAAATAAAATCTTTTTTAAAAAAATAAAAATAAATAAATAAGGGGCGCCTGGCTGGCTCAGTCAGTAGAGTGTCTGACTCTTGATCTCAGGGTTGTGAGTTCAAGGCTCGAGTTGGGTGTGGAGCCTACTTAAAAAAGAAGAAGAAGGAGCAGTGGAAGAAGAAGAAGAAGAAGGTGGGTCTATATATGCTGAGCTGGAAAGATAATTACAGGGTATTATGAAGTGAATAAAACAAATCACATACTAATATATATGTCATGCTTCCATTTAAAAAGTAAATGCATGTTTAGATAAATGTAATGTGCATATTCTCAGGGGGAAAATCAGGAAGAACCTGGAGCAAAGTGTCAACAGTAGTCACCTGGGAGGGGAAATGAAATGGGGGGAATTCTACTAAGTACATAATTTTGTCAATGTTGGAATGGTGGGTATGACAGACCCAGCTCTGTTCAACCCACCCGGGATACTTGCCTTGCTTCCCAGCACAAGCAGCATCAGCCACTGGTCACGCTGTTCCCACGGTTGCAAAGCTGTGCACAGTGTGACAGCCCCCTCAGCTCCTAACATTCCTGACGGCCTCAGATGCTCACACAGACAAAGGTTGTCATTGCCTCAGCACCCAGGACCCACCTGACTGGAGGGGGTCCGCCTAGAAATGGGGGGAGGTTAATGCCCCATAGGGAGGAGTCAAGAGAGACAGACACACGGGATCGGGCAGATAAGTAGCTCACTGTCCCCCATGTATCCCCACCCCGTATGCCCAGTACTACACTCCGTGGGATGGACAGTAGGAGAGCCTGTGGTTTCATCCCAGGAGAGGGACATCCCAGGAGACTGAGTGACCAGCTTGAGTGTTTTTGCGAAGCCAGCCCAACCTTGGTAATATTCCACCTTGAATCTGCTCTCCCTCCTTTTCTTCCTTACTTCTCTTCTCTCACTCTTGCTTCTCTGGTACCGTACCCTCCAACAAAGCATTAGCTCCTAATCTTTGCCTCAAGCTCTGTTTCTAAGGAACCCACACAAAGGCAATAGGTGGTTTTACGCTTGGTTAATATTTTTTCTTTAAACATTTTCTTTAATTTTTTTAAAGTTTTTTTTTATTTGAGAGAGAGAGAGAGCACACAAGCAAGGGGGGAGGGGCAGAGGGAGAAGCAGACTCCCCGTTGAGCAGGGAGCCCGATGTGGGGCTCAATCCCGGGACCCTGAGATCATGACCTGAACCGAAGGCAGACGCTTAACCGAATGAGCCACCCAGGCGCCCCAACATTTTGTTTAATTAAAAGCCCAAGCATTGGATGAGACCCCTGAAGCAAAGAAACACAACCAGGTCACTTTAACATGATAGAAAATCTACCCAGACTAGCATTTCCAGGTAACCTCCCTTCAGGTAGAAATAGGTATTAAAATTCAGAGAGGTGCTAAATGCACTTTAAAGAATCTTGTTGCTAGGGTTTGATCATCCTGTTTTCCAAGATGGATCTGGGGAGCCTGAGTATAAACTTCTATCCAATGCCCTTGGAGGGAGGTCGACTATCAAGCAGAATCAATGCAGAACAGACCGTGAGTCTCATGTGACATCACCAGGGTTTAGACACAAGGGTGACATCAGAATTGTCCATGATCATCTCAAGTCCCTCAAAGAAGGAGGAGGAGAACGAGGGATGAGAAGCCAGAACAGCAACCACGGGAAGTCAGGAGGGTGATGTGGGTGGAAGAGGGGGTGTGAGGCTCTTTCAGGCCGTCAGCCCTTGGGATCGAGCTCGAGGAGCAGGGCAAGTAAAGCAGAGTTCTGTGGGAGACCACTCAGACTCCCCCAAAATAGGAATACTCATAAAACAGTAGTCTGTCCTAGTCAGCGTGGGTTGTTATAACAAAAATACCATAGATTGGGTTCTTTGTCAACACCAGAAATTTATTTCTCACAGTTCTGAAGTCTGACAGTCCAAGATTAAGATTCTGGCAGATTGGGGTCGGGTGAGAACCCCCTTCCCTTGTTCCTAGATTTCACAAGGCGGAAGGGCAAGGGAACACTCAGGCCTCTTTTATAAAGGCACTAATAACACCTAATAGCATCACCTTGGGGGGGGCAGGATTTCAATACATGAACTTGGGGGGACACAGGCATTTGGTCCATTGCACTGTCTACGGCAGCAGGACAGGGAAGCTATACTCAACTGTCCCCGAGTTGCCTCTCGAGCCCTAGTGTGGTTTCTCAGGACCCTGTGGCCTGATTTTCCAGGAAGCAGTGACTTCTCCTTCCACATAATCACTGCTTCTCTCTGCCATGTGCCCAGCCCAACGGACTCACAGAGAGAGGAAACGTCTGCCCCTACCTGTGGGTGGTCCCCAGCGCCCACTCGCCCTCCCTCCCCACTCCAGATCTTCTGTTCCTCTTAGTGGCATTGGATCTCTCTTGTCCCACCTGTGGCTGAAGCAAGAGGTGTGATGATCACAAGCGAGCTAATACTTTGTCATTCCTTTTATTTTATTATTATTATTTTTTTAAATTAAGCTCTTGGCCTTAGGTGGGGCTTGACCTCACAACCCCAAGATCAAGAGTCACATGCTCTACTGACTGAGCCAGCCGGGCGTCCCGCTTTGCTACTCTTTTAGCCCCCAGTCTGCTTTCTTCTAAAAGCTGTTTTCTTATGAAAATTCTCTAATAATACAGAAGGAGGGAGAACGTATAATGAACTTCCATGTACCCAGCTTCAACAGTTATTAACAGAATGGCCGGTCTTCACGGCAACCACATTTCCAACCATCCCACCCTCCTAGTGGGCTATTTTAGAGCCATTCACGTTGTACCATTTTATTCATAGATAGTTCAATAGGCCCATAGTCTTTAAATTCCGAGTTATTGAGAGGGGATTTGGGTGCTGAGCAGATGGACAGAGGAAAGGGCCCTCGAGTGACCTGGAATGCCCTGGTGTTCCCCAGCCATTCAGCTCTGGCCCACATTTGCACCCCTGCCTCAGCGAGAGTCGTGTGTTGTTTCCTGCTTAGCATCTGAGCTGCCTTTCCAAGTGTGGGCAGGGCAGTCCATCCCCGGGTGACTCCTGGTGAAAGTAGAATTCTTTTTTTTTTGACAGAGCGAGACACAGCAAGAGAGGGAACACAAGCAGGGGGAGTGGGAGAGGGAGAAGCAGGCTTCCCATGGAGCAGGGAGCCCGATACGGGGCTCAATTCCTGGACTCTGGGATCATGACCTGAGCCGAAGGCAGACGCTTAACGACTGAGCCACTCAGGCGCCCTGAAAGTAGAATTCTGTTCCTTCTACAGGAGCTGAAAAAGTTAAATGTTGGCCTTCCCTGATCTCCGGGCACGAGCTGTGACACCAGCTCATCCCCTTGGACGCTCTCACCCGAGATTTGAGTTTGGAGATGCACTGTGGCACACAGGAGACCTCAAGGAATAGCAGGTGGCAGGTGTTTATGTGTGAGATAAAGTAGACATAGATCAGACTATGAAAGTCTGGGTCAGCCACGGTAAGGGCTCTGGGCTTTATTGTAGCCTGGCGTTGACGCCTGGCGGGATAAAATGCAAACTTACTGTACATTTGTACATTTACAAACTTACTGGCTGTGCAAAATTTCTGCTGTGCAGAAAAGAGATTAGAAGGGAGAAGAGGGGCGCCTAGGTGGCTCAGTCAGCTGAGTGTCCGACTCTTCATTTTGGCTCAGGTTGTGATCTCAGGGTCGTGAAATCGAGCCCCGCATCAGGCTCCACACCAAGCATGGAGCCTGTTTGAGATTCTCTCTCTCCCTTTCCCTCTGCCCACCCCCCACACTCTCTCAAAAATAAATAAATAAAATCTTTGGAAAAAAGAATTGAAGGGACTTGGTGGCCCTAATTCCTAATTCTTCCAATAGCTCCTCACACCACAGCCAGAAGTCAGCTTTGATTTCATGATGCCATTGCTCGGAATGGGATGTTTCAGTGGTAACAAGAGTAGCACCCCCTGGACAATAAGAATAGCAACAGCTAATGTTAATGTAGCCCTTACCATGAGCAGCCTCTGTTCTAAACATTTTACATATCTTCACTCCTTTAATCTCCACAAACATCCTAGAGGGAGATGGGATTGACACTATTCCCCTTTTACTGATGACAAAACTGAGACAAAGAGTCAGAGGCAATGACTTGCTGGATATCACGTAACATCCCCACCACATCCGATATGAACTTGACCCCACAGTCAATCAATCCCTGGTGCCCTCTTTAACTTCATTCCACACTGTTCCCCGTCCAGTCCCGTGTCAGTCTGCTGACTCACACACAAACAGAGCCTGTTCCTCCCCTGGGCCTCACATACATGGTCTGTGGCTTTCTCTTCTTCCCTCCCGTAGCGTCTGATTCCACTTATCTGAAATGTCCAGAAGAAGCAAATCCACAGACAGAAAGCAGGCTTTGGAGGGTGCAGGGCTGCCCGCCTCACCTGGCCCGCAGAAAGTGCCGACGGCTGTGAGCTCCCTGGCCAGATAAAGCCCTTTGCCTTCTTCCTTCCTATCCTCCTCTGGAGCCTGGTTCATCTCCCACAAACAAGGAGTTCGCTGAGGAGGAAACGTTTCTATGAAGTGATCTGAGCTTCCAGAAGAAAATTACCATTTTTCCACAGGCAAAACAACAGGGAAGGTAGAAACACTCCAGAAGTCCGCCGATGGATGAATGGATACACGGAATGTGGTCCATCGGTACAATGGGAGATTATTAGGCTACGGAGAGGAATTACGTCCGGCCACAACACGGATAAACCTTCAAAACATTATGCTGAGTGAAAGAAGCCAGGCACAAAAGGCCACACGGTATATGAAATGTTCAGAACAGACACATCTATGGACCCAGAAAGCCGACGAGTGGCTGCCAGGGGCCAGGGGCAGGAGGCAGTGGAGAGAGACTGCTAATGGGAACAAGGTTTTGGGGGGAGGTCGTTGAGAATGTTCTGAAATTAGAGAGCGGTGAAGGCTACAGATCCCTGTAAACATACTAAGAACCACTGGATTGTACACACTGAAAAAGGTGGACATTATTGCATGTGATTCATATCTAAATAAACATTAAAAATGAGTCCATCTGGGGCGCCTGGGTGGCTCAGTTGGTGAAGTGTCTGCCTGCGGCTCAGGTCATGATCTTGGGGTCCTGGGATCAAGTCCCACATCTGGGCTCCCTGCTCAGCGGGGAGCCTGCTTCTCCCTCTGCCCCTCCCCCGCTCATGCTCGCTCTCTCTCTCTCTCTCTCTCAAATAAATAAATAAAGTCTTAAAAAAGAGAGAGAATAAGGGACATATCAACTAATTGCAATATGTGAATACTATCTGGATCTTGAGTTAAACAAAAACTGTAAAGAAATAAATTGATGAGACAACTGACATTTTGAACACTGTGGATATTTGATAAGAAGAAATTATTAACTTTCTCAAGGGTGGTAGTAGTATGGATACATGGTTTCAGTATCTTTCAGAAATACAGATTAAAATATTTATAGTTGAGGGATGCCTGGGTGGCTCAGTGGGTTAAGCAGCTGCCTTCAGCCCAGGTTATGATCCCAGGGTCCTGGGATCGAGTCCCACATCGGGCTCCTTGCTCAGCAGGGCACCTGCTTCTCCCTCTCTCTCCCTCTGCTTGTGCTCTCTCTGTCAAGTAAATAAAATCTTTAAAAAAATAATAAAATAAAATATTTATAGTTGAAAAAATACAGTGGGTGTGACTCTTTTTCCAAATGAATTGTGCTAACACACCTGGTTTCTGGGACACACTAATTTCTTGATTCTCCTCTCTTTTTTCAACCCTTTCTTGCTCTATCTGAAATCAGTTTATTTTTGGTTTTACTTGTTTCCTTCTGTTCCCCACAAGAGCAGCAATCCTGTCTTTTGCATATTGCCACATCCCACAGGGTTAGCATAGTACCTGGCATATATGAAGAGCTAAATACTTATTGAATGAATGAATGTCAATATAGGTCTTATCATTGCTCTGGTCCTGAGTCCCAGGTCCACATTTCCGATTGTGAACTAGACAGCGACATCTACACCCAGACCAGATATCTCCTCCAGTTATCTTCAACGATGACGGTGATGATGATAGAAACTAACTGTTCTATAGCACTGGGTGAGGCCAGCACATACGTTGATTCATTTAATAATAACAATTACCCTCTACGATCCCACTTAACAGAGTGGGAAGTTGAGGCCGCGAAAGGTCATTTGGTTTGCCCAAGCTCACACACCTGGTCAGTGACTGCACCAGGGTTAGAGCACAGAGAGGCCCTGGAAGCTTACCCACCAGACTTGCCTGCCTCTCCTTACTTAAGACTAGCCATTCTCCTAAGCACTTGGGCTCACCATTTGGGGTTACCTCAGACTTCTGTCTCCCTCCTCCTCCCCACCCTTTCCTGCCCTGGTCTTAAGGTCAGGCTTCAGGCCGGCTCTCCAGATCCTCAATCATTGTCCCTCTCAGCCAATGATGCTAATTACATCTTTGCTGCCTTGAGGGCAAAACTGCCCCAATCTGGGCATTCATTATTTATTCCTTCACTCAACATGGGCACCCACTGGGTTCAGCTCCATCCCTCCCAGCTGTGGGACCTTAAGCAAGTTAATTACCTCCTGCAGTGGGTTGAATGGTGCCACCCTGCCCCAAAAGATACTTCCTTGTCTCAATCACGGAACCGGAGACTTTCTTTGGAAAAAAGAGTCTTTGCATATGTGATTAAGTTAAGGATCTTGAGATTAGATCATCATGGATTGTGCAGATGGGCTCTAAATCCAATGACAGGTGTTCTTTTTTTTTAATATTTTATTTTTTTTAAGATTTTAGTTATTTATTTGACAGAGAGAGACACAGCGAGAGAGGGAACACAAGCGGGGGGAGTGGGAGAGGGAGAAGCAGGCTTCCCGCCGAGCAGGGAGCCCGATGCGGGGCTCGATCCTAGGACCCTGGGATCATGACCTGAGCCGAAGGCAGACGCCCAACGACTGAGCCACCCAGGCGCCCCTTTTTTTAATATTTTATTTATTTATTTGAGAGAGAGAATGAGAGGGGGGAGGGTCAGAGGGAGAAGCGGACCCCCTGCTGAGCAGGGAGCCCAATGTGGGACTCGATCCCGGGACTCCAGGATCATGACCTGAGCCGAAGGCAGTCACTTAACCAACTGAGCCACCCAGGTGCCCCCCAATGACAGGGGTTCTTATAAGAGACACAAAAGAGAAGACACACATGGAGAAGGCCACCTGAAGACAGAGGCAGAGCCTGGAGTGATGTGGCCACAAACTAAGGATCCCCGAGTCTGGAAGACACAAGGCAGGATACTCCCAAGAGTTTTCAGAGCGAGCCCAGTCCTGCCAACACCTTGAGTCCAGACTTCCGGCCTCCTGAACTGTCAGAGAATACGTTTCTATAGTTTTAAGTCACCAAGTTTGTGGCAACTTGGTATATTAGCTACAGGAAGAGAATGCCCCTATTTCTCACTGGCCTTGATTTAGGATGGGGATAATCCCATGTCCACCTCATTAGGTTGCTGTGCACAGATCTGACCTCTGGTTTTAGCACTTACCAGCTGCTCAGGCTTGGGCAAGCTATTTGAGCACTCCATGACTCAGTTTCCTCATTTGTAAAAGTGGGATAATAATACTTTTTTAGGATGTGGTGACGCAGCTGTTCTCAAACCTTCCGGTCTCAGAGAGCCTTCTCCAAGGGCACTCTCAAAAACTACTGAAGACTCTAAAGAGATTTCATTAAGTGTGTTCTATCTATGGATATCTACTGTAACTAGAAATTTAAACTGATTTTTAAAAAATATTAATTCAAAAGCAGATACATGACATTTTAACATGCATATTTTTAATACAAGTAACTATGCTCCCAAACAAAACACTGAAAACAGTGGCGTTGTTTTGCATTTTTGCAAATCTCCTTAATGTCTAGCTCATTGGAAGAGGGCAGGATCCTCACATCTGCTTCTGCACGGTTCAATCTTACTGTGAGATGCTGTTCTGCGTTAAATATGCCAAGAACATCTTGCCTCATATTGATATGAAGCTGGCAAAAGGGACCACCTCACGGAGACCCTCTGGGTATTGGAGACCCCCAGTGGTCATTAGGCCACGGTCTGAGAACCAATAGAGTACAGATTAAATGAAGCAGTATTTATTCGTAAAGCACTTAGAATTAAATACGAAATAGATGTCCAATACATTTTCAACTTAATTTTTTTTTAATCAGTATGTGCCAGGTTGGTGGGGGTTTTAGGGCTATAAGGGCGTTACAGTATTTTTTAATGCCTTCAAGGAGCTCCCAGTCTCATGGGGGAGGCGTCTGTGTAACCACACGGTTAAAACTCAGCGTGCGAGGGGCAGTTCCGTGGGAGAAGGCAGCGGGCTGTGGGAATGCAGAGGAGGGTCCCTAAGCCCTGCGTGGCGCATGGGAAGGGTGTGAGGACTTGGTGGGTTCTGGAAAGACTCTGCTGGGGGCGGGGTGTCGGATGGACTAGGGCATTTAGCCAGGTCAAAAGGACAGGGGGCTTGGACAAGAAAACTCGCGGTGCCGAGATCCAAACCCCGGCCTCACCTCCTCTGTGAAGCGGTGTTTATGTCACAAGGAACTGCTAAAGGACGTGGCTCTGCGGGCGGGGCAGCCCGGCTTCGGGGGCAGGGGACCCCTCCACCCTTCCTTGTGCCCCTCTCGGGCGCCTGTACTGGAGCGCAGGGCCCGGCGCCACCAGGTCCGCCTGTGACCGGGTCTGCGGGCTGGGGGGTGGTGGGGTGGGGGTGCGGGGGCGGTGGTCCTCGCTCTCTCCCCAGCATGGGCCCCATCCCCGAGTCCACCTCGCCACCCCTCCATTCCTCTCCAACGCAGAGGCTGCCCCTCCGCTCGGCGAAGCGTCCAGAGACCAGCGTCCGCCCCACCACCCACCACCCACCACCCACCGCCTCCGCCCCCTCCCCTCCGGGCTAGCCTCGACCCCTCCCCGGCGGGAGTGGGAGAGGAGGAGCCAGGACCGGGCCGGAGCGGGGGGCGGCGCGACCGGACGCACCGGGGGGGTGGGGGGGACGGCGAGGAGGAAGGTCCGGCGGGGGTGGGGGGTGCCGCCCAGTCTGCGGGTCGCGGTGCGGGGCCCGCGGGCACGCGGGCACCCGGGCGCCCTCGGGCGGCGGAAGCCGGGCGCGCCCCTCGCCAGGCCGGGATCGGGGCGGGGCGCGCGGCAGCCACGCGGGGGGAGCCGGTCAGCCGGTCTCGCCGCCGCCACCAAAGTTTCCTGCAGGAGCCGCGGCCACCCTTCCTTCTCCGGCCCCGGGCGCAGGGGCGACCCTCGGGCGAGAACTGTTTCCGAGGGCGACGGGGCCCCCTCTCCATCTAGACCCCGCGCCTCCATTGCGCCCAACTCGGATTCCCAACTTGGGAGGCGCCGCGGGCCTGCGCACGCGCGCCTTCCTCGCCGCTGCCGCCGCCGCCGCCGCCGCCGCCGCCGCCGCCTCCTCCGCCTCCGCCTCCGCCTCCGCCTCCTCCGCCGGGGAGCAGGCTCCGGGCCGAGCCGCGCGCCGAGACTCGCCCCCCGCGCGCAGCCCTCCGGCTCGCGGTCCGCCGTCCCCGCCCATGCGGACGCGGGCCGGCCGCCCGGTGCGCCCTCGCCAGAGGACCAGCTGAGCGCGGACCGCCGGCGGCGGCGCGAGGTGGGCCCGGCCCGGCGCTGCCCTCGACAGCGGCAAGTTTGGGAGTTGCACTAGTTTGCGGGGTGGGGGAGAGGCCGGGCGGGGCGCCATGGAGGAGGACCGGGGGTCGTCGCTGGCGGCCGAGTCGGCGCTGGAGAAGAACGTGGCGGAGCTGACCGTCATGGACGTGTACGACATCGCGTCGCTCGTGGGCCACGAGTTCGAGCGGGTCATCGACCAGCACGGCTGCGAGGCCATCGCGCGCCTCATGCCCAAGGTCGTGCGTGTCCTGGAGATCCTGGAGGTTCTGGTCAGCCGCCACCACGTCGCGCCTGAGCTGGACGAGCTGCGCCTGGAGCTGGACCGCCTGCGACTGGAGAGGATGGACCGCATCGAGAAGGAGCGCAAGCACCAGAAGGTGGGCAGCGAGCGGCCTCAATATGCCCATCCGGGGAATGGGGCCGCTGGGACCAAAGGGCCCTTCAGCGTCGGGCAGCTTAGGTGCACGCTGTGTGTATGCAGGGACTAGATGAGAAGGGACCCGACTGGCTGAAAGACGAAGGGAGGGAGGCCCCTGGCCCTCTTTTGTCCAGCCAGCACCACCTGTCATATACCGTTTCAGAGATTAAGGGCAGTTCTTCGGAGTCAGACCTGAGTTCCAGTCCCACTTTTACCATGTAATAGCGGTGTGACCTTGGTTAAGTTACTCAACCTCTCTGTGCTTTACTTCCTCGCATGTCAAATAGTGATAGTAGTAAGACCCGCCTTATAAGAATTAAGTGGGATATATCTAGTGTTTAGATAATATTATTTTCCAGAAATGAAATAAGCCCTCTGCCCTTCAATGTTACCCAAGAAGATCTGACATCAAGCCCCTCTGCTTCTCACCCCAAAACCCCCCAAAGCAAAGGGGATATGACCTCCAGCCAGGGAGCTCATTGACCCCCCAATCTCTGGGATTCTATTTGCAAATTGTTTCCCAGGGTTTCTTCTAGTTTATTAATCTGAAGTGCTTTCCCCTCCTTGGTTTTATCTTTAATCTTCACAGAACTCTGCGAGGCAGGTACTATCTTCATTTTACAGATGAAGAAAATTGGTGGGGGGGGGGGGGATTTATCCCACGTTAGTGCTGAGAGAATCCCAGCCCCAGTGGAGGTAACTCTAGTGCTTCTTCCCTGATTTGGGGGATGGACATGGTCTGGGGCAGCTTTAAAGCTAAGCCTCTGCTCTATGAACAAGAATCCCTCCAGGAACGTGAATCAGGGCCTCCCTACTGGGCTGGGAGTCTAGACAAAGTGCCTGGGGAAAAGGAAGTGGGAGATGTGTGGTTTCCTGCCCCAACCTCAGCCCAGGGAAGATTCTGTCAGACCCTTTGGACAGAGAATAGGAGGAAACGCCTTTCCTTGGAGGAATCAGGGTGCCTGAGTGGGCTCCGGCTTGCTGTGTGGCCTCAGGAAATACACTTGGCCTCTCTGAACCTCCCTGGCAAGCCATAACCTATTGTGTTTCAAGGAACATAGCCCCATCGGTGGCTGTGTCTTAATCTGGGCGCAGAACTGTGAGTGGCTAAGAGCACTAGTGTTTGCGAGGTTTAAAGGTGTTTGTCCTCACAGGTCCCTATGCCCTGAGGTCAGGAAGGAAACTCAAGCTCCCAAGTGTTAGGCAACATTTCAAGATCACACTGAGAGCTTGAAAATGCCCCGGCCCTGTAATTAATGTCAAGTTCCCCAGAGCAGGGACTTTGGAGCTAGACGGCCTGGTTTTAAACCCTGCCATGATGTGATCTTAGGCAAGTCACCTCGCTTCTCTGTGCCTGTTTCCTCAGCTGTAAAATGGGGATGATAATAGCACACATCTCATGGGGTTGTGGTGGAAAGGGTTGGTTAACTTATATAAAGTGTTTGGGACAGAGCCTGGCCCATTGTGAGGGCCTTAAAAGTGTTAACTGTTGTCCTTAGGCCTGGAGAGGCTTTCAGTGAGGTGTTCATAGAGACCCTACCCCCATCTCCGGCACCCCTCCTCCTACCCCAGACCCTCACCGCCCCATCTCTTAGAGAGTTGGGGGAGGGGATCTTTGAAATCCTATCATGTGGCTGCCTCTTATTAACTGGGGCCTAGGAGCTTAGCCCAGGTCACTCAGAAGTCCTGGCACCTGTGTCCCCACCCTTGGCGTTTGAGTTCTGCAGCAACTGGGCTGGGAGACACCGTTGGGAGCCATCGGAGGCCACTAGGCCTGGAGTCAGATGGAATTCCCAACCAGCTGCACTTGTCACTTCTGGAAAACGCTATCAGCCAGGAAGTAAACCCCAGCGTGTTCAGAGCTGGGGCTTTTGTTGTAAACACTGAGGATGGTCTCTCATAAATCAGAGGACAAAACCCTTTTCCCATCCCAGCCCAGATCCCCTTTTCTCTGTATTCTTAGGATCAATAGAGACTCATCTGATTTTTTTTTTCTTGTGGTCTCAAAGGCTCTTCACGGTGTTATTTCCACAAAAATCTTCTGAGCGTGTCCTTGGTCTTATCAGTTTGTTCATTCCTCCTTCCTTCCTTTGCCTCGCCCCCCACACTCTTTCTCTCTCAGCATACGTGGCTCCAGTAAAGCATGCACCCGGTCTTCCACCAACCCTTCCCCCAAGCACACCCCCAAACTCAGTCAGTTCTGCTCATCACACAGACTCAGGCCACCGTCTTAACACATTCGATCTGCTTACTCAGTCTGCAACCCTGTGGATGGGCCACGGCGTGCAAGGTGCCCTCCTGGGTGACATGGGCAGTGTAGAGACAGAGGAAGCTGCATCCTCACCTCAGGCAGTGGGTGGGTAACTGGGAAGACAGGAAAAAATACAAATAGGCTTAGAAAGTGATGGCAGATACAGTTGTCTATAATGGTAACAGTGTATGTTGTTCATTTACTCATTCAACCCATGTGTTTATTGAGCACCTACTGTTCTGGGCACTGGGGAGACAGCGGTGACCACAACAGGTGACGTTTTTGCCCTCATGGGCCTGACTTTCTAGTGCAGAGCTGTCCCATAGAAAAATTATGTGGCTTGTCCTCTATTAATAAAAAGACACAGATGAGGTTAATTTTAATAACATATCATATCAAAGCCCACCTATGCAAAATACTATTTCTATATGTAATCAACATAAAGAAATTATTTTTTGTTGAAATCTGATTGATATGTGACACTGTGTTAGTTTTAGCATCATGATTTGATATTTGTGTATATTGCGAAGTGACCACCACAGTAAATTTAGTTACCATCCATCACCTCACAGGGTTACCCTCAAAATTTTTAAAGAAATATTTTGCATTTTTTTCACTATGTCTTTGAAATCTGGTGCATATTTAACCCTTATTGCACGTGCCAGTTCGGTCCAGCCACGTTTCAAGTGCTCAGCAGCCACATGTGGTTTGTGGCTACTCTGTCAGATGGTGCAATTCTGGTGTGAGGAGATATTTTTTCAAAGTTTTTAAATTTTCAGCTTATGATAAGTGACATGAAGAAAATAAAACAGGGTGATATGAAAGAGACTGGCCAGGATGGGGGTCTAATAGATGGAGCAGTCAGGAAGGCTTCCCAGAGGAGGTAACATCTGAGCTGAGATCTGAATCAAGAATCAAGTGTGGGTGAGGCAGGGTGGGGCGTTCAAGGCAGATGCCACTGCAAGTGCAAAGGCCCTGAGGTCGGAATGGGTGTGTTCGGGGAACACAATGGAGGGGGCACCTACACGGCTCTGTCGGTGAAGCATCTGCCTTCGGCTC
This sequence comes from Zalophus californianus, assembly GCF_009762305.2. NCBI lineage: Eukaryota > Metazoa > Chordata > Mammalia > Carnivora > Otariidae > Zalophus > Zalophus californianus. The sequence continues at coordinate 6,359,355 of NC_045608.1, forward strand.
AGGTCATGATCCCAGGGTCCTGGGGCCAAGCCCCAAGTCGGGGTCCCTGCTCAGTGGAGAGTCTGCTTCTCTCTCTCCCTCTGCTGCTCCCCCTGCTTGTTCTCACTTGCTCACTCACTCTCTCTGTCAAAAAAAAAACAAAAAAAAAAAAAAAGGGAACACAGAGAAGGCCCATGTGGCTAGAACAGAGTGAGTAAGGAATAGAGGTGGGAGGTGAGATCAGGGAGATGCAGGGTTCTGATTATACTGGGCCTCGTAGGCCAGCATATGGAATTTGAAGATGGCAAAGGAAGTAATCAATCAATCAGCGGTGACTTCCTGGAAGAGCCTTTTAGCTGGTATGGGGGCTAGATTAAATTCGCCGTGGTCAGCTCAGAGGCAAGAACCATACCCCCCGCCCACCCCCTTTAGGAAAGGGGGAAAGAAAAAACTCTAGTGGTTAAAGTCTGTATTCATCTCCTATTGCTGCCTAACAAGTTACCACAACTTACTGGCTGAAAGTAACACGAATTTATTATGATAATGCAGAGTTGGATATTTATGGGTCATATCAATATGGATAATACTGCATAAAATTCTGGAGGTCAAAAATCACACATGGGTTTCAGTGGGTTAAAATCAAGATGTCAGGAAATTCATCCCTTCTGGCAGCTCTAGGGGAGAATCCACTTCCTTGCCTTTTCCAGCTTCCAGAGGCCACCTGCACGCCTTGCGTTTTGGCCCCTTCCTCTATCCTCACAGCTGGCAGACGACTTCGGATCTCTAACTCTCACCTCTGCTTCTGTCACCACATCGTCTCCCACTCTGACCCCCCTCCCTCCCTCTTTCACTGAGGAGGACGCTTGTGATTACATTGGGCCACCTGGATAACCCAGGAGACTCTCCCCATTCTGGGGAGCCAGATGCGCAGTCAGGTACACCTGACCATTGCCCCCAGGGGCCTCTGTGCTCAGCCTGCGCCAGGTGGGAGCAGAGAGAGAGCGTGGGAGAGCCTGCCGCTGCTTCCAGCCCACACCTGCGCATGGGAAGGCCGCATGCCCGCTCCCTCAGTCTGCCGTCTGGCCCTGTCCTTCACCTCGCCTGGTGACCTTGAACCAGCTGGGCGAATACTTAGTTATTACCTTTCATTTCCCCACTGCGGCAGGCTTCCTGACAAAGGAGATGGGGATTTAGGGATGTACTTAAAAGATGAACGGAGGCCGTTTATCCGGCCACCTGGGCCGGCTGGTGACAGGCTGTAGGAGGAACAGAAACCAGCAAACACATCTTTAGTACTTTCTGGGTGCTGGGCACTCTTCCAGACATTGACATCAGCTTCATGACAGCCCTCGGAGGTAGACATCACACTATTTTCCACATTTCCAAGGCACCCAAAGGTCAAATAACTTCTCCGGGATCAGCTACTAAGTGGCAGAGACGGGATTCAAACTTGGGTCAACAGGCTCCAGTATCTTTGCTTTTTAAACCAGCACTGTGTCCCTGCAACAGCGATTGTGCTATGTTTAGTTTCTGGTTTTACCAAAGATCTTTTTTTTTTTGGTTACAGCTTTATTGAATATGATTCGCATACCATATAGTTCACCCATTTAAAGTGTCTAATTCAGTGGTTTTTGGTCTATTCAACAGAGTTGTGTAACTTCCACCAGACTCGTTTTTATTTTTTTTTTAAGATTTTATTTATTTATTTGAGAGAGAGTGAGAAAGAGAGAGCATGAGCAGGGGGAGAGGGAGAGGGAGAAGCAGGCTTCCCGCAGAGCAGGGAGCCCGACGCGGGGCTCGATCCCAGGACCTTGGGATCAGGACCTGAGCTGAAAGCGAAAGCTTCACGGACGGAGCCACCCAGGAGCCCCCAGAATCAATTTTAGACATTTTCATTACTTGGGAAAGAAAACTCATACCAGTGAGTAGTCACTTCTTCCCCCACTGACCCTCCCACCCTGGACAAGTGCCCGTCTGCTTTCTGTGTCTGTGGGTTTCCCTGTTCTGGAGATTTCCATCAGTGGAGTTATACACTGTGCGGCCTACTTGCACTTAGCATCATGTTTTCAAGGTTGATCCACGCTGTTCATCCGTTGGTGGACATCTGGGTGGTTTCTACATGTTGGCTTTTGCGGATGATGCCGCCGTGAACACTCACATACAGATTTTTATGTGGACGTTGTGTTTTCATTTCTCTTGGGCAGATCCTTGGATTGGAATTGCTGGTCACGTGGTAATTGTTTAACTTAATAAGGGGCTGCCAGGCTGTTTCCCACGGTGGCTGTACCAGCGGGGCCTGAGGCTTCCAATTTTTTCATATCCTTGTCAATCCTTCTGTCTGTTTCTTTGATTACAGCCATCCACAAAATGATTTTAATAGACTAATCCTAGTTATCCACACGTCAGCCCCTTGAATCTTTATATTTGGCTCCCCGGCGAAGGGAAACTGAGGCTCAGAGTTGTAAAGTGCATTGGTTGCCCAAGATCCCTTGAAGAGATGCCAGTATCAGACATACAAGGGGCACTGGGGCCGGCTGGCATCCCCAGCATCTTTGCAGCCCCTTTGTCCCTTGGAGACAGGTGGGTCCTGACTCAGGGTCTGTCCACAGATCAGGGCCGTGACGTCCCCGGAGAGGTTGGGAATGTCAGGGTCCCCGTGGTGCAGGGCTGCTCATCCGCGTGCTCTCTCTGTCTAGATAGTTTACAAGGTACAGTTGCGGCTCTTGAGGCTGTTCTAAACCTGGCCGAATCCTAAAGCACAAATGCAGGCCTTGCCCGGAATAAGGGCACCTTCTGTTTCTTGCAGAGTTGCTGTGTGGACTAGTGGCGGCCCTGTTCTCAGTGTGCCCGCCTTCAGGGGGAGCCCTGGCAGGCCCGAACCGCTCCCGAGGGTGGGGGGGTGTGGATATGAGGCTGCTGCCTGGGCAGGCTGTGACCCGATGCTGGCTCGTCGCCTTCGCAGGAGCTGGAGCTGGTGGAGGACGTGTGGCGGGGGGAGGCGCAGGACCTCCTTTCTCAGATCGCCCAGCTGCAGGAGGAGAACAAGCAGCTCATGACCAACCTCTCGCACAAAGATACCAGCTTCTCTGAGGAGGAGTTCCAGAAGCATGAAGGTAAGGGGAGGGGCCGTCCTGGGAGGCTGGGAGAAGGCTGCTTCTGCAGTGATCATAGGCACAGGGGATATGCAGTGGACAAGACAAAGCCCTCGTGAAGCTTAGGTTCTAGCGTGGAGGAGCAGGATGATGGCTATGTAAACAGATAAGACGGCATGGTTTCGGATGGCGACCAGTGCTCTGGAAGAACCCAAACTGGGGGGTGTGATGGAGGTGTAGGGGGGCGGGGCTTCTTTAGATATAGTGATCAAGGAAGGCCTCTCTGACAAGGTGACATTTGAGCCCTAATGAAGTGATGGAGTGAGCCACGTATCTTGGGAGAGAAGCAAGTTCAAATGCCCTGGGGCATGAGTTTTATAGAAAGCCAGGGAAGGCCAGTATAACGGGACAAGATGATCGAGGCCAAAGGTGGTTAAAGATGAGGTCAGAGGGGTCAGATCACATACCCCTTAGAGACCAGGGTTTGGATTTTATTCTAAGTGTTCTGGGAAGAGACTGGACTCCTGCCAGAGGCACGCATTGAACAATGAGCAACCCAAGATAGTAAACCAGATCGGAATGGCCCTGGAGCCCCCGAACTGTCATTCATCCTGCAAACAGGTATCTAGAACGTTCACTCCAGGCCCTCTGCTGGTTTTGGGAAAGCAAAGACAGACATGGGATTTGGTGTGGGCCCTATGGGCTGCATCAGCTCTGTTGTCCCCTACAGCCTCCTTCCCAATCAGAGGTTGCCTCTTGCCCCGGGAATCTCAGACCTCTCTCTTCTGCTTGAAGAAACTCCCTGGGTCTCCACACAAGCCCCCTCCTCCTGGATGGGGTGAGAGATGGGCTTGCATGGAGGCTGAAGTTCAGAACCATAGTTACACTTCTGTGAGACTAAAGTAGCACACTGATAAGGACTGTAGGGCCTGAGGAAAGAGGAAATTTTGATCCAAGTGCTGGAATTCTGTTTTCCTTGGGTTTCCTTTGTTGACATGTGATCTGGGCAATGGATGCAGAACTCTTAGTGGTTGTAAGCATTGGCTCCAGAGCCAGACTGCCCAGGTGTGAATCCTAACCCAATACTTACCTCCTAAGCGACCTTGATCAAGTCACTTGACCTTTGTGTGCCTAAGTTGCTCCCCGAGTAAAAGTGAGAGAAGTAACCGTAGGTCACTCATAAGGTTGTGGTGAGGATTGGATGAATTACTATCTGCAGATCGCTTAGAATAGTACTTGGTACATACACGCAGCAAATCTGAGCTTTTGGTTACCTAGTCCAGCCTCCCTGTCGAACAGATGAGAAAAAATGAGGCTGAGGGAGGTGCAGTGAAGTGCCCAGGGTCACACAGCAAGCTAGTGGCGAAGTCAGGACTGGAGCTCAGGTTGGCTGAAATCAGCCCCCTGAAGGAAAGCTTGTTATCTCTCTGGGACCCCTTGATCTGGGGCCACCAAATGGGCCACCGTGATATTCTAGTGCCCAAGGGCCAATGATTCTGGACAGAACACCGCTCATTCATTGACCCTTTGTAAACTCATTTGTCACTGACGTACCTGCTCTCTGCCTGGCGCTTGGACTGCCAGGTTGGAGGCTGAGAGGCACATGCTAGGGCCTGAATCTCCCACGATGGCAGAAGAGCTTGGCAAAAGGAAAACTATTTTTCTGATTACAACACACTGATACCAACTGTGTGCAGTCCCCCCTCCCCCACATCAACCAATTTGCCAACTCTCCAGGCACCAATAATTTAATCCAGTTATGACACTGTCTACCCTGGAGTTAGCATCAGGCTCCACAGGTTAAGGGATCAGTCCAACAAGACTGCCCTGACTTCAGGTGTCAGTTGGCAGGTAATGGGTCCCCGGGATACTCACTTCTGTCCAACTTGGCTTCAAAGTCAGAGGTTCCCACACACACCCCCGCCCCGCAACAAGCTCAATACTTTCTGGAATGGCTCATAAAACTCAGAGAAACATGATTACTGGCTTATAAAGGATACAAAGGATATTATAAAGAATACAGATGAACAGCCAGATGAAGAAAGGTACACTGGGTGAGGTCTCCGGAAGGGTTCCAAGCTCAGAGATTTCTGTCCCAGTGGAGTTGGGGTGCATCACCACCCTTTGTGCACATGGATGTATTTATTCATCAACTGGAAGCTCTCTGAACTCCAGAGACTAATGGAGGTTTTGTTATGTAGGCACGAATGATTAAATCAGTGGCCATTGGTGATTAGCTCAACCTCCAGCTCCTTCTTCCCACCCCTAGAGGGGAGGGGTTAGGGCTGAAAGTTCTAACCCTCTAATCACTAATCACACACGGTTGGTTTTCTGGCAGCCAGACCCCATCCTGAAGCTCTCTAGGGGGACCACCAAGAGTCACCTCATTATCATAAACTCAGATATGACGGAAAGGGGCTTGTTATGACAACAAAAGACACTCCTCTCACCTCTATTAGGAAATCACAAGAGTTTTAGGAACTCTGTGCCAAGAATGGAGGTCAAACACCAAAATATATATGTTACATATTTTCAATTTACATATATTATATGTATTTAATTATGTTATATATAGATATATATATTTCTTAGTACATTGCAGTATCTCGATGGCATAATGGTGCACACTCAGTCCCTTGAATGGAGGCAAAAAACAAACAGAACAAGTATAACAAAGCAGAAAAGGAGTAGATTATAGGATGGGAGATTTAAACCAGTTATACTGGAGGTTATATTAGATGTAAATGGACTAAAAGTTCTAGATAAAGACTATCAAAAAAGATTTTAAAAATTCAACTACATGTTGTTTCTAAGAGACTTCTCGTAAAGGTTGACAGTAAAAGGCTTAGAAAAGATAGACCGTGCAAACACTAACCAAAAGAAAAGCTGGTGTAGTTATATGAATGTAAGACTTTACAAAAGAAAATAGACTTTAAGGCCAAGATCACTCTGTAATGAAAAAAGTTCAGGGCGCCTGGGTGGCTCAGTTGGTTAGGCGACTGCCTTCGGCTCAGGTCATGATCCTGGAGTCCCGGGATCGAGTCCCACATCGGGCTCCCCGCTCAGCGGGGAGTCTGCTTCTCCCTCTGACCCTCTTCCCTCTCGTGCTCTCTATCTCTCATTCTCTCTCTCTCAAATAAATAAATAAAATCTTTAAAAAAAAAAAAAGTTCAATTTATCAGGAAAATGTGATTTGCAGTTTCTGCACACCTAATAACTTGTCCTCAAAGTTTATAAAGCAAAAGTGAACAGAAATATGTCCAGAGTACACAAATCTATAGACAGAAAGTAGATTGGTGGGGGGCCAGGGGCTGGAAGGAGGTGAGGAAGGAAGAGTGATGGCTAACGGGTATGAGATTTCTTTTGGGTGTGATGAAAACAGCGGTGACGGTTGCACAACTTTGTGAACATATTAAAACCCACCAAACTGTACACTTTACATATACTAATTTAAAAAGTGGGCAGAAATAAAAACATATCCACAATCATAGTGGCAGATTTTAACATGCCTCTCTTAGTGATTGATAGAATAAAGCAGGAAAAAAAAACCCCAGTAAATATCGAGAATATGATCAGTAGATTAGTAGAGCCATGTCCATGTCCATGTGTGAGGGGAGGAGAGGCCAGCCCCAGCCCCGCAGCTCCTGGCCCAGCGAGCCCAGGGAGATGCAAGGCAGACAGACCGTCTGGAGGGATGATCCTTCTCCAGCAGGTGGACATAAGCAGATGAGGGTGGTTGCACATATGGAACACCTGCCCAGGGGGCCCCAGAACTAGACAGAGGTGGAGGTAAAATTTGAGTTTCTTCCCTAAAAAATGGCATACAGCTGGAAAGCTGAATAGCAGAAAATTGCTTGGGCATCTTGGTTAACATTTCCTGTCAAAGGAGACCTGAGCCTGAGGAGTTCTACAACTGAAGCCCCAATGTCCAGCCTTAAGACTTGAGGACACGGATGGCAGTTTTTCCAATGTTTTACTTTCTAGGAAAAAAAAAGAAAAAAAGAAAAATCATTTTCCAAAGTAAAAAAACAAAAAACAAAAAATGCACGCATTTTGTTGTTGTTTTTTTTAATCAGACAACGCCGAAGTGTTAATGGTGAGAAACTTGGTCTCCCTTGCACTCCTGATTCCTGTTCCCAAGCAGTCTGCCTAGAACAGGAAACCCTTTACTCTCTTTCTGCAGATTTTCTGTGCAGGTTCAAATGTACATACACAAATGCAGGAGGAGAATGTCCTTTTCCGCCGCGTCACAGATGGTAACATATTCTAGACTGTTCAGCACCTTGGGTGTTGGGTGTTTTGTTTTTGTTTTACTGTTTTAAGATACATTTTTATTTTGGAATAATTTTAGATTTACAGAAAAGTTGCAAAGATAGTACAGAGTTCCCACAGTGCCCCTCGCAGTATCCCCTAATAGGGACATGTTACCACGGTCATGGGTCACAACTAAGGAACCCAAATTGGTATGATACTGTTAACCAACCCACAGACTTTGTCTGGATTTCACCAGATTTTAGGTGAATGTCCTCTTTCTGTTCCAGGATCCAGTCTGGGATGCCACGTTGGATATAGCGCACCTTGATTTTTTTCACTTACTGTATCTTGCAGAATTTCCCTCTCTGTATAGATCTGCTTCTTTCTTTTAGGAACAGTAAGGCATGGCTCAGTGGCTCAGTCAGTTAAGCGTCCGACTCTTGATTTCAGCTCAGGTCATGATCTCAAGGTCCTGAGATCAAGCCGCACTGGGCTTGGTGCCGGGCATGGAGTCAGCTTAGTATTCTCCCTCTGCCCCTCCCCCCCACTTATGCGTGCACTCTCTCTAAGTAAACTAATTAATTAATTAATTAATTTATAAAAAAGAACATGAAGCCAGTAAAGCATAGGAGTTAAGACCATGAACTCAGAGGCCGGATTGCCTGAGTCCGAATCTGAGCTCCACTGGATTCCACCTGTGGCCAGATTAATGACCTTGACGTAGATTGATTTCCTCATTTGTAAAATGTGAATATTATTACGAGGATTAAATGAGTTAATACACGTCAAGTGCTTATCTAGGAAGCACTAGATAAACATTTGCTATTGTTTTATAACAGCTTCATGGAGATGTCGATTTGCCCACTTAGAGTCTACCATTCGGTGGCTTTTAATAGATTCAGAGTTGTGCAGCCATCACCACAATTTTAGAATGTTTTTGTCACCTTAAAAAGAGACACCATAGGGCACCTGGGTGGCTCAGTCATTGAGCGTCTGCCTTCGGCTCAGGTCATCATCCCAGGGTCCTGGGACCAAGTCCTGCATCGGGCTCCCTGTTCAGCGGGGAGTCTGCTTCTCCCCCGCCTGCCGCTCCCCCTGCTTGTGTTCGCTCTCTGACAAATAAATAAAATCTTCCAAAAAAAAAAAAAAGAGAGAGAGACACCGTACCCTTTTAACTACCACTGCCCAACCCCTCCCACTTCCATCCCACCCCCAGACACAAGCAACCTCTGACCTACTCTCTGCCTCTGGAGATTTGCCTGCTCTGGACGTTTCGTGTACGTGGAATCAGCTAACGTGGTCTTGTGTGTCGCGTCTTTCATCGAGTGGGCGTCCTCGAGGCTCATCCACGTTGTAGAAGGTGTCAGTGCGTCATTCCTTTTTGTGGCCAAACGACATCCCATGGTGCGGACGGGCCCCGTTTTTTGTTTATCCATTCATCTGTCGATGGACACTTGGGTTGTTTCCAGCGTTTGGCCATTGTGAATAGTGCTGCTATGAACATTCCAAGTTTTTGTGCGGATGTGTGTTTTCGGTGCTTCGGGGTGTAGACCTGGGAGTTGAATTGCCGGGTTGTAGGGGAACTATGTTGAATTTCCTGAAGAAGCCACAGCCATCTTTCTGTGCGTGGGGCTTCTGCAGGGCACCGTGAGGCCTCTGAGGGGGACCGGGGAACTCCCTTGCTGGCCCCGGTGCCGCCACAGGGGCCTCGGGGGCCGCAGGCCATGGCCCTGAAAGCCCAGGGCTGCTCCTCTGCACATCAAGGCATCTGTGTGCGTGCAGCTCACCCCATGTGGGAGAGCTTTGCCTCAGCTCTCCACATCCCTGCTGGCTTACCGTGAAACAGCCCACACGGGCACCATCTGACACACTTAACTGGCATCTAGCGTGGGTCCGGCTCCCAAACGGTTAGCTCGGGGAGGCCTGGGCTTTCCAGGCAGCACCACCCCCCGCCCCGCCCCGCCCCACCCCGAGTGGAGAGACCGGGCAGATGCCAGGCATGCCTTTCCCGGTTATTTTTATTTTGCACGGGAAACCATGGGAACACAGCAAGGACAAAGCATTTCTTCCACCTGCGAGAGGAACAGACGTTGGGCACAGGGGTCCCTTCGGGGAGGTGGAGCCTCCACAGTTAGACTGTGTGCCACGCACCACCGTGAGCAGTGTGGCAAGGCCTAGGGGCTGACTGCAGATTTAGGGGCGCTGTTGTGAGATGTGGTGTGAGTGGGACGGGAAAGCCTATTTAGGGGAGCCGACCCTACGTGCAGCAGTGATTAACAGACCAGTACGGGGCACGGGGGTACTGCACTCAGAGCCACCTCAACATTCTGCTGTCTCCTGCTCCCTGGAAGTCTCCAGATTTAAAAGCACGTCTCTGTCCCTTGTTTTCGGAAATCTGTCTTGTCTGCTGGAGGGCAACAAGAAACGCTACTGGTTGGCACCCACGGAGATGAATTACAGGGATCGAAGCCATTGGACCAGGGACACGCAGGCACAGGGTCTGGAAACAATTCTCGGGCTCCGGACAAACAGCTTTGTCACCGGAAGTCAGGAGGAAGACTGACCCCCATAGCCACTTTCTGAAGGGCAGCCTAGAACTGCAGTGTCCCGAAAAACACAAGGCAGCGTGTTCTCAGGGACTGCTGGATGGAGCAGCCCTTTGTAAGGAGAACGTGCAGCGGAGTGAGGCACACCTGAGTTCAAGTCCCAGCCCCACCCTTCCCAACTGGGTCACCTGGGGAAGGGGGACCAACCGTTCCCACCCTCAGGTTCCTCACCTGTGACATGGGAACGGCAACTCCAGACTCCCAGGATGGTTGAGAGAAAAGTATATACAGCATCAGCCTCGCAGCTGTCCAGTAAGGCATGTCCCTGAGGGCAGTGGTGTTGATTTTGCACGACCCGTCAAACCGTACATGGAAGCCAGGAGTGACTGGTCTGAATTTTAGCTCGGTAAGAAACTGGCTGCGCACCCTCGCTGGGCCTTCCTGGATTAGTTTTCTCAGGCTAATGTAACAAAGCACCCCAAGCTGGGGGGCTTAAAGCCACGGAAATGTGCTCGCTCACAGACCTGGAGGCCAGAAGTCCAAAATTAAGGTGTCCTTAGGGCTGCACTCAGTCCAAAGGCTGTAGGGGAGGATCCCGCCTTGCTTTGTTCAGCTGCTGGAGCAGCCGGGGTTCCTTGGTTTATGGCTGTGTCCCTCCAGCCTCAGCACAGTCACACTGTCTCGTGGCCTCCTCTGTTCTGAAGCTCCCTCTCCTTTCTCTTATGAGGACACCAGTGTTAGGATTTAGGGCCCACCCTCGTGCAGCGTGACCTCATCTTAGCTGCAGGGACCCTGTTTTCACACAGGATCACATTCTGAGGTTCCAGACGGACATAAGTTTGGGGGAATGCTATTCTATCCAGTCCACTTGCCGATAACATAAGGATCGTGGGCTGTGGGAGGCCGGCAGTATGGCAGTGGTTTGCAAGAGTGTGGGTGCTCTGCAGCCAAGACTGCCTGAGTTTGAGTTCCGTAGTGCCACTGACCAGCCGTGCAGCCTGGCGTGAGTCTACCAGCCTTTGTATACCTCGGGTTGCTTTGGTTCTACAATGGGGACAACAGGAATCCCATTTCGGAAGGCGTTCCGAGGATAAAAGGAGCTAAGTACAGCGTGGATTATATTCTTCTAGAAGGAGACTCTGATGTGACGATTCCTGTGCCGGTGATTTATGAAGGGAGCACCCCCAGAGGAGACCGCTGGGGAGTCGAGGAAGCAGGAAGGGAAGTGGGGGGAAGCATGCAGCAAGGGTGGGACTCGGGCAGAGCCTGTGGAGGGCTGTGAGCTCTGGAGTGTGACACTCACCTTCCTGCCCTTCGAGCCCGCCGGTTTAGTGGCCCCCGGTGCCTGGTCAGTGGCACAGGCACATTGACAAGGAGTGCGGGCGGACACAGGGACCCGAGGGCGTCGGCGCACCAGCACTGTCCGCCCCACAAGCACTCAGTCCCGTCACTGCCCGTGGCAGGTGCTCAGTAAATGTTCGCTCTCCTTGTCGTGCTCATCCCACTGGGAAGGCACCGTTCTGGTTCTGATGGGGTGAGGAGCACATTGGTCTGGTGTCAGGACACCTGCGTTGCAGCTCCCACATGGCTACTGATGAGCAGTGAGGTTTGGGGCAAGTGGCTCTCAGTCTTCTTGGGACGTTTTTGTCTTCAGCTATCAAGGGGTGCAGACAGTATGGGCATGTGGGTGGTGGTTGTTTGGTCTTAAAAAAAACAAAACCTAATGCATGTATTGATATTGTGAAAGACTGTAACAAAACTCAAAAGAAATACATGAGAATTCCCTCTGCCTCATTCTCAGGGCACTTGGCAGAGGTAAAACCGTTCCTTTTTATGCATCTGCATACAGAGTCCATGCCTGTTTTTTTTTTTTTTTTCAATGAGCCAAAGCTGCTACCCAGACATTGCAGGGAAACATGTATTTAGTTTTTCAAATTAAAGGGATTGTGCCATATGGATTGTCACTTGCCTTTTTTTTTTTTTTACAAATTAAAATTATGTGTTCTTTGGGTTGCCTTTTTTAAAAAATTGAGGTGAAATTCACATAACATAAGAGGAACAATTTTAAAATATACAGTTCAGCATTTAGTACATAATTTACTCACAGCATTTAGGCAACCATCACCTCTGTTTGGTTCCAGTACATTTTCAGTGCCCCCGAAGGAGACCCCGCACCCATCAGTGGTCAGTCCCCAGTCCACCCACCTGTCCGTTCCCCCAGCCTCCGGCAGCCACGAGGCTGCTCTCTGTCTGTATTCTGGACATGTCCTGTAAATGGAATCATACACCGTGTGGCCTTTTATGTCTGGCTTCTCTCACTTAGCTTCGTGTTTTCAAGGTTAATTACATTGTAGCAGGGGTCAGTCATGCCTCTGTATGGGTGGTTAATATTCCATCGCGTAGATAGACCACAACTGGTTTATCCATCCAGCCACTGATGGACATTCAGGCTCTTTCCACCTTTGGGCCATTATGAATAGTACTGCTGTGACTTTGTCGCTTGCCTTTTTGATTTACCCATTGTATCTCAGCCTTTTGGCCGGTTATCTGTGGTGTGGAAGGAAGGTCCTGTGTGTTTAACCATTTCTTTGCTCCTGTGACCAACCTTGGACTTGTTTCTTCCTGCACTTGCTCAAATGCACCTTTAAGTCTAGATCCAAGAATCCTAAATTGCTAGGTGGCTACATTTGTTCAGCCCTCTTCCAGCTTTTAACAAGGTCTGTGGATCTGTTAAAAACATAACCACCTTCTTTTAACTTCTCCAGGCACTTTTGTAATGACTCTTGGACTTTATCTGAGCCGCAACCTTTGGAACAAGGAGGACTAACATTTCCATTTTGTGGATAAAATGGCAGCTAACACTGAGGCCTGTTGTGAGCACTTCACATAGATTAACCCCTCTAACCTCACAAGAGCCCTCCCCCTGCCCCGGGTAGGGGCTGCCCATGATCCCACCTTCCAAGTGAGAAAATGGGCCCAAAGTCAACGGTAGACAAACGGCAAAGCAGGGAATGAGTCCAGGAAATCTGGCTTCAGACCCCAAGCTCTTAACCACTTTATTCTCCAGCCTCGGGTTAAAGCCGGGGCGCCCCGAAGGTGAACGAGGTAGCTGGGTTACGGATCCAGGTTTCTTTTCTCCAGATCCACACTCCGCCATCCCCCACACCATTCTTCCCACCCCATTTCTCCAGGAGCGGAATCTGTGCCCCCAACCTGCCACCACCAAGGATTAAATGAACTCAGCCCTTGATGCCCTGGCCCAGAGCCTGTAGTAGGACAGGTGCTCAGAGAGCAAACAGCAAATGTGTTTGTGGCTTTTTCAGATTCTGCTGCCACCTGATTCCAGCCCCAGCATGCATGCACACATACGTGTACACACGCGTGCACGCGCACACGCTGTGTCTGAGAAATGCCCTTCTGGGAGACATCAGTGGTGTGCTCTTGTCCCACCGGCAGAGCCCAGGCCCTGCCTTGCAGCAGTGGCTGAGGGATGTTAGCAGGGGCACGCGCCCAGTGCCCAGGACCTCCAGGGGGCCTTGGGACACCCCACGAGGGGTACGGCGGGGGGGGGGGCTGCAGCCTCTAGGCTGACGCCGCACTGAAGGAGGAGGAGAGCCTGAGAAGTCACCGACTTTGTGAGCTCCAAGTGGGGCTCGTGGCTTGTTCTTCATGCTGTGTTGTATTCCTCTGCATGCTAGCACCCCGCTTTCTCTCTGTCTTCTGCTATTAATGGGCATTTCAGTTGTTTCCAGTCTGGGGCTATTACGAATAAAGCTCCCGTGAACGTTTTTGTATGTGTCTTGTGCCGTAGAGATTGTCACTTTCCTTCTTCACTGACCAGTGTGTCTCAGTCTTAATTAGCCTCCTAGTGTGTGGTTGTGCAGCCGTTTATGGAGCCGCCCTCCTCCTGTTGGGCGTATACCCGGGAGGCGGCTGCTGGTGCGTACAGCATGTGCCTCAGCTTTGGTCGGTAACGCCCGTGTTCCAAAGCCGCTCCGAGCAGCGATGCTCGCGCGTTCCTGCGTCCCTACCTTCTCCCCAGCACTCAGCACTCAGGACTTTCCATTCTAGCCGTTCTGTCGGGATGCCTGCCCCTTCTTTCCATCCCTGCTTCCCCTCCCCACCCCAGCCCGGCCTGGCATCTCTGCATCTCTCAGCCGCATCGCTTAGGACACCCCGGCAGGTCAAGGAGGAGGCTGGGTGCTGGTCTCGGCCCCAGGCCCGCCCGTAAAGAAAGGATTCTGCTTCGTCGGCTTGTGTGATTTCCTCCTGCACTTTGTATGCACAGCCTTGTTGGAGAGGTAGGAAGGTAGAAAATGTGCAGATGGACACGTGTAAGTCTCAGAGAGGTTAACGTTGCTTCAAAAGCCAGAAGTTATATGTTGTGTTGGAACCTAGACGTTCCAGCTCATCTTTCTCTTACTCTCTGGAGCCTCCCGGTCACTTGGCCATCAGCGTCCTTGTTATAATTCCTTTCCCTCCGGCCTGTCTCGTTTGCATAGTGCACACCTGCCCTCCGGCAACCTTTCTTCTCTGGCTCCCCCTCCCTGGTCTCCCCGGCCTGACCCTCCTCCTGCTTCCTACAGGCCCTACAAAACCCTGAGGCTCTTGTTGCCCCTTCAGGTGAAAATCCAACCTCCTTCCTGGCCATTGAGGCCCCACGTGGTCTAGGCTTGCTTGCAGCTCAAGCTCCCGCTGCCCCTTGCCCACTGTGCTTTGGCCACTAGCTTTGGTCACCAGTGTCGCCCTTCAGCTCGCCAGACTCGCAGTGTCTTCCCCCAGGGTCTTTGCACCTGCTGGTGCTTGCCTGCAATGCTTGTCCTCGTCATCTGCCCGCCCTTTGGTCCTTCAGGTCTCAGTGTAAATGGCTCTTATAAGAGGGCTTTCTGCTCCCACCGTCTACAGTGGGTCCCCTCGAGATGCTCTACAGGCCCCATTACATCTGCCGTGTCACTTACCATCATCTGTAATGACACCATCTCTGTCTGATGTCTGTGAGTCAGTCAGAGCACAAATGTGTTTCATTTATTGACCATCACGATCCTAGTGATTCTAGGTCAGTGTCAGGTACACAGCAGACGCTCCATAAACGCTGCGTGTGTGTGTGCGTGTGTGTGTGTATGTGCAAAAAGATGGGAGGGTGCTCCAAGCAGGTGGGCCCGTCAGAGAAAGTATGGACCAGAGTCTGCCCCATGGTGACACTTTCTGGTGACCTTAGCAGAGCCTCTGAGTCTTGTCCTGCAGTGGGAAGGCGGTGTGGCATCATGGAAAGGACATGGGACGTGAGAGTCCGAAAACTGGGCTTGGAGTCCCGGCTCTGCCAGCACTTGGCTGTATGTCTTTGAACAAGTCTGTCTCTGGGCCTCAGTTTTCTGGTTCTATAAGATGGGACAGATGTTAAAAACCAACAGTAATGGGCGCCTGGGTGGCTCAGTTGGTTAAGCGACTGCCTTCGGCTCAGGTCATGATCCTGGAGTCCCGGGATCGAGTCCTGCATCGGGCTCCCTGCTCGGCGGGGAGTCTGCTTCTCCCTCTGACCCTCTCCCCTCTCGTGCTCTCTCTCTATCTCATTCTCTCTCTCAAATAAATAAATAAATAAATCTTTAAAAAAATACATTAAAAACCAACAGTAATAACACCCATTCCCAGTGGCTGGAAACAACACTAAAATAGGGGCAGGGATGTAAAGCAGTTTGTCCTTCATGGGCTTAGTGGGAGTGAGTTGTGCTTTGGGAATGTGCATGTCTGGGGGGACTGACTCCCCCGGGCTATTCCATCAGCCCGGAGCGTCTCCCACGCGGGAACCCCAGCATACAGACGGTTGGGGCAGGATGGCCGCCCTCCGGGACATCCGCGTTTGTGCCTGTCACATAAAATCTCAAAATCTTCAAGGGCAGGACCCACGTCTTATCCGGGTTTGTGGCCCCGGCAGCATCACACACCTTTCTGGACACCACAGATGCTCGTTCTTCATGGTGATTACCTGCTTGGGAATATCCAGGGCAGGGGAGGGGAGAGATTCAGATGGGATGGAGCAACTTGGACGAGGGAGTCGTGTCGGGGGAATAGTGGAGGAGTCACACACAGAAGAAACGACTCTTCTCAGATGCCTGGAACATCAGCCCCATGCCCCCCGAACACAGGAGAACCAAGTTAGCCTGCGGTTGAGCCTGACCACCACTGCTCCTGGGAAGCAAGGATTAGCTGTCTGCCCCGGTGCCTGGAGGAGGCCAAATAAGGGTCCCCCAAAATATCAGACCCTAATCCCTGAAACCTGTGGATGTTACTTTATACGGTAAAATCTTTACAGATGTGATTTCGTTTCAGATCTTGAGATGGGGAGGTTATCCTGAATTATTCAGGTCCTAAATGCAATCGAAGTGTCTTTATAAGAGGGGGGCACAGAGAGGTCTCACACACAGAAGAGGAGGAGGCCGTGGGACCACGGAGGCAAGGACTGGAGTGATGAGGCCACAAGCCAAGGAACGCTGGCAGCCACCAGAAGCTGGAAAAAGAAAGGACCCGTTCTCCCCTGAAACCTCCGGAGCGAGCACAGTTCCGGCAACATCTTGACTTTGGACTGATTTTCAACTTCTGGCTTCCAGAACTATGAGAAAAAAAATTTCTGATGTGTTAAGCTATCAGATTTGGTTGGTCATTTGTTACATCAGCCACATGAAACTAGCACAGTTCATTAACTCACCAGACCACTTAGCGAGCACCTACTGTGCGCCAGGCACTGTGCTAGCTGAGGCAGTCCACAGTGACTAGGTCAGTCAAGGCCCTGCCTCCTGGGGCCGACAGTATACTTGGGCGCCAGGGGCAGGAGGAACAGAGGACGAACGAGTAACAGACACCACTCCTTGGCTATGTGCCAGGCATCATCTTCCATATGCTTCCTGTGTATTCACTAAATTAATCCTCACAACAGCCGTCTGGGGTAGGGTACTGCTATGCCCATCTTGTAGATATGGAAACTGAGGCACAGAGAGGCTAGTCCGAAGCCACACAGACCATAAATGGGAGAGCCCAGTGTGTACGCTCAGAACCTCTGCTCTGAATCATCTTTTGTCAGATGATAAGACCTATGAGACGGTAGTTGTAACATGTGCAGTGAAGGTAGTAGACAGGATGGGAAGTTCATTTGGGGGGGGCCGGGAAGGAAAGGGCCTCTGTGGGGAGGGGACGGTTGAGCTGAGGCCTGAACGAGGGGAGCCAGCTCAGGGGACATTGAAAGGAAGGAAAGTGCCGGCCCAGCGTCCTGAGGGGGGGATGAGCTCGGAGGGACCCAGGGATAGGAAGCAGGTGCTGGCACCAGGGAACAGGGCACGGAGAAGGCTCGGGGCCAGCGGCATCTCCGTAGGAAGCTGTGGTTGGGTTAAGCCGGGGAGGCGGAGGGGGAGGCTCACCTGCTGGTCTCGCTCGCCCCACCCCAGGCATGTCAGAGCGTGAGCGGCAAGTGATGAAGAAGCTGAAGGAGGTGGTGGACAAGCAACGCGACGAGATCCGCGCCAAGGACAGGGAGCTCGGTCTGAAGAATGAGGATGTGGAGGCTGTAAGTGATGAGCCCCTACCCCGTGTCCACCCTCCCAGCCGGCAGATACAATGGGAGACTGGATCCTCCCTGTAGGCGGTTCCCCTTTTCTCCCTTGGGCTCACGCTGTGGGCCCTGTGGGGCGGGGGTCCTGCCTGAGGCCGCAGCTGTGGGGAGGACCCTCAGCCGGTCCGCATCGTAACAGCAGGAGGGAACGTGGCACTGCCTGGTGACCTGCTGCTCCCATGCCTTGGGGAGCTGCCGAGGCCCAGCCTGGCTTTGTTCTGACCCCAAGGCTTCCTCCAACCCACCCTCTTCGTGCCCCTCTGTGAGCAGGCCAGCATGGTCCAGGCTGCTCCAGGAACCCATACAGTGTCTCCACCTGAATTAGAAAGACACCCCTTTCTCAAGGCATGTTACTTCCATCTGTTGGGAAATCATCATGATATACTGACAAAACACTTATCTTCCATCTATCATAAAATTATCATAGTAAATATACAAATTGCCCATCTCTGGCATCAACAGTTGTAAGAATATGAACAAACTTCAAACGAGTCAGGATGTCTCCAATATGATGGCACGCCTGTAGAGGATTTGCCCTTGTACAGTACACAACATGAGCTACTGTATGAGCAGCCCCATAAATGGCCTTCCTCTTTCTCCAGCTGCAACAGCAGCAGACCCGGTTGATGAAGATCAACCACGACCTCCGGCACCGTGTCACAGTGGTGGAGGCCCAGGGGAAGGCCCTGATCGAACAGAAGGTAGAACTAGAGGCAGATCTGCAAACCAAGGAACAGGAGATGGGCAGCCTACGGGCAGAGCTCGGGAAGCTGCGAGAGAGACTGCAGGGCGAACTCAGCCAGAACGGAGAGGAGGAGCCCGAGGTAAGTGGGAAGCCAGCCACTGAAGCAGATGGGAAGGTAGGTCTGTGAGCTGGCTCGAGGTGGGCAAGGCTGCCTTGCTTTCCCCATTACACTTGAGGGAAGTGGGAGGAACCTGGGAGGAGCCATGGTGTGTAGCTAACTGTGTGGATTCTAGAGCTGGTCTGCTTCAGTTCAGTCTAACCTGTTAACTACCTCCCTGACCTTGGATAATTTATTTAGCCTTTCTGTGGCCCAGTTTCTTCGAGTCTAAAATGGGAGTAATAATAGTACTTAGTGCCAGATTATTATGAGAATTAAATGAGTTACTTCATTTAAAGTGTCAACTGCCACAATAATCTGGAGGAGTCAAAAAAGCTTTTCGAAGGAAGTGACTAAAAGAATGAGAGTTAACAAGTGAATGGAGAGTGAGTTCCAGGCAGGGGAGTGGCACAATGCAAAGGCCCTGTGGCAGGAGAAATTGCAATGGAATCGAGAAAGGATAAGGAGGCGAGGGTGGCTGGTATGCAGGGGAAGGAGGAGGAGGAAGGTCTGAGTGAGGTCAGAGAGATAGGTGGGGGCCAGTCCTGCGGGCCAGGTAGGCCACAGAGTGGAGTTTGGTCTTCTACCTGAGAGCACTGTGCTGAGTACTGTGGAGCTTCAAGGAGCTTACAGCCCAGTGCAGGAGACAGACTTGGGTGCCTCCAAGTGGCGTCACACTTAAGGTGGGAGGGAACTGTCTTAGTGGTAAGAGATTGTCTTCGTCTGGGTTCCCTCGAAGCAGAGCCTGAGAAAAGGAAAATGGGCAGGAGATCAGAGGCATGAGACAGGGGAGAAGGAAAAGTGAATTTGAGTGTGTGTTATTGGGGCTGCGGTGGAAGCTCAGTCCTGCTGGGACCTCTGAGAAGCACAGAGACCATGTCCCAGAACAGTCTTTCTGGAGGAGAAAGGCTTGGAACATAAATTTATCCGCCTGCACCTGCCCCCAGTAGCGGAGGGTAGCCCCCAGGGGTGTCATCTCCCTGATATTCCTGGGCAGAACTTACAGAGCAGATCTCAGGGCACGAGTGGGAAGACGTGCAGTGTGTGCTTGAGGCGGGGCCCCATCTGCATGGGTGGGACTACACCACAGCTGCAGCGAAAATCCACATGGGCCCAGGGCTGCGACATGGGGTGCCAGAGGTGTCTCCCCTGTAGATGTGCCCCCCAGGGGTGGGTGGGTGTCAGCAACGCAGAAGTAGGACAGTTAATCATGATGGGGGTGGTGTGCAGTTTCATGGAAGAGCTGTCCCTTCAGCTGGATGTCAGTGTTCACAATGCTAAGATTTTGAGAGGTAGATGGATGATGGATATGCTGCTTCAGAAAAGCATAGTGGACTCTTAGGGAAAAGCTCGGGGCTTACTCTTTCTTCCAGCAAATACTTATTGACTGTTTCTTGTTTGCAGGCACTGTCCTAGTTTCCGGGGTTACAGGTCAGGGAGGTAAGACAGATGAGCTCACCATCAGGTTGGCCCAAGTGCCAGCACAGTCAGTAGGTGTCTTTCAGGCCAGACACTTCTAGGTTCTCTGAAGGACAGGAACCTGGGATACAGTTAGGGAGGTAAGGGAACGAAGTCTTAAAAGGGAGAGATTAGGGCTAGTTTTTGGCCAAAAGTGACAGAAGCCCAAATTAAAATGGGTTTAAGGATTTAAAAAAAGAATTTTTGGTTGTATAGCTAAAAACTTTGAGTTAAGGATGGCTTCAGGTATAGCTGGTTCCAGGTGCCCAAATGATGCTATCAGATGTCTCAGCTTTGCTTTCCTCTGTGTTGGTGTTGTTCTCAGGTAGGCTATGCCATATAGTGGCCCTTGGTACTCTTATCAGCTTAGCAACCCCAGTGAAAAGAAGTTGCCTCTTTCCCAAATTCCCAGCAAGTCTCAGGAAACCCTCTCCTCAGCCCATCACTGAACCAGTCATGGTGGCCTGAGGTCTAGAATATGCATAGTGTCCATTCCTGAGTCATATGGCTACCCCGCGTGGTGTCCATCCATGCCGCATGCGCTGAGAGTGGGGATGGGGGCATTTCTCCAGAGGACAGCTGCAAGGACTCAGCCCCGAGAAGTACGGAAACAGATGCAGGGCAGGCAGAGACACAGCTGTCGCCTGCAGTGCCCGGAAGGCCACACACACAGCTCTGGGCAGTGGGGACTGTGGGTCCCTCCACGGGCTTCGGCAGGGGAGTAATGGGATCAGCTCTGAGTTTATGGAGGACAGTTTGGGCAAGGAGGTTGCTGATGGCAGAACATGGCTGTTGGGAGCCCTTTGCAATAATCCAGGCAAGAAAGCAAGGGCTGGAGCAAATCTATGGCAGTGGGATGTAGGGGATGAGGCAGATGCCAAAAACAACCGCTAGGCGAAGCCTGCTCCCCTGGTGTACCCCTTCCAGCCTCTTGTGCCCCATGAGAACTCAGGCCTGTCTCCTCCTGGGCAGGCAGGGCTCGGTCGAAACCCAGGTCCTGAGGACGCCACCCCAGCCACAACACTCCAAGCCCTGCTCCAGATCTGTTTAGCAACAAGGACAGGGACATGTCACACCTCCTTGGCCCGCCTGCCTGTTTCAATTCCTCTTGCTGGAACAGGGGGCGGCGGGGTAGGGGACAGAAATGGAGGAGTAAAGTCAGGTAGCAGTTATAATTAACCCACTGAGCTGCTTTGCAGAGTCTCTTCCCAAACTCGGGGTGCCTTTGCTGGGTTTGACTCCCGCCCTCAGAGCTGGGTGGAGTTCAAGTGCTTGTCACTCAAACAGGGAAGCCGCAGGCCGTGGGGGCTTTCCACCTGCAGCTGTGTAACCTGGGGCTCATGCATCATTTTGGTGCTCAGCTTCCTGTCTGATAAGTGAGGGGAATGAGCTTGACTTGGTTCAGTAGATCAAATAGTGTGGCTGGGATCGAGGGCCACGGGATCGGAGGAGGGCACAATGAATTCTCAGTGGGAAGCAAGGGCAGGGCAAGTGTTCAAGGCATTGAGAGGGGTCTTATGGGGTGGGTAGGATGTCTGGGGTGGAATGTGGGGTAGGCCACTCCAGACAGGAGGAAGAACGTGAGCCAGACTGGAGAATGAGCAGGTGTGGCTGGGGTGGTGGGTTAGTCCTGGCACGACATTGGTAAGAGGAGATGGGAGCTATGGAGGGATCCAGAGCTGGGGAGGAGTCCATTCTCATCAATGCCTAGATTACTCCAGTTCTCCCCACTGATTCATGCAATCCTTTCTGAGCTATTTCACTGTCATTTCACTGTGATCTCCAGTAAACAAAGCTCCTGGTATATTTTTATAACATAGTTATTGAGATATAATTCAATTATTGAAAGTATACAATGCAACGGGTTTTAGTATATTTACTCTCTCGTACAACCAACACCACTATCTAGAACATTTCCATCACCGTAAAAAGAAACGCCATACCCACGAGTAGCCACTCCCCATCTCTGCGTCCCGCAGCCCCTGGCCACCACAAATCTATTTTCTGTCTCTACGGATTTGCCTGTTGCAGACATTTCAGGGAAACAGAGTCGTGGGACATGTGGTCCTGACCAGCTTCTTCGTTCAGTGTGTTTTCTCACTCATCCAGCTCCTTATGTTTTCACATGGAAGCTTCCTGCCTTTCACAGGTAGACATAGAAACTCCTAAGAAAATGATTTGGTGGGCTCCCTGTCTAAAGGACTTCATATAAAATCAGTAAGAAAACTGACGTTAATAGTTACCTACTTGACATCTCTGCCTTACAAATTCTGATATCTTAGTGTGTGTTTGTTTAAGTGAGCGGGGAAAGCAGATGGGGCCTAATGGCTGGCGTGTGAAGCCAGGTTTTCTGGCTGAATGTGTGCATGGTGGGCCTAGAAGTTACCGGGGGTGACCAGGGCACAGTCACTCCCTGTTGTTGGGCCAGGGGCTGTTCAGAAGTATGTTCGAGGGGCTGCCGGAGCATTGTGGCCTTGATGTGCCCAGGCGGGGGGAGTGGGTCCAGGAGGCCAGGCCTAAGGACGCAGGGCCCTGGTGGAAGATGTTGCCTCCATTTTGGCCACTCTGGTCCTGCTGCTTGTCAGCGGGTTCTCTTGGGCCTCCTGGGGAGTGCCTGGGGCCTCAGGGCATCTCCCTCTGTGCCCAAAGTGCCTCCGGGGACCAGAGGACAATCCTCGATAACCCCAGGCACCTCCATGGTCCCTCGTGGAGGAAGCCTACCTAGAAGACCCACTGCCGATGGGCCTGATTTCCATGTTGGAAAGAGCCTTTTCAGTCTCTCTCCCAGGACAGGCCTATCCAAGAGCACTGCATTAGTGCCTGCTGGCTTCCAGGAAAGCTGCACTCCCAGGCAATGGTCCCGGAAGTCGGGACTTTCTTTGCAAACCTGTCTGGGAATCCCCCAAGCTCTAGGGCATCAGGTTGCTACCCTGATTGAAGAGCCATCCTTCCTCCAGAGAAAAAGACCTCAGGCCTGAGGAAGCCCTTCGGTGTCTTGGGTGCTCACAACCCATGCGGGTAAGCAGAAACCGGCTGTGTCCAGAGGGAGTGTGTGAGCCTGAGGTTTGGGTCCATGGCCTGGCTGCCAGTGCCTATGGGGCCCAGGCACGAAAGGAAAAAGGGGTAGGGGCTGAGCAGGCATGGAAAGAACACATAGAAGGCAATAGCTGCCACGTAGGACCAGCCCAGTGTGTTACCATGTGGACCCAGTGTGACCCAATCTTTTCAGTATTTTTTCCAAAAGGAAGCCCAAAACCCAAACTTTAGTGTGAAATCCCCCAATATAAAACTGTTGGAAACTAATTCCAAAAAGTTCTAGAACACAGTGAAGTCCAAACAAAATGTGTGTGGGGGCTGGTCTGCGCCCAGACTTCCTGGTGAACTCCTACACATTCGTCAGGACCCCATGCACAGAAACCACATCTGCAGTAACGTCTTCCATGATCCTTCCCAGTTAGAGTTTGATGTCCTTGCTCCTCTCTTATCATCTGACCCTGTAAGCTTTCCTGTGTGTCTCTTCCTTCCACTCCCACCGAATTCATCTCATCAGCTCAATGCCCAGCAGGCACAGAGTTGATGCTCAATGAATGTTGAATGTTTATCGAGACATCCAGTATTTATTGAGACAGCCATTTACTTATGGAATATTTATTACAGACCTTCAGGGATGCTCTGTGGTTAACCTGGGCAGGGGAAGAGAAGGGAACTGGTGTTAGTGCCTGCTGTATACCAGCTGCTTGATGCACGGTCTTGGGTAGAGGACCCCGTCCGGCTATGTGGCTCTGTAGGAGGTGGACGCTGAAGACGAACCCTGAGGACACAGCCCCCCTGAAGGTGTGTCATCAGCAGATGCCTCGAGTACCTTCTTGGGACGTTAAATCGTCCAACATTTCCTCCCCTACTTCTTGGGTGGGAGCCCCACTCCACTGCCCATCTGTCAGGTGTCCATTTTCTACTGCAGGCACATGCCTCCCCTGCTGGGCGACTCTTCTGTCACCTGATCTGCCCTGGGGGGTGGTGTCTCCTTTCAAGTGTCCTTTCCCAGAACAGCCCATCCTGACTTCCAGGACACAGGCATCTCGGCTCTCCCTTCCTGGGTCCTTCAACGGCCTGCCTTGTGTCACCATCTGGGTCGGAGTGCCTCTCCCCCTGTGCTGCTGTGGGGGTTTGGCGGGGGGGGGGGGGGTGTCTCTATTTCAATCCCATATTCCCCTGTTCCAGAGCTTCCCCATTGTTGTCCTGAACTTGTGTCCACTCCTTCCAGTGGATGATGGGATATCGGCGGTTCAAGGGTGTCAGGAATGCCGGGAGAGTATGGGCCACCTGCAGATCTGGCCAGCTGACTTGGGGGCAGCTTGCAAAAACTTCCTTGCTTTCAAACAATGGGGGAAAAAAACCACAAGAGTTGGCAAGGATGTGGAGAAGGTGGAACCCTCCTACGCTGCTGAGTGAAAAGTGGGGCAGCTGCTGTGGAAAACAATTTGGCCATTCCTCAAAGAGTCACACATAGAGTCACCATGTGACCCAGCAGCTCCACCCCTAGGTACCCACCCGGAAGAACTGGGAACAGGTGTTCAGACAAATCCTTGTGCACAGATGTTTGTGGCAGCACTATTCACACTAGCCAAAAGGTGGAAACTGCCCAAATACCCATCAGTGGATAAAGGATACACAAAACGTGGCATATCCATACACGGGAATAGTATTCAGCCATAAAAAGGAATAGAGCCCTGACTCCCTACAGCATGGATGAACCTTGAAAACGTGTTAACTGAAAGAAGCCAGGCACAAAAGGAAACATACTGTATGATTCCATTTATTCGAAATGTCCAGACAAGGCAAATCCATAGAGACAGAGCGCAGATGGTGGTCACCAGGGGCTGAGGGTGGGAGGGATTAGGGAATGACTGTTAATGGAGTTTCCTTTGGGGGAGATGAAAATGTTCCAGAACTAGACAGAGGTGGTGATTGCACAACGTTGTGAACGTACTAAATGCTACTGAATTGTATATTTTAAAATAGTCAATTTTATGCTAAGTGTATATTACCACAGTTTGGGTTTTTTTGGGGAGGGGGAACCTTCTTCCTGTGAGAAAGAGGGAGGACGGGGTTTGGGTCTGGCCTGGGGCAGGTGACTTAGCATGGTAGTATCCATCTGAGTGACCTGCGTGGAAGAGAAATGCCCTGCATCTCACACCTGCTGTGCTGCTACCTGCCCCTGCCCCCCACCCCACCCCGGGCTTCCACTGACCTCCAGAGCACAGATGCCCTTAGCCTTGGGGGAGGAGAGGGCTTGACCAGAAGGCCAGTAACACATCGGAAAACATGTGACTTAATGCCAGACGAAAAAGGAAGAGAAAATTGTGCATGAGCTGTGATTCTAACAACTCTGGCTAAATTAGCAATGGCCTTATTAGCAATGGTCTTAGTAAGAATATGAGGCGAGAATGTGGGAAAAGGAAAGCAGATTGATGAGGGTGGCAGCATTTGAGCCATGCTGTTTCTTCTCCTTGGACTCCTTGTAATGTTATTTGTAAGAAGACCCTGAGTCAGGTGGGGAGGCACCAGGACAGCAGGTCTAGCTAGTGAGAAGGCGAACAAGGAACAGGTGGCCGCTGGCTTTCATCTCCAAAGGGACACCGACTGCACAAACGTGAGCACAGGCCGCCCGCGAGTTCTTAAAATAGCGCCCCCGGCAAGCTGCAGAGGCCCTGGGAGGGTGGGAAATTCGGGCTCTGGCAGGATGTGGAGGGGGCGCTGCTGGTGGCCGCCAGGAATTCATTAGCAGCATCTCTGCCGCCTCCAGACGGAGCCAGGCGGGGAGGAGTGTGCCTCAGAGGCGGAGAAGGTGGCCATGGATCTCAAGGACCCCAACCGCCCCCGGTTCACGCTGCAGGAGCTGCGGGATGTACTACACGAGAGGAACGAACTCAAGTCCAAAGTGTTTCTCTTGCAGGAGGAGCTGACGTACTACAAGAGGTGAGCATCCCCGGGAGCTCCCAGGCTGGCTGCTTTCTGGGGTTGTAGGTCTTGGGAAGACAGGGATTGCACGTGTCTCCGTTCCGGGGACCGTGTTGGGCCAGAAGGACTTACACACACACCTCACAAGCCCTTTCTGAAACCCTTAGGCCCAGGTGCGTTTTATGATTCAGAACTTTGCAGCTGTGAGAAAGGAATAGTCCACAGATGGTGTATAGATAACATCCGCCCCCAGGATGTGGGGCAGCTCCCCAACATCAAACACGTTAATATTTTCACAGCAAAAGATGTGAATGTTCGTACTAAATGGGATAAATAACCATGATAAGCAGGCTCATGAGAGCTCATTTCACGTTCTGCCACCAAATGAATGACCAAAAAGTGAATTTTCATTTTTAGAGCTTTTTGGATTTTAGAATTATAGATGAGAGATGGTGGAGCCATACAGCCTAAGTATTTGTTCATTCAGCCCACGGCCAGTGAACTCCTTGCATTTACTGGAGCTGCAGTGTCTGATATGGTAGCCACTAGCCCTGCGGCTATTCACATTTCAGTGAGTCCAGTTCCTCAGGTGTGCTTGCCACATACTTGTTCAGCTTCATTCACACTATCCCTCTACTGGTTTCTTAAAACAGTCCGCACTTGTTTCTACCTCAGAACCTTTGCATATGCTGGTCCTGCGGCTGGGAAAACGTTCCCCTTGGCTCTTCTCATGGTTGACTCCTGGTCATTCAGGATTCAGGTCAGGGGTCACCTCCTCAGAGAGTTTTCCTTCCCTGTTACCACTCATCCAAAGGAGTGCCCTGTTCCAGTCACTGTCACTTTACTCGCTTTTACTTTTTTTTTTCATGGACCTTCACCATCTTACTTTAATCCTATTCATTAATGTGCTTGTTTTATTGTCTGTTTCCATAACAGACTATGACAACATGAGACGAAAAAGCATTATTTGTCTTGTTCATGGCTAAGTTTCCAAGTTTAGAATGGAGCTTAGCACAGAGTAGGTGCACAACAAATACGTCTTGAATGGAAAGCCAGAAGGAAGGACAGATGC
This sequence comes from Zalophus californianus, assembly GCF_009762305.2. Classification (NCBI taxonomy): domain Eukaryota; kingdom Metazoa; phylum Chordata; class Mammalia; order Carnivora; family Otariidae; genus Zalophus; species Zalophus californianus. The sequence goes on from NC_045608.1 coordinate 6,386,159, forward strand.
ACCAGCTGTGGTCCCTGATCCAGTAGGGAAAATAAGAGATGCACAGAAGATATAGTACCACGTATTTTTATTGAAAACCCACTGTATGCCTGGCACATAAGAAAGTTCTGCTGATACTGTGTGCACTGGCTGTTCAAAGGGAGAGATCACTTCTCAGGGATGGGGTAGAAATCAGGAAGGCTTCATGGAGGGGGTGGCATTTGAACTGGGCTTTCCCTAAAGGATAGGGTACTGTTCAGGTATGGGAGATGTTGAGGGGTGGGTGCCATATTCCAGATGGAAGAAACCACAAAGGTATGGAGACAGCATTTGTCAAGGACAGGAGACAGGAAATAGTTCTATGTGGTTAGATTCTTCAAAGGAAACTGAAAATTGCCTTTTTGAGATGTGGGTTCCTTTCCTGAAATTCTTCACATTTGACCAACTGGGCCAAAGAGACCACAGGCACCCACATCCACTGCCTCCAGGGTTGACCCCTTCTCTTAGCTGGCCATGCCCATCGCTAAGAGGCCAGACCCCCAGGCAGAGAGACTGCTGGGGTACAGGCCCCTTTTGCCATCTTCCTCGGCCCCCTATCCTATTCCCAGTATAAGCCCTCCCAGACCATCAGACAAATACCCTTCTGGAATATTCCAGCTCTCACAGAATTTTTGACTCTCTTATCTCACGCCTCTCAACTCTCTCCAGTGAAGAAATAGAAGAGGAAAATCGAATACCCCAACCTCCACCGGTTGTCCACCCGAGAATGTCCCCCCAGCCGGAGTCTGGGATCAAGCGACTGTAAGTGACATGCTTCTAGAGTGTGGGGCTGCTCGCGCACAGCCAACCTGGTGGTTCACACAGCCTCTCACTTCTGGGCACCTGCTCCGGGGCCAGGCTTGTCACTAACCACCTCCTGCTGAGACAGGCTTAACCCCGGAGCACGTGGGGCCTCGCGCTCGACTTTGAGTTCATCTCTGCCCCTGAATGCTGAGTTCCTCCAGGGGGTTCCCAGGCAAAGAGGTTTGGGTAAGGCTGAGAGGATGGAAAGGGGGTGGGGCCTGTGGCTGAGGTTCAGGGCTTGATTGTATCAGGTGGGGCATGTCTCTGGGCAGCAAATAAGGCTGGCGGGGGAGATTCATGCATCCGAAGGGCCTGCAGCCCCAGCTTGCAAAGGCCTGGAATGGGCCCTGGTCCACCCCATCTGTGCATTTCTATGATGACTCCCCCACCCTCCCGTAAGAAAGTATTTATTCCTACATAATCCATGCAGAGTCAGGCCCTGTTTGCTATGGGGAACACACAAGAACGAAAGAACTCAGCCTTGCATTCAACCAGACTTAAAGCTACTTGAGCCGTTCTCAAAGACCCCTTTGAGATTCAGAGAGTTTGTAGACCCTCTCCCTGGGGGAGGAGAAAAGCCACACATACAGCTGTGCATGCAGTTTCAGGTTTGTTGACCGTTGCAGCCCTTCAGATAAAGGGTGAAAAGCTCTGGTCTGGTTGGCTGTGGTCTGCTAAGAGCCTACTGTGTGCCAGGTACCATTCCTGCAGAGAGATGAGCTCATCGAGTCCCCACCATACCCCTGTGAGGTAGAGCCACTGTCATTCCCATGTTAAAGCTAAGGAAACTGAGGCAGCTGCCTAAGGACATTCAGCTATTAAGAGGCAGAGCCAGGGTTCAAACCTAGGCAGCCTGGCCCCAGAGCCCACATTTCAGACCATCTGCCGGGTACGCACACTCGCACCATTGTCTTGTAGCCTTATTATCTCCCCCAAGAGGGTCTTCCTGGCTCCTGGCCTTCCAGCTGTACCCACGGCTTATTACAGAAGAGGCCTCCTCTCTTTCTCCCAAACTCTGGCAGAAGCTTTGTGAAAGCAGGCGGCATGGGTTGGAAAGCCACCGGGAGCATGTGGGGAAAGCAACTGGGGTGTTACTTGGGTGCTTCAGCCTTTAAAAACCAGTTACATTGGGAAATTCTTGGCTAGCTCTGACCCTGTGAAGTGACTTGATGCTCAGCGATGGTGGATGGCAAGGGCAATGCAGAATGTGTGCAGCCCTGTGACTGCCCGAGCCTCTCCTCTTGGGGGGGGGGGCCAAGAGGTGGCCCTGTAGAGTGTGCTGAAACTCAACTCAGAGTAACTTAAGAAAACTGTTGGCTAAGGAACCCAGAATTCCCAGGCCAGGCTGGCTTCAGGCTCAGCTGGATCCAGGCCTCGTCATCAGGGCTCTGCCTCGGTCCCTCCACCTCTGGCTTGGTTTTCCTTATGTGGGCTGTACTCTTGGACACGCTGTCCCTCAGGGTGGCAACATGGCAGACATCAGCTCAGGCTTCTACTTTCTTTGGTCTGAAACTCCATCGGGAAGAGAATTTTCCACAGCAGTCATGGAATCGAGTCTCATTGGCTCAGACCGGGTCACATGGCCTCTCTGCCAACCACAGAGCAGTGCATCCATCGGCCAGGTCAGGGTCTCCTCCTCATGCCTGGGGCTGGGACAGCTCTAACTCGCTCTGGTTCCGATGGACTGAAATTAGGGGACGGATGGGCCCCACGCAGATTAGAGGGCTCGTTAGACAGAAGGAATGGGCGTCCACTGTAGCCTAATCATGGGGGAGGGGGAGTCTTTCAGGCTCAATGTATGATGGACTCAGCACCCAGGGAAACTCGCCTTCGGGTAGGGTTTCTCATCCACTGCTAAGAAATGGGATTGACTTTGCTTAAAACTCTGAGCCATCTGCCAGCCCCACGCACAGGTAAGGATGAGCATAATCAATTTTGTGTTTCAGCAGCTATCACTTTGGGTGAAGAGCTGGGGGAGCGGAGAAAAAGTTCATGAGCCCTCATAGTCCGCCCCTGGGCTAAGGAGGGGCAGGACCAAGACACCATCCCTGTGCTTCCTAGAGCCGTTCATTGGCACGTCTTTAAAACTCAGGCCTTTTTAGCATCTTCACGTGTTCCGCATGCACAACGCCTCCGGCACGGTAATTCTAAGACATATGCATTTCTAAGCCTGCCTTCCAAAGCCGGGCTGTCCTGATTTTGTAGTTTTCTGCTCCAGCCCCCTTTCCTCACAGAAAGGCAATTAAGAGTTGGCTTTTGCAAATCCCCAACTGGGTAAAATCCAGAGGCAAGTAATCAGAATGAGCCAACAATCTTCTTCCCACTGGTCCTTCTACCCACACCTGAAGAAGCTGTGGTGTCAAATCCTCTCTTCCAGATTGTTTCACAAAGGATGCTTGGCCCTTCTCCCCTTTAGTGTGGCCTCTTTCTGCTCAGCAAGACCTTGGGCTCTGAGCCTGGCAGTAGGAACAGCTGGAACTGGGGAGCCAGAGAGAGAGAAACAGAGGGAGAGAGATCAGAATCCCCCGTCCAGGGGGTGCAGGTGGCCAGTCCCGTGGCCACCCCAGCCTTCTAGCGGACGACTGGATGACCAGGCTGGCACAAAAGGCTTTTGACCAGCCCAGGCAGGACACTGGTGCCTTTGTCCAGCTCGGCTGCTGACTGGGGCTGCATCAGTGTGGCCCCTGAGCCCAGAGCCAGGGGCAGGAACGAATCTTCCCTGGGGGCTGGGGCAGGGAATGGCGGTTCTCAAGATGGTTCCATGCCTACCTCCCTTTCCACCCCTCACACCTCTGGCACCCCTTAGGGTCCACTTGTGCCTTCGCCCTTGCTTTTGTGGCATATTAGTCACACGGCCTCTCCAGTACAGGTCATGGCTGCTTTCCAGCTCAGCTCCACGCCCTTGACCGGTTTCCTCCATCCACCAGCAAGTGAGCAGTAACTCCCATTGAGGTTTGAAGGGGCTTTATTCATCGGCTCACACCACCTGAAGTAAGGTATCATCCACCCTGTCAGAAACTCAGAGCTGGGACGATGAGCCCCATTTCTCAGATGCGTCACGGGCCCGGAGAAGCCCATTGACTTCCTTTAGAGCAGACCACTGGGAAGGGTCAAAGTTGGGCTTTGAACCCATGCCTTCTGCCTCCCGCCTCCCCTCCCCCATTTCCTCACCCTGTGCCAAGTCTCTAGCTGCGGGCGGACTGCCCAGTTCCCTTATCGCTCAAGTGCACCGCAAGCCAGGGACGTCAGTGTCTACGTTTCTGGGCTGAACTGGTGAAGGGAACCAGAAACTCCTGCTTCTGGTCAAAACAGAAGACGGTCCAAGAATAGCTTGTGACCGAGCAGCTGCTGGCCGGAGAGTCCAGGTTGGCACCGCCTGGGAAGGTCACGAGGGAGCACGGAGTGACTCCAGTGTTGTTTCCAGTGGCCGCCAGGCACCAGCGCCCCCCTTTGTGTGGTCTGCGTCTCTCGGTCCCTACCGACTCACACACGGCAGCTTTCTGCGGAGCTGGGGCCGGAGGGCTGAGTCAGGGGGCCCGGGGGGCGGGGAGCAGGGACAGCCACGGAAGCGATGGAGCAGAACAGCTGGTCACGCGCCGGCAAGGGTGGCCTTCGTAGTAGGCGGCCCCGAAGCATCAGACAGTCATGGCAACAGCGCATTCTGTCTCTGTCCTCCTACCCACCGCCCTCCTTGCTTCAGCCCAGAAATAGCTTCTTCACAGCCGCCCGTTGCACCGCCTGAAATGCCACCGTCGCAACTTCATTTGGATTGAGTCTTCTAGAAATCCTCAGTGGGGAGGAAGTAGGTAAAACCAGCATAAACGTTCAACCGAAACAAGCCAGCCTTTTTCGAGGAAGGGGCTGTCCCTGTGGAGGAGGTGGTTCCTGCAGGGAGGCACCTGGAATAGGAAAGAAGGGGGCCACGTGTCCAGAGACACATTCGGTCAGTCAGCCAGAACCCTCCAGGCGTCCCAAGGCCCCTGGGCACTGGTCTGACCCCTGATGGGGCCCCAAATGAAGGCAGGCAAACATGTCACCCTGGGCCTGGGGCCACCCTGCCCGATGACGGTGTCTTTGGGGGTTCCTGCTAGGCCGAGAGGGGTTCTGGTAGAGGTCGGTGCAAAACCGTGTGGCTTGGAGCCCCTTGACAGCCTGGCCTCAGGGGAGTGGGCCCATTCATTTGACAAAAGGTATCCCCTTTTCTCATCACCACGAGAAGATACCCATGTGGGTTCTGCCAAGATGCCAACTCCCAGCTACTCCATGAAGTGTATCGGAGGTAAATCCAAACACAGATAATCCCCAGCCTCATCTGAGACAGTCATTCCTCTCTCTTCCCAGCCAGCATCTTAAAAAAAAAAAAAAAAAAAAAAAATCGGAGTTCAAAATTAGCACTGGTGGCTTGACTGGAGTCTCTTCATCCTCCTTGCCAAGACAGGAGACTGATGAGGATTCACCGTCAGCTCTGACTTACGCAGGCAGGTGGCTTATGCAGGCTCTCTGCCTCAGTTCCCCTGCCCGGGCCACCCGGGCCACCTCATCTTCTGCCCTGGATGCCCCCTGGCTGCCGTCTTTGGGGCGCGGAGCCTGCAGTGTGTGGCAGTCGGAGGAGACGTGCTGGAAGACACCCGAGGGTGTCGCCACTAACCCACGGCAGGTTTGGCTCCTTCCTTCCCAACCCCAGGCCTGCTTTTCAGCCCCGAGGCCGCCGCAGTCAAGTATCACAAGCGGGGAGCCTTCCACAGCCCAAACGCTTTGTCTCAGGCCTCTGGAGGCGAGGAGCCCCAGACCCAGGTGTCGGCAGGGGCGGTTCCTTGTGAGGGCTGTGAGAGAGAACGTTTTGTGCCTCTTGTAGCTTCAGCGGCTTGCTGGCGATCTTTGGCCTTTGCGGGCCCGCAGAAGCATCGCCTGGACCCCGGCTTTCATCTTCACCTTGCGGTCCTCCTGTGGGCGCATCTGTGTCCAGATTTCCCCCTTTTAAAAAGATCCCCTCTTCTCCAGTATAATTTTATCTTTATGTGTTACCTCTACAAGGATCCTATCTCCCAAAGAGTCGCTTTCTGAGCTACTGGGGGTTAAGACTTGACCGTGAATTCTGGGGAGGGGGACACAGTTCCATCCATGACATCTGCCATAAGCAAACCCTTCAGCTGGCCTGTGTGTGTGGTGTGTTTATTTTTCATGCCTCCCTGTTTTTATGTTCTCTGTGTCTATCTGTACTTCTCTAACCAGGATCTTTACAGCGATAATGCCCATGGTAGCTGCTGGACTGATAATAGATGACCCCACACTGCAGCCCGTCCGAAGACTTGTTTCCCTTGTAGGCACTGGGTTTTTGTGGGTTCATTTTGAGCTGTGCCTCTGGAATGTGTGCTGCGGCTCTGCTGAGGCTGCTCCGCCTTCCTTGGCCATTTTAGCTGCATGGCCATCACCCGCGTGTTCCCATTTGAAGTGGGTGTCGAGTGTGATTTCAAACGTGCCCTCGTGAGTCTCGACCTGCACGAGTGAAGCCATGGCATTCTCGGCTCTGTCACCGATAATTCTTTTTGTCTTTTTTCTGTTTCTATTCTAAAAACCACCTTGTCCATGATCCAGTAAAGAAGGTCCTTTAAGTGACGGGTCAGTAATCAATGCCCACTGTGACCCTCCCCGCCCCCCCGCCCCTGAGTGACACTAACGCTGTGTTTTCGACCTTCACGCCCTAGCTTTCTAAACTGCTTTGTTTTGCCAAGCCATCGTCAGAAAGCCATTTGGTCGTCTTTTTAAAAAGGAAGAGCAGAGGAGGGGACCAATTCTTTGTTTCTCTCTGTGTCCCCTTGGACAGGGAGTGGCACGTGGCTTTCCTGCTTGAGTTAGGTAGAGGTGAAATGTAACAGTGATGTGTTGCTGCTGTATCTCTGGCCAGCTAATTGCCTTGATTACACCATGGAAAGAGCTCACAAATAACCCAGTGTGAACCTTGCACCTTCATTTGTCAGTGCACATATCTGTTGTAGAGAAAAGAAACTTTAGCCGGAATTTCTCCAGATACACTCGGCTTGCCCCAGCTTTCGATGAAAGACCACTTTATTCCTGGTAGGAGGTGATTGTAGGGTCCAGTGACCACAGAATAGTAAAATCATTTGCACCCAGATGTCATTACAACTGAACTCCATAGGCCACAGCACTTTAAAAAAAAAAAAAAAAAAGGCTAATAGGTGAACAGACAGAACTAAAAATAGTTGATCTGAAGCTTCAGTTTCTCAGCAGTGCATTCCTATTCCTTCCTGCCCCCCTGAGAAACATAACATAGCTATTATCTCTCTTACCAAGTTCAGAAACCAAAATTCAAAAGTAGCAGAACTCGGTGAGAGTAGAATGAATCTCATTAGAAAGTAGGAGTATCAAAGGACAGTGGACAATTCTGGAAAGGTTTTTGGGAGAAATTCAAGGTGGGCCACGTCAGGTTTACTGGCCAGGGTCCTGGTCTTTGTGGAGGTGTGGCCAAAGCAGACCTTGTTTCAACTGGCCCAGTTTTGGGGCGCCTGGGTGGCTCAGTCAGTTAAGTGTCTAACTCTTGATTTCGGCTCAGGTCATGATCTCAGGGTCTTGAGAGATTTTCTCCCTCTCCCTCTGCTCCCCCACCTTTGCGCATGCTGTCTCTCTCTTTAAAAAGTCACACGCTCTATGGACTGAGGCAGCCAGGCACCCCTAAACTGGCCCATTTATTTTTTTAGGGAGAGAGAGAGAGGCAGAGGGAGAGGGAGTCCGAGCATGTGACTCTTAATCTCAGGGTCGTGAGTTCAAGCCCCACATTGGGTGTGGAGCCTACTTAAAAGTAAAATTAAAAAAAAAAATTTTTTTTTAATGGGCCAGTTTATAAGCTTGCCTGTGATTTCTTCATCTTTTCTTTATTTTATTACGTATGTTAATCACCATACATTACATCATTAGTTTTTGATGTAGCATTCCATGATTCATTGTTTGTGTATAACACCCAGTGCTCCATTCAATACCTGCCCTCTTTAATACCCATCACCGGGCTAACCCATCCCCCCACCCCCCTCCCCTCCAGAACCCTCAGTTTGTGATTTCTTCCTTCATCCCTGAGGCTTCAGATGGTTCACTTTGATCAATGATCGGTTATCGCAGCTGTTTTTGGTTTTGGTTTTGTTGTTTTTTTTTATTTTTTAGAGAGTGTGGGGGCGGGCAGGCAGGAGAGGGAGAGACAGAATCTTAAGCAGGCTCTATGCCCAGCGGAGCCTGACACAGGGCTCGATCTCATGATCCTGAGATCATGACCTGAGCCACTCAGGTGCCCCCAGTAATCACGGCTGTTTTAAAAAGCCCTCTTTGTCTACATTAGCTGCTGCCATGTAGCAAGTTACAGTGCTAACTTCTTTTTTTTTTTTTTTTTAAAGCAGAGGGGTTTTTTTTTTAATTTTTTTTTTAAGATTTTATTTATTCATTTAAGACACAGATACAGAGAGAGAAAGCATGAGCAGGGAGAGAGGCAGAGGGAGAAGCAGGCTCCTCACTGAGCCAGGAGCCCAATGTGGGGCTTGATCCCATGACCCTGGGATCATGACCTGAGCCGAAGGCAGACACTTAACCATCTGAGCCACCCAGGCACCCCTATGGTGCTAACTTCTAAAGGCTTTTGCCCTTAAGTCAGTTTTTGACACTGTAAATTGGTGTTTTCCCCAATTTCATTCGCATACAATATTCACAGTGTTTATCCAATGACAGAACCATGTGTACTATTACTTTTCAGTTGTCTCATTTTTCTAAAATACCTACTTTTGGCTCCTCTCTAGCATTAATATCCACAAAATCTGCGCTTTGATGTGCTGCGTATGTACTTTCCCGATTCACATTACATCACAACTTAAATTAAAAACATTCATCTCTTTATGTCAGAATCATCTTAAACTCTGTGTGGCTTTCAGTTACTACCTTCTCTGCATCATTAGGGTAAGGAAACTCCAGATGTATGTTTCTAGTCATTTTTTATTTCCACTGGTAATGGGAAGAGACCGTCAGCAATGCTTAAGTAAGAGAGGAGATGCATCACACATCACCTACGTGCATGCCCCATTCACACTGTGTCACCTCCCAGGTTCAGTGACAATGACATGCAGAATCCCCTGCTGCTTTCTCAAATAACTTTGACCCGCGCCCCCACTTTTTCTTTCACACCTTGAATTGACCTGCTTCTTCCACATTTGCTACTGTATGTCCTGGCATGGCAGAAACTCTCTACAGCGCACAGCAAAGGACCGGCTCTCATTTTTTTCTTTCTCTTCCAAAAAGGTTTAGCTTCTTCTCCCGAGACAAGAAGCGTCTGGCCAACACACAGAGGAACGTGCACATCCAGGAGTCCTTTGGCCAGTGGGCCAACTCCCACCGTGATGACGGTTACACGGAGCAAGGACAGGAAGCCCTGCAGCACCTGTGACCACAGCCCCCCTCTGCCCTCGGACCGGAACTGTCCCCTGCCAGCGCCTGCAGCGGAACCTGGCAGCCCCAGGTGTCACGACCTTGCACACCTCTGGGTTCAGATGCACCCTCAGAACTGATGCCTCAAACAGACTGTCTGCTTTGAGGAAGCACACCGAAAACCTGATGCCAAACTCTAAAGACATGTTTATTTATACCCAGGGCTATCACCGTTTATAATAGATGACTGATCCCTTAGGATATATATTTAATAATACCATGAGCAGAGGTCAGACTTTTGCATTAACTTCAGAAACACAAGCTTCTTTAAGCCAAATACATCACATGCCACTATAATTGCTGTTTGACTTGCTTTGTATGAAATTCTATGTGTAGAGGTTTTATTAACACATTTGTCATACTTAAGTGGGAGGCAGGGAAGTGGTAGATTTTCATTAGATCATTCATGAAATTGTCATGGTGGTAGCATAATATACAGGATGCATCCATTAGAAAAGCGGGGCCTCCGAAGTCACCAGACGAGCTGGCCCCACTTAGATGCGAAGCAACAGAAAATATGGATGACAGTCCAGCCCAGAAACTGGAGATGACTTGCAAGAGCCAGTGGTTCTGTTTTGCACCTTGTTACTGATACTGCCTAGAGCGTGTAGCGAGTGCCTTGGAATCAGCTGTGAGTTATGCAGTACTAACCAAACAAAGTTGCTAAGGATGAGACATTGCAACCTTTCTCATTTGTAATTTTTTCCCCTTGGCTTCTTTCTTCCTTTTAGTCTTCCATATATCAAACACTTAGACCCCTATAAAGACAAGTGTACAAGAGCGGATTTGGAATGGGGTGGGGGAGCCTAGGGGATGCAGGACTGGGGAGGAGGGGGGGAGGCTCGCCAGTGCGAGGGTGGTGGGTGCAGAGATTGCTTGGGGACCGCATGTCGGGCTGACTCACGGGGCTGTGGTGGCAGACAGCCAGAAGCCTGCATCTGGTGAGCTGGGGTTTCGCCAAAATAGCACTCTCTCTCTACCCACAGAGAACCCAGGGCACAGGCTGGGTGCTGACAGATTGAGAGAGGTAGCATTTGCTAACAGAACACTCAAGTACGTCTGACGGGTCCACTATCTACACATTGCTAAGAAACCATCAGGTGGGTTTAGAGTCGACCAGGACTCTGTTTCCAGACTGCTGAAAATAACAGTCAGACAGGATAACGTTGCTTTTGCACAGGGGTTCTCAAACCTGACTGCCCACAAGAATTATCGGTTGATTCTGAGAGTATAAAAGCGGGTGTATGAAGGAAGCCCCCTCCCCCTGGCCAACTTTAGTTGCCCTTTCCCCCAGGAGTAACCAGTGTTGCCACTTTCTTGAGTGTCTTTCTTGAAAGAGCTTATAAATATACATGCAGTTATGTAACAAAATGTATTTTTTCCTTTTTTTTTTTTTTCAACATAAATGGCAGCATACTATATATGTGCTATTCTGTACCTTTCTTTTCTTAGAATACCCTGGAGATGACCACATGAGTACATAAGACGTGGGTCTCCATGTCCCACAGGGACATTTGACAATGTCTGGAGATGTTTTTGGTGTTTTGGTTGTTACAACTGCTATTGTCATCCAGTGGGTAGGCTCCCAGGATGCTGCTCAACATCCTACAATGCTCAGGATAGTGCCCCACAACAAAGAATCTAACAGATGTAATAGTGCCAAGATCGAAGGACCCCTGGTCTACCATGTGGATGCATAATCTGTTCATGTTTGTCCATGCCCCAGTGGACAGGGAGCTTCCTTCCAATCTTTTACTGCCTAGAACAGCACTGTGCACATTTTTGCACATGTACATCAGTCTGCAGAATAAACTAGAATTACTTGCTAGGTGATAGGGTGTATGCCTTTGTCATGTGGCTACTGCTAAGGTCCCTGCTGTGGGGGCTCTACCAATTTTTTTGTTTTGTTTAGTTACCAGGGCCCATACAAGATGAAGCCTGAATGTCAAGGATGGGGTCTGAGTGTGCACATTTGTTTAATCCATCCATGTTCTGGTACCCAGGGTTGATAACCGCTGGCTTGGACGATGTAAACCCCATGACTGGATTTCTTTCTTCTGATGCTGTCTCGACACATGCTTCCTTGATGTGGAGCGCTCCTTAGCTGAAGTACCTACCAGCTCCAGCCCATAACACACTTTTGGTGCCATAATAGGGAGCACTTTGTGAAACCTGAGTGAAATCAGAAGGGTGTTCCTGCGCGGCTGTTTTTTGAGACGTGGGAGATGGTAAAATTCTGCACTGGAAGTTTACAAAGGAAAGAGTATTTTTTTTAAGATTTTATTTATTTATTTGACAGAGAGGTAGAGAGAGAGCACAAGTAGGCAGAGAGGCAGGCAGAGGGAGAGGGAGCCCGACGTGGGGCTCAATCCTAGGACCCTGGGATCATGACCTGAGCCGAAAGCAGCCGCTTAACCCACTGAGCCACCCAGGTGCCCCAAGAGTCTACTTTTCTAAAACTGTTCTAACAGCTAACAGTAGTTTTAAGATAGAGCAGGTTCCCTACGTAACAACGAGATTCATACTCCAAATGCAAAAACCTAGTCATGAATATGGTGAGTCTTGATACTAAGTCATTTACTTTGCATGAAACATCTTGAATTTTAAGAACCTGAGCTTTCAAAGATACAGCCATTGATAAAACAAAAATGCTAAGTGTCACTTTTGTGAAAATCCTGTGAAGAGCATGGTACTTTTCAAAGCCCTCAGAAACTAAGGTCAATATATCCAGCCCCCAAACAAATGGGAGGCTGGATGTCCAAGAGGGAGAAGACAAATCAATCTGTCAGAACCAGACAGAAGCCTTTCATAGATTTCATTTGTTTCACGCTCATTTCTTTGGATGGGGCTCACAAACCAGAGCCCCAGATGCCTGCAACTTTGGTTTTTCATTTTAAATGCCAGCCTCCCTGCCCAAAACAGGGAAGAAAAAAAAGGCAGTCAGCATTTGACTCAAGAATGGAGTTATATTTGTTCAAGAGTAGCTGGTTGCTGACCCAGGCCACTGCTCACACTGGTTTTGCTATGAAGTTCTGGACATTCTCCCCGAATTCACTTTTCTATCCCATTTTTATTTCAGCTCGGCAAGCCTTTATAGATATAAAGATGGAAAAGATACAAGTTACTCTGACCAGATTCGGGTTTCCCAGGAGTCTGAGAGCAATGCAAATGATTTTTGGTCATCACCTCTTTTTGCCAAGCCCCCACAGTGGTCAATTCCAACAGATAGGAGAGAATCAAAATCACAAAAACAAATTCTTTACTGCCAAATTAAACGAGAATTCTCTACTGCCACGTGCCCTTCTGTATAGATGCCGGAGAGGACAAAACTGTTCCTCAAGTTTATTAAATAATGGGTCCTTAGAAGAACAGGATGAAGAGAAATTCATAATATCGGCAATGTTCAGCTTGAACCTCGGTTCCAGACTGAAAAGAAAACTTCTTCCAGACCTCATCACCATCAGCAAATTTTATTCAAGCACTGGACATACAAACCGTATAAAAGCAACACAGATCTCTCTGTGCTTCTATTCATGCTGTGTCTTCACCTGGGTTCTGGTGGGGGTGGTGAGTCTCTATTTACTTCGGTCCCTCTTCTCCCGACCCTTGGATCTGTCTTCTCTGAAGTCCCTCTCTCTCTCCCAGTCACTTTCTGGCCACACCCTGGTTGGCTCTCTGTCCTGCCATCTCCTCTCCCGGCCACGGTCGTGGTCTCGGTCTCTTGCCCGAGAGTCCCAGTGCCTTTCTCGAGACCGAGATCGCTCCCGCTTTTCCCTTTTTCCCTCTCTGTATTGGTCATTTTTAACAATTGGCAAATTAATGGGTTTTCGAAAAGGCCGATCACGCCCCCCAAATCTCAGTTGCCCGGATTCCTTTTTCCCCCCCAGACCCCCTCCAAGTCGCCGAGGGATCCACCCTTTGAGGGTCCTTTCCAGTTCATAGTCCACAAATATCTCATGCTGGTCAATAACCAGGCCGTCTGCATCTCGGTAAGCTTTGATCAGAGAACGCTCCTCTTTGTATTCAATGAACGCATAGCCCTTTGAAAAGCCGGTGACCAAGTCCCTCACCAGCCGAAGCCGCCGGATGTCCCCATAGCGGGAAAATACTTCCTTTAACTTCTCCTCTTTGGTCTGCAAGTTTAGTCTCGCCACAAACAGGGTGAGGAGGGGGTCTCCTGTGACGCCTTTGTTGGGGGTGTATCGTGCCAACATTGCCCTCCAGACAGCGCGATCGTGTGGGTCTTCGTCAGTGCCATCAATGCTGCCAGCTTTAAGCGGGTCATACTCCTTGGCAATGGGCATCCAATCACTCATGTTCTAGGTAGGATCACAGCAAGCCTTTATGTAGCACCTATTATGAGCTACTCATTTAATCCTTATAGCAACCCCATGAAGTAGATACTGTTATTCCCTCCTTTCAATAGGGAAGGAAGCAGGACCCAGAGCCTGAGGCCTCCCACCTACAAAGTGGGTGGAAGAGTATCAAAGCCAGACAGTGGGGCTCCAAAATGTTGTCACCCACTGCTCCACCCTCCATCCCGGGAAGAAGCAAAGGGCAATGTGCTTGAATTTGATCCATCTGTGTATCATCCAATTTAGTCACATCAGGACACTTACCTACCACATAATAACATGGCAACATGGATCAAAATACAGGCTTGCCTTTCAGACTAAAATGGTCATTGGAAAACCAGCCTGGCAACTGCTATGAAAAATGGTGTTTTTAAAAACTCTTTACTGCCAAAAATTTCAAACACGTACCCATGCAGAAAATGGCATAACCCTCCACAAACTCACCCCGACTGACCAACACGTGGCCAGTCTTGTTTCATCTGTGCCCCACTTAGATCCCCACTCTTAGATTCCTTTGAAGGAAATTCTAGATATTACATGCTCATCTGCAAATGTTTTGGTATGCGTCATTAAAAGATAAGGTAAGGGCTTTTTTTTTTTTAAACACAAAACTACAAGGGAAAATGGCGCTTTTGATGTAGTATTTTGCAATAGGTAGCAAAGCTAAAACTACAGTGACTCAGCAGCAGCAGGCTCTGGTTCAAAAGGAGTATGTGATTTCTTCCCAATCCCCTGGCTGATAATCTGTTCATGCCTTAAGGCATGGGAATTGATTGCAATGGTGATTTTAGCCCCACAAGCATACTGCAGTTGTCATTCATTCTGATACAGGATACTTTTTTTTTTTTTTTAAGAGGGTGGGAAAGTTTAAGTTGAGAGGAGAGGCTGATAACATGTTACTTGATTCACATTCTGGTGAATCTGCTGGGATAATAAATACAGTGCTTGCCAACAATTCAGACACTGCTACTGCTCACATGACCACCTCTATAAAACGTTAGAGCCATTACTGAAATCTGTTACCTTAAAACCAGGACTCCAGGTGCTTGGCTGGCTCAATCAGTAGAGCATGTGACCCCTGATCTAGAGGTTATGAGTTCAAGCCCCACGTTGGGTACAGAGCTTACTTTACAAACCAACAAACAAACCAGGGCTCTGTCAAATTTATATAGTAATCTCATTCGTGACATCTTTCCATGATATTTATTAAAATATCTATAATTTTCCCCCTCTTACTCATATTTTCCTCAAGGATCTTTTTGCTTTTCTTTTTCTTCCGTTGATGGGTTATGTTAGGGGAGTGATTATTTATGGGGTTGCACTATGGAATTATTTTGCCAGTAAAAAGACCACACACAGAATAAAATCCAAAGTCAATGGCACTGCACTCAAGACCTTTGACCGTCCCTTAGCCTCTTACCACAGCCCACGCAAAATCTGTTTTACCCAGCATTGCTCCTCATTCCTGAAATGTGCCCTAATTCCCCAGCTCCAGGGCTTTCCCTGTGCAATTTCCTCTCCTGGGAACAGTTTCTTCCTTTCCACAGCTCCACTTAAAGGAAATTCTACTGGTCCTTCCAAGCCCAGCTTCCAGCCTCTTCCCCAGGAAGCAAATTTATCTGTCCCACAGCTCAGGGCACCTCTTCTGTAATACCAATCACATTTCCCCCCTAACGCACAGTAAACACTCTTCAGTCTACCACATGCTTTACTTTATCTTCAGATTCTAGGATACTTCCTGATGAATACTGAGGAACTGAACCAACTCCAATCAAAATTCAGTGGGTTTTTTGTGTCCAAATCAGACAAAAAGGATGATTTTATTGCGAACTGAGAAGCAAAACAACTTTATACTGTCTGCCACCACACTGTAAAAGGAGAGCATATATGCCTGTCATCGGTAACCAGCAACTTTGGAGAAGGCGCCTCCGGTATCCTTATTGGTAAAAGGATGATAAAACAGCGGGAGCAACAAGATGAAAGAGGATTTCAGTCCTGTCTGGGTGCTGCCTCTAACTCACTTTGTATCTCTTCTCTCTCATGGCTGGAACTTCTCCACATGAAAAAAAAGAAAATAAGAGAGAGCACTGTGTTGTTTGACTCTCTCCCTGCTCTAGTATTCTCTAACAACTCCTTTCTACTGGTCCTACCATTCTAGACCACACTCTCTACCCTCCATCACAGGGTTGGAGGAACACACACACACACACACACACACGGACCATAATAATTACAGTTAACTTGTACTGAAGACTTCGGAGGTGCCAGGCACTAATGCTAAGCACTTAATTCCCCTCACATCCCCTCACATCTCAACACTGTCAGGACAGAGGTTCTACTATTACTGTCATTTCAGATGAGGACGGAGACACACAAAAAGCTTTCTTTTGTCCCAAATCACAAGGCTAAGAAGTAGCCTTGCCAGGGAGTTACATTCAAGGGCTTTTACCACTCCAGAACTTGACTTGAGCGCTTAGTGTTTTCTTAGATGGCTGTCACAAAATATAAAACTTTGAAGATGGGGATAGCAACAGCAACAACAAAAACCAAGAGGATTCTGTGTTTTTGAGGCTGAGGAAAGAATCCCTTCCCCAATCAACAAGAAAAGATCATAAAAGATCCATCAAATAAAACTGATATTATTCCACATAGAACTCCTTTTCAGAGCTTTAAGAATTCTTTGATGTAGGAAAGACATTAGGGTTCCAAGCCGACAGCCAAGAAGGTATTCTTGAAACATCTTTGGTACAAAAAGGTGGTTTTATTAAAGCACGGGGACAAGACCTGTGGGCAGAAAGCTGCGCTGGGGTCATGAGGAGTGGCCCATTATATACTCTCAAGCTGGGAGGAAGTTAGGGATAGTCTAGTCTCTAGCAATTTTGCAAGCAAGGTTTCCAGGACCTTGAGGGGGCTAGCTGTTGTTGGGAAAGGTAATGTATTACTGTCTAATAAAACCTTAGTCATGAGACCCTTGATGTATATCGGTGGATCATATGCTTGGGGGATGATTGCCAACACGTACCTTGAGGGGGTAGAGATAAAGGAAGTTTCCAAAGGAATTTTTATATATTAAAGTAGACTTACAGGATCCTGAGGTTTGGGCTAAGATTGCCTTTTGCCTTTAGCAAAGTATCAGCATCGAGGCAGTTGAGTCCCTAGAGGAATGTCACTCTGCCTGTTTCAAGGACTTGTCAATGGGCTGTAGGTAGTGAGGAAATTTAATAATTTTTCTTCTGCCTTTGTTTCCCACATCATTCTTCAAATTAAAATTTGAAGAGAATTACAAAGGAATAGTCTGAATTTTGTTTCTCCTTCACGGGTATACTTCTATCAATACTAAATGCCAGGGTGCCTGGGGGGCGAAGTCAGTTAAGTTGTCTGCCTTCAGCTCAGGTCACCATCTCAGGGCCCAGGGATGGAGCCCCACATGGGGATCCCTGCTCAGTGAGGAGTCTGCTTCTCCCTCTCCGTCTGCCCCTTCCCCCCCACCCTGCTTGTTTGTTTGTTTTCTCTCTCTCAAATAAATAAAATCTTAAAAAAATACTAAATGCCAAGGGGGGTAAACACACACACACACACACACACACACACACACACACACACACACACACACACACTAAATGCCAAGAGAGCAGCAGGCTTCAGGGCTTCTCATTCATCTTTCTGGGAGTATTCCCTCGTTGCATTATGTTGAGATTTCCTACAATTTCTTTGGATTTTTAGATAAATGTCATTATTTCAAAAACGGGAATGAGATGTGAGAGATGAATGGTGGGGGATGAAGGTGGATGGGGAAACTAATCTTAATTAAAGACAAAAGTGTGAAAATGAACGAGAACACGGGATCGGAGACAGAACACACCACGTTTAAGACCTAGTCCGGTCTCAGGCAAAGTTTAAATCATCTGTAAAACGTAGCTACAAGCCACTTCACTAGGTTTTTGTGAAGATTAGGTAAGACATTGTCCGTGAATGTGCTTTATAATTAGAAATTATCAAACACATCAGTTATTACGAAAACGTCCCACAAAGCGTGCCTCCCCTTACTAAATCCCGAGCTTAGAATATTCCCGCGCTTTGCATCCAAGTTAACTGAAGTCGGACCCGCGGAGCCCTCCCGAGCATGCGCAGTGGCGCCGCGGCCGCGAAGGCGGAAGTCTGGGGGGAAAAGCCTGTACTCCCAGTAGCCCCGCCGCACCTCAGCCTTGACCGAGGGCCCTCGAGGCTTTCCCCCCGCACACCTCTCACCATCTGAGTGGGAGAACGGGAGAAGAGGCCCTTCTTCCACCCGAGCTCTCGCCCCCGCTTTCCGTCGCACAACCCCAGAAGGGCTCCCCCCTTTGCCAGGCTTCAACATGGCGGCCCTTACACGAGTGGACGCACCGTCCGGGCCGAATTCCCTCGTCCTTCCCGCTGGAGTGGGCCCTGCTGCCACCCGGCCGCTCCCACTCACCTCAGCAAGGCTCGGGCTTCCCTTCCCACCTTAGCCAGCGGACTCCACGGACTCGAAGCGCCAGGAGATTCCTCGCGCCTGCCCGAGCGGTCCTTTATATTGGAAGAAGCAGATTCGCCACGAGCAGTGTTTCTCGCTTTTGCTTTTAAGAAATTTAATCCACATTATGTTGAGCCTCGAGGGTATATCATCACCGAAGAGAATGGGCTTTCCGTTTTTCTAACTTTTTGCCCGACGACAGAAACTGCTACATTGAACGATTGAGTTGAAAGACTATCGAATGTGCGGTCAGTGGTCTGGGAGGAGCCGAATCGCCTTTCTTAGGGAAGGGAATCTGTCAGCGCGGCGAGATTGTCAGTTCTCGGACTCCCTTTAGGAATCGGATTATGTTATGGTGTCTTCAGAGGATGCGTGTGCTGGTTCACACCGCAGAAGAAAAGCGGTCGGGGAAGGGTTGACAACCCTGACTCCATCTTGCATCAGCCACCATTTTGTGGAGTTCTCGGAAGAGCAGCCCCTCTGGGAATCACGATGAACATTCTGAGGTTTGAACACCTGGAAAGTTCCCTGCGTCTCACAGACATGAGCAAAAAAACGTCAACCGATCACTCGGCAACCCCACCAACGGAAATTTCTCCCTCCCTGGGGTAAACAAGCTTTTAAAAACGCCTCTAGGGACGGGCACACCAACTGAGTTGGATGGTGCTTCGCAGTTTGCAAACCTAAGTAAAGAGTTGTCTCCTTTTTCCTCGCCTTTTCTTCGCTCATAGGCTCCCTTCTGAGGTTTTTCCTTAACAGTTTGGAGCAGCCGAGGAAAAAATGTGACGCAATCTAGGCACCTCCTGCGGACCTCCGGACCCGCCAAAGTGAGCACCACAGCCCCGCTTTGCTTCTCTTAGGGCGGCTCCTGTAATGGGGGGTGGTAGTGACAGGCATGGTCCTCTCCTCCCCAGCCTCCCACCTCGGTAGAGCTCAGGAGACTTTTCTTTCTGTCCTCTTTTTTTTTTTTCCTTTAAGATTTTACCTTTAAATAATCTGGACACCCAAGGTGGAGCTCGAACTCACGACCCTGAGATCAAGAGTCGCGTGCTCCACGGACTGAGCCAGTCAGGCGCCCTGAGACTTTTTTGGGGGTGGAAATTGCCTCACTTCAGAACTGTTAGCAGTTCAGGGCAAGGTTCCTCCAATACAGAATGTGTACCAATCTCTCAGAGCTTTTGATGATCCGCCTGCTCATTGTACAGATAAAAACTATGGCCCCGGGGGCACCAGGGTGGGTAACCGTCTGATTTCAGCTCCGGTCACGATCTCAGCGTTGTGAGATGGAACCCTGCCCCAGGCTCCTCCTTCGGTGGGGAGTCGGCTGGTCTCCCTCTCCCTCTGCCCTTCCCCGCTCGTGCTCGCCCGCCCTCTAAACAGATAAATAAAATGTTTAAAAAACAAAAAAACGTTGGCCCCCGGGAGCTGTAAGTTTCCTCAACCTGGGTTCAAATCACAAAATATCATTTAAAACTTCACTGGCCTCCTTGGGGCACCCTTGATATCCCTAAATTGTGTATTTAAGAGCACAGTTGGAAAGGTGAAGCTGTCGTACTTCACAGAATCAACGGAAGCCTATTTCATTTGGTACTTAGAAGCCCCCAAAAGAACCTACTCAGTCGTAGCCTCTGCAGAAGAAAAAAACTCAATCAAAGAAAGATGAAAACAATTAGAACAACTCAACACTGAATCAAAAATTACCCCACATCTTCCATTTCCAGTTCTCTGTCCCCCCACAGCATGCCTTCTATTTCTTCTGCTATATGCAGATCTTTCCAAACTTCCTTTTCTCCCCTCTGAAGTTTCTCCTTCCCCAGCCCTGCCACCAGCCATCCTCCCAAAACTATCATAGCACCTTTTAAAGTCACAGTTACTTGTACTGATCCCAATAATCAGGTCCTTTCTTTCACATCCTAGTCCTAAACAGAACTTCTTCATCTTGCAAAAGACTTTCCTAACCCAAAAGAAAATTCAAAAGAGTTCACCTGACAATTAATTTGGACTGTCAATGCCCTTAATGCAGGCCCTTCTGACTTTTACCAACTACTATGCATGCTCGTTGGACCTCTACAGGCCCAAGAATGGATAAATAAAGCTGGATAGGAAGACCCCCCCCCCCCTGCAGGATTTTAAACTTCCTCATAATGAGGCCCTAAAATAAAACTTCTAATATAGCTGCAAATTTAATCAAAATGATTCCCCATATGTGGGCACCTCAAATAAATTAGAAGGCAGTACAAAACAAAAAAGGAAGAACTTGTTTTAGAGTTTTTTGATAGATTCGAAAAAGGTTTTGTCCAAAATTCTGGAACCCTTAGATTGGATAAAGTATCAAATTGTTTAATTCAGTGTTTCTACAGGGCTTCCTTTATTCAGTCTTAACTCTGGTCAGACAACATGACCCTGACCAGCAGACCAAAACTCCTCATGATCTAGCCACCACCACTAACAGATTGGCAAAGATGATCGACTAACAACAAAAATAAATTTTAAATAGAACAAATGGCTAACCTTATGGCTCTACAAACAGCAAACCCCAAATCCATGTCATAGTTAAAACATCTGGGGATGCCTGGGTGGCTCAGTCGGTTAAGCGTCTTCCTTCCACTTAAGGGTCATTATCCCAAGGTCCTAGGATCTAGTCCGAGTCTTGCTCAGCAGGGAGCCTGCTTCTCCTTCTGCCTGCAGCTCCCCCTGCTTGTGCTTTTGTGTTCTCTCTGGCAAATAAATAAAATCTTAAAAAAAAAAAAAAAAAAAGTTAAAATATCTGGCTCAACTGATAAAACATGTTTCTTTTGCAAAAACCTGGACATTTCAGGGGTCAGTAGGGTGAGCCACTCTTGATCTTAGGGTCCTGAGTCCAAGCCCCACATTGGGCATGGAGCCTACTTAAAACAATTATAAACAAAAATACCCTGGGCCTTTTTTTTTTTAAGATTTTATTTATTTATTCATCAGAAAGAGAGAGAGAGAGGCAGAGGGAGAAGCAGGCTCCCAAGGAGCAGGGAGCCCAATGCGGGACTCGATCCCAGGACCCTGGGATCATGACCTGAGCCGAAGGCAGACGCTTAACCATCTGAGCCACCCAGGCACCCTACCCTGGACCTTTCAAAAAGGAATGCTTGAAATATAAAAGATGGCTCCAAAAGAACAAAAAAATCTTGGGGTGCCTGGGTGGCACAGTCAATTAAGCATCTGACTCTTGATTTCAGGTCAGGACATGATCTCAGAGTGCTGAGATCAAGCCCTGAGTCTGGCTCCTCACTGGGAGTGGAGCCTGCTTAGGATTCTCTCTCCTCCCTCTGTGCACCCCGCCCCCGCAACCCCACTCACATATGCATACATGTGTGCACTGTCTCTCAAAAAAACAAAAACGAAAAAATCAAAAATCTCAAAAACAATTCCTCAATCAGATTAGAGATGTTCTAAGGACAAAGGGGGGATTTTTTTCCCCTTTCTCCTAGCAAACACCACCAGAGAAACTCCCATAACAATTCAGAATGAAGATGGTTTTATTCTTTTTTTTTTTTTAAGATTTAATTTGATTAATTAATTTATTTCAGAGAGAGAGTGTGAGCAGGGGGAGGAGCAGAGGGGGAAGGACAGGCAGACTTGGCGCTGAACCCAAAGTCTGACTCGGAGCCCAGAGTCTGACGTGGAGCCCAATCCTACCACCCCAAGATCATGACCTGAGCGAAAATCAAGAGTCAGATGCTGAGCCACCCCACCCAGGTGCCCCTAAGACATTTTATTCTTATAGACCCTGGAGCAACTCCTTCAATCCTCAACCACTGATCTGTTTTCCAGTCCCCAGCCTCAAGAATACAAAAGCACTTAACCATCAGGGTCAGGGTCACTAATCAGCCACCAACTGTCCCATCTCACCCCCTAGAGTTCATTCTTGGCACTTGACAAGGCAACCATTCCTTTTTATTGGTGCCCTCATCCCCAGCACTTTCTTTTATTTTTTAAGTAGACTCCATACCCAATGTGAGGTTCAGACTCAGGACCCCAAGATCAAGAGTCACTGCTCTACCAACTGAGCCAGCCAGGCACACACACCCCTCCAGCACTTTTGTTAGGAAGAAATTTTTTGCAGGCATACCAGGCCCATATTTCCTTTGACCAAAAAAATGAAGTGCCGTTATATCTGCCTTCTCTCAATCTTCAGAATTCCTAACTGATCTGCCCAGTACTACCCTCCAGTAAGTCCACTGCCCCCCTCCCCGTTCCTAATGCACTCCCTGATCAATTGTGGGTAACCTCTTATACCAGTATAGGACACATAACCTCGGCTCCCCCAATAACTATTCAAAATGATCCATTAAAGGCCTTACCCACTATTAAGTAATACCCTTTAAGCACTATGGCCATTAAAAGAATAACTCCTATTATTCAAGACTTTATCAACAAAGGATTGATCATCCCCACTACTAATCCTTGTATTACCCCCATTTTTCCAGTTAAAAAGCCCCATAATAGAGGAAGGCATTTTGTTCAAGACCTTAGGACAAGTACCAATACAGTCATACCCTGTCACCCTATTGTTCCTGACTCCCACACCCTCCTCTAATATACCAGCTGAAATTACTACTTTTTCTGTCATTGCCTTGTGCAGTGCCTTTTTCAGCATCCCTGTCAGCCCCCAAAGTCAGTATCTTTTTACTTTTGCATGGAACAATCAACAATACACTTGGATAGTCCTACCCCAGGAATATGCTAAAAGTCCTACCTATTTGCTGACCTAAAAGATCTTGATTTCCCTGGGACATCTACGCTTTACAATATATAGACGATTTATTACTATGTTCTCCCACCCTAAAGGCTTGTCCCACTGATGCTCAATGCCTTCCCAAACAATTAGCCAACAAAGGACACAAAGATCTAAAGATAAATTACAGCTCTGTTCTGCTTCAGTCAAAATCTTAGGCCACCTTTTCCTGGATGGGCTAAAAATAGAACCAGACAGAATTACTACCTTCACCCAGTTCCCTCAACCCCAGACTAAAAGACAATTACAGGGTTTCTGGGTCTTGCTGGGTACTGTCGCCTTTAGATTCCCAATTATTTCCTCACAGCTCAACCCTTATACGCCTGCCTTTGCAAACCTGATCCACAGCCTCAAGAGGCCCAAGATGACTTTATATCTTTTTTTTAAAGTTTACTTATTTATTTAAGTAATCTGTACACCCAGCATGGGGCTCGAACTCACCAGTAAAGATCACAAGCTCACCAACTGAGCCAGCCAGGCGCCCCACCTTTATATCTTAAAAACAAAACAAAACAAAAAAAAACCCAGCTCATCTTTTCCACAACTCTAAGACACCCTAATTGCCAACTGCCCTTCTTCCTTCTTGTTCATCTGGGAATTCCAAAGGCTTGGAGGCCTACAACATCCCATAGGATATTATAATCTTCAAGTAGACCCTGTGGCCAAACGTTTATCTCCCAAATTCCATGCCCTAGCAGCCCGCCTCTGTACTCATTACTGCTGCTGAAAAACTAATAACCAGGGGCGCCTGGGTGGCTCAGTTGTTGAGCATCTGCCTTCGGCTCGGGTCATGATCCCGAGGTCCTGGGATCGAGCCCTGTATCGGGCTCTCCGCTCCGTGGGAGGCCTGCTTCTCCCTCTCCCACTCCCCCTGCTTGTGTTCCCTCTCTCGCTGTGTCTCTCACTGTCGGATAGATAGAATCTTTAAAAAAAAAAAAAAAAAAAAGATCATAAGAGACTTTGAACATTTATCCATTTAAAAAAAAAAAAAAAAACTAATAACCAGATTCTCTCCTGCAGGTATTAGTTCCACAAACAGTTAAAACTCTTAGACTCCCGCCACACCCAACGCCTATCTGCCAGTTGACTTAAAAATTTGAACTAATTTCCTTCCTCTCCAAGCATTTCAGTCTCTCACTGTCCTCCTTGCAATCCTGCTACCTTATTTCCCTTACCCCTCAAAAACTCAACTGAACACAACTTCATCATTGTAACTGACTCATTACTTACCCCTCAATTAGACTTTCACGAAATTCCCTTCCCAAATCCAGATTTTATTTGGTTTACTGATTGATCTTACATTAAAAGATGATCAAGGGCCACCTGGGTGGCTCAGTCGGTTAAGCATCTGCCTTCGGCTCAGGTCATGATCTCAGGGTCTTGGGATTGAGCCCCAGAGGAGAGCTTCCTCTCCCTCTGCTCCTCCTCTCTGCTTATGTGCTGTCTCGCTCTCAAATAAATAAATAAAATCTTTTTTTAAAAAATGATCAATAAAAATACAATGCAGGACACTCTAGTACCACTGAAAAAATTATTGAAGCAGAATCTTTATCTCAGGTTCATGTGGCCCAACAAGCTGAATTATGTGCTCTAATAAGAGCATGCCAATTGATAAATAAAACTCTCATCGTCTATACAGATAGCAGATATGCTTTTGGGATCACCCATGATTTTGGTAAGCTCTGGAAGCAGGGTTTCTAACATCCTCTGGACAACCCATAAAAACAAAACTTAGGGGCACCAGACTGGCTCAGTCGGTGGAACATGGGACTCTTGATCTTGGGGTCATAGTTTTGAGCCCCATGTTGGGTGTAGGAATTACTTAAAAATAAAATCTTTAAAAAAAAAAAAACCCAAACGTATTTATTTATTTTTTTTTTAATTTATTTATTTGACAGAGACAGTGCAAGAGGGAACACAAGCAGGGGGAGTGGGAGAGGGAGAAGCAGGCTTCCGCTGAGCAGGGATCCCAATGTGGGGCTCGATCCCAGGGCCCTGGTATCATGACCTAAGCCGAAGGCAGACGCTTAACGACTGAGCCACCCAGGTGCCCCCCAAAACTTACTTATTAAAACTGCTTGACTCCATTCTCCTTCCCTCCAGCTTAGCTCTTATAAACGTTCAAGCCCATTTCAAACTTGATAACCCTAAAGCCAAGAGCATTCATTAGGCTGACCAAGTCACCAAAGATGTGACACTTCAAACTTCTCATTCACAAATATTCATCTGTATGACACATGGGGCACAAATAAAATGGTCCTATGGGCACAACAATACTATTGGAAACCGTCTCTAACTGTTGCCCAACTAATATTTCCAAATGTACTATTTGCCCCCTTGCACAATCCTGGGAAACCATATCACACTGCGTTAGGTCAAGTTCCTCTTCCTGACAGGCCTTTTGACATCTGGCATATTGATTTCATCCAGCTTCCCCAGTGGTAATGATCTCTATATTTTCTCACAGAACTGAGGCATTTCCCTGCAGGCAAGCAACAGCAAAAGCAGGGGCCAAAAACCTATTAGAAAACAATCATTCCCAATTGGGATATTCCTTGATAGCTACACTGTGATTGAGGAACCCATTTTACTGGACAAATTGTCCAAGAGGTCTGCAAAATCTGGCCATCTTCCAACATTTTCATTGCACCTACCATCCTCAATACTCAGGATTAGTTGAACACTCTAATGGCCTAATCAAAACCCAGTTGGTCAAACCAACAACTGCCTTTGGTCCACCCAAGTCCAAAGCCTTGCTTCTTGCCCTTTTAAATCTAAGATCTGCCCCTACTAGAAAGACTCAGTTGTCTCCACCATCCAATATTGGCCTGAAGTCATTCATGACCTCTGCCTTCTCCCTTGGTTTGACTTAACTGAAGACTTCCTTACTAACCCTTAGGCTTTAATAAGACTTGACACCAGGGCACCTGACTGGCTCAGTCAGTAGATGTGCACTCGATCTTGGGGTCGTGAATTCGAGCCCCACGTTGGGTGTAGAGATTACTTTAAAAAATAACATATTTAAAAAAATAATAATACTTGACACCCTATAGTCTCTACCCTTTGTTCTCAATTCCTATGCACATTCAAATGAAAAACCAGTTAACAATATTCTTACTATATGTTCCATCAAAGGGGGAACCCCCTCTGATTGGAATATCAGCTCCATTGTTAAGCTGTCCCAAGCCATAGCCCAGGAGACACCCTCCCCCCCCCGCAAAGAATTGCTGGGTGTGTCTCGACAGACACTCCAACCAAATACAAAATGCTCCCTCTTTACTCCTCTCCTATCAATAACATTGCCCCACAGATTAAGATCCTATGCAATGCCTCTAATCAAATACCATTGCTCCTCCACCCCAGAAGTACCCTAACCCCATGTGCTTTAACCTCTTTCCCTATTTTGACATTATTCCTGTCCATAATTTCATTTCTTATGTAAGATATGTCCGCCTGAGACCTAGTGTGGTCTCTACAGATATAAATCTCACTTTTGTATTAGCTGATTGCTATAATCTATTAAGCTGCAACTATATCTCATCCACCTCCCCTAACGCTACTGCCCTCTGCCAGGTCCAGAGCAGAAGATGAATAATGAAACTTACTATCAATGCTTGGGTCCAATAATCTCCAGGGGAATGATTCATAAAAAGCCCTGTCACTGGAACGCTTGGAAGAGGTTTTGCTATAATCAAACCAATACCAAGTTCTAGCCTTACTGCAGGGCCCCTATCTTCCCACTGTGCCAAATCTTCTTTCCCAATCATCAGTAGCACCACTCTGGACAATAAAACAGGAGCAATTCAATCTCGGTGTGCTCCTGAAGGGTACAAGTGCATCTGTGGTAGACCCCTTAATGATCTTCCCCTATTGGCAACCCCTATGGAAAAACAACTAACCAAACCCTACCCTTCAAATGCATTAACTGGGTCACCCCATCTGTCTATCATCCTGCCCACAAACCCCACAGTCCCTCACAGAACCAAAAGGGCTTTAGGTATGATAATTGCTAGAACTGGTCTGGCCATAGGCATGTTGGCCCCTGAGAAGAGTTTGCTTATCATGAAGCTACACTGTGTAATCCAACAAATACCCTAGAAGAGTTATCCCACTATATTGCTTCAGTCCTACAAAACTTATCATTCTCGCACTCCCTTGCTTCAGTAGTCCTAAACTATCAAGTAGCACTGCCAGTTGGCAGGACAAGGGGGTGTCTGCTGTTGCTGATGGCTCTTGTTGCACCTCGAGAAATACTTCCTCCAAAGTCGAACTACATAATTTTTTTATACAAGCCTCCTAACTTCACAATATCAACAACCCCACCTCCAGTGAAATTTGGAATCATGTTAAAAGTTATCTACCATTATCCAATCTCTTTAGTTGGTTGCCTGGCAAAATAGGAAACATCCTTCAGTCTGGACTACAGGGGGTGCCTGGCTGGCTCAGTTATAGGTTTGAGCCCCATGTTGGGTGTAGAGATTACTTAAAAATAAAATCTTAGGGCACCTGGGTGGCTCAGATGGTTAAGCGTCTGCCTTCGGCTCAGGTCATGATCCCGGGGTCCTGGGATCGAGTCCCACATCGGGCTCCCTGCTCCTTGGGAGCCTGCTTCTCCCTCTGCGTCTCTCTCTCTCTCTCTCTGTCTCTCATGAATAAATAAATAAAATCTTTAAAAAAATTTTTTTTAAATTATAAAAATAAATCTTAAGGGGTGCCTGGGGCTCAGTCGGTTAAGCGCCCAACTCTTGATTTCAGTTCAGGTCATGACCTCAGGGTCCTGGGATTGAGCCCCGTGTCAGGCTCCGTGCTGAGCTCCGTGCTGAGCCCAGAGCCTGCTTGAGATTCTCTCTTGTCTTCTCCCTCTGCCCCTCCCCACCCTGTCTGAAATAAATAAATTTTTAAAAAATTAAGTCTTAAAAAAATTCTGGACTACAGTACTGTATGGTACTATTAATTTTGGGATTAAGCATCTGATTGCTATATAAAATACTCTTTCTAGGGGTGCCTGGGTGGCTCAATTGGTTAAGCATCAGACTCTTGATCTCAGCTCAGGTCTTGGATCTCAGGGACACGAGTTCAAGCCCCGCATTGATCTCCACGCTGGGTGTGGAGCCTACTTAAAAAAAAAAAAATACTCTGCTTGTTTCCAGAAGTTGCCTCTCTTTCTCTTCTTCCACTCCCAAGCTAATTGGGCTTCTGAATGTACTGCTCCAACCCTATGCCCTGTGATTCTTGAAGCATAATTAAAGACCCCTGCCATTAGAGTCACAGTTAAGAAGCTCAGATTTAAAATTTGTGTGTGAGATGGAGGAGAGAACCATGTGGTCAATAAATATTTGTAGAGCGGATAGATGCATTCTGATTATGTTATGTTTCTTTTTTTTTTAAAGATTATTTGAGAGAGAGAATATGAGAGAGAGAGCATACGAGAGGGGGGAGGGTCAGAGGGAGAAGCAGACTCCCCGCCGAGCAGGGGGCCCGATGGGGACTCGATCCCGGGACTCCAGGATCATGACCTGAGCCGAAGGCAGTCGCTTAACCGACTGAGCCACCCAGGCCAGGCGCCTATTATGTTTCTTTTTTTGATAGGTGCTTCTACTGGGGTAGATTACAACTTGATTGTGTTACAACTTGAAATTTGTTGATACAATCATGCTTAAATTTGACGGTGGGTGTCTTGTGGTTTTCTTCAGCCACTCATTTTATGATCAATCCTGACAAGTGGATGATTTCTGCAACTGATGTCATTTTCAGTCTAATCTTATCCTTAGAAGGTAAGTTTATCTCTAATTACTAAGAATGTCTTACTGTTATTACCTAGTCTTCATTGAATCTTTATTACATAGGTAAATGTAGCTTTCTTCATAGTACGTTTTCTTAAAATATATTTAATAAAAATGTATTATTGAGTAAAAAATGAGTAACATCTATGGTTTAAAATTGTGTTTAAAAATACGTGTGTCGGGGGGGGGCCTGGGTGGCTCAGTCGTTAAGCGTCTGCCTTTGGCTCGGGTCATGATCCCAGGGTCCTGGGATCGAGCCCTGCTCGGGCTCTCTGCTCAGCGGGAAGCCTGCTTCTCCCTCTCACACTCCCCCTGCTTATGTTCCCTCTCTCGCTGTGTCTCTCTCTGTCAAATAAATAAATAAAATCTTTAAAAAAAAAATACGTGTGTGTGGTTAAAAAAAGTGTGTGTGTGGTATATGTGTAGATGCAATAGAATACTACTGAGCCTTAAAAGGAAGGAAATCCTAATCATTGCAATAACATGGATTAACCTGGAAGACATTATGCTAAGTGAAATAAGCTGGCATGAAAGGACAAATATTGTACGATTCCATTTATATGAAAGACCTAGAATAGTCAAATTCACAGAGACAGAAAGTAGAATGTTGGTGGGTTTAACGTTAGTGTTTAATAGGTACAGAGGTTCAATTTGGGAGGATGAAAAGTTCTGGAGGTGGATGGTGATGGTTACACAACATTGTGAACGTACTTAATATCACTGCACTGCACACTTAAGAATAGTGAAAATGGAAAATTTGTATGTGTATTTTACAACAATAGGAAAAATTTTGTAAGATATATATATGCGCAGTCCAGTAGCAATGAGTACAACTTAACATCCAGATCTTGGTTTCTAGTATTTTCCAATAAAAGTAACCTGTGCTCCTTGGAGAAATGGCAAATTCTAGCACTCGGGCAAGAAATACACAAGGTGAGTTCGGAGCAATGTGTAGTGCCAGAAAATAAGGAAGTGCTAAAAACAAAAAACTCACCAATGCTGATGATGTCACAAGGACATGGGAGCCACCTGATAAAAGCAGATAAAGTAGTGTTAGATTGTAAACCAAAATAGGGGCGCCTGGGTGGCTCGGTCAGTTGGGTATCTGCCTTCGGCTCAGGTCATGGTCTCAGGCTGGCATAGTGGCTTCCTTCTGAAGAGAACAGTATGGAAAGGGGATAGGGAGGAGTAACTTTCCAGTGGGGAAACCTAACACTACCTCAGTTTGTGGTCGAGGTCAACATCAATGGTGATAAGTCATGTTGATGGCATATACCTTTGACATGATATGTGGAAAATGTCACTTTACCTATGTAGACTTTCTTCCCAAAACCCATAACCCTATAACCCCTCTAATCATGAGAAAAACATCAGACAGGTCACAGGGAACATTCTACAAAATAGTTGACCAGTACTCCTCGAAACTGTCAAGGTCATGAAAAGGAAAATCAGAAACTGTCACGGCCAAGGGGAGCCTAAAGAGATATGGCAGCTAGATTTAGTGTGGTGTCCTGGATGGAGTCCTGAAACAGAAAGAGTTACACGTTTATGAAAAATTCATCAAGAAGTACATCTAATGGTGCAGCCACTCTGAAAAACAGTATGGAGATTCCTCAGAAAGTTAAAAATAGAGTTCCCTACGACCCAGCAATTGCATGCACTGCTAGGTATTTATTTATCCAAGGAATACAAACATGGTGATTTAAAGGGGCACATGCACCCCAATGTTTATAGCAGCAATGTCCACAATAGCCAAACTATGGAAAAAGCCCAGATGTCCATCAACAAATGAATAAAGATGTGGGGTGTGTGTGTGTGTGTGTGTGTGTGTGTGTGTGTGTGTGTGTGTGTGTATTTGTATATAAAAATAAAAAATGGAATATTACTCAGCCATCAAAAAGAATGAAATCTTGCCATTTGCAATGACGTGAATGGAACTAGAGGGTATTATGCTCAGTGAGATAAGTCAGTCAGAAAAACAAATACCATATGATTTCACTCATATGTGGAATTTAAGAAACAAAACACATGAACACAGAAGAAGGGAAGGAAAAATAAAATAAGACGAAAACAGAGAGGGAGGCAAACTGTAAGAGACTCTTAGCTATAGGAAACAAACAGGGTTGCTGGAGGGGAGGGGGGTGAGGAGATGGGGTAACTGAGTAATGTGCATTAATGAGGGCACTTGAAGTAATGGGCACCGGTTTGTATGCAACTGATGAATCACTGAATTCTACCTCTGAAACCAATAATACAGTATATGTTAATTAAATTGAATTTAAGTAAAATTTTTTTTAAAAGATGTACATCTAAGATTTGTGCACCTTAACATACAAGGTATAATGTGTTACACCTCAAACAGGAGGCACTGTTACTGCCAGTATGGTAACCTCTAGCCACTTGCCACTGGCTGTATAAAGTTTGACTTAATTAACTTAAAAAAAATCTTTTTTGAGAGAGTGAACGTGGGGGTGAAGGGGCAGAGGGAGAGAGAGAATCTTTAGCAGGCTCTTCGGTCAGTGCGAAGCATGACGCAGGGCTCAACATGGGGCTCAATCTCAGGACCCTGAGATCAGAATCCCGAGGTCACGCCCTGAGCCAAAATCGAGAGTCAGATGCTTAACTGAGCCACCCAGGCGCCCCTGACTTAATTAATTAAAATTTAAAAACTCAGTTTCCCAGTTGGATTAGCCACATTTCAAGTGCTCAACAGATGTGGTAGCTAGTGGCTCACATATTCGACAGTGTAGATACAGAACATTTCCATCACCATAGAAAGTTCTGTCAGACCACACTGGTGTTGAACAGTGTTGTTCCATAGAAAGAGAATGTCAGCCCATATGCCATCTTAAATTTTATAGTAACCACATTAAAAAAGTGAAAAGAAACCAGTGAAGCTAATTTAAATAATATTTTTTATTTAACCCAGTACATCCAAAACATCATTTTAACATGTAATCATTAGAAATATCATCAGAGAGAGAGCTTCTATTCTCATTTTGGAATTCCAGTATGTACTTACAATTATAACTCATCTCAATTAGGACAAACCACATTTCAAGCACTTGTTACTCACATACCAGAGCCTACTAGATTAGTGCAGGTATAGGTTACATCAAACTGCTAACTTTAGTAGCTTCTGGGGATAATGGCAGGATTGTGCAAGAGGATCTCTCACTTTGAAGTATATCTAACCAAGTAACATTTAAAAAATTTTCACAATGAGCATATGTTCACGTGTTTCTTGTGCTAGTTGGATCCTCCAATTAACAGAGGGTCAGACCAAGTTAGGAGCACAAAGAGGGTTAGTGGAGATACCCCTGTGAGTCACAGAGAAGGAGGAAGCAGTGCTGGGCAGAGAAAGCCTTCAGACCAGGATTGCAGGTTTGGTGTCTAAGAAAGGAAAGGAAAGAAACAGGAAGCAAGAACCTCAGACGGAAGCATAGACTTGGACCCCCGGGGTTGGTTGTCCCAGAGCAGATTGCTGTTAGAGTTGTCTCATGTTGGACACAAATGTCGTGGTCCTAGTCTCCCTGCTGTGCTTATTCATCAGCAGAGAGGCTGTGGGAAGCGTGTCCCGGCATGAATGCTGCGCAGAATCCAAAGGTGCTACAGCTGGAAGCTGGCAGCAAATACCAGCCCTCCCACTGACCGGCAAGTTCTTTTCTCTCTCTTTTTTTTTAAATTGTTAATTGCGGTCAAACAAACAAAACATAAAATTTACCATTTAAATTTCTAATTACCATCTAATTTCTAAGTGTACAGTTCTGTGCTGTTAAGTATATTCATATTGTTGGGCAACCAACCACCAGAACTGTTTTGCCTTGCAAAACTGAATCTCTGTCTCCATTAAATAAAACTCCCCAATCCCCCTGCCCCTGGTAAACCACTGTTTTGCTTTCTGTCTCTGTGAGTTTCACTGTGCTAGGCACCTCACATGAGTATCATCATAGAGCATTTGTCTTTTGTGGTTGGCTTCTTTCACTTAGCATCATGTTCTCGGGTTCATGCATGTTTTAGCAATTGTCAGAAAGTCGTTCCACTGTATGGGTAGACCACACTTTGCTTATCCATTCATTTGCTGATAGAACATTTGGATTGCTTCCACCTTTTGGCTAGAATTGAATGATGCTGCTATGAACATGGGTGCACAAATACCTCTTCCAGATTCTGCTTTCAATTCTTTTGGATATATACCCAAAAGTGGAATGGCTGGATCATATAGTTATTCTATTTTCAGTTTTTTAGGAACCACCATACTGTTTTCCACATCAGCTTTTCTGGGTTTTGTTGTTGTTTTTATTTTAATAATAGCCATCCTGATGGCTGTGCAGGGTGTTACCTCCCTGTGGTTTGATTTGCATTTCTCTAATTAGTGATGTTGAGTATCTTTTCATTCGCCTCTTGGCCTCTTGAAGGGTCATCTGAAAGGCATTCTCCCTGACGGCCAGGTCTAGAGAAAGCCGACTCTTGAATTACATGGGTTTAAACTCTGTGGGGTCCACCTGGATTTATTTCGGTAAGTACAGGACAGTCCTGTAAATGTATTGTCCTTATGATCTTCTTAATCACATTTTCTTTTCTTTTTTTTTTAAAGATTTTATTTATTTATTTGAGAGAGAGAGAATGAGAGAGAGCACGAGAGGGAAGAGGGTCAGAGGGAGAAGCAGACTCCCTGCCGAGCCCGGAGCCCGGAGCCCGATGTGGGACTCGATCCCGGGACTCCAGGATCATGACCTGAGCCAAAGGCAGTCGCTTAACCAACTGAGCCACCCAGATGCCCAATCACATTTTATTTTCTCTAGCTTACTTTATTGTGAGAATACAGTATATAATACATAGAACATACAAAATATGTGTTAATCGACTGTTTTTATTATTGGTAAGGCTTCCGGTCAACAGTAGGCCATTAACAGTTAAGGTTTGGGGGAGTCAAAAGTTATACGTGGATTTCTGACCTGGGGGGGGGAATTGGTGTCCCTAACTCCCGTGTTGTTCAGGGGTCAGCTGTAATTAAAAGTAAATAGCAGAATACTTTACAAACCAAGCAGAAGATCTAGAGGGCAGCAGGGACCACCCTACTTGAGATTTCTGTAGAAGTTGCACACTAATAGAATCTTAGAGCAAACCTGCCCGGCACTGGACTAGGCTCATTTCATCGTCTCAACAACTCTTTGAGGAGTGTATTTTTATGTTCCAGGGTGCAGCAAGAGCTAGCCTGGAGGGTGGGACGGAGGACTGTATTCTCTTCTGCCAAAATCTCCTGTAATGCTTCTTCACCCACTCACCACAGTGAATAAACATTTCACCTAAGTTTAAAAACAAAACAAAACAAAAAAAGTATGTTCTTATGCAAACACAGATTCAAAACTAGTGCCCTGGGTACCACCCTTCCTGCAACCAGATTGTTTTCTAAAGACCTTTAACTCCTAGAGATGAAGTCACTGACCCAAGGTTGCAGGCATTTAAGCCAAACTGGAAAATTTCCAGAATCCTTGCTGTTTCAGTACATGATTTAAAGGTAAGAACACTTGAAAATAATGTGGAGAACACGAAGAAAGCTATACTGAGTGTACCACTCAGGAAATAAATGGTGCCACAGGTATTCAGAAGGAGAATAAAACTTACTCTGCTTGATGTATCAAAATAGTGATGAGGGAGCTGAAGGCAAGCTGAGGACAAAGCACAAGCTGACACCCTGCTTCCCGCACCCCCCCGCTCCCCACTCCCAGGTGGGACAGGTGGAACATTTCTCAGGCACTCCTGGCTGCCCTAACGCTAAGGGAAGGAAAAACAAATGGTTAGCTAATAGAGATCACAGTCCTGCAGGACATGGGTCTCCCTCAGCTTACAAAATGTCTTCGTGATTCACAAGAAAAAAAGCGTCCTTATCAATAAAAGAATTCTTGTCAATAACCTAACTTCCAGAAGGAAACTCCCAACTGTCTTAACGTTATGTTTTACTAGAGGGAAAAACTTGACAATGACAAGGCCTCCAATATCTTGTAGGTCGTCCTCTTTTAGCATAAAAAATTCTTTTGAAAACCTCCCTTTTCCTTACCTCCCCCAACTCTCAAGTATATGATCACTCACCCCTCACAATCCCGGGGCAGCGGCTCTGTCTGCCCACGGGTTCTGTCCCCGGGCTTTAATAAAACCACCATTTTGCACCAAAGACGTCTCAAGAATTCTTTCTTGGCCCTCAGCTCTGGAACTCACCTACATACCAAAATTACATCAATAGGACCACAGATATTTGCTAATGGGACTTTTTTCTTTTTTTTTTTTTAAGTTTTATTAACTTAAGTAACCTCTATACCCAACATGAGGTTCAAACTCACAACCGTGAGATCAAGAGTTGCACGCTTTTCCGACTGAGCCAGCCAGGGGCTGCTCATGGAACTTTCCTATTGGTGGACATTAGCCTGCAAACATTTATAGCTGCTTTTTTATTAAGTGTGGCCCACCCACTGCTTCAGTTTTCTACATCACTTTTTCCTTTGTTTAACCATAGGGCATAACCTTATGACCTTTTGCAGTCACTTTGGTTTCTACTCAAAGGCGGGGCGGTGGGGGGGGTGGAGTGCAGCTGCATACATGGTCTTAAATCTCAGAGGAAGAGTGTTTTTGAAATTCTTTTTAAAACTTTGTATCATGGGGTGCCTGGGTGGCTCAGTTGGTTCAGCGACTGCTTTCGGCTCAGGTCATGATCCTGGAGTCTCAGGATCGAGTCCCGCATCAGCCTCCCTGCTCAGCAGGGAGTCTGCTTCTCCCTGTGACCCTTCCCCCTCTCATGTGCTCTCTCTCTCTCTCTCTCTCAAATAAATAAATAAAATCTTTAAAAATAAATAAATAAATAAAACTTTGTATCATGATAGGGGCGCCTGGGTGGCTCAGTCGGTTGAGCATCTGCCTTTGGCTCAGGTCATGATCCCAGCAACCTGGGATCGAGGCCCACATTGGGCACCCTGCTCAGTGGGGGGCCTGTTTCTCCCACTCTCTTGCCTGCTACTCCCCCTGCTTGTGCTCTCTTTCTGTCAAATAAATAAAGTCTTTAAAAAAAAACTTTGAGGGCGCCTGGGTGGCTCAGTTGGTTAAGCGACTGCCTTCGGCTCAGGTCATGATCCTGGAGTCCCGGGATCGAGTCCCACATCGGGCTCCCTGCTCGGTAGGGAGTCTGCTTCTCCCTCTGACCTTCCTCCCTCTCATGCTCTCTCTCTACCATTCTCTCTCTCTCTCAATAAATAAATAAAAATCTTTAAAAAAAAACTTTGATATATCTTGTGACTTTAAAAAGTTTTGTTGTAAATCTATTCTACATTGCTAATCCAGCTTTCCATATCTGGTTCTCCAATAATTATATGAACTTGGGAAATATCTTATATTTCATATTTAGGTGATAAAAGTAGCTTATAATAATAATAATGATAGCCAACATAGGGGCGCCTGGGTGGCTCAGTCGGTTGAGCATCCAACTCTTGATTTTGGCTCAGGTCATGATCTCAGGGTTGCGGGATGGAGCCCCACGTTGGGCTTCATGCTCAGCACGGAGTCTGCTGGAGATTCCCTTTCTCCCTCTGCCCCTCCTCCCACTTGTGCGCAATAAATAAATAAATAAATAAATAAATAAATAAATAAAATTTTTAAAAATAATAGTAACAATAACAGCCAACATCTCTTGGGTACTTACCATGTGCCAGACACTGTTCTAAAGCCTTCACGACAATCTCACAAACTAGATTATATCATTACCCCATATTACAGCTGGGAAAACTGAGCCCCTGAGTAAAGGCACAATTTACTTGCCTAACATCACACAGCATGCAAGTGGCAGAGTCAATCACAATTTCACACTTGTGATCTGGTCTCGAACCCACCCCTTTGAACACTGTGCTATCACTTACTGTTTTTCACTTGAGCATGCATTAGAATTACCTGGAGGGCAGGGCGCCTGGGTGGCTCAGTCAGTAAAGTGTCTGCCTTCCGCTCAGGTCATGATCCTGGGGTCTTGGGATGGAGCCCCATGTAGGGCTCTGGAGCCTGCTTAGTGGGGAGTCTGCTTCTCCCTCTCCCTCTGCCCCTCCCCCCTGCTTGTGCTCTCTCTCTCTTTCAAATAAATAAATAAAATCTTAAAAAAAAAATTACCTGGAGGGCTGTGGAAACACAGATTGCTGGGGCCCACTCCCAAAGTCTCTGATTCAGTGGGTCAAGAATTTTCATTGCTGAAAAGTTTCCAGGTGATCCCAATGCTGGTGGTCTGCTGAGTACACTTTTAAGAACCTTAGCTAAATTTGTAACTCATAATTGTTTTCATAATTTCTCGATGGAGAGAGAAGGGTCATGACTAGCTACCAACAGATTGTTGAATTCTATGAGGGATCTAAGAGTTAAGATTACTAACACATTTTTATAATAGCCAATAATAGACAGCATCCATTGATGCTTAAGATGTGCTAGACCCTGGACCAGGCACTTTTCATGCATTATCTCATCTAACCTTCACACCATTCTTGGGAAATACTTTTATTTTTCCCAGTTTACATTGAGGAAATAGGGATTTGGAGAGATTAGGGAACTTGATCAAACTTATGTACCAGCAAGTAGCAATTGTAAGGTTCAAGTCAAAGACTGCTTAACTCCACAGCCCAGTTGACTACAACACTCTAGACTTTGCATGCAGTAGATGTTCTCTCTCTATGGACTTGCCTGTTCTGGACATCTCATATGAATGGAATCATACAATAGGAGGTCTTTTGTGACTGGCTTGATTTAGCATAACTTCCCAGTAATGAGTTATGACATCTGTGAAATGTTGTCTATGAGAGAAGCTCATTAGAGACTGTGCCAAAGGTTTTTAAGGGGGCTTGTCATGCAGGCACCTTCTGCCTAGCGCATACCAAAATTCCATACTCCCAGGAGGAAAGCCGGTAAACTATGTTGTTTGCATAAACAGTTAAGGCACACTGAGCTACTCTTATCAGTTGGGGTGGTGGAACCCTCCCCAAACACAAATTCCCAGATCCTAGCCAAGGGCCAACCTTGGAAGCAGGATTTTCAAATGATGGTATCCCTGGGCCTGCTATGTTAACTGTTTTGTGCACAGATTTTGATAGGAATTATGCTGATCTATAGATCAACTGGAAATGTAAGATGGAGAATATCACCATCTTAACCATATTATTACAATTTTTGAACACATGATGTCTTTCCATTTATTTACATCTTAATTCCTCTCAAGGATATTTTGTAGTTTTCAGTGTGCAAGTCTTGTTCTTCTTTTGTTAAAGTTATTTCTAAGTATTTTATACTTTTTGATGTCATTGTAAGTGGAATTATTTTCTTAATTTCACTTTCTGGTTATGTCTTGCAAATGTATATAAATGAAATTAGTTTTTTTTCTTAAGATTTTATTTATTTGAGAGAGAGAGAGAAAGAGCACAAATGAACGCCGAGCAGGGAGCCTGATGCAGGGCTCCATCCCAGGACCCCCAGATCACAACCTGAGCCAAGGGCAGCCACTTAACCAACTGAGCCACCCAGGCACCCCACAATTATTTTTTGTATATTGATCTTGTATTCTGCAACCTTGAGCTGTTTATTAGCTCTAATAGTTGTGTGTGTGTGTAATCTTTAGCCTGTTAATATGGTGGATTACATAGATTGTCTTTTCTGAACCAGCCTTGCATCCCTGGAATAAACCCTACTTGGTCATGTTATATAATTTTTTTGTAGTGCTAAATTCTGTTTACTAGTATCTTGCTAAGGATTTTGCATCTATTTTTACTTTGCGTATTTTTTAATCAGTTATTTAGGTTTTTTTTTTTTTTCATTGCGTTGTAGGAGATACATATACATCTCTCCTACTACATATTCATTCTGGATATTAACCCCGTATTAGATATGACTTGCAAATATATTCACTCATTCTGTAGGCTGCCTTTTCACTCTGTTAATTGTGGTCTTAGATGCACAAGTTTTAAATGTTGATATAGTCCCGTTAACTATTTTTTTCGTTTGTTGCCTGTGCTTTTGAAGAAATCATTGCTAAATCCAGTGACATAAAGCTTTTCCCCTATGTTTTCTTCTAAGAGTTTTATAGCTTTATGTTTTAGATCTATTTTGAGTTAATTTTTATATATGGTGTAAGGCAAGGGGTCCACCTTCATACTTTTACATGTGGGTATCCAATTTTTCTAACAACATTTGTTGAAAAGACTGTCATTTCCCCAAAGAATGGTCTTGGCACCCTTGTTGAAAATTATTTGACCATATTTGCAAGGGTTTATTTCTGGGCCTTCATTCCTTTTTATGGTAGAATAATATTCCATTGTGTGGATACACCATATTTTATTTATGGCAAGCTTAACATTTCATCTCATTTAATCACTGGGTGTAGTCACATCTGTGATTTATGAATTACTGAGCCCTTGCCCAGAAACCTGGTTTTGATCATTAGAACATTGTACCCTCTGAAAATAGTGTCTATTTTGTTTGCTTGCTTTGGTTTTTGCTTATTTTATCCTTGGCCACTCAACATGGGGTTGCTGGAATCTCAGTGTAGAGAAAATCAGGCACATCTACCACAAAGAAAGCTAGCAATATATTCCTGGGAAAAATAGACAAGCTCCACTGTTAAGTTTTCTGCCTATGACTATTAGAAATTTCTAATAACGGAGCGCCTGGGTGGCTCAGTCGTTAAGGGTCCTGGGAACTAGCCCCACATTGGGCTCCCTACCTGGCAGGAAGCCTGCTTCTCCCTCTCCCCCGGCTTGTGTTCCCTCTCTCGCTGTGTCTCTGTCAAATAAATAAATAAAATCTGTAAAAAAAATTTTCTAATCAAACCTAAAGTAACTCGCTTTGCAATCCACGCTGCTAATATTCTAATACCCTATCTGTAGAATGCTTTCTAACTTTCAAAGCAGAGAGTGATTTTTTTACTTGTTTATTACTCCTTCCAACCCAACCCATGTGCTACGTGTGTCCCACACAAGTTTAATGTTTGGAGGGCAGAATGACGAATACAAGCTAACATTTTTTGAGTACTTCCTAAGTACTTGTGTCACACACATTATCTCATGACCTCATCTTAATATGTTCCTGCAGCAACGTTACCACATAGGTGCTGTTATTCACTGAGCAGGAAATTGAGGGTTAAGTAATTTGCCAAGGCTGCAAAGCTGAGTTAACGGGAGGAGCCCAGGAATACGCAAAGGGCACAGCGCAGGGATTCTCCATTTTATTGAGAGTCAGATTCCGCAGGTCCCGGCGACAGTGGGCCCGGGAGTTTTGTGCAACCCAGGTCTCTTGACTCCCACGCGCAGACACCAACAAATGTCCTCTGTTTTGCCGCAGGCTTCTGAAAATACCCCCCAAACACAGACCCGGATCTTCCTCCACGTAGAATGCAAATTCTATGGCTGAAAAGCTTGAGCATAGAAAGGAAAAAGTTGTGTGCTTTTTACCCTCTTTCCCAGACTGGAGGTGGAAACTCCACCCTCGTCTCCATGGAAACCCGGCAGCGGTGGCGCCTGTCACCAAGGGCGGGGCTCCGGCGGCCGCCCCTCCCCCACCCAGTTTGCAATACTCCCAGCCGGGAGCAATCGCGGTCACCCCTTAACCTCTCCGTTCCTCTTCTCGGCTGTCCCCCCTTTCTGTTGTCTTTTCGTGCCCCAAACCACATCCTGGGGGCCGCCCTCCTGCACGGTACTCAAGAGGGGCCGGTGCACCCCGTGTCCGGGCCTGGAAGCCCCGGAGCGCGGCCTTTCTGCCCCGGGCCCACCCCTCGGCTGCGCTGATTGGCCGCTCCTGGGCCATCCCCTCCCGCCCGGGGCAGGCAGGGTCTCTACCCCGCGGAAAGTTTTCTGAGCCAGGAGGAAGTTGGAGGGTTGGGGATTCTGAGAAGGCTGCTCCTGCAGCTGCGGGGGTCTGGGTGGCCATGGAGGAGCCCCCTTTGCGACAGGAGGAGGAAGAAGAGGAGGAGGAAGGGGACGAGGCTGGGCCCGAAGGGGCTTTGGGCAAGAGCCCCTTCCAGCTGACGACCGAGGACGTGTATGACATCTCCTACGTGATGGGCCGCGAGCTGATGGCCCTGGGCAGCGATCCCCGGGTGACACAGCTGCAGTTCAAGATCGTCCGCGTCCTGGAGATGCTGGAAACGCTGGTGAATGAGGGCAACCTGACGGTGGAGGAGCTGAGGATGGAGAGGGACAACCTGAGGAAGGAGGTGGAGGGGCTGCGGACAGAGGGCTCGGCGGCCGGCGGGCAGGTGAGTGCCGGATTCCGGGCCCTGCGGGGGCAGCCTGGGCTGCGTGGGAGGGGAGCTCCCAGTGGCCTGGAGGCCGCTCTCCGAGGAATAACCGAGCGCCTGAAAACGACCACAGCGCCCACCCAGTCCTCAGATGAGAAGCATCCTCATAGTTACATTTATCGAGCACTTAATAGGTGCACTTACTTGGGCTGCGTTAGTTCTGAATCAGGGGCTTCGAGCCTTTTTGACTTGACCTAGCTCAGGGGCTCTCAAGCTTTAGCCTGCAGCGAAACCACCCGGAGTGTTCGTTAAAGCCCAGATTGCAGGGCCCTGGCCCCAGAGTTTCTGATTCAGCAGGTCTGGGATGGGACCTGAGAACCTGCATTTGTGACAAGTGCCATCGCATTCTGAGAATCTTGACCTAGAATAAGAAGTAAATTTTAAGTGAGGGGAATCAGTGCTGTGACCACCAAAAGACGCCTATAAGAATATTCAGAGCACCTTTATTCAGAATTGTGCCAAACTGGAACAAGTGCAACAGAATGGATTTTAAAAATTGTGGTATAGTCACACAGTGCAATACTACACGGTAGTGAAAAAGAGCAGAGCGCTGATACACACAACTGTGTGCGTGACTCTCAGATGTTACGCTAAGGGACAGGAGCCAGGAACAAAAGAGAGCCTACTATATATATTTATGGGAAATTCAACAACAGGCAAAATAATCTGTATTTATAGAAGACTGATGGTAGCTCCAGTTGGTGGGGGGGGGAGTTCATAGGGAGCACATCTGGGTGTGATTACATGGGTGTGTACCTATGTTAAAAATCATCAAGGGATGTCTGGGTGGCTCAGTCCATTAAAGGTCAGATTCTTGGTTTTGGCTCAGGTCATGATCTGAGGGTTGTGGGATCCACCCCTGGTCCAGCTCTGCACTCATTGGGGAGTCCGCTGAAAATTCTCTCTTTCCCTCTCCCTCTTCCTCTGCTCCTCCCCCTGCTCATGCATGCATGTGCTCTCTCTGTCTCTCTAAAGTAAATAAATAAAATCTTTTTTAAAAAAGTCGTCAAGCGGGGCGCCTGGGTGGTTCAGTCGTTAGGTGTCTGCCTTCGGCTCAGGTCATGATCCCAGGGTCCTGGGATTGAGCCCCATGTTGGACTCCTTGCTCAGTGGGGAGCTTGCTTCTCCCTCTGCCTGCCAATACCCCTACTTGTGCTCTCCCTCTCTCTCTCTGACATATTAATTAAGAAAAAAAAAGCTTGAGGAAGTGAAGAAATATTTTTAAAAAGTCATCAAGCTATAAACTCAAGATTAGTTCATGTATGTTATACCTCCATTTTACAAAATTACCAATTATAGCGCTTTCCAGTATTGATGAAACAAAAGTTTTAAGAAACAATTTATCTTAACTCACCCTTATTAAGTATGATGCACAATCACACTTGCATATTCTTTTTTTTTTTAAGGTTTTATTTGTGAGAGAGAGAGCAGGGGGAGTGGCCGGCAGAGGGAAAAGCAGGCTCCCCACTGAGCAAGGAGCCCAGTACCCCGGGATCGGGATCGTGACCTGAGCCAAAGGCAGACGCTTAACCAACTGAGCCACCCAGGAATCACTTTACTTGCCTATTCTATTTTTATGAGTTTTTAAATTCTTGTTGCAATTGATTAAATCAATATGAATTACTAAGGGGTCTCCAGCCACACTTAAAAAAAAAAAAGCTGCCCTAAGTGGACTATCTCATTTATTCCTCTTACTATCAGTATATCCATTTTACAGAAATGAGGCATAGAACAGTTAAGTAATTTGCCAAAGGAATTACTGCAAGTAAGAGGTGAAGGCAGGATTTGAACTCAGAGATGCCAGTCTTCACCACCGCACACGAAATACACATATTCGACCTTATTTGTTGGAATGACATTTGATGAGTGATTGCACCGTGCTGGACCCTGGGGCTGCAGAGGTAAATTAGACGGGGACCCTGCCCTCACAGAGCTCCTGTCTAGTGGGAGAGGTAAGACACCCACACCTCCAGAACTGCAGTACAAGATCACAAACTGAGAAGCGTGCCAAGAAAGGACAGGAGGAACAGGGTCACTGACATTTGCAGGGAAATAAGAGCGAAGGTTTCTGGTCACTTCCCTGGTACACTTATGTCAGCTACTTGTTCGTCCCAGTGACAACTGTACTTGTAGATACATTTTCTACTTTAGTGTCCATCATACGAGATAGTTGAGTATCATGATCACAGTCTGGCTTTTGAGACTCAAGAGAAGTTAAGTGACTTGCTCAGAGTGGCTCAGCTCACGTTCTGAGCTCATCCCTGCCACCTCCAACCCCAGGAACAAGGATATGGAGGGGGCCCCCACCATAGACCGTGTACAGCGTGTTCTGCACGGGGCCCGGGTGATTTCCTCTGTGGGGCACAGTGGACAAGCTTTATCAACCAGCAGATGAGATGGCATTTTCCTCCCAAACCGCAGTCTTCAGAACAGGGGTGGGGAAAAGGGCAGAGAGAATGAATTAGTTTAGCATCACGAGGCAGTTCATAAAAATACACCTTATTATTTTTTTCGGGTTTTTAAATTATCTTTAATTGCGGTAAATTACATGTAAAATTTACCACCCTAACCATTTTTAAGTGCACACTTCAGTGTCATTAAGTACATTCACATCGTTGTGCAACTATCACCCACCATTCCTGCCCGAATTCTTTTCCTCTTGCAAAACTGAAACTCGTCCACAGTAAACACCAGCTCCCTACTCCCCCTCCCCCTGTCTACTTTCTATCTCTATGAACTTGCCTATTCCACTATTCTACTTATATTCATATAAATAGACTTGTATAGTATTTGTCCTTCTGTCACTGGCTTATTTCACTTAACATAATGTCTTCAGAGTCCATCCATGGTGTGGCTTGTATCTGAATTTCCTTCCTTTTAAAGCCTGAATAATGGGCGCCTGGGTGGCTCCGTCGTTAGCAGCAGGAGTGGGAGAGGGAGAAGCAGGCTTCCCACGGAGCAGGGAGCCCAGTGCAGGGCTCTGTCCCAGGACCCTGGGATCATGACCCAAGCCAAAGGCAGACGCTTAACCAACTGAGCCACCCAGGAGCCCCAGCTGAGGGTTCTTAACTTGAAGTTCTTGGACACCCAAGGGGATCGTTGATTCTAATCCAAGAGGCCCATGTCCTTGCATGGGAAAAAAATTATATTTTCATTAACTTCCAACTGAAATGTGTCACTTTCTTCAACTGTGAATGTAGACAGCAAACCACAGGAATATTAGCAATACCTGTGGTAGTCACTGATGGAAATCACAGATATCTTCATGTCCCATTACAGTGTAGTTCACATCTCAAAGTTTCGTTTCTGTT
This sequence comes from Zalophus californianus, assembly GCF_009762305.2. Classification (NCBI taxonomy): domain Eukaryota; kingdom Metazoa; phylum Chordata; class Mammalia; order Carnivora; family Otariidae; genus Zalophus; species Zalophus californianus. The sequence goes on from NC_045608.1 coordinate 6,430,478, forward strand.
CAGTATTTCACTGGCCCTGCGTCTAGCTCACCTTGTTTAATAAAGAAGCAGGTATATTAATCATAAATTTGTTTTTAGAGGATTTTGATGAGTGTATGTCACCTTAGTTGGTCTCCTTATAATTTTGTGCCTTTCATTTTATACATTTTAACACATTGTTTGGAGGAGGGCCACGTGGGCTTTCCCAGGCTGCCAAAAGGGTCCGTGGCACAAAAACGGTTAAGATTCTCTGCTTTAACCAGTCTCCTATCAAAAGATGTTTATGTTCCAATCATTTGCTCTTAGCACATGCAACACTGAAAGATCCTAACCAATGTCATTTGGCTCCTGAGGGAGAGTGTCTTGAGGAAATGGATCGGAGGGAAGGAGCATCTGAAATTTGGATAATATGTAATGTTAAATTACGCTTCCCAGAGGCCAAGGAGACCCACTCCTCCGGCAGTCAGCACAGGTACCTGCTTCCCCACAGCCCTTCCAACGCGGGGAGTGTTCAAACACCCTGACTCTTGTCAGTCTGACAGGAGGAACGTGCTCACTATTACTATTATCTCTTCCTACTGTGTCTCGTTCTGTCCATCACCCGGAGAACACTGTGGTGTGGTTGTGCCTTAGTTTTATTTAACTGGGCATCTCTTCGTGGACATGTAGGTTGTTTTCAAACAGTTGCTTAAATTTTAGTTTGAAAACATTTCAAACCTATGGAAGAGTTGCCAGAAAAGCACCATGAATACCTGTATACCGTTCACTGAGATTCAGGTGTCTTCAGTTGTGTGCGTGCGTAGTGTGTAGTATGTCTTAGAAGATACACGCCAAAGTATTTATATACACACGCAAAACACATATATGTGTATGTATCTATGCATATACAAAAATAATATGTATATATATTATCTATTCACCACTAGTTTTCCTCAACTATTTGAGCAGACATTTTGTTAGTTGCAGGATTAGTAGAAGATTAGGGTCCTTTACCCTAAATACTTCAGTGAGTATCTCACAAGACATACTATTGCATAGCTGCAAGTAAATGATCGAATTCAGAGGGAAAAAGTGATAGCATACAAAGACCTGATATACTACCCCTATTCAAAATTCAGAATAATGTCCTTTACAGCATCTTTTTTCTGGTGCAGGACCCAATCCGGGGTGTTGACATCTCTCTTCAGTCACCTTTAATCTGGAACGGTTCCTCAGCTTTTCCTTGTCTTTTACGACCTTGACTTTTTTTTTATTGTTTTGTTTTAACAGTTTCCTTTTTTTTTTTAAGATTTTTTATTTATTTATTTGACAGAGAGAGAGACAGCAAGAGAGGGAACACAAGCAGGGGGAGTGGGAGAGGGAGAAGCAGGCTTCCCGCTGAGCAGGGAGCCCGATGCGGGGCTTGATCCCAGGACTCTGGGATCATGACCTGAGCTGAAGGCAGTCGCCTGACTGAGCCACCCAGGCGTCCCCCGACCTTGACATTTTTGAAGATTATGTATCAGTTGGTTTGTAGAATGTCCTTCAATTGGGGTTGGTTCTGAGGTGTCATGGGTGAATTCAAGTGATACATGTTTAGCACAAATACTGCTGAAGGGATGCTGTGTCATAGTGCATTGTATCACGAGGCACCCGACTCAATTTGTCATTATTGGTGATGTCAACTTGTATCACTTGGGTAATATGGTGTCTGCAAGATTTCTGCACTGTAAAGGGGACTTTATTTCCCTTTGTAATTCACAAGTACTTGTGGGAAAATACTTTAAAACTGTGGAAAATATTCTGTTCCCCAACAAGCTTTCACCCAAAAGTTTTAGATCCATTCATTAGTCTCCCCTGAATCAATTATTACAAAGTTGGTTAAAAAAGGATGATTTTTTTTTCTGGTAAAGATTTTTTGAAAAGATTTTTATTTATTTATTTATTTACTTGAACGACAGAGAGAGTGAGTGAGAGAGCATGAGCAGGGGGAAGGGAAGAAGCAGACTCCCTTGCTGAGCAGGGAGCCTGATGCAGGGCTCCAACCCAGGACTCTGGTATCATGACCTGAGCCGAAGGCAGTCAGCTTAACCATCTGAGCCACCCAGGTGCCCCACTGGTAAAGATTTTATTTTGGGGGCACCTGGGTGGCTCAGTCGTTATGCATCTGCCTTTGGCTCAGGTCATGATCCCGGGGTTCTGGGATCAAGCCCTGCATCGGGCTCCCTGCTCAGTGGGAAGCCTGCTTCTCCCTCTCCCACTCCCCTTGCTTGTGCTCTCTGTCTAGCTGTGTTTCTCTCTGTCAAATAAGTAAATAAAACCTTAAAAAAAAAGATTTTATTTTTAAGTAATCTCTACACCCAACATGGGGCTTGAACTCACAACCCCAAGATCAAGAATCTCACGCTCTACCGACTGAGCCAGCCAGGCACCCCAAAAGGATCAGTGTTCTACTCTCTCATCTTGTACACTCATTAATTGGCCTTCTGCTCCTCTTCATTCCCTGTTTTACTCAGAGTTCCCCAGAGAAACAGACCCAACAGGGGATATAGCTATCGACATAAAGGGGATATTATTTGAGGCATTGGCTTATGCAGTTATGGAGGCTGAGAAGTCTTACAGTCTTCAGTTCGCAAGCTGGAGAACCAGGACGTCCTGTGAACTCAGGGGTGGGGTGGGCTGATGGTGTAAGTCCTGGTCTGGAACCAAAAGCCCAAGAACCAGGAGTGTCAATGTCTGAAGGCAGGAGAAGAAGGGTGTCCCACACCAACAGACAGAGCTCAGAATTTACCCTCATTCCACTTTTTGTTCTCTTCAGGCCCTCAGTGGATTGGATGATGCCCGTCCACCCATCAGGGAAGGCCATCTGCTTTACTCAGTGCATCAGTCCAAATGCTAATATCTTCCAGAAACACCTTCACAGACACACTCCGAAATAACGTTTAACCAGCTATCTGGGCAATCCTTAGCCCAGTCAAGTAGACACATAAAATTAACCATCACATCCCCGTTAATGAACTAATTTAAATATTTAAATTTTAAGTGTGAACAAACAAGATTTGCCTTTTTGGGGTGGACAGTCCATCCCCATGAGGGAAACCGTATAAGCGACCAACGTCTTTTCTCGCAGGTAAACCTGGGGCCGGACAAAATGGTGGTTGACCTGACAGATCCCAACCGACCACGCTTCACTCTCCAAGAGCTGCGGGACGTGCTCCAGGAGCGCAACAAGCTCAAGTCCCAGCTGCTGGTGGTGCAGGAAGAGCTGCAGTGTTATAAGAGGTGGGGCTCTGCTGCCCTGGGTGCCCCGCACCGCAGAGCCACACCCCGCCTGCAATTCCTTGACACGCTCTGTATTTGTTCTTATTTTCACTCAGCCAGTTTATTGGAGACCTACTCGATGCCAGGCACTATTCCTGGCACCGGGCTATAGCAGTGAACAAACCAGAGAAAGTCCATGCTAGTCTAGGGGGGAAGAGAGGCAATTGACAAGGAAGTCTGAGACAAACATGCAGGGTTATGGTGGTAAGTGCTCTAAAGAATGTAAACCAAGGTGACAGGGGGCTCCTGGGTGGTGCAGTTGGTTGGGCGTCCGACTCCTGATTTTGGCTCGAATCATCATCTCGGGGTTGTGGAAGCGAGTCCTGCGTCGGGCTCCTCGCTGGATGTAGAGCCTGCTTGAGGTTCTCTCGCTCTCCCTCTGCCCCTCCACCCTCCTCTTTCCCTCTCTCCCTCTCTAAACAAAACAAAAAAACAAGGTGACATATGACAGCAAAGTGCTGGGGGCTTGGGGAGGGGCCTGTTTTACATGGGCTGGTCAGTGAAGACCCTTCTGAGGTGAATGACGAGAAGCAGCCGAGCATGTAAAGGTTGGTGGGACAGAAGTGGGGCGAGAGCGCTAAGAGCCCGAGGTGGGGACCACCATGGCCAGTGTAAGAGACCCACCACGGTAGAAGTTGGAACAGGTGGGGACCACCATGGCCAGTGTAAGAGACCCACCACGGTAGAAGTTGGAACAGGTGGGGACCACCATGGCCAGTGTAAGAGACCCACCACGGTAGAAGTTGGAACAGGTGGGGACCACCATGGCCAGTGTAAGAGACCCACCACGGTAGAAGTTGGAACAGGTGGGGACCACCATGGCCAGTGTAAGAGACCCACCACGGTAGAAGTTGGAACACAGGCAGAGGATGAGAGGTATGCCTTGTGAGCCCCAGAAAGGGGCTCTGATTTTATTGTAAGTGTAGTGAGAAGTCATTGGAAAGTTTCAATCAAGGAAATGACAAGATCTGATTTACTGTTTTGTTTGTTTTTATTTTTTATTTATTTTTTTAAGGAAGCTCCATGCCCAGTTGGGCTTGAGCTCACGACCCTGAGATCACAAGTCAGAAGCTCTACCCACTGAGCCACCCAGGCACCCCTAATTTAGTGTTCTCAAAGGTCAAATGTGGGGCACCTACCTGAGTGGCTCAGTCATTCAGCGTCTGCCTTCAGCTCAGGTCATGATCCCAGGGTCCTGGGATCGAGCCCCACATCAGACTCCCTGCTCCGCGGGAAGCCTGCTTCTCCCTCCCCCACTCCCCCTGCTTGTGTTCTCTCTCTCGCTGTGTCTCTCTCTGTCAAATAAATAAATACAATCTTAAAAAATAAATAAATAAAAGATCAAATGTGAAGGGCACCCGGCTGGTCTTGATCTCGGGGTCATGAGTTCAAGTGCCACGTTGGGTGTGGAGCCCACTTTAAAAAAATGGGGGGCCTTGGTGGCATAGTTGGTTAGGCATACGGCTCTTGGTTTCGGCTCAGGTCTGATCTCAGGGTCCTGGAACTGAGCCCAGTGTGGGGCTCTGTGCTCAGCAGGGAGTCGGCTTCAGGATTTTCTGTCTCTCCCTCTCCTGCCCCTCCCCCTGCTCACTCAGCAGGCGCACGCACACTCTCTCTCTCTCTCTCACAAATAAATAAATAAATCTTTAAAATAAATTATTAATGTGGTAACCTGATAACTGAACCAGTGAAATACACACTGAAGTATTTAGGAATATAAGGGGGTAAGATGTCTCCAGCTTACTCTCAGGTGGTTCAGAAAGAAGATAGATGCATGGATGGATAGGTGGGTGGGTGGGTGGACAGGCAGATAGGTAGAGAGATACACAGAGAAACAATTGGGAGGGGGGTCTGGGTAAAGAGTATATGGGAATTCTTCATACTAATCTTACAACTTTTCTGTAGATTTGAAATTATATCAAAGTTAAAAGCTTAAAAAGATCACAGTAGGGCACCTGGCTGGCTCAGATGGTTAAGTGTCTGCCTTCGGCTCAGGTCATGATCCCAGGATCTTGGGATCGAGTCCTGCATCGAGGTCCCTGCTCAGTGGGGAGCCTGCTTCTCCCTCTGCCTCTACTGCTCCCCCTGCTTATGCTCTCTCACTCTCTCTGTCAAATAAATAAAATAAAAATTAAAAAACTATTATTATTATTAAAAAAAAATCACAAAAGGGGCACCTGTCTTGCTTAGTCGGTGGAGTGTGTGACTCTTGGTCTTACGGTCATGAGTTTGAGCCCCATATTGGGTGTAGAGATTACTTAAAAATAAAATCCTAAAAAAAAAAAAAAATCACAGTAACACGTGAAGGGAAAAGACTGTAGGACAATCAAGAGACAAAATAAGAAGCTGTTGACCTATGAGGATTGGACTTTGCTGTATTCATCTGCACCCTGTTTCCCAAAACGTTTTCTTTCGCGTAAGTGCTTCTTGAAAAGGGGGCTCTAAAAAAAAGAAAGAAAGAAAAAGAAAAGGGGGCTCTGTGGCCAAATCATTCTGGGAAACCGTTGAGTTAAACAAAGCAGATTCCCTTAGAGACAGAAGAAGGAAAGCCCAAGAGAATAAAAACTCAGCGCCAGCTAATATTTATCAATACATACTGCATGCCAGGCACTCTGCTAAATGTATTCCAAGCATCATTTCAGTTAGTGCTCACAGCAAGGTGAGCTAAGGTAATGTTATCTCCAAGGTGTTCTAAGGTTCATGAAAGTCAGGTGCCTGCTTGAAGTCCCATAGCTGGTGGGGACAATGGTGAGACGTGGCCTCAGACAGCCTGATATCAGAGCCTGTGGTTTTAGTAATCATGCCACATTTGGACTCTGAAAGTTTAGAAGAAATACGCTGGCTCAGGGGTGCCTGGGTGGCTCAGTCGTTAAGCGTCTGCCTTTGGCTCAGGTCATGATCTCAGGGTCCTGGGATCGAGCCCCGCATCAGGCTCCCTGGTCAGCGGGGAGTCTGCTTCTCCCTCTCCCTCTGCCCCTCCCCCTGCTTGTGCTCTTTCTCTGTCTCTCAAATAAATAAATAAATAAAATCTTTAAAAAAAATAAATTCATTCAATGTAGAATTACTAAGGGAGCAGCAGTACAGTAAAAATGTTCTAGCAAGCCAAATCTAAAAGGGCTGAGTTCTGCCAACAAGAATTTAATTGTCTTCCTTCTGCTGAGGTTGGAACCGTGTTAATGGAAAGACCTGTCTTCCTCTCATTAAATAAGTACTTCAGACACAGGTAGTTGAAAACAGGAACGGCTGAACTGCTGGGGCTTGAGCAGCTTGTTAGCGAATAGAGCAACACACTTTGGTTACAGTTTTGAATTCCCAGAGAGCATCAGCCGTGTACTTCCCCTCTGGTAGAGGCCAGTTGATGGCAGGATTCTGTTTACTCAGTTGGGTCCTGTATTCTAGAGAAACCAGCATGTCACCTGAGGTATTCTCCTAGCAAGTGCATCAGTTTCAAGGTCCAAGATCATACTAATGATTGTTTCTCATTGAGGCAGATGGGGTAGGCTGCTTCCAAAGATGGCCACGATTTTTCCCATCCTGCATGCCTTCTGCAGTGAGCCTTTTCCACCCCTCAAGAGGTAGAGTCTATTTTTTCCCTGTCCTTGAGTCTGGGCAGCCCAGTGACTTGCTTTGGCCAGTGGAATGTGGTGGAGGCAATGCTGTTTGGCTTCTGAGGCTAGGGGAGGCCTGTTGCAGCTTCCATTTTGGTCCTCATGGAATTTTTTGTCCTTGTGGAATGCTTGAGACCACACTCCTGTGAGGGAGCTCAAGGTAGTACCAGGGAGAAGTCACACAAAGAACAGAGATGCCCCAGCTGACGGCCCCAGCTGTGCCCAGCCCCCAGATGACCCACCAAGCCAACTGTAAGAAATGGAGCCATCATGAGAAATCATAAATCTTCATTGTTTTAAATCACTATGGTTTAGGATGTTATGTAACAATAGATAATGGAAAAGGGGGGTTATTAATAATAAGTTAATAATGTATTAATATTAATACTATAATAGGTAAATAATATTAAATAATAAGAGCTCACTCTTTGCCAAGGAGAGAGAAGGATGAATCCTGCTGTCTGACACTCCTGCCTCAGGAGGTGGCTCGGTCGGCCAGGCTCTGCCAAAACAAAATACCATACACTGGGTGGTTCAAACAATAGACATTTTTTTCTCACAATTCTGGAGGCTAAAGTCCAAGATCAGGGTGCCAGCATGGTTAGTTCTGACTCTTCGTGGCTTCTTGCACACGGCAGAGAGGAAGCCCTCAGACGTCTCCTCTTACAAAGGGTTCTTTTTCTTTTTTTTTTTTTTAAGATTTATTTTTTTTGACAGATAGAGACGGAGAGAGAGAGGGAACGCAAGCAGGGGGAGTGGGAGAGGGAGAAGCAGGCTTCCCGCCGAGCAGAGAGCCCAAAGCAGGGCTCGATCCTAGGACCCTGGGATCATGACCTGAGCCAAAGGCAGATGCTTAACGACTGAGCCACCCAGGTGCCCCAGATTTTATTTATTATTTGAGAGAGAGAGAGCTAGAGAGAGAGAGAGCACAAGTGGGGGGGAGGGGCAGAAGGAGAAGCAGATTCCCTGCTGAGCAGGGAGCCCAACGTGGGGCTCGATCCCAGGACCCTGGGATCATGACCTGAGCCAAAGGCAGATGCTTAACCGACTGAGCCACCTAGGCGCCCCAGTTTATTTGTTTATCGACTGCTTCTTTCCCCAATGGAAAAACATAAATTGCATGATAGGAGATAATTTTGTCTGTTTTGTTCACTGCTATAGTGTCAGGGGCTGTGCAATCCTGGGAGGCAGTTACTCTTATTGTCCTCATTTTTAAAAAAAATATTTTATTTATTTATTTATTTATTTGTCAGAGAGAGAGAGAGCACAAGCAGGGGGAGTGGCAGGCAGAGGGAGAAGCAGGCTCCCCACTGAGCAAGGAGCCCGAGGCGGGACTCGATCCCAGCACCCTGAGCGGAAGGTGGACACTTAACCCACTGAGCCACCCAGGTGTCCCTCTTATTATCCTCATTTTATTGATTAGAAAATCAAGGCTTCAGTTAGAGAATTGATATGTGGTCATATTCCTAGAAAGTTGAGAAACTTGAAGTACTAGCCAATGCAGTTAGACAAGGGAAAGAAAGGAGGCATCAACATTGGAAAGGTGGGGGGAAGAGTCTCCTTATTAGAAGCAGAATCTCTCTTACTCTAGCTTTCAATGATAATATTACTAATATAACAATAATTATTATTAAGACCCTTCACTTTCAGAGCTGCTCAGACAGAAGGTCTGCAATAAAACAACCCTTTTATTTGTCCCCTTTTCCCCAGTGGTCTGATTCCACCAAGAGAAGGCCCAGGAGGAAGAAGAGAAAACGATGCCCTTGTCGCCAAGACCAGCAAGACCAGCAGTAACAAGGAGGAGAAGACAATCATAAGGAAGCTGTAAGTTAATTGCTGCCCCGTTGCCACTAAATCGTTGCTGAAGGAAGGCAAGGAGGCCCGAGGAGGCTGGCCAGCTACCCAGGGTGGGGACGTCCTGGTTCGTGGTGCCACAGCGGATAGGAAAATTCGGGGCTGGACTGTTAGGAGATCCATGTTGGGCAGTAGTCTAAGCACTTGACTCTTCACAGTGACCCCGTGAGGTTGGAGCTGCCATCATCTTCATTCTACAGGTGGAGAAGTAGATGCTGAGAGGCAAAGCAATTTGCCTGAGGTCACCTAGATAGTAAATCGTAAAGTCAGGACTTGAACCCAGGAAGTCCAGATTCTACACTACTGCCTCCCTATGATAGAATAATACTACAACAACAAGAAAACCAACGATAATTATTAGAGTTTAAGGGCGATTCATGGGGCACCTGGCCGGCTCAGTTGGAGGAGCATGTGACTCTTGATCTCGGGGTCATGAGTTAGAGCCCCACGTTGGGTGTGGAGATGACTTAAAAAAAAGGCAGGGGTGGGCGCCTGGGTGGCTCATTTGGTTAAGCGACTGCCTTCGGCTCAGGTCATGATCCTGGAGTCCCGGGATCGAGTCCCGCTTCAGGCTCCCTGCTCGGCAGGGAGTCTGCTTCTCCCTCTGACCCTCTTCCCTCTCGTGCTCTCTATCTCTCATTCTCTCTCTCTCAAATAAATAAATAAAATCTTTAAAAAAAAAAAAAGGCAGGGGTGGCTGATTCATTACCTCTCTTACCTCCTACTTTTTTTTTTTTTTAAGATTTTACTTATTTGAGAGAGAGAGAAAGAGTATAAGCAGGGGGAAGGGCAGAGGGAGAGGGGAGGCTGAGAGGGAGCCCAACGCGGGGCTTGATCCTGGGACCCTGGGATCATGACCTGAGCTGAAGGCAGATGCTTAACTGACCGAGGGAATGAGCCCCTCTTACTTCCAAATTCAGAGGACCCTGTGTCTCCCATCATTGGGCCACATAATGTGATTTCCTTTGAATACTCCCCTCGTGTTTATGCTCCCTTGTTAATCCCTCATTTCTTCGGGTGCTAAGTCTCAAACCATAGAATGTGTGGTCCTTGTTTGAAATTCAGATTCTCAGAAGTCAAGTCTAGGATGAAGCGCAGAAATCTGGATTTCTAATAAATTCCCCAGGTAACTCTGATGTGGAGACCCCTTGGACCACACTTTGAAAGGTGCGTCCTCAGCTGACAAGTGTCCGTACAATGAGGCGGGCCCTTTCCCCACCCCTCCGTGAAGCAAACAGTCCATTTGCCTTGGCTGCTCTGAGAATGTCTGGCCCGGTGACATACCAGCCCCTGACCTCTTGGACGGAACTGAGAAACAGCCTCAGTCAGGGATCTCAAATGCCTGTGGGGGCCAGGCACTTAATGCAGATGAGTGATGGGGGTGTGGGGTGGGGTGGGGCGGGGGGGACATTTGCCAGGGTCCTGGCAAGAAACAAATAGCACACTTAAAAGGAGTGACTGAAAAGATTTAAAGAAGGGTCATCTTACAGACATGACACATGAGAGCAGGGCTAAGGGAACCAGCAAGGGACAGAGAAGCACTCTAGCGTGGCAGCTGGGCTGAGGGAGCAATGAGGGAAAGGGAAGGGGGGTGGTCAGCAGAGGGACACAGCAGCTAGTAAGACCAGGCCTGGTGGGGAGGGAGCCGGGGCATCAATACACCCCCCAACCTACCTTCCCAGCTCCTGCTGGGGCCTCCCAGTAACTGAGCCCATCCTGAAGCTAGAGGACAGAGGAAGAAGATTTGCTGTCATCCACAGAGATCAGCCTCCTGGAGCAGAGAACGGATGAGATGAATCTGAGGGCCAAGCAGCCCACAGGTTACGCACATACATAGTTTAGTTAAGTATTACCAGGCTTTCTGGAATGCCAGCATGAAAACCGCTGTGTCAGACAAGACCACCCGAAACCCAAATGATTCATCCTTCAGCACATATTTATTGGGGGCCTACCATGTGCCAGGCATTGTTCTAGGTCCTGGGGATGCAGTGAACAAGACAGAGCCCCTGCCTTCATGGTGCTTCCATTCCAGCAGGGGAGTCAGAATGAGCAGGTAAGGATGTGTATTGACAGGACCGTTTCAGATATCCATTCGATAGGCTGCTGAGAGAGAAGTTGACAGGGGGCAACTTCAGATTTGGGGAGTCCTGGAAGCCTTCAATGAGGAGGTGACATTCAAGCTGGGCCCTGAAAGACCATAAAGATGTGAGGGAAGTGCATTTCTGGTGGAGGGAACAGCAGGTATAAAGGCCTGAGGCAGGAGAGAAGCACGGAGAATTGAGTGAGGGCTGAGGTCAGTCAGGGCAGGGGGCAGGGGTTCCCAGTGGGGACCCTGAGTTTCACGGTGAGCACTTTGGGAAGACATGGAGGGTTTTAAGCTGGAGAGTGACATGTGCGTATTTACATGGAAAAGCTCACTCTGGCTGCTTTGTGGAGGAGGTGGTGGGGGGGACAGACTCAAAGCCAGGCCTGGGGGAGTGTTTCTTTCCCAAGGAAGGTTCTCCTGAGGTAAGGTAATGAAGGAGAGAGCATCTCCATGATGCCACACCAGCTGTTGCATCTGAAGGCATTTGTTTAACACTCCTATTGGCTGGGCAGGAGATGTATACCACTGGTTTCTTTGGGCCTCTTGGAGGAGAGTTCTTTGGGCCCCTTAGAGTTTGAGACTGCTAAGGCAAAAAATAAGATGCTTGTTCTGTGCACGAGCCGGCCTGAGGTCATGTGTCTAATGAGCATGAGGCCACAATTTCATGGTCAGACAAGCTCATTATAATGGAATGAGTGAATGGATGAATGAATGAATGAATGAATGAATGGCTTTCTGAAGAAGTAGGTCATGCTAAGAAGGATTTTGGTCTTTATCCTGAGGGCAGTGGGGAGCCACGGAGTGGTGTGAGCTGAGGAATGACTTAGCTCTGTATAGTGACACGGTCATTCTGGCTGCCGTGTGAGTGGATTGTAGTGGGTGGAGGGAAGGCTGTGGTGCTTATCATGGTGACTCGGACTGGGGGGTGGCAGTGGAGGAGATGAGGAGTGTTGGGATTAGGAACATATTTGGGGCATGATGACTAAAATATAGCAGATGGTGGGGGAGGAGCTGAGAACAACTCCCGGGTTCCTGGCATGAATGATGAGGCGGGGGATGATGTCACTTCCTGAGACAGGGAAGGGGGGGTGGGGTGGGGGTGCCGGTTTGCACAGGTTCAGGGGAGGATGGCTGAGTCTGAGTACTAGTCCAGGGCCCGCCCCAGCCATTGCGAGCAGAGCTGCTAACGGTGCTCAGGGGGTTTGTCTTTGACAAGAAGTACTAGCCCATACTCCCGGTCACTGGCTTTCCACCCCACCAGGCAGCTCTGGGTCTTTCTCATAGCTGCAATTAGCACTGAGATTGAACGTTGTGATCGACCCCAGATAGCTTTCTTCCTTTTCAAAACTTTGCATATGAGGGGGAAGAACACTGAACGTTTGGTATTCGTGTCTCAGGGCGTATCTAGGTTTTATCCAAGAATTTACATGCCAATCTTTATTCATTGCAAAGATCTGTTTTATAATTGTAAGTAACATGGATACTTCCTCCACAATGAAACCTCCTGAAATTAAAAAAAAAAAAAAAGTTCGGACACCATTTTTCCGCATAGCACCGTGCTTAAGTGGGCTGTGGGTCCAACTCCTGGTGCTACAACTTACTGTGTGACCTTGGGCCCGTGACTGAACCTGGCAGGACCTGTTTGCTAATCTATAAAATAGGGATATGGAGGGTACTTACCTCATCGAGGTGTTATGAGTGTAAAATGAGCTGATAGATGGAAAACCCCTGAACAGTGCTGCCCCCACTGAGCCCTGAGCAAACGTTTGAGTCAGTGGCCTGCAAGAGCCTCTCACGGATTCCGCAGGGCTCTGCACTCCTTGCTTCATTCTCTGCCCCTCTGACCCTTCTCTCTCTATACCCAGGTTCTCTTTCCGATCGGAGAAGCAGATGTAGCTCGAAAGCCCCGACTAAGACAGAGGTTCTTGGACTCAAGAAGGCAATGCACCAAGACTTCCAAACTCATCTCTCAGTTTTTCCAAACTCGGCCATCTCTCACTGGCACCCCCCAGTGCCACGCATACTCACTGTACTTGCTCATCTGCTTCCCCTGAAAGCCACCAAGGAGGAAGGAGAGGAGGCTCTCTCATGATAATTTTTTCCCTGGCCTCAGAACTGGACACCCCTGAAGCCTCGGCCAAGGCTGGGGAAACAGCACAAAGAAATCAAGAAAGCAGAAGGCAAGCAAAATGAGGCCCACTTCCTGCTGCTCACCAGCCGTCCAGAGGGACCTCCAGTGTGCAGGTGTGCGCTCTGCCTGTCTGGTCTCACGAGGACCTGGGTCTTTACCGCGTAGGAGCAGCGAAAGTCGTGAGCCCAAAGGGAGAGGGGAGGAGAGAATGCAGGAAAAAATGGTATTGACATTCCAGTGATGATTTCACAGATATTTAGTGAACATTCGGTTTTGCTAACATGACTTTCTTTACATGATTTTGTATTAAAGTGAAATGACTTTTATACTTTCTCTGAGTGTTTTAGAGTGGTGCCTGGAGTTACGTGACCTTGTCTATGGTACTTTAACCTTTCAGAGTCTTGGTTTCCAAATCTGTAAACTGTATTTATGTACGTATGCGTATTTATTTGGTGGTGTATATATGGTGCATATACATTTCAGCGACTCTAAGTGAAGCACCAGTATTTTGTGTGTTGCTATGAGAGAAAAAAAATGCTGCAAATTATTATTATTTTTAAAGATTTTATTTATTTATTTGACAGAGAGAGAACAAGCACAAGCAGGGGGAGCAGCAGAGGGAAAGGGAGAACCAACATGGGGCTCGATCCCAGGACCCTGTGATCATGACCTGAGCCGGGGGTAGATGCTTAACTGACTGAGCCACCCAAGCGCCCCTTATTATTATTTTTTAAAGATTTATTTATTTGAGAGAGAGAGAGCATGAGCAGCAGGAGGGGCAGAGGGAGAGGGAGAGAATCTCAAGCAGACTCCCCACTGAGTGTGGAGCCTGATGCAGGGCTCGATCCCACAACCCTGAGATCATGACCCGAGCCAAAATCAAGAGTCAGATGCTTAACCAACTGAGCCACCCAGGTGCCCCTGTTATTAGTTCCCAACTAACCAAAGCATCTTTTTTTTTTTTTTTTAAGATTTATTTCTTTCTTTTAGAGAGGGAGAGAGGAAGACAGAGAAAGAGCGAGCATGGTGGGGAGGGGCAGAGGGAGAGGGAGAGAATCTTAAGCAGACTCTGCACTGAGTGTGGACCCTGACACGGGGCTTGATCCAATGACCCGGTGATCATGACCTGAGCCGAAACCATGAGTCGGACGCTCAGCTGACTGCACCACCCAGGTGCCCCCCAAATAACCAAAGCATCTTGAGAAAGAAGAACAAAGCTGGAGGTATCACAATCCTAGATTTCAAGATATAACACCAAGCTAGAGTAATCAAAGCAGTCTGGTACCGGCACAAAAATAGACACATAGATCAACAGAACAGAGAACACAGAAATAAACCCACATTTATATGGTCAATTGGTCTATGACAAAGGAGGCAAGAATATACAATTGGAAAAAGTCTTTTCAACAAACGGTGCTGGGAAAACGGAACAAATTATAACATTAAGATGCTACCGATTTTAAGGCTCATCCTGATTTCAAAGATGTTAAAATGTGGGGGGCGGGAATGCGTTTAGGATTCAATGAAATACAGTCTATAGAGAACAGATGGCTGCACTTTGCAAAGAAACTAATGGGCCTGCTGAACATATCCTGTGAGCTGGTCGTGCTAGTGACCAACCCTGGCTTGCTGAATGTTCTGCCTGCTGTATGGACCTCGCTTATTCCTGTAACAACTCAGGGAGCTGGGGACCAGCACTAACCCGCCAGTGCACAGATTCGGAAAGTGAAACTCCAAAAGATGAAAGTACACGAGGTCACAGAGCTAGGGAGTGGCTGCCCAAGATGCACGTGCGGGCCTGATTCTAAGGCCTGGGTTCCCACCTGCAACGTGCAACGTGCCCTTCTTCTCCAAAAAGCACTCATGTTGATAATGAAGGTGTGTCTCCCTACACCACTTGGAGGACTTTTTGCCCACTGCCTCATCGTACCTCTGTGGGATGGGTGTCATCATTCCCGTGGTGCACCCAAGGTGACAGCACAGTGGGGCTGAGGAATTCATCCAGGGTCCAAGCTCCAAAGTGGTAGAAGTCAGACCCGAACCCAGAGGTAAACTCCACAACCCAGGCTTCACCCACTCTGCCTCCTGAGAAATGCTGGCCCCACTCAGGCTGGTCCAGAATGCCATCTTGGCAGAGCCTTTGATCAGGGGCTCCTGATTTCTAACCCCAGATGATGCTGTCATCCTCATGGGGTGCTCCCCTCTTCACAGGGGCAGGGAGGAGAAAGCTTTCTGTGCCTTAGAGGTGACAGCTGGCTGGGAAAACGGATCTATGCCTCCTGCCTTCAGAACCCCCACGCAGAGGCTGGGCAGGCTGCACACAGGGGCAGTGAGACCACAGAACAGAGAAAGAAAGAGAGAGAGAAAGAGTGAGTGTGTGGGGGGGGGCGAGGGCGGGGGGAGCACTCTGTCTTTTCCAGGAGTGCAGAGCGGACTCAGCTCCTGGGAATGACATGGAAAGTCCACCCTCCAAGGCAACAGCCTTACATCCTAGAGTCCCAACGATGGCAGCCCACTTCCCTACACCTGAGCCATTCTTGCTTCGGTTTCCATCTCCTTGTCTCCAGGCTGTAGGACAACCAGAAAGTCTAGAAGCAGACAGATTGTGTGTTGCTGCCTGTAAGCCATTTATACATATTACCTGCATTTCCAGACCCGGGGGTCCCCCTGTATAAATGCTCAGCTGCCTCTTTCTCCCTCGTGGAGGTAGATAAGGCAAGAAAACCCACTCCGAGAGAAATGTCAAGTTAAAACAGCCCTGGTTCCTGTGTATCCTGGGGGGAAACTTAAAAAAGAAAAAAAAGACAGTAAAGAATGCTCAGATTTTAGCAACTCTTGGTCAAATCAGACACTGGGGTGTGGGAGTTCCACAAGGTAATCCCGGGAGCATTTCTCCTGGAGCTGGGGCCCGGTGTGACCACGGAAAACTGCTAGAACTGCTCCCACACTGCGGGCTTCCTTCGCCAAACCCAGCACCAGGAGGAACCACCTGAGAAGTGGGTTTCCAAGCCAGGTTTCACAAGGCACAAGAAGTGGTTGCTGTAGAAATCATCTTTTAAAAATGAACAAGTAAATACAGCAACTAAGTATCAGAGCTCAGAGGCTCTTAGCTATTAGTCCCCGGCACTTGCAAACAGTGAATGGTAGAAACAACGCAAAGTTTCTTTTCCTTTTTTTTTCTTTCTCTTTCTTTTTTCTCTCTCTCCTTCCTTTCTAGATTTTATTTATTTGAGAGAGAAAGAGAGAGAGAGAGAGAGAGCACACAAGCAGGGGGAGAGGGAGGGACAGAGGGAGAAGCAGACTCCCCACTGAGCAGGGACCCTGAGATCATGACCTGAGCCAAAGGCAGATGCTTAACGGACGGAGCCACCCAAGCGAAAAATGCCAGGTTTCAATCCTAACAGCAAACATGGATGACTAAGGGGTATCTAGGTGCAAGGCAGTGCTCCACATGCTTTCCCCGTACGAACTCCTGTAACGCAACCACCTGCGTGCGCACACCAGCACTGCTCCATGTTGCCGAGGAGGGAGGTGGTGCACACAGAGCTGTCACCTGCCCAAGGTCACACAGCTGGCTGTTCCAGGGCCGAGTGCACTGTGTTCCCTCCAAGGTGCAGATGTAGTCATCCATGACAGCTGAATCCTCTGGACACCCCTGCACGTCGGCAGGGCAGAGGCTGTTCCCGTGTGATGGTCAAGCTTCAGAAAAGGAAAGGGATTTGTGCAAGGTGACAGGCTGGCCAACACAGCTGCTCCTCGTGCCAGATCTTCTGCTTGTCAACCAAGGACTCTATCTGCCTCCAGTGCAGGTGGCTGGTGAGGACAGAGATCTGCGACTGATAGGAGGGGCTTCCCGCCAAGACAGGGCGCAGATGATGCCAGGTGTTGTTCTCAGGGAGGATTCACATGCATTAGTTTTTAATCTTCTCTGGCACCTATGACCCCCACTGTACAATGAACAGACTGTCCCCCTAGGAAGACATTCACCAAAACAGACACTCTATAACCCTTTTTTTAAAAAAGATTTTATTTTTAAGTAATCTCTGCACCCAACATGGGGCTTGAACCCACGACCCCGAGATCGAGAGTTGCACGCTCCACTGACTGAGCCAGCGGGTACCCCTGCTGTGTAACCCTTTTGTAAAATGAAGCAGAAAATTCCAATCCTCTCTGCCATGTAAAAAACAGACACACAGGTGGCCTCGCCTGGCAATAAATATTTTAATTTTTGTTTCATTTTTATGATGACAAATAATTTTCAAGTTATTTCCTTTTTTTTTTTTAAATACAAAGCTAAACCACAAACAGGTACAACCAAGACATTTTATCTCACATTTACACACTCTGTCGGATCCTCCTCCAATTCTCTGACCACTGACCAGGCAAGTGTGGGGTGGGGGCGGGGGGAAGACTGTCTCAGGTAGCACCGTGGTGAGGCCGGGGAGGGGGGCGGGGGGCGGAGGGCATCAAGGTTGAGGACAGGCTCTCAGACCTGTCTCCATTCACATTTACCTGGGACCAGGGGAGGCCGGGAGACCCCAGGTCATGGATCCAGAGCCATGGCTCCCTGGACTGCAGGTTAACAGAGTGAGAATAGGTCCCCTTTCAAGAGGGAGGAAGCTACGTACTCCTCCTGCATCACAGTCAAGGTGAAAACTTTACCCTTAGCCTTGATCCCTGGGCTGCTGGGCCTGCCCGCTCCACTGGTGTACCAGCGGCTGGGGTAGGGGCCCTGCATTTCAGGGTCTGTGGGTTCCCCCTTCGGTTCATGGCTGCATCTTCATTTTTGCAGGAAGGACACCAGGTGGTCTGACAAACAGAAAGCCTGACAGCAGGTCTGGAACTTTCAACCCATTGGAATTGGGTCAGGGTGGGGGGAGGGGGGTGATGGGTAAGTAATTTCTGGTCCCGCTACAAAACTTTTATTTTTGATTAGAATAGAGTACCATCTCAAATCTCTTCTACAAAAACAAAAATCAAACCAAAACAACAAAAAAAAGAAAGAAGAAAAAAAAAAAACGCAGCCACTTCACTCACTTCAAGACCTATATACATGTTAAGTTGTTTTCTGTGGTTTTTTCTTTTTTTTTTTTTTGTCTTTTTAAAATTTTTTAATTTTTATTATTTTTTTAAAATAAATTCAGTGTTCACATTTCTATAAAGAATTAACCCAGTTTTGGGAAACCCTGCCCCGGCAGGGCGAGCAAGCAATGCTTTTCCCTGCCCACATCTACTCTGATTACCCGCCCTGATGCTTCGAGGTGCCCAGAAAAGCGGCAGCCTGTGGAAGAGTAAACCGAGGCCCAGCCCGCGCCCGGGGGCCACTGGGTCAGTAAGCTTTCAAGAAAGCAAAGGGGAAGACTAGCTTACTGCGAAACCTTTTTAAAAAATATTCATACACTTCCATGTGCGCCTGTCCAGACGTCAGGAAAACAAGAGCTTGGGAACACCCCGGCCGGGCCTCGGGAGTCGCCTGCGCGGGGCGGCCGGCGGGGGTGTGGGGAGGAGAGTCCTGGCTCTTCCGCGGGAGGCGGGAGTCACCCGGCTTCCTAGTTCATGTTCACTCTTTCCTCTAAAACCTGTGCTGCGTCCTTGACTGCATGCACGGGAAGCACAAACGTGTGACTTGTATGCAAAAAAGGTACAAAACAACTAGAATATAAAAGTTTTGGTAATATAAGGCCATCTGTTCCAGTCCACCTTGGAAACCTGTAACAGATATTTAAATACTACAGTGAAAAGGCATCTTAATATACTTTTTAAAAACATCTGAAGTAATCTGCTAAGATTAAGTGTGTAAAAAAAAAAAACCAAACAAACCAAAAACTCAATTCCCTTTGAGGGCACTTTGTCCATGGAAGAAGGGAGGGGCGGGGAGGGCGGGGGGGGTTAATGCTTCAGCCAGGGGTGCGCTTCGATGGAGGCGCGGCTGCGGTCCCCGTAGTCGTACAGGAGCTCCTCCCCGGCCTTGATGTCGCGGGAGGCGATGAGGATGAGGTGAGGCACGCCGTCAATGTCGTGCAGTTTGGTTTGGCAGTTTCCACATTTACTGTGATTGATCAGTCGTCCCAGGCGATTTGTCTCTCTAGTCGCATCCACACTGGCGGGAGGGAGGGCGACAGAGGATTACACTGACAAAGAGACTTTTGATCCCAGTCACGGCCAGCTCTCGACTCTGCTGCGATGCCGATTTATGGCCGCGTTTTGGGGAAAGCAGTTCAAATCAAAAAACCATCTTTACGAGCCCAGGGAGGCACTGGGTGGGAGGAGGCAGGAATGCAAAAGGCTCTTTGTGGGGGCCCGTGGGGCAAGTGCATAACGGATAAATGAGTAAAATCAACTCTGCTGGTAGCGGGGGAAGCTGCGCGTGAGGAGGCAGGGCGCTTCGGGAACTCTCTGTACCTCCTGCTCCATTTTACTGGGGACCTAAAACCGCTCAGAAAAATAGAGCCTAATAAAAAAAAAAAAAAAAAAAAAAAAAAAAAACAACCCAATCGAGTGCACTGGCCATATGGGGAAAGGAGCAGCCAGCGATGTCTAGAGCTGCTCTGGCCGCCCGCCACGAGAGGGAGCGGCCTGGTGAGCCTCGGAGCAGGCTGTCCCCGACGAGCCCGCTTCTGCTTCTCGTCTGGTCAGACGGCAGCCAGAACAGCTCCAACCCCACACGGTAAAATGGCAAGTAGGGGAGAGCTGCCTCACGGCTTTGGAAAAAAACGTAGCAAGAGTGAAACCGGAAGCAGGATGCCCTCGTGGCTCCCGGCCCTGAGGCCTGTCCTCTGCCAGGGCACGGAAGAGCCACCTGAAGCTCCAGCGGACTTACCAGTAGGTTTTGCTCAGATACTGAAAATAGTACATGTAGCAGCCCGTCGAGGGGTCCTGTGCATACAGAGCCTCCCGCTTCTTGGCGTCGGTGATCTCGATGAGGTCCCCGTGGTACTCGACCACAAACTCGCCCCGGGAGAACTGCTTGGTGGCGATCACACCCCTGCCCTTGCCGTCGATGAGGTCAATCTGTTGGGAGGTGAGGAGAAGCGCTGCTTCCTGACCCCGCGCGGGGCCGGCGGCCCGGGCCTGCCCCACCTTCTGTTAGCAGCTTTGCTGAGGCGTATGCCCGAGATGCCGCACACTACGGACACAGCACGACGGGTAGCATGAACCGTATACAGCTGTGCAACCGTCGCCACAACCCATCACCCCACAAACGGCCCCTGTGCTCTTTGCAAAGCACTGTTACATCTGAGCCTCCGGGGAGATCTGCCGGGTGGGTGTTGCCCCATTTTGTAGAGGAGGGAACGGAGGCTCGGAGAGGCAGAACCACGTCCAAAGCCATGTGGCGGAGAAGTGATAAAGCCCGACTCACAGCCACACACGTGGCCTCTTCTGGGGAGTAGTAGGGCCCCGTGTTTCAAGTGTCTCCTTTTTCTGGAATTTACCCTCCCACGCTTCTCCTCACTGTTATAAATGGGGTTGCAAGGTGACTGCTCGCGGGGCCCAGACTTGAGTTCGGGTCCTCCTGGATGGGTGTGTGGAACTGGAGCTTTTTTCTGACCCCGGAGTCCAGCCCAGACCCACCTGGTGGCCACTGTAGGGCTCTGCCCCTCTCGTCCACCCAGTGTTCGCAATACACGAGAAGAAAAGGAAATTTCTTGGGCCCTGTCGTTTCCCAGGAAAACAGAGTTCAGGAAAAATGTTTGCCCAGGCCTCATGCTAAATGAAAGCCAGATACGACAGGCCATCTACTCTGTGACTCCATTCATATGACACATCCAAAACAGGCAAATCCACAGACACAGAGCTGGGGCTGGGGGAGAGGGGAGTGATGGCTACTGGGTGCAGGGTTTCCACTTGGGAGGATGAGAAAGTTCTGGAACTAGACAGGGATGACAGTTACACAACACTGTGAATGTACTTAATGACACGGAATTGTACACTTTAAACGGGTTAAAATGGTATGCTTTATGTTATACATATTTTACCGCAATTTTAAAAAGTTTTCTCAGGATAACGTTTCCCATGTAAAGACCATTAATGTTTCCTTCCCGAGACGTTCCCTGGGCAGATTTAGTATCTGGCCCCTTGACAACCTCAGAGTCTGACTAGTCGCAGTGACCGTTACAGGGTTAGGGCAGCCCGCCGGCCGCTGGGAGCTGAGGAGCAGGTGGGGGGGTGGGGGGGTGTACCTTCCAGCCTCAGCCTCCGAGCAGTAGACCCTGCTGCCCCTTACCTTCATTCCTTCTTCCTTCCCACTTTCAATCAACTCGTCTATTCTTTTCCTTTCTTCAGACTGGGTGGAGGGAAGAGAAACAAGAAGCACTTCAGCATTCTCTCCTGGGCCACTCTGGGCAGCCTGGACCAGCCGCAGGTCACTCACGGCTGGCCCCCGTGACATCGGTCCCCAAAGACGCCCACACCCCACACCCCCATCCGTTTCTCACTGCCCGTCTGTTGTGGACAGTTTGCCACCTGGGGCTCAAATGGACCAGGAGGGACACAGTGGTGGCCTGACTGCAGAACTGGGTTGGGGGCTGGGTTCTATTTGGCATGCGCAGTGTTTTTTAAACCATCTAAATTGCCAACATGAAAAAATCAGGACTCGACTTCATATAAAATCGGCTAGGGCAGACGAGAGGCTGTGCCTTTCGAAGGGGCAGGTGTATGTCACGTCCCTTCTGATGGCCCCTGCAGGCACCCTTGTTCAGGAACTTTGACCTGGGTCTCCACGAAGCCACTGCCATGGATGAGAACATGGCCTCCCAGCCCCAAGAGGCAGTACCACCCTGAACAAAGAAGTCAGACAGGAGTAGACACTCCTGGCCTCACCGGCTGCTTAGGGCCACCACCTCCCTCCCAGATCCAAGTCCCGTGCTCTGTCTGCACCTGGGACTGCGGGAAGGCACGGGCAGCCAAACAGAGACCACCAGAAGCCCAGGCCCTCCACTGGCTGCCATGGCTGGGCTCACAGGCAAGGCCTCCACCCAGCGCTGAGCACAGACCTGGCCGGGCCAGTGGACCCCACCCGCAGCGCACATGGACTCGGTCCCTCTCCATGTGGATGTAGTGAATGCCTGTGGCATGACGGGGAGACCCGGTCTCTGTAGGTTTACAGACACCGTGCAAGAGCCACACCAGACACCCCTGCATCCAGCCCACGCCCCAGCTCTTTCACAGTCGCCTCTCCGAGCTCCTGGCGTCCGCCCTGACCACCCCCTTCACTCTACTCCCCGCACAGCAGCCAGAGGGGTCTTGTGAAAAGCTGCGTAAGGGGTGCCTGGGCAGCCCAGTGATTAAGCGTCCGACTCTTGGTTTCGGCTCAGGTCATGATCTCTTGGGGTCATGGGATCGAGCCCCACCATCAGTCTCTGGACTCTGCAGGGAGTCTGCTTGAAATTCTCTCTCTTCCCTTCCTGCCCCCCACTCTCACTTGCTCTCTCTTCCTCTCTCAAATAAATAAATCTTTAAAAAATAAATAAAAAATGGGACGCCTGGGTGGCTCAGTCGTTAAGCGTCTGCTTTCAGCTCAGGTCATGATCCCAGGGTCCTGGGATCGAGCCCCGCGTCAGGCTCCCTGCTCCCTCTGTCCCTTCCCCCCACTCGTGTGCTCTCTCGTTCTCAAATAAAAAATAAAATAAAATAAAATAAAAATGTACATAAGATCATGTCATTTCCCTGCTTAAAGCCTTCCAAAAAGTTTACTGAATAGTAATGGGTCAATGTTGGTTCGTTGTGACAAATGTACCAGGACAGTGTATGTAAGGTGTTAATGATGGAGAAACTGAGTAAATGGTCTATGGGAGTACACTGTACTATCTTTGCAACTCCTCTATAAATCTAAAATTATTCCAAAATAAAAAGTTTATTTAAAGAGAAGCAAAAGCTTGGGGCGCCTGGGTGGTGCAGTGTGTTAAGTGTCCAACTCCTGGTTTTGGCTCAGGTCATGATCTCAGGGTTGTGAGACTGAGCCCCTCACTGGGCTCTGCACTCAGTGGGACTCTGCCTGAGACTCTCTCTCTCCCTTTCTGTCCCTCCCCCTCTCAAATGAATAAATAAATCTTAAAAAAAAAAGAGAGAGAGAAGCCAAAGCTTTTCCATACCTTCCCACTGCTACGGGGATAAAAATTCACTTTTCCAATGGCCTGTAAGGCTCTGCAGGGTCCCAGCCCCGCCTCAGCTGCCATCTTCACCCCTTCTCCCACATTCTGGCCACACTGATGACTCTCTTAGAGGGCCAGGCTTGTTCCTGCCTCGGGGCCTTTGCACGTGCTCTTCCCCCTGCCTGGAACACCCTTTCCCCAATCCATTCACCTGGCTTGTGTCCTCCCTTCCTTCTAAGCTCTGCTCAAAAGGCACCTCCCTCAGTGAAATTTCCCTGACTACTGTAGCTAAAGTAGCCTTAGCCTCACTGTGCTTTCAAACTACTGTTTTATTAAATTAATGTCAAAGGACTATCTGAAATTATCTTGTTCTTTGGTTGTTTTTTTTTTAAGTTGTTAATCACTCTCCACTTGAATATAAGCTCCCTGATGACAGGAGATCTTGTATGCCATGGGATATCCTGGCCGAGAACAGTGCCTGGCACAAAGTAAGCCCTCAAGCAACAGCAACATTAACACATACACATCACGCACACACAACCACCTTGCTGAAAATTAGTGTGCAGAGAAGACCAGACCAGGGAGAAATGCAGTGAGCTCTGTAACCAGGAGTGATGGTGGGCTAGGCACCTGGGGACTTTCCTGCCAGGACTGAATGAGCCAAGAGGAGCTGAGCTGGGGGGGGGGGAAGCTGGGCACAGGCTAGATGCCCTGAATGCAGAGCTGCAGTCTGAGTTTCGTTCTGGAGGCTCAGTGCTTGGAGGCATGCACCAACCAGCTCCAGGCTTCCGAAGAGAATTCAGGCAGGCAGCAGCCTGGGCGGGGTGGGGGGTGGGGTGGGGAAGGGGTGCTGGAGGCAGACTGAGTGGGTAAGCAAGGTCTGAATTAGGTCGAGGCTGCTCTGCACATCAGGCCTGGGGCTGGGCTGGGGAGGAAGAAGCCTGGGCACTGCCCCAGTGTAGGCTGTCACCCCACCCACAAGCAGGCCAGCCAGCTAAGGGGCCCCCGCAGCGAAACGAGGGGTTCAGGGTATCTCTCCAAGGCCCAGTGTCCACCCTCTTCCCTGGCCCTGGCCCTGCCCGCTCTGCCTTCAAACTCAATTAAGTATCCGCAAAGGTTTTAATTTTAGTTTCTCCTCTGGCTACCCCCAGCACCCTCTTATGCCCCTTGTGCCTGGGCCGTGGTTTCTGGGACCTCAAAGAGCAGACAGGTCAGGACTGACTTCACCCCTCAGATGAGGCCCAGCTGCCCTACCCTCGAGCTTTACCTGTGCCATCAAGAGAAGACACCGCCCTGGCCAACCACAGTCTCACCACCTCAGCCAACAGCCGCCTTACTACCAGGCCAGCAACCCCCTGGCCCTGGAGTTCACTCAGCAGAGCCAACCCAAACAAGGGGAGCACAGCACGGCTCTCCTCGCCATTGGCTCTTTAGTGACACAGCGAGCTTACTAGCTGCAGACCAAGCTTCAGAGAAGTGAGTGTCTGTTCCCTTCTGCTCATCTGCCGCGACATTTTGCAGACCTGCGTCACGTCCCTCCTCCAGCCACAAAAGCCCTTTTTTATTAAAAAGGCAAACTCAGCTGCCCCTGCTCTGCAGCCCGTGGCAGGCCTCGGCGAACCCCCAGCGCTCCCTGTGTGGGCACCACAGCCCCGACCACGGCTGGGAGGTGTTTTGGGTTCTGGGGCCTGGCACCACCTCGCCCTCTGCAGTGCTGCCTGTAAGAGTGACCTTAGCACAGTCTCCCACTGCAGGCAAACATTTTATAACAGCTTGTTCTTGGCTCAAAGACATTGCCTTTCTAAAGAAATAAAACCGAAGCTTCTCTCTGCGGGGCGGGGATGGACCCCTTCCCTCATTTATTTTAAAGGAAGCCTCATCAATTCACATAAGCAGAGGAAGAGAATGCTCAATTGCCCTATCTACATCTACAGTTTTAACCACAAAATGCGGAAGGAGTCTAGCTCAGGTTGAAAAGCTAAAACCAACAAGGCCTCAGGGAGGAGGCCGGGGGTGGGCGGTGAGCACAGACCTTCCCCGCCTCTCTGTGGGGGCGGCGATCCGAGCTCTGCTCCTGCCCCCGGGGCGGCTCTGAGGCTGCGGGCAGGTGGGCGGCCGCAGGGCTCACGGCGCCCGCGGCCCATCTCCTCAAACGGAAAGGCGGCACCTCACCGCGCCCAACATTGATCTGCTGCTGCCGTACTGCTGACCGCGGAGCCGCCCGGCGCCCTGCAGAGACGGCGGGCCCAGCTTGCTCTGTCCACCTCCTAGGGCCAGAGCCTGAGGGAGCGAGGACAGAGCGCCGCAGGAAGTGACAATGACGGGGAAGCAACGGCGTCAGTGGTAAGAACTGGCCAGTGCTTCCCGGGTGCCAGGCCCGGTGCCCAGCGCTCCTCGTGCACCTGCTCACCGAGTCCTCCCAGCTACAACCCTACAAGCTACTGCTTTATTGTCCCGTCGGACACACAGGGCGACCGAGGCACAGAGCAGATGCGTGACTGGCCCGAGTTGTACAACCGTGAGTGGCTTCCAAGCCGCTGCTCCGTGCCCCCTTGAGAGGCGACACGGGAGTGCGTGACGAGCAGACGGACAAGCCTCGCAGCGAACACGCGGCCCTCCCGAGGCCGCAGGCTCTCACTGCCCTGCCCACACCCTGGAAAAGACGCTGTCGCCGGACCGCTGGACGCGCCACGCCATGCGCCTTCACGGAGGTGCCATACCGAGCCTTGCGGTGACCCCAAATGTCAGGATGACACCCGCTAGGCCACGGCTGCCGCACAGAAGGCGCCCGCCCTGCCCCGCCGCCCCCGCGAGCCCGGAGGGAAGCCGCGGAGCTCTACCTGCAGCTCGGCTTTGCTCTTCCGGGAGCTCCTGCGCACCGGGTAGAAATCCGTGAGTTTGCGGTTCTGCTGTGTCTTCCCTTGAGCTCTGGGGTGGGAAGGGTAGGGGAGAGAACGAGGGTGAGCACTGAAGACGCACTCAGCCAGGAGGCACACCACTCCTCAGCGATGATGTCACTTCCACACCTCTGTCCACTGGGACCTGCGGTCACGTAGGCTCACCTGCCCAAGGGGGGCGTCGGAGTGTCAAAAGACAGGCTGCCTCCTCTCGGTGGGGGTGGGGGGGGGGCTCCTGAGCTCTGGACTCAGGCCAGACTGACATGCGGACAAGTAACGGGGTCCCCGGCGGTGACGCACAGCAGCTGAGCCCCAGGGACACGGACGCCGGGCGGGGGCCCTGCTCCCCCTGGCCAGCACGCTGCACCCTGGCAGGGGACGGGCTCCGGAAGGCACTTACTTTTTCCGAGGGGCCTGTTTGCCCTTGACGGGCTTTCTCAGGGCTGGCCTGGCCACGGCGGCGGTGGCAGGGTCACAAGACGAGGTCGGAGTTTTCGGAGGTTCTGCTGCTTCAGATTTTTGGTTTGGAAAAGGTGCCAGGGGACCTCTCCTGGCGTCTTTGAGCTTCTGTTCCTCGGACTTCAGGGCGCTCCGTACCCGCGTTCCCACTGTTTCTCTTCTCTGCAGGCAGAGCGTGGGGAAAGACAGAGGGTTAGACTCCACTCTCCGTGCCCCAGTCTCTAGACCCTCAGCTGCATCCTAAGACAGGCCTTCAGAGGAGAGAGGATCCTGGATGTGCCAGGCGCAGTGCCCCCTGCCTGCGAGACCCCGTGTCTACCAGCGGCTTTCGGGGGAGAAGCATGTGGCTTTACTTTCAGACCCACACGCTGGGCAGAGCTGTTCGTCTGCATCTTTTTTATTTTTTTTTCCTTAGCTTTACTGAAGTATCGCTGACAAATAAATAGTAAGATATTTGCAGTGTACTTCCTGATGAGTGGACAGACATGGTGGAAGGACCGCGCCCATCTAGTCTGTGAACGTTTCTGATCTCCTGCAGACCCCAGGAGAAAAGCTAAATTCCCAGAGTGGGCCAGCGTTGATGGACAGGAATAAGGTAATAAAGCAGAACTTCTTCCCCAGCAAAGACCTCTTCCCCAAGAGCCACCTGGCATGCTTCATTTCAGACTCTTAAGAAAAAAAAACCTTTCCTCTTCTAACGGGGCCAAAGCCCTACGTTCACGGTGGTTCTCAGCAGTGACTTGACACTGGTCAGTGCGGCGCCAGGAGGGACGGCGAAAAGGACTCGTTACTAAAAATAGTTGTGAAGCACCAGCGTGGGTGAATGATCCACTTTTTAAAAAACAACTTACTTAAAAAAAATAAAACACAATAAGTAAATGATACATAGCTGGTAGGAACGTAAAATGGCGCAGTCACTTTCAAAAAGAGTCTGGCAGTTGTTCAAAAGTTCAACATGGAGTTACCATATGACCCAGCAATTCCACGCCTAGGCGGCCGCAAAGACAATTAAAAACATATGTCCGCACAAAAAAAACCTGTGTGTGAATGTTTGTGGCAGCTTATTCACAATAGCCAAAGAGGAGAAACCACCCAAATGTCCATCCACTGATGACCGGGTGAGTACACTGGGGTCCATCGATGTGACGGAGTATTATTCAGCCACAGAAAGGAGCGAAGTCCTTTCGCCCTTGAAAACGTGATGCTGAGTGGAAGAAGCCAGACACCCAAGGCTACAGATCCTGCGTGATGCCATTTACTTGTGTCCAGAACCAGCAAATCCACAGGGATAGAAAGTAGATCAGTGGTTGCCAGGGGCTGGGGGAGAGGGAGTCTGAGGAGAGACTAATGGGCACAAGGCTTCTTTTGTGGGGCGAGCAAATGTTCTGGTACCAGACAGTTGGTCACGGTTGCGCCTATCTCTGAAGAGACTAAAAACCACTGCGTCGTACGCTTTAAAATGGCGACCACTATGATATGTGAGCTCAATAAATAAGCTAAAAAGAAAACTAAATACATCCAAATCCACCCAGGCCATTCTCACTGCCTTACATGCCTTAAGTGGAACCAGAGGGAGTTAAGTCCAAGACATCATCCATAAAAACCCTAGGAGTGCGTGATGCCCGTGAACATCAGCGACCACGTCAGTCTGAGCAGAAAAAAGGCTGAGAATCAAGGACAAAAGCCTGGCCCTTGGGCTCTCCTCCAAATATATCCGGCCCCAAATCTTAACTGTGGCCATTTAGTGACACTGTAAATCAAATAAGCTAGCTTATGTACCATGCCACCATTTAGGATCATTTACATTCCACCCCACTCCAGGAGGGATGGGAGACTGCCTGACCACCACCTAGGGAGAGCCCCTTCGCCACCCAGTCCCTACGCGGTAGATGCTAGCCTAAGTGCTGCCGATGCAGCGAGGGTCAGGCCAGCACGGGAAGGGTGGCCAGCGTGGAGCACTGTACAAAGCCCTCTGCACCCATGCTTTAACCAATCTTCAGAATAGCCCTGCGAAGTAGAGGAGTTCTCCCACCCACTTCAAAGATAAAAGAATGAAGGCTCAGAAAAGTGGAGTGACCTACCCCAGCCTCTCCTTGGAAGTGGCAGAGCTTGGATCAGAACCCAAGTCATCTGAAGACTGACTGAAACAGTATCACCCACTGCCCTGGGCGGGGATGGGGATCAAGCCGAGGCCCGGCTCCTACCCCTGGCTCTGGGCTTCCCCACGCCTGGCGCTCCGATCTGGCCCCAAACATTGGCCTCACCATCACTTATGGCACTTTCTGTAAATGAATTACGAGGCTTCCTCGTCCGAAGCTCCTGGCAGCCAGAATTCTGCTTCTTTAAGGCAAGTTTTAATTAGAAGGGAGCTTGGTGAATTGGGGAAAGCTCCTAGTCCCCACTGCAGCTTAAAAAGGGGAAACATGTGGAAGAGAGCAAGATTTCTATGAGGTTTCAGCTTGTTTTGCAGGGCCAAACAGAATTTTCAGTAACTATGTATTTTCTTGTTCAATATTTTAACTCCAAATCTCACTACAGAGTACGCTGCTTCAGAGAACAGCACTGAACACTTGAGTGGAAAGAAACTCAGAAATGAGGTCAAGGCCAGCTCAAAAGAGGGAAGGAAGTCGGTTCCCTACGTTCACACAACACGGTTAGGACTGACAGCAACTGGCCTGTACCGTCCAGACTCGTAACTTCTGTACTTTGGGTACTTGTGAGCCTCTTTATCTGCAGCTCAGGTGTTATTTTTGCAACTTGGCAACATACTCAAGCTTGAAGGACATGCTAACTCTTGTGAAAGCAGGGAAAACCTGTTAGACCGACAGGGCACACACCCCGGGACAGGCCACTCTTTCCCCTGTGTGTTTCTTAGCAGCAAGACAGAACGTGGTTCAAACCCTTGAACTTGGGTTTGAAAGGGCTGGATAAACATTTAATATATGTGCACAATTATGAAGGAGAGGGGCTTCTGCAACCCGACCAGCTGTGGTCAGAACAGGGCCATTTCAGAGCCTTACCTTCTCGTTTCCTGTAGAGTCCGGCTAATGGCTTCCCCTGGCATTTGACTTCGTGATGTGCAACTGAGTTCTCTTCCTGAAGGGGGGAACGCATTCCAGAGCATTTGTTGGGGCTCATGTAGGAATAGATCTTTGATTGCCCGGTAAATACATTCTCCTAAAACGACAAATGCATGTTCTGAAAGAGGCTTGAAGAAAAAGATCTCAGAGCAAATGGCGGAGAAGGGCACTCAGAATAACCAAAACCAAAAACCGACACCATCTCTCAAAAGCAGGCCACCAAGAGTCGCCAGCCCCAGGAGAACAGTGGAAGGTTTAGGATCTCCCAGGTCCCAGTTAGACATTTCCTGAACTCATGTGGTCTCTAATTCTGGTCACTAAGGACACACCTGGCCAGCAGGAAGCCAGCTGTATACCAAGCTGTATACCAGAAGCAGACAACCCACCAGTAGCAGACGGGTCAGAATGACCCAGACTGAACAAACTGCAGAATTTGAAGGGCTGGCCTATGTGCAGAAGCTAACTCCCCTGGCAGGAGCTGCAGAAACTCTTAGCACAGAAACAGGCCTCAGGGAATCTGATTAACCACTTCTCGGCCCTGAAGGCCTCCCGTAGGACTTGTCATTACTGTCCGAGCCTTCAGTGTGCCCAAGCCTGGCCCCTCTCAAATCAACGCAGCCCAGCAGCCTCCCAGGACTGCGGGACTGGACTGCAGTGGTAATTGAGGGGTGGGGTTGGGGGTGGAGAGCTTAATAAAAGCAGAGCCTAGAGCCAGCGCATGCAGGGCGGTCACTCTATTGCAAATGGCATCCTGGCATTAACAGGAGGAGGGTGGGCAGGCGGGTGGGGCGGTACAGGTCACTGCTGGCGTCTCTGGGCGTGGGGCCTCCCTCTCCTCTCTGAGTAAGCACAGAATGGAGGAGGGCTTCCCCAGAAACATTGCTAGGGCCCTTCTGCCCGGTGAACCTTTAAACACCAAGTCAGCGAGACCCGTGACCTCTCTGAGGGTCCCGGGCAGGCCCCAAACACCCTGGGAAGGCAGCCACCGTCGGGGTAGCTGGGTCTCGGGGTGCGGAAATGCCATAAAGACACAAACTTTTCCGAGGTCAAATATTGCCAGGGTCATGGCGGAACCAGTGTGGACGCCACTCCCTGGCAGGCAGCTGAAGAGGAAGCTGCCCGAGCCGGGCGCCCCGCCCGCACGCCCGCACCCCCCCCCGCCCCTGGGCCCAGGGCCGCGGGCGGGGGGTCCCGGGGCGCGCGCACGTGCTCGAGGCGCCGGGCCGGCGGAGGCGGCCGGGCCGCGCGGCCCCTCGGGACGCGCTGAGTGAGTGCGGGGAGGGTGCCTGCTTAGCTTACCCCGTTGGTGCGGGGCCTCCCCGGGCCCCTCCGCTCCACCATCTCCGGGCCCGGGGGCCGTCGCTGCCACCGCCGCCGCCGCCGCCGCCGCCTCCACCGCGCGGGGCTTGGACATCTTCCTGCCTGGAGAGGGGGACCCGGGGGAGAGCGGGGGAGGGGGCGCTCAGGGCGCGGCGGGGCGGGGAGCGGAGCCGCCCGGGCCGGGCGCCGCGGCGGCGCCTCCCGCCGCAGCCATGTTCCGAGGGCCTGGCGGTGGTGGGCCGCCCGCGCCGCCGGGAGGCAGGGGCCGGCCGGCCGGGCCGGGCCGGGGCCCGGGTCGCCCTCCCGCCGCCCGGCCCGGCCGGGCCCCGCGCGCCGCCCGCCCCCCGCGCGGGCCGGGCCCGCCACACCCACCTGCAGCCCGGCCAGGCCCATGGCGGCGCGCCCAGCGCCCTCGCCCTCGCCGCCGCCGCCGCCGCCGCCGCCGCCGCCGCCGCGGCCCGGCCACCACCGCTGCCGCTGCCGCTGCTGCTGCTGCTGCCGCCGCCACCAGCGCCGCCGCGGCGCCCCGGGGAAGGGCCGGCGGCGCCCCACGGCGCCCCCTTCCCCCATGGCCTGCGAGGCAGGGCCCGGCACCAGCGCGCCGCGGCAGCCCCGGCCGGCCCGGGACCGAGGACTCTGGGAGGGGAGGCGCTGGCGGCGCGTCCTGCGC
Organism: Zalophus californianus; assembly: GCF_009762305.2. Classification (NCBI taxonomy): domain Eukaryota; kingdom Metazoa; phylum Chordata; class Mammalia; order Carnivora; family Otariidae; genus Zalophus; species Zalophus californianus. The sequence continues at coordinate 6,461,953 of NC_045608.1, forward strand.
GGCCCGCCCGCTCGCCGCCGCCGCCACCGCCCACCGTCCGACTCCCGGCCCGGGGAGGGGGCTGGCAGGGGCGGCGCTGCGAGGCTCCTCCGGAGGGAGGAGGGGAGGAGGGAGGGAGGGAGGGAGGAGGGGAGGAGGGAGGGAGGGAGGGAGGAGGGGAGGAGGGAGGGCGGGCCCGCGCGGCCGCGACGAATCCCGACTCGGGCGCGCCCCCTCTCGTGCGTCCTCAGCCACTCGGGGAGGAAGGGGTGGGAAACATGCTAATGACAGCCCGGGCTCTCGCCGGCCAGGCTCCTGCTCTGGCTGGCTCCGCGGATATTTTGGGAGACCCGTCCGGTGCCAGGCGCAGTCAGCAGCGGTGGAGCGCCACAGGCGAGAGTCTTCCTCTGTGCCCGAGCTTGTGCTCCCTGAGCGTTTTATGGGCATTTAATCCTCCCGCAAGTCCCCCTCCGGGGGGAGAGGGGGCCAGGTCCTGTGGCAAACCCGTTAAAAGTGAGGATCCTGGGGCTCAAGAGAGGTGCAGCGGCTTGCCTAAGACCACAAAACTAGAAAGCGACGGGGGTCTGCAAAGTGTCAAACCCAGGTGGTCTGCACCTGACCCGCTCAGGCCCTGGGGAGATAGAGCCAGTGGTTTTAATGGCAAGTTGGTGGGGTTGCTTCCCGTGCATACACCATCTCATCCAAACCTCACAACAGCCCTGTGAAGGTACACACCGTTATTCTATCCTTTCCACGGATGCGGAAACTGAGGTTCAGAGAAGTGAGGAGGCTTGGCCAAATTCTCACAACTGAAAATGAATTTCCAGGCCAAATGACCCCAGAGTCTGCACTCCCAGGGACAGATGAGGAAATTCAAGATGGGAGGGACAGAGGCTGTTGCAGAAACGTTTAGCAAGTCACCTGGTTCTCCTGTCCACCAACATGAGAAAATGTCCTAGGAAGGCAGGGTTTCCAGCCAGTGGGGTGTCTTGTGTTGGCAGAACTCACTGCCCTGCACCACTGTGCTGAAGCCATTAGGGTTTGAGGGCCCACAGCCAAGAGTCACGTATTTGTGCTAAGTCATAGATGCAAACAGGATACCTCAGGGCACCTAGCTCCTACTGCTTGGGTCATGGCCTGGGAGGCAAGCCTTGGGTTTCTCTCCCTGCATCTGCCCCAGAGGTGCTTTGTGACCACGGCCACGTCACTTCCCTGGACTAGGCCTCAGCATCCTTGTGGGTAAGAACCAAGAACCTTGAGTTCCTTAACCCACCCAGGGCGCCTTCCAACATCCACAGAGAAACAAATGGCTGTCCCTTGAAGTAGCTGCCTCCCCTTAAGAAGGGATAAGACAAAACAGGATTAAATGGCAGGAATAGGCTCAGGACAACATCCCCCAAATCAGTTCATGCTTTAGCATCCTGGACAGGGCTGGGGAGCACCCTCCTTCCTACATCTGTCCCCTCCCCCCGGCGGCCCCCACCCCAACACTAACTCCAGTAGGATGGGGTCCTCCACTTACTTGAATACCCAAGAGACTATGCAGAGAGTGAAAGAGGATTCTAAAAGGACACTCTGACATGCAGGTCAAGCCTTCTGAAGTAGAGTGCTAACGCTCCAGGGCAGAGACTTTTGCAGTTTGTCACCAAACTCTCATGGGAACCGTGGTTTGAGAACAGAAAGCAGCCACTCAGGTCACCTTTTCTACTTCACGTGCTATTTCAACATCCTCCCACCCCCACCCCCACCCCCACACACACACATGCTCAGGGCCACAGCTTTGTCTATTTCGGCCCTCAAATGCAGGGGGTACCTACATTAAGATCCAAGTCTAGCACCCATTCCTCAACTCTGCAGCTCTGGTACTAGAAGATCTAATACAAATCATTTGATGTGGGCGCCCGGGTGGCTCCGTTGGTTAAGCAACTGCCTTCGGCTCAGGTCATGATCCCGGAGCCCCGGGATCGAGTCCCGCATCTGGCTCCCTGCTCGGCGAGGAGCCTGCTTCTCCCTCTGGCCCTCGCCCCTCTCGTGTACTCTCTCTCTCTCATTCTCGCTCTCTCAAATAAATAAATAAATCTTTAAAACAAAACAAAAAAAAAAAACAAATCATTTGATGTAACCTTCAACACAGTCTTTCCTGTCTCTGGACAGGAGGTCGTTTATGTGTAGTAACAAATATACCCAACAGCAGAAATAAAAACTCTTAATGTTGTCCAGGATCTCATAGAAATAGAATTCAACAGGAATGATACTAATAGCTAACATTTATTCAATGTTTATGCGCTGGGCCCTATTAATAATGCATTATTTAATTTAACTTTTCCAACCCTTTAGGAGAAGGTACTATTCCTATTTCACAAATGTAGAAATTGAGGGGCGCCTGGGTGGCTCAGTCGTTAAATGTCTGCCTTTGGCTCAGGTCATGATCCCAGGGTCCTAGGATCGAGCCCCGCATTGGGCTCCCTGCTTGGCGGGAAGCATGCTTCTCTCTCTCCCACTCCCTCTGCCTGTGTTCCCTCTCTCGCTGTGTCTCTGTCAAATAAATAAAATCTTAAAAAAAAAAATGTAGAAATTGAGGCTCAGGGAAGATGAAGCACTTGACTCAGGATTACACGACTAAAGTGGTTAATAGAGCTGAGATCTCAACCCAGTGCTGCCTTATGAGAGTACTGTACCATAAAGAATGTATATTGCTTCCCTTGAACTCAGACACAAAAATAGCAATTCATTCATTCCACATTTATTGAATACCTACTTTGTTGCAGGCCCTTGCTAAGGACACAACAGTGTACATAAAGACAGATGGAGCACATTGAGGCCCTATAGGCCATGGTGAGGATTGAGGATTTGATCCTAAGAACAGTTGGGGGAAGGAGGAGGAGTGAAGGTCACGCGAACAAAAAATCTGTGTTCTTGGGGACCACTCTAGCTGCTGGGGGATAATAAATTGTAAATGGTAAAAGTGGAAAGAGGGAGACCAATTAGGAGGCCATCTGGCCCTGGCAACAGAAATGGAGAAAAGCAGATGGACTAATCCTCCTCAAACTAATATACTTAAGGTTGAAAATATTTACATGATTGTAAAACTTCAAAACCACAGAGGAGTTGCCTGGTATCTGAACATTTTGTTTGTTGACCCAACAGGGTTCTCAAAGTGAACTACAAGTTTGCAACAAAGACAGCTTTTCTAGAAGGAAAAGCCTGACTCTTCATTCGAAGTATTCTAAATGATTTGATATTTACACTACCAAATGCCCAATTTAATAATCTACAAGAGTAATGAAGCCTTAAGAAATAAGTAACTACAGAAAGAAAGAAAGAAAGAAAGAAAGAAAGAAAGAAAGAAAGAAAGAAAGAAAGAAAGAAAGAAAAGAAAAAAAAGAAAGAAAAAACTACTAGTTTGGGGGTCAGGCGAGACAGGGAGAACTACTAACCAATAAATTACAAAGGTGATTTGTAAGCCTGCCATGGTAGGAGCTGGGAACACTTGTCTTCACTTTGGCTAAGGGAGATAGAGTGTAAGAAGCAAAGGCACAGCATGGCTAGAGTCTAGACAGTGACTTTGGACTTCAAGCTTCCACTTCTGCAAAATGGGAATAACAATTTGTAAAGATTAACTGAGATACTAAAATGCCTGGTCCTCAATGGTAATTATTATTTGCCTATATTAACTATTTAAATATTTCAGTGGCAAATTGCTTAGTTTTGTTTTCCCTATAGATTAATTAAAGCAAGTCATCTTTTTCTTTTTTTAAGGCACTACTGTTGAAACAGTTAGCTTGAATGATTTTGCTCTAATGGGAAAAATGAATCAGGGAAGCATAGATTTATTATGATTTGTCAGATACTTCTAAATATACTTTTAGATGCTTAACACTTCTGAAGAAAAAAAAATCGTCTTAGCTTTCTCTGTGGATTGGGTTATGAAGCCTGTTAACTTGAAGTTCACTTTCTTAATCAGAATCTGGGTTGTCCCAAAAGACCCTAAAAGGACTCTGGCATAATAAAGGATGCAACTGGGTACAGGGCCTGAAAACAAAGGTGCCCAATAAATATTTACTGAATGAATCCTTATTTTATTCATTATAATTTTTATAGGGAGCGTACTGCATTAAGGCAAATTCCTACTAACTTGTACTGTCTTGGGATTTTGAGAAAAATGTCAAACCTCAACTCATTTTTCTTAAATAATAATTCTACTCAACCGTCACGCTCAAGTTTTTGCATGGAGGAGACACAGCGGCTGGAAATGACCAGTGGTTGGAGATCACTTTGCCGCATAACGTGGGTCTTACTGCGCTGACAGCAAACTAAGTGTGCAAAGAAGGACTTAAGGCAGGAACATCGCCTCCCGCGGCTGGACAATCCCACCCAAGCCATCTCCCATGGGCAGGAGTCCTGACCAGCTGCAGGATGAAGGCTCGCCCCGGGTGGTGCCAAGGGACGCATCTCACCCCCAAAATGAGGTGACTCAGGGCATGGAGAGAGAAGGCGCCTGCTGCGGTGTCCACGCCGACGCGCTCCCCACGATGGAGGTTACCCATCTGCGCCCTGGCCTCGGAGTCACCTCCTTTCCCAGCGAGAGAGAGCCCCGAAATGGGCGAAGCCTTGCCCTCCCCCCTCCTCGTATCACTAACAACCATTCCCTGGAGGGGCCCTGCGCTTTAGTCTCTTAAGAGCTTTGACATATGGATCTGTTGTCCCTGGAGAAGCAGGACAGCGGGTGCTCACACTTTAGAAACGGGAAACCGAGGCATGGGAGTGGGAGGGACTTCTGGAGACTTGGCAGAGGGGTAGGTCGGAGAAGGTTCCGCAACAACCCCCCCAGCCCCGTCTCCGCGCTCCATCCGAGCAGACAGCTCAGCAGAGCGCCTCCCCGCTGCCGCTCCCGCCACCCTGGGGCCCCGCTCAGCGCGACCCCCCACCCCAGCCGCCCCGGCGCTGACCACCTGGGCAAATACCTCTAGCCATGGCCCGGCTCTGTCACCGCCTAGGATCTCCCGGGAAACGCAGCTTTCGAAAAAAGTTGCAACAACTGTAGCCAACTGCTCCGCGGAGCTACGGCTGCTGCCCTGATTGGCGCAGTTGCCCGCCTCTCCCCAGGCTGCCCGCTGTGATAGGCGAACACAGGAGGGGGGGAAAGCCCGCCCTTATTCCCGCCTCCTTGGCTGGGGCGGGGCAAGCGGCCGCACTTTCTACAAGCGCTTTAGGGACAGGTCCCGGCGGAGGAGGTGGGAGGGGGTTTAAATTTTACCGTCTCCCTGCGCTGATTGGCTGAGGTGGGAGGACACCCGCGATGCCATTGGGAGGCCCCAAGCTCCGCCCTCTCCCGGTGCTGAAGCTCCGCCTCGGGAGCTTTAGTCACGCGGCTGGGAGGCCCGGGCTCAGAGTGGACCGGATCTGGGACTTCCGGTTCTTCTCGGGTTTGACAGGAACCCGACCTCTGACCCCTCGATCTCCGCTTATGACCGGCAAACCCTAGTTCTCCCCCACAGTTTGGCGTCTCCAGCCCCTTGACTCCGACAGCAGTTTATTTCATTCATTCCTAAGTTTGAAAGGTTTACTGAGTCTTCTTCCAGTATTCAAAACTAGCTGGCGCAGCCACCAACTAAATGGGTCAGAGGATGAACCTTCCGGAACCTCAGAAATCCTAGCCCATGTTACCTACCCATTTCCCAGATGGAGAAAGAGAGGCGACCAGGAGGACCAGGTAACTTACTTGCTGCCCAAGATCACCCAGCAGTTTAATTGCAGGGCCTGGATCTGTCTTGAGACTCTGAGTCCACTAGATGGCTACCTTAATCTCAGGGAAACAACCCCGCCCTGTGCCTCACTCCGGGGACCCTACGAGTAAGACCCCAGAGAAACACATATGTCTTCGATAATCTTTGCTTTGAACACGGGGAAGGTGTCCAGTTACAGCTCTTCTCTGGGGGCCCCTTCTGGAGATGTAGGCAGAGATCACTCATCCACTGTCTCTCTGGTCCCCGAGATGATTTTGGCGTCCTCGCCATTGCCCAAGGACCCTACCATTGCAGCGAAAAATGAATGAAAGCTAAATAAGGTGATGTATGTGAAAGCACTGGGAAAAGTAGAGAGAGACACTTTTTTTCTAAAAGATTTTATTTATTTATTTGAAATGGGGGGAGGAGTGGGGGAGTGAAGAATCTCAAACAGACTCCTGCTGAGCGAGGGGCTCGAGGCAGGGCTCCACCTCAGGACCCTGAGATCACGACCTAAGCAGAAACCAAGAGTCAGGGATGCCTGGGTGGCTGAGTTGGTTAAGCTTCTGCCTTTGGTTCCACTCATGATCCCAGGGTCCTGGGATCGAGTCCCACATTGGCTCCCTGCTCGGCGGGGAGCCTGCTTCTTCCTCTCCCTCTGCCTGCTGCTCTCTCTGCTTGTGCTCTCTCTCTCTGTCAAATAAAGAAATAAAATCTTTTAAAATAAATATTTTTAATGCATTTATTCTACACTTAGTAAACTGTATACCTGGCACCGTTTGGTACCCCAAAGATACAGTGATGAATAAGACACAGATCCTTCCCATATTTTTTAGGGAAGAAACAAACAAGAAACCACATTTTATTTTTTGATTATTTTTTAAAGATTTTATTATTTATTTGACAGAGAGACAGCGAGAGAGGGAACACAAGCAGGGGGAGTGGGAGAGGGAGAAGCAGGCTTCCCGCGGAGCAGGGAGCCCGATGTGGTGCCCAGGTGCCCCAAGAAACCACATTTTAAAAAGATAATCTTAGGGGAGCCTGAGTGGCTCAGTCGTTAAGCGTCTGCCTTCGGCTCAGGTCCTGATCCCAGGGTCCTGGGATGGAGGCCCACATCGGGCTCCCTGCTCAGCGGGAAGCCTGCTTCTCCCTCTCCCACTCCCCCTGCTTGTGTTCCCTCTCTTGCTGTGTCTCTCTCTGTCAAATAAACAAATAAATAAATCTTAAAAAAAAAAAAAGATAATCTTAAGGACACCTGGCTGGCTTGGTTGGTGGAATGTGCTTTTTTTTTTTTTTTAGTTTTTTTTATTTATTTGAGAGAGAGAGAGTGAGCAAGAGAGAGAGCATAGGAGCAGGGGCAGAGGGAGAGAGAGAGATGCAGACTCCTCGCTGAGCAGGGAGCCCGATGTGGGGCTCGATCCCAGGACCCTGAGATCAGGACCTGAGCTTAAGGCAGACATTCAACCAACTGAGCCACCAAGGTGCCCCTGGAGTATGCAACTCTTGATCTCAGACTTGTGAGTTTGAGCCCCATGTTGAGTGTGGAGATTACTTAAAAATAAAATCTTAGGAAAAAAAAAAAAGATAATCTTAAATAGTGATTAATGCGACTAGTAAGATGAAAATGGGGGAATTTTACAGAACATGAGTGGGGAGAGGGTTGCTTCTGTAGATCTGATGAAGTCAGAGAAATCCTCTGGTTGGTGGCTTTAAGTTATACCCTAAATAAATAGGACCCAAGGGAAAAGGTACTTTTAGGTAGAGGGACTAGCATGTGTGAATGCCTGGAGGCGGGAATGAGCTTAGTGTGCTTGGGAAAGAAAAAGACACGCAGTGTGATTGGAATTGAGCACATGGGGGGAGAATGGAGTGGATCAGCTGGACACGTAGGCAGGTGCTAGATCACATCGGCCCTCGAAGGCTGGGCTGGCCTCTCAGTTCCAAATCCAGTTTTCTCTCTTCCGTTCCACAATATTGGGGCTGCAAACCATATTGCTCTTTTGTCAGCTAGGGTTAGGTTTTGTCACCAGGAGAGAATCTGGGGAATCTGGAAGGCAGGGGGAGGAAAAGGGACTTACTCATGACTGTTTACTTGCCGTTCTCATCATGGTCACCTAAGTAATGACATGCTGCTTCTCACAGTGCATTTGATTCAGTCTCCAGGTTCTTACAGGCTCCCCTTCTGATTCTTCTAGCTCTGCTCCATCAAGGTGGGAGCTACTTCCTGCAGTAAAGTTACCTTAGTGTTCCCACCACCTCTTATATGAATTTCCTACTTTAAATTCTGTTTTCCTAGACCCAGACTGACACGAAAGGCATTGTAAGGGCTCAGACTTTTATTCCAACTCTAATGGGAAGTCACTAAATGGTTTTAAGCCAAGGATGGATAGATTGGTGAATATGAACAGTTAATCACTGCAAATAGTTTACATAATTTACAATAATCTATTTTGAAGCTTGGAATCTTGGAATCATGTGACATGTTTCTGGAATGTTTGCTTAATGATCCCCACTTTCCTAAGATGGTTACATCATGTGGGTGAAATCACACCAGTGCTAAGATTACTTTCCTTACTCCAGTGTTATTTTTGCATTCATATTTGCTCCAGGCTTCTGCTATTGTTAAATATTTCATGTTAGCATCAGTTCTTGTAAGGTTCTATCAAATGGGGCATGTGTATCCTAAAGTTCCTCAGCTGGTGGCCACCGCAATCTACTAAATCCAATCTATTCTTCCGTGAATACGTGTAATATATAAACACACATATGTATTCTTTTATATGTCTGTGTGTGTATTTATATATGCATATAAATATATATGTAAGTATGGATGGATGGATACACGCGCAGAATAAAATTTCCCCTCTGTATATATACATATGCATGCATTAACGTGTAATATATATACAATATATGTAATACATTTAGAACTCAAGCAAGTGACAGTAAAACAATACTCTTTACCTCAGAGGCTTATTGTTAGGATTAAATGAGAGAATGAATATAAAGCATATGGAGATGTAGGAGTTGGAAATGGTAGCCATTTAGCAGTGACTAAAATAAAGTTATAAAATTGCATCTTAGGGAATTGCTGTAATTTGGGCTATTAACACTTTCTTCTCTAACTCCATTCTTTTCTCGGTGTTCTCAGAGGAAGCCAAAACTTGTCTACCAAGTAGCATTTCAAGAGAGGATTCTGTGGTCAAGCTCCTTGTTACTGAGCATGGAAGGAATACACAAAAAATGATGTCTATAGCATAAAATTTGGTATCAGACGAAATAGAGCCAATGGCTTCTTTGCTTGAGTCTTTTTACTCATCTGTTAAATGGGTGTGTCTTCTATCCATCCCACATCCTTTTATAAAAAAAGATTTTATTTATTTATTTGAGAGAGAGAGCACACAAGAAGGGAGGAGGGGCAGAGGGCGAGGGAGAAGCAGACCCCCTGGACCCTGGGATCATGACCTGAGCCAAAGGGAGACGCTTAACTGACTGAGCCACCCAGGCACCCCCCCATTTTTTTAAGTAGGCTCCTCAGCCAGCGTTGGAGCCCAACGGGGGGCTTGAACTCACGACCCTGAGATGTAGACCTGAGCTGAGATCAAGAGTCAGGTGCTTAACTGCTTAACTGAAAAAGCCACCCAGGCGTCCCTCCCGTATCTCCTTTTAAGTAAAGGTATTATAAACTAGTTCTTCAGTTGATTGGGAATTAAAGGTTATCATTTTCTTAAAAAAGCAAATGGAGAATGTATATATTGGCCCGTAAGGGTGTTTGTTTGAAAAGTCAGCTTAAAGGTGGTTTAAGAGCACAGATCAAACTCTAAATTTACAATGTGATTTTTAAATTTTTTTCTGTGTGGGCTTTTATTTTGTTTTTTTGGATAGACCTTTAATTTGTGAATTTGAAGGGGTGACTAGACATCATTTTCTTTCAGAGAGGTGTACATAATAGTTGGATTAGTTTGCCAGGGCTGCTGTAATACAGCACACAAACTGAGTGGCTTAAACAACAAAAACGTAATAGCCTCACGTTCTAGTATTGGCAGGGCTGGCTCCCTTGGAGGGCTGTCGGGAAGAGTCTGTTCCATGACTCTCCCCTAGTTTCTGGTGGTATGCTGACAAACTCAGGCGTTCCTTGGTTTGTAGAAGCATCACCCTGACCTCTGTCTTCATCTCCGCATGGCATTCCCCCTGTCCCTACATGTCTCCAAATTCCCCTTCTATAAGGATACAGTCATGTTGGATTAGGGGTCACTAATGATTTCATTTTAACTTGATCTGAAAAGACCCTGTCTCCAAGGTCACATTCTGAGGTACTGGGGGTTGGAACTCTGACATATGAATTCATGGGGGACACAATTCAGCCCGTGACATTAGTGTGCCTGTGTTTAATAATTTAGATATCTTAAATGTGACGTTTTTAAGGGAAATTTACAAAAACGAATAGCAGGGCATCCATTATAAAAACATAGAAAACGGGGTGCTGGGTGGCTCAGTCGGTTAAGTGTCTGCCTTTGACTCAGGTCATGATCCTGGGATCCTGGATCAAGCCCCACATGGGGCTCCCTGCTCAGTGGGGAGTCTGCTTCATTCTCTCCCTCTGCCCCTCCTCCCCACTCCTACATGCTCTTGCTCTCTAATAAGTAAAATCTTGTTTTTAATAAAGATTTTATTTATTTATTTGAGAGAGAATGAGATAGAGCATGAGAGGGGGGAGGGTCAGAGGGAGGAGCCGGGAGCCCGATGCGGGACTCAATCCCGGGACTCCAGGATCATGACCTGAGCCGAAGGTAGTCGCCCAACCAACTGAGCCACCCAGGCGCCCCTAAATAAATAAAATCTTAAAAAAAATAAAAAGTATTATTTGAAGTTAATACACACACAGAGTGAAAAATTTAAACAGAAACCTCTTCTCCTCCTAAATATCATTCCCCTGCTCCAGCACTATTCTGTGCATATGCTACTATAATACCTTAAGAGAAGGTAGAGCCGGGTGATAGCAATGATCCAAACAAATAATGATAATAAACACTTTTTGTGTGTGAAGAGTTGTCAGAACGTTCTGAAAATCCATATTAAGAAACAGGTAATGGGGCGCCTGGGTGACTCAGTCGTTAGGCGTCTGCCTTCGGCTCGGGTCATGGTCCCAGGGTCCTGGATTGAGCCCCACATTGGGCTCCCTGCTTGGCAGGAGGCCTGTTTCTCCCTCTCCCACTGCCCCTGCTTGTGTTCCCTCTCTCGCTGTGTCTTTCTCTGTCAAATAAATAAATAAAATCTTAAAAAAAAAAAAAAAGAAAAGAAACAGGTAATGATTCTTGGATACCTGATGTGTTTAAAGGCAAGAAAACTCAACCCTTGTTACTTGGGCCTAAGGACCTGTGCCTGAAGTCTTTGCCTTTATCTCTCTACCATTCTTCCATTCTGTTTTTCCTTTCCTACAGAGGTAACTCTATGTGGATTAAAAATGTCCATACTCGGGGCGCCTGGGTGGCTCAGTTGGTTAAGCAACTGCCTTCGGCTCAGGTCATGACCCTGGAGTCCTGGGATCGAGTCCCGCATCGGGCTCCCCGCCCTTGCCCCTCTCATGCTCTCTCTCTCTATCTCATTCTCTCTCTCAAATAAATAAATAAAATCTTAAAAAAAAAATGTCCATACTCTCTTGGGACAGTTTGAGTCCATATCAGTCTGTACTCCAAAAAGTTTTAATAATGAGGCCAGTGAAGACTTTTTAAAAATTAGTTTAGGGGCGCCTGGGTGGCTCAGTTGGTTGGGCGACTGCCTTCGGCTCAGGTCATGATCCTGGAGTCCCGGGATCGAGTCCCGCATCGGGCTCCCTGCTCAGTGGGGAGTCTGCTTCTCCCTCTGCCCCTCCCTCCTCTCATTCTGTCATTCTCTCTCTCTCTCTCTCTCAAAAGTAAATAAAATTAAAAAAAACTTTAAAAAATTAGTTTAAATATATGTTTCAACCTTTCAACTTTTCCATTTTTAATTAGTATCTGTATTGGTCAAGATTGTTTCGGATTGAAAATTAAAGAAACCCAGCTCGGGGCACCTGGGTGGCTCAGTCAGTTGAGTGTCCTGCCTTCGGCTTGGGTCAGGCTCCTGGGATCCTGGGATCAAGCCTCATGTCAGGGTCCCTGCTCAGCAGGGAGTCTGCTTCTCTCTCTCCCTCTCTGCCCTTCCTCCCTGCTCATTCTCTCAAATAGATAAATAAAAATCTTAAAAAAAAAATAAAGAAACCCAGCTCAACCTGGCTTAAGGAAATGAACAAGTCTACTATTGCTTGTAACAGAAAAGTTCAAAGGTAGGGGTAACTTCAGGCCTGATGGGATCCAGTGAGTCCAAGAATGTCATCTGGATTTAGTCCTCTCCCTCTCCCTCCCTTCCACTTCTTTGCCCTACCACTCTTTAGGTTGGCCTCACAGAATGGTCTTCCATTCCACATGGCCTCTGCCCCCATTTCCCAGTGCTCTTAGCAACACCAGTGGTGAGGCACTGTCTTTTCCTACTACTTTCAGTTGATGTCTTATGTTTTATAATGTTCTTTTTTTTTTTAAAGTAAGCTCTATGCCCAACATGGGGCTTGAACTCATGACCCCAAGATCCAGAGTCATATGCTCTACCGACTGAGCCAGCCAGGCACCTCTTTTTCCTAATATTTTCAATGTAAAGTTCTGAAACTGAAACTCATTGGCTTGGCACTAATTCTATCCATTGGGCCTGGATGTGCATCCTGCATTCCAACTGGCCAGACTTGAATTAAAAACTCCACTCTGGGGGAATGTGTATGGGAGATGATTAGTGCTTTCCAAACCACATGGACTTTGAGAGAGAGAGAGAGATGAAATTAACGTGCCACTATCTGAAGAAGGAGAGATGGATTTGGGGTAGTCAAAAACAACATGTTCCAGAGCACAGATTTTTAGGATAGTGATAGATGCATGTCATTATGCATTTGTCCAAACCCAGGCAATGTACACCACCGAGAGTGAACTTTAAGGTAAACTATGGACTTTGGGTGATAATGATACATCAAGGTAGGTCTAGCACAACTGTAACAAATGTACCACTCCAGTAAGGGATATGGATAATTGGGGAGGCTGTGCATGTGTGGGAGTTGGGGGTATATGGGAAGTCTGTACCTTCCCCTTAAATTTGCTTTGAATATAAAACTAAAAAAAAATAAAGTCTTCAAAAAGAAAAAAAAACACAAAAAACTTCTGTCCACTATGATGTCTGCCATTGTGAGAAATCCAATAGATGCTTTAGTCATATTCTGGTGCTGTCAGCTACATTCGATATTGCTGGCCACTCAGTCCTTGAAACTCTGTTTCCTTGGCATCCATGATGTAATTTCTCCCTGGTTCTGCTTTGACTTCTCTGACCGACCTTCATCAGGCTCACTGAGTGCTCACCTCCTAGATATACAACCTTAGGGTTCTGCCCTTGGTTCCCTTCCTCTCTGTATTCTCTCTAGTTTTATCCTTTCTCATGTTTTCTTTTTTAAAGATTTTATTTATTTATTTGACAGAGAGAGACAGCAAGAGAGGGAACACAAGCGGGGGGGGGGGGTGGGAGAGGGAGAAGCAGGCTTCCCACAGAGCAGGGAGCCCAATGTGGGGCTCGATCCTGGGACCCTGGGATCATGATCTGAGCCGAAGGCAGACGCTTAACGACTGAGCCACCCAGGTGCCCCCTCTCTCATGTTTTAATCCCTGTCTAGATCCTTAAGCTTAGACTCCCAGCTGCTTGCTAGACATCTCCAATTGGATGTCCCACTGGCCCCCTAAAATTCCTCAAGATAGACTTACTTTCATGGCCTCTAATGAACAATTCCTCCCACCATTCATACTTTTTTTTTTTTTTTAAGTAGGCTCCATGCTCAGTGTGGAGCCCAACGTGGGGCTTGAGCTCTTATGACCCTGAGATCAAGACCTGAGCTGAGATTAAGAGTCAGACACTTAACCAACTGAGCCACCCAGGCGCCCCCCCCCTTTTTTTTTAACTTAAAGATCATTTTATTTTTATGTAATCTCTACACCTAACATGGGGCTTGAACTCACAACCCCAAGATCAAGAGTTGCACGCTCTACTGACCTGAGCCAGCCAGGCGCCTCCCCCGACCCCCATACTCTTGTGTTGTCTTTCCTTGAGTCTTGTGTGGCCTTGTTAATTGACAGAACGTGGTGGAAACATCACTGTGTCAGTCTCAAGGCTAAAATTCAAGAGAGGCTAGAAGCTTCTGCTTTTGAGTTCTTGGGAGCTCAGAGCCACCAGGTAAGAATCATGAGGCAACTGCCCTGTTACTGTCCCACCTGTTTCAGAACATTTGCATATGCTGTTTCCTCTTCCTGAAATGCAGTTCCCTCTTCTCTTTGCCTACCTAATACCTACTTTTCAAATCTCTGCTCAGTTATCACAGACCACATGGAGAGGGAAATACAGCGGTCCCAGCATCCTAGCTGAGCCCACCTAGTTATAGTCACACAAGTGAATATTATTAGCAAGACCAGCAGAACTGTCCAGCTGAGCCCAGCCCAGCTTGCAGAATCATGAGAAATAACAAAATGGTTGTTATGTTAAGTCATTAGGTTTGGGGGTTGTTTATTACATAGCAATAGATAAGCAAAACTTTCCACAGTATCTAAAGCTAAACTCATTGTTTTTCTCTTCACATCTGTTTGTCTTCCTGAAGTCATAGTTTCAGCTATGGCACTATTATCTACCTAGGTACCAAAGGGAGAAACTGAGGCTTCTTTCTAGACTCCTTCCTCCCCACGACCCCCATCCAACCAGCCACTATGTGTTGCTGGCTTTACCTCCCAAATATTTCTTGAATCTGGCCCTCTTCCTTTGCTCAACAATTTTTTTTTAAAGATTTTATTTATTTGACACAGAGAGACACAGCGAGAGAGGGAACACAAGCAGGGGGAGTGGGAGAGGGAGAAGCAGGCTCCCCGCGGAGCAGGGAGCCCGATGCAGGGCTCGATCCCAGGACCCCGGGACCATGACCTGAGCTGAAGGCAGACGCTTAATGACTGAGCCACGCAGGTACCCCCTGCTCAACAATTTTGCTCCATTTCAGTTTCTGTTCTTCTCTTCTCTCCACCGCTCTGTTCCTCATACTTGCAGTCCAGTTCTTAGATCCATGTGTTACACTGCTTCCAGAGTGATCCTTCTAGAATGCACCTCCAACCATAGCAGTTCTCTGCATAGCAGGCTTCTGAGTTCCCTGTGGCCTACAGAATAAAGTCCAAACTCAGTTACAGAAGGCTCTTTTGAGAATGGCCTTCATCTATTTTTGTAATCCTGCTGATAATTCCTTGTTACTTGCTATGTCAATCAAAGTTCACACAGGAGGCAAAAACCACACCAGGTTTTGAACAGAGATAAATTAATGTAAGGGGGCGCCTGGGTGGCTCAGTGTGTTAAGCATCCGCCTCTTGATTTTGGCTCAGGTCATGATCTCAGGGTCATGAGATGGAGCCTCATGTTGGGCTCTGTGCCCCGTGGGGAGTCTGCTAGAGATTCTGTCTCTCCCTTTGCCCGCCCCCTTCCCGCTCTTTCTCTCTCTCTAAATAAATAAATAAAATCTTTTAAAAAATTGTTAACTAGGTCTAAACTGGCTAACTATATAACTTGAAAGGGTGAAAAGAGAACTTTAAGGCCTCACAGAGGTAGCAACTGCAGGAAGCAGCTCTCGCCACTCAGCCTAAGGGGGCAAAAGGAAGGGGTTGGAGTCACTGAGAAACCTAAAAGAGGGGCCCCATGTTGTTGAAACTTAAACTCCAAGGAGGGGGCTGTGCTCAGCTGGTGCTAGTGTCTCTGACCTTACAGGGTGACCCTGTGGAAGTTCCTGCTGGTCCTCCTGTCTGAGAGGAGGGTTTCATGAGGCTAGTGCTGCAGGCTTGGGGAAAAGTGAGTAGAGCGGCTGCTATGGGGAGGAGATGCAGCTGCCAGGGTGAAGACGTGCTGCTGGGATGACATTCACAAGAAACTCGTTCTTCCTCCAGCCTTGTCGTCTCCCTCCAGCACTCCCTATTGCGGAAGCAAATACTGAAACAGCTGGGAAAGCAGAAATGTAGTTTTGCAGACCGTGGAAGCTTGGGTTTGGAGCTGAGAGACAATGTCTTAACAACTGATGCCCTTGCCCTGTTACTGTCCCTCCTTGCTTGGCTCCCACCTGTGTCAGAACATTTGCATATGCTGTTTCCTCTTCCTGAAATGCAGTTCCCTCTTCTCTTTGCCTACATAATACCTACTTTTTTGCTCAGTTATCACTTCCTCAAGGAAACCTTCTTTGACTTCCCTGATGACATCAAATTACATTGTAAAAGGCTGTTAGCTTCTTTGCAGCAATGTCACACTTAAAAGTTTACATTTATTTATTTATTTATATTTTTAAGATTTTATTTATTTGACAGAAAGAGACACGCCGAGAGAGGGAACAGAAGGCGGGGGAGTGGGAGAGGGAGAAGCGGGCTCCCCGCTGAGCAGGGAGCCCGATGCGATGAGAGAAGTGTCCTTCTCCCACTGTGTCTCCCTCTGTCAAATAAATAAATAAAATCTTAAAACAAAATAATGATTTTACTTATTTGAGAGAGAGAGAGAGAACACAAGCAGGGGGAAGGGCAGAGGGAGAGGGAGAAGCAGGCTCCCTGCTGAGCAAGGAGCCCGATGCGGGCTCGATCCCAGGACCCTGGATCACGACCTGAGCCGAAGGCAGACGCTTAACTGACTGAGCCACCCAGGCGCCCCTACAAGTTTACATTCTGTGTAATTTTTGGATTGATGCCCACTAGACTGTAAGGACATATGGGCAGGGACCATCCCTGTTTCTCCCTTCATTTGGTTTTCTTAAATTTGTGCCACTCATCTCTTTTTTTATTTTTAAAGATTTTATTTATTTATTCATGAAAGACAGAGAGAGAGAGAGAGAGAGAGGCGCAGAGGGAGAAACAGGCTCCCAAGGAGCAGGGAGCCCGACGCGAGACTCGATCCCAGGACCCCGGGACCATGACCTGAGCCGAAGGCAGACGCCTAACCATCTGAGCCACCCAGGCGCCCTGTGCCCCTCATCTCTAACGTAGTACCTGGTGCATAGTAAGGGCTCTTTGGAGTGCAAAGTGCAGCTGTAACAGTCAATACCATGCCTTAACAGGGAATTTTTTTTTCCCCCAAATCATCTGCTTCCAATAGCATCTCTGTTCTGGATGTACCCAATAAGTCTTCCTCCTGCTTCTGATCCTCAGTAGCTTGATTCCCATCCACTGGTAACAGCTGCTACTCACACTGTCATTTTGAGATGCTGCATGTGTACACACAAGCAAAGTATGTTACTACACATTTCCAGAGGCAGAAGTGCTTCACTCTCTTGAACAACTGTTTCGCTGTAGGAAAGTACCACAATTTAGTTAACTTTCTTCAAAGACATTTAGGTTGTTTCCCATCTTTTGGTTCTACAAATAATGCTGCAGGGAATAACCCTATGCATGACATTGGTGTGCGTAAGCACAGTTACATTGCAAGTATCTCCTGAAACACCACCTTTTACTTGGG
The DNA here is from genome assembly GCF_009762305.2 of Zalophus californianus. NCBI lineage: Eukaryota > Metazoa > Chordata > Mammalia > Carnivora > Otariidae > Zalophus > Zalophus californianus. The sequence goes on from NC_045608.1 coordinate 6,479,217, forward strand.
TCCCAGAGAAGGAGATGATGCAGAGATGGCAGCAAGGATCTAGCCTGGATGCTCAGAAAGTACCTGTAAGGGTGGGAGTTTCTAGCTCAGACCTACACTGTTAGAATCTAGTACTTATGTAGTCCTAGTGTCCAGAGAGTTTGAGGGTCCCTTGGAAACTGAACTGTACCAACCAAGCTTGGAAGACACTGATGCATTAACTACAATGTTTTAGATTTTTTTTCCTGCATCCTTCCCTTAGTTCTTTCTTCTTCCATAATGGACAGATTTGTAAGAGCTTGCTTGCTGACACTAGACCATAAACTAGTCTAGTGGCTAGCAATGGACAAGACAGATGAGGGCATTGGTCTTATGGACCTAGCTTTATCATTTTTACTTTTACCAGGTTTTTTTTTGATGTGTAAGGATGAAATGAGATAATGGAAGTAAAGTGATTAGTCTGCATGTATTTATATGTATGTACATATATAATACATACTTATGTATACAGACGCCGAATTGGAAGATTCATAATCATCTTAACATGACTACTTTTTATTTTCCTCCCCCCTTTCCTTCTTTCTCTTGAAGAGTTTACACCTTAAACTCCAAGGGTTTCTTTCAGCTCAAGGCCAGTGGGATGCGCCACCAGTAGGGGGCAAGAATCACCCAGGCGTGCCTATTACCTAAGCAACGGAGTCAAACAGCATTCAGAATGACTTTACAAAAGGGTTACCAAGAAGTTAATTTGTTTATTCTGTTAGGTCATTTGATAATAATAATTAGAAGAAGAAAAAGGAGGAGGAAGTGGAAGAGGAGAAATTAGGGAATCGAGAGATGGTAGCGACAGATCTCTGCAGCAATTATTAATTGAGAGCAATAGTTTGTTCAGAAAAAAAGTGGAGCTGACTCTGCTCACACCCCTTAGGGTATGATAATGGCAGTGGACCAGAAGAGGGGTTCCGAGTTATACTGCGGTTTCATACTGAATAAAGTGCTTTGAGCGAGCCTAACAAGCAATGAACACGCGAATATTTTTTTTGTGTAATGACGAGCTTCCCAAAGTAACAGAGACGCCACTAGGTAACTTCCTGGGCCGAAGCCACACACCAAAGGGTCTATCAAAATAGCTTCGGGCCCCTCCTAGCCGGACTTTGTAAGCAGGTGTAGGACGCATGCGCCCGGCCCACCGGCTGACCTCCTCGTGGCAACCCAGCGCTCAGACCTTCCTCCCGACAGCCCGCGGGGCAGAAAGGGAGGGGGAACGGAATTCTCGCGAGGTCTTTCGAGCGCCGGCGGAAGCAGTAGACACGTGACTCTTCTAGGAGGCCTTCGCCTTCCCCCCTCCCCCTTCTCGGAAACCCGGCCCCCTCACCCCTCGCCCACCCCGGAGCCGCGGTAATGGACCGTTTGGGTTCCGGAATTCTCTTGGATCCAACCACTGGTACCGGGTCGGCTGGAGCCGGCGGAGTCCGTGCTTGGCAGCGAAGGCAGGGGGCGGTCAAGATGGGGGGGGGAAATCATCTTCCTTCACCTAGGAGGGAGGCGGGGCGGAGGGGGGCACTGGGGAGCGGGGTTGGGGGGAGGGAGGAAGTCACGTGGGGCGCGCGGCGCGCGCTGCGTGCGCGCGGCGCCTCATCCGTCGCCCCACCCCCTCCCCTCCGGCGGGGCGGGGGGTTGGGGGGAGGGGCGTCAAGATGGCGGCGGGGAGGTAGGCAGAGCCGGACGCCGCTGCTGCCGCCGCCACCGCCGCCTCCGCTCCAGTCGCCTCTAGTTTTTCAAGCTCTCGCCGCCCGAGAGAAGCTGTTCCGGCGTCGGTTCCCGCGGGGAAAGTAAGTCTTTCTCTTAGCCCTCTTCTGCTTCCACAGTCCCCCTCCCGGACAGCCAGCCTCCCACTCCCACCCTCCTCAGGGGGCCGTGTGGGGCCGGGCTGGGGGGGGGGGGGCAGCCACCTCACCCCGGCTTGGGGCCTCCCTCGCCTCTCGCCGCCCCCTCAGCTGAGCGCCCCAGGGCTCTTGGGGGCAAGGTCCCGGCGGCGGCCCCGCCGCGCTCGCTTCCTCCGCCCGTCAGCGCCGGGCCCTGCGGTCGCTGCGCGTGGGGGCTCTCGGGCCCCGGGGGCCCCCGCTGTCCCGGGCCAGAGTCACCCAGTTTGGGCGGGGAGGCAGGATCTGCGGACGCCGGCTCCGGCTCCACTTGAGTCGCCCTCCTTGCTTTCCCTGCTCCTCTCAGGGACTGTGAGGTCCCGGACCCGCAGGAAAGTGAGCTCCGCAATCCTTCAAAAGTCCTCATGCCCGAGGGTTGCTCCCGGCTTGGGGCGAGTGCGGGACGAGGTAGGGGCGCCGTAAGTCTGAACCCCACATCTGCAATTTTCTGATCACCTTGCTCTCAGGGCGTCGAGGCGGTACATGGGACACGTGGGGGCCACCTTCAAGCCTCACCGGGTGATTACGTTAATTTTGTCTCGAGCTCCCTCGCCTTCTAGACCCTAAGCATCTGTGTAGGGAAAGGCGTTGGGGATTTGCTTACTTTAAGGGTGTTTGGTGTAACGAGCATCTGAAGTTCCCCAAACCAGTGTATGCTGGTGGTTTCCCATAAGTGGTTTGGGATCCGTTTAACCGCTGAGGAGATTTGGATGTTCCTGAACCCTTGTGATTGTTTCTTTCCTGACCCTGGCATCCAGCTCCTCCCCTTTCCACCCCGGCTTTGTGCTGCTGTTTGGTTAATGTTTGCGGACCACTAACTTGATCCTCGCACAGCGAAGCCCTTTTTATGTTCGGGCTCCGTTTACTGTAGGAAGCTTTTGTTTTGGGGAGTTGCTGGTTGAGAAACGTGGGGAAAGAACTGGCAAGAAAATGAGCGTCAAATAAAGCAACGTTTTTATCCATTGAATTGCGCAGCCAATTGTAACCGCACCCGGAAGTTTGTACTAAACACGTGTTGCTGAGGGAAGGCTAAAAACTGGGTCCCCTTTGACCTTTGAAAGTTGATTATTAGCAGTTTATGTTGAGTTAAATGTTTTATTTTCTCCAGACAACCACGTTTAGAGGCGGAGTAGGGCTTCTACCGAGTCGGCCAGGGGGGTCCAGAAAGCTGTCAAACCCCGAGTTGCCCTAGAGGAAATAAACTTAACACTTGTAGATACAAACCAGCTAACAGTGCGAAAAGATTCCATGTTTTCCGGTATATTTACTGCAGTCAGAAGTGATTTTTCTTTAAGCTGTTGGGAAAACCATTATCGTTGCCCAAAAGATAGTTTGTATAGAATTTCTAGGATAAAATGCAGAATTTACTATTGGTGCCTTGCGGGACAGTAATTTTGCAAGCAAGAGAACAGTTTATTTTCATGTTTAAAAAAGTTGTTTCCAAAATTTATCTTACCAGAAAGAACATCTTTATTTTTTTCCTTTGGTTTCTGCATTTTTATCTCCCAGTCTAACTTAATTTCACACAATTTGTCTGTAGAATTCTAAGTAGGTTTTACTTTGGCTGCCGGGTAAGTATTAAAAAGGAGGGCTTAGTTGGTGGCTTACAGTGGTGGCTTACGTTCATTCATTCATTGGATGCTCTTAAGTGTCAGGCAGTTTTACTTAAGGGCTTTGCTGAAATTACGTACTGCTTAATATGATGCAATATAAATGTATAAAGTGTAAAGATTCCTTTAAGTGATTCATCTTAAAGATTAAAGCTACAGATATATTTTGGTGTTTCTTAAAATTTCTAAATTGAGCTTTGACTTGAGACTTGCCTCCTGTGAAGGTGGTGAACACTCAGATCTGAGGTCTGGTCTTACCAAGTAACCTGACTTCATGAGTCTCTTAGTTCCCATGCTTTGCTTGCCTAAAGTTGATGTAAAGATACTTTCTGGAGGCGCCTGGGTGGCTTAGTCCATTAAGCGTCTGTCTTTGGCTCAGGTCATGATCCCAGGGTCCTGGGATCAAGCCCCACTTCAGGCTCCCTGCTCAGCGGGGAGTCTGCTTCTCCTCCCTGCTCTTGTGTTATCACTTGCGCGCGCTCTCTCTCTCTCTCTCAAATAAATGAAAAATCTTTAGGGGCACCTGGGTGGCTCAGTCGGTTAAGCATCTGCCTTCGGCTCAGGTCATGGTCCCAGGGCCTTGGGATCGGGTCCCACGTCGGGCTCCCTGCTCAGTGGGGAGCCTGCTTCTCCCTCTCCCTCTCCATGCCATTTTCCCTGCTTGTGTGCTCGTGCACTCTCTCTCTGCCAAATATATAAAATCTTTAAAAAAAAAATAATAAAAAATCCTTTAAAAGCATACTTTCTGTTGAGAGGAATTGTTTTCACATTATATAGCTAATTAATAGAATGATGTAATCTTAAAGTGTTTACAAATGTCTTTGTTTATGCTGACATATACTTTAATATGGTTGAACTTGGTAAATATTAAGGATAATCTTGGAATACCACTGAAATTTTCTGTAGATGGAAAGGATAGGCTCTTGAAGAGCAGGAACTCCGGTTTTATGAATAAAATACAGTACAAAACCCAGCAAATTCACTTGTTTATTTAATTCTTGGAAAGCAGTGTATAGCACAGAGCAATGATTTTAGAACCTTTTTACTGCATCGTATGGTTAAGATGTGTTTTACATTGTGACCTACTACGTATCCACGCATAGAACTCAAAAACTCACGTCATGAAATAATGTTTATTCTCTTTACATGCTGTGTGTTAGTTTTTTGTTCTGTATTGAAATATTTAAGAATTCTGGTCATGATACACTGAATTTGACTTGACAGCTCACTGTGGTGTGACCACCAGTTTGAAAAATGTGGTATAGGCTTAAGAATACAGAATCTTGGAGGCATATGGGATCAGAGCTCCTGGGTATCTAATTCTGCTCCACACTTATTTTGTTACCTGTTACAATTCATTTCTCTAAGCCTCAGTTTTTCATCTGTGACAGAAGGATAACATTTAGTATTTACTCATGCGTTATCTTGAGGGTTAAAAGAGAAAAAATCCGATCCTATAGTAAATCTCAAAACGGCTAGGGATCTGGATGACGGTGGTAACCAAGAAAGTTGTTTCACACACCCCCCCCCATTTCTTTTCTGTGCTTTTTTGGTAAAGCATGTTTAAAACTTTGTTACCTGCATGTTACTTTGTGAATCCGTTCTTCCTATAAAAAGTTTCTCACTGAGAGCAGGGAGAAGCACACTTTACTGAGCAAGTGTTCGCTTGAAAAATAGCTGTTAAAAACTACAGATTTTTCCCTTGTAGGTAATGAAAATCCTTGTTAATGAACTTCTTCATATTATCTTCTTTTCTTCCTGATGTTCTTAAAGAACCAGCACTCAGACACTAAATAAATACCTTGTCCATGAACTATATCAGCTAAAATTTTGAGAGGATCATTATCCTTCCAGCTTCTTAAACTAAATGTCAGTCATCACCTCTGGGCTGCGTAAAAGCAAAGCTGAAGCTGAGTTAAAAGTCAGACATAGTTAGTGCTGTTAAATAAAGAGAAAAAGTCCTGTTTATTATTAGGCGAAGATACTTGCTAAGTGATATCTTTGCACATAAAAAGAGGTCTACCAGTTTTCTCTAGACACACCAATTGATTAACTGGACAAATTGAATACGTGACACAGGTAAAAAGGAACTAGTGTATTTTATTTTATTTTATTTTTTTAAGATTTTATTTATTCATTTGAGACACACAGAGAGAGAGAGAGAGAGAGAGAGAGCATGGGCAGGGGGAGAGGCAGAGGGAAAAGCAGGCTCCCCGCTGAGCCAGGAGCCAGACATGGGGCTCAATCCCAGGACCCTGGGATCATGACCCAAGCCGAAGGCAGACGCTTAACCATCTGAGCCACCCAGGTGCCCAGGAACTAGTGTATTTTAAAGAATTCATTTGGAAGTTAATTATTGAGTGGATTGCCAACAGAGTTGGTATTCTGGGAAATAGTGTTGTATCAGTGATGTAGGAGAAAACCTATTTTTCGACATGATACTAATATCAAAATAATAGTTAATAGCCAGTAATATAACATTTATTCAACAGCAATTCTATAAGATAGGTTCTATTATTATTCCCATTTGAAGATGAGGAAACTGAGTCACACAAGTTATTACTTGACCATATTCTATTACTGGTGCATGAGGTAGCCAGTATTTGAACCCAGATATTCTGTTTGACTTCATAGTCTACCCTAGCCTCTGGGTGTGCTTTCACTGCTGCAGATGGATCCCTTGTATCTCTGCCCGGAGCTGTAAAGATCTGCTTTAGGTCTCAACAAGAGGAACCTTGTCCTGGTTGATAGGTTTCTGTGTTGGTATTCTCAGTGGGAACTGTATCCTTTCATTCTTCTGATTGGCTATTGTTTCTCAGGATTCTCTTCCTGCCAAGGATGGCTTAGTTTCTCTCTACTACCTTGTCCTTGTTTCTTATTTATCTTACTAGACGCTTTCATAGGTGTACTATTTTGAAATAGGTGGTATTTTCCTAAGTATTTATGATAGAAATGGAACCTTGGAACCTTTTTGTCACCCATTTTTTTAGATAGAGTCACTCTGGGTTTGGTAACTTTTGGGTTTGTTGGATTGCTACATGTTAAATGTCACCTAAGGTCTATGAAATCCTTTGTAGACACTGTAACACAGTTCTCTTACATCTAACAGTATTTGCATTTATATTGTATTTAGTATGTTCAAAGTGAAAATGTTTTCCCTCTCAAGAATAAATCTTACTTATAGGGTGAGGAGGAGAAGATTGAATAATATAACCTTTTAAGGGCTCTCTGCCTGAAGACTGAAATTCTTTGAGTCTGTAATAGTTTCAGAATAGGAGAATGATTAAATATCAAGGTTTTTTTTTTAATATTAAGGGTTTTGCCTAATGGAGTTAGAGAAAGATAGCGATATTCCTCTGTATCCCCTGCTCCCTTTCTCACTGCAAAAAAGTTCAAGTAGAGAATTTGTACCCAGTTGGCTAAGAAAGCATCCCTAGATTTTGTTTGTGTATATTATGTATATAAACCTAAGATATTTTTCATTAGTAGCTTGGAAGAGGGCGCCTAGCTGGCTCAGTTGGTTACACATCTGCTTTTGGCTCAGGTCATGATCTCAGGGTCCTGGGATCGGGTCCTGCATTGGGCTCCCTGCTCCGCGGAGAGTCTGCTTATCCCTCTCCCTCTACCCCTCACTCGTGTGCTTGCGCACGCTCTCTCTCTCTCTCAAATAAATAAAATATTCTTAAAAAATAGTTTATAAAAGACATTGTCATTATTAAGTCACTACTCAGAGGTCTCAAGTTATGATACCTGTGAAAGAGTTTTCAGTAGGTCACTGATAGTGTTATAAACTGTACTATTAATTTCTTGTAAAAATACCAACTTTCCCCCCAAATTTTTCCCTTCCATGATATTTTTGTACTTTCATTGCTCATTGTTCAGAAAATACATTTCAAAAACCTCTCATGAATTTAGTAATGCTTCTCTGATTTTTGTTGGCTTTCATCAATGATGTTTCTGTACTTTTTTAGTATAATTAGACAGGGTTTGGTGTGCATCTAATGGATTAATGGATCCTTTGGCTTCCAAGTGTTCTTTGGTCTGTCATTTAGGAGTCGTTGGTTTAAAACAATGTATTTTTGTTTCAAATGTAAATAAATCATTATTTTCAGTATTTACTTTAAAAAGATGACATTTTGATAGTCTCTGGAGTTCTATTAATCTAGGTCAGGATTAGCCATAGCAAGCAGGCCACAACCACCCCCTTTTCTCACAGATCATTGGTCTTAATGTAGTTTGAAATGTTTTGTTGTTGCTGTTTTAGGATTTATTATTTATTTATTTATTTATTTATTTTTTTGAGAGAGAGCGAGAGTGTGCACACATGTTGGCGGGGAGGGGCAGAGAGAGAGAGAGAATCTCAAGCAGACTCCCCAGTGAGCTGGGAGCCCGACACAGGACTCAGTCTCACGACCCTGGCATCATGACCTGAGCTGAAATCAAGAATTGGACACTTAACTTACTGAGCTACCCAGGCGCCCTGGTTGAAATGTTTTTAAAGCATTGATTTAGCTCTCTTGGTACATGTTTGTACTATGTACTAGGATAATTTTTTTTTTAAGATTTTATTTATTTATCTGACAGAGGGACAGCGAGAGAGGGAGCACAAGCAGGGGGAGTGGGAGAGGGAGAAGCAGGCTTCCCACTGAGCAGGGAGCCTGATGCGGGGCTCGATCCCAGGACCCTGGGATCATGACCTGAGCCGAAGGCAGACGCTTAACAACTGAGCCACCCAGGCGCCCCGAGGATAATTTGTAAAGTATGGTCAGCTGTGTCTATGTTAGAAAAATGATCAACTTTATTTTAAATCTATATCGGGACATTTCTCTATTTGTCCCCTGTTCAGTCCCTTCATACTGTTTCCATCTTGCTATCCAATAATCTATCTCCGTTCCGATTTTAACCTCAGACTGGCGTTTATTCCAAAGTTAAATACTGAAACTTAGGTTTGCAACATTGACTTCTGGATCTATTCTTTGGAAAGAGAATGCATGGGGTTTGGGAATTTGAACAATCTAGGTCTGGGTAGGTATAGGTACTTTAAGCTTTTTGAGCCTCAGTTTCATCTCTAAAAAATTATAATGTCTATCTTTTTCGGGGTTGTTGTGGTCTCATAGTGTACACAACGAGCCTAACACTGTGTCAGGCTTGTTAAAGATACTTAGTCACTGTCAGCGTCCTTACCTTCCTCCTTCCTGCTCAAAACGTATTTTTCCATAGACTTTTCCTTTCTCTGAAAAATTCTGGGGAAATCTTTGGGCTATTTCTTCTTCCTTGGGGCTATCTGTTTAAGACCCCCCTTTAAACAGTAGGTCTGCCTGAGTTTCATTTCTGGATATCTGTGGTTTCTACCTTAAACTCGTTCATGTTTCTGCTTGAACTTCTTTCTAAATGATGTATAGGCTTATGTGACAAAGACCTACCTAGTAGAGGATTTCTCTGTTAAATATCATACTTTCATTTGAAATAGTAGTTCTTATATGTTGGAAGTCATGGTCAAAGAGGCTAACACCTTTCTTTTTGTAGGACAGAATGAAAACAGTGACAATTTTTCACACAGCCTGAGAACAAATGAACTAGCTAAAGATTAGTGTGTTGGGCGCCTGGGTGGCTCAGTTGGTTAAGCGACTGCCTTTGGCTCAGGTCATGATTCTGGAGTCCCGGGATCGAGTCCCATATTGGGCTCCCTGCTCAGCGGGGAGTCTGCTTCTCCCTCTGACCCTCTTTCCTCTTGTGCTCTCTCTCATTCTCTCTCTCTCAAATAAATAAAATCTTTAAAAAAAAAAAGGTTAGTGTGTTATTTATGTAACATGAAATTAGTTTTTTGGGAAAAACAAGTACAGTCACTTTTCATGTCTATATAAGTTGGTTATTTCAGATTAAGTTAATGACAAACTTTAAAAATCAAAGTTCTGTTAAGCTTTTTTTCCCCTTACAAAATGGGTAAAAATCCATTTTGGTGGTAAATTACTTTGATATATTGTATCAAGAAAACCCAACCTAAAATGTATTTGCGGGGCACCTGGGTGGCTCATTCGGTTGAGCGTCTTAACTCTTGGTTTCAGCTCAGGTCATGATCTCAGGGTTGTGGGATTGAGCCCCACTTCAGGCTTCACACTCAGCGCAGAGTCTGCTTGAGATTCTCTCCCTCTGCCTCCCCTTCTGCCCGCCCCCATAAATAAATAAAACCTTTAAATAAAATGTATTTGCTTGTTCCTAAATAGGTATTTTTCTCTCGCTAAACTCTATATAAACTCATTTTGGGGTCTCCCAGGCTCAGTGTTCTATTTTTTCACTTTCTCCTGGCTTAAATCTAATCATCCATCAACTCATGCTTTTTGTGTCTTTCTTATTCTCTTCCATTTTGAGCTTTTATAATAAACTTAAGTGTTATGGATTGTCCTTCCTAATGAAATTCATCCCCCCTTTTTTCTACACCCTGCTATTATAGCACATCGTCTCTCTTTTTTTGTTGTTTTTTTAAGGTTTTATTTATTAGAGAACGTGCACGAGCAGGGGGACAGGCAGTGGCAGAGGGAGAAGCAGACTTCCCGCTGAGCAAGGAGCCCGATGCAGGGCTCCATCCCAGGACCCTGGGATCATGACCTGAGCCGAAGGCAGATGCTTAACTGACTGAGCCACCCAGGCGCCCCACATCATCTCTCTCTTGGTCTGCTGTGGCAGTTACCTAAAATGTCTCCCTCCTTCTGGTCTTATTCTACCCATTCTCAGTTTGCTCCCATACTTCTTCGGAATAATCTAAGTCACAAATCTGACTGTGTCATGCAGTTCTCTATCTAAAACTCTTTTCTGACCCCCACTACCCGTGGGATTAACTGAACACTCTAGCATGGTATACAAGGTCATGGGTGGTATCTTCCGCATCTCTTGTCATCACCTGCCTGAGGCTTAGATTTCTGTTCTGAACTTCCATACCAACAATGAATTACTCTAACCATTGTTCTTAAAGAGCGCCAAGTCTTTCATATCTCCGTGAGTTTGAATGCGCTGTTCAGAAGATCCTTATCCACCTGGTGGTTTCTTCCTTGAGACTCAGTTCCACAGTCATCTTTGTAACCTCTCTCCCCAGGCAAAGTTCAGCATTCCTTCTCTGTTCCCACAGCATTTTGTACACATACACTCTTGCTGTGATTTACATATTTCTCTGCTGTTTTCATCTTACTGTGAATTTCTTGAAATCAGAGACTATTTCTCTTTCATCCTTCTTGCCTGCTATGTAGCATATTCTTCATAAATATCAAATGGATGGATCTGGTAGAAGATGTTGGTGTGTATTTAGAAGAGAGTTAATTGGCATTTTAAGTTTTTTATGTTAATATTAAATATTTTGTTCTAAAGATGGTGGAGCCAGGGCAAGATTTACTGCTTGCTGCTTTGAGTGAGAGTGGAATTAGTCCGAATGACCTCTTTGATATTGATGGGGGAGATGCAGGGCTTGCAACTCCAACACCTACTCCTTCAGTTCAGCAGGTAAGAGTTTCCCTAAGCCTCTGTAAAAGGTAGATTGTTTCTTAATTTTAATTTCTACTTATGGAGACAGGCATCATTAAGACATAATTTTAAATAAGCATGTGTGTGTTATTTTTATATTAGTCTTCACTCATGAGATGGAAAATATTTGCAGTGAGAAGACATTTCCTGCTTTGATTTAAGAGACGAATTGCTTAGAGCTCTTGTGGGAGGTTTGTTAATCTCCTTACTGGTTTGTACTTTATAGGGACCCTCTTCTGAGGTTTCACTATGTACATTCTCTGAAAGTAAAAATAAGATTGTCAGTATAGTTTTGTGAAGATGCACTTCCAAAGATTATTAGTTCCTACCTGGTATCAGAGATTTTACAATGTGTTTGAGTCTAAAACTTGACATTTTTTTTGTTTTAGTAAATAATCTTTTATTCTTGAAACAATTCACTGCCATCATTTTTTATTTCTTTCTCTGATGTTGTTTTCTCTCTAGTCCATGCCACTTAGTGCATTAGAACTAGGTTTGGAGACTGAAGCAGCAGTTCCTGTGAAACCAGAGCCAGAGACGGTACCTACTCCAGCGCTACTAAATGTTAGGGTAAGAATGATTTACATTTGGCATGACTGCTAAAATGGCTTTGAATTATAGTAAGAAAATAACCTGTAATATGAAGTAGTTTTATCTTACCAGTTCTGTTTTTTGCTACTTTCCAATATGCTACTCTCAGCTCCTATTTGATAAAACATTTTTCATTCTTCTTGTAGTTACGTTGATCAAAAGATAATTAGGACAAAACAGAGTTTTTTGCATTTACTTATTGTAAATGATACAAAATTCATGAAGTAAAGATGAGTTACACATTATTCCACTACACATTTCATTTTTCCTTGTTGATTTCAGCTTTTGTCCATTAGTATGTGATTTTTATGTAATGGTAATTGTGCTTTAAATATAGAGTTCCTCTGATTTTACCTTAAACAGCAATTATTAACTTAAGCCGAGCATATAAAATTATTAGAAACCTGGTTAAAAATTTTATAACTTATGATAAATTATTGTAGAGAGTTTTATTTAAAAGTGATAAGTGGTGGGATGCTTAGCTGGCTCAGTTGGTGGAGCATGTGACTCCTGATCTCACAAGAGTTTGAGCCCCACGTTGAGTGTTGAGATTATTTAAATAAATAAATCGTGTGTGTGTGTGTGTATATAAAAAGCTGTCTGCTTTACTTATTTAAAGTAGACTCCATGCCCGACATGGGGCTCAAACTCACGACCCCTAGATTAAGAAGTTGCATGCTCTACGATTGAGCCAGCCAGGCACCCCAAAGCTGCCTGCTTTAAAAAATAAGAGTGATGAGTGGTAATCTCTAAGATTCTTGTTATAGGAGTCATGGAAAAATAACAAATAGTTTGAGGAGGAAAGGAAGTAGAAATAGACTGAAATTTAAAAATATCTTGATTGTACTTCAGTCCATTGTAGTCACAGACACATTGTGATCCTCCCAATCTTTGACCTTTTTTTACTGCATTTTTGTCCAGTTCCTAATGCCTCCCTCTACCCCCAACTATAAAAAATAAAATGCTATGTAGCTTTGTCTTAGGCTCAGAGGTAGTACCCATATTATCACCAGTATGTGATAATTGGTGGATTGACTGGATCATTCATGCAGCATAGGTATTTAAAACTCTGCTTGGTGGTTTTATCTTTTAAATTCTAAACATTGGTATAGTCTGTATGATAGCAAACAAAGCATTGGACAAGAATCATAGAATGCTAGCAATGGAAGATGGATCCCAGAGAGCCTGGGCCTCTGGGGGTGAAGTGATCTGCCTAAAGTTATCGACCTAGTTGGGGCAGTGCTGGGATTAGAAATTCTTTGTTTCTAGTCCTTGTATTATATAGCATCATTACATATCACAGCTTACTGAGGATAGTCCCATTTTATGCTTGCTGCCCCCGACAATTGTAGAAAATGTCTCACTCTTACTGTACCTTTTTTTCCCTCAAAGTGGTGTGTTTTAACTTGGTAGTTTATAGTTAGGCATATTCAATTAAAAATAACAGTGCCAGTTTTTAAGTAAGAATTAAAGTCAGTTTTAGATGTTTAAATGGCCTCCCCTGTTGGTGAATCTAAGCCACGTTAGAGAGTTCAGTACTTCTCAGTGGTCTGATGTATTACGGTTTTCTTTTATAGCAGCAGCCTCCATCTACTACAACATTTGTGCTGAATCAAATAAATCAGCTTCCAACCCTGGGATCTACAATTGTAATGACTAAGACACCGCCTGTAACAACAAATAGGCAGACCATCACTTTAACAAAGTTTATCCAGACTACTGCAAACACACGCCCTTCAGTCTCAGCACCAGCAGTACGAAATGCCATGACCTCTGCACCCTCAAAAGACCAGGTTCAGCTGAAGGATCTGCTGAAAAATAATAGTCTGAATGAACTCATGAAACTGAAGCCACCAGCTAATATTGCTCAGCCAGTTGCAACAGCAGCTAGTAAGTCTGTCTGTTTTCAGTAGTGTCAGCTGGCTCCTGTTGGTAAGATGTGTCAGTGTGTTTTTCAGGGTTTCCTTGGGTCTTAAACGAACTGGGTGTGAAGGACATATCTGTATGACTTTGTACAGTTACAGTATTTATACAATTCAAAGGAAGGAGAAATTTAGGAGCCCTAGCATTTACCTTGAAATGAAGTGTGGAATTACCAGGTGGCTACATTAATTATCACCATGAGATCTCAGTTTTATATATTGGGAATAACTGGTTAACATTTTCTCAGTCCTTTAAATCAGTACTTCTCAAACTTGAGAAGTGCCTCTGAATCACTTGGAGATCTTGTTCAAAAACAGAATCAGATTTGGTAGGTCTTGGGGTAGGGCCCAAGATTCTGCATTTCTAACAAGCTTTTTGGAGGTGCTATTGCTGGTAGTCCGTGGACCATGCGTGAGGTAACTAGCTTTAAACTGATACTTTACGCTTTAACTCTGACTTTTACAGTTTTATTAGTTTGCCTGTCATTGGCTTCATTGCTTGTGAGTAGTTGTGTATTTAGTAAATTCTCTTTTAAAATACACATTTTTGGGGTGCCTTGGTTGAGCATCTGACTCTTGATTTTGGCTTAGGTCATGATCTCAGGGTCCTGGGATTGAGCCTGGCATAGGCCTCAGTGTGGAGTCGGCTTGTCCCTCTCCCTCCCTCTTTGCCCCTCCCTCTGCTCACACACACTCTCAAATAAACATTTTTTTAAAACAAAGTAAGATACATACATTTTTTTATTGTAAAATAATTCGTTTTTTTAAAAAAAGATTTTATCTGTCAGAGAGGATTGGGGGGGTCTTGGTCCCAGGACCCCGAGATCACGACCTAAGCCAAAGTCAGACGCTTAACCAACTGAGCCACCCAGGTGCCCCATACTATTTATATGTTTCTTAAAGAATGAGCACCCTATAACCCTTTTTTAAAAAACAGCTTTATTGAGATACATTGTATATACCATGAAATTCATCCTTTTGAAGTACACAGCTGAATGGATTTTAGTATATTCACAGAGTTGTTCAACCATCACCACAGGCTAATCCTTTAAAGATAGGGTTTATTTAATTTTTTTTAAGATTTTATTTATGTATTTGACAGATAGCGAGAGAGGGAACACAAGCAGGGGGAGTGGGAGAGGGAGAAGCAGGCTTCCCGCCAAGCAGGGAGCCTGATGTAGGGCTCTATCCCAGGACCCTGGGACCATGACCTGAGCTGAAGGCAGACGCCTAATGACTGAGCCACCCGGGCACCCCTAAGGATAGGGTTTAAAGGGGAAAAGTTCAACAGTGGTTTGATTACATTTTTTAAAAAGTTTGTTTATGGATAATGAATATAGATTTTATTGTTAGTTTTTCTTTAGAATGTTATTGCTCATTTATTCAACAAATATTTATTGAGTGCCTACTATGTGCCAAGCACTGTTCTGGGATTTTGAGGCTGTGGCTGGGAAGAAAACTGTTGAGATTTCTGCTGTCATGGAGCTTGCATTCTAGTGGAGAGAGACAATAAACAAAATAAAGAAGTTATATAGTGTGTCTGAAAGGAATAAGTGCTGTGGAGAGAAAATGAGGTGTGGGGCAGAAAGAGGTTATAGTTTTAAGTGCAGTGTTCAGAGGAAGCTTCATGTTTGGTAAGGTAATTTTTAAGGATAAAATAGAATTATTGGGGCGGGACGCCTGGGTGGTTCAGTTGGTTAAGCGACTGCCTTCGGCTCAGGTCATGATCCTGGAGTCCCGGGATGGAGTCCTGCATCGGGCTCCCTGCTCAGCGGGGAGTCTGCTTCTACCTCTGACCCTCTTCCCTCTCGTGCTCTGTATCTCTCATTCTCTCTCTCTCAAATAAATAAATAAAATCTTTAAAAAAAAGAATTATTGGAGCGCCTGGGTGGCTCAGTTGTTAAGTGTCTTCCTTTGGCTCAGGTCATGATCCCAGGGTCCTGGGATCGAGCCCCGCATCGGGCTCCCTGCTCTGTGGGAGGCCGCCTTCTCCCTCTCCCACTCCCCCTGCTTGTGTTCCCTCTCTCGCTATGTCTCTCTCTGTCAAATAAATAAAATCTTTTTTAAAAAAGTAGAGTTATTAGATGTATTTTAAAATCTTGACTACATCAATTTTAGTAGTAAAGTTTTAAAAACTGAAAAACGTGAACTCTCAAGAGGGATATTCTTCCCTTCCCTTCTACATTCAGCTGAAGTGTATTTGAGTACCTGTTATATAACAGTACAGTGGTGGCACAGTTGGAAATGATAACTGACCTCAGTTGTATTCTGAGCTGACCACTATTTTATAGTTTTAGCCTAGGAATGGGTGCCTTTTTTTTTTTTTTTTTGTAAATTTCTTTGGGCTTGGAGGTTCCTGAGGATTTATACTGGTACATAAATAGCATTTTATTAGGGTTTGGAATGAGCTGATAAGTATTAAACAGTTCCTTTTCCAAAAGCTGCCTTATTTTTCTAATATTGGGAGATAAGTTTTAATACCTGATATAGACCAATATATAATTTTGTGGCAGAATGGACTGCTTGGAAATTGTGCTCATGTTTGTGAAGTAGAGGGCTGGGACATTCTAAAGCAATGGCCAAGAAGAGTTTGTAGGGTGATACAGAACTAACTTTGTCTTTAGTGACAGATGTAATTAAAAATATCAGATAATCTAATCTTTTGTTTGAGTCCATACGATTGTGTCCTTATGGCTGTAGTATACTCTCAAGGTCATTGTCCTGAACTGACTGCAACCTGGTAACTACGTTCCCATTAAGAAGTCATTTTAACTGTCTTAGGGCTCATTTTTACTCTGCTCCACCATGGAGAGCAGGCATGGCCCTGACCTAGCTGGGGTGCAGGGCAGCATCTGGAATGACTCCTGGGAGACAAGGATGATCAGCAGTTAGTGGAAGCAGCTGTCATTGAAGTCTTTGGGTTTGAGGAGAAATCCTGCTGCTTTTATGTGAGTGGCTTCTGAGTATTCCACTCTTCAAATCAGCACATGTTCTCATAATTTAAAGAAGACTGTGCTATTGTGAGGGAAGTTTGGAAAGTAAAACAAAACAGATAGGTTTGGAGCTAATTGAGTAATGCTTAGTACAGTAACATCTCCCACATCCAGTGGAGTAATTTTAAAAAGACAGACTACAAGTCAAGGCCATCCTTTTGTGGAAGCCTGAGAAACTATCAGACTAGACCAGGGCTGAAAAAGAAACATGTAAGTGAATGCCAGAGATAAGCATACTTTTGTGTTGTAGCAGAGCGTCATCTTTTTACTGGAAGGGAAGAACATTAAAAGTATGAAACTGCAACGAGCAAGGTTTTGCATGTTCCCTTCTCACTTATCTGTGGGTGTTGCCCCTTCTGGAGCCTTGAGCCCTTTGGCTCTCTTGTTTGGGTTCTGAGCTCTCATGTAAGGTCCAGTTCTGTACTCTGCAAACTGTTCACTTGCTCTCCCACAGTTACATTAAACACATTAATTTGTTATCTCTGTTCCAGCCTCTTTATTTTGTTAACACTTCAGTTGTCATTTTGGTGTCCCAAGTGACAGTCTCCCATACACTCCCTGTCTTTTGGTAGAACAGATAAGGTGTTAATCAGTTATTCTGGTGTGATTTTCACACTGATCTCAGAAATCCCAAGTACCTGAAGTGAGTGCTTCAGGGATGCAGGCTGGTTACAGCGGCTCTAGGCTACTCAGTCAAGCAGTTCTACTTGGCCTGATACTTGGATTGAGGGATTCTCTTGCTGTATCTGTATAGAGTTTGTAAACCACTGGTATAGAAGAAGAAAAGATTTATTGTTTGGATCTTAGTTCTGAGGAGAGGAGGAAAATAGAATTCCCCAATTTTTTTTTCTTCCAAGAAATAATTATTTGCCTCGAAAATAAGTATCACCAACTCAGATGAGATTGATTCTGTCTTGGTAATAACACCATTCTGGTTTGTTTGTTTTTGATGAACCAAGTGAAGTGTCCCAAGGTAATGCTGGTTGTTGGTATTTGTATTAAAATACACTATCAAACACTTCTGGTTAAGATGTCCTTTTCATAACTAGGTCTCAAGTCTCCTACACATTTCTGTTTAAGTTACTTGTTTTCTAAGGTTAAATCTTAGCTCTGTGATAACACATAGCTTTGAATGTTTTCATTCTTATTTTAAGTTAGTGACAAGTAGGTTGGTATTCTTTGGTTTGTGAATTCAGTAAACTTTACTGACTCCTTAGATTTAACATTTTTTTTTAAACCTGAATGTAAAAAATTTTTTAGTAAAACTTTAATGAAAAGAAATTGAGATTTTGTTCTAAAATCTAATAACTCTTCCCCTCAGCTGATATAAGCAATGGTACAGTAAAGAAAGAATCTTCTAATAAAGAAGTAGCAAGAATATGGATAAACGACATGAAAATGAGGAGTTTTTCTCCAACCATGGTGAGTTTCAAAAGCTGCATCTGTATTGTGTGGTTTGGAAGTACACTTGGCTGAAAATGCTCTAAAACGACCCTCAGAAAACTTGTTTTTGGGTGAAGGGGGGCTACTCAACTACATGAACTAATGAATAAGCATTAAATCTCTAACATAAACTGACATACTAAACAAAAAACAAGGTTATTGTAGCTTGCATATTTGATAGGGTTTAGTATCACACGCAGTACTGCCATCCTTTTTTTGTGAATCTCATCTGATCAGAGACAAAGATAATGTGGAGTTAACTAAAGTATTTGATAACTATGTCCATTTTGGGATTGAACCTGAATAATTAGTTAGGAGCTGTCAGATCACATAATGTTCTAGTTATAAGTAATTTTTTTCCTTAAATTTTGGAAATGCCTTGGGTTAATTAACTCTGCATTTATTTCGTAACTGTGCTGTGTATAACACTGCATGTATGTGGTGGGTTTGTACAAGAGGTATACTACATGGCTCCCCCTTCCATAATCATACAATTTGACAAGCACATGGTTTAAGTAGTATAAAGTACAGCAAAAAGTACATTGAGATGCTCACAATTAGGATTATGAAATTGGAGGAAGAGGAAATCTCCCTGGACTCAAATGGCCTGGGAAGACTTCATTTTGTGGAGCAGGTATAATGGAGATTAGGTGTTGAGTTTGGAGAGACTCTAAGAGGGCATTTTAGGAAGGGAGCTAAAGCATTGATAGGCACAGAGGAGGTGGTGGCTATATGTTTAGATGGCGGTAAGCCAGGAGGAAGTTGGAAGTTGGAATGGTTGATTTTGGCACTGTGGAGGGTCCTGAGTTGAGTTCCAAAGACTTTGGGCACCTGGGTGGCTCAGTTGGTTAGGTGTCTGACTCGGTTTCTGCTCAGGTCATGATCTCAGGGTTGTGAGATCTGGGCTCTGTGCTCGGTGGGGAGTCTGCTTGAGATTCTTTCCCTCTGCTCCCCACCCCTTCCCGCTCCCATACGTGCGTGTGCTCTCTCTCAAATGAATAAATAGATCTTAAAAAAAACAATGACTTTGGACTTGGTGCAGCACCAGTGGGGGACCCTGGAAGTGGAGGATCCTGTTGGTGATTCAGGGTGAGTCAGGTGGGGAAGAGAGGCAGGTTGGAAGATTGGTTAAGTACTCCAGAAGGGAGGTGTTAAGAGACTAAACTTGGGGGATTGTAAAGAATATTGGAAAAAGGTAAGGGGAAAGTAAAAAAAGGATAATAGGAGATGACTGCATGTAACAATACCAAAGGATTTTTAGGACTTGGGGATGGAATATGGAATTGGAAAGACAGCAATCTGTGCCTGAGGTTTTGAACAGGGACCAGGAGAATGAATGCTGGCAGGACTCAGTTTACTTAATGGTTGTGTGCCAGCAACTTACGGGGAAGTTGATTTTTAGAAAGTAAGATTGCATTTTCCTTTAAGAAATGTACATAGTGCTCAGATTCCCAGTCCAGCCCACGTTGCCCATAATGTGCCAAAAGTTCTATGTTGTTCTTAGAGTTAAGAAACATTTAACAGGAGCGTCTGGCTGGCATAGTCGGTGGAGCATGTGACTCTTGATCTTGAAGTCTTGAGTTCGGGCCCCATGTTGAGAATAGACCTTACTTTAAAGAAAAAAAGGAAAGAAAAGAAACATCTAGCAGAGATTACAAACTGGTAGACTATGCATCAAAGCCAGTTGACAGATGTGTTATGTTTGGTCTTCACAATATTTTGAAAATTTTTCAGTTTGTTGATACCACATAAAGATCCTGATCTCCAGGTTATCCCGAAAAATAGGAGTACCTGACAACCCTGGGTCCACATTCCCCACCTAGTAAAATACACTTGAAGTTGAGTAGTGAACACCTGTGTTGTGTGTGCAGCAGGCCTTCTCCAGGTACCACAGTCTTTCCCCACTCCCTCTCATGATTATCTCCTTGACCCTAAGCTTGGTGACCCTCAGTTGCCATTTTACTGGCTTAGCAATTTACCTGTCTGGTCCCTGTGACCAGAGAGTATCACCAACTTATCTTCCAGTTATACTCTTGGTAATTTTTTTTTTTTTAATTCAGATGTGGGAAGATAAGCTAGAGAAGGAAGGCTGGTCATTTAGTATGCATTATTTGATAGGTGGGGGAAGGGGTGAAGGTGGGGATGGGAAGGACTCAGAATTTAAGTGATTTGCTTAAGGCCACACAAATAACAGCAGAATGGGGATTAACATCTGTTTCTTTGGCCAACCCCACTTTGTCTAGTTTCTGAAATTGAGTCTCATTTTGGCAAACTTTCTAAGAGCATTCAGATCTGTTTTGGATTTTTTCCTGAGGATTCCATGGATTGATTGGATGTTTATCTACATCTCCCACTTTTAGTGAGCTATCATACTCTAGACTAAAGAAAAAAAAATCAAAAAAGTCTGCCATTACCTTTCAAGGCTTTGCTGTCCTTGGCATTGCTTATAGGTCCTGACTGGTTTCTCTTTCTTTTTCTTCTTCTTTTCTACATATACTGGGTTTCACAGCTTTTTCTCTGTATTTTTCTTGAACAAGC
Organism: Zalophus californianus; assembly: GCF_009762305.2. Taxonomy (NCBI): domain Eukaryota; kingdom Metazoa; phylum Chordata; class Mammalia; order Carnivora; family Otariidae; genus Zalophus; species Zalophus californianus. The sequence goes on from NC_045608.1 coordinate 6,499,727, forward strand.
ACATTAATAAAGAGCTTTGCTGTTGGTTTTACTTGTAGTGAGAGGAGGCTAGTTCAGGATCTTTCTGTTCCCCTGTTCCTCCCTACCTTACCCCTTTAAGATTCTGTGAAGACACAAAGGAACATGTGACTGGTAACCATTCACTCAAGTTGCCTGAGACAGTCTGGCTTCATTCTCGTTTTCCTGGTGTAGTTACTAAGAGCTTCCCATTGCATTTTTGGGTGTGCCAGGGTTTGGAGAGTAAGTGCTTGGCTATCTTACATATGATTGTTGTTTGGAGACATAGATGCCTGAAGTAGATTATCTGTCCTTCAGAAGAACCTTTAAATCCAGAATTTTCTGGGGTTTTGGTTTCAGTGTCCGATGGAAAGAAGACAGCTGAATTGAAGGTGCACTGAAACGAGGGTGGGATGTGTAACTTCAACAGAGTTCTGCCATTGAGGTTGTAGGATGAGCTGCTGGGGCTCATCCACCTTTTCTCCCCAAATCTTTTGGTCTTTCTGTTCTTGGTACTGAAATGAGGATTGAAGACTGAGGTTATTAAAAAGAGTTCTGGGCGTCAGGGCAGGTGGAAGGCAATACTGAAGGGGAAAGTAGTTTGAGATAATGGTGGTTAAAAGGATGGTGGAGCCTGTAGTGACCCAGTGTTGTGTTAGGGATGAGAGTTAGGTCATGGATTATCTGTACACATTGGAGAAACACGGAAGATGCAAAGTGTGACCCAGATTTTAGGGAATATAGAAGTGGTATGTCATGTTTCCAAGATTGAAGACTGTTTAGTATTCCTACAGAAGACTTTTTCTGTGTGTTACTTAGGCCTCCAATCTCTGATTGTGCTCCCTCTGTGTTATAGAAGGTCCCTGTTGTGAAAGAGGAAGATGAACCAGAGGAAGAAGATGAAGAAGAGATGGGTCATGCAGAAACCTATGCAGAGTATATGCCGATAAAATGTATGTCATTGGGATCTGTCAAAATAATGAAAGACTTCCGGGTTCTTCTTGAATTTAAGTAACTTTCCCATACACGTTATTATCTATTAGGATCTGTCAATATTGGGTACCTCAGAATTTGACAAGAGCTTTGTAATAGATTTTGAACTATAATATGTTTTAAAATATATACATGAAAATTTGTGGGTTATTTTCCCTATGCAAACTTAGAAACTTAGAACTGTTTTGGGTTGAAGTCCTTTAAGAGTAAAAAAGCTTGGGTTTTATTTTGTTTCAAGGTAATTTTGCTCTTATTAGCAGTGATTATAAAATCATAATAAATTGCGGAGATACAAATCCATCTTCGCTTTCTATACTTTATACAAAGCATAAAAACATGGGAATCTTAGGGCGCCTGGGTGGCTCAGTTGTTAGGCGTCTGCCTTCAGCTCAGGTCATGATCCCAGGGTCCTGGAATCGGGTCCTTCATCGGGCTCCCTGCTCAGTGGGAAGCCTGCTTCTCCCTCTCCCACGCCCCTGCTTGTGTTCCCTCTCGCTGTCTCTCTCTCTGTTGAAAAAAAAATAAAATCTTTAAAAAAAAAAAGTGGGAATCTTAAAAATAAAATGTGCTATTTATTTCAGTGGTGTACATTAACACTTCTGCCCTTTTTTCCATAACAACCATGATTTATTTTTTTAGTGGCCACTATGTCAAATCAAAAATTAATAGGTTTTAGCTTTGATGTAAAAATGTTCACTTTTTCATTATATGGGGGTGATAAGATGAAAAAAATATATGGCTGGAATCCTTTATGTACTCTTGAGTTTCTATAAAAAGCCACTGATATTACTACGTAAACTCAAAATTTCTGTTTACCAACTACGTATCGACTTCAGGATCCCATAATTTCTGGTAATTTAAAATTAACTTTAGGGGGTGCTTGGCTGGCTCAGTTGGTTGAGTATGCGACTCTTGATCTCAGAGTCATGAGTTCAAGCCCCACGTTGGATATGGAGTCTACTTAAAAATAACGTATACATACGATAAACTTTTAAAAAATGAATCTTAGGTTGTGGTATCTGAAATGGGCGGTTTCCTTCACTCTCCCATAATAGTTTTCATAAAAGAATTGAAAGTTTATCTATGGCCCTTTAAACCGAGGTCAGCAAACTAAATTTAGACCATTGCCTGTTTAAGTTTTGCTGGAAAATAACCATGCCCCTGAGTTTATTTATTTATTGGCTATGGCTGCTTTTACATTGCTACAATGGCATTGTTCAGTAATAGACCAAATGCTCAGCAAAGCTGTAAATATTAATGCGTTCAAATAGATTTTTTTTTTTTTAAGATTTTATTTTATTTATTTGTCACGGAGATAGTGCACAAGCAGGGCGAGCAGCAGGCAGAGGGAGAAGCAGGCTCCCCACTGAGCAAGGAACCCGATGCGGGACTCGATTTCAGGACCCTGGGATCATGACCTGAGCTGAAGGCAGATGCTTAACCAACTGAGCCACCCAGGCGTCCCTCAAATAGATTTCCAAATTTAAGATTACGTTTTGTTGCTAATGGAGAACCTGGTGATACGAACTAAGTTGATATTTTTCTAGATTTTTTTAAATCAGCAGGTCTCTATTTAAACCATAAGTATTTGATAACTAGGTCCTTTTATCAAATTTAAATAATAATTTACCACCTGTCAGTGCCTTTTTAGTATCCTGGAGTGTATAGTTAGTTAGTTACTTTTATTTTCTCTGTGATAGCAAAAATATGGCAATATTATACAATAAAACTGGGAGCATTATTACCTAGAAAACTAAAATGAAGTATTTTAAAATTTCATTTAGTAAAAATTGGCCTACGTCATCCAGATGCTGTAGTGGAAACTAGTTCTTTATCAAGTGTTACTCCTCCTGATGTTTGGTACAAAACATCCATTTCTGAAGAAACCATTGATAATGGCTGGTTATCAGCATTACAACTTGAGGCAATTACTTATGCAGCCCAGGTAAGCAATATTTCATAACTACATACAATATATTTATTTTTTAATCCTAGTCCATGTAGTATAGTTGCTTTAACACAAAGGTAATTTTTCTTGAATGAAAAACTTGTGCTTGTGATTTTTACAAAAGTTTCATGTGTTAGAAAATTATTTATTTTTTTTATTTTAGAGAGCGTGCGTGAGCCAGGGGGAGGAGCAGAGGGAGAGGGATAAACAGACTCTGTGCTGAGCGTGGAGCCCAATGCAGGGCCTGATCCCATGACCCCGAGATCATGACCTGACCTGAAATCAAGAGTTGGACGCCTAACCTACTGAGCCACCCAGGTGCCCCTCGTGTGTTAAAAAATTAAAGGCGTAGCATGGATGCAGGGGGTTCATTTCTACTGGAAATGAAACATGTTATAACCTCTTTGGAATTCACTGGGGATGTGTATTAAAAATGTGGGGTGCCTGGGTGGCTCAGTTGGTTAAGTGTCAGACTCTCTGATCCACTCAGGTCATGATCTCACGGTCATGAGATCAATCCCTGCGTCGGACTCCGTGCTGGGTGTGGGGCCTACTTAAGATTCTCTCTCTCCTATCCCCACACCCGGCTCTCATGCATGTGCTTCCTCTCTCTTTTTAAATAAATAAATAATAAATAAAATAATAAGTAAATAAATAAGTTGAAAATACATATTGCCTATTGTGCCTGGCTGGCTCAGTCAATAGAGCATGACTTTTGATCCCGGGGTCATGAGTTTTAGCCCCACACTGATCGTAGAGCTTATTTGAAATGAAAAATACATATATATCCTTTGACCTAACAATTCCATTATTGGTAGTCTATCCGATAGAACTGTTAGATTAAGAATACATATATTAAGGAGATGGATGGATGGATGGATGACTGTTTGTTTTAGCTCTTTTAACCCTGCTTGCTGAATGCTAGAAAGGATCTAAAATCCCATACCCTGGTGGCTTTTTGAATGAACTGTGGTATTGTATGGGTGTTGTACTGGCTTTCAAAACCATGAATTAATTAGGCCAGTTTCTTGAGACGACTTGTTTTGTACTCCACTTCTGTAAATAAGTAACAGCCGAACAGGTAACCATCCTCCATATTTATATGTGATGAAAAGTTTGTATTTGTCTATGCAGGCATTGAAAGAGACACAGAAGAATGCTCACCAATTTGTTAACTTCAGTAACATCAGTTACCTGGTGCATGTGAGTGTAGCCAGAAAGAATACATAGTAAATATAAAGAAAGTATCCATATTGAGCCAAACTGTGTGCCATTTGTATACACATAGATCACATTAATATATTCCTACAACAGTGTTTTAAAGACTGATCACCACAGTTATCTAAAGGAGTAGATTGATTATCAGCTTTCTCTTTTTCAGCAACATGAAACATTCCTACCTAATGGAGATCGTGCTGGCTTCTTAATAGGTGATGGTGCTGGTGTGGGAAAAGGAAGGACGATAGCAGGAATTATCTATGAAAATTACTTGTTGAGTAGAAAAAGAGCATTATGGTAAGTGCCAAAGACTGTGGAAACTTTATTTTGTGAATAGTTATTCCAGCATGTGAGATGGGTTTTAATGAGTAGGTGTATTTTTTTTTTTAAGTGTCAAGCCCTGTTTTTATTTATCCTGAATACTGCTAGATTGATGGAATTTGCATTTAATTTGTTTTTTTTTTCTTTTTTATGTGGCAGGTTCAGTGTTTCAAATGATTTAAAGTATGATGCTGAAAGAGATTTGAGGGATATTGGAGCAAAAAACATTTTGGTTCATTCATTAAACAAGGTATGAAAGTTTTCTATTTGGTTAGTCATTCAGTAAATATTGACTCATCAGTGAGATGGGAATAATAGTTTCTACTTTGTAGAGTTCTTGTGAGGATTAAGTGAATCATTTTACAGAAAGCATTGGTGAGTGCTAGCCATTCTTGTTGGTTTGTAGGTTACTGTGCATTGAGTACTATGCCAGGTACAGTTGTATTAGTGGCAACCAAAATAGGCCTTGTCTCTGTTGTTAAGGAGTTCTCAATTTTGGTGTTCTTTTTGTCTTTGTTTCTGAGGTGACCTTATATGGCTGAAACTCATAACTGAGTATAAGGATGCAGTGTGTAGTAAAGCTGTGTGGATAGGTAGTCACAGCACATAGGGAATTGTTGAGGCTTGGAGACTGATTTGGATATTTGTATATGCACTGGAGTTTTACATCTGTACCTTTGTTAAAACAATTCTGTCGAGTGGAAGAAAATGTGTCGCAATATCTAAAGCGTAGTTTAATGTGATAGGAATCTTAAGGTTCATTTGGCAAATCTTTACTGACCTCTTATGTACTAAGAGCTGGAGTTGTACAATAGGCAGACTTATTTCCTGCAGGTACCTCTCTCTTAGCCTTTTGAAAATAAGTAAATATAGGGAGTCTGGGTGGCTCAGTTGGTTAAGCGACTGCCTTCGGCTCAGGTTATGATCCTGGAGTCCCAGGATCGAGTCCCACATCGGGCTCCCTGCTCAGCAGGGAGTCTGCTTCTCCCTCTGACCCTCTTCCCTCTCGTGCTCTCTCTCTCATTCTCTCTCTCTCAAATAAATAAATAAAAATCTTTAAAAAAAAATAAGTAAATATAAATCTACTTTCTGTGTGAGCCCTAGGTTGGTTCAGTGTTGCTCTGCTCATCATTGGCTTTTTTGGGTGGGTATGACTGGATTGGTAGGTAAAGTACTACGTCTTGAATGATTCCTCACAGCTCAAAACTAAAAACCTGTAACTGGCATCTAGAAATATTTTTGATTTCTTAGTCCGTTTAATTGAAGAAGGGTATATTAACTATTAATCATAATTCTTTATATATGCCTTAGAACTTAATTATAGTGACTTGACATACAGGAAGTGCACAATATTTTTGTAGTGTGAATATTGTGACTTTTTTTTCTTGGAGGGGGTTTGGTTTATAATCTTTTTTTTGTTGATAGAAGTTTTCTGAGGGGCACGTGGGTGGCTCAATCGGTTGAGCATCTGCCTTCGGCTCAGGTCATGATCCCAGGATTCTGGGTTCAAGCCTGTCATCGAGCTCCCTGCTCAGTGGGGAGTCTGCTCCCTCTGCCCTTCCCCCTGCTCAAGCACACACACACTCTCTCTTTCTCAAATAAAATGAATAAAATCTTTTTAAAGAAAGTTTTTTGAGACTTTGATGAAAACTAGATCATTGTATCATGAAGTTGTGTGTGTATATATAAACATAGGTGCGTGCATGCATGTGTGTGTGTGTATACATATGTAGAAGTTTTGTGTGTGGTCTTAGGGGCTCTTTTGACTTCCCTAAAAACCTGTGATGGACCCACCAATTCCCTGCTATAGAAATTTGGGTGGGATAGATTTTTCAGAGAGAAAAGCGTATATGTTAAATTCTTCTTTTTTCTTTTTTAGTTTAAATATGGAAAAATTTCTTCCAAACATAATGGGAGCGTGAAAAAGGGTGTTATTTTTGCTACCTATTCTTCCCTTATTGGTGAAAGTCAGTCTGGCGGTAAATATAAAACTAGATTAAAACAACTTCTGCATTGGTGCGGTGATGACTTCGATGGAGTGGTATCCTTTACAACAAATGTTTTTAATTTTTCTTTATTTCTTTATTTTCTCTTTATATTTTTTAATGACACAAAAGTGAATGTGAGGATAAACATTTAAAATTACATCTTGAGATTAACTGAAATTGCTTGGATGAGAGCTTTAATGACTTCCCAGTGTCCAAGGGGGAGTCTTTTTTCTAGCTGTCATATAAAAGGCCAATATTTAAGCTCCTGGTTTAGGAAAATGTTAATAGGTGTGGGAAGTGATGAATACTGTATTCCACTTTTGGGGATTCATACTGCATATTACATAGTAAAGCACCTGAGAAGACTAAGGGGACAAAAACTGAACTTACTGGTTTCCAGACCTATTTGCTCATGGCAGACCTTTTCACTGTCATGCATGAGGAATGTTTTTCAAACAGTGATTAAGTTAGTCACCAGTTGTACTTCTACTTAGAAAATTTGCCAGAATTGTCTGTGTGGTGGACATTTCTTGCCACAGTGGATTCATTCTTCCATTCTAATTAAGAATTAAATATCCAGTCAATATAAATACCAAAATTAGTGGTTGCCTCTCAGACTTGAGAGGGAGGGGTGATGTCAAGGAGAGGCACATAGAGGGCTTCATTTATGTTTGTAATCTTAAAAAGAAATCAGTTGGAGGCAAATATGGTAAAATGTTTAGGTTTGACAAAGCCTTGTCAAAGGGTTTGTAATGATGTAATGATGGGCTTGTTGGTGTTATTTTAAAAAGTTAATGCTCAGGGGCTTATTATCAGCAGCATCTCTTCCCCTCCTGATTGTCTTGAATTTAGCCCACTCTACCACCCCAGAAATTTGGGATGTTTCCCAAGGCCTTGAAATAAACATTAAATTTTCCTTAAAGATTAGAGATACTTGCTACTGTGTTATGTTCCTTAATTCATTCTGTACAGATAGTGTTTGATGAATGTCATAAAGCAAAAAACTTATGTCCTGTTGGTTCCTCAAAGCCAACCAAAACAGGCTTAGCAGTTCTAGAGCTTCAAAACAAATTGCCAAAGGCCAGAGTTGTTTATGCTAGTGCCACTGGTGAGTTGTTATTTTATTTGAAAGGTTTGTGTAGGTTATTTTTTCAGCTATAAAATTTTTTGTTTCGGGATTTTTCAGGTGCTTCTGAACCACGAAACATGGCCTATATGAACCGTCTTGGAATATGGGGTGAGGGAACTCCATTTAGAGAATTCAGTGATTTTATCCAAGCAGTAGAACGGAGGTAAAGCAATTTACAGTATACACTATTTGTTCTCGGTTACAGTCTAAAAGAGGTGTTACCGCTAAAGCCTTTCCCACTTATATTAAAGCCCTACTATATTTAATGATAGTTACTGTGTGTTTTAATTTTATTCAGAGGTGTTGGTGCCATGGAAATAGTTGCTATGGATATGAAGCTTAGAGGAATGTACATTGCTCGACAGCTGAGCTTTACTGGAGTGACCTTCAAAATTGAGGAAGTTCTTCTTTCTCAGAGCTATGTGAAAATGTATAACAAAGCAGTCAAGCTGGTGAGAAGTTTTTTCTTAATTCCTAGTATTTTTAATGTCTCTCAGCCCACAAGAATATATTTTGCTATAACACAACAGATAAGGTACTAGATCCTTATTTTCCTAATTTTCTAAGCTTTCTCTTTGTTAAAGTAATTTATTATTTTTTTTTCCAGCACTAGAAGTCCAATGCGCTATCCATTGCGCCACAGAGCCTGTTATTTTTTTTTCCAAAGATTTATTTATTTGACAGCGAGAGAGGGAACACAAGCAGTGGGGGGAGGGGCAGAGGGAGAGGGAGAAGCACGATGTGGGGCTTGATCCCAGGACTCTGGGATCATGACCTGAGCCGAAGGCAAACTGGCTTAATGACTGAGCCACCCAGGTGCCCCAAAGTAATTTATTTTAAAAAACCATTTGTGGGGTGCCTGGGTGGCTCAGTCATTAAGTGTCTGCCTTCGGCTCAGGTCATGATCCCAGGGTCCTGGGATCGAGCCCCACATCGAGCTCCCTGCTCGGCAGGAAGCCGCCTTCTCCCTCTCCCACTCCTCCTGCTTGTGTTCCCTCTGTCGCTGTGTCTCTCTCTGTAAAATAAATAAATAAAATCCTTAAAAAAAAAAAAAAACTGTTGTAATGGGGCGCGTGGCTGGCTGAGTCAGGAGGGCATGCGACTCTTGATCCTTGTAGTGATTTCGAGCCCCATGTTGGGTGTAAAAATCACTTAAACTTTTTTTAAAAAAGCCATTTATTTAAGTTGCATAATTTTAAAAATTACAATGTAACTATTCCCTGAAATGACTCTAGTAGCTACTAAGAATTTAGAGGCAACTCTGTATGAGTATCTTGAAAAACATTTGTTCAGAGATTCCCAAGTTACTGAAGATGGTTCATTAAAATAATGTTAAGTAGTTAAATTAATGTTAAGTAGTCTTGCACCTACCATTATTTTCTTGAATCAGTCATTTTTAAGTAATTCACACTCATAGATGAAATGTCTAAAATACCGATTATGCATCTTCAGTGGGTCATTGCCAGAGAGAGATTTCAGCAAGCCGCAGATCTGATTGACGCTGAGCAACGCATGAAGAAATCCATGTGGGGTCAGTTCTGGTCTGCGCATCAGAGATTTTTCAAATACTTGTGCATAGCGTCCAAAGTTAAAAGGGTTGTGCAACTAGCTCGAGAAGAAATCAAGAATGGAAAAGTAAGTTGGACACATTGAGAGATTTATTCTTTGGTTATATTTCCTAGTCTTTTGGGTGTTCAGACTTTCTACTTGTAAAGCCTGTTCTTTCTGAGAGAGAGTTAAAGTATTGACGTAGTAAGACTTTAAAATCTATGGGGTTTTTTTTTTTTGTTTCGTTTTTAAGATTTTTATTTATTATTTGACAGACACAGCAAGAGAGGGAATACAAGCCAAGGGGAGTGGGGGAGGAAGAAGCAGGCCCCCCGCCAAGCGTGGAGCCCAGTGTGGGGCTTGATCCCAGGACCCTGGGACCATGATCTGAGCTGAAGGCAGACGCCTAACAACTGAGCCACTCAGGCGCCCCTAAAATCCATGTTTTTTAAAAGAAAATAAAAGCAGTGCCTATTGATGTAGAATTTAGGTAGCTCAAAAAATATATAAAGAAATAAATCGCTGTAATTTGGCCATCATCCATAGATACAACTATTGCTGATGTGTGGGCGTAGATTGCCATACGGTTTTTTTCTTTTTAGCAATATATATATATATCTATATCTATTTAAAGTACAAAGAACTGAGGCAGGGACTTCAATTGATGTCCACTGCTGTAATTTTATTTCCTAGCTAGGTTTTTTACACATAACATGCCCCAGATATATGTAGAATAAATAAATGAGCACACATGTGCAATAATGGGTCATTCTTAGGGCGCCTGGGTGGCTCTGTCATTAAGCGTCTGCCTTCGGCTTAGGTCATGATCCCAGGGCTCTGGGATCGAGTCCTGCATTGGGCTTCCTGCCTTCTCCCTCTCCCACTCCCCACTGCTTGTGTTCCCTCTCTCGCTGTGTCTCTCTCTGTCAAATAAAGTCTTAAAAAAAAAAGTCATTCTTGTTTGAAATCTTTTTTTTAAGCTAAATATTTAAAATAGGTCCTAAGAAACTACATGCATAGTTTTATTTATAATTTTATTTTTCTCTCCAGTGTGTTGTAATTGGTCTGCAATCAACAGGAGAAGCTAGAACATTAGAAGCCTTGGAAGAGGGTGGAGGAGAATTAAATGATTTCGTTTCAACTGCCAAGTAATGTTTTTGGTTTTGAGTTTTTATTTAGATTAGTTTAAGTGTTGGTATTTCCTGGAGGCCGAAGTTTTGATTCATTTCTGATCTTCGTTTTTGCATTCTGTGCATGTTCATCACAGTGTATCTATTGGAAAACAGTAACATAGAAGTACTCGATTGTTAAGCATTTTGACCATATTGTGCCCAGTATTTGGACTACTGGAAAGGTGTGATTTTTGTCTTATAGATCTTGGAAATCTGTGAGAGCTTGGATTAGTTTCAGTTTCAGTTTGAGCTTTGTGTGTTTGAAATTACCATTATCCAGAGGAGCAATACGTATAGTTTGCCCTTAAGTTTAGTTATCTGTAGTATAAAAATTGTAGACAGTCATGAGAATTTTAAAAAGAAGATATAGGCATTGTTTTCAGTTTATTTGCCTACCCTGCCAGTTTTAACTCTAATAGTAAAATTAGCAAAATAATCTTTGCCCCACTGTACTATCTCTTGTGTTAGGAGATATATTCAAGTGGCTCCTTTTAAGATGGATATAATTCAGAACTGCTTCTAAAAGCAAAACATGGTATCTACTAATCTTTTTCTATACTTGTGTGCCTATTACTGCATTGTTTAAAATGATAGGAACTAGTCACATACGCCTGTCAGTGGCTAGTCCAACATTGAGATGTGCTGTGAATATAAAATACAAGACTTACAAAAAAAGTAATGTTTTACATCTCACTGATTGCATGTTGAAGTGATACACTGATACATGATTCTAATCTCTATCCTGAAATACATCATTAGAAAAATGTTCGGGGCACCTGGGTGGCTCAGTCGGTGAAGCATCTGCCTTCAGCTCAGGTTGTGATCCCAGGGTCCTGAGATCAAGCCCTGTGTCGGGCTCTCTGTCAAATAAATAAATAAAATCTTTTTTTTTTTTTTTTTAAGATTTATTTATTTGACAGAGGGAGACACAGTGAGAGAGGGAACACAAGCAGGGGAAGTGGAAGAGGGAGAAGCAGGCTTCCTGCGGAGCAAGGAGCCGGATGCGGGGCTCGATCCCACGACTCTGGGATTGTGACCTGAGCCAAAGGCAGATGCTTAATGACTGAGCCACCCAGGCGCCCCAAATAAAATGTTTAAAAAAAAAAAAGTTTCTCCAGTTTTCTTTAACTTTTTAATGTAACTACTAGAAAATGTAAACGTCGCATATTTGGCTGGGCTTGAACTATATTTCAATTCAACAGCCTTTGCCTAGAATATTAAATTTGTTTCAGCTGGATTATCAATATTTTGTAGTATTAAACAGTATATTTATTTTTAAGAAACATGTTTTAAAGAATATATTTTTAAATTTTTTTGAGAGAGAGATCATGCAAGCACTCACGGGGAGAGGGGCAGAGGGAGAGAACCTCAAACAGACTCCCTGCTGAGCATGGAGCCTGGCAGGGGGCTTGATCCCACAACCCATGAGATCATGACTTGAGCCAAAACCGAGAGTTGGATGCTCAACTGACTGCACTACCCAAGCACCGCATAAGAATATATTTAGTAAGATTTTATATATAATAAATTGTTTTGCAGACTGAACCACTAATTGTCACTTATTCTCTTGTATAGAGGAGTGTTGCAGTCACTTATTGAAAAACACTTCCCTGCTCCAGACCGGAAAAAACTTTATAGTTTGCTAGGAATTGATTTGACAGCTCCAAGTAACAATAGTTCACCAAGAGATAGTCCTTGTAAAGAAAATAAAGTAAAGAAGCGGAAAGGTGGGTTCTTTTCTTTAAATGATGTTGAAAATAGTAAAAATTTGAGCATTTTGAAGCAGGTATATTTTGGGATTGAGCTTGCCTGCCTTTTAAATTGGCATGTGGTTGCATATTTTCACTGTCGCTTGTGTAGTTTTAAATGCACAAGTGACAGTTTGGTGCTAGGCACTATGTTAAGCACTGGCCTTCTATTATCTCATTTAACCCATAAGGACTCCATATGAAAATAGGTCTTATTTTTTGTTTTCTAGACAGAGGACACAAAGGCACAGAAAGATTAAAAGTTTAAGGAATCTTCCCAGGTTTACACCATTAGTGGGCAATATATGGAAAGCAAAATCTGGGCCTTGCTGTTGTTAAAGCTGCATATGCATATACACATACAGTGTTTTTATAGTCTTCTTTAAAGAGGCATTCATAATTAAGAATTATTTCATTCTTAGGGATACACCCAGTGCTTATTAGATGTTTTATCATAGCCAACTTGGATTTGTGTTAAGATGCTTAGTAAGCTGTTCAGCTTTCAGAAGTTAACTTCACAGGCTTTCTTCAAGATGGTGATAACTTCTATGGGAACAGCTGTCTGTGATGCTGGGTGTGTTCTAAACGCAGTGGCTGACACTTTAACCTTATTTCATCTGTTCTAAGAAGGACAGTTTTTTACATTTTTAATATACTTGAAAGTGGATTGGTTATTATAATTGACAATACTTTTTTATTGTGGCAAAAAAAGTAATGCTGTGTTTTAGAATCAGTGACATCTTAAAATGGTTACGTGGTCATGTTTCTCTTTCCTAAATTATGTTCTTTCTACCATTTGTCTTGTTAATAGGTAAACTTTCAATGGTTTGTTCCAGATGTCTTTGTCTTCTTGTTTTCCTTTTTTTTTTTTCCCTCTTTTTAGAGAGGGGGAGAGAGCACATTCCCGTGAGTGGTAGGGAGGGGCAGAGGCAGATGGAAAGAGAGAGAATCTTAAGCTGGCTCCATACCCAGCGTGGAGCCCAACTCAGGGTTCAATATCACCACGCTATCATGACCTGAGCCAAAACCAAGAGTTGAACACTTTACCGACTGAGCCACCCAGGCACCTTCCAGATGTCTTCCCTGAATACTCAATAAAATAATTCAAATCAGCACCTTGTTTGACTCTTTACAAATACAGTTTTATAGATTTGTTTAAATATTCCATAGATTACTTTTTAAAGTATTTTATTTTTTAACTATTCTATAAACCTGTAATTATTAGGCCTCTGCTCTCAACTGTTCACCACTGAAATGTGAAAATGCTGGAGATTGTGTCCTGAATTTATTTTGAAATGTGCACTTAAAGGCAGTCTTGAATTTGTATTTACGTGCCTAATTTCTTCTTAATAATTGAACATAACCTGATTTCTTAGGGAAATCTAAAAGGTTAACACTTGTGAAATTTATACACTTAAAATGTTTTTCCTGTATATTTCTCACTTGAACTCTTGAACTAAATGTAGTTTTCTAGATCTTTAGAAGAGTGTGTTTGGACTGACTGTCTTGTTTTGGGTTTGAGGGTAGGTGAAGAAATAACTCGAGAAGCCAAAAAAGCACGAAAAGTAGGTGGCCTTACTGGTAGCAGTTCCGATGATAGTGGAAGTGAATCTGACGCATCTGATCATGAAGAAAGTGACTATGAGAGCTCTAAAAACATGAGTTCTGGAGATGACGATGATTTCAACCCGTTCAGAGATGAGTCTAGTGAGGATGATGAAGATGGTAAGTTCGTCAGTATATTAAATGTTAATGAAAGGATAGTTATTTCTGTGTGTTTGAAATGGGATATTGTATTAAAACCTGTTTTTTTGGGGCACTGGGTGGCTCAAGTCAATTAAGCGTCTGCCTTTGGCTCAGGTCATGTGCTCAAGCCCCGCATCGTGCTCCCTGCTCCATGGGGGGGGCCTGCTTCTCCCTCTCCCTCCACTTGCCACTCCTCCTGCTTGTGCTCCCTCTCTTTCTGTCACATAAATAAAATCTTTAAAAATAAATAAATAAAACCTGTTTTTTCCCCAGTGCAGTACAGATCATTGCACAGAATCTAATCTTTGCTTAGTGGAGAACTCCTCCCCAAGCTTGTCTGTCTTTTGGTAGTTTAGCTCATTTGTGTGAGATAGTGGCCTCAATTTTATGCAGTGATTTATTATTACTAGATTTTTATTTATCCAGAGAGAGTGAGAGAGAGAGTAGGGGGAGGAGCAGAGGGAGAGAGAGAAGCAGACTGCGCTGGGTGTGGAGCCCGACATGGGGCTCGATCTCACCACCCTGATATCATGACCTGAGCCAAAACCAAGAGTCAGACACTCAACTGACTCAGTCACCCAGCCACCCAGTCACTCGTGCAGTGATTTTTAACCTCATACTATGGAATTGTACCTTATAGTGTATTGGGTATTATTGGACCACTGAAGTTGGTGATGATTTATAAGTTACCAGTTAATACAGAAAATTCAAGGGTTGTTTCCTTTGAAGATTCAGCTTCTTTTACAAATGATTTGACACATATCTTTCCTTAACTTTCAGATCCCTGGTTAATCAGAAAAGATCACAAAAAAAGCAAAGATAAAAAAAAAAAGAAAAGTATAGATCCAGATTCTATTCAAAGTGCCTTATTAGCATCAGGTCTTGGATCAAAACGACCTAGTTTTTCATCTACACCGGTAATTTTGCCTGCTCCTAACAGTGCACCAGGTATCTATGGGGAAGCTTGCTTTGTCTGTTGAAATGTACTTTTAAAACGTACTTAAACTTTGTACTGATTTTTAACAAATGTACTTTATCTAGCTAACAGTAACACCAACAGTAACAATAGCCTTATAACAAGTCAGGATGCTGTGGAAAGGGCCCAGCAGATGAAGAAAGACCTACTTGATAAACTAGAGAAATTAGCTGAAGACCTCCCTCCTAATACCCTGGATGAACTTATTGATGAACTTGGTGGCCCTGAGAATGTTGCTGAGGTAAATATGACTTGGTCAGGGCTGTGTCTTCGTCCCTTTTTTTGGTTAGAATGAGTAATATTTTGGGTATCATCACGTAATTGTCTTAATTTTCTCTTAGATTTTAGAACCTTCGTTCTCTGTCATCCTAGAGTCAGTGAATTCTTGTCCTTAGCATCTGTGTGTTTACTCAACACACTGATCTGTTATTGTACCTGTCACGCAGCCTCTGTGATCATTGCTACATACCTGCTTTGTCTGCTGGAATTGAAACCTTTCAAAAACCAGACTGTGTTGCAGTGTTCTCTCCCTGACACGGCAAGCTGCACCGTGCATGTCGGCTTCATCATCCCCGTCTCTCCCACCAAGTTTCTCTAATGCAGGGGTCCTGTGCTTCCTGCCTCTTAATCAGGTACCTTAACTGTAAGTGACTCTGTTTGGCTTTGCAGATGACTGGTCGCAAAGGGAGGGTTGTAAGCAATGATGATGGAAGCATATCTTATGAGTCGAGATCGGAACTTGATGTCCCCGTGGAAATACTAAATATCACGGAAAAACAAAGATTTATGGATGGAGATAAGGTATGTTTTTCTGGAATGCTGTTCTTTCTTTCCTTTTTTTTTTTTTTTAAGATTTGATTTGATTGAGAGAGAAATAACACAAGGGGGGAGAGGGCCCAAGGGAGAAGCAGACTCCCCACTGAGCAGGGATCCCCATGTGGGACTTGATCCTGGGACTCCAGGATCATGACCTGAGGCAAAGGCAGTTGCCCAACCGAGCCACCCAGGCGCCCTGTGGAATGCTTTTCAATGAAAAATACAATATCCGTATATTTAAATGAATATTTAGGGTTTTTTTCCTTCTAAAAGAAATTGTGTTGAATGTTGTTATTCTATAATTTTTAATAATTGCCTATAATCACTGAACATGTTACACATTTTCATTTTTTCACAAATTGAATGTAATAAACTATTGTGCACAGAATTAGATGTGGCTCTTAATAACTTTGGAGGCTTTTTAAATTTTTAATCAGAGCATTAAAATACTGTGTTCTCTTAGGACGTCTTAGTAGATTCATATCTAATGCTACTGTCCAGTGTCAGTCTAATTTTGACTCCAGAAATATATTTAAGCATACCCAGATTACTAATGTCCTTTGGTTTTGCTGTTTCTCTTACTGCTATGACATGTCACATTAGGATGATCATTCTGAATGATGTGTAGGTTGGCTTGCATACCTCACCACTGTAGAGACCTTGGTTGCTGCCAGAGGCTTTTTGTATACTCTTCAGGAAATGTCAGTCAGTTTTGAGATTCTCAGGCTAGTTCTTCCCCATTTACTTGGAATTGCCATAAGCGTTTGCTGATGAGATTTCTAAAAAATAGGAGTACCACTTAAACTTAATTCCTTAGTTTAAACGGTAAAATAAAATCTCTACTTAACCATATATTTCTTTATATTTCAGTGAGTTTTTCTGCAACTAAAAAAAGGATAGTTACCACTATCAAAGTTGTCTTTATTCTTTTTTTAAAGATTTTTTTTGGGGCGCCTGGGTGGCTCAGTCGTTAAGCGTCTGCCTTCGGCTCAGGTCATGATCCCAGGGTCCTGGGATCGAGCCCCGCATCGGGCTTCCTGCTCCGTGGGAAGCCTGCTTCTCCCTCTGCCACTCCCCCTGCTTGTGTTCCCTCTCTCGCTGTCTCTCTCTCTGTCAAATAAATAAACTATTTTTTAAAATAGTTTATTTTAAAAAACAAATATTTTTTTTTTATTTGAGAGACTGAGCATGAGCAGGGGGCAGGGGCAGAGGGAGAAGGACAGACTCCCCACAGGCTTGGGGCTCAATCCCAGGACCCTGAGGTCATGACCTGAGCCGTAGTCAGACCCTTAACCAACTGAGCCACCCAGGCGCCCCCAAAGTTACCTTTTATAAATATATTTAATAGCTTGTGTTACATTTTTTTTTAAGATTTATTTATTTACTTTAGAGAATGAGAGTGCATGGGTGAGAATGGTGGCGGGCGGGGGTGGAGGGAGAGAGAATCTCCAGCAGACTTCCCGCTGAGCATGGAGCCCAACACTGGGCTTGCTCTCATGACCCGGAGATCATGACCTGAGTCGAAATCAAGAGTTTGGATGCTTAACTGACTGAGCCACCCAGGTGCCCTTCATGTTACATGTTTTAAAGATTGTAGGTAGAGGTATTATCAGTTGTGTTACATAACTTTGTTTCATGAATTTATGCCCAGGTGCATTACAATTGTATTAGTTGGAATTAGTTTTAGCTGTTAAGTGACAGGAAATTCAAACTCGTATTGACTTAAAGGAGGTAGAAAATTTCTTCCATGTACAAGTTTGAGTAGGTAAACCAGTGCTGTTGTGGCTCTTTGAAGATAATGCTACTTCTGTCTTATTCCTTTAACATGTGAGGATTTTCAAGTTACATATTTCAGGTTCAGTCATTATACCTCTATATTTCACATAGCAGAGAGGAGGAAAGAAGAGAAGGACACGTCCTTGACTTTTAAGGACATTTCTTAAATGTTCATACCATCTACACCCTACTGGAGTATGCCCACAATTAGCTGCAGGGGAAAGTGAGAAATGTAGTCTTGATTCTCAGCAGCCATGTACCTGCCTAAACTTGGGGGGGGGGTATAATTTAGGAAGAAGGGGAGAATAGGTATTGGTGGGCCACTAGTACTCTAAGAACTTTATTTAGGGTACTCGCCTACTTGTCTTTGTGCAGAGGTGATCATTTTCCCCCTTATATTTGATACAGAATATTGCTATTATCTCAGAAGCCGCCAGTTCGGGTATTTCATTACAAGCAGATCGGAGAGCTAAAAATCAAAGGCGAAGAGTTCATATGACTTTGGAATTACCCTGGAGTGCTGATAGAGCAATTCAGCAATTTGGTAAGTTCCTACATTGAATTTCACTTAATAGATGGCTAGGAATCATTGGGGAAATGTGTACACATCAAAACCTATATTTAATGTCAGATATCTTAAAACATGACATAGATTTTGGAGCTGTTTGTGTATTACATATAAAACTATAGAATACATGAATACATTTCTTACCTGTTTTAAGAAATGTAAAAGATTTTTGTTGGATTTCTTGGAGTTTCTGGCATTATATCTCAAAACAGCGTTCCTCGGGAGTACCTTCATTATCGATCTTCAGGATGTATGTGGTCTTTGTCAGAGCACCTGCCACCTCATGTCCTTTTCAGCCCTCGGTGGCCTTAGGGCATATTGCTCTTCCCTTGCCTTACATGTTCCTGTCCCTGTGACCTGATGACTTAAAAGAACAATTTTTGGGTCTCCTGGGCAGCTCAGTTAGTTTAGCATCCAACTCTTGATTTTGACTCAGGTCATGATCTCTGGGTCATGGGATTAAGCCCTGCGTCGGGCTCTGTGCTCAGCGGGGAGTCTAGTTGAGATTCTTTTCCTCTGCCTATCTTCCCTCTCCCCAGACCGTGTGTGCATTCTCTCTCTCTCCAAATTAAAAAAAAAAAAATTTTTTTTGAAGAATCCAGAGCAGCTGTGCTTCAGCACCATTGTGGGGGGTAATAATATGTTTATCATTGAACAGTTCCGTGGCAGTTTCTGTTCTTTGTAAGGAGGAGAATTGTTCTGAATATGGATGTTAGTCAATTCAGTTTTTTTTATTTTGTACCTTTGGGGGAGTTACAGTAATTGTCCTTCCTTTATTTGTTTAAGATTTTACCTATTTATTTGACAGAGAGCGAGCACGAGTGGGGAGGAGGGGGACTAGGGAGGGACAGGTCTCCCCGCTGAGCAGGGAGCCTGATGCGGGACTCAATCCTAGGACCCTGAGATCATGACCTGAGCCGAAGGCAGCCGGGTAACCGACTGAGCCACCCAGGTGTCCAGTAATTGTTACATTCTTTAATTTTTCCTCTTACGGGTTTCTGAATACCATCTTAGTGTTAAGATGCTAGGAATAGATTTCAGAGTACTCTTTGTCTAGTGAACACAGTATTTTTAATGTCTTTACAGGACGAACTCATAGATCAAACCAAGTTACTGCTCCCGAGTATGTGTTTCTGATTTCTGAATTGGCAGGGGAACAAAGATTTGCTTCTATTGTTGCTAAAAGACTTGAGAGCTTGGTAAGTTCTTGGGTTGTGTTGTTGTGTGTAAAAGATGGTGAATACAACCTGTCGTCTTTGCCTTGATTGGAAATTTTATGTCTTGTTAGGGAGCGCTTACACATGGTGACAGAAGAGCAACAGAATCTAGAGATCTGAGCAGGTTCAATTTTGATAATAAGGTACATTTCAGCTTTCAGTATCTCTGGTATTTTGTGGTGTTTGGTGTCTGTGGTGAACAAAAACGGAAAGTGGTTACTGTTTAAAACTTAAAACTACCTCTTCTTACGGTTTCACTGTAAAATGATAGCATCCTGTAAGATTTTCACATATCAGATCTTTGGTGGTCAACTCTGCAGTATAATCCTATTTTCATTCCTGTTAGAAAATAGGAATATAATAAATCCTTGTGAATGAATCAAGTGTGAATTTCCAGAAATGAAATTATTTACTGAACATCTGTTGTGTGCATAGGTGTGAACTAGGCACTAGGCCATATAGTATATAATATATATAAAAAGATAATTGAGTCCTGCTATTTCTGAATCTTTGGTACCATAATAGTTTTTATAGTGTTCAGTTGGTCATGTGATTGAAATGTATCCAAATGCTGACTAGTTAAATTTTTTTGTTTTTTTTTATTGCAGTATGGAAGAAATGCTTTAGAAATTGTCATGAAATCCATTGTCAACCTAGATTCTCCTATGGTATCACCACCTCCAGACTACCCTGGAGAATTCTTTAAAGGTAACTTTTAAAAATAAAGAAGAGGAAAATGAGTACTAGTAGTACTCATCAAAAGTAGGCACTAAAACCTTTTTTTTTTTTTAATTAACATACAATGTATTACTTGTTTCGCGTACAGGTCTGTGATTCATCAGTTTTACACAATTCACAGCGCTCTCACCATAGCACATACCCTCCCCAATGTCCATCAGCTAGCCACCCCATCCCTCCCACCCCTCTTCACTCCAGCAACCCTCAGTTTGTTTCCTGAGATTGAGTCTCTTATGGTTTGTCTCTCTCTCTGGTTTCGTCTTCTTTCATTTTTCCCTTCCTTCCCCTATGATCCTCTGTCTTGTTTCTCAAATTCCACATATCAGTGAGATCATATGACAATTGTCTTTCTCTGATTGACTTATTTTGCTTAGCATAATACCCTCTAGTTCACCCAGATCATTGCAAATGGCAAGATTTCATTTTTTGATGGCTGCATAATATTTCATTGTATATATGTACCACATCTTATTTATCCATTCATCTGTTGATGGACATCTGGGCTCTTCCCATAGTTTGGCTATTGTGGACATTGCTGCTATAAACATTGGGGTGCATGTGCCCCTTAGGATCACTACATTTGTATCTTTGGGGTAAATACCCAGTAGTGCAATTGCTGGGTTGTAGGGTAGCTCTATTTTAACATTTTGAGGAACCTCCATACTGTTTTCCAGAGTGGTTGCACCAGCTTGCATTCCCACCAACAGTGTAGGAGGGTTCCCCTTTGTCCGCATCCCCGCCAGCATCTGTCGTTTCCTGACTTGTTAATTTTAGCCATTCTGACTGGTGTGAGGTGGTATCTCATTGAGGTTTTGTTTTGTATTTCCTTGATGCCGAGTGATGTTGAGCACTTTTTCATGTGTCTGTTGGCCATTTGGATGTCGTCTTTGCAGAAATGTCTGTTCATGTCTTCTATCCAGTTCTTGATTAGATTATTTGTTCTTTGGGTGTTGGGTTTGATAAGTTCTTTATAGATTTTGGATAAAACATCTTCTGACATGTGCTTTTGTTTTTCATTTTCTTTGGATATAAACTGTATAAAAATTTAGAAATTAAAGTTTAATAGACACCTAAGTTGGCCTCTTATAATCAGTAGATTATTAAATTTCATTCATATGAAGTATTTTATGCTCTTGACAGTTTATTACATGTTAATACTAGATTAGTAGAAGAAAGTGGTTTTGTTAGATTAATTTAAAATTACTATGCCAGACAGTTTTTAAAATTTAATTTTAAAGTACCGAGGTAAATAGTCTGTGGAGGTTGGCATAGGGTGTAGATAAAACAAAATTGGCTGTGTATTCATAGTTAAAACTGTGTGATGGATACATGTATATGATTCATAGAATGTTCTGTTTACATTTGTATGTTTTTGGAAATTTCCATATTAAAGAAAAATCCAGCATATGCTATAGAAACTCTTTGACCTATCTCTCAAATTGGTAGAATATATTTTGCCCATAAATGTAAGTAGTCTAGATGGTTTGATTTTTTTTAAAGATTTTATTTTTTAGAGAGAGAATGAGAGAGAGAGAAAGCACATGGCGGGGGGAGGGTCAGAGGGAGAAGCAGACTCGCTGCCGAGCAGGGAGCCCGATGCGGGACTCGATCCAGGGACTCCAGGATCATGACCTGAGCCGAAGACAGTCGCTCAACCAACTGAGCCACCCAGGCGCCCTTGAGTTTTGATAATTTATTTTAAAATTCAGGAAGCTATGAAAATATTTTGGAAAATAGGTAGATGTAAGATACTTGAAACACTATCATTGTAGAGTTAGGACTTTTCACTAGAAAGTCCTTTCCAATCGGAAACCAGTATTTAGTATTGGTGCAAGCCACATTGACATACTGATGGCATTAACAAAGCAAAAGAAACCCAGTAAAGACTTTTTTGTCTTTTTCTTCCATTTCCTTTCCTCTCTGCTTTTCTTTTGTTGTTTTTAAAATGACTCCGTTTACTTTTTTTTTTTTTAAAGATTTTATTTATTTATTTGAGAGAGAGAGAATGAGAGACAGAGCACAAGAGGGAAGAGGGTCAGAGGGAGAAGCAGACTCCCCGCCGAGCAGGGAGCCCGATACGGGACTCGATCCCGGGACTCCAGGATCATGACCTGAGCTAAAGGCAGTCGCTTAACCAACTGAGCCACCCAGGCGCCCCGACTCCGTTTACTTGTAATTTTAAGATTACATGTTACTAGAGGCACCTGATTGGCTCAGTTGGCATAGCATGTGACTCTTGATCTCAGAGCTGTGAGTTCGAGCCCCGTGTTGGGTTTTGTAGAGATTACCTAGAAATAAAATCTTTAAGAAAAATAAATTATGAGTTACTTACTGTAAGTAAGAGTCTGTGTTCTCCCCTTAATCCCCACCTTCCATTCTCACCTGCTGAGGTCACAAATGTTGACAGTCTGAACCAGGGGCAGCCTGGCACATCTTTTGTCCATGTTTGTTTAAACACAGCTTTTCTTTTAAATGTTGCTAATATTACTTTAATATTACTTACAGTGTACTTTTCTCATTTCATATCTCCTAGACAGACACCTCTTACAATCCAGTACCTATAGCACTAACATTTTTTTTTTAAAGTGCACAGCAACATTTTTTTTTAAAAGATTTTATTTATTTGAGAGAGAGAGAATGAGAGATAGAGAGCACAAGAGGGAGGAGGGTCAGGGGGAGAAGCAGACTCCCTGCCGAGCCTGGAGCCCATTGTGGGACTCGATCCCGGGACTCCAGGATCATGACCTGAGCCGAAGGCAGTCACTCAACCAACTGAGCCACCCAGGCGCCCAGCACTAACATTTTTTTTAATAGTTGCATAATATTCTGCAGCTGGCTTATACAGTAGTTTCTTTTTTTAATCATTCCCTTATTGGTATTCAGGTGGTTTTCAATTTTTTTGCACCATCACAAACAGTGCTGAAATTATATGGCTATTCTATATAGATTGGTTTCCAAAAGGAGGATTTTTGGTTACACCGTTGTCACCTGCAGAATCTAAACAGTTTTGTGCATGTAGCAGAGTATTAGCTGATTTATTAAATTTGTAAGTAGGATATGATAATGCTTCCTTTTCTGTTGACCCTTTTCTCTTAACGCCCTTATTCTGTAAGTCTGGGTTGGAACCTGAACATACGTATTAAAGAGCCCCATAGGGGCGCCTGGGTGGCTCAGTCATTAAGCATCTGCCTTCAGCTCAGGTCATGATCCCAGAGTCCTGGGATTGAGCCCCGCATCGGGCTCCCTGCTCCGTGGGAAGCCTGCTTCTCCCTCTCCCTCTGCTTGCCTCTCTGCCTACTTGTGCTCTCCCTCTCTCTGTCAAATAAATAAAATCTTTAAAAAATAAATAAAGAGCCCCATAAACTGCCTTCTCAGTAACAATTCAGAACATGTTAACTGTTACACATGTTGCTTATCTTTTGCAGCACCCTGTCAATACTGATAATGTGTGGGAGGGAAACAAGATTAATAGCTTATTTACACGGTTGTTTAATCAGCTAGTCTGTATGTTCAAAATTGTTTATATTCTGTAGGTGACAACTGTATAGCGATAATACAGTATGACGTTTGAGTACTGTAGGATTTCAGAGTGCCTAGAAGACCTTTGAGGATTGTGTGTTCCATTTAATTCAGCTAATAGAAACTATGCAAAATACCTTATGCTGTGTTTAATGCTAGAACTTGTGTTCTAGTTTGGGGTTCCTGGGTGGCTCAGTCAGTTAGGCATCTGAAAAAAGAACTTGATCTAGTTTGATTAGTCAGATAATAGCTCATTGAGTTATTTGGGTTATAAGGTTTTTTAATTTTCTGACAGATGTTCGACAAGGACTGATAGGAGTTGGCCTGATAAATGTAGAAGATCGTTCGGGAATTCTTACTCTAGATAAAGGTAAGAGTGATGAGTTTTATATATAGACGTAAGACATAACCATTGCTGTATCATTGCAGACCATTTTCTTTATGCTTTTGTCAACTTGAAGGGGAAGCTTCAAGTTTGTAGTTCTCAATCCCTCCTTGAGTGCTCATAGAGCACTCTCGGTGGTTTTTGCTACTGTGGTTATTCAGAAGAGATTAAACCTTTATTCTGTCTGCAAAGCAGCGATTCTCAACCCAGGTTGCATATATGATCAGCTGTGAAGCTTTTAAAAAATACCGAAGCCAGTGCTGAGGCTTAGACTTTGGTAATTTCCCATGTTTCCGAAGCTTCTAATTTTGTATCCAAAGTTGAGCTTCACAGACTTACAGCACTTAGACCTTTTTACAAGTCAAGATTTCATGTTGGAGAACAAACATTCTCATGTGCTAAATTGTGTTTGTACTTTCAGTAAGTGAAGTTTGACAGTGCACAAATTGAATAAGGCAACCATCTTTGGAGAATGTATGTGGTCGTGCTAATTGCTAGAGGTAGAAGTGGTCAAATTATAGCTCTGTTCTGGGAGCAGTACAAGGTTGTGGGTGTGAGGGAAGACCATGGTGGAGGAAGTGAGACTTGGTCTAGGCTTAGATGAATAAATGTTTTTTGTTTTTTACTTCCAGGGGCAAGTGGATTTTAATTGCTATTCGAATGCATTAAATCTTTCATATAATCTCGTTCTTACAGATTATAACAACATAGGAAAATTCTTAAATAGAATTTTGGGCATGGAAGTACATCAGCAGAACGCGTTATTTCAGTATTTTGCAGACACACTTACAGCAGTTGTTCAAAATGCCAAAAAAAATGGAAGATATGATATGGGAATTTTAGGTAAGTGGAGAAATTTTGAAAATGTCCTGTGTATTCCTAATAAAGTGTTCTTTTTCCATTTATATGTTGCTTTTTCTTGTTCAAGATCTTGGTTCTGGAGATGAAAAAGTGAGGAAAAGTGATGTTAAGAAGTTTTTGACTCCAGGATATTCCACTTCTGGTCACGTAGAGTTATACACTGTAAGTTTGCGAAATGTGCACGTGTAGGCATAACTACATGTCATTGGCACTCACAGAAATGAGTGTAATTTAAGTTGTATTATTTCTTTTACAGATTAGTGTGGAGAGGGGCATGTCTTGGGAGGAAGCTACCAAGATTTGGGCTGAGCTGACAGGACCAGATGATGGCTTTTACTTGTCGTTGCAAGTAAGACTGGTCTCCTTGCCATGTTAACTGTTCAGATATGTAATGCATTGTTGTTGTCAGCAGTGCAATTATCTATCTGCTTTGTGCCGGTTTTCCAATTGTTTAGGTTTTCTCTGTTTTGATAACTTGTCATTGTAACTGGGTTTGTCCTTTTATAGACTCTTTCATTTAGTGTATTTTGAGGGGTGTTATTGGGTGTGAGTTTTGAATTATTACATATTCTTAGTTAATTGGACCCTTTTGTTTCATGGTGCAGTGATCTCTAGGCCTACATAAAGCACTGCATTCATCCTTAGTTCTGTATGTCTTTAGTAAGTTTTCTATCTGAAAGATTCTTTTTTTTAGTGTAAATAATTCCTTAGTATCGGTGGGTAGAGCTAAAGAGGAGGGAAGTGTAAATATGTATGTGTGTACATACCCATACATTTACATATAGACATACGCACGTCCAGAAATGCATGCATGCGTATATGTAATCATCCATAGTCATGGTACAGTATCTTGAATTTTCCGGTTAAAGACTATGGGATTTTTATGTCACCTCTTCTCTGATATTTATCTGTGTGCCTTTTCTTCTACACTAATAATCTTTATTCTCTATGGCACACAGGATGATAAAAGATTACTGGTACTATACCCCAATATTCCCTGAAAATAATTTTGGGAAAAAAGCGTAAGCTTTTTATTCTTTTGCTTCCCCCCCATTCTCCCATTTCATTAAAACATAGTTGTGTTATTTCTGCATGTCAGAATATGGCACTTCGAAAGTGTGCTTTTTTTTAATACTTAATCTTAGCTCTTAAGGTGATTCATTTAAATTTAATGCTCACCTCTCACCAGTTACTATCTCTCATCGTTGTGTTTCAAGACTGTTCTGCAGTAGAATCCCCAAGTTCTTGGAAGCATTACTCCCTGAGGTTGTTTGTTTTTGGATTGATCTATTTGAGAGAGCGCATGTGCATGCCTGCTTGCAGGGGGAGAGGGAGAGAGAGAATCTCAAGCAGACTCCATGCTGAGCAGGGAGCCTGACATGGGGCTCGATCCCAGGACCCTGAGATCATGACTTGAGCGAGCTGAAGTCAGACGCTTAACTGACTAAGCCACCCAGGTGCACCAGTGCTTCATTTTTGTGACTGAACAATGTTCCATTGTATGTATATACCACATTTTTATTTGCCAAATTTGTGGAGAGACCCAACTGTAAACAAAGACCAGATTCAAGATGAAACTGCATAAAAGAGACCATATATGGTGATGCCAGAGACAGTGTGAGACCATGTAAGCCATCTAGAGCAGGTGTCCCCAAACTTCTATAAAGGGTCAGATAGCAAATACTTCAGGGTTTGTAGGCTCTGTATAGTTTCTACTATTCTTCCTTACTGTTTTTTTCTTCCTCCCCCCCCCCCCTCCTTCCTTCCATTGTTCTTAAACTTAGGAGCCTCAGGGCCCAGTTTGGTCGCACTCCTGATTTTATTGGTCCCTGATCCAAGAGCAAAGCTCTCAAATTGAATCTGGCTCCTAATTAAGTTACTTTGTTTTTTTGAAAATCTTATTGAGGGGTGCCTGGGTGGTTCATTAGATTGAGTGTCTCACTCTTGATTTTGGCTCAGATCATGATTGTAGGGTCATGAGATTGAGTCCCGTTGGGCTTCATGCTTAGTGCAGAGTCTGCTTGAGATTCTCTCCCTCTCTCCCTCTGCCCTTCCCCCGGCTCACAAGCGCCCAATTGCGCGTGCTCTCTCTCTCTCTAAAATAAGTAAATTAAAATCTTTCAAATAAAAGAAAATCTTACTGAGACATTTGTAGATTGACATGAGGTTATGAGAAGTGATAGAGAAGTTCCTTGTACACCAGTTTCACCAGTGGTAACATTTTACAAAACTATAACATAATATCAAAACCAGCATTATATCACTATTACATAATTCACCAGATTTTATTCAGATTTCTCCCTTAGGTGGGATTTTGGTTGGTGCAGATTAGGGTCTTGGTTATTGGTTTTTCATTCCAAATTATTGCCAGAATTTACATACCAGTAGATTTTGAGGAAAGTGCTGATCCTCATCTTCCTTTGAGTGAAAAGATATGGTAATATTAGTTCTTTGTTACTTCCTGCATGGCAGCAGGTGATTGGATGTGAGGAGAGGCAGCCTTAGAAGGGGCATCATTCCAGGAAGGTGCAGGTGTTTGTCAGACATGCTTTACAATGTTTACCATGTGTTAACATTAGGAAAACCATGTTGGAATTACTTTTATTTCCACTGTGGTGTGATGATTTATTTTGTAATTACAACGAGCTAACTTGACACTGTAAAGACAGTTTGCACTGTTACATGCTTTAAACACTGTCCTCTAAGTACTCTAATACTTTTATTGAATGTTTCATGTCAACTGATAAAACATGTAAAATGTAATTTTTACCTTAACCATTATTTTATAGTCTTTGTGGTAATTATATAAATAATGTTTAAATCATTTGAACAAGTAAACGATAAAGGATTTTTAATATCCATGAAGAGAAAAGTAAAATATTGTTTTTTTCTTTTATCAGTGTAAGAACTGTCTTAATATCAAAAGTAGCTCAGTGAGCAATTTGTTTTGTAGAGGAGCTGGCAAAGTTTATTTTGAAACTTTTCTTTTTCCTTCAATTTTCCTCCAGAGACTATTGCTTATAAATTATTCACCATTCTTAGAGGAGATATTAATTTTTCTCATCTTAATTTTCCTTTAGTTTAATGGGCCTTTTAATAACTCCTTCCTCTTAACATTTTTGCCATAAGTCTAACTTTTTTAAAAAATTAAAAATATATGTAAGTTCCATCGTTTGTCTGATGCATCCATTTCTTCCACTTCTGCGTACATATTTATGTATTGTTTGCTCAACATTTTGGCTTTTTCCTGTCATAGCTTTACTGTTTACAAATCATGTGACCTCTCACTTCACTCTTAACGGCAACCATAGGGAGAGACAACCCTGATGGATTAGTAGATGAATGCAGGGAACCATGGGTGATGAAAATCGTTGTCTTGGAGGTTAGGTTTCATTGTAACTTCAAGTAGAGGAAGTTGGTTTGTTTTTTTTTTAAGATTTTATTTATTTGTCAGAGAAAGCACAAGCAGGGGGAGTACCAGGCAGAGAGAGAAGCAGCTCCCAACTGAGCAGGGAGCCCAATTCGGGACTCAATCCCAAGACCCTGGGATCATGACCTGAGTCGAAGGCAGATGCTTAACTGACTGAGCCACCAGGCATCCCGAGAGGAACATTTTTTAACAACGTTTTATTATGAAAAAGTTTAAACATAGAGTAGAGGTAAAAGGATTTTCCTCTAAAGACCTTGCCTCACTACCTAGACTCTTCCCTCATGGATGTCTGAGGCAAGAACATGGACTAGAACAAGCAAATTGTCTCCACTGGACATTTGTGCTTTAAAGCTTTATTCAAAACAATCTTCTAAGGAGTATCTTGACCCCCAACATATGTGTTCAGCGTACTTCACAATTAGGATCACAGAACTTTCATTTGGGTGGGGCCTTGTGAAACTCAGGGAAATGAGCAGCTGCCGTCCTCCCCCACAGTCACAGATTCATGTGCTTACTCGGCATTACAGTCTTTCAAAGGATTGCATTTACTAATATGGTACAAACAACAAGTTTATCTTAAAGTGTACAGCACAAATCTTTATGCTTTCTCACTTTTTTTTTAAATAGATAAGGAACAACAAGAAAACTGCCATCTTAGTTAAAGAAGTGAACCCTAAAAAGAAGCTTTTCTTAGTTTATAGACCAAATACTGGGAAACAGCTCAAATTAGAAATTTATGCTGATCTAAAAAAGAAATATAAGAAGGTATTTTTTTCATTTGTACATTATACTATTTATGAATACTTTTTAAATAATATATTGAAACTATGTTTAGGAGAGCTATGTGTCTATAAAGTTATTTTGTCAATTTTTCCTATTTGATTACTGGAAAATTGTTTTCAGAAAACATGTTGTGAAGTGTTGTTACATTAAAATCCCAGTCTTAATGTTATCAACCATTAATTGTACGATGATTATTTGAAACAGCTTGTGTTGTCAAAAAAGGAAACTTCCAATGCTAACTACAGAAATTAGAACCGCTATATTTATACTTTGCAATGATTTGTAGTAAAACAGTGAATGACTACGGTTTTTTCTAACAGTGTTAATTTTTAGTATTACCTTATATTACTGTTCTTCCTAGCCAGTTTCACTTGTAAACAATTATAATTAAACTAGTGATTTGAAACATTTATTATGTAGGAAGTACCTAATGGCAGGACTTTGTGAATGGCATGCAAATGCAGGCGGTAGCAAGGGCCAGATTGTCCGTGTCAAGATGATGATGACTGTAAGTTGGCTCTAGGGACCATAAGGCAACCAGTTTGTTTAAAACAATACTGTTTCAATGGAATTTTTGTCTTATTTTCACAGGTAGTCTCAGATGATGCCCTGATCCACTGGTTAGATCAGTATAATTCATCTGCAGATACTTGTACTCATGCTTATTGGTTAGTATTTTCATGTTTCTCACCATATTTTCCAAAATGTAATCAAGATTTAATTTAAAAGCACCTTCGCTCTTTAGCTGTCTCAGTCTACAAACACATTACTGTTAGGTGTCATTCCTTCTCTCAGAAATACTTGTTGTATGTCTGTGGACCACATGCTCTCTAGGTGTCCCCTCTGTTCTTCACTAATGCTTTGTTACTTCTGACCAACTGTTGTCCGGCAGTATGGACTTGACTGTCATTTTTCTTGTTAAGACTTCCTTTTTCTCCCTCCTTCTCTTTTTGCTTCCCTTCCTTTATTTTCTTTTTCCTTTCTTCTTTAAAAACTTTACTGGTGTCCCAAATCAGTTTCATTTTTAAGGCTAGGGAACTTGTAGGAAACTAATTGTTGCTGACAGCACCAGAAAATGTGTTGTTGAGCCTAGGAGTGATCCTGCTGTGCTACTAGTTGGCTGCAGGGATGTTCTTTCAAGTCACTGTGTAATAAATATCTCTTACAATGTTCATTTCAGGGCCTTGTATGGGATATTTTAATACACTGTAGATCATAGTTCTCACTGTTTTCTTACCCATTAAGTAGTCAATAGGATATCCAGCCCACTTTATGAAAAGGAATATAGGATATACATGAATTTAGCTAGGTGGTTTTTAGACACATGTAGGTAGATAAATTTGATATGAGCAGTGTTTTGTTTTCATTTTGAGAGCATATTAGTGCTTTTGGAAATTAGGAAAAGCTTTCAAGATAAAATATTTTTAAAGTTAACTTACAAAAGTCCTCTCTAAAACATTTGCTTTGAATATCAGCAAGAAAGGTGCCCAGTACTATGTATTCTCTTGAATTATTATTTGAAAGATAATTTTATTGATAAATAATGTAAATTTAACCATAAACCATGTCTTCCTGTTTTACAGTTTTTTAAAAATTTACTGGTTTCATTATTTTGGTTTGCTGAAGCCTTTCCCAGTTACATGATTTAGAATATATTGGTTGTTTAATAATTTTTAGAGGTAACTGGCAAAATTATTTGATAAACCAGCATCAGTATAGCAAATGAATGGATGTTAAAATGACAGACCTTTTAAATGGATATCAAAACTAGTAAGTCAACCCTTTTACAAGGAGTCAGGCCCCAGAAATTTTATTTTATAAAATCTTATAAATTTTATAAGATTTTATATCACAATTTCATAAAATTGGCAGTGATACCTTAAATTGGAAAGGATAATCCAGTATGTCAAAAGTCAAAGATGTTATTTATGAAACTGTCAATAAAGAAAGGCAAATCGTGCCAGGATATTTTCCACTTGAAACATAGGTAGACTTTGTGAGCCTTTTGTGTGCGCGTAAATGTGTGTATGTATACACATATATATTTCCCCCCCCCCCCCCCCCATCTATCCTAGGCGTGGCAACTGCAAAAAAGCCAGCTTGGGATTAGTTTGTGAAATAGGTCTTCGTTGCCGCACATACTACGTATTATGTGGCTCCGTTCTGAGTGTCTGGACAAAAGTTGAAGGTGTTCTGGCATCTGTCAGTGGCACAAATGTGAAGATGCAGATAGTTCGGCTAAGAACAGAGGATGGACAGCGGATTGTAGGTGAGTCTAATTTTGGGGGGTTGAGCTGTTGGAAAAAATCAGATCCTGTTTTTTTTATTTTGATTCTTACATTTTAAAACCTCAGTATCTATTACAGTAGTGGAATAGAGCTTGATTTATATGTTCTTAAAAGGTTGAATGGAAGTTAAGCCTTTGAATGGGCGTTGTTGATTCTGGCGTACGTTATGACGTGGTCATTTATTTTATGCTCCTCTCAGCTGTTCCTGTCCCCTTCCTCACTAGTGTAAAGACTAAGCCCAGCCTCTTGCCGAGGAGTCCCTGAAGTCTACTGTTTTACATTCACTGAGCCCAATCGAGACTGAAACTAAAGTTACCGTGCACAGAGGCCAGCTTGGAGTTGTGCAGAGAGCATGGGCAGAGCGGGCCAGCTCTGCCCGCCATTCCCTCACTGACAGGCTTCACAGGGATCCCTGCCACTTCATGTTTGTTTCATTTGCCACAACCTTCCATTTTTATCATGGGTTGCAGATGGGCAGTCTGTGGGCTAGAGTCCGTCTGTGAACGTTTTTTTGACCCTCAAATATTCTCGGTTGTTGCAAGTTTGGATTTGAATTAGTTTCCACCATTTAAAAGTCAAAAGCCTGGTTTTTCGTTTTCTCAAAAGGTGTGTGCACGCACACATACACGCATCAGCTTATGTGAAATACTGAGCCCCTGTTCCCAGATGAGAGGAGTTCAAGTTCCTTAACCCAGGACATATACTTTCCACAGTTTACTAACATCTGTACTGTGCCCACTTGGAAGTTGGCTGCTTCAGTCAGCATTTGAATTTGCAGCCACTGTCCTGTAGTCTTTTGCTACATTAGTACTTGCCAAAGAAGGTTGTGTTTACGTGCATTTGTGGAGCTACAAAGATAGTAGATAGAGAGATACTATACTTGACCTTCTATTCCACCACCAAGAAGGTGGTGTTGCCGTAGACATGCATATGCTTAGGTATTTGTGGGTAACGCTGCCGAGGAATTGGATTACTTCTGAAGGCGCCAGTTCAGTTATTAGGTATTCATTTAGTTTTTGTGTGGCGGCGTCTTCGTTACACTTAATACCATGCTTCTTTTGGGATGTGCTGTGAAGCTGTAAAATACCAGCTCTCCTGGATGCAGCCTTCCTAAATTCTTATTTCTAATTGCAGGTTTGATCATTCCTGCAAATTGTGTGTCTCCTCTTGTAAATCTCCTGTCAACTTCAGACCAGTCTCAACAGCTTGCGGTCCAACAGAAACAGCTCTGGCAGCAGCGTCACCCACAGAGCATCGCCAACTTGAGCAACGCATAAGAACAGACAGGTTTCGACATGGATGTATCTGAAATGCTGTTGAAGCATATCATTTGCATAAAAATCAGGGACAGTTTCCAAAGAATTATAATTTTTTTTCAGTTGTGCTCTCTCTAGTTAATTTTTTTGGGAATAAGGACAAACCTGGAATAGATAGCAAAACTGAAAATCAGCAGTGCCGATGGTGGTACATATGTCTTTCCTTTGCTTTTCCCATGGTACTTCCCATATGCTTTTACTTTGGGTGAGCAGAGGGATATGTGCGCGTGCGTGTGTGTCTGTTTGTTTGTGAGTTTGTTAAAGGCTACAAACCACAATTGGTTTAAAAATGCTTGGAACTTCCCAAACTGGCTTTACTTTTATGTTATACAGTGCTCAGGGTTAACGCAGTACATCCATGCAATTGCTGTGGGAGTTATCCCCAGATGCATGTATTTTGAGTCTATAAATATAGAAAATATATATTGGTTTCTTTTTCCAACTTATTAAACAATAGGTTTATTAAAGCATGAAATGAAAGGTTGCATATCATGCATTCAGGTTTTTTTCTAGTTTTTGTTCTGACAGTGCATGTCTTTGAAAGCATGCGTAAACAAGATTAAAACGAGTCAAGTAACGGAGAGAAACTTTGTAGATGTACAGCATTGGTTATTGCATTTTTATAGTGTTTATACCTGGGTATTGCTTCTCACCCTGTGAATCCCACCCCCTGGCCCGTTCTCCCTGCCCCAGGTTTCTTGTCAAGGTAATGAGTACATAACATTTTTTTTGTGGTAAAACTCTTAAAAAGTTAATTTTAATGTATTAATAGTATTCCTAATGTGTGCTGCAGAAATGGCTACAAGCCTGCTTTTCTTAAAATTACATTTTCCTTAACTTAAAGATAGTTTTAGAAGTAAAATTGGCTTCCATCTTGCAAACAATCTTTTTTTTTTACTTCATTATCTTAATTTGTCACTCATAAAAAAGGAAACCGTACTTGAGCTGTAAACTAGACAATGAGGAGACACTTGAGGCTTCTGCTGTATGTTTATTTCTTGTTATTGTTGTTACCCAGTAACTTGAATATTGTTTAATGTGTTGTAAGACATTGTAGAGTTTATCTCAAGCTGTTAAAAATGGTAATGTACAAATGTGAATAGACACTTATCTATAATATGGGTAAGTTTTGTTTCGCCTATAATAGATGTTTATAAAAACAAGTGAGGGGACAATTGGTTTTTTTGTTTCCTTTTGTTTTCCTCCCCCCCTTTTTTTTTGCTTGCACAGGTTGCACTATTGAAAAATTGAGATTGTATAAACCTGGTCAAAAGCTACAAGATACCACAGTCTTGTAGATGTCTAATAAAAAGTTATTATACTAACCAGAAGTGGACTCGTGTTTAGGCCCTCACCACTTTCAGAAGCAGTCTGTGACGGGGATTCTGCAGAACTTGTGTGTTGCTCAGCATTCCAGGGAGCTTCTGTTTGGGCTTCTATTGGGCTCGCCCTCAAAATTGAGATGGTGTTGAGGAAGGGGTGAAATGATAGTACTTTTGAATGTTGCTCAAGTTGAATTGTTCTCTTTTGTTACTTTTTAAACTACTAGCAGAACCAGGTGGGATGGATGTTCAGCATGGAAAGCTAGGGCTTTCATCTTCCTGTGTTTCTTTAAGCCTGAGTTTGCTTATGTCAAGTTTACCATAAGTTTCCTTTGGATTTATTTATTCTTAATACCTAGGAGAACACATTGACAGTAATTTCTGTTCTTTGGCATGTTTTGCCAAGTGGATGCAACTTTTATCCTCAGTCTAGGCTTTCTATCTCAGGCAGTGATCCATCTGAATATCAACCAGTGTTCCTTGTTAGGGCCACTAGACCCAGCTGACAGCCAAGAGCAGATTGTCCCACCTGCAGCAAAATTTCTCAGTTAATTCCTCTCTTTTTAAACCGGTAGTCTGCTCAGCGTCCATCAACACGCTAAAGTGAAATAGAGTTGGGGAAGGGAACCCTAACAGACCAGTTCCCCTCAGTGAAACAAAATGGCAGGATTAGGGAAGACACATTCTCATAGGCTCTTGGCCCAACTTCCTCTTTTGTGTGTTGGGGGGTATCTTTTTTTGCAGGGTATGCTTATTTCCAAGCAGCATCAGTACGAGAATTCTGTAGCATGCAGTTGGTTGACCCCCATAATTCGTGATGTAATGTTTGCTCTTTGAACAGCTATCTTGATGCAAAGGGCATGTGTATGTACTGTTCTTTGAGGAATAGCTTTGTTTTGCTTTTTAAAAAAAGGTCCAGAAATAAGGCCTCTGAAAAGTCTCCGAGGAGACCTCAAAAAGACAACCAATGTAAATGGAGGGGGATTTGAGGTGCCACATGCCCCTGCCCATCATGCCCGTCATGGTGTGGGGTATGTTGAGCACCAAGAGTCTGCTGCTCATCCTTCTCTCTGGAGGTTGAACATAGGACCTTTACACTGTGCCCTTATCTAAGTCAGCAAGTTCAGGTTGGCCAGCATGGGAAAACCCAGGATTCAAGGTCCTCCTCTTGTCAAAAAATCAAGTCTTAACAACAGCTAACTTCTGTAAAACAGGTCCATGTATTTCAGGATCTGAATGCCACGTCTGACCCCAGGGCCTTGTTGAACCCGATGTGAGTCCATTTGGCCCTTGCAATGCCTTTCCTCCCTTTTAGCAATATGGCTCTGAGCACAAAAGATTTGATTGTAAATCATGTTCGTGTTTTCAGAGTTTACAGTGTCAATTGTGCTGAAAACCACTTTCTGAGTCCAGAGCTGCTCAGATGGTATCTTGTGGGTAATTCATGTTCCCCAAGGTTAGCAATCTCCACACCACAAGGTCTCTATCTGCAGTTCAGTGGGATTATCCAGATATAGGCATCAACGATGGGTATTCCTCAAAGTATTAACGAAGTATTTCTTTAAACACAACTTGATCAAAAAGTAAATATCTTAAGCAATTTTCCCTTTTTGCTGCTATATTGCAGATAGACTCTTCAATATCTTTTCTTTACATCTGTATATAAGTTAGCAAGAACTTGCATCCAAAGCAATGTACTAGTGTGTGTTTGTGTACATATATTTATTCCAGTCCAATTAATTAGCACTTCAGAAAATTTTTTGGGCTGCAACAGGAACCCTTTTCATTTTAGCGTGCTTCATCTGTAAAGGTAAAAGTTCTAGATTACCAAGCTCCGGGGGACTGTAACATCTTAGAGGCACGGTTTTATGTCTGCAGCCCCTGGGGCATTCATTTGCTAGCCTCCGTGTGATGCTATTAGAACTCCTCTAACAGGCACGACCAGAAAGGGCACCAGGACAGCATTTACAATGGTATTAATGTGAGCCTTTTCCCCCAACCCCTCTACTTCCCAGTTTAGCACTAAGGCAAAAAGCAGTAGATTACAAATGATTGGTGCATCTCAGTTTATGAAAGTAGGAGCAGAGGAAAAGTATTTTGCCTTTTGGTCCTTTTCTTGATGAGATACTAAGAGGAAGGTCCATGTCTACAATCTCTTACTTTAAAAACGTACCTGAGTGATATTTGGTAGTGTCTAAGAACGGTGCTACGTAAGAGTCGCTGTGAGGCTGGGATCCAGTTAGCCGGACGTTGGGTTAGTTCAGGCATCCCAATGGCAAAGGCAGCCACTGTGATGATGGGCATCACATCACACCCCTGTGTCTGGGCTCTCCCTGGCGAACCACATACCCACACACAGGGCTGTGCACACTTTGCTGCTGGAGTACGGCAGGCAATTCATGTCGTGGCTATAGCTGCGAGCAGAGACGATTTCTGTAAATTCCTCATGGGATGCCAATTATCGAATACAAATGCAGTGTCTTTTAAGGGCATATAAGTGAAGGAAACACATCTAGATACCCGCAACTCAAGCTAGCTAATAGTTTTTTTCTGAGTACTTGAGGTGAAATCCAAGACCCACCTTCTTATTTTAGGCTGTACTTATATATATGTACATAAGTGTGTATATATAGAAATGTTGAGTTCTTTTGAATTCTGACTGTAAATATTTCTTGTAAATTGGGACCCCACCCACTTGTTTTTCCCTTTCCCTCTTCCCTTCAATCCTATTTATTCTCTTCTTGACTTCCCATATGGGGCATCTTACACTTTTTTTTATACAAAAGTATGGAAAACTTCTTAGTTGAATTTGTTCATATATTTTAGAATTCAGTTTTGCATCTTTACTATAGAATTCCTATGTCTATTTTGTGTTAATATTTTTCAACATGCCTGATTGTGTTCGCATTTTTATTACAAATTTTTACTGTGTGCAATGCATTGTATTGGGGGGAATGTACTTGAGTGCAATTTCTGATACTGTCATTATATGACTAGTTAATGCTCATTTATGTTGCTCTTTGGAAGCTATAGTGAGCCTGATGTTTTCACATAAAAAAAATTTCCTCCCAAGACTTCCTTTAAGCTCCTCTAACTTCTTCAGTGCATTTGGGATCCAGTGTATCTCTTCAGTAACCCGACTTGCTCCTACCCTTGCAGTTTTTCAGGCCTGTACCAAAGTTTTCATCTGCGTGGCTCTCCAACTGAGAAGAAAATCTTGCAGATCTGAACAGTAATTGATGGCCTGCTGCTGGCTGCAAAGTTTCTTTTAAAGAAGTCAGGCCTATACTTTTAACCTGCAAATAAGAAATCAGAAATTTACTTTGCAGTGAGCACAGGTAATCTGCTTCTGCTCTCACCTGTTAAGGATATTAATAGCGGATGGGGAGACTGGCCCGGGACATGTGGGTGTCCATAAAGAATGTACTTTAAGGAACAGTTGTCCTCCCAGAGAGAGCAACACAACTGCTGTGGAGGCTTCCATGAGCCTTCAGTTCATGGGTTGATGGTGTGCTGAGGGTAGAAGAGGCAGTTAACTCTGGGTGGACTGGCCAGCAGGCCCCCCCTGCGCCGCCCTCACCACTAGTGTGCTCCTGGGAGCTACCCTTGACTGCATTGAGCAGCCAGAAACCTCGTTGCTGAGCTGGATTAAGGCATTCTTGATGATGAGTGTTGCCAGTAGAGAAGACCCAGGGGTGGCTCCTGAAAATGGTGGTAATAATCCGCTGGGAGGCAGACATTGGGTTTTTTTACTTAAAAATTTTGCACCTTGAAGAAAATGTTCCTCCATGACTTTTAGGAGGGCTTGCCGTGAGCATTTCTTGGGCCTTTCGCTCATGTACATGTTTCATTTACCTATCGAACTTGCTAGACTTGTTGAAAATTTACAAGTTGTCTGCATGTAGATAAGCCTTTGGAACCTAGCATATCTTAAATTAGGGCCTGTCAGAGATGCGCTCCAGTGGGAATCCCGGCTCAGACCCACCCTGCCCACTCCCTGCCTCTGGTGCCCAAGGAGTGGTGAGTGGGGCGGTGTGCGGCCGCTGTCCTGGGCACTGCAGTGGCGGGACAGCTCAGAGTGCCTGCCAGCGCGAGCCCAGCAAGGGACGCAGCCTGGCCAAGTCGGTTCTTCTGCTTCTCAAAGTTCAGGCCTCCCCCGGGTCTGACGGTCAATCCGCAGGCCCCTTAGTGAGAACACCCCATTCTTCCACCTCCCTACCCTGAGGGCCTTTCTTGCTATGACAGCATCTGTAGCACTGAAGAGGATAAAGAAGCTTTGAGCCTTCTTTCCGACTTCCACATCAGGGGCAGAGAGCTTGTTTCTACATAGCACATTGTAGTCTCACCGCCATTAGAGAGAAAAACCATCCTGTTCATGGTTTATACGGAATTTGCAAACTACTGATAATTATTTTTCAATAACCACTTGTATCTACCATCAACCATGAGAGGTGGGAAGAGGTATGCTGTATCTCTGCAATAAAACTTTTGCCAGGTTCTACCTCTGCTGAGCAAAGGATACTTTTATACTAAGTAGGCATAGATCTTCCTCCTTTACTGATCTGACTTGGTGCATCTTGAGACAACGTGTGATGGAATCCAAAGACAATTTGAAACTAAGGTGGATGTAAACTCTTGGTTGTTTTTATTTGGTTCTCTTTTTTTATATCTCCCTTTTTATATTGCTCCTCTGTCTTGAATGTCCGTTAGTGTATGAAGGGTACGCACTGTTCGATGATACTGCACTGCTTCATTCAGCCTTCCACGGTTAATCTAGTACCAAGTGTCCAGAAGCGATTGTTCCAACCATTTTGATATGTAACTTTAAAAATTGGGTCTCATGCAATAAACATGTGTTGGCTGCATTTAGCGAGGTTTACCCTTGCAAGTAAAAAACGATCAACCATGAAGCATAACAAACTCTGTATTTAGTTTTTTGTTGTCGTGTTTTTTGTTTTTTCTTTTTTTTTTTTGTAAGATTCTTAAATAAATTAAACTGGCTAATATGTCTTTTCTCTGTTTGTGTTTTCTTTCTCTGGGTCCTGAGCTCCCGTCTGAGCTGTATCTATGCCACCATCTTTGCCTAGAGAGCTTTCCTTTTGGGGGCTTGGACTTTCTTAATGTTGGCATTTTATTTAGAATGAATTAGAGAAGACTTCTCACAATGTGGCTAGGATGGAACCCAGCACTCTTCAGAGCAGAAAAGGTACACCCTGCCACACATGGGAACAGCTCAGTAGGTCTGGGCAGAGGTCCTGCCATGGCTTTTGAGACTTACAGAGTCTTTCCCGAAAGATGCCACAAAACAGAAGGGTGGCCACAAGTATTAGAAGGCTTGGGGGTACAAGGCTCCTTCTTTAAAATCATTCCTGGTGGTGAGCAACCGCCTAGTCTGTGAGTCCCAAAATTTGAGCTCTGCTTAGGAAAAAACAAACTAGTGTAGAAAACTGTCAGCATATTGTGTGCCTACTGTGTGCCAGTCACTGTGGAGCACTTACCCTATTCCTTTCCTTTGCTTTCAGTCCTGTAGGTTTTAGAGGAAGTCACTTTGCTCAGAAGCCATGAAGGGTGTTTCTCATTTTTGTGGGATTGGTACCTGTATTAAGGGTTTTATAAGTAACTTGTGCGCCTAGCGTTGGGTCACATGCTGGGTACTTACTCTCATGTCAAGACCGTAAACGAGCAAGCAGATGGGATTCTTGTCATGGGGGTTAAGAAAACATCAGGAATGCTATGTGCTTGAGCTAGAAGGTGACTGCCCATGGTGTTGAGGAAGCTGGAGTGGATGGAGAAGGGAGTGGAGCCGTCTCAGGCTACTATTGAGCTCTGGGGCCCATTGATAGAGAAATAAGGATTGGCCAGGAATTCTGGTCAGTTCCTTGCCCTGGCCTTGGGAAGCAGAGAACAGGGAAAGGGGAAGAGAAGACACAGAACAGTGACCTCCCCTGTAAGGTTTGTGTACCCTCACTCTTAATTTTACAGATGAGGAGACAAGTACAGATCTGGGAGCCAGCACCGGGTGGGGTTTTGTCCAGCCTAGGTGTCCTGGGCCAGGAGTTAGCACTGCTGTCCTGGAGAAAGGCAGAGGGAAGGGGTGTGGGGAGGGAGGGATGGGGATGCATGGATAGTTTTTGGTTTTTTTTTTTAAGATTTTATTTATTTGACAGAGCACAAGTAGAGGCAGGGGGTGCAGAGGGAGAAGCGGGCTCCCCACTGAGCAGAAAGCCCGATGCGGGACTCGATCCCAGGACCCCGGGATCATGACCTGAGCCAAAGGCAGCCGCTTAACTGACTGAGCCACCCAGGTGTCCCCGGATTTTGGTGTGTTTTTTTTTTAATGTTTGGAATATGGCTTGTTTGTTAGTCTTTGTGTTAAGAGAATCATAATTTGTAGCTTGGAATTCTTAAGGGAATTTAAGCAAATTTGTAAATGGTGTTAATGTTTAGGGGAATTTAATCTGTCAAATACATGAGATAATTGAGTATTAATTGAACAAGTGAAAGGGAGTACTTTACATTTTAACCAAAGTTTTTATTTTATTTTAAATTTTTTAAAGGGATAGCATCATTTTTTGTTTTTGTTTTTTTTTTTCAGATTTTGTCAGAGAGCGAAGACAAGTGGGGTGGGGGGGGAGCAGCAGGCAGAGGGAGAAGCAGGCTCCCCACTAAGTAAGGAACCTGACGGATTCAATCCCAGGACCCTGAGATCATGACCTGAGCCGAAGGCAGACACTTTACTGACTGAGCCACCCAGGCATCCCTTAACCCAAAAAAAAAATTTTTTTTTAAGATTTTATTTATTTACTTGACAGCGAGAAAGGGAACACAAGCAGGGGGAGTGGGAGAGGGAGAAGCAGGCTTCCCTCCGAGCAGAGAGCCCGATGTGGGGCTCAATCCCAGGACCCTGGGATCATGTGCTGAGCTGAAGGCAGACACTTAAGGGCTGAGCCACCCAGGAGCCCCCCTGACCAAAATTTTTTAAAAAAATATTTGTAAGTTGAGGGGCCCCTGGCTGGCTTTGGTAGAGTGAGTGACTCTTGATCTCAGGGTTGTAGGCTTGGGCCCCATGTTGGGTGGAAAGGTTACTTAAAAAATAAAAATCCTTTAAAAATTACGTGTAAGTTGAGCTTGTCATGCAAGGAAACGGGATTTTACATGTATACCCTTATTAAGTTAGGGTATTCATCTGAGTAAGAAATTAAGAGACCTGACCTTCACTGAGCATCTCCACCAGCCCCAAGTGTTTGGTTCCAGTTTGCTTTGACCATGTTCCCTTTCCTGTTTTATCTGCACTCAAGTCTGCTTTTCGCCTCACCATGTGTCCCCTGGGCCTCCACACCATTGACATTTGGGCCAGGCCCTTCCTTGCAGGAGGCTGTCCTATTCATTGTAGGATGTTTAGCGGTGTCCCTGGTCTCTACCCACTAGATGCCAGTAGTACACACTGCTCCTCACACCCAACTGCACCACACACCCCGCCTTGGGTCATGATAACCCAAAATGTCTCCAGACATTGCCAAATGTCCTCTGAGTGGCAAAATCACTGGTCCCTTGGTTAAGAACTACTCTCCTTGGCAAATTAGTCATAAGGAAGTAAAAAGTTGGTGTCTACAATGGGTGTGTGTGTGTGCCCGTGCACGAGTTTGTATTTTACAGAGGACGAGGTCCATGAACAAGGGCCTTGAGATATGGAAAATACAAATGCTTAACTGGCTGGGGGTTTGGAGTATGTACAGTACAATTTCCATAAGTATGAATATTTAACAGCTAGTCATTTGAGAGCATGATGTAAAGAAGCCATCTGTGGAGGCCTTTATGGAGAGAAAGGAGGCTAAAAGAAATGTGCAAAATGCTTATTTTTAGAGTCCGATTCTCGGCATGTTGGCTTCATCCTCTGAAAGCTGCCCACTCTGGGCATCAAGTGCATTATTGGGTTAGGAGAGGCAAGTGCCTTGCTTTTGGTTCCAAATCACCAAAATCATCATCATTTAAGAATCACCACAAAGTATCATGCAAAGGTGGGATGACAGGGTGGGTGCTAAATTAGTCTGGAACACTTCTTATGTTTGTGATTAGCTCTTTGCTTGAATAACACCACCTGACTGAAGTCAATAAGTAGATGAGAACATAGAGCAAACACTGTTTCCACTCCTACCACTTGGTCCCCCCGTTCCTCTTCCACCATTTCAAGGTGGTCAGCCTTGCCAGTTTCTTCAGTATTCCTTCTTGGGGAACTCTGGAAGGTAATTTTTTTTTTTTTTTTTTTAGTAACAACAACAAAATGCTCTAGCTTCTGTTGTTTACCTGTGGTTCCTGGCAAGATTAGCTTTCAACAAAGATTGATGTGTGAGCCCTTTATTACTAGAGAAATCCAAACTAGAATAAGTTCTAATTGTAGGAAATTAAGAAATTTAGCAGCATGAACCCTTAGTAGAAAGTTGAGTGTTTTGTGAAGGTACCCACTGGTTAGAGCAGTAAGACTCTCCTGGAATTCCCTCCATTTTCCCCTCAAGTCCAAGATCAAGATAAATTACACATTTCTCTCAATTCCTGCATTAATACTGGGTTTTTGTTTAGCTTTGTGTTTCCACAGCTTACTTTTTGCATGTGTTTCTTGCTCAGAGGTATTAATATGAAAATAAATTCATTATGGGCGCCTGGGTGGCTCAGTTGGTTAAGCAACTGCCTTCGGCTCAGGTCATGATCCTGGAGTCCTGGGATCAAGTCCCACATCGGGCTCCCTGCTCAGCAGGGAGTCTGCTTCTCCCTCTGACGCTCTTCCCTCTCGTGCTATCTCTCATTCTCTCTCTCTCAAATAAATAAATAAA
This sequence comes from Zalophus californianus, assembly GCF_009762305.2. Classification (NCBI taxonomy): domain Eukaryota; kingdom Metazoa; phylum Chordata; class Mammalia; order Carnivora; family Otariidae; genus Zalophus; species Zalophus californianus. The sequence continues at coordinate 6,542,358 of NC_045608.1, forward strand.
ATCTTTAAAAAAAAAAGAAAATAAATTCATTATATCCTTGAATGCATGTCCCATTTTTTTGGTGTTCTACTCATAGGGAATCAAGCTTAAGAAACAAACTTCTGTGGTCTAAAACAGGGATTGGCAAACTCTGGTCCACAGGTCAAAGCCAGTGCATCACCTGCTTTTGAGTGCCCCTGCAAGCTAAGAAAAGTTTTTTTACATTCTTAAATGGTTGGGAGAAAAAGATTATTTTGTAACATGCGAACATTATGTGAAATTCAAATTTCAGTGTTCATAAATAAAGTTTTATTGGCACTCGGTCATGCCATTCCTTTTATGTATTGTGTGAGGCTGCTTTAGCACTAAATGGCAGAGATGCATCGTTAAGAGACTGTGGCCAAACTATGGCAAAGCCCAAAAAGTTTGTTATCTGACCCTTTACAGGAGAAGCTTGCAGGCTCCTGGCCTACAAACAGGAGTAATGGCAGAAACATAACTGAAAATTAATAAATTTAGAAGTAGACCTCTGATCAAAACCCAACTTGATATAAAATCAAGTATGGTTTTGCTGTCCTGAGAGGACATAAACCACATTAGAGTTGCTAACTGTGATAAGCTAATCATGACACTGCAATCCACAACTTTGCTGGTCAAGACTGTTGGGTTTGACCATCTACTTAACTAGTTTCTTAGGTCAATGGTCTCCAAACTTTTTTTTTGGTCACATATTTAAATTTTTTTTTCTGGAGCGCCTGGGTGGCTTAGTCGTTAAGCGTCCCAACTCTTGATTTCGACTCAGGTCATGATCTCAGAGTTGTTAGATCCAGTCCCACGTCGGGCTCCACGCAGGGTGTGGTACCTGCTTAAGATTCTCTCTCCCCCTCTCCCTGCCCTCCTCTCTTCCTCTCAAAACTCTACTGCTGTTTATTAGGTTATTTGTAAGTTCTGTGTGTGCTTCTGTTTCAATGTGTACATAGTAAATCCCACGTAAATAGAATTTCTCATATTTCCATAGTCCAGTGAGTCCCCCTATAGCACCTGGAGCAGGTGCACCCCACTTTGAGCAGATTGCCCCAGAATGTTGTCCAGTGATGGAAATGTCTCCAACACGATGCAAAGGCCTTTTTTGGGCTGATGAAAATTAAAGAAAATGGCCCGTGCTTTGTCTCTCTGCCTTTTTAGGATGTTAGCGTTTCCAGGATTCTTAGAGCTCTGTCACATCAAACCTCCCTAATCTTACAGATGAGACTAAGGCCCAGGGAGGTTAAACAAGCTATCTGAGACTTAAGGAGAAGTATAAGGTGGATCCAGAGCTAAAACTTTGTCTCCTGATCTATGCTAAGCTCTTTCACTGGGCTCCCTGGTCTCCTTGGTTCATCTGCTGTGCTCTCTGGCATGCCCATCTGTGAAATGCTCATTAAACTAATAAGGAACCATTCTAGATCATTCTAAAACCACTCAGTAAAAGGTGCTTATTTGGGGCACCTGGGTGGGTCAGTCGGTTGAGTGTCCAACTCTTGATTTCGGCTCAAGTCACAATCTCAGGGTCCTGGGATCCAGCCTCCCATTGGGCTCCACACTCAGCAGGGAGTCTGCTTGGGGATTCTCTCTCTCTCTTCCTTTCCCTCTGTCCCTCCTCTAGGACCACACTGAAGCCATTTATGAAATGCTCAGTGTGCCTGATTAGAACATTCAAGGACGCAGTTTTTTGCTTTGGGAAGCTCAGACTCATGAAGGAGACAGACCCGATTAAATGCAATAATAGCAGGCATTGACAGAGGGCAGCCAGCCAGGGAAGACTTCTCAGAGATGGGGAGAGTTGAGCTGGACTTTGATGGATGAGCAGGAGTTTGCCAACCGGAATCTAAGGGCAACTTCCTCCCTCCCTCCCTCCCTCCCTCCCTTCCTTCCTTCCTTCCTTCCTTCCCACCTTCCCTCAGAGACAGAGAGAGCACACAAGCAGGGGGAGGGCAGAAGGAGAAGGAGAAGCAGGCTGCCCGCTGAGTGAGCAGGGAGCCCGACGTGGGAATCGATCTCAGGACCCTGGGATCATGACCTGAGCTGAAGGCAGACACTTGATCAACTGAGCCACCCAGGTGCCCCAAGGGTAAGTTTAATGTAATGAAGTTTTAGGTGTGGGGATGAACCAGAACCAGGCTCAAGATCCAGTCTGGCCTGAAGAATAATAAGAAATAGTGGGAGGTGAGGGATAAGGTAATGACTCTGATGTGGTGGGGTAAAGGGGGATCGCTAAATGTGGCTTCTGTGTCTAGAAGAGTAAGTTTCATGACAGCATGGGGACTGTCTTCCTTTGCTGACCCTTAGAATAGTGTCTGACACTTAGAAGACTCTCAACAAATATTTGCTGAGGGGCGCCTGGGTGGGTCAGTGGGTTGGGTGTCTGCCTTCGGCTCAGGTCATGATCCCAGGGTCCTGGGATCGAGCCCCGCATCGGGCTCCCTGCTCCGTGGGAAGCCTGCTTCTCCCTCTGCCACTCCCCCTGCTTGTGCGCTCTCTCTCTCTCTCTCTCTGTCAAATAAATAAATTAAAAAAAAAAGATTAAAAAAGTCCACAAATATTTGTTGAATAAAGCAGGGAAAATTCCACATAATCTTCTCAATAGATGCAGAAAAAACATTTGATAAAATCCAACTCTCGGGGCACCGGGGTGGTTCAGTCGTTAAGTGTCTGCCTTCGGCTGAGGTCATGATCCCAGGGTCCTGGGATCGAGCCCCTCATAGGGCTCCCTGCTCAGTGGGGAGCCTGCTTCTCCCTCTGCCTGCCACTCCCCCACCCACTTGTGCACTCGCTCTCTCACTCGCTCTCACCCTATCTCAAATAAATAAAATCTTTTTAAAAAAATAAAATAATAAAGTCCAACTCTCACGATAAAAACACTCCAGAAAAAACTAGTAATAGAAGGGAAATTCCTCCTCTTGATAAAGGGCATCTATGAAAAGCCCACAGTGAACATCATACTTAATGGTGAAATGCTGAAATCTTTCCCCCTAAGGAACAAGACAAGATGTCTGCTCTCACCACCTCTACCCAATTTGTTCTCGAGGTTCTAGTCACGGCAATTAGGGAAGGAACGGAAATAAAAGACATCCCATTTGGAAAGGAAGACGTTAAACTCTTTACAGATGGCATGATCTTATATACAGAAAGGCCTTTTTTTAAAAAAAGATTTTATTTATTTTAGAGAGAAAGAGAGTGCACGCGCGCCTGAGCATGGGGGTTAGGGAGGGAGGGGTAGAAGGAGAGAGAAACCCAAGTGGCTCCATCTAACAACCTTGAGATCATGACCTGAGCTGAAACCAAGTGTCGCCTAACTCACTGGGCCACCCAGATGCCCTTTTTTTTTTTTTTTTTTACAGTAGGCTCCACACCCAATGTGGGGCTTGAACTTAGGACCCTGAGATCAAGGGTTTACTCTACTGACTGAGCCAGCCAGAGACCCCTATATACAGAAAATCCTAAGAAAACCACATACACACACACAAAAACCAGTAGAGCTAATAAGTTCAGGGAAGTTGCAGGATACAAGACAATACACAAAAATTACTTGTATATACTAGCAATGAACAATCCAAAAATCAAGAAAACAATTCCATTTACAATAGCATCAAAAATAGTGAAATACTGGGACACCTGGGTGGCTCCGTTGCTTAAGGGTCTGTCTTCGGCTCAGGTCATGATCCCAGGGTCCTGGGATGAGTCCCACGGTGGGCTCCCTGCTCAGTGGGGACCCTGTTTCTCCCTCTGCCTGCTGCTCCCCTCTGCTTGTGCTCACTCTCTCTCTGACAAATAAATAAAATCTAAAAAAAAAAAAAAAGGACATTCCATTCAAAAAAAAAATAGTGAAATACATGGGGAGTCTGGGTGGCTCAGTCAGTTAAGCGTCCGGCTCTTGGTTTTGGCTCAGGTCATGATCTCAGGGTCATGAGATTGAGCCCCACCTCGGGCTCTGCGCTGGGCGTGGAGTCGACTCGAGATTCTCCGTCTCTTTCTCCTTCTGCCCCTCCCCCCGCTCTCTCTCTCTCTCTCTTTCTTGCATTTGGGATGTAGAGATTACTTAAAAATAAAATCTTAGGGGCTCCTGGGTGGCTCAGTCGGTTAAGTGTCTGCTTTCAGCTCAGGTCATGATTCCGGAGTCCTGGGATCGAGTCCCATGTCAGGCTCTCTGCTCAGTGGGGAGACTACTTCCTCTCCTCCTTCTGCCTCTACCTACCCCCCAACCCCCTGCTCATGCTCTCTCTCTTATGTGTTTCCTCTCTCTCTGTCTCAAATACATAAATAAGATCTTTTTTTCAAGAAGATTTTTATGTATTTGAAATAGCACGAGCCGGGGAGGGGCAGAGGGAGAGGGAGAGAATCTTTTTTTTCTTTAAAGATTTTATTTATTTATTTGAGAGAAATCCCAAGACTTGCACACTGTAAACTATAAAACATTGCTGAAATTAAAGGGAATAAACCTTAATAAATGTAAGGACAGCCTGCATTCATGGGTTGAAAGACAAAATAATGCAATTAAGATAGCAATACTCCCGGGCACCTGGGTGGCTCAGATGGTTAAGCGTCTGCCTTCAGCTCAGGTCATGATCCCAGGGTCCTGGTATCGAGTCCCGCATCGGGCTCCCTGCTCCTTGGGAGCCTGCTTCTCCCTCTGCCTCTCTCTCTCTCTCTCTCTTTCTCTCTCGCTCTGTCTCTCATGAATAAATAAATAAAATCTTAAAAAAAAAAAGATAGCAATACTCCCTAAACTGATACACAAATTTAATACAAGCCCTGAATTGGAATTCCAATTGCCTTTTTTCTTTTTTCTTTTTAAATGAACAAGCTGATCCTAAAACTCATATGGAAAGGCAAGGGACCCAAATAGCCAAAACAATCTTGAAAAAGAAAAACAAAGTTGAAGTATTTACACCTCCTAAATTAAAAAAAGAACACAAAAAATGGGCAAAGGATCAGAATAGACCTATATCTCCAAAGAAGACACACAAATGGTTAGAAAACACAGGGAAAGATGCTCAACGTCACTATTCATTAGGGAAGTGCAAATCAAAACCATGAGATACCAGTTCACATCCACTAGGATTCCAAAAAAAAGTCAGTAAAAATGCTGGTGAGAAGTAATTGGAACACTTACTTTTACATAGCTGGTGGGAATGTAAAATTGTACAGCCACTATGGAAAGCATTTTGATAGTTTCTCAAAGAGTGAAACAGAGTTACTAAGTGGCCTAACAATTCCCCCCCCCCCATTTTTTAAAAGATTTTATTTATTTATTTGACACAGAGAGATACAGCAAGAGAGGGAACACAAGCAGGGGGTGTGGGAGAGGGAGAAGCAGGCTTCCCGCTGAGCAGGGAGCCCGACATGGGGCTCAATCCCAGGACCCCTGGACCACGACCAGAGCCGAAGGCAGACGCCTAACGACTGAGCCACCCAGGCGCCCCTATGGCCTAGCAATTCCATTCCTGGGTATAGATCCCAAAGGGTTGAAAACATGTTCACACAAAAACTTGCACACCCATGTTCATAGCAGTACTATTCACAATAGCCACAAAGTGGAAATAACCCAGATGTCCCTCAACGGGTAGATGGATAAACAAAATGTAGTCTATCCATACAATGGAATATTATTCAGCCATAAAAAAATGGACAAAGTACTGATATGTATTACACCACCGATGAACCTTGAAAACATGCTAAGAAGTCAGGCACAGAAGGTCACATATTGTATAATTCCATTTATATGAAATGTCCAGAATAGGTCATTCATAGACAGAATATAGATTAGCCGTTGCCTACAGCTAGGGGTAAGTATATATTTTAAAAGGGTAAATTTTATGCGAAGTGAATTGTAAGTCAATTAAAAACAAAAGGAAAAAAACATTTTCAGTGATAAAGTAAGGGGGATAGGCATCGCGTCAAAAATTAATATCAAGGGATGCCTGGGTGGCTCAGTTGGTTAAGCGACTGCCTTCGGCTCAGGTCATGATCCTGGAGTCCCGGGATCGAGTCCCACATCGGGCTCCCTGCTCAGCGGGGAGTCTGCTTCTCCCTCTGATCCTCTTCCCTCCCATGCTTTCTATCTCTCATTCTCTCTCTCTCAAATAAATAAATAAAATCTTTTAAAAAATAAAAAAATAATCGAATATTTAAAAAAAATTAATATCAAGAGAGAATAGCCCAGACCATTTGTGGGAGGGATGGGGCAGGTCGCTGAGATCGGATTCTTGCATCAAGTAAACCGAGGCCCAGGGCACAGTTCATGGGTGGGGCCAGAATTAGTACCCAGGTGTGTCTGCCTTTTGAGCTCTCTCCTTGCAGCTTCTAGCCCTACACTGTCCAATAGGAAAACCACTAGCTCTTGGGGCTATTGGCGCTTGAAAAGTGACTAAGTTTGAATTAAGATGTGCTGTGAGTGTGCAATGCACACTAGGTCTTGAAGACTCTGTAGGATGAAAAGAATATAAAGTATCTTAATCTCTTTATGTTCATTACATCTGAAATCATACTGTTCAAGATATATCGTGTTAAATCAGTTTCGCCAGTTTTTCACTTTCTAAACTGACTACTAAAAAATGTAAAATTATGTATGTATATACTCGCATTTATATTTCTATCGGACAATGCTACTCTAGAGTATTTGGGCCCCTGGGGCAGCGTAGGAGAGCTTGGCATTAATTCATTCACGAAATAAAATTTCACTGAGCATCCTTGGCTGAACTAGCCTAAAGCTGATCACAGGGGGTGCTGGTTAAGCTGGAGAGGGGGCACCACCTGCACTTTGAATCCTAGAGGGGAGGAGGGAAAGCATGTGTGGTAACCCTTCCCTCTTGGCAGGGAGGTTGATGCCTTTTTCACTAGATCCAGATGTGCCTGAAGGTCTGTGACTAATTAAAAAATCTGCAAGGCATGGCGATTAAAAACGGGAGAAAAGGGTGGGTATCTTGTGTATTTTGACGAGCTTTACTATTTAAGCGGAACTCCAAGAAACGGTACCTTCAAAAGCTTAGTCATCTAATCCAAGATGTATATTTGATGATATGTTTCAGTCTGACCTGAGGATGGGCTGGAGGGGTGGGCGTGGAAGGAGGACCGAAAATTGTAATGCACACTCCAGGAGAGTACAAACTTTGTCAAGTTCATTCTTGTATCCTTGGCGCCTGGACCGGTGCCAGGCACATAGTAGGCGCTTCTTAAATGTCTGAATGAGTTAAGATGTAGAATTTATGTGGATGCAAGAGTAAATATTCCAGGGAAGAGGCCTCTGGCTTTTGTCAGTCTCCAAGGAGTCTCATAGGCCCCCAAAGGGTTAAAAACCACTTAATACAGACAGGGACACGAAATTTATTTGAAATCAATGTCAAGAACTGGTTGTTCTTATTCTGGGGAATGGCCAGACTTCGGCGTCTGGAATGATCTACGTGCTTAAAAATACCACTCGCCACCATTTTCTCCAGGTAATTTTCCATCCCTGCCCCCACATCCAAGGGGGGGAAAAAGTAATTCTGAAATCCTACCTAGCTATTTAAAAAAAAAAAAAGGAAGGAAAGAGACGAAGTGGTAAAATAGCGAATCTCCGGGCGCTGAAGCCTAGAAGAAGAAAGGGACCCACGCGGGCCTTGGGCGCCGCCGGGACCCAGCCCCCCAAACTTTGCCAAGTTGCGGGCGCCGAGCGCGGCCGGAGGCGCGGGGCGCGGCCGCGGGCGGAGCCGCCCCCTGACGCCGGGCCGCGGCGCGCCGGGCCGCCCCCTCCCGGCCCGGGCCGGCCCCGCTGGCTCCGCTCAAAGTTTGCGGCCGCCCCTGCGCCCGCCCGCCCGATGTATGGGTGATATACTGCAGCGGGTGTCAGGGTGAGGGACGGCCATATTTGCCGGTGCGGCCCGAGCCGTCAACAACAAAAAGTGCGCGGGAGCTCGGCGGGCGCACGGACGGGCGCTCGGACGCCGGGCCCGCCTCGCCGCCGCCCGGCCTCGCCGCCGCCGCCGCCGCCGCCCTCGCGGGCCTGGCCCCGCGGCGCCCCGGCGCGCCCCGCCGCTCGGGGGGATGTCTTACAAACCGAACTTGGCCGCGCACATGCCCGCCGCCTCCCTCAACGCCGGTGAGTGAGTGCGCCCCGCGGGCCGCGCGCGCCGCGCCCCAAGTGCCGCCAAGTTGGGGGCCGGCGCGCCCGGCCCCGGCCCCGGCTCCCGGGGGCCCGCGGGGACCGGGGGCGCCGGGCACCGGGTCCCGGCCCGGGGCAGCGCGGCCGCCGCCGCCATGATTCCGGCGCCCGCGCCGCCAAAGTTCGCGGGGGCGCCCCGTGCCGCGGTGGGGCTCGGCCGGGCCGGGGCCGGGGACGCGGGCGGCCGCCGTGGTCCCCCCCCCCCCCCCACGCCGGCGGCCGAGGGATCGCGGGGAGCGCGGCGGGCGAGGGCGGGGGAGGCTTTTCTCTGCTCCTTTTTCCTCCGGCTTTTGGGCGGCTCGGCGAGGGCCCCTGCCGGCGGGAGTCGGGAGCGGCCGGGCCACGCCGGGCGCGGGGCGCGGGGCGCGGGGCCCGGGCCGCCCTTGGGGAGCGGGGGGCGCGGGCCCGGGGCTGGGTGTCGGGAGGCGGGCCGCAGGGGTGCAGGGGAGCAAAGCCGGGCCCTGCGTGGACAGGGCGGGGGCGGCGAGCGTGCCAGGTGCAGGCGCCCCTGAGGGCGCGGGGCCGCTGGGGTCACCGGCGGTGCAGGGGACTCGATCATCGGTGGGGGTTCGGCCCGGCGCGCCGGAGCTGGGGTGCCCACAGCGCGGCACGCCGGATGTCCCCTCAGGCGTGCGCGGAGTGACAGAAGTTGGAGAAGACTGGGGGCGTCTGAGTGCCTGCGGGCGGCGGGTGAGGGCGGCGTTTCAGCCCAGACCCGGCATCCCGGAGCTCCCAAGTCTGGGCTTCGAAGGCCCCTTCTGCGGAAGCCGGGGGTGGAGGGGCGTCCTCTCCCTTCCCGGGGGCTGGAGCTGGGCGATCCCAGGAAACTCCTCCAGAAGTTGTCAGGCAGCTTCAGGCTGTGCCCAGGGGCTTGTCCCAGGGATCAAGGGGAGAGCTGGGTTGGGGGAAGGAAGATGGTGAGGTTAGGGTGTGACGGGCTTTTCCCCTTTGCCTGGGTCTTTTTCCCTTAGACCCTTGGTTGGAAATACACTTCCAAAAAAGCAGGCGCTTTCGAGGGGGGAGGGGGCAGAGGCCTTGTGGGGGAGGGGATTGGCCTTGCTGGTCAGAAATGCCACGTTGGCAGTTGGCCGCAAGTTTTGGGCCTTGTCTCCCAACGCTGACTCCATAACTCCAAAAATCTGAAGAGAGACCCAGAAAATCAATATATATATGTATATGTATTTTAACTTAGCGGACACAGATTTGGGGGTTGGAAAGGGTTAAGATTCAGGTTGCGGGTGGGGGCAAAGTTGAATTGGTTCAATTTGGGGGTCTGCGTCCCAAGAGCAAACAGCCACGATTTTCTCAAATGTTCTCACCACCTTTGGGGTCTGCAGACCTTCCAGAGATAGGCTTTGTGGCCCAGAGAGGATTTCTCCTTGCCTACTTCATCTGTCTCTGGGGTATGCAGGGCGGAAGGTCTTGCTGCCAGCCCTGACACCCTGGAAATCTCAGGCCTGGCCTAGTATAGTTGAGGCAGGTGCCCTAAACTGGGACCCGCGGGGATTGGGGTCAAGTGACAGGGGCACCCACTCAGGACCCCTGAAGCTCTGTGCTGGGCTGGCTGGCACCTGTGCACAGGTTTTCTTCTGCGGTGATTTCCAGGAGGACTGCTGAGGTCCCCAGATATCTGGTGTTTTGATGGGGGGGGCTGCGCCCCTCCCCATGGACCCTTTAGAAAGCCCCACTCTCCCCCTGCCATTTGCATCCAAGATGGACTCTCCGCTGCCGCTCCTCTGGCTTCCTTGTCATCATCCCTCACGCCCTCCAGCCCTGCCTCCTGCTCACGGGTTGCCAAGCCGCGGCCTGGCCGGCGGTGGCAGTGGCGGAGTTAGACAAAGCCCCCGCCTCCCCGCCCGAGAGCACATCCCCCCCCCCCAGGCGCCCCAAGTGGCGGGAAGGCCGCCAGCTCCCCAGGCCCAGGCCGCTCTTTGTCTGGCGTGGGGGCGGGGAGCTGCGCCTGGCCCCAGGAGCTGCCGGCCTCTGCCAATCCCTCCCCCGGCTCCGGGCCCTCCCTGGTCCCCGCACACTGCGTGCATTGTCTGTGATGCTCGGAGCGGCCGTGCTCACGCCCAGTCTGGTTTTCTCCCTGGCCTCCTGCAGCCGGATGCACTGGCCCTCCCCATGTCTGCCGGAAGGAGTGGGCATGAGTAGAACTCAGGGCCCTTCTGCCAACTCTCCCCAGGGCCGCACACACACACACCCCCCTTTTCAGCAGAGTAAGAGCCTGGCACTGACACAGAATTGGGGTCACTGACCACGTCACCTGGGGAGGGGAAAGGCAAGCCCTCAGCTGTTGCCCAATTCTCCCCCTAACCCAAACCCAGTGATTTCTCCTCCCTCCCTGTCTTAGCCCCCCACCTGAGACCTAACCCTAGCCCCATGGAAGACTGGGATCTAGAGCCTTTAGACAGTCTGTTGGGAATCATTGCCTCAAACAGATGGAGAAACTGAGGCCCAGAGAGGGAAGGGTCTCGTCCAAGGTCACACAGCCAGACCAACTCCTGGTCCAGGCCCTTGTCTGTAGGAGAGCAGATGGGACGGGAGGGCAGGGAGGTGAGAAGCAGTGCCGAGCAGCAAGAGGTGAGGGCAAAGGGTGGTGCAGGGAATGCACACCCGAGTCCCACTCACCTGCCCAGGAACTGGAATCTCCTAGACACGGGGCTGCTTTGCAGGGGTACGTACCACCGTGGTCTTGCATTTAGCATCCTGGCCTTCCAGAGAGGTGTGCTATCTTGTGGTGGTCAGAACTGGAACCCAGATCTGGGGCTGCAAAGACCACACTCACTGCCCACATCAGAAGGTTCAGGAAGTTGGGGTTGTTTGGCTGCTCTGGTGAGGGGTGCTTGGGGGGCACCCACGCTGCCCCACTCCTGTGCTCTGGCCACTGCACATCTGTGGTCGCCTCGGATGGCGGTCACAGACATGGTAGTAGTTCATCCCATCCCGAGCAGTATGTGCCCGAAGCACAGGTGTCTTAACGTCCCCACTTTAGAGGTGTGGCGACTGGCGCGAGGAGTGGCCCAGTGATGTGCCCACTTACCGGCTTAGAGGTGGCAGAATCCATGTTTCCTGACTGGGCATCCCACATTTGAGCCTAAACCTGGGCCCCGGCTTGGGGTGGGGGAGGTGAAATCCAGGGCAGGCCCGAGAGCGGGGAAGACATCTTGGGTACAGAGCTGTCCCCAGCTCCTGGACAGAGGGACAATATGGTGTCGGGGTACCAGCCTCTTCTGTGGTGTGTGGCTCAGGAGAACGCCCATCCTCTCCAGACTGCCTCTTTATGGTCAGGGGCTCCAGGGCTCCCCGAGGGCCCCTTCCACTCCACCAGCTGGAGCTCCTGAGCTTTCTTCCTCCCTGTCCCCTCCCCTGCTCACACCAGATGAGCAGCTGGTCGGTTTGGCCAGCCTGGCACCAGCTGTCCATCCCCGGGGCCAAGTCTGCGGAGTCCGCCGTGTGCTTGAGAGACCGTTTGGCTCTGGGGGCGGCAGGCAGAGGGGGAGCTGCTCCTCGACTGGGCGTGGAGGCAGGCGGGCGGCTGCTGAGGAGGGCTAGGTAAATTCTCCATGGTTACCGCTGTTTGTAATTCTGCAGGACATCCGCTACCCGCTAATGGCCACTTGGACGCCATTATGGGTCTGCATGCTTCCAGCTACTGAGCCGGAGCCGGAAAATTCCCTGCTGATGACTCCCCAGCCCGCATCCAGGAGGCTCCATTCTTAGCCGGGCCCTGTCCCCACGTGGTCCCTCACAGCTGAGGGACAGGGTGTCTGAGTGTTGCAGTCCATAGACGGGGCCTTGTCCCTCCCTCCCTTGGGATGTGAGCCATCCCGGCGTAGAATCAGACTGTCACGAATCCTGTTCCCTCTTTGGGGAGGGAACCACAGGGGCTCAGGGAGATTGAGAGGCTACCGAGGACACACAGAGAGACTGTGATACACTCCAGGTTCCTGACTTGGTGTCCAGTGAACCAGTCTCTGGCCAGGGTTAGGCCTCTGAACCCTCCCTCTGTCTTCCTTAGCATATGTCCAGCAAAGAGTTGGGCACATGGGATATAGACCAGCCTCCGCAGCAGCTGGGCTCCTGTGGCGGTGATTTGGCTCTCGGTCGTCCACTTCTGGGGAGCAGGACCCAGGGAAAAGTGGCCAGCAAGGATGAGGCCAAGAGTAGCCGCAGATTTCATCTTTGCGACCAGTCCTGACCGCGTGGATGGGAAGGGGTCCTGGGACTGAGGAGCGATGTCTGCCGTGGTGCTGGGTGGGAAGAGTGGTGGCCTGTTAGCTACATTTTCCCGTTGTCTGGGCTGAGTGCCGGCCATCCCCAAACTAGAGGACGGGAGCAGGGCAGGGTCTCTGTCCCATGAAGACAAGAGACCGCTGTCTGGCATGCGTCCTGGGTCGGGGGACTGTCTCGGGACCCAGAGCCTTTGCTTTGGGTACAGTCACGTGATTCCTGATTCTTCTCTTCTTCTCCATAGCTGGGAGCGTCCACCCGCCCTCCACCAGTATGGCAACATCCTCCCAGTACCGCCAGCTGCTGAGTGACTACGGGCCGCCGTCTCTCGGCTACACCCAGGTACGGTAGTGGGGGCTGTGGGGCGGGAGGGGCTCCGGGGCTGGCCTGGGCACCGAGGGGACATGCTTCCCGCCGTCCGGGCAGGAGAGCCGGTGGGACGGGGTAGAAATGATGGAGTGGAACAGTCGTTCCGAACTGCGTCGACCTCCGGCCCTTGCGACCTCAAGTCTCAAGCCTCGGGGCGTCGGAGCAGAGGGGCGGCAGGCTGTTTCACGGGGCTACCAAGAGATGGGGGCGGAGAGCCCACGGGGGGCTGGAAGGCCTGAGTGCTGCAGGCCCTGCTGGAGCCACCACCCACGTGTGTCCCTGCGGCCGGAGTCTCTGTACCGGATTCCTGAGGAAGTAAGGCCTGACCTGGGCTCTGGATCTGAGCCTGGACAGAGGAGAGGGGACCCCGTTCCCACTCACTCTCCGCAAGGTGGTGGCCCCAGCAAAGAGGAGGACAGGGCCCATATCCTCCCGGAGCCCAGATGCGCCTCCTCGGGAATGGGGGCCCTTGAGCCAGGCCGCAGGGGTTTCTACGGGGTTCTGCCACTTACAAGCCTGACCCCTGCTTGGCCACCTCGCAGAGACCCAGTTCCTCGCCGTCGAGCGGGGTCAACGCTGCCACTGGCCTCACTGGCTGTCACCGGTGGGGGGACCGGGCCAGGCCCCCGCCTCGGTGCCCGCTGGCCGTGGCTGCCGTCAGGTTCTCTGCTGTCATCGGAACGCGGCCGCGTTCTGGGGTCGCCACGGAGGCTGGCCCTGCGAGAGGGTGGTGGCCGGCCATGCCCCGCCAGGCCGTGCTGTCCCAGGAGCACATACGGGACCTGGAACGGGAGCCCCGGAGGAAGCGGCCGTGGGAAGAGGGCGAGGAGGGCCGCCGGGCCAGGAGGCGGCACCCGGAGGGCGCTGGGGAGCCGAGCAAGGACAGGAGGGAGGCCCTGGAGGCCAGGAGACAGAGACGGCGGCGGAGGAGGGAGGAGCAGGCGAGGGCCTGGTTGGGGGGGCCCGCGGGGACGCCAGCCTCACCCGTCGGGGTGCTTACTTGGGCTGTGGCGGGGGGAGTCTAGAGAAGAAGGGGTTTGGTGGGGTGGGCCCTGCCGGCGGGGGGGGAGAATGGGTGAATTGAAACACGTTCTGTGTGCTGTCCAGTTGGCTTTTGGCAGTTATTTGTGGTCCTGCTCACCCCAGGGTGTGGCCCCCATCCCATCCCCCTGCTCTGGACTGTCCTCCCCGGGATGTGCTTGCACTTCCGCCTGGGTCCTAGCAAATACCCAGCGCTCGCTGAGACCAGCCAGTCCTCCTTTTCCTCATTCGAGAGGATGAAAGCCTTCTGGAGGCCGCTGGTGGTTTCCCTGGGTGTCGGACGACGGCAGAGAGGCCCAGCTCTCTGCCTGTGGTTCTTCCTCAGGGCGGACAGGCCTGGCCCCGGCGGAGGCAGCAGCCGCCTCTGGGCGGGCCTCCCCCCTGCCCTGTCCTCGCCGTGGCTGGCACGTGGTGCGGTCCTGACCGTGGCCGTGGGGTCAGGGAAGGGTTCGAGCCACGTAAACTCTTCCTTCTGACTCTAGGGAACAGGGAACAGCCAGGTACCCCAGAGCAAATATGCCGAACTGCTGGCCATCATCGAGGAGTTGGGGAAAGAGATTAGACCCACTTACGCGGGGAGCAAGAGTGCCATGGAGAGACTAAAACGAGGTGAGTGGCAGGACCCGGACTCCCTGACGGGTGCCGCCTCCCTGCTGGGCGCTAACTGTTGTGAGAGATTCTCTTCGGGGTCGGGGGGGTCCCCTATGCCCCAGGGGCCCCCGTTTTGTTACTCTGATGTGGAGGCGTCCGCAGGGGCAGGGGTGGGCCGGTCCGTGGGATGTACACTCTCCTTGGGATCTGACGGGAAGGCCTTGCGTGCCTCCCGGGAGGGTCCATATGCTTTAAAATTATAGCCCAGATCCTGCCGCTTTGTTTGTTGCCTGCTCGGCTCCTGTTGGCTGCTGGTCCCAGGGAGCCGCGGGAGGCCAAACGTGCCAGGCTTCCTTCTCTGGGTGGGCCGGGGCCGGGGAGTCGGGAGGTCCTGGGTCCTGGGTTGCCCTCTGCTGTCAGCTCTTTGGAGTGGAGCCCGAGGGGGCGTATAGGTCTGTCCCAGTCTGGGGAGGGAGAGCAAGAGCACTGAAATTCCTTCAGGACTGAGGAGGGCGGGTGGGAGGGCAGGAGCATGATGTCGCAGAAACCCAGTGACTCACCTGAAGACGTGACTGACCCGCTGCTTCCAGGGGGAGGTGAAATCGGCTGCCACCTCACGAAGCCGCTGGAGGGGAGGGGAGAAGGGGATTTCTGTTTTAGAAGGTGGCAGGGCAGAGCAGCTGTGGCCTAGGTGCGAATTTAATTTCAGAAGCGATCTGGTGTTTCTGGGGAAGGTTGGAGAGGCACGCCGGGAATAAATCTGGGGCATAAAGGGGGCCTGCTGCGGAGGGCCATGGATCCACGGCGGCGGGCATGGCTGGTGAGGACAGGCTCCGGCCCACGGCAGCAGGCTTCGCTGGTGGGTATGAAGCCTTCGTGGACAGAGAGGCTGGACCTGGACAGGGCTTGGGGAGAGGTGGGGTTAACCCCGATCCAGCACGGGGTGGGGTGGGGGGGCAGGTGGGCTTTGCTCTGCGTCCGGACTGCTGTTTGGAGGCAGGGGAAGCAAGACAGTCCTGACACCTGGAGTTCTGGTTATGCGAGTGGAAATCCCTGGGAAGACGCTGGATCCCAGAGTCTAACGGGCAATCTGCAGTCCCCCAAAAAAGGCAGCAGGTTCAGGCCAACCGATGGGTATGCCTCGTGGTGGCCCCAGGGCATGTGCTGCGTGAGCAGCTGGTCCCACGGTCACGCGGACCGGTAGCCAAGTCCAGGCCAGCCCAGTGCGTGTCATAACGGGGTGAAGAAGGGTCATAAAGGGTACGGGGGGGTCAGGCGCAGGGCGGAGAGGTCAGCAAACCGTGCCTGATAGGCCAAGCACGGTTTTCCATTTCTAATGGTGGAAAATGATTCTGTGACACGTGAAAATGCTCTGCAGTTCAGACTTCAGCGTTCATAAAAAAGGTTTGGTGGAATATGGCCACACCCACTGCTTCTGTAACGGCTGCTTGGGTGGTTGTGACAGAGCCCGTGTGGCCGGCAGAGCCCGAGATATTTACTGCCTGGCCTTTTCTAGAAAAAAGTCTTCTGAAGCTCAGAGATAAGATTTGTGAGATGTGGATGCCTGCGTGACTTGGGGATGTCACTCACAGTGCCCTCCGGCAGTCCTCTCTCAGGAGTAGATTCTTTGTGTCTGTTAAAACGAGATTAAGTGTCTCACGGCGTTCGCTGAAGGCCACCACCACCACCACCACCACCACCACCACCACCACCACCACCACCACCACCACCACCACCACCACCACACAAACGCAACAACCAAACCATAACCACCAAACCAGAGGGAAGAGATGGGCAGGGGGTGGTAGGGCCGAAGGTGCTCTTGGCACCTGTCGGGCAACGTCACGGTGGACCAAGGGTGAACATAAATGAGCAGTCTTGCATCCTAAGTGTGCAGGCTGGACACCGGACAAGCCCTTTCTAGAACGTAGACTATGAAGAAGCCAGAGAAAAATCAGGATTTGGAGTCCTGGATTCTCCACAGTGGGGCAGGCTTGACGAAGGCGGGCGGGGACACATCTGCTTGCGTCCTCTGAGAGCCTGGCGTGCACGGAGAGCTTGCCGGCCGTCCCCGTGTGGGCGGGAAGGGGTTGGTAGGAGCCACGAAGAGGAGTCTGGGCGAGGAGGGAAGGCCTTCGAGGAGGGATGGGACGCTCGTGTCTGTCTCCCCACACCGCTGGAACCCCGCGGTGCTTGGGATGCAGGTCCCGAGTTCCCTCCCAGGGCGGGGGCTTTCCAGCTGGGTTGTGAAGGGCCCCCTTCCTCTCCTGGAGTGGGTTCTGCTGGACGATCCTCAGCCTCTGCTCCTCCTCCAGGCATCATTCACGCCAGAGGACTGGTTCGAGAGTGCTTGGCCGAAACGGAACGGAACGCCCGATCCTAGCTGCCTAGCCAGGCGGAAGGTTTACCATCTTCGTCCAAGACCAGAAGTTACAGCTCATCTCCCATGTTCAGATGAAACTCTTGTTTTCAAAAGGGTAACGGTTTGGTTTCTCCTTCCCACGTCCCTCCCATGGTTCATGAGGCTCTGAGATTGAGAAATACTTTGCAGTTGACTAGGATTTACATTTTAAATAGTTAGGAATTACCCAGGGTTTTTTGTTCTTGTTTTTTTTTTTTTAAGCATTGATTTAAAAGATGCACGTAAAAGATACCTGTCTCACAGCAAAGATCCCAGTTACGTTACCCAGATTGTTCTCCGTTCTTTTTCATAAGCTAATACAACTCTGAGGGTTTTTTGTTTTTTTTTTTTTGAGTGCGTACGTTTGCCACACCGTGTGGATTCCGCTTAATGTAACTTCTTTTGTGCTTAAGCATTTGCTTGCATGACTATTAGTGCTTTGAGGTCAATTTAAAAAATGCACAAGTTATAAATACAGAAGAAAGAGCAACCTACCAAACCTAACCTAACAAGAACCCCCCCTCCAAATTTTCCTACTAAGACTGTGTGTGGATTTCAGTTCTGCTTTTCCTGTAAGTTGATCCAAACATCTGGAAGAAAATGACTAAAACTGTTTGCATCTTTGTATGTATTTATTACTTGATGTAATAAAGCTTATTTTCATTAACAATTTGTATTAAGGTGTGGGTTCCTTGAATTCTTGTGTTTTTTGTTGTTGTTTTTTAAGTGGTATTTTAAAAAACAGCTCCTCAGGGGCGCCTGGCTGGCTCAGTCACTAGAGGTGCAACTCTTGATCTGGGGCTTCGAAGTTCGAGCCCCACGTCGGGTGTGGAGGTGACTTAAAAAGAAAATCTTTAAAAACAAACCAAAAAACAGCTCCTCCTCCGAGAGTGGGAGATCCCTGCCATAGAGGGTCTGCCTACCTGGCCCCAGAAACATTTTTTGTGCCAATGCCAGAACCACGACGGGCTGAGGGAAGAAGGCGTTTGCCTAAGTCAGGAGGTGGGGGTCAGACGAAGTTGCATCACGGTGCATCACTGCCGCGGATGGCCGTGTGCGCCGGGGAAGAAAGCAAGAATGTTAGTGGACGCGGCGTTACTGACTTTGCCCACGGCCTGCCCACCGTGAGGCCGTCCTCGGCTTCCAGGTGCTTGTCCTGCTGCAGGAATCTAGTTCTACAGCGCAGCCTCAACTCCAGTTAGCTACCTCAGGTGCTCACCGGGAGAATTCCCTGCCCCGGGGCTGGGGAAGGCCCGCTTGCGCTGGATGTGTTTGAGGACGCGGATGGTGGTCCTCAGTGGCGAGGGGGAGACAGACAAATGAGGGATGGGGTCAGTTTTGCAGGCACGAGGTAAGGGCCCAGCCATGACAGGTCGAAAGGCCGGTAAGAGCGGGTGTGTCTACCTCTGTTTCATGCACAGCCAACCCCAGAAGGCACGAGAGGAGAGAGATTGAAGCCTCTGTCCCTCCTGTCTACAGCTCCCAAAATTTCTCTTCCCGCCGTGACCTGCTTGTCGTGTACCCTTCCAGGCGCTTGGCTACCTTCTGAATGGAGGTCCGCATGGGGACGGGTCCTGGATGCTGCGACCGGTCTCCAGAGCCTTGCACACAATGCTTAAGCTTCCAGACCAGTTCGCATCGAGGTGAGAAGAGCCTTACCTGGCTGCCTTCAATGTGTATTCGGACACAGGCACTGGGCACTCGGTCTGTGCCTGCCGAATGGGCTGGTTTTGACTGCAGACTGTCTTGACAGTGGCCTTCTCCCCTCATGGTTTTTCCCGTTTCATGGGTGAACCCCAGATGTATTCTGACAAGCGAAGCTATTACCTCTGCCTAAAAACCCCAAACAACCGTAGGGTCAAATCCAGCTTGAGTGATGGCATTGTGCAAATTCACAAATCAGGTTTCTGGAAACTCATCTTATAAATCTACTTATAAATCAACACATAGGCAATGTCATGTGTATTTTTTTTTTTTTTAAATAAGCTCTACGCCCAACATGGGGCTCAAACTCACGACCCTGAGATCAAAAGTCCCATGCTCCACCGACTGAGCCAGCCAGGTGCCCCAAAAATGCCACTAATGTTTGACTCCATTCCATAGTTTTCCCCCCAAAATGGACCTTCCTTATTACTATTAGTGCTTATTTTTAACCTTTGATAACAAAACAAGACAATCAAACAAATGTATAGCTTAAAAAAATATGGTGACATCCTTCTAACTACCCCCCCAGGTCCAGAAAGCCCTTTGTCAGCCATCCACAGCCCCTCCGGGTGTCCTATCACGACCACCCTCCCTCCCCACGAAAAGTAGCTAGCCAGTCCTTTTGTAATGTCTTCTGTGTGTCTCTATGGTTTTATTCTCAAAATGTGCGTCTCTATTCATCCCAGTTTAGTCCGCCATTTAAAAAGTTTTGATTTAAAATGTTAAGTCTGTCAGAAATACAGAAATGCTAGAGTAACGCTTGCGATGGAATGCTACTCTCTACCATTTCCTTGGAAGCATCTGGCAGGTTCTTTTTTTTAAATTTGTATTTTTTCAGAGAGAGGGAGTGTGCAAGCAAGAGTGGAGCCGGGGGGGGGGGGTGGGGGGTGTGGGGGCAGAGGGAAAGGGAGAGAGAATCTCAAGCAGGCTCCGTGCCCAGCATGGAGCCTGATGTGGGGCTCGAGCCCATGACACTGAGAACATGACCTGAGCTGAAATCAACAGTCGGACGCTTAACTGACTGAGCCACCCAGGCGTCCTGCATCTGGCAGGCTCTTTAGTTAGAATCTGCGATTCCTTCCGGGGTGCCTGGCTGGCTCAGTCAGTAGAGCGTGTGACTCTTATCTCGGGATCAGGATTGTGAGTTAAAGCCCCACGTTGGATGTAAACATCTTAAAAACAACAAGACAACAACAGAAAAGCATCTTCGATTCTTTCTCAGTGGACGTTTTTACTGGATTCCCAGAGTTCTTTCAGGAGCTTCTTTTTTTCTAGGGTTTCCTTTGCTCTTTTTTTCCTCTCTTGCTTTTTCCTCTCTGCCTCCTGTTTTTCTTTGTAAACAAGACTGTTTTCACGATTGTAGAAAATATCCACTTTCTCTTGTAGGATTTTCCGAGCGAGCTTTCTGTTCTGATCAACCGATCTTGTCTGATGGCACTGCAAGAGATAATATTTTATAATGTGAAAATTTTGTTCTGGACAGGATCTCAAATTGTGGAATTCAACCCATTTGCTCTATAGATGGGGACGGGCCCGAGAGGCGAGGCCCCTGGTCAGGAATCCCAGGGAGTCCGTGACAGCGAAGACCGTACGCCCTCCTTCCTGCCTCTTATCAGCCTCCACCTTGTCGCACCCCCCAGCTGTATTACGCGGCTTTCTCGGTGATGGTTTTATAATTAAGAGTGTTGCTTTGTTCAGAAGCAATGATAGCCTTCAGATAACTTAAAGTCCCCAGATAATTTTGAAAATATCAACTGATATGTCTAGCTTGTGGCCAGGGAACAAGCCCTCTGTCTGCACCATTTATAAACATAAAATTCTGTCTCGGGGAGGAAGATAGCATCCTTATTATTAGTCAACCATACCGTTGATTATGTCATCCCTGAGTTACTAAGGGCGAGTGCCTTGTTGCAAAGCTATTCGAAAAACAATTCTGTGAAATGAGAGCGAGAGAAGAGTACTGAAAGCAAATCTGCAGTACGTGTATAAAACAGTTAAACAAAAATCCTGTCAGGTTTCAGAATTTTACGTGTGGCTTATAAATGACACTTTTTCTCAAGGAGGAAAAGAAAAGCGATTGAGGTTTTAACTGATAGGCTCTTGGCTCAAAAACTTGGCAGTGAAGAACAGTTGTTGGGAGCACAGACTTTGGGCTTGGCCTGGGTCGACGCCTGCCGCTGTAGGATCTCAGGCAAGTTACCTAACCTCTCTGGGCCTGAATCCACACCTGCACCATGAGGAAGACAAGGCGGAAGGGCTTGCGAGGGTGACGGCTGTCCACGTGTGGCGCTGCGCCCACCGGGGCCTGCCCTGTCATTGGTATATGGAAAGCCTGCCTTGCTGTCCCTTCTCGGGGCCCTCTGGCGACTCACAAGGGACTACACTGAGAGCCAGCGGGACCCCCTACTACCCAGGAAATGGGAGAAAGCATTTCAGTATCTCCCAGGGGCTCGGGGTGTGTTGAGAGCTGGGGATACTCTGATCAGAGACTGGCTTCCAGGTAAAGAAGGAAGCCGCCTCCAGGCAGCCCCGCGTCGCATTTTTATCCTGAGGCCTGGGAAGGCTGTGCCTGAAGGGGCAGGTGTCACTGACGTTTACCAAAGAGGGGACGTCTACCTTGACGACGATGCCCGAGGGGACGTGCTTCAGCACCACACAGTTGCTGGTTTTGTTGGTGGCCTGGCCCCCGGGGCCGTGCCCTTTCACAAACTGCTCTTCAAGATCCATCTCATCCAGGGGAGGCAGAGCGGGGCGGTCCTTCCTGCTGGCCGCCTGGACCGCAGGGACCGCCGCCGCTGGGGCGAGCAGCGCCTGCTTGTCCCGAGGCCGGAGGCCCCGCGGCGCGGCGCAGATTCTGGCCAGGGCTGCAGGCCAGGGGAAGCCGGCCGAGGGACTCATGCAGAGGAGCTCTGCCCGTCCACGCCCTGAGTTGGAGAAAAAAAAAAGACAGCCTTTCAGGAAGGTCCGTTCGTGCTCAGGATTACACTAAAGGGTTCTGGGGCAACCTTTTATAAACCGGTTCCACCGAGGGCCACCCAGGTATTTAGCAAGTTAGGCACAGCCCTCTGCAGCCTTGGGGCATCTCCCGTGATCTTCACTGTGTGCGCCCTCCCAGCTGATAAATAGTTTCTTGTAACAGACCGAAAATATCTTCGAAGCACCCAGAGGTGCTGCTTTCTCAGGCAGGGTGACATTCCAAAGAACAGGGCTGTAATTCGATAAAGAAACACTAAACAGTGCATCAAGCAAGAATTAGGATCTGAGTCAAGCGACATTATTTAAACGTTTGAGAATCTTTGAAATCCAAATGTAAAGATGACAGTATGCAAGTCTATTTTATAGCTGAGCTTACACGGTCTGACACAGTAAATATCACTATCAATCAATGTCATGATTGTTGTTTTTTAATGTTTCCAGTTTCATGGATTTGAATAGGAACATCTGTTCCCTCAGATGCACTGCCAATAACATGATCCAAGTGGAGCTCATCCCTGGAACGTTCGAATCAACTGATTCTTTATGAAGGTGCCTGCGTGGTTCAAAACGCCACACGAGGTGTAGGGAGCGATGCGAGGTGGGAGAGAGGGAGCCTCTGTCTTCATGGAGCTTAGAGTCTAGTCAGAGAGAAGATGCTTAAAAGAGAAAGCAGTGTTTAACCGTTAGATTTAAATAGCTACTCCAGACGTGGCAGAAGGCTGAAATGTCTAGCCAACAATGAATGGTATAGAGAGTAACAGCTACCAGGACGTGGTGAATCCCATGGGCCTTTGCTTTCTTCCAGGGAAGGAAGGCATAACGAGCTGACGGGTGTTAGCTCTTTTCAAAGATGGGTGACCTCCCCGTGCCAATCGGGACAAGTCACAGTGTGGGCCTCTTTTCTTACCTGGAAAATGGGTGAACAAGCCCTTCTCCGCCCATCCTGCACAGGCTTAAAGGTCAGAGGGGAAAAAAAAAATCTGGAAAGAGCTTTTGTTGAATACCTTTGAAGGCATGAGACTGATTTTTAGCAAAATTCCTGTCACTCGGGAGGATTATGGGAACGATGAACGTGCCCCTCGCTTCATGCTTCTTGATCCAGGATGATGTAGGTGCTAAAAACAGAAGTACTGCCCTTTTTAACAACTGCTTCCTTTGAGGCTCTAAATAGCTGCTTTTACCATTTGAAATCCTGTAAATTCTAGCTGAGGGCCACTGGTCTCTAACCTAGGTAGGAAGTGGTGTATACCTAAGCCAGCGCCCTAAGCCCAAAGTTGCTTAATCATGCACCAAATAATTTCAGCAGGTTTGCTCTCAGCTCATTTACCTTTTGCCCCCTGTCAGTTCTGGCTGCTAACTTCTATGAGCCCATGCTGGTCTCTAACAAGCTTTGAGGATGCTTACCACAGATGCAGGCTAGTGGACACCGCTGCCTTGTCAATATGTACATTTCTGTTATTTTACGGGTATCTCTCTGAGTAATCAGTTTAGCTGGTCCTGAGAGGATCCTGGTCATCTTTAGAATCACAATACCATATTCTTAACCTCTCTGTGGAAAATAAATACAATGAAATGTACTTTTCCAAGCCTGATGCCAATGCTCATTTTCAATTCTGTGACGGACGTGATGGCCTAAACTCGTAACTTCTTTCCGAAAAGTGTGGCATTCAGGAAGTGTGTCAGTCCCAGGGGGGTGACAATTAACGTGGTGTTGGTAAGATGCTCGGTGGCTGTGGAGGGCTCGATTTTGAAACAGAGCATGCCAGGGAAAGTGGCGCTTTAGAAAAGGTTTAGGTTTTGTTTATTGTGTGTCAAGTCTTTCGGAAGTACACTCGGGAAAAGACAAATGATAAACACCGGCGCTTTTCTGAGATTGCTACAACAAAGAATCCGCTCCCCTGTAAATGATTAAGTGAATGAGACCCGAGTCAATGTCCAAAATGTCCCTTCCCTTATTTCTGCTTTCAATCCATAGAACAGGATTCCTTTGTGTACCAGACAGCATCAGAGTACCTGGATCAGATTCATTACGGAACGCAAGCCCGGGGCCTCCCTTGGGGTTTCTCTTCCGCTAGTTGGTAAATCCGACCGGGCAGGACAGCACTGGAATAGAGTGCAGCGACAAAGAAAGGAAGTGAGTCTGAGACGAGGCGAAACTCCCAGACAAAGGGCGGAGAGGAGAGTGCCTCTATCAGCTGCTTTGTCCCTGGCCCGCTGTGTTTCAACTCTCTACCTTTCTGTCCTAGTTCGGGGCTGACACGCACACTGGAAGGCCTCCCACCCAAATGGAGTTCAAGAAGGTCCCCAGTGTTCAGTTACTGACTGTTTTGCTTAACGGCTAATTCCAACAGCCGATCGGGCGATTCTCAAATACTTGCCGTATCTCTGGGAGCTTTGGCTCTACTCCAACAACTGCTCAAAATGACCCGTGCACCCATGGTCCCACTTCCCCAAAGCCCAGGATATATGGATTGGGTTTCAGGTTTTGTGATACCCACAGAGCAACTCAAAAGTCTCCGGGGGACAATAAAAGCGGCTCAAATTAGAGCTCATCGTGACATTAAAAAAGAGCCACAGGAAAATGGTGACAAGAAGTGCTGGTAAGGGGAAACCGGGAGTCATGACAGTGTGCCCCAATTCCTTTCTGTGAGCGTGTGCCTCGATTCGGGGCTGGCTCTCCACCCTCACTTCCCCTCAGCCCTGCTTTTCCTCTGAGGACGCATCTCCGCTGAACAGCCTGATTGCCGTTTGGCTTAAGGCCTCTCATTGTCCCCATCCCTGCCCACTGGCCAAGTCAGAGATGCTGGGTGTTAGGACTTTACAAAAGGGAATGCTAATTTGTTCAGTGAGTATTTTTTTTTTAAAGATTTTATTTATTTGAGAGAGAGAGAGAGAGAGCATGAGAGGGGGAGAGTCAGAGGGAGAAGCAGACTCCCTGCTGAGCAGGGAGCCCGATTCGGGACTCGATCCCAGGACTCCAGGATCATGACCTGAGCCGAAGGCAGTCGCTTAACCAACTGAGCCACCCAGGCGTCCTCAATGAGTATTTTCAACATCTATTCTGTGCCAGGCATGGGCCTTGGGGACCCCAGTGAGCCTGTGGCATAAAAGAGAAATTAAAGATGCCCCCAAATGCGATCCATGCTAATAGCCCAGGATGGAGAACAGGCCACAGAGCAGTGCCTCTGTGACTTGCTGGGCCCCTAAGTCACTTGGAGGGCTTGGTACCGGGACTCGGGGCCTGTATTCTGGTAGGTGCCCCCTTTCCTGACCTGGAGCCAGCCACCACACATTCCCTCCTCAGGCCCCCGCAGTCAACCCACGCCTAAGAAGATGTCTGGCTGCAGGGATGGTGTATGTTGAGCTCGGATCGTGGCCAGTGACTGCAGCCATCAGATGTAAACTAGAGGCAACAGGGTGAGGTCCATTTCCCCAGCAGCTCTAACGCTCCTGAGACCGGGGGGGGGGGGGGGGGGGCATGGTCATGTGTCTCTGAGAGAGAGGTTATCTCAATCTATTTGCAGGAAGTCATAGGATTTCAATCTCTGGACTCACCTTCTGAATGTCATGTGCCCAAAATTCACTGCTTAACTATATGTGTGTGTATATATATATATATATATATATTTTTTTTTTTTTTTTTGAGAGAGATTGATAGTTTCTCTGAGCCACAACTTTTAGGGTTATCTCAGCCTCGTAGAGACTTCATCAAATCCAACCGAAGGAACAGATGTAGAGATGAACTGAAATGGGGTTGCTTTAGGAAAGGTGACTGGCAAAGCCCTCGCCACGCACATTTCCAGGAGCAGACAAATCCCCTGGGGGTTCTGTTAAATAGAAGCCTCCTTCAACGGGTCTGGGTGGGGCCAGAGACTCTGCATTCCTAACCAGCTCCCAGTGAGGCTCTTGCCTCCAGGGACCACACTTTGAGTTTCATGGCCAAAAGCTCTGAGCAAAGCTGCTTGCCTTTGTGGTGGCTCTCAGGACTGCTGGACGACTGGACGGAAGCCCCAGAACACCGATGGCAAAGATGGAGAAGAGGAAGGTGGGGAGGAGAGTAATGGTGGGAACAGCAGACATTCAGAGAGAAGAATGATACAAATAATGAACTGCGCTAACAGAAGGGGAAACGGGTAACAAGGGGACTGAGGAATGGGGTCAACTGAAAAAAAAGAACACCAATGATGTTCCTATTACATTAGTGTTCTAGAACAGCATCGTCCGATATGAACATAATGTAGGGCATGTGTGAAATTCTAAATTTTCTAGTAGTCACCTTAAAAACAGTAAAAAGAGGGGCACCTGGCTGGTTGGTGGAGCATGTGACTGTCAATCTCGGGCTTGTAAGTTCGACCCCCACGTGGGGTGCAGGGATGACTGAAAAATAAAATCTTTAGGGGTGCATGGGTCGCCCAGTCGGTTAAGTGTCTGACTCTCGATCTCAGCTCAGGTCATAATCTCAGGGTTGTAATAATCTCAAGCCCCCATTCGGGCTCCACATTCAGCGGCGGGTCTTCCCCTGCCCCGCCCCCTGCCAACACTTTCTGTGACTGAAAGGTGCTTTCATGCATTCTCTCTAAAATAAATAAATCTTGGGGCACCTGGGTGGCTCAGTCAGTTAAGTGTCTGCCTTTGGCTCAGGTCATGATCCCGGGGTCCTGGGATCGAGTCCCATGTCGGGCTCCCTGCTCAGCGGGGAGCCTGCTTCTCCCTCTCCTTCTCCTCCTGCTTGTGCTCTGTCAAATGAATAAATAAAATCTTTAAAAATAAATAAATCAATCTTTAAAAAATACTTTAATATATAACCCAGTATATCCAAAATATTATTTCAATGTGCAATCAATATAAAAATTATTGTGATATTTTATTTTTTATATGAAGCCTTCAAAATCTGGGGTGTCTTCAACGCTATCGTATCAGACAATGTAGCTCCAGAATCTTGCTCCTCATTATGGTCCACAGAGTAGCGGCGACAGAACCACTTGGGAGCTCGTTAGGAATGAAGGCTCTCGGGCCCTACCCCAGACTTCCTAAATGAGAACCTGCCTTTTATGAAGATCCGTAAGTGACTCAGAAGCACACTTCCAAAGTCTGAGAAGCCTTGTCCTAGAACGTAGGAATTAAGCTAGTTCTTCCAGCTTCTGGGACAGACACTTTTTAAAAGCTGTTGTTTCCTCTATTTAAGAAGTTGAGGCCAGCATTCTGGAGTGCTGATTGCGTGCTTGGTCACGGTCCTGTTTCTCCTTCCACAGTAGGAGATAAAGGGACAGGTCTCAAAACAATGACCTAATCGGTGGTGAAGGACCAGACACTGGACTCAGACAGGCTGATGTGCAAATGGTGCAGCTTTCAAAAGACAAAATGGCCAGCTGATGGCACCAGAAGCTAAGTGAGAGAATGATTTTCTGAGAAATGCTGAAGCATAATCCATGTTTTTAATTTTTTTTAAATAAACATGTTATTTTATTTTTTTAAAGACTTTGTTTATTTATTAGAGAGAGAGTGCACACGCAGGGGGAGCAGCAGAGAGAGAGGGAGCCTGATGCGGGGCTCCATCCTGGGACCCCGGATCATGACCTGAGCCGAAGGCAGACACTTCACCGAATGAGCCACCCAGGTGCCCCCATAGTCCATGTTTCATAGTATGTTTTGGTGCTTGCTCCCTGCAAGATGGGAGTTAAGACAAAGCAGCCGTTTCCCGCCTCCTCGGTCTAGCTCATCCTCCTGTTCTGGTTGGTCTGGAGTCCTTTCGAGGGCTGGATCACCTCCCAGAACAGAACCTCCAGGGGCTGCGGCTCAGGTCTGAAACAGACCAAGTCCTTTCCTGGGCTTGGCGGTTCGTTCTGAAGATAAAGCACCTTTCAGTCACAGAAAGTGTTGGCAGAGAATTATTTCTCAAATCAGACAAACATCATAGATTGAGCAGGAAATGCCACGCTGGAGACTGCTCTGGGTCTGGTCTCAATTTAATAGGCTCCCTGCTGCAGAGTTCAAGAGACAACTAATGAAGTAGATAAAGAGAAAAGCTTTCTATTCATACAACACTAACACCCCATTCAGGGTTGCTTTTTTTTTATATATACAGAAAACTCTGAATCCACAGAGAATTACACCTGCCCTATTTGTGTGCATCACTGTGATTTTCTTCTATTTATGGCATTCTAACAGGAACTTTAGAATTTATCAACTACACCGTTAAAATAAGACAGAAACACATAAAAAAAAAAGCAGCAGTAATAACACTCCACATGTCCTTAACTTCTCAATGCCTCTATACCTTATATTTGTTTAGGACCTAAATGCTTGCAAAGCACTTTCAAATACATTATTGTATTTGACACAAATAAAGAAAAGGGATTATCTCAGGAAGACTTGGAAGAACATTAGGTATTCCATTTTTTATACTAAACTTATCCTTTCTACTTTTACCTTTCATAACGGCTCTAGATCTGTCCTGTCCCCACCTTCTTAAAAGTGTTAGCTCATTTTCCTCAACTTTCTCTTTTGGAACGTTCTTCTCATTTTTTTTTTTGTCCCTGAAAGGCCACACTGCTCTGTAGTCAGTATCTTGGCTTCATGATTTACTCACTGTGCAATTCTGGCCACGTCTCATCTGTAAAGTGGAGGTAAGACCACCGAGGCTAAGAAAAAAACGTACATGTCTCCGCAAACCTAAAGCCCTGAGGGATACTTGGGGTCCCTAAACTATAAAGCTGAAGAGCCTTCGACTAACACACCATATAAATTGTGGTCTTATCCCAGAAACCTAATGTGAAACTGATTATTTCATAGGCTTTTTATTTTTTTTTTGATATATAAAGATTTTACTTATTTGAGAGAGAGTGAAAGTGAGAGAAATCATGGAGAGGGAGAAGCAGACTTGCGATGTGGGGCTCAATCCGAGGACCCTGAGATCGTGACCTGAGCCGAAGGCAGATGCTTAACCGACTGAGTCACCCTGGTACCCCAGTTTGTTTGTTTGTTTTTTAAAGCCTGTAAGGGGCACCTGGGTGGCTCAGCTGGTTAAGCATTTGCCTTCGGCTCAGGTCAGGATCCCAGGGTTCTGGGATCGAGCCCCACATTGGGCTCCCTGTTCGGCGGGGAGTCTGCTTCTCTCTCCCTCTGCCGTTCCCCCTGTTTGTGCTTGCTCTCTCTCTCTCTCAAATCCGTAAATAAAATCTTTAAAAAAAAATAAATGAATTATTTAAGTAATCTCTATCCAATGTGGAGCTCAAACTTATGACCTGGACATCAAGAGTCACATGTTCTTCCGACTGAGCCAGCCAGGCGCCCCTTCGTAGACTTGTTTTAGAGCACAGAGTGAAAAGGCATCTAGAAGAGTGACCTGCAAATTATTTCATTTGGTATGGTCCAATTTAAGAAGTACTTGAAAACCATGAAATTACCAAAGATATGCTATTTGGTGAGGTCATAATTGTGTTCTATGAAATCAGGTGCCAAGGAGATAATTATGATGCCAAGAATACAGTCTGACTTTCTAGCAGGCTCACAATGAAAGATAAACACCCCCTTCATCCAAGCAAGTCCTGGTTTAAACATGGAGATCTTTAGGGATTATCTGATAGAGTAAGAAAAATCATTTCGGACAAGAAAGAAGACAAAATTTATATTTTAATATACGTCTGATGATTTCACGTTTAATGATTAAACTATACATTTAAAGTTTTAGAGTTCCTCTTTATCCCCCTCCCCCCGCTGTGGAGAACTGGCCCCCCCAAATGATAAACAGTTTGGACATAACAATCAAGAGTAGCAATGCTGGGGCTGAGAGACAGCAAATGCCGCAAGCCATTATTAGCCATTATCACTGCCCAGCATGGTCTTATCCCCATCAATGTGAAAGATCTCCACTCAAAAGTCAGTTCGAAGCCTTCAAGGTCAAAGAGATACTTAGGCAATTTGATGTTATAATAAAGAAAATCATAGTAATCATACCATCATAAAAGGCCATAAAATAGCGGTGTCAGTTTGCATACAAGTAGTGCAAAATCTCCAGGATGGAAGGTAGGTTTCGATTAGATGAATAGCGATTGTACTTAACACATTTACTGGAACTTCTGAAGCCTACTACTTCTGTTTGCTGTACTCAGAAATAATGTCTATGGGGGCACCTGGGTGGCTCAGTCGTTTAGGGTCGGCCTTCAGCTCAGGTCATGATCCCAGGGTCCTGGGATCGAGTCCTGCATCGGGCTCCCTGCTCCGCGGGGGGGGGGGGGGGGGCCCTGCTTCTCCCTCTCCCACTCCCCCTGCTTGTGTTCCCTCTCTCGCTGTGTCTCTCTGTCAAATAAATAAATAAAATCTTAAAAAAAAGTCTATGGACTTTAAAAACTACCTTTTTAGCTGTTTATAAAGCTTTGAGAAAGGTATTTTTTGGGGCACCTGGGTGGCTCAGTTAGGCGACTGCCTTCGGCTCAGGTCATGATCCCAGGGTCCTGGGATCGAGCCCCACATTGGGCTCCCTGCTTGGTGGGAGGCCTGCTTCTCCCTCTCCCACTCCCCCTGCTTGTGTTCCCTCTCTCACTGTCTCTCTGTCAATTAAATAAATAAATAAATAAAATCTTTAAAAAAAAAGATACTTTTTTTCTCTTTAGTCCAAAGAGTCAAAGGCAATTTCCATTGATTTTTTTTTCAATTACGACCCTTCCAAAGAGCCTAACCTACGAAATATGGTGTGAGCAACCTTACCAAAATATTTTACCACATCACTTCATTAACAAGATAACTTGGTTAACCAGAATAGCATTCCTGAATACGTTGGTTTATTAAGACATTAACAGATAAAAAGTTACCTAAAACCGCACACCTAAAAACAAAAAACCAAAAATCTACATGTTCAAACTGAACAGAAACCATCTGATTTTGTAGTCAAAAGTGAACATCTCCTGCCCCTTACATGGTTGAGAAATAATCACTAGTACTCGATTTAGGGGTTATTTTTCTTGTAAGGAAACCCAACTCTGTCTGCTTGGAGATGTCTCAGTAATTCACACTTCTCAGTTCTTCTAAGTGTAAAGGATGTCTCAAATAATGGATTTTGTGACCAACTGAAATTAGTGATAAAACTTTTTTGTTGTTGTTGTTGGGCTTGAAACATGGTCAGTGAAATCAGAGCCATGTGCTTAAAATTAGTTTGATTTTGGTTAGGTATTACAAGAGCATACTATTGCCTGATGGGACTCACACAATGGGGGGGGGTGTGGATTAAATTTATTTAAGCTTGAGATCTTCCATACACAGATGGGGTTTTGGATACAGACTAAATTTTTACTGTTTGAGACACGATTGTTAGGCTCAGATGAGACGGAATGCCTCGCAGATCTGTCATTCCTGCCAATATATCGCGTGTCCTGGCTTCTCAGCCACATCTACATGATAGGGCCAGCGAAATTCCTTTACTTTGGGCCCAGGACCCTTGGAGGGCAATCTAAGAGCTGGCTTTAAAGGTCAACTAGTCTTAAGAATGTGAACTGAGGGCGCCTGGGTGGCTCAGTCGTTAAGCGTCTGCCTTCAGCTCAGGTCATGATCCCAGGGTCCTGGGATCAAGTCCCACATCGGGCTCCCTGCTCAGCGGGAAGCCTGCTTCTCCCTCTCCCACTCCCCCTGCTTGTGTTCCTGCTCTCTCTCTCTGTCAAATAAATAAATAAAATCTTTTAAAAAAATGTGAACTGAACAGAGAGAATGAAATGGCCTGGGGCCCACAGGGAGGGACACGTATTCTCTGTGGTCCTTCCAAAGGCCTGGCAAGAGCAATGCTGACACCTGCTATGTGCGGGCCTAAAACAGCACCTGCGGCGTGCTAAGAGCTCCGTAGAACAAAGTAAATGAAGATGTTCCATTTCTTCTTGGGCCTTGGTGCAACTGTTTTCTCCAAGCCGCTGGGCTGTGCTCCCCTCCCCATCCAGGTCCTTGAAGAACCCCCTGGGCCGACCCCCAGCAGGTTTACCCCTAGGGTAAACCAGGTGCAGAGAAAACTTAGCTCGGGGTCTGGGCCAGCGGGGCTTCAGGTCAATTGGCTGCGCGACTCAGGGTCGCAAGCTGGGAAAGTCAGGCGTCCCAGCTCCCAGTCCTCTTTCCATAGTCCTTGACATGGAACATGACAACCATGACAACCGCGGGTGACCGGATTCTCCACGGACGCTTACCTGGCCTCAACGCTGACCTCCCACCCGCAACGTTCTGGGGTAACCCGAACCACTGCAGAAGGTGGATCACAAATGCGCTCCTGGGTCTGCGCACGCGCCGTACTCCCGCCTCCGCTTCCCTCACTTGCCCCAGGCTCATTCTTACCAACTGCGCATGCGGTAAGCGGAGGCTTCTTTTCGCGTGCCATCAGCCGACTCCCAGAGAACCAATCAGACCAGAGAACGTGACATCAGCCCCGCCTCCCTCCGTTTCCCAGGCGTCGGACCTCCCTCTTTTGCGCGAGGGGCGGGAAGGGAAAGGGGCGGCCGACGCGCGTGTCGCGGTTCGGCCGTCTCCGCCCCCTTTCAAACAGCCAATCGCAGGCAAGGTGCCGGGCGCGCGCACGCTCCCTCGAGTTTAACGGTCGCGAGAGGCCGCTCGCCCGACCCTGACATCGTCTGTGGGAGCAGCGGCCAGGTAAGCGGTCGCCGGCCTGCGGGGAGCCGTCGGCCAACGGGGGGCAGGGGGACGAGGCTTGGAAGACACGGCCTTAGCAGAACCCCAAGGGTGCTGATGGATCCAGGGCGGAGAGGACGACGACCAGACGACGCACGGGCCCCCCATTGCATCCCTCCGGTGTGTGGGGGGCTTTGCTCGTGGCCGTGTGCCTTTTCTAGACTCAGTGCCCTTGAGTGACACCCGGGGGGCCCAATCGCAGAGCGCCTCTTCCCCAGGGGCGGGGGGCCTGTGGGATTTTTCTTCTCTTTTTTTTTTTTTTTTGACGGTCTTCCTTGGTTTACTTTGGGAATCACGATTGTAGTTGTTGGAACGGCGGCTTTTTCTTTCGCCTCTTTGCTGCCTCCGGTTTAGGCGGCTGCATTCGGTGGTTTTCCCTCGCCTTTGACCCGAGAGCCACCACCAGCAATTGAGGTCTGGCTGTGAGGGCGAGGATGTCGGGATCTGGCCTCAAAACCTCTGCAATCCTCTCTTCCTTACGCCCTCGGGCTCCCGGCAGAGCGCAGCGCCGGGTTAACTTTTATATAGTATCAGCAGACCCCGATCTGGTCTCCGCCCCCCCCCCCAGCGACCTTCCCCCCCCTTTTTCTTTTTTACTGGGTGTCGTGGGGACAAAGAGCGTGACATTTCGTTACCGGGAAATATAAAAATGGCTCTGTGCTTATATCCATTGTCCATCGAGTTTTGTTTTATATTGTGTGTGTATGTGTGTATTTTTTTTTTTTAATTTTGCATTTAGGTCGGGGGTTTCTGCCCCCTTCCTTATTCCCTCCCCTTACCCCCCCGCCCCTCCACTGGAGAAGCATCTTTGCATCTCAAGTAGTTTTTCCATCTGCATCTTCTGCATCCGGACTACCTCGGCCGGGAGAGGGGGGGAAATAATAGATGGGATTGCAGATCCACGTCCCTGGAGAGTGTGTGTTTCCCCGTAGAAGAGCAGGGTGATTTGAATCCAGCTATTTTCGTTGCCACTTGGAAGGTGCAGCCCCAGACTTTTTCAATACCCCATTTGTGGTTGGCGATGGGCTGAGCCCTTGGGGAGAAATCCATTTAGGTAGGTCCTGTTACCCTTGGCTTTGACAAAACCTTTCCCCCTGAAGGAAAGGGTTCCTTTAAGAGCTGCTGTTTTTTGAAGGTTGTGCTTTCTAAACCAGGCCTAGGAAGTGGAAACCTTAGTGGAATCAGAATAGATCATTTTCCTCTCTTCGCACTCCCTAAAGTTTGTATCTTGTAAGCAGCATCGATTTTTTTTTTTAAAGATTTATTTATTTATTTATTTATTGAGAGAGAGAGAGAATGGTAGAGAGCATGAGAGAGAGGAAGGTCAGAGGGAGAAGCAGACTCCCCGCTGAGCAGGGAGCCCGATGTGGGACTCGATCCTGGGACTCCAGGATCATGACCTGAGCCGAAGGCAGTCGCCCAAACAACTGAGCCACCCAGGCGCCCTCGATTTTTTTTTTATTTTCTTCTTCTCTTGCTCCTTCACTTAAAAAAAAAAAATACATGAATTCCCTAAGAAGGAAGCATGGTGTTTGATTTATTATAGCCAATTTGTCTCTGTACACACACCTAGCATCAGTTAACCTGCATCAATTAAGCAGTTATTTTTAGTTGACCCGGCAAATAGTTTGTTTTTAAACAAGTCATACATCCATAGAGTAGTAAAGGCTATGGTAGTGCAAAATGCGTTTCTTCCACCCTGCCTTCCAGCCAATGGAGAAAACCACCATTTATTTTGCTATGTTTAATACTAAATTAAATACTAAGTAGTTCCAATTTATCTATTCGAAGTATAAACCAACAAGTATGGAGCCTTGGTAGAACTTATTAAACAAATGAACAAAGCATCTAAGTATTCCAATTGTTACATAGTAGAATTGTGTCTAGAATCCTAATAATTAAACACAACAAAATTCTGAAATACTACCTGGAAAAGATGATGCTACTTTCGCAAATCACTCTTATTGTAGATTTTTTGAGATAAAATTCACATAACACTTTCCGTGCCGATAGCGCTCTCGCAAATATGGTGAACGTTCCTAAAACCCGCCGGACTTTCTGCAAGAAGTGTGGCAAGCACCAGCCCCACAAAGTGACACAGTACAAGAAGGGCAAAGATTCTCTTTATGCCCAGGGAAAGCGGCGTTATGACAGGAAGCAGAGTGGCTATGGCGGGCAGACTAAGCCGATATTCCGGAAAAAGGCTAAAACTACAAAGAAGATTGTGCTGAGGCTTGAATGTGTTGAGCCCAATTGCAGATCTAAGAGAATGCTGGCTATTAAGAAATGCAAGCATTTTGAACTGGGAGGAGATAAGAAGAGAAAGGGCCAAGTGATCCAGTTCTAAGCTTCATATTTTGTTAATATTACGAAGACAATAAAATCATGAGGTTATGTTCACTTCAAAAAAAAAACTCACATAACATAAAATGCATCCTTTTAAAGTGTACAATTCATAGGTTTTTAGTATATTCACAGATGGGTTGTGCAGCCATCACCACTTTGTAATTCAACAATTAACCCCAAAAAGACACTCCATACCCCTTTTTGGTCACTGCCATTGTCTCCTTCCCCCAACTTCTGGCAACCATAAATCTACTTTCTGTCTCAAGAGATTAGCTCTTCTAGATTTTTCACATAAATGGAATCATACACTAGGTGATCTTTTGCTGAGCTTTTACTTAAACATAATAATTTAGTGTTTATCCACATTGTAGTATGTATCAGTATTTTGTACCTTTTTATGGCTGAGAAATACTCCATTATATGTATATTTCACATTTACCTATTCATCAGTTGATGGACACATGGGTTGTTTCTGCATTTGGACTATTGTAAATAATGTTGCTGTTCTTAATGTAGATTTGTTTAAAAGGATCAAGGTTTCCAAAGTAGTGAAAAGACAGTTGCTAGGTTTAGTGGCTTTTTATAGTATTTTTTCCTCCATTCATTTTCAGACTCTCTTGGGAGCTTAGGATATTTCACAGTTCTGAATGTTAGCATCTGAAAATGCCTGTAGACGATGAAGCATCTGAAGATGACTCGGATTCAGTTTCTTCAAACATTGAAAGAACCTACATTTTCCAATAAGAGAGTATAACAGTTTCTGTACACTATGGAAGATACTGATTTGGTGAAACCCTTACGAAAATCTTCATCTTCTGTAGAATCTGATATAAAAAATTCTCCCCATTCTTTTGGACTGAACTTAAATACTAATAGGTAAGAATGGGATAGATAGATTTTTTTTTTAATGTAACAACAAATCAAAATAAGCTTACTTGTGTAGTTTATCCAAGTAGTGTCGTGATTATTTGTTCTATTTAAACAATGATGACAACCCTCAAACAGGAGCTGTTCTGGGACTAGTTAAGAATAGTTTTCAGGGGGGAGGCGCCTGGGTGGCTCAGTCGTTAAGCGTCTGCCCTCGGCTCAGGTCATGATCCCGGGGTCCTGGGATCGAGGCCCGCATCAGGGCTCCCTGCTCAGCAGGGAGCCTGCTTCTCCCTCTCCCCGCTTCCCACTTGTGCTTTCTCACTCGAATAAATAAATAAGATCTTTAAAAAAAAAAGAAAAAGAATAGTTTCAGCCTTTCCCTGTTTTTCATTTCTCCCACAGATAATGTACTTTTGCATGGGGAACATTGTGAAAAATAACTTTTTTTTTTTTTTAAGATTTTATTTATTTATTCGAGAGAGAGAGACAGAGACAGAGAGTGCAAGCAGGAGGAGAGGGAGAAGCAGGCTTCCCGCGGAGCAGGGAGCCCGATGCGGGGCTCGATCCCAGGACCCTGGGATCATGACCTGAGCCGAAGGCAGACGCTTCATGACTGAGCCACCCAGGCTCCCCTTTGGTTTGTTTTTAATCAGAGCCTCATTGCTCTCATTTTGTATATAATCTGACAAACGTGATTATTAGATTTCTAAATTTCTCGTAGCTTAAAGACAGCAAAGAGGCAAAACCCGTCAGAGAGGCGACCAGCTATAATAAGCAGGTACAAGGAAGCAAAAATACAGCAGTCTGGGTCCTACTGGTAAAGGGTCAAAGGTCTTTAAACACAGTAGATCTTGAAAAAATTGTGCATAATAATAGATCTTGAAGAGATTGTGTATAATAAATAAATTCATTAATTCTTTAAAAAGTTTGTTTATTCTCTGCCCTCCTCAGGAGGAATTTAAGGCAGCTTACAAGAACATATAAAATGAGAAAGCAAGGTGAAAGGGGGGAATGTGTGTGGGAAATGGTCCAGGAGAGATGCCTGCCTTTGTAATTTGTACCCACGCACTGAAAGTTTGTTTCTTGTATCACTCGGTGGCCCCTTTGAAGAAGTCCCTTTTAGAACATAATTTGCCTGGGGGAACCTAAATGTGCCCTCCCTTTTTATTTTTTTAAGATTTTACTTAAAAATTTATTTATTTATTTGTTTGTTTATTTTATTTAAATTTTTATTTTTTTTTTTAAATCTTTTTTTTTTTTTAAAGATTTTATTTATTTATTCATGAGAGACAGACAGAGAGAGAGAGAGAGAGAGGCAGAGGGAGAAGCAGGCTCCCAAGGAGCAGGGAGCCCGATGCGGGACTCGATCCCAGGACCCTGGGATCATGACCTGAGCCGAAGGCAGACGCTTAGCCATCTGAGCCACCCAGGCGCCCTTATTTAAATTTTTAAAATGCAATCTCTACCCCCAACGTGGGTCTCAAACTCACCACCCCAAGATCAAGAGCCACATGCTCCACTGACTGAGCCAGCCCTGCACCCCCTAAATGTGCCCTTCTAATGAAGATTATGTAACTGAACTTGTCTCCCTTTTCATTGTGACTGGCAGTGAAATCAGTCAAATTTAGACTTATTACACAACTGTGTAACCCCTTATGGACAACATGTATGTTCTTCTTTCCCTTGAGTTTTTATTAATCTTTCTCTGATTCTATTTGTTACCATTTTTCTGTTATTTTCATCAGTGTTGTTTTTTTTTTTTAATGAACTCTTTGTGAAACAATGTAGGGTATCAATAAATAAATGAAAATGACCTCTTAGACTGGAATTTGAACAGAGTTTATTGTCCTTAATTATGCTTTGTGTTTTTCTAAAGCAAATCTGAAATAACTTCCTCTCAAGTTTGGGAAAGCAGTCCTCCTGGAAAGAATCAGTGCTATTTTACACAATGAATAGTCTAAATAAGTCCTGAATATTTGCTGCTAATTTGCTTGGCACAACTTTTATTCAAAGATCGCGTAAAGATAAGCATCAGCTTATCACACCAAATTAGGGGGATCCAATTAACAAGACTTGACTGCAATTCTGGGCAGTGGAGAAAGAAACCCCACTACAAAAAAAGGACTGTTCTTACAGTAGAGCAAAATAATCCTCTGGAATGATTTAGATTGGAGAAGCTGGACCTTTTTCTTATCGTATAGCAGAAACTTTTATTTTCTGCTGGTGCTTTGGAGTGTGCTCCAACTTCTGGAGAAGGTCTTTCTGTTGGGTTCTTTAAAAAAAT
This sequence comes from Zalophus californianus, assembly GCF_009762305.2. NCBI lineage: Eukaryota > Metazoa > Chordata > Mammalia > Carnivora > Otariidae > Zalophus > Zalophus californianus. The sequence goes on from NC_045608.1 coordinate 6,579,990, forward strand.
AAGTGGTGTCTTTTTACTGCTATTTTCCTTTTGTGGACAAACGTGATCAGATTTTCAACAAACGAGGTACCATTAAGAAGGATTAAATATCAGTGGTTTTGTACTGCTCTGCTAAACTTGAACTGCTGAAATATTCAACACTTTGGTAGAATGAAGGAAACCATTTGAATTATTTATGTTTCAACAGAAGTAGTCCCCACCTTAGTACAAATGGGGTATCCTCTTTCTCAGGGAAGACCAGACCATCTGTAATTCAAGGTACAGTTGAAGTCTTAACCTCTTTAATGCAAGAGCTACAAAACAGTGGAAGGACTGATTCGGAACTTTGGAAAAACTGTGAGGTATCTAGTTTTGTTTTATTTGTGGAATTTTAAAAAATATATTTGTAAATGTGCCTCTAATAAACTCTAAATTATTAGAAATTGATATCCTAAAGAGCATGATTCTTATTGCTAAAGTGGTCAAGTACAGTAATTGGGGAACAACATTGAACAAATGAAAAAGATGATCAAGAGTATGTTTGAACAAATATTAGTGATTGGACACTAATTTACATTTTAAATGTCAACTAAAATATTAGCTTTGTTCAGAGAAGTGAGAATTCCAAAATTATTAATATTGTTACTAATTCTAATGTTTTAAGTAACAGAATTGTTATTTTGAAAAACCTAAATCCTCTTTGAAATATTTTGAATGCTCTACTCATAAATTAAGACTTCTGTTTGTAATGCCTTATCACATTTAGTTGTGATACATTGAATTATATTGGTTTTTCAGAATTGTGTTTCTTTGGTCCATAGGTTAAACTGTGATATAAAATTTAGCAGTTAAAAGAATACATATATGTAAATTTTGTTTCACAGAATAATGCCCAAGTTGGATTTTTCCAAGGCTAGATTTGGTAATACCTTATAAAAATGTATAAAACATTATTATTATTAAATTCTTTAGGGAACAGATTTTAGTAAATGTATTTTTTATTAAATTTTTAAAAATATTTATCATACTCTTAAAACCATTATTTGTGTTATTTTCAAAATGTATAAGTGGAATGAAAGAATACCTGCTTTAAGGATTCAGTAGCAGCCGCCCCTAAGTAATTTTTTGTATTCATTATCCATAATCATTGAAGTTATAAAAATAACTGTTACTGCAGACTTTAAGAAAATTGAGTTTTTATTTATTTATTTAAAAAAATTTTTTTTTAATTCATTTGAGAGAGAGCATGAGCAGGGGGAGGGGCAGAGGGAGAGGGAGAAGCGGGCTCCCCACTGAGCAGGGAGCCCTGATATGGGACTCGATCCCAGGATCCCGGGATCATGACCTGAGCCAAAGGCAGATGCTTAACCAACTAAGCCACCCAGGTGCCCAAGAAAGTTGAGTTTTAAGTTTTTACAATTTTTGTGTTTTTTCCATATAATAATCAGTATATGCTAATGCAAGAGACCTGTAAAACGAGACAATTAAAAATGGAATGTTTTGTGAAATGTTTACTTTAATATACTTATCCATTAGCTTATGAACCTGAACTAGCATGCTTTTAAAAAAAAATAAGGTATTGCTCTCCTGGCAAATTCATGTTTAACTAGAAATTGTTACTTTTAATACTTGAAATCAGCATCTTGGAATCAGAATATATTTGTGAATTTAAGATACAGATTTTTATAAGCCAGCATACCAACCAGCTATTTACACCTTGACATTTGAGCCAGTTTCTTTACACCCTTTCTCCTCATCTGTGATATAACATTATGTTTAATATTAATTGGCTACCTAATTTTTGTAATGTAGACATGTAATTGATTGTTCAGTGAATAGTTTCTTAAGATATTTCTTTGACAGAATATGAAATATCCTTCTGGTCATTTCAGTAAAGTCTCTCCAATTTATTAGTATGTTTTGTAGCATACAAAAACAAAATCCTCTGTTTTACTGTGTAGCATTTTAGGAAGAATGGGAGGGGTATGGATTGTGCAAGTCTTATTCCTGACTCTTTTCCCTGAATTTCATGTTTTCATCTCTTTTTGGAATACTAACATTTTGTCTGATTTCTACCATTTGTAAGGGATTAATCTATGTTATTAAAGCAAAACGTAAAACCTTTCATGGAGCTCAGAGCTCTGGAGATCTGATTTCTTTCTTTCTAAAACCTCTTTCCTGGAATTCTGAAGTTTATCATCACTTAAACTTGAGAAGGTTATGTATTTTGATTCATGGAAAATAAAGTTTAACACTTTTATATAGAAATACTTAAATGCTTGCTGTTGCTAATATTTCTGTGATGGTGAATTTTTAAAGCACATTATTAGCTAATTTGTCTTAATTCATTATTTTTGCATTTTAACTATTTAGCACTACTGATTATGTAAGAGTAATTATTATGTGATAGTGGTTATTGTAAGTGTACCACTTATTGAGTGTCTAAGCAGTATACTAGACACTTTTTGTCAGTGGCACTCAACCTTATTAGACCTAAAGCCCTCATTTTATAATTTTACAGTTTACTAATTTACATTTTACAGTTATATTTTACAATTTTTAAAGTAACATCAACTTAAATGAAATTCGCAGATACATCTTGCCTGTACCTACTGTAAAAACAATCATCCTCTTAACTGTGATAAAGAGGAGGAATAAAAGTTACTTATAATACAAAAACAGGTATTTGCTCAGGCGCATCCACAGTAGAAGAAAAGTCTGGTGTTGATACGTAGATTCACCGGGAAGGCAGCAGCTATAGACATGGACTGATACAACTGTGTTGTACTGATGATCTAGCACTGCATTTGGTGACATGATTTTCTGAAATGGTGACCAATTTCTGACCGAGTTCTGAAACAAACGTAACATCTTTGTAGTTGGATTCCTGGACAGTTTGATGATTTGAAAGCTGTGCAAAATATATGGTATTTTTATAATAATATAAAGTGGACCCAGGACAGTTTTTCATTGTTGGGGACCATCCTTTGATTGTTTCCCTGGACCCACTGAGTGCTGGTAGTGCCCTCGCTATCTTTGTGACAGCCGTGACCTCAGTTTTTCAAAATGTAGTTCCCCCCATTGGGATCGCTGCTTCACATGCATCATATTTGAATTTAAAATTTAATCCTCCCAGCCACCTATGAGGTGTTACTCTTCCCATTTTATAAATTCATAAGCACAAATGAAATTTACTTGTTGAGGACCACCACACAGGTTGTTAGTGGGGAGCTGGGAATCAGGCCTAGGATGTCAAAGCCAATGGGTTATTTACAAGGCCAGACTATAGAAACCCCTTTCAGGCTAATAGCATCAAAAGCTGTTTGCAGGGGAAGGCTTTAATGAGATGCCCAAGTCCTCTAAAAGTATGTAAAATGCAGGTCATATAATTTTAGTTAGAAATGAATTATAGTCCTTAATAATTATGTGAATAATATTTGCTGCATTATTATATTCTTAAATATGTTTATTGAAAATTAAAATACAAAATCTGACTAGGCATAACAAAATCTCTACCAGTTTATATCCTGAGTAAGCTCTATTCATATCTTAAATGAGAAAATGATAATAAGGATATGATTAACGTTAAGTGTGTCACATAATAACCCATTTTTGTTTTTTTGTTGTTGTTATGTATGTTATTCTGTCATTGTTGTCATTTAGTTCTGTGTGACTAATAACTTTATCAGGTTAAAATAACTCCTAAAGTATTTAAGTTAGTATAACTTAATAAGAAAACTGTTGCCTGATTTCTTTTTTGTTTTGATTAAGATACTTCATATTATAGATAAAAAGTTGAGAAGATAAGGAACTGAATTTGATGTAGCCTACCTTATCCTGAAGTTAGTTGATTTAGAATTAATACTTCCTGTCAGTACTGCTCTGTTTCAATTTGAAGGTTTCCTTTTCCAATCCTGAGAGTTTTTACTTCCTTTGCTTTAATACTGTTATATAGCTTTCAATTTAATTCTGCTCTGTTACGGTTATTAAACTGGCTTTAATCTGAAGGGCCTCTGGAAAAAAAATCAGCTTGAAATTCACTTTTTTTTTTTTTAAGTAAACTCTGCCCCCAACATGGGGCTCAAGCTTATGACCCCAAGATCAAGAGCTGCATGTTCCACTGACTGAGCCAGCCAGGCGCCCCTGAAGTTCACATTTTTATACACCCACTTAGACTGTATATCTGAGTGCCCACTCTTTCCTTGGCACTGTGTCCCAGGTGCTGGAGACAGGTTAACAAAGTGAACAAACGAGATGCTCTCTGATTGTGGTAAAGGCTATGAAGGCAATACACAGGATGACGTTTAGAGAGAGAACAACCAAATGTGAGGTGGTTTGGGAAACTTTGAGAAGTTAAGCTGAAATTGCAAGAAGGGCCAGAAGCCATGATAAGAGTTGGAGAGAGAACTTTCCAGGTAGAGGGTACAGTGAGGACAAAGCTTTTGAGGTGCAAGACAGTTTTGGCATGCTCAGGGAAAAGATAGAGGCCAGCGAGGCTGGTGTGCACTGAGTGAGGGGTAGAGAGGGATGAGATGAAGTTGGGAGCTGTGCATGGGCCAGATCACTCAGGGCCCTGTAAGGAATACAGGAGTGGAAAGATAATTGAATGGTTTGTAAGGGAAGCTCTTTTTCATGGTAGCTGCTTATTGTATATTATTGCATAGAGTCTGTTGCTGAAAGGACACCAGCCTGAAGACTGAATTTAGCCTCTGGACATCTCCCTGCCCCATTTCCTGCCATGTTTTATAGTCTGGTTGTAAGAGTACTGACTCCTTTGTCTGCTAATGGCCTTCAAAAAAAAAAGTACTGACTCCTCTTGAGAGCAAGGATGGATCAGGACCTAAAAGTGACTGAAGGGAGGGCTAAGCCAGTTCCTTTGGGCTTTCATTCCTCTCTCAGCTGTAATGCTGTCAAACACTTCAGTATCTGATTTGAAAAAGGTTCTTTTTTTTTTTAACTTAAATAACAAGTAAATTAGGGGTTTAAATCCCACAATTCCAAATTATTTCTTGTTTTAAGGCGTGGGATTCTTTTTTCTAAGAATTGTTTAAGAAAATCATTAGCTGTTACAAGGAAAGGAAGAAAAATTTATGACAAATATGAAGTAAACTGCCAATTCTTGATGATAGCAGAGGACATCAAATTAAGATGTCATTTGAAAACCAGGATTTACTCAGACCTTCGAATTTACCCAGACTGCAGGTTACATGAGAAAGGGGTGACCACGCCTGTGCCTTTGTATTTTTGCATTAAATACAGCTTTGTAGCTCTTTAATTCAGCTTATTCATTTTACATTAAAACTATATTTTAAAAAGGTCCTTTCCCACGGGAGGAATTTTTCTGTGAATATTACTTGAGAAATTATTTTTAACTAAAATATTTTATAATTTAATAGACCAGGTGGTTACAACTATTCAATTTGGTGGAAAAACAATGCCAACAACAGATAGTTGCCCAGCAGGAACAGTTCCACAACCAAATTCAAGTAAGTTGTTAGTTACCTTGATTCTTTTCTTTGTATTGCTAAGATTTGCAAGAGGAAGCAGTTAATACTGCATATCAGTTTGGTTTTTGAACTAAAAACGGATTCTCTTTATAGAGTAATAGCTCATATTTTTAAGCAATATTTTCATAGTATTTATGAAAGTATGATGTTTAGTATACTTTCTTACCCAGATCTATAACTTTATTTTCAGCGAATACAAGAGGAGATAAAAAATTTAGTCAAGTTACAGACCAGTAATACTTCCTGGGCTTCCTCTGATAGTTCTTTAAGCAAACAGTTATCTTCAGAAAGTCAAATGGGTTTTTTTTCTGAAAACAGTGAGAGAAATGAACCTATTATCAGTTATCCTAAGTCTACAGAACCCGAAATGCAGCAAGAAACGTCCACGTCACAACCAGACTGCAATGTGGATAGTAGCTCAGTGAGCAGTGGGTATGGTACCTTTTGTGTCTCTGAATTAAATGCCTACAAATCTAAGGACCCTCAGGAGTTCATGGAGCACACAGAAGTTTCTGAAGGACAGTTTGGAGCACCTTTGGGGCAGACGGAGTCACTTGTAGATGGTGGAAAAAACAAGAGTTTTCATATACATACCACTGAAGAGTTTTGCGCATCTGTAAAGGAAGATATTTCCATTTTTCCTGGTGAATTTGAACACGATTTTCTTGGCGAAAATAAGATTTCAGAAGTATACAGTGGAAAAACAAACAGGTAAGTAGAATTTCTCCCATAATTTGAAGGGAGGTTTGCTTGTTTATTACATTTAGAATCTAGTAAAGCAAGCTCATTTTTGAGTATGATAAAATGAGACATATTTGAACACTTAGCAGCTTTACCAAAGTCTTGTATTTATTGCTTGTGGCAAATGGAAATAAAGGATATGATATATTACCAACATGTGACTTTCTTCCCATTTGCAATGTTGTAAGACTACTGTAACCTAAGGTGGGAGGCCTTGCCAGAAAAATACCTTTTATATTTTCTGGTCACTATAAACTTGCTGAAAATTCGAGTATAGGACTGTATCAAGAGTAGAGTTTTGTCACATATGTGCATATAATTTGAAACCAAACATCATACATGAGTATATTCAATTTAATGCTTTTTGTATATGAGGAACTTTTGTAAGCTTAATGACAACTGTGGCTGGATGTTTGTAAAGCAAATAATCATTTAAAATTATGTCATTTATCCTAAATGTTCAGTTTTATATCTCTAAAATGTATCCTCTAAAATAAGTGTTCAGCTATAGCAACAGATCTTGTGTACCTATAAGTATAATTACTAGTCCTCGCGAATAAAGAAGACTTTGCTGTAGGGATATATTGAGTACTTGAATGGGCCACTGTGATCAGTTTTGTTCTACTCTATGGCTACGGCTGTATGTATTACTAATCACCGTTAGTTTTTTTGTTCACTTTACCTTTGGTAATAAAAAACTGTAAAAAGAAATTTAGGTGAATCAATAAAAATCCATCTTTTCTCTGCTATTAGAAAAACAACTCAAAGCATTTTCCACTGACTAGTATCCACTAGTGTTTAGTTTTATGTGTGAAGAACAGCATCTAAAGAGAATACTTTTGGTTTTCTCTTTTTGAATAGTAAATCTGTAACATCATGGGCACAAAAGCTGAAGCAGAACCAACCAAAGAGAGCACTTACAGAAGACGGGTGTTCAAAATCTATGCAAGGAAATGAGCAAGCCAAGAAGTCACCAGTTGAGAAAGTAGGTGATAAGTCACTTTACTCTGGCATGCCTCAGCTACTGATAATTTTTTTTTTTAAGATTTTATTTATTTATTTATTTTGACAGCGAGACAGACAGCAAGAGAGGGAACACAAGCAGGGGGAGTGGGGGAGGGAGAAGCAGGCTTCCCGCTGAGCAGAAAGCCTGACGTGGGGCTCGATCCCAGGACCCTGGGATCATGACCTGGGCCGAAGGCAGACGCTTAACGACTGAGCCACCCAGGCGCCCCAGCTACTGATAATTATGTGGAGTTTATACTACATGCTCATCAACATAAGTTTTTTGCCCTTTCTTTTGTGGTATTAATTTGTTCCATTGACCTATCAGCCTTTAGGAGTCTCAGAGGATTGGAAACAATGATTTGCTCTAAGTATTGGTTCTTTAGTAGTCTGCAAATCAAAACTAATGAGGGATAAAGTACTATAAAAAGTGAAAACCATGTTGTAAAGGTCCTAATTGTCTTTGTACTGCAACTGTTTACATTTAGCCAGAGAGTAATCCATTTAACTTTTTTTTAAGCCCTCAAATAATTTGTATTACTGTTAAGTTGTAAGAAGTAGTATTATATGTGTGAATGCTTCAAGACAACTCTGAATTTATAATCCAAATTGTGAGAGATTACGTGTTTAAATTCTCTGTGGCCCTTTTGTTAATCTAGCAGCTGTTTTTGTTAGAGTTACAGATATTCAGTAAATTTTAAACATCTTTGAAGCCCTTTTGGCTTAAATTTTCGTAGAGTAACATTGTTTAGTATAATTCATTGAAATTGCAAAATCCGGTCTCTGCAAACTTGATACCTTTAGAAATTGGCCACTTCTTGATCATCGTAAACATGGTCTTTCCATCATCCTATGAAAAAAATTAAATAGAAGTCATAAGAACACAATCCCTCAGCCTTCCTAAGGCACTGTTCTTTTTTCTTCCAGTAAGTTTTCATTTTTCAGCCTGTGATACTTAGCCTTCTTCATATTACTGTTCTTGAACGTATTCCGATTTGTGTTCAGAAGGGAAGTGAGGGTGCAGAAAGCTGGGGGGGGGGCCGTCAAGCCTCCAAGATCTGCAAGCGCCCTGTAGTATTGCATTCATAGTACTGTTCTTTTGTGTTTTTTTTAAGATTTTTTTTTTTTTTTTTTTTTTGAGAGAGAGTGCAGGAGAGGGGGTAGGGTCAGAGGGAGAAGCAAACTCCCCACTGAGCAGGGTGTCCGATGAGGGACTCAATCCCGGGACTCCAGGGTCATGACCTGAGCTGAAGGCAGTCGCCCAACCATCTGAGCCACCCAGGCGCCCAGTACTGTTCTTTTGAACCCATGTGCCATCAGGATGCTATATCCTTGAATGGTATTTGGAGATGGGGGTGAAAGTTGCTTTTTTCTTTGGATTAGGTTGGCAGAAAAAGAAAATGTCTTTCTTTCTTTATTTTTAAAGATTTTATTTGAGAGAGAGAGACAGCAGGGGGAGGAGAAGAAGCAAACTCCCTGCTGAGTCACCCAGGCACCCCTCCATTTATTATTATTATTATTTTTTAAAGATTTTCTTTATTTGACAGAGACACAGCGAGAGAGGGAACACAAGCAGGGGGAGTGGGAGAGGGAGAAGCAGGCTTCCTGCGGAGCAGGGAGCCGGATGCGGGACTCGATCCCAGGACCCTGGGATCATGACCTGAGCCGAAGGTAGACGCTTAACGACTGAGCCACCCAGGCGCCCCTCCATTTATTATTTTAGAGAGCCAGAAAGAGCAAGTGCATGCACAGGCACTAGAGCGCTGGGGGAGGGGCAGAGGGAGAGGGAGAGAATCTCAAGCAGAATCTGCTCTGAGCTTGGAGCCTGATGTGGGACTTGATCCCAGGACTCTGAGATCATGACCTCAGTCAAAACCAAGAGTAGGATGCTCAACCGACTGTGCCACCCAGGTGCCTCTTTCCCTTTTTTTTTCTTTAAAGGTGAGTGGTATTTTTGGTAGTAAATCGTTATGGGAAATAAAGTTTCTTTGATATTTGAGTTTTAAATGATTTTCGGATAATGGTAGTTGATGAACCCAAGGCCCCACACCTGAAACACATTTCTTACCTGTGTAATCCTGAATCAAATTCTGTGGATTCACCAAGTTGGGACTCTATTTCATCCTTCCTCTTCTCCTGTTTTTTCTAGTTTCAGTCTAAATCAGGGAATCCTTATGGTCAGAATTCTCTTGGGATCCAATTTTCTCTTTCTACAATGGTAGTTTCTTTGGGGTGTTGGCTATTTTGAAGCACATCTTGAAATGGCTCTTGTTTAGCATAAGGATTTTCCTTGGTCCTTTGTTGGGGACAGACTTGACGTTACCATTTCCCGGGGAAGCAGGACACGGGAGTGGTTTCTTGGATGGGTGACGAGACTCTTGCTGACATCGGTGAAGGTCCCTGTGCCAGGTGTGGGACAACTTCTTGGGAAGGACTTCTCATTGCTCCATACTTTTCTTTCTCATTAAACGCGAGGCCTGGTGTGCTCAGTAATGTGGCAGCAGCCGGGCAAGGGGAGGCCCCCGCCGGGCAAGGGGAGGCCCCTGCCCACCGCTGGGTCAGCTGAGTGCGTTCAGGTTGGCACCGCCAGACTGGGAAGCGGACAAAATATGTTACTCGGTATTTTTCACTTAGCCTTCTGCTGTCAGCTTTTTCTGGCCTGTTCAGTACTGAGACTTGACAGAAATTTGAATTTCTGTCAAGGTAGGAATTTTAGAAGAGACAAAAGATGACCTAGGAATTTCTCATTTGATGAACGAGGGACTGAGTGGTGCCTTAGGAGGCTGAGATGAAAACTCCTCCATGGTAGGTGGAGTGCTGTCACCTCAGTATCCTTTTACTTTTGCTGTGGGTCCCCAGATGATTGTAAGCAAATGCAACTTAAATACCTTTTAACAGGAATTAAAAGTTTGATGGTGGTGGAACTGATAAGAAAAATTCTGATAAAAATATTTCTGTTTGCAAACAGAGATTTCTTGTGACAACGCCAGAGATACTGTGAGGAGTAGTTAGCTCAGAATTTTTATTAGAATTGATGATAAGCAAGCATTTTGAGCCTTTTCTGGGATTAGTAACCAGTTGCCTATCTGTAAGACACAGTTTACTACTTGAAGTTCATATAGATTACTGAATGCCATTTTCAGAGTTTGAATTATTGTACTTTTTTTTTCTTAAAAATTTTATTTATTTGACAGAGAGAGACACAGTGAGAGAGGGAACATAAGCAGGGGGAGTGGGAGAGGGAGAAGCAGGCTTCCTGCCGAGCAGGGAGCCTGATGCGGGGCTCGATCCCAGGACCCTGGGATCATGACCTGAGCCGAAGGCGGATGTTTAACGACTGAGCCATCTAGGCGCCCCCAAATTATTGTACTTTTAATAATAAAAATGAATTGTTAGGGCTTTCACATTAATTTTTACACTAAATGACTTTAATTCCAGGCACTTTGAATTTCTTTTGGCTGTAGCTGGCAAATTATAAATACATTTCATTTTGAACTCATTAAGTAGCTCCAGGTGCCAGTGTTCTTCTGGTTCTGCAGAACCAAAATAAACTTTTGTAAACACACAGGAAAAAATCCTCCACGGTTAATTCCTATCATTTTGCATTCTTGTAATCATGGGGAAAACCAGGCTTTCTTACTTCTTCATGAACCCTCTGAGACTTTCTCTACACCGGGGTTTAACACCTGGCTCTCATTCCTTGGGTCAGCAGTTTGTGCCTAATGATTTTCAGCTGTCAACTAATAGTTTTCTCTCTTGCCTTGTAGTCTAATTTCACTGCTGCTAAGCATCCTCATGCTTTTTACCTCAATAAACCAGATGAGAGTCCAAATTCTTGGATGTCTGATTCAGGAACAGGTATGATACTTATTTTTTTATAACAACTTATCTGCATTTCTAATAGGAAGATAATTCTATACAGTGTAGTAGAGGGGTTTCTGTAAATCTGTTGTGTGTTGTGTTGTGCCTCTGCTAAGTCTGATTTCCTTACTTGCATTAATTTGTGTTACACATTCTGTAAAGATAGATGGAAAAATACTTTTACAGTTATTTCAAACAGTTGCAGAAGTCATCTCAGCATTTTTCAGGTGCTCCAGAATGAATTAAGAAATTCAAACCCTTTGTGAACCATTCTTTACTCTCCATGGTAAGCTTATTTTAGTTTCAATGATGTAACATACTGATTCTACCCCACCCCACCCCCCCCCCCCGCCTGCACAATCCCACATCCAGTTTGTCAGGATGAATTAGCACTGCAGGCTGAAAATTGCCAGAACTGAACCACCGTCATGCTCTCACCCTCAGACAGCTCCCATCACCTGTCACCTGGGGTTCTGCAGCTTCCTGCCCAGCCTCTCTGCCCTCACCCTGGCACCCTTCCATCTGTTCCTAACACAGTAGCCTCTAGGATCCTTGTTAAAGCTAGGTCAGATCATGTGAGTCCTCTGCTCAAAACCCTGCTGTGCTCTTTCCCTCAGAAGAGCAGCCAGAGTCTTTATAGGCACCCACAGGCCCAGCAAGATCTAGTCTTGCTCTGTTTGACCTCATTTTCTGCTATTCCCTTTCTCTGCTTCAGCAGAGAGGCTGTTCGCTTAAATGTGCCAGATATTTTTTTTTTTTTAAGATTTTATTTATGGGGCACCTGGGTGGCTCAGTCGTTAAGCGTCTGCCTTTGGCTCAGGTCATGACACCAGGGTCCTGGGATCGAGGCCGGCGTCGTGCTCCCTGCTCCGCGGGGAGCCTGCTTCTCCCTCTCCCACTCCCACTCCCCCTGCTTGTGTTCCCTCTCTCACTGTGTCTCTCTCTGTCAAATAAGTAAATAAAATCTTTTTTTTTAAAGATTTTATTTATTTGACAGAGAGAGAGACAGGCAGAGAGGGAACACAAGCAGGGGGAGTGGGAGAGGGAGAAGCTCCCTGCTCCGCGGGGAGCCCGACGCCGGCCTCGATCCCAGGACCCTGGTGTCATGACCTGAGCCGAAGGCAGACGCTTAACGACTGAGCCACCCAGGTGCCCCGATACGTTCTCCTTTTAGAGCTTCTGCTTTGCTGCTTCCTATATTTGAGATGTTCCCCCCACCTCTTATATAGGGGATCTCCCTCATACATGGCTAAAATGCTTTTACTCTATCTTGTTACCTTGCAGTGAGCCAACCTTGAGCACCCCTCCACACACACTACATATTCCGTTTTACCTGATTTTTAAATCTTAACTATTAGGGTGCTTACCACCTTCTAACCTACTGGATATACCTTGTGATTTGTTTACTGTTCATGTCTCACATTTCCTGCTCCCCAGCCTGGCACAGAAAACACTCAATATATATTTGAACCATTGAATTCTTTATATTGCTTTTTCTGTACTGCTCATAAAGAAATTGTTGTCTTTTAAGAGATATATTTTAGATTGCACTAGTTTATCTTGACTTTTCTTAAGTTTTTTTTTTTTTTTAATAAAGTCTACGCCCAACGTGGGGTTGAACTCACAACCCTGAGATCAAAAGTCACATACTCTATCACCTGAGCCGGCCAGGCGCCCCATATCTTGCCTTTTAATAATATATTTCAGTTTTAAATATTTGGATCATTAAATTAGAACTCTTACATGGTAAGGCAATTAAGAGTCTATGCCATCAAAATTCAACTTCCCATATAGACCTAAAACTAGTAACTTCCCATATTTAATTTTCTTTAAGTAGAAATAAGTTTTCCTAGAAAGCATTTTTGTTCTCTGTCCTCAGTCTTCTATTCTGTATATTTGTGTGCGATAGGACTGACTTATTGGAAGCTGGAAGAGAAGGACATGTATCACTCTTTGCCTGAGACTCTAGAGAAGACGTTTGCACCGGCCTCCTCCACAGATAGGTCCCCAAGCCAGGTAATTTAAAAACACATTGTGTGTGGGTGTTTGCATTATACAATTGTAGTTAAGTATGCCATTTCATTATGAATTTTGTGTTTTCCAATTTCTGATATACTAAAGAAAGCCTGGGCTTTAAATTATACCTGCTTTCAAATTGGGTCTCTCATTCATTGCCTTATATGATCATAGGAAAGTTACTTAAGAGTAGAATTAAAAATGTCCAGTTAATGTGTTGCAAATTTAAATGAGATGATTTTGTGCCTACTGTTCTAAATATAGTAGGTCTGCAGACAACCACTTCTGCTGTTCCTACACCTGGTTTTGATTCTCCATCCTATTATGCCTTCCTGCTAATCCATTTGTATCATAATTTTGAGTATTTTAATTTTGTAGTAATTTTCTTTGAGCAAGAAATGTAAATATTTTCTTTGCTTCAGAACAACGAAATAAAACTACCGAGCTTGTGTACATCCATGTACATATCTCACTTCAGTCTTTTGGTCAGGTGGTGAGAAAGTAGTTTGGGGAAAAGGAGAGATTACAATGAAAGTAACCAGGAGAGCTGTAAGCCTGAGTGACCGGCATCAGCAGGGCAGAGGGCATACATATCAGCATACACATCAGATTCCCACAATGGGGCAGAAACCAGCATCCCATCCTTCAGGAAAGGAGTGAAAAAGAGAGAGAAACACAGAGGAAGACTGAGGAATGACACTCTGAGCCGCCGGAAGGCTTGGTGGGCTTCATGATGACAGGGCTCACTGTGTGTATGACATTATCTGCACCATCAGTAAATGAATACTGTATTTTGGTGATTCTAAGATACTGTCACCTTTAAGACTTCCTGTTTCATATTCGAACCCAGCAAAAAGGACCAAGAGAGCACTGATACAGTAGAATTTATATTTTATTCTTATTGAAAGAGCTTGTAGACTAATTAAACATTGATTTTTATCAAAGAACTCTTATACACACTTAAAAAGGACGTTATAAGTGAAATAAGTCTGTTAAAACTTCTTCACCTACAGAGGCTTACACTCTTTTCAACTCAGTGTTAGTTTCTGTGTTTTTCCACATACTGTTTTCCTTGAGCCATCAAGAGCTTTGAGGATTTGACATTCTTTAAAAAAGGCGGAAAGGCCTTGGTGCTGAGTTTTTACCTGGCTTAGTGGTTATGTAGAACTGGCCTGTGTTTGGCTCCCAGATGGGGGAACATTGCTTAAACATATAGGATTCACCGTCCCTTAAATATTGGTTCTCAGGGGTTCAGGTGTAGTCTCTAGGATTTTCTTCCAGACTGTTGACACCTGTTTGGCCAATTTTGATGTCTTCGACAATTTGCTCATGAGCAGGTAATGACAATTATGTCACAATTGCTACTTGACTGGAAGCAGCGTAAGATGCCGTTAATTACAAGAGGCATCCTCACTTCAGAGATGTTAAAATATGAAAAGAAATCATAGAAGTGGAAAATGTGAAAAATGGTTCCTTGTACTACGGTGAGCTCTAAATAGAGGAATTGCAACTGCTCACCCAAACCACCAGGCAGGTATTCCTCAGGCTCAAGGCCACATCCGGAGTGCTCTGCTTGTTACAGGCTGGAAGTCTTGAAAGGGCCTTTAGGTTGTTGGTATATAAAAAGTAAAATTCCACAGTAGAATTACAGAAATTATGAATTTTAAGGGTGTACATTCAACAAATTAATGCCTTTAATGCACACACAAAAAGTTTTTTTTTTTTTTTAAGATTTTATTTGAGAGAGAGGGAGTCTGAGAGTCATGAGCAGGGGGACTGGCAGAGGCAGAGGGACAGGCAGACTCCCCACTGAGCCTGGGGACCTCCCCCCAGCCCCCCACGTGGGGCTCCATTCCAGGACCCTGAGATCATGACCAGAGCTGAAGTCAGACGCTTAATGGACTGAGCCACCCTGGTGCCCCCATGCACACACAAAAAGTTTGATCATCTTATTCACAAGCTAGTTATAGGGTTTATTTAAAAAATATTTGTGGGTATTCTGCAGTCTGTGTAGGGTCTGGAAATTGGACACCAATTTAAAGCTACATGTAAATGTATTCTTTCAATGCTTTCAGTGTATCTCTTGCTGAATCTATAATCTCATTTTTTTTTTAAGATTTTATTTGTTTATTTGAGACAGCGAGAAAGCGAGAGCACATGAGAGGGGGGAGGGTCAGAGGGAGAAGCAGACCCCCCCCCCGCTGAGCGGGGAGCCCGATGCGGGACTCGATCCCGGGACTCCAGGATCATGACCTGAGCCGAAGGCAGTCGCTTAACCAACTGAGCCACCCAGGCGCCCAAATCTATAATCTCATTTAAGAGAACGTCCACAGTTTAAATTTGAGGTCCAGGGTTAAATGGTCCACTGTCTTGCCCTACAATACATCCCACCTTGAAATAATGTAAGGCTGAGGTTTTAATGTTTGGAGCTTAGACCTCTTCGTAACATTCCCAGTGTGGCAGAGCACTGATTTCAAGCTGTAGAAATTAGGGTCATATCTTCTTATGAGTTTTTAAAAGGGGCTTATTTCCATAGGGTAACTTGTTTCTTAACCCTTTTTTTTTTTTTTTGTCTGCCAACTCTTAAAAAAATAGGAAGGGGGGGCGCCTAGGTGGCTCAGTTGGTTGAGCGTCCAGCTCTTGATTTCGGCTCAGGTCATGACCTCAGGGTCCTGGGATTGAGCCCCATGTGGGGGGCGGGGCGGGGGGGTCCTTCGCTCAGTGGGGAGTCTGTTTGAGGATTCTCTCTCTCCCCCTCTGCCCCTCCCCCTGCTTGTGTGCGTGTGCTCACTCCTCCCTCTAAAATAAATAAACCTTTAAAAAAAATAGGAGGGCGCCTGGGTGGCTCACTTGGTTAAGCGACTGCCTTCAGCTCAGGTCATGATCCTGGAGTCCTGGGATCGAGTCCCACATCGGGCTTCCTGCTCAGCAGGGAGTCTGCTTCTCCCTCTGACCCTCTTCCCTCTCATGCTCTCTCTCTCTCTCAAATAAACTCTCTCTCAAATAAATAAAAAATCTTAAAAAAAAAAGGAAAATAACTATATAGATACCCCTATACCTGTCCTCTTGAGTCATATGATACTAATTTAGCCAGAAGTCTTCTCTTCCTGCTTTGGTCATTCATGATGAAGTCTTTTCTTACCTCAAAACTTGATTTTTATCTTGAGTAGGGGGCACTACCAAAGTTTTTTGTTCTTTAGACATATTCTTAGGCTACTAAATAACTTAGGTTCAGATTATCACCTTAATATTTATTGTTAGGGGATATTAATTTTTTTCATTCTGAGGAAGACTCATAATTAACAGGTAATGACTTCTAAATTTGTTTTATAAGTCCGAAAGTCTAGAGTCTCAATTCATTTAAAATCTTTCAAAAATCTTTTTGTGGTGCTGATCTTGATATCAGTAAACTTTTTTCATCGTTGATAATACCATTTAAATTTTGTTTCATATCTTTAAGTCTAATACTAGTAATGAGATGAAGCTACCATCACTGAAGGATATTTATCATAAAAAACAAAGGGAAAACAAGCAGTTACCTGAGAGGAATCTCACTTCTGCTTCCAACCCAAATCATCCACCAGAGGTAAATTGTCAACACTCTGCTGAGTGAAAATGAAAGATGCTTTATGGTTCTTAACTTTCATCTTAAGCTTTATTTTCCCAGGAGACCTAAAGCCTACTCACTTAAAAACAATTTTCCCTAGGAGATCTAAAGCCTACTCAAAAACAAAGGGCAAAACTGAGGGCAAAACCTTACTGTTTTCTGTCTTATTTCTAGGTACTAACTCTAGATCCAACGTTACACATGAAGCCAAATCAGCAGATTTCAGGGATTCAACCACAAGGTTTTTTGAATGCCCTTGATGACAGAATATCCTTTTCACCAGACTCTGTTCTAGAACCTAGTATGTCTAGTCACTCTGACATAGACTCATTTTCACAAGCAAGTAATATCGCTTCTCAGTTACCTGGATTCCCAAAATATCCTTCAAATACAAAAGCTTCACCAGTGGACTCTTGGAAAAATCATGGATTCCAAAATGAAAGTAGGACCAGTTCCACGTTTCCTTCAGTTTATACTATTACTAGTAATGACATCTCAGTGAACACTATAGATGAAGAAAACACTGCCATAGTAACCTCAGCCTCAGTCAGTCAGTCCCAGCTTCCAGGGACAGTCAACAGTGTCCCAGAATGCATTTCCTTGGCTTCCCTGGAAGATCCTGTGATGTTGTCCAAGTATGTATTCAGTGCATGGCTTGTAATGTTAATCGATTTTGTATGACGTCTGCTTGAATGATGAAAATGATTTTTATTGACCTTCCCTAATGTATAAAATCTTAGAGATACAGCATTTTTAAGGTAGGACATCTAAAAATTAATGTACGTCTTTCTTTTTTTGCTTAATTAGTTGTCAACGTGTGTATTAATCTATTATGTTTTATGTGGGTGCGCAGAGGAAAAAGGCTGTACTTTTGCTTATGAGAGATTGTGTTCTTGGTTTCTCTTGTGGGATAGAGAGTGAGTAAATGCTCTCCTAAAACATTTTTTTGCCCTCAACACCAGAATTAGGCAGAACCTGAAGGAAAAGCATGCTCGACACATAGCGGATCTTCGAGCTTATTATGAATCAGAAATAAATAGTTTGAAACAGAAACTGGAGGCAAAGGAAATTTCTGCAGTTGAAGATTGGAAGAAAACCAACCAAATTCTTGTAGACAGGTAAAATTTATAATTCAACTATGAAGTTAGTGTTTCTCGAACTTGGATATGTTATTTTTTCCAAGTATACTATATTGTGATAAAAGAGTTTGAAAACATGTTTTAGATTTGAAAATCTTAACAGATATATTTGCCTAAGTAATTATTTTTATAGGTTTGAACCAACCTTATATAGCACACTGGTAGCTGACATGAGGGCATTTGTTTCATACAGATAAAATACTAAAATAGTTGAGCAGATTTTGTATATTTAAAGGAATGTCATTTATGGGTGGATTAGAACTATGGACAGATTTCCTAAGAAATCTCTGACTAACGTCCTTGAGCAGTCCTCAATCTTTTCTTAAACCCAGATTTCACATAACTTAATCCAGACACTCATGAACCTGTGGAAGCAATTATCCTGCTGAAAAAAGAAACCAACATGGAAACACAGGGGACAATTACGTTAAGGATAGCCGAATACCTGTTTGAGAGAGAGAATCATTAACAAAATTCGATGCTCTAACTGTAATAACAGCATATTTGCTTCATATTTTACATTTAAATGGGACTTAAACAGATTGAAAACTGCTGAGGTTGATATAGCAGCAAAGAATTGTTCTCTAAGGCAGACAAAGACAAAGCCCCTTGAGAAAAGATTAGGAGGGAACTGAAATCATCTGGTCCAGTTAATAGTTTAACTTGCAGAATTCTAGGTAAACTAGCCTTTATACTAGCTTGCTGTTTCTGTGGTAGTTAACAGGCTGTCTTATTCCTGGGAGTTACCGCAGCTTTTGCTGCTGGGGTAGGCCTGGGTGGTAGTGGTAAAGAGCAGTAGTTTGAAAAAAGCCAGAAAGAAGCCAGGTTTAGGTTTTCTAGGATAAAAGGAAAAGAGTAGCTGGCAGGCTAGGGGAAGTCGGTTCTTGTTTTTTTTGTTGTTGTTTTTAAGACGGCAAAGAGGACTACAGGTACTTCCTGTGGAAAACGGAAGTGTGAAAGCAGCCCCCCAGTAGGCCTCCTTAGGTTAACAACAGGCTGCCGGAGAAGGCGCCTGCGACAGGATAGCTGAGGAAAGCCCTTTTTCTGTCCGGAGGCTGCTAGAGCGGTGAGGCCGTGTAGGTGGGACGGATTGGAAGGCAGGATCGAAGGCGACAGCAGCAGGAGGGGCGTGGAAGGTGGGGTACGGAGAGCCGTCACCCGGGACTGGAGAAATGATTCACCTAAGACAAAGCCAATTTAAAGTTGTCAGCATACACATCGGGTTTTTTTTCAAACTTAAAATTGCAAGTGGGAGCATCCCCCTGGTACTGCAGATGGGGCCACTGACTCATTGTGGGCCAGCTGTGCTCTCAGATTGTTCTGTCACACGGTCTCCTACCACAATCGGTGTGGTGGTAAAAATAGGAAATTATAGTTAACACACCTACACTTGACTCTTTAGTGCTCTTTCTTTCAAGAACAGTTTTTTTTTTTTTAAGATTTTATTTATTTGACAGAGAGAGAGACAGCGAGAGAGGGAACACAAGCAAGGGGAGCGGGAGAGGGAGAAGCAGGCTTCCCGCTTAGCAGGGAGCCCGATGAGGGGCTCGATCCCAGGACCCTGGGATCATGACCTGAGCCGAAGGCAGACGCTTAACGACTGAGCCACCCAGGCGCCCTCTTTCAAGAGCAGTTTCATCAGTATTTGATTTCTGCAGGGCATTAATGCACAGTGGTTAGGAGCGTGAACTCTGGAGTCACACTGACAGGTTTCAAATTCCAGTGATTGCTCACAACCCAGGAGGAATTCAGCTTCTCTGTTTTCTCATCTGTAAAATGATAATGATAGCAGTCCTAACTCATAGGATTGTGAGGATGAATGTAAAGTGCTTAACATAGACTTGGCATATAATCAGTGCCAAATAGATACTAGCTTTTATTCAGAATTCAGTAACACCAGGTCAAAATGGTAACAGAATCCTAATGTGTATTTTGTGATTTTGAGGTTCTGTGATGATTGACTTTACGAAGGTCTTTAATTATAAGAATAATACTTTCATGCTAATTTGGTAAAGTACAGAGGGATGTAATATGAAAGGTCTCCCTACCCAACCTCCATGCTTACATTCCAAACTTAAGTTTTATATCTTAGAAATTATAATGCACAGATGTATATATGTTTTTTTCTATAACAGAGATCAAGCTATTTTATGCAGTCTTTGCAGTCTTCTGTATCCTGTATTTTTAAATATAATTTTTTAAAAGATTTTATTTATTTGACAGAGAGAGAGAACGAGCACAAGCAGGGGGAGCAGCAGGCAGAGGGAGAGGGAGAAGCAGGCTCCCCGCTGAGCAGGGAGCCTGATGCGGGGCTCGATTACATGACCCTGGGATAATGACCTGAGCCAAAGGCAGATGCCTAACTGACTGAGCCATGCAGACACCCAAGAACTTTTTCATTTTGCAAACCTGACCCCTGTCCCCATTAAGCAACAACTCTCCAGCCTTTGGCACCCAGCATCCTACTTTCTATGAATTTGACACCTCATATGAACTTGGGAACCTTGTATAGGTGGACGTATACTTGTCCTTTTCTGTCTGGCCTATTTCACTTAGCATAGTGCCCTCAAGGTTCATCCATGTTATAGCAGGTGTTAGAATTTCATCCTTTTTTTTTTTTTTTTTTTTAAAGAAGGAGAGAGAGAGAATCTCAAGCAGGCTCTGTGCCCAGCACAGAGCCCGATGAGGGGCTTGATCTCACCAACCTGAATCAGGACCTGAGCTGAAATCAAAAGTCTGATGCTTAGCCAACTGAGCCACCCAAGCGCCCCTAGAATTTCATCCTTTTTAAAGGGCTGAATACTACTCCATTGGATGGATAAACCACACTTTGTTTATCCATTCATCCTTCTGGACATTTGGGTTGCTTCCATCTTGGCTTGTGTGCACTTTGCTGTTGTGAACATGGGTGTACAAATGTCTGTTCATATTTTAGCTTTTTTCACTTAACTATTAGGGATATTTTCATATTATTTTCTCTGGAAAACAGTATCATCAGTTTTATTGGGATATATTTATTAAAATGACATCCTTAGTGTTCACTAACATTGGAGAATTTGTTTACATATTAGAGAATGAGATTTATAGCATGTTTTTAAGGGAAAGGATTTTATCTTCTAATTTTTTTGTTTGAATTTATGGTTTTTAGATGTGGCCACTTAGATAGTGCTCTGAATGAAGCTACCAGTCATGTGAGAACACTTGAAAATAAGAATAACTTACTGGAAATAGAAGTCGTAAGTACTCTCTTGTTGTTTAGTGGCTTAATGTTAAAAGCTGAAACCTTTTTGTTAACCGAATTTTAGAGACAAATTAATAGTTTTATAAAAATATTGGCTATGTGTTTTTTTGTTGTTGTTAGGATGTCTTATTTATATTTTGAATGCTGCTGGCTTCATATGCTAGGATAAACTTTTACACTTTAAAATATTTATTTTTTTATTGGGATATAATTTACATATCATAAAACTCACTCTTTGGAAGTGTATAATTCTGTGGTTTTTAGTATATTTGCAAACTTGTGCAACCGTCACCACAGTTAGTTTTAGAATATTTTCTCACTCAGAGAAACCCCGAATCCTTTAACTGTCAGTCTTTCCCTCCTAACTCCAAAACTCCTTCTCCCCGGTCCCTAGTAACCACTACTCTTCTTTCTCTTCTTTGGATTTGCCTATTCTGGACATTGGTGTAAATGTAATCATATATATGACCTTTTGTGTCTGGCTTCCTTCACTTAGCATGTTTTCAAGTTTTATCCATGTTGTAGCATGAATCGGTATTTCATTATTTTTTTATGGCTAAGTAACATTCCTTCTAGGGATAGACCATTTTTATCCATTCACCAGGTGATGGATGTTTTGGTTTTCATTTTTTGGATGTTATGAATGACAGTGCTATGAATATTTGTATACAAGATTTTATGTGGACTTGTGTTTTTATTTTTTTGAATGTATAACTGGAATGCATAAACTTAAATTTTTTTTCATTCACTATGAAGTTTTATTCTTCTATATGTAACTTTATAAGTAATGTTTCAATGGAAGATGCAGTTATGTTCTGTGCACTGTTTCTTTGTCTTTCTTTGATGTGTTTTTAGTTGTCTTTGTCTCCTAAACTGGAAGCTTCTTGAGGTCAGGGACTTGTCTTTCTTGCTAATCTTGTATTTCTGGCACTCTATTGCCTGGCACCTAGTGGATATTTAAGAAATGATTATTGAATGAATACTAACATATCAGATGTGTTTTGAATTTTCTCTTTTATTTTCCTAGTAAGTGAGAGAATAGGTAAGAAATGCTTTATTATTCTCTAAATATTAACATGGGGCAACAGATTCCAGCTGTGCTTTCAAAATAATTTTCCTGATAGCCATGGTTATTTTTTTCATTAAAGTGGCCTACAAGTGAGTCCAGCATTATAATGCCTCAAACACTGGTTTTTTTGTCTATACTTCATGATAATCTCATGAAGCTGGTTTTTAAAAAAATTTATTTATTTTAAAGATTTTGTTTTTAAGTAAACTCTCTACCCAGTGTGGGGCTCGAACTTACAACCCCAGGATCAAGAGTTGTATGCCTACTGCCTAAGCCAGCCAGGAGCCCCTGAAGTTGTTATTTTAGTAGAGTAATCCTTTTTAGTCTCCATCCCAAGGCATAACAAAATATTAAATTTGTGATTCCCATTTTAGGTTTTATTTTATTACTTTTCTTTTATAGTTTAATGTCCACAATTTGTTAAGTGCTTTTGAAACATCTGTGTTTTTTAATTAAAAACAATTTATTATCTTTGTTTTTATTTTGTAGAGTGATTTCAGAGAACGCTTCAATGCAGCCAGCAATGCTTCCAAAATTTTGCAGGAACGGATTGAGGAAATGAGAATAAGTAATAAAGAAAAAGACAATACCATCATTCGACTAAAATCTCGACTGCAGGATTTAGAAGAAGCATTTGAGAATGCTTACAAACTCTCAGATGATAAAGAAGCGAGACTGAAACAAGAAAACAAAATGTTTCAAGATGTAAGTGACACATAATGGAAACTTAATGGCAGGGTAGGCTAAAAGTAATTTTAGATTTTTTTTTTTTTAAAGATTTTGTTTATTTATTTGACAGAGAATGAGAGATAGAGAGCATGAGAGGGAAGAGGGTCAGAGAGTCAGAGGGAGAAGCAGACTCCCTGCTGAGCAGGGAGCCCGATTCGGGACTCAATCCCGGGACTCCAGGATCATGACCTGAGCTGAAGGCAGTCGCTTAACCAACTGAGCCACCCAGGCGCCCAGTAATTTTAGATGTTATACTCTTACAGGCAATTATGACTTTTTCCAAGTTTATTTTTGTGTAATGTAACTTTGCTGTAGCTGGAAATAATATACCCTCCTAATTGAGTCAGTTGGGTCTTATCTTGAAGCAGGAAGTCAGCTTTCAGAGCTGTGGTGTCACTCCCACGCCTTTTTGCCTCTAGCAGGTCAACTTTTGAGCTATCTTAAATCAAGTTCTGTGTGGCTGGATGGGTAAAATGAACCCCATTTAGAATAGGTTTGATTGAATATTTTCACTTTGCTATAATGTCACTTAAAATTTGGATTTGTAGGGGCGCCTGGGTGGCTCAGTCGTTAAGCGTCTGCCTTCGGCTCAGGTCATGATCCCAGGGTCCTGGGATCGAGCCCAGCTTTGTGCTCCCTGCTCCGCGGGAAACCTGGTTCTCCCTCTCCCACTCCCCCTGCTTGTGTTCCCTCTCTCGCTGTGTCTCTCACTGCCAAATAAATAAATAAAATCTTAAAAAAAAAAAAAATTTGGATTTGTATAACATTGAGACTGCTTTGGGTTTGGGGTTGTATATCTTTTTTCTCAGGTTTTTCTTGATATCCTTTGTCATGGTACATAAAAAAATCTGCAAGTATTTCAGCTGTTGAATCTTCTTCCTGATAGCTTTAGATTATTGTTGCTTTGATTTTTGTTATTGCTGTTGTTGCTTTGATTTTTTACATTTATTTTTATGAAGGTAATACATGCAAATGGTTTAAATAGGCAAATCTCAAATGAAAAACGGCAGTCTTTTCCACCTCCCCGCTACCTTGGTGTCCCCTACCTTAGAAGCCCTTACTATCAGCTCTTTTAGCGGTTTCTTCTAGCATTTTTCTCCATGTTTCTATGTAACAAACTTATATTGTTCTTTCTTTTCTCCCCCATCAATTTCAGACATTATATATTGACTTCCTTCTGTATAAGGAAGGTCACAGTTTAGCTTTTTTACACCATCTGCTCCCAATGCAAACACTTCTTTCTCCTTTCAATGTGATTAATATATTAAATTGATTTTGAGAAGCTATTCTTTTACATTTTAACAACTCTGAGATGTTGGTATACATCTTTATGCCATGGTGTTACTTAATTGGCAGCATTTCTTTCCCCTTTTAGTAGTAAGTAATAGTAAATAAAGTAATGGTATGATTTCTGTTCAGTGATGTCTTAGATTTAAAACAAGATGGATTATCATTACCAGTTAAATCAGTATTCAGTATTTCTTATTGTCCGTGTAAATATTGTTCAGAGCTAAGCTGCAGTGTACAGTGATTATGTTTCCTTTCTCTAACAACTTATATTTTTCCTGGAATTGGTAATTGCCTTTTTTAAAACTGCTTAGTATCCTCTGTTTAGCACTTACTCCCACCTCCAGATACTTTTGCTTCATTATGAGCTGCTTTCTCTTGAGGTCAGATACACAGATGTCTAGGACTTGACTTCACCATCATTCTGGGGATGGTCTTTGCTTGTTTTCCTGTATTAGATCTCTCTTTTTTTTTTATGATTTTTATTTATTTTAGAGAGGGAGAGAGTGGGGGGAGGAGCAGAGGGAGAGGGACAAGCAGACTGTGCTGTGAGTGCAGAGCCTGATGAGGGGCTTGATCCCAAGACCCTGAGATCAGAACCTGAGTCGAAATCATGAGTTGGACGCTCAGCCGACTGAGCCACCCAGGCGCCCCATGGATCTCTTGTGTGCATCCTGTGTCTTCTTTCTTGGTTTAATTCTGTTTTGCTAGAGTATATCTCTAGAAATACAGGGGAGATGAATACATGGGAGAATGTATGAAAAAGAATACATGGGAGATGAATTCTGAAGCCTTCTATATCTGAAAACATTTATAGTTTGCAGTCACGCTTTTAAAAAAGCACTTTAATTTTTAGAGCAGTTTTGGATTTATAGAAAAATTGAGAATGAAGTGCAGTGTTCCCATATACCCTGTACAGGTTCACCTGTTGTTAATGTCTTATATTAGTATGGTATGTTTGTAACAATTAATGAGCCAATATTGATACATAATTATTAAGTAAACTATTAAGTAAATTCCATAGCTTATTTAGATTTCCTTTGTTTTTACCTAATGTTCTTTTTCTGTTCCAGGATCCTGTATTACATTTAAGTATCATGTCTCCTTAGGCTCCTTTTGGCTATGACAGTTTCTGACTTTCCTTGTTTTGATGACCTGGACAGTTTTGAGGAGGACTAATCAGGGATTTTGTTGGATGTCCTTGGGATTTGTCTGATGTTTTTCTCATGCTTAGACTGTAGTTATGGGATATTGGGAGGAAAACCACAGAGGTAAAGTACCATTTTCAGCACATCATATCAACAAGCCCTATGTTTTTTTATTTCCTTACTGTCAGTAAAGTTTTGGGAGAGAGTGGATATAAATACTCTGTTCAGTATGTCATATTTGATTAGAACTTCACAAGATTTTGGTTATTACTGTTCTTATTCATGTATATTAACAGTATAATTTTTGTGTGTGAACACATGATGAGATCCTGATTTTTAAGACTTTTTGTATGTTTTACTTTTTTTTTTTTTAAGATTTTATTTGAGAGAGAGTGAGTACAAGCAGAGTGAGGGGCAGAGGGACTAAGCAGACTCCCTGCTGAGCGAGGAGTCCCACACAGGGCTCCATCCCAGGACCCTGAGATCATGACCTGAGAAGTCAGACGCTTAACTTACTTAGCCACCCAGGTGCTCCTTGTATGTTTACTTTGACATAATACCAGAATTATAGATAGTTGCAAAAATTGTATAAAAGCTTTCCATATAGTGCTCGCTTCGGCAGCACATATACTAAAAAAGCTTTCCATATACCTTTCTTTTTTTTGTTTTTACGATTTTATTTATATGAGAGAGCAGAGTGAGAGAGAGATGGAGCACAAGCTGGGGGGAGCAGGAGAGGGAGAGGGAAAAACACACTACCCTCTGAGCAGGGAGTCCGACATGGAGCTCAATCCCAGGGCCCTGGGATCATGACCTGAGCCAAAGGCAGATGCTTAACTGACTGAGCCACCCAGGCGCCCCTCCATATACCTTTCATCTTGAGTCTAAGTCTTTTTTTTTTTTTTTAAGATTTATTTGAGAGAGAGACAGAGAGCATGAATGGGGGGGGCAGAGGGAGAGGGACAAGCAGACTCCTGCTAAGCGGGGAGCCTGATACTGGGCTCAATCCCAAGACCCTGAGATCATGACCTGAGCTGACGTCAGATGCTTAACTGACTGAGCCACCCAGGCATCTCATGATTCGAAGTCTTAACATTTAACAGTATGTGCTTCATCTATTTTTCGGTGGTTCCATGTGACAGTGGCTGCCCTATTGGGCAGTGCAGGTATAGAGAACACTTCCAGCATTGCAGAAAGTTCTGTTGGATGGCACAGTTGTAGAATATTCTTCAGTTTGGGTCTGTGTTTTGCACAGTTAGATTCAGGTTGTTAGAATGAATGCACAGGAATACCGCAGAAGGAAGCTGAGCCCTTCTTAGCACATCCTAGCAGGACGCACATGTTAACGTTGTATTAACTCTTATCTCTTGGTTAAGGTGGTGTTTGC
Source organism: Zalophus californianus (assembly GCF_009762305.2). NCBI lineage: Eukaryota > Metazoa > Chordata > Mammalia > Carnivora > Otariidae > Zalophus > Zalophus californianus. The sequence goes on from NC_045608.1 coordinate 6,606,706, forward strand.
CAGGTGTCTCCACTGTAAAGTTCTATCTCCCCATTTGGAAATTAAAAAGTATTAGGAGATATATATGTGTATACACACACACACACACACACACACACACTTTCACACTTTTTATTTAAATTAAATTAGAATATAATGTATTATTGGTTTCAGAAGTGTTTGTATATCATTTTTGGAGAAATTTCTTTCAAGCCCTTTGTTCATTTTTTAATTGGGTTGTTTTTATTTTTTTATTTAAATTCAGTTAATTAACATATAATGTTTTACTGGTTTCAGAGGTAGAGATCAGTGATTCATCAGTCTTATATAATACCCAGAGCTCATTATATCACATGCCCTCCTTAATGTACATCACCCAGTTACCCCATTTCCCCCCCAGCCCCCCAGCAACCCTCAGTTTGTTTCCTATGATTAAGAGTCTCTTATGGTTTGTCTTCCTCTCTGGTTTTGTCTTGTTTTATTTTTTCCTCTCTTCCCCTATGATTCTCTGTTTTGTTTCTTAACTTCCACATAGGAGTGAGATCATATGATAATTGTCATTCTCTGATTGACTTCTTTTGCTTAGCATAATACTCTCTAGTTCCATCCACATCGTGGCAAATGGCAAGATTTCTTTTTTGATGGCTGCATAATATTCCATGGTATATATATTGTATATATATAACACATGTTCTTTATCCATTCATCTGTCGATGGACATCTGGGCTCTTTCAATAGTTTGTCTATTGTGGACATTGCTGCTATGAACATTGGGGTGCAGGTTCCCCTTTGGATTACTACATTTGTATCTTTCGGGTAAATACCCAGTAGTGCAATTGCTGGGTCATAGGGTAGCTCTGTTTTCAACTTTTTGAGGAACCTCCATACTATTTTCCAGAGTGGCTGCACCAGCTTGCATTCCCACCAACAGTGTAGGAGGGTTCTATTAGGGGATATTTTAAGACTTTGTAAATCACCTTTCTCTCATCAAACTTTTACCCACTAGCTTTAGCATCCACTGAGGAGTCTTTCCTGAAACAAGTAATTACTGTTGTGGTTGCCAAATGGTGGTTCCTCTATTACTCCTTCTACATTTTACTGAAAGGAGGAGCTCTCCGCTCTCTGTTATTTATATTAGTGTGGATTCACGAATTCTTATTTTGTTCAGTGAGTTACAGTTCTTTTTTGTTGTTGTTGTTATAGTTATAATTTTGATGCTTGCATTGTCCTAGTTTTGGCCAGTAAGATAAGTGTCAGGCTGGCTGACTCCTGTGTCCTTTGGACATGGTCATGTCATTCTTTGAGCATTATCCAGCAAGATATTCCAGGCTCATCTTGTACTTTCCCAGTCCCAGCCCTAAATCAGTCATTTTTCCATGGAGCCCTGGTTCCTTTAGGTGGAAAATAATATTTAGAAATGAAGATCTAGGGGCGCCTGGGTGGCTCAGACAGTTAAGTGTCTGCCTTCAGCTCAGGTCATGGTCCCGGGGTCCTGGGATCGAGCCCCGCGTCAGGCTCCCTGCTGAGCGGGAAGCCTGCTTCTTCCTCCCCCTTTGCCTGCCGCTCCCCCTGCTTGTGCTCTCTCTCTCTTTGTGTCAAATAAAAAATAAAAAATCTTAAAAAAAAAAAAAGAGAAAGGAAGATCTTAACACTAGGTATGTTCACTGCTACTGGGATGCCATCGTTTTTAATTATTCATCAACTCACCGTAGTTATGTCGGAGTAACATGAAAGAGCACGGGATCACTGGAGTGTTGTTTTGAGCTGAAATTATATGAATGTTGCCAGTGATAACACTGTCTTCCTTTGCATTTATCATGTCGAATATTTTAAGCGTAGGGAAAGGTATACCGGGTGACACATAGAACATCCGTATATTTTAAGCGCAGGGAACGGTATACCAGGTGACACGTAGGACACCCGCACACCAGCCGTCCGCAAATACAACTGAAATACCCTCTTCCAGGCCTTTCTCTCCTGCCTGCTGTGCTGAATGTGCTGTTGGTTTTCCCCTTGCATTTCTACTTTTGCTCCATATGCATGTGTCTGTAAACAATATATAGTAATGTCTGATGTATCCTTAAACTGTATATGAATTGTATTGTACCACATATACTTTCCTGCAACCTTTTTTTTTTTAAGTAGGTTCCATGCCCAAAATGGGGCTCGAACTCATGACCCCAAAATAAAGAGTCACAGACTCTACCCAGTGAGCCAGCCAGGTGCCCCTCCTGCAACCTGTTTTTCCATAGTATTGTTTCTGAGATTTACCATGTTGATACATGCAGCTTTTACTCATTTTTATTTAAACATATTTGAAGTTTTTCAGGTATATGAAAAGAATATTACATGTGGACCCACCACTCATCTTCAGATTTAAAATACAACAGATACAGTTGAAGCCCCCCATCCCCCATGTACCCATTTCTGCTCACCCCTGCCTTCCTGGGAGTGACTGATCTGAACAGTGTGAATGTCTTCCCATGTCTGTGTCTTACATGTGCTGTATGCTTAATCAGTTTTATTTGGCATATTGTAGAGCTTTTTATAAGTGCTGTCACACTGTTTTTACTATTCTGCAACTTTTTTCATTGGTAAGATCTATTCAAGCAGATGCATTAGCACTAGTTCATTTGTTCTCATCCTTGTGTAGTAGTCCAGTCACTCTGAATCTTCCACAATTAGCTATTTTCCTTTTGTCAGTTTCTTTTTCTTGCTCTTTTTTTCTTTTAAAGATTTTATTTATTTATTTGACAGAGAGAGACACAGCGAGAGAGGGAACACAAGCAGGGGGAGAATGAGAGGGAGAGGAAGTGGGAGAGGCTTCCTGCCGAGCAGGGACACCGATGTGGGGCTTGATCCCAGGACCCTGGGATCATGACCTGAGCAGAAGGCAGCCGCTTAACGACTGAGCCACCCAGGCACCCCAACATTCCATTTGTTTAAATAATCTCAAAGGCCTGCCCAGGTTCAAGGGAAGAAGAAATAGATACCACCTCTTGATGGGTGTAGCAAGGTTCTGGAAGACTGAGCAGATATTGTTGCTGCCGTTTTGGGGATATATAGTCTGTCCCCTGAACCTAGGTACGTCTGTGTGTAGTGGCTGGGACTTAGAATATGAACAGTCATCTTCGTTAGATATTGCTAAATTGCTCTCTGAAATGGTCTTACCAGTTCATTTTCCCACCAGTAATGTATGAGAACTCTTATTTTCTAGATTATTTCCAATGCTTGCTATTGTCAGACCTCTTAATTTTTGCCACTCTGTTTGATGTGAAATGGTTAATATGTATTGCAGTTCTCTTCCCTTGTGGCTTGCATTTCACCTGGTGTTATCTTTTGTGGGTACAAGTTTTGTATTTTATTTTTTTAAGATTCTATTTATTTATTTGAGAGAGAGAGCGAGAGCATGGGTAGAGGGGCAGAGGGAGAGGGAGAAGCAGGCTCCCTGCTGAGCAGGAAGCCAACGTGGGGCTCCATCCCAGAACCCTGAGATCATGACCTGAGTGGAAGGCAGATGCTTAACTGACTGAGCCACCCAAGTGCCCCCAAGTTTTGTATTTTGATGTCCAAAATACAGTCTTTTCATTTCTGGTTTGGGCCTCTTTTATGTCTTGTGTACAAAATCTTTTCCTACTCAAGGATCAGAAAATTACTATCCTGTATATTGCCTTCCAAAATTATACAGCCTTTCTTTATACATTTAGGCCTTTAATCTACCCCCAGATTGCCTCTTATGTGTGGTGTGAGATAGAGATTGAACGTGGTTGTTTTTTCAAACGATTAACCAAGTGTCACAGCACCATTTTTTTAAAAAGTTCATTTATTTAAGCAATCTCTGCACCCAGTGTGGGGCCTGAACTCACGACCCCAGCATTGAGAGCCGCACGCTCCACTGATTGAGCCAGCCAGGCGTCCCTGATGGCACCATTTTTTAATAGAGTATTTTTTCCCTACTGACTTCTAATGCCGCTTCTGTTGTATATTATGTTGCTTTCCTGGATGAGTCCGTTTTGGGCTTCCCTAGTTTGTTTCGCTGGTTTATTTGTCCCTGAAAGGAAACTACATCATCTTAATAGCATTTTATAAGGAGCTTTGATTTTTGGTGTACTGCTTCCTTAACTTTTTTTTTTATCTTTTAAAAATTATTTTTGCCATTTTATTTCATGTAAATATTACTGTCGGCTTATCACATTTTATAAAAAAAAAAAAAACAACTGCGTTTGGAGCAGTTGGCTGACTCAGTTGGTGGAGCATGTGATCCTTGATCTCAGGGTTTTGAGTTTCACCCACCTGGGTGAAAAGATTACTTCAAAAAAAACAAAGCAGGGGTGCCTCGTCGCAAGCTCTTCCAACTGAGCCAGCCAGGCGCCCCTATTTCTTGAATTTTTAACATTATCCATAATTATCATGGATGAAGATTTAGGTCCTTCACATGTCATTTGGCTAAGAGTATAGAATTCTAGGGTATATTTTCTTCCCATCAGATTCTTAAAGATTTTGTCCCATTGTTTTATGTTGCCGTGAGAATATACCTGATGACTGAGTCTCTTCCTTTCTCCCCCTGCCCCAATCCTGTGTCTTTTGTGTTTTCTTCTTTCCCCCCATCTCTCTTATTTTGAAAGCTTTAAGCCTACAGAAAAATGGTACAGGTGGTATGACGAAAACCTCTGTATATTCCTTGTCTAGTTCACCAATTGTGAATATTTTACCACATTTGCTTTATGTCTTCACAACATTATAGATTTTTTTCCTTTCGCCAAACAATTTGGGAGTGAATTACAGACACTTGAGATTTCACTCCTAAATACTTCAACAGGTGTCTCCTCAGAACAAGGACGTTCTCCTACGAAATCTCAACACAGTTCTCACACTCGGGGAATTTAATATTGATGCAATACTAGCATCTAATATACAGTCTGTGTTCAGATTTCCCCAGTTGTCTAAATAATGTCCGTCATAGGTGTTTTGGTTTTTGCTTTTTAATTCACACTCCAATCAAGGACCACACATTGCGTTTAGTAAGTGCGTTTCTCATTCCTTATAAATGAGTTCAAAGCTCCTTCTGAAAGTTTTAGCATCTTATCCTTGGTACCCTTAAATTCCATAACATTATATGTCTTGATACAAGTCTTTTTTCATTCACTGTTGGAGGCACAGATTCTTCCAATCTGGAAATTAATGTCCTTTGGTTCTATAGACTTGCTAATGTTATTTCTCTGTTGATTTCCTTCCTTCCTTCTCTGTTCTCTTTCTCTGGAACTTTTGCCAGTAGATGTTGTATTGCATGGGTTGATTTTCTAAGACTTTTGTGTGCTTTAGTTTCCATCATGGCCTCTCTGTTCTTTATCTCCTTGTCTTAGTATTACATTTTTTTTTTTAAAGATTTTATTTATTTATTCATGAGAGACAGAGAGAGAGAGAGAGAGAAGCAGAGGGAGAAGCAGGCTCCCAAGGAGCAGGGAGCCTGATGTGGGACTCGATCCCAGGACCCTGGGATCATGACCTGAGCTGAAGGCAGACGCTTAACCGTCTGAGCCACCCAGGCGCCCGTCTTAGTATTACATTTATTTTTGCTCTCATTTCTAGCTTCTAAGAGCTGTTTCTTGTTCTTCAGTTGCTAGTTTTCCATTGCTTTCTGGTCTTGTTTTATGAATATAACCCTGATTTCTCTGAGGATATTACTAGCTTTTTAAATGCTTTCTTTAGTTTTGATTTATTATTTTTTCTGAGTTAACCTTTCATTTTGAAGTCAGCTTCATATTGGATGTTTTTGCTTTTTTTTTTTTTAAAAAGTGTTGGTTCTTTTACTGTAGACTCACATTTAAGGGGGAGGCGGTCAAAGGCCATTTGGAGACTCTGTGCACAGATGGGGCCTATTTCCTACTAGCCTGGTAGCCTTTCCGTATAAGCAGTCATAGAGTGACGGACCAGCCGTTTGGTTAGGGAGCCTCCAGATGTGAGTATGTAGAAGTCTATTTTCTGGGATTGTTTGGTTTACCCAAAGAAGAGTCTCCCAGTCTCTTGTCATGCTCTGGTGGCAGTGAGGGATGGGGAGCCAAGGTGGTTTTTTTTTGTTTGTTTTAAACTTTTCCTTAATCATCATCTCCTTATCCCTTTGCTTCTTCCACTTGTTAGACTTGGGTTTCCGGAGTGGCATTCGTCTCTCACTCACATTTCCTGTGTCCTGTCGCCTGGCTGGGCGGGCCACTGCTGTCCTAGGCTCTAGCCACTCAACTTAAGGACTTTTAACCAGCTCCCTTTGGCCAGCCTGTGCTTCCACCCTGCCTGCTACTGAACCTGAGAGTCAAGTGCTGAGCCTCTCCGGGTTCTGAAGATACCAGCCGGCTCACCGTTAGCATCCCGTTTACAGGCACCGAAGCTTACAGCTCCTCTGCCTTGTTGCATCTTCATTGAGATCGCTCCTTTGTTGCACTCAACTCTTGGTTTCTCTGTAACTGCCTCATTGTTACTTTAGTGGGATCTTGGGATAAAAAGAAAATTCTTTGACCCTGTCTTCTTTAATAAGTCTCACACGTATGTATTTTTAAGGAAATTACCTAAGTATATTAGACTCGGGATGTTGCCTTTCCTCTGTGGAATTTATAAAAAAGAAGTATACAATTCAAAAAAGAATGCAAATTTTAATCTTTCAAAATACTGCTTACTTAAAGGGTCTTGACCGATGGTATGTAATTTTTGTTTTTATTTTGAAAAAATTCAAACTTAGGGAAAACTTGTAAGCGTGGTCCTGTTCCTTTTACCTAGGATCAGAGTTGTTAGCATTTTGCCATATTTGCTTCATCACCTCCTGTATAGGTATGTTCATTCACATACGCATTTTTTTTTTCTTGAACCATTTGAGAGTAAGTTGTGGACATTATGCCCCTTTAGCCCTACATTTTGGTATGTATTTCCTAAGAACAAGGGCCTTCACAATTTAGCAACAAATTGCTAAACAAATGCAACAAATTGCTTGTGCAATTCACATCTAAATTATTATTTTATGGCACTTTTTTTTCCAGTTCAGGATCCAACCCAGAATCATGCCTTATATTCACTGCTCTTACGCCTCTAGTCACCTTCAATCTGGAACAGAGTGTTAACCTTTCTGTTTCAAGACCTTAGCATATTTGAAGAGTATGGACAGCTATTTTATAGACGATCTCTGAGTTGATATTATAATGTTTAATTTTGTGGTACATTTGTTTTTCCCTGTAGCTCTTAGGAGAATATGAGTCCCTTGGAAAAGAACACGAAAGAGTAAAGGTAATGGTTGATCACTCATGTTCTGAGCTTCGCGGAGGGGCAGAAGCACCGGGTTGGAAATGAAGGGGGCTGACCCCTCCGTTGTTCCCATCCTCCATCCCCATTTAGCTGCTTGAGTGAGACCAGTCGCTTCATCTTCTCTGTCAGTATCCTTATTTTCAAATATTTGCCCACTTAAGTCATAAATTTTCAGATCTGTGTTAACAAATATTGAATGGCCATTGCATTTGAGATGAGTTGAGATGAAACTTTTAGAAGAGTATAAGGTATGATATACATGTAAATAATTATTTAATAATATTTAAATACAAAGCTTTTTAAAGCATTTGCTTTTTGTGGTGTTGAATTTATTGATTATGTTTGATTTCTTAATGGAAGCTTTGGGAACTACATATTTGAATTCAGTGAAACCCCACAGTGATGCTGTAAGTGGGGTCCAAAGTATTCCTGTTGCATAGGATACAGGGTTGTGGTCATTCAGGGTTAGAGGAAGGCAGGGAGGTGTTCTGGGGGCTCGGGAGCTGGTCACGACATCTGAAATCTCACCAGCACAGGTATCTGTTTTGCCATTTACTGAGGTTTTTGGGCAAGCTGTGGCTAAAACATGCCCATTTTAACACTGGATTACTTGTAATCATAATCAAGCAAAGCTTAATAAGCTATACCTGTTATTACAGGGGATGTATGTATGGCTCTTTGTATAAACCAGTGTTTTGTTCTCTCCGTTTTTCCCTTGAATTATACACTGGCTCGTGGTTGATGCTATATTTGCTGAGTATCTGCATAATTCTTTTTGTAGCTCTCTGGTGTAGTCTTAGATTGGTTTCACATTATGTATTTTAAAATAAAATGAATATATCCTGAATATTTCAGTTATCGAATTTTTCCTTTATCTTCATAGGATATATTAAATACAACTGAGAACAAATTGCTTGATGCACATACTCAGATTTCTGATTTGAAAAGGTAAAATGTATTCTCTTACTAATAAGATAATGATGCCTCTATTGTTCTTCTAGCATTTAAATATGTGTCTGTACTGAAAGCAATGAAAAGAAAGTTTTTCTTGAGGACTTTTAGGCACTTTGAGATCAGGTTTTATCCTAATCTTCCCCTGACCTGGAAATACATTTGATTTTAACCGAAGAAGATTTTTTATTTTTAAAGATTTTATTTTTTTCTTTGACAGAGCCACACTGAGAGAGGGAACACAAGCAGGGGGGAGTGGGAGAGGGAGAAGCAGGCTTCCCGCTGAGCAGGGAGCCCGATGCGGGGCTCAATCCCAGGACCCTGGGATCATGACCCAAGCTGAAGGCAGACACTGAACGACTGAGCTACCCGGGTGCCCCGTAGCCAAAGAGGATTTTTAAACAATTAGAGTATATTGGTGGTTGTGTTTGAGGAGTGTGCATTTCCTGAGACATTATGTGTTTCATTATGCAAATGATTAGATATTTCTAATTGGCTTTGGAGCATGTTTTTGTATTTGCATTTGGAGATGTGTCCCTTATTTGGAGATTTTACTGCACTCCTCATGACTTCCATCGGAGAGAACATGAACGCTGTCCGGCCTTCTCATCTGCTCAGGTCTTTTCTGTGATGCATTCAGTTCTGCTGATAGCTTCCTTATCAGATTGGCATAAAGTGTCAGCCCGTTAGAGCTATTCTTTCTCAAACCTTCCTTGCATCAGGGTAGGCAAGAATTTGAGCTTAAAAGATGAGACAAAGACATATGCGCAGTTTAAAAGAACAGAAAGAATGCCAAGATAACCTCAAAGCAATTAATTGGCCAGAGTCCTATTTTCTGTTCGTTAACTTGAAAATAGGCTTTTATTCTGAACATGGCACAGATGAGGTGAGTTGTCTATAGATAGAGAGTGTTCAAGATAATTTAGCCTCTGTGTCTTTTAAAAAAATTAGGAAGTTCTTACTAGCTCTTTTATTGGATATTAAACCTTCCTTTTTTGTGAAAACATTACCTATGTATATTTTGTATGCGTGAATATATATGTTTAGAATTAAATATGTTAGAATTGTAATTTATCTGAATCCTTGAATTTATTTTGTTTTTTAATTTCATTTATACCGTGTTTTGATCTGTAGTCAAATGTATAAATTTTTTTAATTTGTCTACATAAAGTCCATTTGTTGTTTCCTTGTCCTTCAGTTGTAGTATATGGTGTGTTTCTTTGTAGAGTTTAATGTACTTGCCTTTCAGTTTATGTTCCAATTTTGCTCAGCTTTTATGCTTACTGGTGGCATTTTATTATGAAAAAGGTTTACAGACCAGCGGTTCTTCTGTCACCCCTTTTCTAGAAGCGTCTGTTAAATAAATAAGTAATTTGTAGTTGAGCTATATTTTAAATTGTGTACTTAATTTCTCTTTTTACTTTTGAATTAGAACAATTTCAAAACTTGAAGCTCAGGTCAAGCAAGTAGAGCATGAAAATATGTTAAGTCTTCGCCATAGTTCTAAAACTCCCATGAGATCCTCACGTGCCAAGTAAGTTATTTTGTTTAATCTCTGTAAAGCTAGAAATAAGTGCACCCTTTTATTAAACTGAGAAGCTCCTCTGTCTAAGTCATAAGGAAGTCAGAGTTAAATCTCATTATAGAATGTAGATGTGTAAAAGCATCTAATTATGGGGCGCTTGGTGGGGCTCAGAGCATGCGACTCTTGATCTTGGGGTGGTGAGTTGGAGCCCCACGTTGGGTGCAGAGCTTACTTAAAAAACAGAGAAGTAAAACCATCTAATTATTAGATATCATAAAACCTCTCATGTGGGGGCATTTGCCAAAAGGACGAAATAGAATCAGATTGGGTGTAAAGAGACTTGGAATGTTTTCTTTGTTGACTCTGCCCAGCTGTGTGACCTTAGGCAAATCACTTAATTTTTTTGGAGCTCAATTATCTCTAAAAACAAGGACATTGAGCTAGAACATCTCAAAAGATCTTTTAGCCCTAAAATTCCAGAAATTTTATTCCTATGCTAATGGGCGGACCTATGAAGATCTTCATAGGTCGTATGAATTTTTCTTCTTAGTTTTTTATTTAAAATTAGCTCTGCTATAATCTCAGAGCATTATCTTGATACATTTATAGAGTAGTTTTTTTCATATTAGATTGGTTTTTAGTATGATTTTGTAAAGAATAAATGAGTAGATCATAAGGTCATAATATTGATGTGTATGAGAAAGATTGTTAAATTGTAAATTTTAACCTTTCTGGTCGTTGTCAAATGAGAAACTTCCTCTAGATCTTTGTTCATTGACCTTAAGTTAGAACATAGTGAATTATTTAAAGAAAAAATTTTGTAAATTCCTGAAATTGAACATTTGAGAGACAACAAGAGTGGGGTGAGATTGGGGTCAGGGAAGGCCTTTCTGTGGAGGTGACTTACGTAGGCAGGGAGGTAAGCCTTGTGCTGAGTTGTTGGTGTGGGCGGCATGAGGGAGGGGCCTGTTCCAGGCAGAGAGATGAGCTTTACTACGTCCATAGGTAGGAAAGAGCTTAACATGTTTTAAAGAACCTGGAGGAAGCTTGTGTGACCTGAATATTGCCAGCAAGGAGTGAATGAGCGCCGGATGAAATCACAGACTGTCATACATCGCTTTCTAAGCGATGGTCAAGAGTTTGGATTTTACTCTTAAGTCTATTGGGAAGCCTTTGAAAGGTTTTATGTGGTAAAATTAGGTCATCTGATTTTTTTTTTCTTTTTTTTTTGAGAAAGAACTCGAGCAAACAGGGTGGGAGGGACAGAGGGAGAGTGGGAGAAAGAGAATCTTAAGCAGGCTCCAGGCGCAGCGCAGAGCCCAGTGCGGGCGTAATCTCAGGACCCTGGGGTCATGACCTGAGCTGAAATCAAGAGTCGGGTGCTTAACTGACTGAGCCACCCAGGTGCCGCTGATTTCTATATTTTTAATGCACCTGCCAGGAGAAGATGGCGAGGAAACGTAGCAGCAGACACACTAATTAGGCGATTGTGGTGTTAGGAGAAACGGTGTTCACTGAGTGCTGGCCATAGAAATGGACAGAAGAGGAGGGTCTGCAAGAGATTCTGGATATAGAATCCACCGAACGTGGTTAAGAATGAGATGACAAGATTAAAAGGGAGGTGTCTGATAATACCTTGGTTTCTGTCTTGAGCAACTCCGGGTGCCATATATTGAACTAGGGAAGAAATGGGAAGGGCTGACCGTGGTATCGATAAGGATCAGAATTTCCATTTCGAGTATTTTAGTTTGAGATTCATACGAATTCCAAGTGGGAATCAAGCAGGTGATTATAAATTTACATTTGGAATTCAGAAATAGGGTCTTAGGCTAGAGTTACAAATTTTAGAATTATTCTGTAGTGCTTGACTCTGGGATAGATGATGGGTGTGTGGTGGGAGGTTGGTGTAGGATGAAGCTCTGAGGAGCCCCGATGTCTTGATGTTGGGGCCAGAAGGAGTTGGCACAAGAACCTGAGAAAGAGCTGCCAGGGCACTCGGAGGAACCCTGAAGTGGCCAGTGGTGTAGACACTGCCGAGAGAGCACCTGAGGGGACTGGTGACCCCTAGGTGCGCCAGCCAGGCCTTGATGGCCTGGAGAGTGGTTTGCGTGGAGGGACGGATGTGCACATCCGTTGGGAAGGTTGTGTAGAGTGAGTGAAAGTGGCCTATATGTCTAGCGGCTGGAACATTAATATATTGTGATATATTTATGTACGGTGCTATGTGGTGTGACAGTGCGTACATTAGATCAGGAATTGGCAAGCACAGCCCCAGCCCAAGTCCAGCCTGCTGCCCGTTTTTGTAGGGCCGTGAGCAGAGTGGTTTTTACATTGTTAAATGCTTGGAAAGGGGCGCCTGGGTGGCTCAGTCGTTAAGCATCTGCCTTTAGTTCGGGTCATGATCCCAGTGTCCTGGGATCGAGCCCTGTATCGGGCTCCCTGCTCTGTGGGAGGCCTGCTTCTCCCTCTCCCACTCCTCCTGCTTGTGTTCCAGCTCTCCCTATCGCTCTATCAAATAAATAAATAAAATCTTTAAAAAAAAAGTTTGGAAAAAAATCAGAATAGTATTTTGTACATGTAAAAATTATATGAAATTCAAATTTCAGTTTCCGTAAATAAAATCTATTTATTCACCTATTGTCTGGCTGCTTTGCATTACAGTGGCAGATTTCAGTACTTGCAACAGAGATCATCTGGCCCATAAAACCTATTAAAATAAAATAAAACAAAAAGCCTATTTATTATCTCTTTGTAGGAAAAATTTGTCAGCCACTTAAGTTGATCATTAACATGATTTACTCTTTTTTTTTTTTTTAAGATTTATTTACTTCGAGAGCACGAGTGGGAGAGGCAGAGGGAGAATCTCAAGCAGACTCCACACTGAGTGCGGAGCCCAATGTGGGGCTTGATCTCACAACCTGAGCTGAAGCCAAGAGTTGGACGCTTAACTGACTGCACCACCCAGGCACCCCTAACATGGTTTAATCTTAAGAACATAATTTGGAACAACAAAATACCAGTTGCAGAAGAAGGATAGTATTTATACTGACTTTAGCATTTAGAACATATCTTACAGAGTCATACAGAAGTAGTAAAAGTATAACAATGTGTATGGAATGCTGAATACAAATTTAGTGAAAGTGGTAGCTGACCACTTACACTAGGGTTATGACATTGGAGGAACGATATTGGTGTGAGGTACACAGGGGACTTGGCTTGTATCTGTAGTGTTCCACTGTTTAGCGGAAATAGAGCATAGAAGGTTCATAAGCAGATGGTACAGGAGTATAATCTGTATGTCTGTGCATGTTTGAAATATTTTATATTTTAAGTGAACAGGAACCAATAAGGGATCAGTATCCAGGATATAAAGAACTATAAATCAGTAAGAAAAATTCTCAATAGGGCGCCTGGGTGGCTCAGTTGGTTAAGCGACTGCCTTCGGCTCAGGTCATGATCCTGGAGTCCTGGAATCAAGTCCCGCATCGGGCTCCCTGCTCAGCAGGGAGTCTCCTCCTCCCTCTGACCCTCCCCCCCTCATGCTCTCTCTCAAATAAATAAAATCTTTAAAAAAAAAAAAAATTCTCAATAGAAAAATGATAAAAGAATATGAACAAATGATTCACAGAAAAAGAAACCTCTAAATGGCTGATAAAATTGAAAAGATGTTCATTTTACTAGTAATCAGAAAAATGCAAATTAAAACAAGCATGGGATACCATTCACACCATCAGACAGGCCAGGCCACACTCCAGCTCTGATCATTGTAAAATTTGGCAAAGATGTGAAGAAATAGGAACCTTCAAACTGCTGGTTGGACTGAAAATCGATAAGCTTGCCTGGAGCGTGATTTGGCAATATCCAGTAAGACTGAAGATGTGTGCACCCCAAATTCCACAGTTCTGTTTTTGGATATTTACCTCAGAGGAATTCTTACACATGTTAATTGTAGCGTTGTTGAAAGGTGATGCAGAGAAACTAAAACACCAGCAGGAGAAAGGATAAATAAGGTGTGGCATATTTGTACTGTGGGTAAATAATTAAAATGATGTCCCTGTCTGTGTTAACATGGAGAAATCTGAAACATGTTGAGTAGAAACAGCAGCATTAAAAGGACGTGTGCATTATGTGGACCTAATTTAAAAAATACAAATGACCTTATATGCAGAATCTTCTGTCTTACCGATGAAAACAAGTATGGTAAGATGTTAGCATTTGTTAAAACTAAGTACAAGTGAGTGCTTGCAATAGTTTTTGTAATTTTCCAAGAATGTTTGGGGAATGTTTCTTAATTTAAAAATCGAGGGGAAAAAGGAAGGGAGCGACTAGGAGTTGACATGAAAATGAGGGAAGTTGTAAGAAGTGGCTGTGGAAGGGAGCAGAGAGAGGAAGACACCTCTTGTCTCCTCGTTTCTTTTTTCCCCTCCCAAGTGTGATGCGGGGTTATCAGCTGACCGGTAGGGCTGGGTGAGGTTTAAGGAGAGTGGAGAAAGGTGTAAGGGAGTCCTGTTGGAGAACTGGAGCTTGTTGATTACAGAAATGTATGTTGTCAGCCAGTGTTGGGTGTTCATTGAGATGGTGATGGCGACTCTCTGGTGCTAGCCCAGCCTGCACAGTTGGGTGGCTTGCTTCCAGCAAAGCCCAGATGTAGGACTGTAGACACTCTGTAGACACTCGGGAGTGAGACCACCGTGTTCCTCAGGCTTAGGTCTCTGCTGTCAGTCGGGGGTGATGGAAGGTGAGTGCGGAAGGGGGGTCAAGGCAGTGAGTAACTGTGCACCCCAGAGTAGGTAGAGGGGAGCTGAAAAAGCTAGGGGAGGGGTTGATAAGTAGAAAATGGTGAGGCCAGGGATCACAGGCCTCGGGGTCACAGTACCTTGGTGATACTCGAGCACCTTAGCCAGAAGAATCTTGAGTTGTGACTTCTTATTTATTTATTTATTTGAGAGAGAGAGAGTGAGCACAAGAGGGGGTAGGGTCAGAGGGAGAAGCAGACTCCCAGCCGAGCAGGGAACCCGATGCGGGACTCGATCCCGGAACTCCGGGATTATGGCCTGAGCCGAAGGCAGTCGCCCAACCAACTGAGCCACCCAGGCTCCCCTGGAGTTGTGACTTCTTAAGGGGATGTGTTCTCTAGTGACGATGAAGTCCAGTGAGTATTCTCCAATGGGGGGGGGGGGGCGGGTGAGCAAGCAGGAGTCGAGTCCAGTCATTGGAGGGAGGTCCAGGACAGCTCCTCCCTGTGGACACTGAAGTAGGAGGGCAGGAGCAGGTGTGGAGAAGGTGAGAACAGTTCTGAAGTCTAGCAAAGGGCCGGTTAATGCATGATGTGTGAGCCTGAGTTGGGCAGGGTGTCCATAAGATGCGGGAAGGACTGGCCTTCAGCTGCACTACTCAATACACTAGTCACTGTGTGTGGCTATTTCATTTAAGGTAATTAAAATTAAATAACATGTAAAGATTGCTTCTTCATCTCACTAGCCACAATTCAACAGCATGTGACTAGTGGCTATTGTATTGGGCTGTACAGATGGAGGATGTTTCTGTTCTCACAGAAAGTTCTCCTGGGCAGTGCTGGTCTGGGAGGAATGAGAAGGGCACTCTCGCTGCACCTCCTTGGCCTGAGCTATGGGTTGGGTGTGAAGCATAGGAAGTGTGGTAGGAAGTTAGTTGGGGGTGTTCAGAGCTGTGTAGACAGGAGAATACCTTGACTGAGATGCAGAAATAGCCCAAAGTAACAGAAACCTAAAATAACAGTTTGGTTGGATCTGAAAACCATAAAACAGAATTCCTGTATCTAAAATAAGGTTGTTTTATGCAGTTTTAGAATTACTGTACAAATGTGTATGTACCATTTCAAAGCAGGTTGTTTGGGGCGCCTGGGCGGCTCAGTCGGTTAGGTGGCTGCCTTCGGCTCAGGTCATGATCCCATGGTCCTGGGATTGAGCCCCGCATTGGGCTCCCTGCTCCACCGCGGGGAGCCTGCTTCTCCCTCTCCCACTGCTTGCTGCTCCCCCTGCTTGTGCTCTCTCTCTCTCTCTCTGTCAAATAAATAAATAAAATCTTAAAACAAAAAACCACAAAGCAGGTTGTTTTCGGTATGTGTTCAGTGTGAACTGAAGCACGAGCCTGTCATGCCTCAGATCGTTTCTCCCTGTCGTAGCACACTGGCCACCTCCGACGTCAGCAGGCGCAAGTGGCTGATACCAGGAGCGGAGTATTCCATCTTTACTGGCCAGCCTTTGGACACCCAGGATAATAGAGTGGATAACCAGCTAGTGGAAACCTGTGCTCCCGGGTAAGGTAGCTTTGTCAAAGGTCATATTTAGGGTCGATTATGGTTTCAGTAGATTTCAGTTGCCCTTAAATGTTCAGGAAGGCATAAAGAAGAGCCTTCTCTTTGTGGCTTCAATGTCTTACTTTTGAGGACCAGATTTTTATTTTACATTGAAAAGCTAATGAGTTTAGGATACTCAAGATCCAAGGCCATGCAGAGCATCCCCCACCCTGTGCTCTTGACAGTGGTGTGCTGTGCACAGACTCTCCATTAGGCTAAGGCGTTGATCCTCTCACCTTCTGGACAGCCCATGCAACCATGTTACTCTAGAGCACCATATAAATATAATACTTCTATATGTGCGAGGATGTGAGGAGGATTGGGAAGTGCTGGTCTATTACATGCAGGTTCAATTTTAGTTTATTTACATTGTAAAGCATATATATTCATTGTGGAGTGTAATTGTTAACTCTCATGTCATTCCCCTAACAGTGCCAGTGACCTCTGTCTTAGCTCAGTCTGCTCTTTTAAAGCACCGTAGACCGGGCACCTTAAACAAGAAACACTTTTTCCTGCTGTTCTGGAGTCTGAGAGTCTGAGACTGGGGTGCCAGCACAGTTGGGTTCTTGGTGAGGGCCCTCTTCCTGGTTATAGGGTCTTTGCTTGGTGAATGTGTGCAGACAGAGAGATCTTGTGTCTCTTCTTTTTAGAAGGGCACTAATCCCATCACAGGGTCCCGCCCTCATGAGCTCATCTAAATCTAATAACCTCCCCAAGGCTTCACCTCCTAACACTATCCACTTAGGATTGGAGCTCCAACATACAAGTGTTTTGGGGGGACACAAATATTCAGTCCATAACACTGCATGTCTTACAATTCTTATTTAAGGTACCATTCTCCTCCGGAAAAGGATTCTTCATCTGAAAGTTCACCAAGAAGCTTATTGATAAAAAAACAAAGAGAGACTTCAGATACACCAATCATGAAAGCTTTAAAAGAACTCGATGAAGGAAAAATATTTAAAAATTGGGGCACACAGACAGAGAAAGAGGATACCTCAAATAGTAAGCATTTTTCCCTTGTTTGATATAGATAGATTATACTTTCCCCTTCATCCCCAATTATATCACCTTCCTTAAATCCCCTGGCTCATAATTTATCACAGTCATGGCATAACTTGCACGTTTTATACAAAGCAGAGCACATGTTACGTTCTGATTAGTAAAGATTATGCAGCATTCTTAAAGATATTTGGAATATATCTACATCAGTTTGTCCTTGGAAAGTTACAATAGACACTTGGTATTCATAAAGTGAGATGTAACGTTTTCTACTCTCCCTTTCTTGGTTACTGAGCATCTCTCAGTAGGATAAGAAGTATCTTTTTTTTTTTTTTTAAGATTTTTGTATTTTTTATTTTTAAGTAATCTCTACACCCAACGTGGGGCTTGAACTCACAACCCCGAGATCAAGAGTCACATGCTCTTCCAACTGAGCCAGCCGGGTGCCCCAAGAAGTATCTTGAATACCATTTTTCTCACAAGCACAGGTCAACAGTACTTGCATCCCCTTGTACTCACTCCAGTGCTCACTTGATCGGGCCTGCTGATTACATTGTTCACATCTTGGGCATTGCATCTCCAAAGCAGTATCTCCTAGTAAATAAATTAGTGACTTGCTTTCTAAAAATAATCTCTCTTGAAAAATCACCTTGAATGGCAATTGTAAACAGGAAGCCAGAATGAATTCGTTATAAACTCCCACATTTTTCTTCATCAAGCATTTTTTAATCCTTATAACGTGTATTTGCAAATAAATCATTCTAACCTGGATAGTGAGAATTGCTTACTTGGCATAATCATCTGTTAATAAAGGCAGGTAACCAGAGCTAGGTTTGTTTTGTTTACTTTTTAACCATTTGTCTGTTACAGAATTATCGAATCCTCAGCAAACTGAAATGTCAGTCAGTGCAAGTCGGTCCCCAGAGAAGTGTGCCCAACAAAGACAGAGGAGGTTTAATTCTGCTTCGCAGAGATCCTCATCGTTACCACCTTCAAATCGTAAATCAAGTACTCCAAGTAAGAGTTAGTTGTGTATGTCTCCTGGGCTCAGAAGAGTGGTATCCGAGCTGTCACAACACATGCCTGCTGTTTTCTGTTTCCCTTATATTCTCTAGCACCTACTAGAGTACTCTGAGCACAGGGTTCCTAAATAAGATCTTGTTCAATAATATCACCTGACTGCACAGATAACTATGACTATAGGTGAAGAAATTTTATCTCAGTATATTCAAATGAGATTTTTGTGTGTGTTCAGCAAATTTCTTTTTGCAACTCATACCATTTCACAGTTTTTGAGAGCATTGACAACTATCTAATTAAACATTAGTTCAAACAAATTAATTTAAGCTAGCCTGGAAAAAATATACTTCTTTTCATATAGTTACCTCTGGTTTCTTTAGTCAATTACAGTTATGGTTTTAAAGGTTAAGCATTGGATTTCTGTTTTCTCGATTTCCATTTTCAGAACAGCTGAAGATATTTGTGTGTCCCCATGTAACAGGAATGTGTGCTGGTGTTCGTGTGTCCCTGTGTGACAGGAATGTGCGCTGGTGTTTCCATTTATTTCCAGTTGACTTCTAAAATCCTGAAAAACCAGTTTTGAGTCTGAGTGCTGACACTGCAGTCTGATACACTAAAATGTTGACAGTGGTTCCCTCTAGGTGTTAGGATTATGAATTTTTATTTTGTATGCTCTTTCAAAAAGTTTTATAATAAAATTGTACTCCATTAAAGTTAGAAAATACTGAAAAAGAAAGTATGTTCTGCCAATATATGTATTATATTGAAGGAAGAGAATATTTCCTCTTCATTTTCTTCTGTAGCAAAAAGAGAGATTATGTTAACACCAGTGACTGTGGCTTATAGTCCAAAGCGATCCCCTAAAGAAAATTTGTCCCCAGGATTTAGTCATCTACTGAGCAAAAATGAAAGCAGTCCAACTCGGTAAGTTCTCTAAAATAGTAGAATAAAATATTTTATTATTGACTTTTTTTTTTTAAGTGTCAACTTTATGCCTGTAGCTATCACTAATTTTTCAGTTGCCAGTGGGAACCCTTTGGATTTAAATCATTTAAATGAATGTCATATTCAAAATAAAAAAATACTATAATCCATGAAAACAGTTTTAACTGTGGATACTGGCTACTACCAAATTTAAATACTGCCTCAGAATCCCTTCCAGCTTTTGGATATAGAATGATAATTCTTTGTTTTCCTGAAAAGGTTTATGATACAGGGCAGTTTTTGAGCCATTTGTACAAGAAAATGGGCTGTCCTAGGATGGCCCTGGCAATACACGTAAGTTCCCCTGGGTGCCTGAGACAATTGTCCTCTCTCTGAAGTGTGGTCAGCAGTGTGTGCCCCTGTGGGGGAGCCGTGCACGCCTACGATGGAAGAGCTGGTGACCTGGCTCCATCAGGCTCTTGAGAAATTTCTTAGCTCGTTGAACCTCAGGTTTCCTCTTCTATAAAACAGGGATAATAACACCTGCCCTGCATATATTATAAGGTTGTTATAAAGATTGAAGGAGATAACGTATGGGTAAATGCTTTAAGTCTCTCATATATAAATATAATTTTGTGTTAGAAAATATAAATTAAACTTCAGTTTTAGAAAATTATATGACCAGCTTTCTTTTTAAAAAATACGTGAATATGTGAGTTAACTGGATGCCAGCTCATCTTTCTAGTGGAGATAGGAAAAATCAGTTAACATTTTTTTCTCACAAATAACTTGCTTCATTCAATAGATTTGATATACTTTTGGATGATTTAGATACTGTTCCTGTGTCTGCATTCCAACATACCAATCCAAGAAAACAACTCCAGTTTCTTCCTCTAGATGACTCAGAAGGTATCTTTTCCTAAAAAATTATTAGCTATGGTTTTAGTCATTTTGTGAATTTCTCGTATCTTTTCAAGGTCCTAAATAGTGTAATATCCTGCACTTAAATAATTTCTCTGCACAAGGGCCTCTAAGAATAAGCATTTGTGATGCTCATATTATGTGTCAGTGCTGTTATCCTCATTGAAAAGTTGGGAAACTGAGGTACAGACAGTGTTAATGCTTACTTAACCAGAGCCATACCGTTCAGTTTCTCTCTTTACTAATTTCTGTGCAACTTAGGTATCGGGTGATTTTTTTTTTTCTTTTTTCTCATTTATCTTTTTAAGTTTGGCGTAAAGTTACAAGATAATGCATGTGAGTCACTTGGGCAGGCCCCGTAAGATGCTAGCTCTGCACTCTTGGTGTGGGTTTGTGTCCACTAAATGTGTGTGGTTAGTGCTTACCTTTTTTTTTTCTTTAAGTTTACTTAAAGGTCTTTCAAGTTTACAGAAAGTTTATATACCTTCACTTAGGGAAGGTGTGCAGGTTGTCAAACTGAGAGCAAAACTTTTAGAATTCTGTGGAGAAAAAGCACCGAGTAAATATGATTGATTATTGTCTCTTTTCATTATGTTTTTTGGTATGTGGCAGTCCTTTCCAGAAAGTGAAGTCAGATAACATATATAGTTGTGCATATGATCGATCACGAAAACTGATAAGAAATAAGAGAAATTTCTTTTCTCTCTGACAGAAAAAAAATACTCAGAAACAGCCACCGACATCCATGCTAATCATAGCTCTTCTCCCGAACTGTTGCCAAATGGAGTGAAGAAAGTGTCTGTGAGATCAGCCCGGGAGAAGAATAAATCAGTTAGCTATGAACAGTGTAAGCCCGCGTCAGTAGCACCACATGGTAATGATTTTGAGTATACAGCAAAAATTAGGACCCTAGCTGAAACGGAACGGTTTTTTGATGAACTTACAAAAGAAAAAGACCAGGTAAAAACAAACAAAAACTTAAAAAAAAAAACAAAACCCAAGTGTTTTTCTGAACTTAATGCGTATGTCTGAGGAATAGTCAGAAGGGAATTAGGGAGTCAGACCATGCCAGGAAGTTACTGTGGCTCGCACACCAGAGTTGCGCTAGGAACGCGTTTGAGCTGAGCTGTCCTTGCTGAGCAGGACAGAGGGCACCTACGTGCAGGCGAGGCGCACTAGAACGTACTAGGCTGAAGCCTGTCCTTTCCATTCTGTTACAGACATCCCTGCCATTCGTCAGAATTCTGTTTTTATTTTAAATTTGTTTTGTGTGTTAACAGATTGAGGCAGCACTAAGTCGAATGCCTTCTACTGGAGGACGAATCACTTTGCAGACGAGATTAAACCAGGTGAACCGTCTCAGCTTGAATGTGTGTTAGAGGCGTGGCGCCGGCTGGTGTTCCGTTATACAAGATGATGTGTCAGGCACCCTGAACAACTGGGCTAAACTTTCAGCCTTTTAGGAAGTGTTTGGTGATTATAGTATATTTTATTTTATTTTTTTTAAGGTTTTATTTATTTATTTGACAGAGAGAGACACAGCGAGAGAAGGAACACAAGCAGGGAGAGTGGGAGAGGGAGAAGCAGGCTTCCCGCGGAGCAGGGAGCCCGAAGCGGGGCTCGATCCCAGGACCCCGGGATCATGACCTGAGCCGAAGGCAGACGCTTAACGACTGAGCCACCCAGGCGCCCTTTTTTTTTTTTTTTTTTTAAAGGTTTTATTTATTTATTTGACAGAGACACAGCTAGAGAAGGAACATAAGCAGGGGGAGTGGGAGAGGGAGAAGCAGTATAGTATATTTTAGAACTGCGTGCTGGCTTTCAGGAACAAAAAGTGATTTTTCCTTTATGCTTCATGAAAAAGACGTTCATGCCCCTACACAATATGCCTTTGAACAGATTTTATGTTAAATTAATCCTCTCACGTTAAATGTCCCTTTTTGTGTTTTGTTTCTTCCTCCCCAGTCTCTAATTTATTTCGCAGCCCCTTTCCATTTAGTAAATATGTAAAACAGTTGGCTTTGCAACTGGAATAGCTGTAGAGGTTAAAAAGAGAGAGATGGGGGCACCTGGGTGGCTCAGTTGGTTAAGTGTCTGCCTTCGGCTCAGGTCATGATCCCAGGGTCCTGGGATTGAGCCCCGCATAGGGCTCCCTGCTCTACGGGGAGCCTGCTTCTCCCTCTGCTTCTGCTCCTTCCCCAGTTCTTGCTCTCGCTCACACTCTCTCTCAAATAAATAAAATATTTAAAAAAGAGAGAGAGAGATGTGATTCCATTATTGAGCAGGAGATGGTGCAGGCGAAGCGGCTCATGTGCATTTCTTTTAGTTGCTTTCCAGAGAGAATCAAAATGCATGAAACCATGGGACATTTAAAATCTGCTCTTTTTGTAACATTTTAAGCATAACGACAAGGATAGGTCTCTTATATAACTGCACGTTTTGGCTTTTCAGTGCTTTAACTTCAGGAAAAATTCATTTTCAGATTGATCTGTGATACCAGAAGGAAAAAAAAAAAGCAAAGAAAACAGCAGAGGTCTTTCCTTGGGCCTATATGCCTAACTTCTCCTTGAGACTTTAAGTCTCTTACTGTTTTTGTTGTTCCAAAAGTCTTTACTCAGTAATTTATAAGACTCAGCACATGAAACTCTTCTTCCTTATTGGGAAGGCAGAAGGAAAACTTGTGGCTACTCTGATTCTAAATTCATCTGAAACATTTGTTATATATATATATTTTTATATAATGATTGTAAGCTTTTAAAATAACTTAAAAGGGAGTAGAGCCTGTTCATACATGTCAAAGCTCTTTCTTCCAGTAAGGAGACCACTGACAGCAGAAAGAGACTGAAGATTCTTAAATATGATTCATAAATGAAAAGATAAAATTGGGCAAGAAAAAGATGAAAAATATTCAGCCTCACCAATGAGTAAAAAACTACATATTTGAACAAAAGCATCTTTATTTATTTATTAAAGATTTTATTTATTTATTTGACAGAGACAGCGTGAGAGAGGGAACACAAGCAGGGGGAGTGGGAGAGGGAGAAGCAGGCTTCCCACAGAGCAGGGAGCCCGATGTGGGGCTCGATCCCAGGACCCTGGGATCATGACCTGAGCCAAAGGCAGACGCTTAACGACTGAGCCACCCAGGCGCCCCAAAAGCATCTTTTTTTTAAAAAGATTTTATTCATTTGAGAGAGAGCATGAGTTTGGGGAGGGGATGAGGAAGAGGGAGAAGCAGACTCCCCTGCTGAGCATGGTTGCTTAACTAGGCATACACTTTTTTTTTTTAAGATTTTATTTATTTGACGGAGAGAGAGACAGAGCGAGAGAGGGAACACAAGCAGGGGGAGTGGGAGAGGGAGAAGCAGGCTCCCCACAGAGCAGGGAGCCCGATGTGGGGCTCGATCCCAGGACCCTGGGATCATGACCTGAGCCAAAGGCAGACGCTTAACGACTGAGCCACCCAGGTGCCCCAAAAGCATCTTTTTTTTAAAAAGATTTTATTCATTTGAGAGAGAGAGAGCATGAGTTTGGGGAGGGGATGAGGAAGAGAGAGAAGCAGACTCCCCTGCTGAGCATGGTTGCTTAACTAGGCATACACTTTTTTTTTTTTAAGATTTTATTTATTTGACGGAGAGAGAGACAGAGCGAGAGAGGGAACACAAGCAGGGGGAGTGGGAGAGGGAGAAGCAGGCTCCCCGCAGAGCAGGGAGCCCAATGCGGGGCTCGATCCCAGAATCCTGGGATCATGACCCGAGCCTAAGGCAGACGCTTAATGACTGAGCCACACAGGCGCCCCAAAGCAGCATTTTTTTTTTTTAAGATTTATTTATTTATTTTAGAGAGAAAGCATGCATGCACTAGCCAGGGGAGGGGCCAGAGGGAGAGAATCTCAAGCAGACACTCTCCACTGAACGCAGAGCCTGACCCAGGGCTTGATCTCATGACCCTCATGAGATCATGACCTGAGCTGAAACCAAGAGCCAGACACTCAACCGAATAAGCCACCCAGGCACCCCCAAAAGCATCATTAAAAAAAAAAACTTACATAGGCAGGTATTTAAATACACACACACGCAAAACAAAACAGTACCCAGGATGTAGAAAAGCATATTCTCATACATGGCAGGTGGAAGTAGAAATTGTCACAAACTTTCTGGAAGATAGTTTGACTTCTCTCTGAAGCTTTAGATTTTTGCATCTCTTCGGACCTAGCATTTTTACTTGGGGGAATGATTCTTAAGGCAATATTTACAGATGTGTGCAAAGAAATCTTTTTAAAAATATTTATTGCAGCAATATTTATGGTATCCAACATTAGAAGCAACCTAAATTTCTGCTAAAAGAGTCTTGGTTAAATCTAATGGAATATTGCAAATTAATTTAAAATGATATCACAGAAAGATATTTCATAACAAAAGTTCAGCTGAAAAATGTTTTGAAGTAGAGAATTTGATTGTTTTTATTTTTCTTCTTAATGATGTGGATATCTACAGAAAAAACCCTAGAAAGAGGAACTGGTTATTTTTTACTCCTCTGTCTTCTAAATATTTTATCATGAACGTGTGATCCTTTTATTTTTTTTATTTAAATTTTTTTTTTTGAGATTTTATTTGAGAGAGAGTGAGTGAGTGAGAGAGAGCAGGAGCCAGGGTTGGGGCAGAGAGAGGAAGAAGCAGACTCCCTGCTGAGCAGGGAGCCCAGCTTGGGACTCCATCCAGGGACTCCAGGATCATGACCTGAGCTGAAGGCAGCCACTTAACCGACTGAGCCACCCAGGCGCACCTTATGTGATCCTTTTATAATTAAAAGTTGTTAAAGAGGAATTTTTAAGTTTTATTTCAGGATACCATTGGAGTTAAGACTGAATAAAGTACCTAAAATGATAAATTTATATTCCAGGCTCTATTTATTTAATAATAGTACTGCTTATTTAAAAATAGCAGTTGTTACATTGATTCTTTGTGAAATCTCTTGTTTCTTGGAAGAAACTCTCCAGCGTGTTCCCTCCTTTTTAACTTAGAAATTCTTGTCAGAAGAAAGTTGTTTGACATACGCCTGAGTGGGATAAGGCACCGATCCATTTCTTCCAGTGACATGTGTGAAGTACCTTTGGGCTCCTCTCGTTCTGTCCTCAGTTCAGCAGAATCCGAGAATCACCTCCTTGCTCAGTCTTGCGCTTGCTGAGATTTCCGCATCCTCCTAAGTAGCACTGGTACTGAGGATGTGTTAAGGTGCTGAGGTGCAGCATTTGTTTTGAATGGTTGAAACATTGATTTGCATTGTTTAAAGAAATAATATAAATAAGATGATTTGTGTTAAAAAAAAAAAAACTCTGTAATTTGAATGTTTCTACCTGCTCCTTTGCTAAAAGAAAGGTCAATTTGGTGGTAATTATAGAACCAGTGAACTCGATGCAGAATTCTAACAAAACTTTTCCTGTTATTCTCCCTTAGGAAGCCTTGGAAGATCGTTTGGAAAGGATTAATCGAGAACTGGGCTCAGTTCGAATGACATTAAAGAAATTTCATGTTTTGCGCACCTCTGCAAATCTCTGAGATTTGTAGCCATTAAATTTTGAGACGTTTTTGTTTGCACTAACGTATAATTATGCACTCAGAAAAGGCAAACTGTTTTGTACTGTTTATAAGCCTTCAAATAGTAGTTTTACAATCATGCTATTCTTTACACTTACTGTTTTATACTTCAAATGGCCACATATTTTCAAGATATTTTTGTTATGCTCAGGAATCTCTTGTATATTTTACTATTTAAAAAGTATTATTTTTAAATAGTGTAAGTCTCCAGTTTATATCAATAGTAAGGAAATGTAAACAGGGGAGGCAGCTTGTTTCTAAACAAATAGTGTTATCCTTTTACAGTTAACTTTGCACACTAATTTTATACTTGTTCTACATTGTGAATATGATTCTTTTTTTAAATAAATGCTTAAGAATAGCTTCTATAATAATAGACTAATACATGCTGAATGCAAAAAAAAAAAAAGAAAAATGCAGCATACCCTGGAATTTAGTTGTGTTGGGATTTTTTTTTTTTAATGGTAATGCAGTTCCTGTTAGGAACATGTCTTAGAGTGAATATTAGAATAGTAATAATGGAAATAATGGAATATTGGAAAGCTTTGGAAACTATGAATAACTCCTTTTGTTTCCCTTGAACTTTATTGTCTGTAAGGAAGGAAAAATGAGAGTTGTAATTCTCTAATGTCATATATGTAGTACTTTTCAGAAAACGGTAAGCAGTTGGGGAGCTGTAGCTTTGCGCCCAGCATTCTGAGTGGAACTGTGTCCCTGCTGTGGCCATAAGTTGGTGGATGAAGCTTTGATGGAAGACAGACCACCACCCAGTGAGGTGGTTTCCTCCGGGTACGTGGCTTCAGCCGCCAGTCACCATGCAGATGTGTTTAACCCCCCTGCACTCCTCCCTGCCAAAAAAACCTCCCGCCATAGCAGGTGCTGTAAGAATCCTAGGTTTGGATTAGAGCACCCGCCCCTGCTTGTTCACAGACACAGGATGTGTGTAGATGGAGCCTTGGGCCTTTGGCCTTGCTGGAGGGCTCCAGCTCCTGGCCTTGGCAGTGGCACGTGGGCAGGAGGCTGTGCTCTGATCAGCAGCACTAGCAGGTATATGTTCTGACTGCTGGTCAAGCCTGGGCTGCTCCACTGCCCACTTTTCGGTGGCTGGTCGGAATCCAGTGCCCACATATTCCTGTACACGGTCATAAATAGACGCATTTGGAATGCGTCTTTAATTTAATTATCATTTAATTATTGAACTTTCAATATTTATTCCCACTGATAATGCTCAGGTTTTAACGTTTGGTTTTCTTTTGAACTTTTTCTTCTTATGTGACTCTTAGTAACTTGTAGTTCTAATGAGCCAAGCCAACCATCACTCCACTAGGGTCTGTGTATGCCTTTGAGCAGGGATCTCAAACTATCTTTGAGCACCTTCACCAAAGCTTACCTGGCTGAGCTCCAGGCCTGCTGCCCCAGTGGTGCTCCCTTCTCAGCTTTGCTGGGGGAGAGGGGTCCTCCATAGGGAGGGGCCATCTGATACCTGACTCTCCTGTTCCTATCCCTGAGTTGAACCTTTGCTCCTGACTCCTGCCACCAGTTGAGCACCTTGGGCTAATCACAGTTATTCAGCAACAGAGTAAGTGCCTTTATTCGTAGTATTTTTTTTCTAGCCCTTTTTTTTTTTTAAGTCAACTAGTTATAGTAAAGAATAAGTTAATTTTAATCAAGCTCCAGTACAGCTGTGTCAAGACCTAGTAAAGGGATTGACTTTACTGATGGTATTCCTTTTGTGTTCCTATACGTGACATTAAAATCTAACTTGAAAATTACTAGGATATTCATTGTTCTCTCCATCTATCACAAAGTCCTTCTCAAGAATAGGAAATTGCCATTTCAGAAGAGATAGTTTTATCTTGTGAAGGAGTTATCTTCCTAGTCGTCTCTATTGGCTCATTCCAAGAAAGATTGGAAACCCCATCAAAACCTCTCTGTGCCTCTCAGAAGACATGTGCTTTGATTCTTGAAACGTATCATAGATTGGTAGTAGCAGTCACTTAAACATTAAAAAAACCTTTTTCTTCATAGCTTTGAAGAGGAGAACCAAGGAAAATCCTTTGAGTCATCTTTCCCTTTTTTGTGCTTAATTTACAAACATAGAATGCTCAGCTTAAAAACAACTCAACCCCAAAGGTGGCGATGTCAGAAAGTAGCCGGTGTCCCTGGGAGGTGAACTACTTGGTGTCCTGCTGGGGCTGAGCTGCCGGGGAGTAACTACCTGGGTGCACCTTCCACTTTAGGATTATTTCAATGCAAATAGAGTTTGCTCTCTCTTTTCCCTTGGTTCTGCCCACTTACTCTCCTTTCAGGAGCCCTGAGGCACAGTACGCGGTCCCGCCGACGCTGACCGATGCTGTAGGGGTGGCTAAGGGCAGAGCTGCTGTGGGGGGGGGGGGGGAGAGCCATGCGGACCTGGGTCACCACCAGGCTCAGGCCTGCCCGCCTCAGCAGCAAGAGATAAGATGAAGCGATAAGAAGCTTCCTTCCATTTTAAAGGAGATTATGTAAAGTACCTGGTGCTTAGTAACTTTTCAACAAAAGTACACATTTCAGATTCATTGAGTTAATTAGGTGTTTCAAGTAGTGATTTAGGACTTTTTAAATAGAAAAGTAGGTTGTGCCCCCAGCAGTTGACTTAAGAATGACCTTGGGTTGGTTGACATTTCTGTTAGGTGGTCTGAGATGATCTCTCCACTTTTTTGCAAGAAAAATGAGATTTCTTAGAGTTCAAATGATCCTCTTCCTGGTGTGAGGTGTTTGTTTTTTAAGTGACTATTAAAACTGGTAACCTGTTGGGTAGAAGTTCAGAAGCATCTTAAATAGGTGATGGGGGAGGGTTATTTGATGTAAATACAAGCTATTTTCCTTTAAAAAAAAAAAAAGTGGCCACGTAACCAAAATAATGGCTCCTTTGAATGTTCCATACCTAGACCTCCACCGTGGGGGCCTGTAAGGCAGGACCACAGGAAGGCCGGCACTGAGCATCAGAAGAGCCGTATATAAAGATGAGGATTGTTTTTAGAGTTTGACGAACAACCGAACCGTGTTCCCCTTCTTAACTCTGAAAAGCCAGGGGCTTTGCTGAATGCTATTTAAATTTGAATTCTGCACTTACATATGTAGTAAAATTACACATTTTTGTCATTCTAATTTTTATCTCAAAAGCAATTTTCATTACATTTTAATGTGCCACTTGTGCTGTGAGGCTTTAAGAAGCTTTAAAAAATAAGTGCATACCTAGCACCCTTTAAGAATCCTACGGGTAAATCATGTTTACCCATCATGAGAGTGTGTGTGGTCATGAGATGTACAGGTCTGATTAAACCAATTATATTGCACACATTCTGCAGGAGATAATTTTTTGCCAAGAATTCTGCGGCAGTTTAATAGATTAAACTACACCAGTATTAGGACCTGTGTTACAAAGCTTTCTCCTTCCGATTTATGTTTTATTTCAATAGATGCCTCTCAGATAGGAGGAATCAAGCCATAAATTTGCATTTGCTGGACATGATATACCATGTCATCGCTGTGACTACAGACTTCAAAGTTAATTGTCTTATTCACCATTGCACTGTAACAGTGACCAAATACAATGTGAAACACTTGCTTCCTGCAGTGCTGCTGATGGTTAGGCAAAGACAAGTGCTTGCTGCAGTTGTTTTTAAATCTAGGCAAGTATAGGAGTCATGGAATTGTACGCTCTGTCAGAGCAGGGACCATCATGTCTTCATTCTTGCATACAGGCACTCTAATAAATATTTGTGGATATGAACTGCATTGTGGTATTAGTGTATTTATTCCTACCGGGTTACCCTGAGATCTGCTTTTTGATGGGGTTAAGGCCTGCAAGTTTTGAGTGCATTCATGGCAAGGTTACAATGGTATCATCCAGGGGCTCAATTCGGGGTGGTGGACAGGTAAAGAGCCTGACTCTGGAGATCTCCGTATGCTCTGAAAACCTTTCTTAGTGGGACTTAAGGCACCTCTTGGTGGAGGGAAGAAGGTGAGGGTTTTGTGTTTGTTGGGACACCTTCACTGGTCTCAGAGCAATCGTCCTAAGATCATAAGACAGGTAATTTGAGAGTTGCATAATGACGGCTTTCCTGGCCTCCTCTCCAATTCTGACAGTCACCACAGGGATGAGCAGCCTCTGGTGGTTTTGCTGTCTCTGACTATCAGAACAGTCTGGGACTACTTTAATTTTAGCACTTGCTCTTCCAGGAAGAGCGCGCCTTTCACCCACAGAAAGTGATACTTGCTGATAGGTAAGCTAGGTTTTAGCTGTGCCCCATTTAATTCCATTACTTCAGGTCTTGGCACATAAGGCCATTCCTGCTCAATCTAAATACACACTTGATTTTAAATTTCACCCAGTGCCCTCTTGGTCGTCTTGTTCACGTCTGGAGAGTCCAATCGGGAGGAAACATCAAGATGAAGCTATTTCTGATCTTTTTGCAGTGCCTTTTGCAGTGTTGGGGACTAGAGCTTCATGCGTCCCTTCCGGCTGTTAACTACTGCTCCCGCTACTTTTGATTTCCAAGGGGCATTTTCATCTTTAGCCCAGAGCGAATGGATTCGGTGCCGGGGAAAGAATTTACTGTCAGCTGCAAATCTGGTCTCAAGTAGCCAGCATCTAGGTTTGGGCCTCATGAAGTCGTATGCAGTTTGTTCCCCTAGATTTGTTAACTACCTTCGTTTTTAAGAAAGCTACTTAAGAGTGACAGTTGCCGCAAGCCTACTCGCCCCCTTCCGCGAGTGCACTTGGCTCCTCCAGTACAGTTACAAGGCTGGCGGTGTTTGCGGAGTCAACCCCACCCCACCCCCCCCCACACCCCGGCGGGGAA
This sequence comes from Zalophus californianus, assembly GCF_009762305.2. NCBI lineage: Eukaryota > Metazoa > Chordata > Mammalia > Carnivora > Otariidae > Zalophus > Zalophus californianus. The sequence continues at coordinate 6,637,096 of NC_045608.1, forward strand.
GCGAGCCCAGGCCGCGGTGGGGAGACAGCGAGTTGGCCCGAAGTTTGCCGGGTTTCTTCCGGCGGAGCCCAGCCCTCGGGGCGGGCGGGGGCGGCCCCTCGCCGGGACTCGCCGCCGCTCCCCGCGCGGCCTGACGGAGGCGCAGGCCCGCCGCCGAGTGGGGGAATGCGAGGCGGGCCCGGCGCGCACGGGCAGCAGCGGCCGCTGGGGCGCGCGGGGCACGGCGGCGCCGCGGCGTAGAGCTGTCCAGCCCGTCCGCGGGCGCGCCCGGCCCCGCGCCCCGCCGGCCGCCGCCTCCTCGTCCGCCTCGACCGCCGCGGCCCCGCGCCCAGCGCCCAGACCCGCGGGGCCAGCACGTGCGCGCCCGCCGCCCGCGCCGACGGCCGGGGAGCATGCCCGCGGGGGCCCGGCCGCTCGCCCGGGGCCAGCTGGCGGCGGCGGCGGCGGCGCGCGGAGCCGCGGGGCGCAGCCGGCCGGGCCGGGGCCGCGGGGCCCGCGCCTCCCCGGCGGCGTGAGGCGGCGGCGGCCCAGCGCGGCCGAAGAGGACGGAACCGCGGCCGCGCTGAGTGGGGTGAGTGTCTCCGCGGCCCGGCCGGAAGGCGGCGCGGCCGGGACCCTCCCCGGGCCGGTGGCGGGCCCCGGAGAGCCGGGCGCGGGGCGGCGACCCCGACCGGGCGGCGGCCCCGGAGGGCTCCCCCGCCCCCCCCCCCCCGGCCTCCGCTGGCCCGCCTGCCCGGGAGGGAGGAAGGGAGGGAGGGGAAAGTGGGAGACCCGGGCCCGGCCGCCCCGCGCGGGGAGGAGGGTGTGGCGCGCGCGGGGACCCCTGCCTCAGGAATTCGACCCGGAGCCCGGCCCCCGGGGACTCGCCGGCCCTCCGGAGTCGGGGGTGGGGGGGGCCCAAATGCTAATTTCCGAATTTCCGTCGGTTGCGGCCGGGGCGCGGTGGACTCCCCTCCCCCAGTGACAAGTGTCACCGCGGTCAAGGGGCAGGTGTGTGTGCAGTGTTGGGCCTGTCCGGTCCGGCCCGCGCTCTTGAGGGAAGGGCCAGGAGGGGGCCGGGAGGAAGGGGTGGGCACAGCCCTCTGTCCAGCCTTCCGCTGTTCCCCGCCTGCAGCTGGACATCCCTCCAACCCTGGCAGGGGCTGGGTGGGTTGTCTGGGGCCTAAGCATGGGGTGTGGCCCTCCGAGAGGGGCCAGAACTTAGAAGAAGGTGCTCCAGGTGCCCCTCTGGCTGGAGGAAGATCTGGCCCATCTCCATCCGGAGAGTCTCCCTCTCCTGCTGTAACCTGAGGTGCCAGCTCTCTTGGAGTGGCCCCCTCATCCTTTCTTATCGGGGGCAGAGCTGATGGCTGGTTGGGGGAGAGGGGGCCACTTGCTCCTCCCCGATAAGGTGCAAATACCCCCCCCAAGAAACCCCAAATCGACATTCTAAGTTAACAATGTGCTTGCTACGCAAATGTCATTTCAAGGCAAGTCCTCCAGCTCTGTCCCCTTTCAGCGGACCTGCTGCCCCTATATGGAAATTCTAGATTCTTCATCCTACACTCCTCTCCCTACCTCTGACATAGGGGCTGGGGCACTTCTGCAAAGTCTCAGGCTTGCCCACCTCCCCCTCTCCAGGATTGGGATTCTTCAAAGGAGACCTCGTTTGAGCATCTTTCTTGGTCCAGTACTGGCTGTCAGCCCCTCCTGGGAGTCACTGGAGCTGAGGGGATAGGGCCCTGTCCTTCCTCTGGACCTGAACTAGCACCCAGGCCCCCAGCGAGACTGTCTCTGCTCAGAAGTGTCCCTGCACTTTAGTGTCTCTTATCGCTGTCTGCCTTATTTTATAGTTACTTTTTGTGCCTGCCTTTTATCTCCCTGTTGGCTTGGGAGCTCCTGGAGGAGAGGCGTGGAGTTTGAATCATTCCCCAGTCCCCCGCCCTGGCTCAGCACCGCGCGCACCGTCCGCGGCTGGATGGAGTCGAAGCCCCCTCTCCCCAGCTTGCCTCCAGGGCCCCAGCTCATCTGGCTCCTGGACTTTTGCAGTTAAATTATTTTTCTTCTCTGAAGAGTCTGTGTGTCCCGATCACAAGAGATTTCCCAGCCCTCTCCCTTTGCGGAAGAAACACAGCGGGTTAGGTAGGGCTGTTTTTCTTGTAAGGAGTGACTTGCCAAATGACTTGGACAGTACACGCTCCGCTGTTCTCTGGGTGGTGAGTGCGGAATGGCCCTTCTCTCTGGCCTCCCACAGCTCCCTGTGTTGGGGAGGCAGTAGGGCAGAGAACCGGACTACCCGGGTCAAGGATCCAGGCCTGACTGTCCTACGGTATCTGTGTGCGCCTAACTAAGACGCTTGGTTACTCTTGGTGTTGGTTGTTCCTTATGGAATCTGGAAGAAAATTCCTCTGCTCTGTACAGACACCTCAGGATCTGGGCCCTGCCTCCTCTCCTCTCTCTTATCAACTTTCTATTATCAGAACCCAGGCTTGTCCTCACAGGCCTCCCCAGGGAAAGTTGATCACCTTCACCTTTGCGTTACCCTCACCTGACGTTCCATGTGGAATGGCAGTTATCTGTGTACAGGTGGCCCCCAACCTCCCCACTTAGACTGAACGTCTGAGGGAGTGGTGCTGGGATGCTTTTCTCTGTGTCCCCAGTGCCTGGCTCATGGTAGGCTCTCAGGAAAACTTTGGGGGAATGGCGAGGGGTCAGCTCAGATGCCGCCGAGTCCTCACCCCAAGTCGACTTCTTGTACGTTCTCTCTTGGGGGATCCAACTCTCCTCCCTCTCCGAGGCCGATTTTAAAACCAAGCAGATGTCCTCCTAACCATCCCATCCCATTAAGTCATGGAGAATGTGCCCTTACATGTAAAGATTAGAAGAGGAATCCTCTGGTCCTTCAAGATCATTGCCTTGCTGCTTTTGAAAAAGATGCCATGGGCCGTGTGCTCTGCAATGGAAGGGCTCTAAGGATCTCACTCCTGAGGCCTTAGCGCTGGGCAGGAGTGGTGGTCAGAGTCTGCAGTCGCGGGCTTGCTGGCCACTTCTCAACCTTGCTTACGTGAGATCAATCCCCTTGCAGACAGCCATTCTGAAACCAGCTTGACAGGATCTCCTGCCGCCAGACACAGATGCAGCTAAGCAGTCTTTGCATTGCTTCTCCGTAGCTCGTTCTGTTGATGTTTATCCAGCTTTTACTGGGGACCCGGGGATGTTATTAAATAGAGCCATGACCAATCCACGTCTGGTTTGCTCTAGAACTGTAACGGGGCATTGCCCCCTCTGCTCAAGGCTTCCAACAGAGTGTTGCGTGAAAGATTTCTCTTCCAATTTAGGGCCAGGCATACTTTGCTTCCCCTGCAGGAAACTAGGTTGCTACACTTTTGACCACGAGAAGGAAGGCGGGGAACGAAAACATGCATTGTGTGTATACTATGCACACTCAGTGTGTGCACAGGGCTGCCTCGTGCGCCCTGTAAGTTAGGTAGCATTCTTCCCCCATTTTCTCAGAGAAAGAAATTGAAACACAAGGAAATCAACTAATTTGCCCAAAGGCTCTCTGGATTTGTACCCAGTTCTGCCTGATTCTCCCCTTGCCGCCCACACGACTGTCTTTCTGAGTGATTATGGTTGGTTACCTTTTCTTCTTGGCTTCCAGAATGCTTGGTGCACAATGCAGTATTCCATCTAGAACTGTATTCACTGAGCCTCATGGTCAGCACATTTATTCGTTTCTTTTGTCTCTGTGTGTAAATCTATATATATTTTTAAGATTTTATTTATTTTGTTTTAGAGAGAGAGAGCGAGAGAACACATGCCCAAGTTGGGGAGGGGGGGCGGTGTGTAGGAACAGAAGGAGAGGGAGAGAGTCTCAAACATACAGCCAGACGCGGGGCTCGATCTCACAACCCTGAGATCATGACCGGAGCTGAAACCAAGAGTCAGACAGACGCTTAATTGACTGAGCCACCCAGGTGCTCCTCTGTCCGTATTCTTTATAAGTCATCACAAAATGCTTCTGGAAATCAGGACAGATAAGTGAGTTAAATACAGTAAGTAAGGGGCACCTGGGTGGCTCAGTCGTTAAGCGTCTGCCTTCGGCTCGAGTCGTGATCCCAGGGTCCTGGGATCGAGCCCTGCATCGGGCTCCCTGCTCCGAGGGAAGCCTGCTTCTCCCTCTCCCACCCCCCCACCCCCGCTTGTGTTCCCGCTCTTGCTATTTCTCTCTCTGTCAAGCAAATAAAATCTTAATAAATAAATACAGTAAGTAGCATTGCACCTAAAACTTAGGCCAGCTCATGGTGTGGTTAGGGAGAGGTACCCCACAGTTAACACAGGTTGTGTGTGATAGGTGTCACCTAAATGGCAGGCACAGGGGCGCCCGGCTGGCTCAGTTGGTGGAGTATGCGACTTGATCTCGCGGTTGTAGGTTCGAGCATCACGTTGGGTATAGAGATTACTTAAAATCTTTTTTAAAAAAAAGAGATATTTAAATGGCAGGCACAGCTCAGAGGAGGAGACGCCCTTTCTGGGTAAGGCAGTCAGGGCTGACTTCCTGGAAGAGGTGGGATTTGAACAGGCCTTGAAGAATGGGTGGAGTTTTGATGGCCGCAGCACCTGTAAAGGTGTGTGGGGTTTATAGGGTCTAATCACAAAGGCCCCACCCGAAAAGTTCTGGTGTGAAGGGAGGGGATTGGTCTGGAGGGTAAAATGGGGGGGTCTGGTGATGCCTTTTCACATTGTCTCCAGCCCTGACCGAGTGCTTGAGAACACTGGAGCTGGGAGGGTTGCACCCTGGTAAAGACTAGAAGCTGAAGAGGAAGAGAAGCGGAAGAGAAGCGACTTGGGCAAGACCCCTCTTTCAGCATGGAACCCAGGTCCCTGATTATCAGTTCAGTGCTCGCCCTTGACACCAGCAAGGATCATGGCAGCAGCCTTGCACGTTGGCCCATTTCTCCCCTAAAACAGGTATGAGGGTACCGACTCCCTCACCCCCCAGCCCAGCAAGCACCATGACAAACCCAGGCTCAAGCTTTACGGCCAAAGACATAGAGAGCGCCGTTGGAGAGGAGAGCTGGGATTTGCTGTCCTTACTCATATTAACAACTGCCCTTGCCAGAGGACGGCAAGAAAATTAACCAACAGGCAGGGTTCCGGTAACAGACACATCAAAAACCCAAGCAACAGCGTTGGGGAGGAGCATGGAAAAAGCAGTTTCCCATCCTCTCCTGGCTGAAGTCCCTCATCCTTCGCAAAGCTTTCCTGTTGTGGGAATGGGGTCAGGAGTCGGGGTGCAGGGGAAAGGCAAAACAGCAGCAGGACTCGGGGGACCCGGAGGCGGATCCCATCTCAGAGCCCCGTGATGGGCGGGGTGTGGATGTGCCCCCCCACAGCTGTGGGGGTGATAGCCCTGCAGAGCAAAAGACCTCCAGTTACAGTATATGGTCCAGCACGTGTGCACACGGCCCCCGCTCCTTAATCCCAGTGGTTCTGTCCGTAAAGTGCCGCCAACACCGCATTAGTGAGCACAGAACCACCGTCCTAGGGGTCGGACGGGGTTAGGTTCCTGCGAGCCCTGCTCACACGTTTGATCACTGATCAATACAGAACCCCGTTTTATGTTTCCGTTTAAAGATGCCTTATTTAATAGATGCTGTTATTAACACTGAACTCCACCAACGGCAGCTATCACTCACACCTGAATGAAGCTTATCTCACTCAGGTATTTCCTCCGTGAGGCACATCGCTGCTCAGAAACAAGGGAGCGTGCTTCGGCGCGAGGCCTGGGGCCACTTCCAAGGGCGAAATCACCAACAAAACACAAAAATGTGAAAAACGTGGCACTACACTGATCCCAAAAAGGACGCTTGTTTTCGGTCTGAGAGCTGAAAGCAAAAGGCAGAATGTCTCCTTGTTCAACCTCAGCTGGGATCACATACGCTGGTGGACTCAGAATTTGTCGCTGCCCCGCACGTGTTGGCAAATGGCCACGGAAGCCCCACGAGCATTACTTGTAGTGAGTAAGGAGTTCGTAAATACAGAATCCATGAATGATGAGGGCCAACTTGTATGGGCAAAGCACGTCCTCGATGGCCTGTTTCGACGGGTGCGCCACGGCATTCCTCAGAGATAAGGACGGACTGCTGCCCGATTTTTACAGAAGAGGAGACAGGATCAGGGAGGTATCCTAACCAGCTTCAGCTTGCAGAGGTCTAGACTTGCACCCGCTCCCCGTTGGCCCCCGGCTTGGCTCTTCTTTCTCATCTGTGGCCGTACTTGTGGTCAGACCCTTTTCTCCTCGCGTCTCCCCGGGACAGGGGCCCCGCTGGCCATCAGTGTCATCGTGTCTGCCCCCGTGGTGTCCCCAGCATCTAGCACGGGGCACCTCGATGGTGCCCAGTACATACATGGGGAATGGAGGCTGGGACTGCGGATTCTGGGCTTTGGTGTCTCAGGTACCAGAGAAAGGAGGAGTACTCAGCATACGTCCCCTCCCTTGGCTCCTCTGTGCCCTCTTCCAGAAGGGCGCCCACCTCTCCTTTCCACAAGCCTGCTGGCCACACACACACACAAGGGAGGGTCAGCAAGCCCACGTAGGTCCCTCTAACTGCTCTTTGCTGAGAGGAGCTGAGGGTAATCCTTCACCCAAACGAATGATCCACTTAAGGAGGTGTTTCAGGCGAGTGTGGGGCTTCCTGTGGCCTCAAATCCTGGCCTTCTTACTCCTGGGAACCTTTCCAAAAACGTTTTGCCCCGGTGCCCTGTTAAGAGCTGGAACATAGGTAATGCAGATGATTGCTCGTTCTTCTCTCTGAGGCTGTCTTCCCTTGCAGAGGTGGTTCCTGGTGATGGACAGAATTTTCTCTTTCGGCAGGTGGGGGGCTTTCCTCCTAGGCCTCCGTAGGGTCTGGCTGACTCATCGGTGGTGCTGTGGAGCAGGGTGCTGGCTCTTTCCCCCACTGCCGGCCTGCCAGGACTGAGTCAGTCTCTGCAGCCTGCTGGGCTCACCTGGCCTCGTTCCACCAAAGAATCCAGCCCCCGCTGGGGGGCTCACAGGGCAGTGGGGTGCTGTGTAAGGCCAGTGGAGAGAGGAGGGCCAGCGCTGTGGGTGCTCCCAGCTGTCCGCCCCCCCCGCCCCCGCCCCGCACTGTCTCTGCAGCCCTTTGAAAAGCCGTCGCAAAGGGGCTGTGGGGGTGGGAGTGTGTCAGGGCAGAAATAAGGAGACCATTCCCATTTTCAGTGGAGAACAGCTTCTGTGGGCACAAGGTTGGCCAAGAGGCGGGGTTTCCCGGCAGGTGAGAGCTCGGTTAAGGGCAGGTTAGCGATAATGTGCCCCTCCCCTCCTCTGTCCTACTGGAGGGCTCTTTAATTGCTTTGCTTTTCTTGGCACTTTGTAAGAGTTGACTTTTCACTTGTGTTTTCATGAGAGAGGAAAAAAAAACCCCAAACATTTTCTGCAATTACAATTTTTCCCTCTTGGGTAATCACAATGGAAAAAAAGCATTTAAGGCCTTTGGAAACCACACATAAGTGAGGCTCACCGAGAGGGGTTGGGGGGACATTCTTCAGGGAACGGCCAGACATGGAAGCAATTCGGCGGCTCCCGTGTAGGGAAACAATCATTTCACATTTATTTTGGGTTTGCTTGTTGCAGCATATTTCAATTAGTTCTCCAGTGTTGTGCATCTGACAGGCCAAACGTTTATTGTGGTTGAACCATCTGGGAGGTGGGAGGCCTGCAGCCTTCCGCAATGGCAGTCGGTAACTACTAGTTTAAAGGAAATTTGTTTGATGTGTTCAAGAACCCAACACTAAAAACACTAATAACAAAAGCCTCAAGAGTTCTGGAAGCGCGCTCGCTTGTTTAGCCGTCAATTGGACATGCCTAACCCAAGACCTCATTTTTCCTCCGTGCGGGTGACATTTTCCAATACAGTGAAGCAAAGTTCTGAAGTGGCTTCTTTAATTGGTCCAGAGCACGATTTGCATGAATCCAGTGCAGAAAGGAGCTCATTAATTTGTAGCTGGATGCCCTGCCGCCTGTGCCTTTGCTGCGGGGCGGAGCAGGGGAGGTGTTTAACAGATCCCTGCATTAGTATGCAGCTGAGCTCCCATCCTGTACTGCGATAGAGAACGCTGGTTTTCTTTCATTTCCAGCCTTCAGTGACTCACCGTAGCATCGTGGGTCCGCGGGAAGGACTGCTGACCAGCTCAGTCCGTCCCCGCTCTGCTTGGGCACCATGGTTTAGAGCACTCATTTTTCTTTCTACCCCTGTGATTTCCCCTGGCTAAAGGGCTCCTTCCTGAGGAATGTTCTGCCCGGCTTTCTGGCGGTGGGGGGGGGGGGGGGGGGGGGGGGGGGGGGGGGCGGTGAATAGGAATTCAGAATCTTACAGAACAACGGAACGAGCTGGGTGAGCCGGAAGGAGCACTGGAAAAAACCAAGTCCAAGAGTTTGACCTTTCTGAGGGAGGAATGACTTTCCATTTCCCTGAAACCTTAAGATCCTGGGGCTGGGTGTGGAGCACAGGGGAGACTCAAGGACACGGTGGTGAATGGAGGCCGGCTCATAAATTCTGGGCCATCCCGTTCACTCGTGTTTGTCCGTGTAGCCTGGTCGCTGCAGGACTGGGGTTCGGAGAGTTTAGGCTAATAATGGCATGTGTCTTGTACCCAACAAGGTCGGCCCTTAATTATGGACTTTTCCAGATCCCGAGATTCCTGCTCCAGGAGAAGGCAGTTCTTCCCTCTTGAAACCACAGGGGGAATCCCTGGTCTGGCCCAGCCGCTCCTCAGGCTGAGGGACCTTGGCTTGTTTGCCTTGGAATCCCCAGGCACAGTGGCTGGTGGTGATTCAGGGCCTGATGACCGTGTTGGGAGAGGCAGTGACTAGAGGTCCAGAGGTGAAGGGCCATCTCTCGTTCATCCACCTTTTTATAATACCGTCCGGTACACAGAGTGCTTCCACCTGATGTGCTTTATTTGACCCACGTAAATGCTGCAGTGCCCATTTTACAGGTAAGGAAACAGAGGCTCAGAGGGGTCATGATTTGGCACCCAGTGCTTTCACCCGCCCTGTTTCACGCACAGGGACACCATAGCTCAGAGAGGTCGTGATTTGGACCAACCACAGAGGAAGCTCCCTCTTGACCTAACGTGGTCCCGATTCCTCGCATTCGTGTCCGTGTTCAGTCACGTCATTACACACCCATGCTGTGGTGTTACGTCCCATCAGTATTTCCTGATCAGGTTCAGTCTCAACAGTGCTCGATACCTCTCAGTTTGGGTTTGTATATGTTTTTCTTCTTTTCTTTTCTTTTTTTTCCCAGGGGGGAAAACAGAATTCCTTTTCTGTTGGTTCTGTAGCTTTTGCTTTTCAAAGAGGCCAAAGAGGTCCACAGACTTAGAGCAGAATCCCCAAGACAGTGTTGCATGCTCTGAGGTCGTGGCTGTCTATGGACGTGATGCTGTGGCCAGATTCGGGCCGTTGTCCAGTCCGCCAGCCGTGCACCTGGGAGGGTCATGATCAGAGCTTGTCCAGAAGGGGGAGGTCCCGCTCACCATCCACTCGGGGTTCTCATCTGGGGCTGGGCCCTCTTGGTCTGTGTCTGTCCCCTCCTCCTGCCTGACTTCCTTAGAGTCTCAGGGCTCCTGGGAGCAGGAGAGCTGATGGCCTGTGGCCCTGGGCCGAGGGGAGCAGCTGGTGCAGGTGGCTCGGGTCAGGGTCCCTTTTGTAAGCGTTAGAGGGTTTGCTTTTCCCAGAGGGCCTAGAGGCATATGTCCAGAGTGGTGGATTTGGGTCCTTGGTCCAGACAGAGACTCATCCCTGGAGCTCCTCATGCTACGTAAGTCACCCCCTGGATGGTTGTCACCTTGGGACAGCTCCTGGGTCCAGGTGACGCAGCCACGGGTGGGGCTCTCAAGGGCAGGGCCTGAGTTAGCCCTTTTTGGCTTCCTTGGAGTGCCTCGCCCGGTTGTGAACTTGGAAAGAGGGGGTTCACAAAGTCTCTGAATGCAAGGAGATGTGGGGAAGGTGGCCTGGCCCGCCTGCCTGCCCAGGTGGCTGCTTGCCTGATTGTTCCCGACTGGTGCTTAGAATAACCCAGAAGGATTCCCAGCCTCTGGCTATGCTCAGGCCTGGACACAGAGGGAAAAGGGAGGTTCCAGCCTGTGTGGCACCTGCGAGCTGGGGAGTAGGCGGGAAGGGTCCCTCGATGTCCTTTTCCATTCTTTGAATTGAAGTGAAATTCACAGAACATAAAATTAACCGTTTTTGAAGTGGACAGTTCAGTATCATATAGTTGCTTCACAATGCCGTGCAAGCGCCACCTCTGTCTACTTCCAGAACATTCTCATCACCCCGGAAGGAAACACCCGTTGGCAGCGGCTCCCCGCCCCCTCCCCCAACGCCTGGCCACCACTAATCTACTTTCCGTCTCTATGGATTTTCCTGCTCTGGGCGTCCCATAGAGAGGGTGTCGCACAATGTGTGACCTTTTAGGTCCGGCTTCTTTCAAAGAAACATGATGTTTTCGAGGTTCATCCACGTTGAAGCAGGGGTCTGTGCCTCATTCCTTTTGTGTGTGAGGTAACGTACACACCACATCAGATTTACCATCTTAGCCAGTTTTGAGTGTCCAGTTCAGTGGCAGTAAGCACACTCACAGTTGTGCAGCCCCCTCCCCCATCCGTCTCCGGAACATGTTCATCTTCCCCAAAGTGAGACTCTGTCCCCATGAAACACGAATGCCCTCTCCCCTGCCCCCTGCCCCCAGCGGCCACCCTTCCACTTTATGTGTCTGTGAGCGGGACTCCTCTGGGCGCCTCATGTACGTGGAATCACAAAGTGTTTGGCCTTTTGTGACTGGCTTACTTCACCAAACATAATGCCCTCAAGATTCATCCCTGTTGTAGGTTGTAAGTTGTGATAGAACTGCATTGTTTTTTAAATTTATTTATTTGAGAGAGAGAGACAGACAGAGCATGAGCAGGGGGGAGGAGGCAGAGGGAGAGGGAGAGGCAGGCTCCCCACCGAGCAGGGAGCCCGATGTGGGACTTGATCCCAGGACCCTGAGATCATGACCTGAGCCGAAGGCAGACGTTTAACCAACTGAGCCACCCAGGTGCCCCTGAATTTGTTTGTTTGTTTGTTTGTTTGTTTATGGCTGAATCATATTCCACTGTATGGACGGGCCATATTTTGCTTATCCACTCATCTGTCAACATCTGTCGATGTCACCGGGCCAGTGAGATGTTGACTCTGGATGGGGACAGTGAAACACAGCTGGGCTCAGAGGGCCTGGGGGTCCGGAGGCAGGAGTTGTACCATTTCCGAGGGGCGCGGCCTTTCTGCACCTCGGTTTCTGTATCCATCCAACTGGGTAGAGATGCTCCCTTCCAGGGATGCCCCTGGGGTTGCAGCGACTGGACATGCGTATGGGGGGGTAGCTTGCACACTGAGCTGCCATCTTCCTGCTCAGGGACGTGAGGCTTGGTGGTGCCTGGCCTTCCGCCCACCTGGGCTCCCCTGTGACTCCCCCTTGCTGGAAGTTTCTCTCCCTTGCAGAGGTTTCAGAGCCAGCCCCAGGAAAAGGTGGTGGCCGTGTGTCCTGCCTCCTGGTGGCCTCCAGAGCACTAGCTGATGCCTGCTGATAGCAGTAGGAGACACATGGCCTCCTGAAGCACTGTCCCCTGGGCCTCTCCTTCAGGGCTCCGGGAAATCAAAGCTGGAGGGATGACATCGGCAGCCTCCTGGGGTAGCTGAGTCAGAGCAGAAAGCCAGTCTGGAACTCACTAAGTCACACTTGCCTTCATTAGGCTAATTAACTTTCGATGTGAATTAGCTTTATGAGCTGATTTAGGAAATCCATTACCATCCCGGGGCCAGCTTGGTGCGCAATGGTGCCTCGGAAGCTGTGCTGTACATTTCCTTCTCTGCCAATTAGGGGTGCTTAATTATTAACCTAGGGCTGGGTGGCTAATGAGGGATTGCATTCACCATGCTTTATTTGAGAATTCTGTCTTTAAAATTAACCATAATATAGTTAAAATCGTCCTAGGAATCCTAAGTTGTGACCCATGTTGCAGGTGACTTGGAATGTAAACTAAGGCAGGGGGTTGATTTGTGGATGGAGGGTGAGGGGGCGTTCCTTGTGTGTTAACTGTCGGCTAATGGCTAATGGGGGGCGTTCACTGGTTAGGTTCTCAGGCTAGCCTACCCACAGAATTACCACCGACCAGGTGCCCGGGTGACTGAGTTCCCGAGGCACCTCTTCTGACAGCCCTCTGCCGTTAAGCCATTGTACAGATGAGAACACAGGCCCAGAGGGGAAAAGTGACTTCCCTGTGGACACGGAGCTAAGAGACTCAATGCCAGGCATTCTGGCTCCAAAACTCTAGGCTCAACTGCCACTTTAGGTGGTTTACCATACCATGGACCCATTTTGGAGTTAAGTATGCTTTTGAGAGCCCACCCGGGAATCTAAGTATTATGTAAACTTTTTTTTTTTAAGTGGACAAACTTGTCCCGTGGTGCACTTGGAGAAGAAACACTTCTTACTTCCAAGGCTTAAGTGGAGCCTCCTGAGGCTGCGGTGAAGAGACTACTTGTTTGTGCTGGAACGTTTGTGCCTCGGGGGCAGGGTGCTCTTTGCTTGCTGGCACTCACCTACACGGAGCCTGTGGGTGACATGTGTCCGGGACCCCCTGGGTGCCAGTCTTCGCCGACTCTTCAGGGGCGTGTCACAGATGATGCTCTGTGTTACCGGAGACCCGGGTGTGCTGTCCCCTATTTTCACGGCTCAGGGGCCTTCCCTTGCTGCTTAGGTGTTGGTCACCGAGTGGCACAGAGCTTTGGCAAGCCCCCACGCAGCTGGAGCTGAACAGACGGGGGTTTCAGGAGGTAGAGGTTTTATTTTTAGCCCCACAGCCTCTGTGATTCTGTCACTATGGAGATACCAGGCTGGGGGCCCTCCATGCTTCTCCTGCCAGTGAGGAGAGAGGGTCCTGTTTCCTTCCTGCAACTTGGTTCCCCAGGCAGCCTCGGCTTCTCAGTCAAGACCTCCATCTGTGTGTGTGTGAGAAAGAGAGAGAGACAGACAGACAGGTGCTACTGCTGCAGCTCATGATGAGGAAGGACGAGCTCTGGGCCCCGCCCTGCGTGGAGGCCAGTGTCCACAGCCACTTTGGGGCTAGACGGCACCAGGAGATCCGAGGCTCCATGGACCCTGTGCCGTGTGACCTTGGGCAGGTTGCTCCCTCTCCCTGGGCCTTCATTCCCTCTCCTGACAGGTTGGGGTGATCCTTCTCTGGATCTGGTGACGTAATCGATTGGGGCAAACTATGAGTCTACAATGAGGTTTGAGTGCCATGAGTGTGTGTGTGTGTGTGTGTGTGTGTGTGTGTGTGTGAGCGTGTCCAGTAAGTATCATAGATCACCTAGAATTTTTCCTGCTCCTTCATCTTGCTCCTGTTTCCCACCATTTGGCTGCTCCATTCGAAGGCAGAGAAGGAGGAGGTTGGAAGGAAAAATACTTAGTCCTTTCCATACATTATCATAAAAGCCGTATTGAGGGAAGTTGAAACCAACCCCTCTCCCACTACCTATGTGCCATCCCTAGAGTTTATGAAAATACTCTCTTCTGGTCCTGTGACGAGTACGCCGCCTTGCTTCCAGCAGGAAGGGACACGCGGCCCCTTAGCTGCGTTCCTACGGGGGACGTAACTGAGGCTCCGAGGCGCTGAGGTATTTGTCCCGAGCTGCACAGCTGGAAGCACCAGGGCTGGAACTGGTGTCTCCTGACTCTGCTGCACAGAGCACGCTCTGCGGCTCTGCACAGAACGGCACACGTGAAGTGGGCAGATGCCACTCTTTTAAAAAATCCTCCTTTTCGAATCTCAGGCTTGGTTATTCTCCAAAAATTGGAAGTAATGAGTGTTGATGAGGGTATGGAGAGATGAGAAGCCTTGTGCACACTGGTGGGAGTGTGAAACGGGCAGCTGCTGCAGCAACAGTCCAGGGATTCCTGAAACCATGAGACACAGTCACCCTGGGACGCAGCGATTCCACTCTCAGAAGCACTGAGGGCAGGGACCTGAACAGCTGTTTGTTTGTATACCACGTTCCTAGCATTACTGTTCATAGCCAGAAGGTGGGAACAACCCAACCATCCATCAGCCATGGACGAACGTGGATGTCCATCCAGTGGAATATCATTTAGCCATAAAAAAGGAGGGAAGGGCTCCTGGGTGGCTCAGTTGAGTGTCTGACTCTTGATTTCGGCTCGGGTTGTGATCTCAGGGTCGTGGGATCGGCCCCCTGTCAGTCTCCACGCTCAGCCCGGAGCCTGCTTGAGATTTTCTCTCCCTCTGCCCCTCCCCCTGCTTTCTCTCTCTCAAGTAAATAAATCTTAAAAAAAAAAAAAAAAAAGGAGGGGGTTTCTGACATGTGCTATGGTGTGGGTGAAGCTCAAAAACATTAAGGTGGGTGAGAGAAACCAGTCACAAGAGAGCAGGATAGTATGATTCTGCTTGTGTGCGGATCCCAGAATGGGCACGTTGATTGAGACCAAAAGTAGAATGGCGGTGACCGGGGTCCAGGGGGAGGAGTTAGTGTTTAGTGGGTGTAGAGCTTCTGTTTGGTATGATGAAAATGTTCTGGAAATTGTGGTGGTGGTTGCACAACACTGAATGTCCTGTGAATGGTGCATTTAAAAATGGTTAAAATGGAAGGAAAAAAAGAACCCAGTCAGGCTTGTCTTGGACCTCAGGTGAGACTGGGCTGGACGCCACCTTGCTTTTACTTTTAGGGAACTTCCTCCAGGCATCGGAAGAGACCCCGCCAAGGCCCCCCAGCTCAGCGGAAAGCCTGTGCACTGGTCCTCCTGCTCTTTGGGGAGGGTGTCCCTGGCAGTTAACGGCCAAGAGCAATCCCTGTGTGTGCACGACATCTGTCTCTATGGAACACTTGTGCACCTGACGTCGGGCATGTCCTTTTATGGCGCTGCTTGCTCTCAGTGAGTGGAAAGATAAATACCTTTTCAAAGAGCAGATGCCATCTGCCCAGGGTCCCTGGCGTCCACAGCTGCAAAGCGAGTGGGAGCCGGCTCCACCGAGGGCAGGTGCAGCTGCAGCCCCCCGGGGGAGTCAGGCGGGGGTGTGCAGAGGAACGGACCCCGCGTGTGGTCGAGGCCCCGTGCAGACAGCGTGGGTGTGTGGCCCTGCCACAGACCTGCTGGGGGAACCGAGTGGGTCACCGGCTCTCACCAAGCTTCTGTTGGCTCACCTGCCTTTTGACTGGTCGTGAGATTTCAAGGAGAGTATGTGTGCCTCGCACGGTGCCTGGTGCCTCTCAGAGCTTGGCAAGCCTTTGATTCACTCTTGTTGTGGCCTGCAGAGGTGCTGGGATCCCGGGTCTCTACCAGGGAGAGGTCACAGGCTTCCAAGAGTTCTGGAGGTGCAGCAGAGGTGTGGCTGGCTGGGAGGGTGAGGCCTGTGCTGACTGGGGCAGGGAGGAAGGGGTGATGTGATTGGAGGGGTTCCAGGCCACACCAACCCCCCCTGTGCCTCATGGAGCCTCCTGCCCTGTAGGCAAAGCCTGGGGCTGCTTCTCTGTCTTCGTATTCGATTCCTGGGGCTGTGTAACTAAGCACCGCACACTGCGGGCCTTAAAACACAGAAACGTATTCTCTCACGGTTCTGGAGGTCTGAAGTACACGTGCAGGGTGTGGGCAGCGTTGGTTCTTTCGCGGGGCTCTGAGGGTGAATCTGGTCCAGGCCTCACTTCCCGTTGCTGGTGGCGGCCAGCCATCCTTGGTGTAGCTGGACTCACAGACTCACGCCTCCTCTCTCCACCTCTGTCTCTGTGTGGTTGTCCTCCGTGTGTGTGTGTGTGTGTGTGTGTGTGTGTGTGTGTGTGTGTGTGTGTGTCCGGGTCTCTTCTTGTGAGGACACCAGTCATACTGGATCAGGGCCCCCCCTAGTCCAGTGTGACCTCACCTTAACTAAGTTATCTGTAAAGATCCTATTTCTAAATAAGGTCACATTTTGAGGTTCCAAGAAGGACATGAGTTTTGGGGGGCACACCCTTCAACCCAGTGCAGTCTCCATACTGGTTGAATGAATGAGTGAGTGAATGACCTCAGTGAAAAGCCACTCATGTGTGTCTGCTCAGGTGTGTTGGTACACAAGGTAGGGACATCCCTATTGACCTGGATGTGTGAGAGGGAGGCCCCAGCGTCACCCCCTTCTCCCCGGCAGGCCCTCCGACCACTGCCCTCCTCACCCTGAGTCGAGCACGCTGGCCGCCTCCTGACTTAGGCCCCTTCCCAGGTGCCAACAAGAACGTTTATTACAGGGAAAGTCATACACACCCGGGGTTCTCTGCTTCCTTTCTGCCCAAGATCTCAAAGCTCTCTTTGTTTCTCTCCCCTCCCCTTGGAGCCAAGAAAGACTGGGGTGGGGGAGCTGTGGCCTTGGGCAAATCAGCTCTCCTCTTTGAACCTCTCTCCATCTGCAGTTGTAGGAGGCTGAGCTGGGTGCCTCTGAAGGGCTCCTTTGCTCTATGATTACTTCTGTTTTACTGCGGAGAAAATTATGGGCTAGGAAAGCATGCCTTTGGGCTCCACATGAGGCAGGACTCAAATCCAGATGTTCCTGGGTCTTCTCTGCCACCTCCTGTAGGAAGCCCTCTATGATTCACCTGATTTGTGTATGGTTCCTCTAGTCCTCACTGTGCCCTGTGTGTGACCCATGAAATCACAAATACCAGCCTGCTGTTCAGATGGTGTGCAGTTGTGTGTGTGTGTGTGTGTGTGTATGCGTATTATACTGGGTTGTGGACCAGTCTCAAAAACGTAAGCAGATGATTATTTATGAGCAGATGTACTAGAAGCAAAAAGAGGGAAAAACCCACTTAGATACTCTCAGTAGATTCCAGAAGAGCATTTGATAAAGTTCAAATCCATTACTCTTAATAACCTCGAGACTGAGGGATGGACACAAGATTGCAGTGTGGCAAAGAACGTCTCCAATCAGTAGCGACCTCCTCCTAATAGCGAAACACTGCAGCAGCGTCTTGCAACGGATGTTTGAGGGGCCCAGAATGCTTCTGCAGACTGTGTCACGACAGTGTCTAAAAACTCCTGCTGGGAGAGGCATCCCTTTGAGACACACTTACCCCCTGCCATCAATATTAAACATCGCTGTAGATTGAAGCCAGGCCAGCGGGCTGGGAAAAGGAAGTGCAGAACTCCTGGAAAGGAGCTTGCAGGATTAATGTTTTGAAATGGATACAGTGTTCCTCTTAGGTTTTCAAAGTGGACACACTGAAAAGTAATTAGAAGTAGTGAGACAGTGTGGTGGCCAAGCCCCAATATAGGTACGCAGCCGCCATCACTCTCCTAGGTGTCAGAGGTCACAGGCAGGTAGATCGATGGGAAGAAGCATCTTTGGCATAGGGCTTGGGTGTCCACAAGCTTGTGGCCTTCTTTCCTGGTGAGAAATAAGAGTAACAGCCAGGAGGTCTTGGGCAGCTCCTGCACCTGCTTTGCCTCCCTGAAGTCCTGAAGCCCAGAATCCCAGGGAAATGTAGGGACAGGGATGCAATGCAGAGCATTCCAGAGCCTTCCCAGGGTCAGGTGGAGGCTGTTCCGTGGGGCTGAGCTTCCCGTCCAGTGTTGGGATTATGCAGGTGTGGCCCGGGAGTCAGGAGCCCGGCACCCTGAGTCTGGTGGTCCCATTTTGTGTCTGTGGGGTTTAGGCTGAGCTCCTTGAAGCAGAAGTTCCTCATCTGTGATAGAGGGCCCACAGCGCCATCCTCACACACTTCTTCTGAGGAGTCTGAGAATGTCTTAAGCTCAGCACCAATCCCGGACTGGGGACACAACGTGTGGAAAGAGGACCTCAGTATGTTGTTCTCCAAGATGGGCCCTCGGGGTCTCCCGGTCACCCTGTCGCGCGTCCCTGCCTGGGCGTCCCCAGAGTGGCTGGTGAGGAGAGTCCAGGTATCGGAAGCCCTGGTAGAAGCCGGAACGAAGATGAGGCCACACGTGGTCGTTCGGCTGAGGTCACCTCAGAAGCTTCGGGGCCGAGGAGGTCTTCCCATGGCCCCAGTAATGCTCCTGCTCTTTCTCGAAGGCACTTCTTGCCTCGCTTTGGTAAACGGTGGACAGTAGGTATAATTCAGTCTCTTAGGGATTTCTGAATCACTCAGCAGGCCGGCCCCACGAGGATGCAGATGGAGCTTGGCCATGGCAGCAGGGCTGCGCTCAGAGGGACGGGATGGGGCGTGACTGCCAGACGGCCCTCGGGCGGAGCCCCCGGACTCCCCCTAATTCCTTGTCAGGTAGCCTTCCCTTTTTCCTTCTCTTCTCCTTTTCTCTCCTCGGTGCAGTTTTGCTGCTGTTAATGTTTTGCCTTAGTTTAGCCACGGTCATGGTACAACCCTCCCCACCCCACCCCCCCGGCGGGGGCCAGTGTAACTGAAGTTCTTGGGCTTTGTGACAGCTTTTTCCGGGCAGCCTGGTGACCTTGCTCTGCTGGTCAGCCCACTTCTAAAGGGTCAAGGTTGCTGGCCGCTGGCAGATGGGGTCGTGGACGATCATAGGGCAAGAGTTCCCAAGCTGGGTTCGCACCAATCCCTGGGGAGCTTTTTAAGAAGTATTATTGCCTCACTGGAAAAGTGATGACTTTGTTATCTACTTTCTGATTCTTTAGGAATATATGGTTCATGCAATTAAAAGGTGGACTGGAATAGGGTCTTAAAAAATATTTTAAAATCATTTGGAGCACTCGTTACTTTCTTTGCATTCTTCTGTATGAAAAGAAACATTAAATGTTGGCTTTTTAAAAAATATAGTTAACTGAAATTTAAATTTTAAAAACTCTCATTCAATAAACTTCCCTTTAAAAAAAATTAATTTATTTAAGTCACCTCTACACCCAGTGTCGGCTTGAACTCACAACCCCGGGATCAAGAGTCGTACACTCTTCCGACTGAGCCAGCCGGTGCCTTCTTGTCCAGTAAACTTCTAACAGCGACTGACCCATACTCTCCGTGGTGTGATTCTTCCTTGAATGAGTCTGCTTTTTCTACCGAGATAATCAATTATCAACCAGTGCCTATTTCCACTCTACTCTTCCTTCCCTAACAACTCAAGACTCACAGCTTTCTAGTCTTCAGAGAACATTTATAATTTTTCAAATGCTTTTTTCACTATTCATTCACTTAATCATCCACTTATTCTCTCATTTATTAAAAAAATTACAAAACGCACACATAAAATTGTACATGATGTTATGCCAGGCATTAGCCAGGTTTTAAAAATAAATTAGATATGTTCTTTGATTTATGGAACTTGAAACTCATCGGTTATGATAAAATAATAAAATAGAGGATGGGGCGCCTGGCAGGCTCAGTTGGTGGAGCAGGTGATTCAGTCTCAAGGTTGTGAGTTCGAGCCCCATGCTCGGTGTAACGATTAGTTAAAATAAAATAGAGGATAAAGGCCATACTTGATATGAAAAGCATTGTTTGGTTACGTAAAGACCTTACACTTGGTACCAAGCTGACTTGTTTGTACTCTTGTCTGTGGTTTCCCTCTTTTTCTCCCCAGAGGCGACTACCATCACTAAGTTTTGTGCATGTGTGTACTCTCTCAGGAAGATTCTCTGCATATATGAATATGTATTACTTAGGGGAAAAAAAAAACACCTCACAAATGGCTGCCTACCATTGTGCTCCTGCTATTTTGACTTAACAATTGGTACATCCTGGCGGTGGCCCTCTGTTGGTTCACTTAGATTGCCCGGGCTTTTTTAATGCTGGGCTTCATGTTCGGTTGATGGATGTATCATCATTAGTTAAATCTTTTTCACAGCGTTTTGGATTGTAATGGCAGAAGCCTGAAAGCAAAAAGTGCCGCAGGGAGTCTCCATCCTGGTCTGGAGGTTTTCATGCACATTTCCTCTCATACCTGTGGACTAAATTCCCAGAAGTAGAACTGCTAGGTGGAGGGGTGTTTTCCTTTTATTTTCATAGCTGTTGCTAAAGTGCTCTCCATAAAGGTAGTGCCAGTTTACACTCCCACTTACAATGTGTGAGTGCGAGGCAGTGGTTTTTAACCTCAAAACCCCAGGCAAGGAAGAGCTTTTAAGTAAAATGAGAATCTGGAGAAAACCATGTGAGAGCCTTTTCTACCGCAAAGGGCAGCTCTAGCGGAGTTCCTGGCCCAGCTGGTTAAGGACGCCGGTTCCCATTAGGTGCCCACTTGCACACGGCACGGGAGGGGGCCCTTGATTCCTCCTAGCAGATGGTGGCTGGGATGGTGCCTTCCTGGTGGGGGTTGCCCCTCCTCTGTCAACTTGTCCATCACCAAGGATCCGAGAAGCACCAGATGCTTTAAAATTACAACAGGACCTGTAAAATTACAAAATAATTTTGCTAAGGTAAGAATATTTTTATTTTTTTAAAGATTTTATTTATTTATTTATTAGAGAGAGAGAGAGCACAAGCAGGGGAGGCCGCAGAGGGAGAGAGAGAAGCAGGCTCCCTACTGAGCAGGGAGCCCGATGTGGGGCTTGATTCCAGGACCCTGGGATCATGACCTGAGCCGAAGGCAGATGCTTCACCGACTGAGCCACCCAGGCGCCCCGGGACATTACCTTTAAAGAGCTATATGACTCACAGACGTTACCAGGGGCTGGAGGAGGGACAATGGGAAGTATGTTTTAAGGGGTACAGAATTGCTGTTTGGGAGGATGGGACATTTCTGGAGAGGGATGGTGGTGATGGTTGCACAAGTGCTTAAGATGGTAAACGTTGTGTCCTGTGTAATTAACCACATACACAGAGCAGCGTCCGTTCCCTGTAGCCATCCTCTTGTGAGCAGAGGGTACTAAAAAATAGGAAAGATCTAATCTAAGAATGCCAAGAGAATGTATATGGAGCTTTTTGAACAGCTTGCTCTGTTAAGTATGTTCTCATGTCACCTTGAACTGGCAAGAGTTTGGTGGTGCCTGGTGCTGACCACCTACCCGGGTGTGAGAGCCACTCGGGAGATGTTGAGGGCGGGAGACAGAGACCTCCCTGGGGAAGGAGCTCGGCTGGGCCTGTAGGGCCTCCGTGGTCCCCGAAAAGATCCCGTTTCTGACATGAGGGCCTGAGGCTGGCCTTCCCCATCCTGAGGTGCTATCTCGGAAATGAGACAAGAAGCTTGTCCCTGGCCCGCTGCTGGGTGTTTCCTGAGCCTCCTATGAGTGAGCCTCCACAAGCAGTGACTGGGTGTGATCTTTGTCACCAGATTCCTGTGTCCCCAGTGGCTCAGATAACGTTTGCAAAGAAGAGCATTTGCCTCGTCCCACCTAGAAGCTGGGGAGTAGAGCAGACGTCTGTCTGAGACTGCTTGGAGGCTCAGAGTAGATGCTGGGGCTCCAGGGATCTGACCAGCACGGAAGAGGGTCCCAGAGATGTCGCCTGGCCTTTTGCGCTGTCACCAGCCTCCTTGAGGTGCTGGGCATGGGACCAGTGGAGCCTCTGCTTCTGGAGGGCGTGTGCACGAGCTGACTCTCACTCAGGCAACGCTACTTTGGTGGAGAAAGGGCCTTGTGCTGTGTCTGGCTGTGGGTTATGACTTTTTTCAGGGTCCTCTGTCCATGCGTGGGTCTCTGGTCCTCCCCCTACTTGCAGAGAGCGAAGCACGTGTCCCAGGAAAGAGCAGGACCCCGGGTTGGTTCCGAGGCCATGGAGAGCCCCCTGATGGGGACCAGCGTGTCCTGGCCACCCTGGGACTGGGCGACCCGCTCGTGATCGCTCCCAGCCACACTGTCTCACCCCGCGCTGCACACGGCTCAAACTCCGACTCCAGGAGGCGAGGTGGCCGGAGCTCAAACCGTGTGCTACCTGGTCCCTGAACACCCTGGCTGGGGCGTTTTATGTCTTAGAGGGTGTTGCTTGTGGAAGAGCCCCGAACGCTGTGGGTTCATGGTTGATGGAGACATAGCCCTACCTTCCCTACAGTGCACCCGTCTGAAAGCCTTTGTCAGAGCCTGACACCACCACGGGAGGCCACCCAGGCACCTGTGACGAGTTTCCATTTGACTCACATTCGTCAAGAAGGTGACACGACCTACCGAATTCACAGGCCACTGTGATTGCTGAGCTGACATAGCTCCTCATGTGGGTGGCGAGCGTACGCTTCCCATTAAGAAAATCACTACTTTTGAACAGGCTCCGAATGGAACTTTTTTGCTTTTACTAAAATTAAGAAAATAATAATGAAACAGCCCACCCAACACCCCGAATTCCTTAAAAAAGGAAAACATTTAATGTCAACCCAGAAATTCAGCTTGGTATCACAATTCAGCAGAGCCACATGGGACAGAAGGAAGAAGTTCCCACGTGGGCAAGGTGAAGGCTGCCATTCTCCGTCCTCCTGGAGCCACGATACCACATCCTTGTCCCTGCCCCCACCCCCGAGCATGACAAAGCTTCAGTAGAAGCAGCTTCAAACACAAGCGAGTGGCACCGGATTTGCCTGAGAATCCACAGCAGCCCCACGGGATTGCTTCAGAAATCCCCCAGGTGGCTGCAGAGTCGAGCTGTCTTGCCGAGTGAAGTCTTGTTTGGAGCACTCGAGGCCTGGGGGGGGTCCTTGATAAATGGAAGTGAGACTGTTATTATCGGTGCTCAGCCCAGACAGAGCAGAAGGTGGGAGTTTTAGGGCTCTGCTCTCGGCCCGCAGGGGCGGAGGCCAACGGGGCACAGGCCGGCCGAGACTCAGGCTGCAGACCCCTCTCTCGGGTCCCCGTGGTTGGGAGCGAGCTGGGGCCGGGCCTCCATCAGCCCAGCCTCCATCAGTCCAAGGCGTAAAGTTTGTGGACGGGCGTGTGTCTGACAATAGATACTGCATCGAGTAGCCAGATGGTCTAAACACCCCATAGGTGGTAGGTATGTAACTATTTTCCGTCATCGTCACGTGCTGCCGTGTTGACATTAACAAGGAGGAGGAATTACTCAGGAGCTCGCCGCAGTCAAGAGCAGTTGGGCCACCGGCGGAGGGGACAGCTTTCAGGGCAAGCTTGGCCGCCTCTTGCTGCCTCCTGCCCAAACACCGAATCCTTCACGTGGAGACCCTGGGGAACATTCCCTTAGAGCTCTTAGCAGGGAAAAGTTTGCTTGTCAGCATGAACCAGGATGTTTTTCACTGTTGGCAAGAGCTCTGTGGCCCAGCAGATTTCCCTCTTTGCTCTGCCTACCAGGAAGCACACAGCTAAAATTTTTACTCATTTGCTTATAGATTGTCCTCAGGAGTCTTAGGTTTTTCTCCTTTTTTGATTTCTTTCTTTCTTTATTCATTTGTGTTTGGGGGATGCGAACCTAGCTTGTAAGGTTTTGGGAAGCAGGTAGTATGAGTGGGGCTTGGATCTGTGAAGAAGCTCTCATCGTGGGCTTAGCGTGTGCTTGCTGGGTGCAGAACCGGTCGATATCTGATCTCCCTGAACTGTTAACTTGGTTGGTGATGCCAAGGGGGTCAAGATCAGGCCTTGGCCTGATTCTGCTCTGTATCCTTCACATGTTTGATGTGTAGTAATGGTTTGGTGAATATGTTAGTTAGGATAAGTAACGCTAGTGCTATAACAAACAATTATTATAGTCTCAGCGGCTTATCCCTTACTGGCTTGTTCTCACTCTTGCAGTTGACTTGGATGCTCTGGGGGTGGCCTCCATGCAGTGATTCGGGGATCCAGCATCCTTTCCTGTGGTGTGTCTGCCACCCCCTGGGGTTCCCTTGGGGTCCTCCCCTGGACCTGGGCAGTCAGCTGGCTGGTGAGTGAAGACAGAGGGCGTTGAGGGTCACGTGGGCATTTGAAGGGGCCAGGCTTGGAAGGGGTGTACGTTCCCCTACTCACAGAACTACTCTCCCCGTCCCACCTTGAAGTGGGGGGCTACGGATGTCACTTAGGAAGAGGAAACTGGACCGCGCCAGACTGGCACAGGAAACACTGTGGAAGGAATGGTCTGTGACAGGCACAGAGACGAGAGCGGGGTTCTCAGGAAGCAGAGCTGGAGGAGTGTGTGTGCCCGCCTTGTAAATCCTGGTGCCGGTCATCTGGCCTGTGTTCGGTGTTCTGGATTACGTTCCCGCACTCCCTTCTGCCAAAACTAGAAGGTTGTGGAATGTTGGGGCTGAATGGAGAGGCCCCTTGGTGGTCAGCCTCCTCACTGGACGCATGGAGACATGGATCCCAGAGGAGGGAACTGACCCAACCAGAGCCAGCCCAGTGAGAACTCTGGTCTCAGCCCCATCGCTGGGGTCATCCCCCGCCCCCCCCCCCCACACACACAGGGAGCATCTGCGTGCATAGCGTACACATCCCTGCCCTGACAGGACGGTCGAGTCAGTCAGCGGAAGGCCTGGCTGCTGCGACGAATGGTTGGAGAGACCCACGGCCTGCACAGCAGCTGCTGGATTTCAGCGCGTGTTCTGTTGGGATTTGGGGAGTAGAAAAGGAGTCTCCTCCTGGGACTTATTCAGGCCTTGTCTTTGTGACTCACCTGTGAGCACGTGAAAGACCTGCATCGGTCTCACATTAGGAACAGACATTTCCCCCGAAGCCATTAGAGATCCTGACTGCTGTGTCAGTCATCCATCACTGCAAGAGTGCTCTCCAACTTAGTGGCTTAAAACATCAACCATTTTATTTGCTCACACCGTGGCAATTTGGGCAGGGCTTGGTGGGGACAGCTCATCTCTGCTCCACTGGTGTCAGCTGGGACAGCTTGCCTGGGGGTGGAAGATCCATTTCCAAGATGGCCCCACTCCCATGGTTTGTAGGTCGGGGCTGGCACTGGGCTCTGTCAGCTGGAGCTCTTGGCTGGGACAGTGGTTCCCCTCTTCATCCCCTCTCCCCCGGGCCTGGCTTGGGCTTCTCACAGCTCAGGGATCTCCAGAGAGTTGGGCTTCCTCCATGGTGGCTGCTTCCCCCCCAGCACACAAACACAGAAGTATGCAGGCCTCCTCCTCCGCCTCCTTTTTTTAATCTAATTTTTTATTGTAGTAAAATACATATAACATAAAACTTACCATGTTAGCCATTTTCAAGTGTCCGGTTCAGTGGCATTAGGTGTATTCACTCTGTTGTGCAGCCTTCACCACCCTCCCACCTCCAGAACTCTTTCGTCTTGCAAGGCTGAGGCTCTGTCCCTGTTGCACAACAACTTTCCCTCCCTCCCCAGCCCCTGGCACCTACCCTTCTACTTTCTGTCCCTGTGAACGAGACTCCTCGGGGTACCTCAGGTGGGTGGAACCACGCGGTATTTGTTCACTTGTGACTGGCTTGTGTCCTCCAGGCTCATCCTCAACGGTCTTCCTTTTTAAGAATGAGCAATACTCCACTGTGTGGACGGACCACATTTTGTTTATCCATTCATCTGCGGATGAACATTTGAGTTGTGTCCACCTTTTCCTTTTCATGAACAGTTGCTGCCATGAACAGAGGTGTGCAAATATCTGTTTGAGTCTCTCTGCCTTCAGTTCTTGGCCAGGCCTTCCTCAAGGCTGGGGCCCGAAGCTGGCCCAGGGCTACCTCCAGCCCGTTCCGTTGGTTAGAACGGGGCTTGGGGCCAGACTGGATTCTGAGGGCCGGGACTGCGCGAGGCCGCGGCTCATTGGGTCCGCCACGGTAACCTTGCCCGCCACAACCACTCTGGGAAAAGATCTTTGCAGAGAGGCCGGTGGGCCCGCTCGCACACACCCTCCAAGGCCTGGCTCCCCTCTCGGATGCCTCTGGACGCCCAGATGCCTGTGGCCTGGGCGTCCAGAGGCGAGGTTCTGCTGGAGAAGCTCAAGCCAGAGCGGGGCCCGTCCCGTCCCTCCTGGGAGCCTGCGGCGCTCACGGTCTGTCTTGTATCACTTGTGGCTGTTCCTCCTGTTATATAATCTGTTATTCTGTGCTGCACCAGGCCCTGCTTACTTGTCAGAAGTTTCTAAAAGCCAGCTGTATCAGCTCCAGGCAACTGGGGGTGCTGCCTGTCCCTCATAGTATTAGTCACTCTGTACTTAGCTAAATTTAACTTTTTATCATCCAAATGATATTTTTGTGGGCTTGGAATTTTACATAATGCTACCAACTGCTGCGGGCTAAGAATTTCTCCTGTTTGGGGTGTGTGTGTGTGTGTGTGTGCGCGCGCGTGTACGCGCGTGCACGCGATGGTTCTCTCCCCCGTGAACTTTTGCACGCCCAAGGAAGCATTGTTCAGTTTCTCTTCCCTGGTCTGCCTTCCCAGGTCCCGGTTTCTTCCTCGGCCTCTGCTTTGCCTTTTGCCAGCTGGGAGGAAAATTGCTCCTAACAGCTTTCTGATGGCCCTGCTAATGCTTCCTTCCTCACTTGAGGGCTCTCAACTTTGAAGGTCCTTGAGGGTTTCCCTGCTGCCTCCACAGTCTGGGATTCAGAGAAGGAAGCTCAGCTCCAGAGTACAGTGTCTGTCGAGAAAGCAGAGAGAAGGATCCGGAAGGAGGGTGTTGGGGGGGAAGGGACAAGAAATAAGAAATCCAGCGACCTGTCCAAGGTGTGGGGTCCAAGATGCAGGCTCCTCCTTTGTGCATGTGGGAGGGCGCGTGTGGGGAGCTCAGCTGGGAGAAGTCAGAGCTGCAGGCGTGGAGCAGGGAGATCTGGCATTTCCTTGGGGAGGGGCCTGGAGCCTGACGCCGGGGTGCGGGGACGCAGTGTAGCTGCTCTGACTTTCCTGAGTGCCAGCCACTCAGAAATGGTAGCATGCTGGGCCCAGGGGTCTTGTGTGTTCCACACTGTAACTGTGCGTGGGAGGTGCCTGCCTCCATCTTCCAGATGGGGAAACTGAGGACCAGGTCAGAGGGATGAGCAGCAGTCGAACCACAGCACAGCAAACACTGAGCACTTACCGTGGGCCGGGCATGGTGCCTAGCGCTTGCGCTCCGTAGCTCCTCGGCTCTTGACAGCAGTTCTGTTACGTGGGTACCCATGTCAGCACTCTTTTACGGAGAAGGAAGCTGAGTCCCAGGGAGGTTAAGCACACAGGTTAAGTTGCTCGAGGCCACAGAGCTGAGAGATGGCAGAGCCTGCCACCCCCAGGCCTCCCCTCAGCCACCCAGCCGCCTCACCTCTTCTCTGCTCAGCGGCTTCAGATGGGACGCGCACTGGACCCTGGGCTGCTCTTTCCAAAGCATCTGAGGCTGACTCCAGCCTCCCTGGTTGCCGGGTTTCTCGTGTGTGTGTGTGTGTGTGTGTGTGTGTGTGTGTGTGTGTGTGCACGTGCGTGTGTGTGTGTGTGTAGGCTGCCACTGGGAGAATCAACCCAGAATTGGTATTGGCCTCTTGGCCTCTTGAGGAGAGGAGCTGGGACAAAACTGAAACTCACGCTCACCTTGCACCTTTTTTATCTTTTCAAAAATACAGACGTATCGCTTGTTTTAAGTTATTTTATGAATACATTAGGAACCCCTAGGTATAGATCCCAAAGAATTAAACACACCTGCACACAAAAGCTTGTCTGTGGGTGCTCATAGCAGCTCTGTTCACAATAGCCCCACAGTGGAAGCAACTCCAATGGATGGATAAACAGAACGTGGGGTGTTCTTCCAGTGGACTATGACTCGGCCATAAGAAGGAAGGAAGCGCTGACCCCTGCTACAGCACGGATGACCCTGGAAAGCACGATGCTCAGAGACACAGAAGGCCATGTGTTACGCGCCCACTTGTATGGAACGCCCAGAACAGGCAAATCTGTAGAGACAGAAGCAGGGGTTGGCATTGTCCAGGGTCTGAGGGAGCGGGGGACCGGGAGTGTGCGGTAAAAGGTATGGGTCTCTCTTCGGGGTCGAAAGAAGTGTTCTGGAACTAGAGAGCGCAGTGGCCGCACAGCTTTGTGAATGCGCCAAATGCGCTGAATTGTACACTAGAAGGGTGAACGTATGACCTGCAGACTGTATGTCAATAACAAGGAGCCGTGCGTCGGGAAGGAAGGAAAAGCTGTGGCGGCTAGGCCTGGGCCAGCAGCCCGCGCGGTGGCCCGTGGTACCCCCCACCCTCCGCATCTGTCCGTCTGTGCACGCTCTTCTGCCTCCCGGTCTCCATGTCAACGGGGGATGGAAACCACGGTGTTTAACTTCAGTTATACCACCCACTCATTTGGAACTTATGCCTGAGACATACAGACGTCTGGGCAAGCTAGTAGCTTGGCACCCCATCAAACTGGTATTCTTTAAGTGTTTGTTTGACATTTATTTAGTGGGGATGAGAAGAGACCGATATCCTATTAATAGAAGTTGTATAGAGAAACAGATTCACTTACTAATTCATGTCCACTGACTGAAATCAGTCAGGGATCTGAGAAATTTTCAGGGAAGCCCTTCTGACTCCTCCAAAAGGTGGGTTTTATTTATGTATTTTTTCCACACACGCACCCCCCCCCCGGCCATTTTCCAAATCATTCAGGAGGCGTAGTGAAGATTTAGCTTTTGAAACGTCAAGGAGAGGACCTAACGTGTAACAGGATGAGTATGGTTGATGATACTGTATTGTATGATTGAAATTCGCTAAGAGGTTAGAACTTATGTGTTCTCCCCCCACCTTCCCAAAAAAGCGTAGCTCTGTGAGGTGATGGATGTGCTAATTAACTCTATGGTGGGAACTCTCCCTGGTGTGTCAAACATCCCGTCTCGTTCACTTTAAATATATCACCGGTTTGTCAATTATATCTCAATAAAACTGGGGAGAAAAACTTAAAGGCGTAACATGTTTTCTTTCTGTTCCTGATCACCAGCAACAAATATACCACCACGTCTTATTTGGTTTCCGTACCCCCCCCCCACCCTAGACCACAGCAACGACAGGTTGCGTGGAAGGTGCATGCAATAGCTCTCAGCAATGGCTTTATTGTGATTTCTCATCTTCCCTAAGGGATGGGCTGGTGGACTTTTTGCCTTTCGTGTGAGGAGTCATGGAGGAAACCTGCCTAACCTGGCAATATCTTCCGATTTCATTCCAGTGATGATTTGTGCCCCCCCCCCCCACCTCCCTAGGTCCCTAGAGGTTCCCCGAGGAGCCGACTCTCTCCTTAAGCAGATCCTGCGTTCACTTTTTGGACTTTAAATGCTTTTTTTGTCAGAAAAATGATTTCCCCACGGTGCACCTCTAAGGAGTGCGCGTTTTTCTCTCGCAGCCCCCGCAGATCTCATTCTGCTGGGTTGAGTCACAGTTGACCTTCTCACCCACCAGAGGCGTCACGGTGGAGTGGAGAGGGGCCGGACTTCAGAATCCGGCTTACCACTGACTGGTGTGTTACCATGGCAAAGCCCCTTCCCTCCCCACGGGTTTCCTTACCTCTGAAATGGGGCGGGGGGTGGGGGAGACTTAACACTGACCTCACACTGGGTTTAGAGGTTTTGTGGTGGAAGCGAAGAAACAGAATGGAGAAACCACAGGGAGGCAGGGCATGTGTGCGTGCAGTGAGCTGTGGAATTCGGTGGAACGTAGAGGAGAGAAGCTGGAGCTCTCCCCTTCTCCCCCTCCCCTGCATGCCCAGCCGGGGGACGGGGACCTGGGACCCCTGAGACTTTTTGCGCGTTGCGGGTCCAAGCGTGTATATGGGGGTGCGGCCGTGGACAGGAGGGGCAGGTGAACGGCCAAGACGGAGCCTCAACTCCTGCAGGCCCGGCCCGAAGAGGACTTTGCAGAATTGGCCGTGGCTCCTCCGGGAGTGTGGGCCTGCACTGCGGAGGGTGGGCGTGTGAAAAGCTGGTCTCTCCTGCTCGCAGCCACACCTCCCACTGCTGTGCTGTCCCCAGTTAGATTCTCTCCCTCCTCTGAACTCTTACTGCCTGTGCCCTCATTCGGCACTTGATCACTTCTGCTGTCCCGAGCCTCCACGGAATGCCCCTCACTTTTCCTGTGCCTCTGTCCAGAACATGTGGGCCTAGGCTGGTGTCCCTGGAGCCGCTGGGGCCTGGCCTCAGCTCTTGGCGGGGGTGTCTGTGGAGCTGAAGATTGGTTCCTAAAGAACCATGACTTCTACAGCCTCCAGTTGTGGCAGGTTGGGGGGCGGCTGCCTTCTGGTCACGGTCAGGGGAAAGCCTCCTCGGCTGCTACCCGCTACCTGGGCCCCGTGTGGGGTCTGGCAAGTACGTCAGACAAACAAGCATGTGTTGAGCTGCAGGTGTGGGCCACGGTGGGAGCCCCGGGCTGGGTGGCGGCTTTAGCAGTGCCTGTGAATTTTCGGATGTTTTGGAAGCTGATTGCACCCGGGACTCCCCAGAAATCCATTTCTCCACCTTTTCCATCATGTTGTGCGTGTTCATCTCTGGCCTCCGGATATCTGGCGGAGGTGGGTCTCCAGTTACACACCGCCCAACTACAGGGACTTGACGGGAAGGAGAGAGTTGTCTGCATCACCCCGTGACGCTGCTCCCGACCCCGCCCCGGGCACCAGGATGCTCCTGGCTGGTGGCCAAGAGCCCTAGGCTGCCGTTCCCCCCTTCTCTTCTGTTTGCCTTCCTTCTGCACCCTGGGGTCCCGCAGTCCCCTAGGTTGATAGGTGAAAAATCTCAACGTTGAGGCCGAGTTGGGTTTCAGTGCTGAGAAAGCGCCTGTGTGCTGGGGGTGTGGGTCCTGGTTCTCTTCTGAAGCACAGGGAGCCCTGGGCAGTATCGGGGGCATCATCCTCTGGGACCACATCCTGGACGGGTCCGTTTGTTGAGTGCAGACTCCTTCAGCCCAGCACCCCCTGTCCTCTCCCCTCGGCACAGCTAGGTTTCCAGTCTCTGGCGTTGCCCAGGATGAGGCCGGGCCCTGTCGATTTCCCAGCTGGGTTGCCCTGAGTGACCAGAGCGGCCGGCGTCTCACCTCCTTCCCCACCGGCTTCTCCCTGCAGGATGCTGACACGTGTGTCCTGGGGACCAGGACCATCCCCAACACCCTTCCGTGTGCCTAGTGAGTCGTCCCTCCTCCTGTGGCAGGACATCGAGGGACCCTTCTCACACGGACCCACTGGTAAGGACCGCCCACTAGCTTTGGAGTTTGGGGGTGCAGGGGCTCTCTTGCTGTTTCCTCTTCCTTAAACATCTGACTTTATCTGATTAATGGGGTAGATTGTATTAATCGATCCTCCTTGCAAATATTGATTGCTCTTCACTAAGTAGGTAGGACTGATGTTCTTTCCGTGGTTCTTTAAGATCCCAGATATGATACAACCCGTTAGGATGGCCCTTGTGAGTCTCTGCTGTACAGAGTGCCCTGAGGGACCTCTCTTCTCTTCTCTTGGAGCCCCTGGCCCACTCTCAGTAAACAGGGCAGGACAGGAGTTTCAGAGTTCCTAAGCCTTGGCAGTGGGCAGGGTCTTGAGCACTGCCTCGCCTCATTTCCCGCAAGCCGTAGTCAGTGACATGGACAAAAACGCGCGTGTGTTTTCATGTAAGCATTTCCCTGGATGAGAAACTGAGCGGTTGGGGCCGGGGGTGGGGGGCAGGCATGGCATGTCTGAGGTCCTCCGGAGAGTGGGCAGTGGCCTAGGCGGGGCTCCCAGTGCTTAGCTCTTTCTCTCCTGCCCTGGGTCCTCTTGGGCTTCTTGTCCATCTCATCCCATTTCCTGTCCCCGAGTCTCTGGCACAGGCCTCGCCCTGTCCCCCTCTTGTCATGCCAAGGCCTTTGGGGGGTAGAGCAGGGAAAGTGGTGTTGCCTTTTCTTGTTCTAAACTCCCACACACCCCTCTCCCTGGACGCTAATCAGCCAGTCTGAGCTTTGCAGACAAGGAGGATGGATGTTCGGGGTGAAGACGCCGGGGGGTAACACTAGTGTTCCTACCCAGACACAGTGCGAACACATTGACTCTGCTAAGCACACAGGATCCATTAGGATCCCCTTTTACACAAGGAAGCTGAGGCTCAGAGGTGGCAAGTGTCTGGCCCAAGGTCACACAGCTAGTCAGGGGTGGGCTTGGGATTGGACCCCAAGTCTAGACCCTAGAGCACATGGTGTGGTTTTCCAAATATGGCCCCGGCTTCCCCAGAGGATGGGGCCCAGCCTCCACCCTTCCTTACTTTGGGCTCCAGGTAAGCCCCTTGCCGCCACCGGGCCTCCCGTCCTTTCTGGGGAACAGGGCACAGCAGACGAGGCCTCCGCAGAGCGCCCCCCTCACTCCTGTGTTCCCATGTTGGCACCGCGGGCTGTTTTCTCTGTAATTGCTCATTCTTTTCAGTTGCTGTAAAAAGGCCTCCAAGTGCTAAGAAGAGAGAGTGCTCTGTTGTATTTTTGTTTTGTTGTCTTGTTTTAATTCACTCTGTGAGAGTCTCCGAGCCTCAGCGGCTGGGGTGGGTGTGGCGGAGGGCACAGGAGGTCGCCCTGGCCTTGGGGCCCTGGTGAGCACGCCTCTGCCCTGGAGGCCTGAGCTCTGACAACAGAACTTTGCTTCCTGTTTCCTTTTCCACCTTCCACGGGAAGGCAGTTCTTTTCTTTCCGAACAACTGCATCCCCCAGTTACGGGGTTTTAGAGATGGTGGCCTTGTGGCCATCTTATCTGGGGGCCCCCACTTAGCCCCAGGTGTGCTCAGGAATTCCTCTGCTTTACTCATTTATCCCGCGAACATTTACTGTGTCCCCAGGATAGACCAGATGCCATGTTGGGGTTCCAGGCATGCAGCTGGGAACAGAAGAGGCAGGAGTCCCGCCCGCGTGACATTATACCCTGGTGTTGCCAGAAACCCGCCCCACGGTCTCACCTCTGCGTTGGCAGAGGGGAAGATCATGGTTGCCCCTACATGCCTCTGAGCTCCCCGTGGGAGTTTGTGGCCATGACAGGCCTCCGGACCACTGGGCCCCGGCTGGCATGCGTTGGGAGGGTTGGGGAGAGGCAGGCCTTCCCCGCGGCTGAGAATGTGAAGTCTCCTCCTCATCTCGGAAAGGGCTTAAGGAGCAGGGTCTATTTTTAGAGGAGCTCCTTGCTCCAAAGGAACAGGAGCCCTTCCTTCCAGGAGGTGGGGGTGGGGTGGGCACAGGGCAGGGGGCAGCTGGGGTGCCTCAGCTCAGTCTGGCTGTGTTCTGCATCTGCTCGGCCTGGACGCAGGGCCGTCTGCAGAGAGGGTCTGCCTGAAAGAGGGGATCCCCGCCGGGGAGAGCATCCGCCCTCAGGCACCCACCCAATCCGGGGGGGGGGGGGGGAAGGTGAAGATGTTTCCCGTTCCGAGCGGGGGCTCAGGGCGTCTAGCATTTGACGGCCCCCTCTGTGGGGAGGGTCTGCTGGCCCCGGCTCTGGGTCATCACTTCCTTCCTGACTCTCCCAGCTCTCGCAGGGAGGGGTGCTTCCTGCCATTGTCTTTGTGAGGCCTCAGCAAGGTCACTATCTCCTTCTGGGGAGGAAGAGAGCCCGATGCCTCTGACAGGACCTCAGCCCACAGCGGCACTGACACACTTCCGTCCCCACTGCGCAGGCTGGCCTCCCAGCCTCCCCTTGGCCCAGTCTGGAGGCCCATGGCAGGGTGCGGGCTTCTCTCCTTCACCTATAGAAGCTTAACCCTGCCTGCAGGCAGATGGGAGAGTTAGCAGCTCGGGGTTCAGGCCTGCGATGATCGGCATGTTGGGTGGCGGTAGCCGGAGTGGGAGGCCGCGCCCATGAACGCGGAGAGGCAGGAGCTCACGGTCAGGAGGCAGGACTCTCGGACACTGCGTCGTGTCCTACAGCAAAGATGCTGCCCGCTTCCTGCGTTCCTTTGCTGTCCCCCTGCCGTGTCTGGGAGGGAGCTGGGCGGGATCTGAGTCCCCCACCTGTTCCCCCACGACTTCCCGCAGCCATGTTTCTTTTTCTCATGCGGGGCTTTGACACACAGCCCACGCTGCCCAGGACCTGGGCCGCCCCCCCACCCGCCACCCGCGTGCAGAATGCCCTGCCGGCCTCTGGCTGTCCCCCCTCTCTGTTCTGCTGCATCTCAGGGGCCTCTTGGTGCTCAGTCCCTGGCTTTGCCTGTTGACTTAGGTGCTGCACTTCCTGAGAGCGTACTTTATTCTCACCCAGGTGGCACAGTGCATTCCTCCGGCTTTGTTTCTGGTCCCTGCTTCCCGTCACCTGTTGTGGTTCACACAGGGTACCAGGGCTCTCAGAGAGCCGGGCTTGAGTGCGCCCCGCTCATGCACTCCAGGATTGGCAGGGCCAGGGCAAGAAGCCGCCTCAGCCTCCTTGGGGCTGCGCGAGGGCAATGGCTCCATCTCATCCACCCTGTCCCGGCTGGGGGTCCCCTGGAGCTCTGCCCACAGGCCCTCGGCACTGGCAGCCCCCCTTCCGGCTGCATCCTTCTGCCCGTTTCCCCATCTCGGCCTTCCCTCTGTTCTGAGGATGAGCCCACTGCTGGAGTCTCTTGTACTTCCCTGTGGATGGTGTCCAGTGCCCTCACTGAGGCCATGTTTGTTACCTCATCTTGCCCGACAAGGAGGCACCTGGAAGCATTTGCTTATGAGCTGACCCTCAGACTTCCTGGGACCAGGTCCGGTCAGTGTTCTCTGGGTCATTTCCTTGCTTTGTTCCTCCACACACTTCCTGAGCTGCAAACCTGCCTAGAGCAATCACTTTGATTCCTGGAGACAGTGTCCAGAGCTTGGGATTCTCAGAAGGACTCCTGAGATGATGCCATTCAAGCTGGAGGTTATTATGGCCCCAGACTGTTCCTTTTAGCAGCATGGTCCAACCTGCAGATGATCAAAATGTATCCATTCAATACATTGTATTCAGGGTATTCATTCAATATTTAGCGAGTACCCACTATTCTGGGAGCTGGGTATAAAGGAATGATACAACATTTAAAATCCTGGCCCTCCTGGGCGTACATGTGGGTAGACATACAATAAACAAAGACTGTCAGATGGGGATTAATGCTAAAATGCTAAATAAATAAATAAATAAATAAGAAGGCCTCTCAAGTTGGGACAGTTAAGCAAAGTCCTGAAGGAGGCAAAGGAGAGAGCCAGGCGCTTATCTCGAGGAGGAGCATCCAGGCGGGAGACAGCCTGTGCAAAGGCCCTGTGGCAGGAGCTTGTCCAGGATGTCCTAGAAACTGGAGGGAAGGAGGGAGGGGACGGGTAGCACAAGAAAGGGGTTGGAGAAGTAATGAAAGCCCACCTCCCGCAGGGCCGTGCAAGTCTTGTTGAGACTTTGACTCTGACCCCGAGCAGGAGGCGGTGGTACTGAGGAGTTCGAGCAAAGGAGAGCCAGGATCCCACTGAGCTTTAGAAGGATGGTTTCTGGCTAGGGTGCTGAGAATGGACTGGGTGGGGTGGAGGGAGGAAGCAGAGACCAACGGGGAGACTGCTGTCAGGGCCTGAGGTAGTGGACTCTGGGCCAGCCTGGCGGTGGTGGACGTGGTGAGGGAGGTGGGCTCCAGGCATGTCTTAAAGGTAGAGCCTGAAAGGATCGCTGAGGAACCAGGTGATCCCTATTGTGTGGACTTGTAGAGAGCAGGCTCTCACAGACTTGGAAGGACTCAGGAGGTCAGCCTTTTCACTTAACCTGTGGGGAAACTCCTTTGGAGAAGCTGGATCTATTAAGGCCAAAAGGGGGGAGATTCAGTTTGAATTGTCCTTCCGCCTTGTCACTTGCCCTGTCCCCATCACAACGAATGTACCAGTGAGGAGTGGCAACCTGGAAATTGCTTCCGCTGATTGATTAATGGGCCGTCGGCAGAAACGGTTCTCACTGCCCCGGGCTCTGGCCAGTGCCCTGGGACCCCAGGTGACCGTGGGGCAGGGCTAACAAGAACGCGGTGCCCAGAGGTGGGAGATCCGGCCGGACGCTGAAGAGAGGCGCGAGGCCCCGTGGGCTGGGCGTCCGGCCAGCTTCTGTCCTTCGGTTGGCGTCGTCCTCGGAGGCCAGAGGAGAGGGGAGGACAGCAAGGAAACCGAGGCACACGCTCCCTCCTTCCCTCCTTCCCTACCATGCGCCACAGCCTGACAGGGCATGCCAGGGATCTCCCCGCAGTCCTGCCGTGCTTCTCACAGGCAGACCCTCACCTGGCGCAAGTGGGGTTCGGTGCAGTTCCCACACAGAGCTGCTGGGGTTCAGGATTCACGCCTCCCCTCTGGGCTCCGTCTCCCCGAAGAAAGGGGGTTTGTTGGCCTGTTCTCAGCCAGCAGCTTTCTAGGAGGTGGGTTCCCAGACGGGAGGCACGGCCTGAGGCCGGGCCATCATTTAACTAACGTGTATTAAGCACCTTCTGTATGCCTGAGCTGTGCTGTGTGCCAGAGGTAAACATAAATCCTAGTGGTGCTTCAAGGGGCTTGGAAGGAGAGCCTTGCCTGCCCTCTTCCCTCTAGCGGAGCTGAGCCTCCTCTGGGTCTCCTTCACGTTCCAAATACTCGGGAAACACGGCGCACTCACTCCCCAGTGTTTTACCGTGAATAAGCTTATGAAAATGGAACCAAGCGGGGGAGGATGAGAGGAGAGGGCATCTCAGCAGGAGGGACAGCTCTTACATCACGGGTTGCCCCAGGGCCAGCCCTTCCCATGCTCCACTCCTGTCTCAAGGGGACATCTGAGGTCAGGGCCAGGTTTTCTTCAACCACTAAAGCATCTTGCAGAGATGGCCCAGATTTGAAAAGACTGACCAGAGGAAAGAGAGCAAATGAGAAACCCAGAGTAGAGCACCTCACATGGCCTCTGGCACTTAGTAGGTGCTCATTAAATGAACATCCCTTGCCTGACACAAGCAATCAGAGTTGGCCACGGATCCCAGGGCTTGTGGCTGCCTGGGGACCGTGGCTGTGCCCCTCGTTGGGAGAGCCCACTGATCCACATCTGTGTGGGCCTTGGGGCTTGCAAGTGAGTGGTTCCTTCTGTCTCTGAGGCCAGGAAAGTCTCCTGGAATTGGGAACTCTGGAGCTACAGAGGCAGAGTTTGAAGGGCGGTGTTTGAGGATGCACTTGCCCCAGGTGAGGCGGCCCGAGTCCTCTCTTCCTACCAAAGAATGGCCCGTGCTGTGCCGGCCCCTAAGTCCCGTGTCTGACACAGGAAGCTGGGGACAGGCCTGGCTTAGAGAAGTGGCAAGCCGACGGAATGCCACTGGGTGGTGACCAGAGCTGCCCAGCCTGCCCCTCCCACAGGCAGTTGGGACTCCCCCTGCTCTGTCTCCCCGAGCGCCCTGGGCTTATACACCTCTGCTTTTGCCTAGCGTGGTGATTTTTTAGCAACTTGCCTGGGATGTAATTTATATGGCATACAACTCACCCATTTAAAATGTACAATTCAATGATATTTCATATCTTCCCTGACTTATGCAACCGTCAGAAAATTTTAGAATGTTTTTGTCACTCTGAAAAGAAACCTGTACCCCTTCGCTGTCACTCCCTTCCCACACCCCTGGCAGCCGTTGGTGTGGTTTCTGTCCCTATGGATTCGCCTGCTCTGGACATTTCGTGTCATGGGATCAGACACGGTGTGGCCTTTAGTGACCGGCTTCTCTCACGCTGTATCATGATTGCAGGGCTCATGCAGGTTGGGGCAGGTGTCCGTACCTCACTGTTCTTTTGGCCAAGTGATAGCCATTGTATGGATAGGTTTTGTTTATCCACTCATCCATTGATGGACATTTAGCTTTTTTCCCACCACAATCTTTTTTTGTGTGTGATCATGAATAATCCCACTGTGAACGTTCATGTACAGGTTTTTGTGCGGACTTCTGTTTCATTCCTCCTGAGTATGTACCTAGGAGTGGAGTCACTGGGTCCTAGGGTAACTTTGTCTTTCTCTAACATTTTGAGGAACTGCTAGACTTTTCCAAAGTGGCTGTCCTATTTTACAGTGCATTTTTTTTTTTTTTTTAAATAATGATAGACATGGAGAGTCGGGTAGTGTGGTGGTTAATGCAGACTCCAGAGCCAAAGTACTGGGTTCAGATCCTGGCTGGGAGATGGGGCAGGTCCCTTCACCTCTCGAGACTCAGTTTCCCCATCTATAAGATGGGGACAGTATTAGGGCCTACTGCATGTTGCCATGGGAAGTAGACCAGTGACTTCTGTACAGCGCTCAGGAAGGACTGTGTCTGTTAGCTGTTATCATTATTTTTCCCTAGACTGTGGGTGCTGGGCACACAGTAGGTGCTGGGCACACAGTGGGTGCTGGGCACACAGTAGGTGCTCTGTTGGGGATGTTTTGAAGGATACGGAATTTGCATTCAGGGTGCCCCCTTTTTTTTTTCTGATCACCCCTGGGGAAAGCTCCCGTCAGCTGTCAGTGCCTTGTACCCTGCAAATCTCTTTCTTCACCCAGAGGGGCTGGCATAGGGCAGGGTGGGCCCTGGAGCAGCTCCAGCTCCAAGAGGCATGAAGCCCAGGCACACAGGGAGTCCTTGGAGTCAGGACTCGAGATTTAGGAGTGGTTTGAACAATTCAGAAGCTGCCGTGCTTGGGAGGCAAGACCCAACCCCATGATGGTGGACCCTGCTCCTCTCTGCACCCTGGCTCCTGCCCTGTGATCAGCCACGAGGAAGGAGCCCAGATCCCCACCAGGAGCCCCACAGAGGACCAGCCCCGTGCTTGGAGGCATCCTCGGAAGCTTCCCCAGGAGCCCCCGGCCCCCAGGCA
Source organism: Zalophus californianus (assembly GCF_009762305.2). NCBI lineage: Eukaryota > Metazoa > Chordata > Mammalia > Carnivora > Otariidae > Zalophus > Zalophus californianus. The sequence continues at coordinate 6,675,667 of NC_045608.1, forward strand.
GAGAGACGGGCTTGCTCCCTCCCCCGGCTGGAGCCCCTGCAGAGTGGCAGCTCCCCAGCCTGGCAGCACCAGCCCAGCACCTGCCCAGACAGCGAGGCTGAGTCAGAGAGCACCCAGGCCTGTCGTTTGCCCTGATTGCCGAAGGGAGTCCACAGGGTATGGGGTCCGTTCTTTAAAAAGTTTTTTTGGGTGGTCAAGAGGGAGTTAGGCTGTATACAAGTCCAGCCAACACAGAGTCGAGGCAAACCTTGGATTTCAAGTCCGACTGCATCACCAACTGCAGTATTGTCTTGAGCAGGGGGTTCAGCTGCCTGGAGACTTCATGTCTTCATCTGTGGAAGGGACAGGTTGTGACGTCTACCTTGTCCGCTGACTGCAGTTAAACAGTCCTGTGTAGGGTGCTCCGAGGAGAGCACCTGGCTCTCTGGTCACTCCACGAATGGGGATTCTTTCCCTTCTTGTGGGGAGGTGCTCCTGGGGCTGTGGAGGCCCAGAATGGGCCAGGGCTCCTGGGAAGGAGGGAAGGGTGGTCAGAGACAAAAGTCAGGCCAGGGGCTAAAGATCTAGTCAGGGAGGAGGTGTCAGGGACCAGCCCGGAGTCCCTGTCAGAGGACACCCCGCTCAGGCCACAGATAGAGCCGGTGAGTCTCCTCAATCCCATGTGCTCAAAGGCCCTGCTCCTGAGATCTGTGATAGGGTCCAGCACCCTTCTTAGCCTGACCCCATCTCACCACCCCTGACCCTGCATTCCTGCTCCTGGGACTTCCTGCCATTCCCCAGACACACCATGCACTGTGAGCACTAAAGCCACTGGCTCGTGCTGGTCCCTGTGCCCTTCCCCCTTCTGTCCTGGTAAACGCCTATGCATCCTTCAAAGCCCAACCAAAATGCCCCCTCTCCTATGAAATCAGGCCATCGGCTGGTGCCTTTGCCTTCTCTCTGCTCCAGCCTCACTCTGTGGCCTTCCTCTATTAATATGCCAGGTGCTCCAATGAGTGCCTGTCCTCCGTCCCAGAGGGCGAGTCCTTCCTCCAGGACGCTGAAGCTGAGGAGCACCAGCAGCCCTCCGGTTCCCCTAAGGTGCCTGCTTCTTCCCCAATCAGCCAGGTTGTCTCCGAGTGGTCCTCCTTTCCAGGAGGGGGAAGTGGCCAGGGAAGCGGGAGACCGTGCACGCGCTTCCACTGTGAGCCGTGTGTCCAGGTGCGGGGTGGGGTGGGGTGGGGAGGACGGGAGGGCGTGTCCCTGCGACCTTGGTGTGTGGGTGACCTGCTTTTTGTGAGCGTGTGTCCGGGCACCACAGAGCCTGCGTGCCCGCTCCCTTTGAGTCTCCCTTCTGTCTCTGAGCTGATTAACGTGCTGACGTCCGTCAGGAGCTCACGTCACTTTTGGTCTCCCTGCAGCCCGGCAGCTGTGATGCGTTGCTTTGGACTTGTCCGCTGCATCGCAACAGAGGGCCGAGGCCGGCCGGGAGCGAGGGATTATGTGGTTCCCCTCTGGCTTCAGCTGCCTCGCCGGCCCGACCAGCTGTTCCCTGTTGCCCACTGCCAAGCGGCAGATGTGGGGGGCGAGGTCAGCCCGGGAGCTGGGGACCTGCCCATCATCTTCACGTGAATGTCTCCAAGGCTATTTCTGGCCTCGCCATTATCCCAACGGCTTCAGGGGATAAATATAGCCACGGATTGAAAAGCCCCAGTGGCAGGCAGGCAGGCGTACATACTGGAGAGTGTGCGGACGGGGTGCTTGGCTATAAATAAGGCTGCTAGAACACCTCCCCAGCCACGCCGCCACCAGCAGTGCGTGGAAAGACAGATTTCCTTGCCGACTCCCTCCCAAAGCCCACGTGTGCCTGGGGGCCCCGGCGGTGGAGGCGGGAGGCGGGGGGACGCAGGTCTGTCCGGACGTTGCACAGAAGGGCTGGCTGCTGGAAGTAGCTAGCTCCCCTGTACTGCTCTCTAGAGTAGCTTATAAAGGGGGATGGCCAGTGGCCCCAGCAGGAATCCCAGGGACAGCCGCACGGAGGGAGGGACGGTGTGTTGTGCTAAGAACCGTGGCCCAGTTCAGCATCCTCAGCCCGCTCCATCTCCCTCCCCGAGGCCCGGCTCCTGTTGCAGAGAGGCCCGTGGACAAGGGCTGGGCCCAGGTGGTCCTGGAGCCCACGTGGCAACGTGGCTTTCTCGAGCCCCATGCCTGTCTTCCCCTCTGCTTCCTCCCTGCCTGGATCCAGCCTCCTGATAAGGGCACAGCTTTGTTTATCTTCTGCTCCCCTGGTCCTCACTGCTCAGCCAAGACAGTGACCCTCGTCCAGGCTGGAGTTGCGGGGGGAGGGGTCCAGATGCTCCCTGTCCCTTTCCCCTCCTCACTCCCGCCTTCCTGCGCAGGAGCAGGTACCTAGGGCTGGCGTTGAGCGAGGAACAGGACGCGTGCCCAAGAGACACTTCTCATGGACAAGGATAGAAGTCGGGAAACTGGCAAGAATCCTGTGAGCGCGCCACGAATACAATATTGCTCCTGTGCCATCGCCAAGCCCGGGAAGCGGCTTCCTGTGAGCCCACTCCCTTCTGCGGCCTCGGTGAGCAAAGGCCGAGAGCTGGGGCAGGCAGAGCCAGCGCAGGGAGAAGTCACATGTAATGACACCCGTCATCCAGCATGCTTGCTGGCTGCAGATGGGGAGGGGGCAGCTGTCGCGAGGGGGCCCTGCCAGTCCCGCAGAGGAGGGGTCTGGACCTCTGCCCCACGGCTCTTCTGGAGCGGGCGCTTGTGTGTGGATCCATCATGAACCCCGAGTGTGGGCTGGGAGCCGAGACGAATCGGGTCTGGCCCCCACTCTCAGGAGCTCATCGGCCACTGTACACGCTTGTGGTGCCCGTGATACCCACCTGTGGGGATGGGGCCGGGAGCCCAGGGAGGAAGCTCTCAGGGGCGCCGGCACTTGAGTTCACCCTGCACAATATCCAGTTCACCCGCCAGCCGGGGTAGGGTTGGCGCAAGCGGGGAGGGCCTTCCCTGCAGAGGGAACAGCCTGTCCGAAGACCTGGAGGCAGGAGGCGCTGTGGGTCCCACTGTGAGTCTGGTGAGCGGGTGATGCAGGGAGGCCAGGCTGAGTGGAGGGAAGGAGCAGGGTTTGGGGGCGCAGGGGGTCGTGTGCTGGCTGACGAGTGTGGATGTCCTCTTGAGAGCCGAGGGGGAGCGTGGAACAGAGCGGCTTTCATCCCAGGAATGTCACGCTCTGATGTGGGGATTAGAAAAGGCTTCCTCTGGCTTCGTGTGGATGACAGGTCAGAGGCGGGGGGAGGAGGGGACAGGCTGATGGCAACATCACGATGTCTTGCTTTGTTGAGTGCATACCTGAAAGATTTGTGTGTGTGTGTGTGTGTGTGTGTGTGTGTGTGTGTGTGTGTGTGTGTGTTTTTAACCGAGCCTGGAAAACCAGGACGTACGTGTGGGTGCATGCCCGAGAAAGTAGGATTTCTCAAGATGGCAGTGCTGAGCTGCTGTCAGCAGGCGCGGGCGCCATGCCACCATCGGCTCCCCTTGTCACCAGAGGGGTGACTTTGTCCAGCAAGCTTGGCCGCTGCCAGTAGCCTGGGTCTGGAGCCAAGATAATTGACTCCCACAGGGGTCAGCCCCTGACCTGGGGGTTCTCTCTCTCACCCCGAGTTGGCCGGCTATAAAGAGAGGTTGGTGTGTGGCTCTCAGCATCCCCCTGGGCACCCCCCTGCCTGCTACTTTTCCCTCCTCACCCGAGTGCCGAGTGAGTCCCAGCACCCCAAGAAAGAAATGACTCTAAGAGTGTTGTTTGACAGAAAGATAAACATGTTTGCTTGAGCCAACCGCAGGACCCAGGAGTTAATCTGGTCATGTAAATATTTTCATGTATTTACGGTTCTGCGGGTGTATATTGATAGAAGAAAGGAGAGATGGCGTGGCCCTGATCTCGCCTTTAGGGAGATGGTGTGATGTTTGCTACCGAATGCGTGACTCAGAGGCCCCACGCTGCTCTGGAGCCCCAGTGTCTGCAGGGCCTGAGATGATCAGAGCCAGGAGGCTCCCGAAGGCCACGCAAGGCCCGTCCTTCAGTTTTCCGACAGGGCACGGGAGGAGACTGTTTCTCTACTCAGCAACAATTTCTTTCTTTCTTTCTTTCTTTTTTTTTTTTAAGATTTATTTCTTTATTTGAGAGAGAGAAAGAACGAGTCAGGGGGAGGGGCAGAAGGAGAGAGGATCTCAAGCAGACTCTGAGCTGAGCGCAGAGCCCGACGCAGGGCTCAATCCCATGACCTCAATATCACGACCTGAGCCGAAACCAAGAGTCGGATGCCGAACCGACTGAGCCGCCCAGGCGCCCCCTCAGCGACACTTCTGATACCACATGTGTGGGTTTTCCACACCAAGCCATTCTCCGGTTATCTGTGGACTCCAGCTGGGTGTCCTGTATGTGGTTCAGTTCCGACGCTAGCTGCCTGGAGCCGACCCAGACCCTACAGGGGAAGGGCTCGGCCCCGCGACTGCCTTCCATTTCAGACGCCAGTCTCTAGGGGCGGGTCCTGGGTTACCCAGCCTTCTGTCCAACATGGCTGCAGCGTTGGGGTTCCCACACACCCCTTCCTCTGCCTCAGGTTGGATTAATTTGCTAGAACGGTTCACAGAACTCAGGAAGCATTTGCTGATGTTTGTTGGTTTATTATAAAGGGTGTGATAATAGAGATGAAGGGCCAGATGCAGAGGCGTGCGGGGTGAGGTCCGGAGGGACCCCAAGTCCTGCCCTTTTACCCTTGTGGATTTTGGAGAGTCCCACCCTCCCAGATACATACGTCAGCCTGGAGGCTCTCTGAACCCTGCTGTTTAGGGTTTTTGTGCACAAATGATTAAATCATTGCCACTGTGATTAGTTCAGGCCTCCAGCCCCTTCCCCCTTCCTGGGGCTGGGGAGCTTAGCCTCTAGCTCATTAGCACAAAAAACACTCCTATCACTCAGGAAATCACAAGAGTTCTGCGCCTGGCTCTCGTGTGGTCTGCACAGCGGGTCGGTGCTGGCTGGAGGTCCTGAGCCCTACAGGCAATGGACCTGGGTTCTGCCCAGTGCTGTCACCATCTGAGCCTTGTCAGTCAGACTCTGCAAAATGGGAATTGTAAAATGTCACCTCCCAGGGTCTGAGGGAGGTTGAAATAAAATGAGTTGAGGCAGGCCAGCTCACGCACGGTGGTGGCCTCACTTGCCCATTTCACTGCCCGCTGAAGGAGATGTTGGGGAATCCCTCTGCGCTGATGCAGAAGCCAGGCTCAGGGGGGCCCTCGGAGAGGCCTGACCAGCCCCTCTGTGCTCCTGGCCCCCACGTGCCCCTTCAGCTCCATTCCCCCGGCTGGTCACCTGAGCTGAGGCTGCCCCCTTGAAATGTACGGTCAGCCTGGGGTGGCGAGGCTGACATAAAAGAAGGACTTCTAAAATACCTGGCTGGGTAGAAAGCTCGTGACCCTGTGATGTAGGCAGAGGCAGCTGCTGGTGAAATCTGGCCTGTTCGGCAGTTTCTGCTGTCCACTTGCCCCCGACCCAGCCTTCACATCGTCCCCCTGTCCGCACTGGGCCCGCTGCGGCCTCAGACCCCAGCCTGCACTGGCCTCCCGCTCGGGTCCCAGGCTTTGTCCTTGACATGACCAGGGGTGCTGCCGGGGTCCGGCTCTGCCTCTGCCGATTCCTGATTCCTCACTGTGGACCCTGGTCTTCTGGCTACTGTCCCCCAGCTCATGGGATTCTCAGATGCCCGGTGCTGGCGGAGGGGGGGGGGCGGTTGTCCAGGGTGCGTGGCCCCTGCCCAAAAATAATACACAGTGTTGGCTCCTCTCGCATCAAGTGTCATCATTGCCTTCCCGTTGCTGGTACTGTTTTAGCAGAGGTGAGATCTCGAGGCACCATTGTCTGTAGTCAGACCCTATTCAGCCGCAAACCAACTGGAGGTTGATGCGTTGTTACCTTTGGCCTCAGGGTTGGGGGGATTGAAGATGTGGAGTAGCAGTTTCTGCCCAGGGCCACCACCTGTGCTCTGGGTCCTGGGGGGCTAGGGAGAGCCATGTCCCCTTGTTTTCCCTCCCAGCGCTGGCCCCCATGGAACGACACCCTTGAGTGATGGTTGCCCATCGAGGGGGCTGTGGAGCAGTGGGCGGGGGACAGGGCTCGGGGGGCAGAGGGGGCCTCCCTTTCAGAGCCTCTTCCAGCAGCCTTACTCGGTTGTTTACAAATAGTCTTATTTTGGGGGTGTCAGTGTGGCTCAGTCTGTTGAGCGTCTGACTCTTGATTTCAGCTCAGGTCATGATCTTGGGGTGTGGGATCGAGCCCCAGGTCGGGCTCCATGCTCAGCAGGGAGTCTGCTTGAGATTTTTCTCTCCCCTTTGCCCCTCCTCCCCCTTGCATTCTCTCTCTCAAATAAATAAATCTTTTTAAAAACCCAACAGTCTTATTTTTGCATGACAGCTTTATTGGGATTTAATTCACATCCCATACAATTCATCCATTTAAAGTGTACAATTCAGTGATTTTCAGTACAGTTGATCCTTGAATAACAGAGGTTTGAACTGTCCACTTATATGTGGATTTTTTTCTTCGATAAATACAGGACAAGACGGACTGTCAATGTATTTTTTCTCTTCTTTCTGATTTTCTTAATAATTTGTCTTTTCTCTGGCTTCCTTTATTGTAAGAATGCAGTGTTTAATACGCTGAACATACCAAATACCTGTTAATTGACTCTTTATGGTATCGGTCAGGCTTCTGGTCAACAGTAGGCTGCTAGTAGTTAAGTTTCTAGAGAGTCAAAAGTTACGTATGGATTTTCCACCACTCGGTGGGGCGGCCCTCCTACCCCGTGTTGGTCAAGGGTTAACTGTATATTCACAGGTGTCTGTGACCATTTCCCCCATGAGTTTAAGAACATTTTCATCACACATAGACGTCACTCCGTGTTGCTCCCCGAACCCCAGCCCCCGGCAATCACTAATCTGTTTTCTGCCTCTGTGGGTTTGCCTGTTCTGGATAATTCATATAGATGAAATCATACACTGTGTGGCCTTTTGTGACCAGCTTCTTTCACTTAGCGTCATGTTTCCAAGTTTATTCATGTAGTGGCGCATGTTAGAACTTCATTCGTTTTTACGGCTGAATAATACCCATTGTGTGGATGGACCTCATTTTGTTTTTCCGTGTATCCGTTGATGACGAGTGCATATTTGTTTAAGTAGGCTCCACACCCAGCGCGGAGTCCAGCGTGGGGCTTGAACTCACGACCTGAGCTGAGATCGAGTCGGACGCTCAACCGACTGAGCCACACAGGCGCCCCTGAGGGGTGCATTTTTTTTTTAAAAAGTGATTTTCCATCTCAAGCACAGTTCTGGGCTGCCGAGGGGGTCAGGGGACAATTGAGTAGAGAATGTGAACAGCATAAACCGTGGCTTCCCCGAGGGGCTTTGGAGGGTGAGGGTGTTCTTTCTCTGAGCAGCTGCTTCGGAGGGAGAAGAGTTAGGAGACCAGGACAGGGAAGGTCCGTTTCAGGTGTCCTGGCGATTTTTCTTTCCTCTTTCTGTGAGACAAGAAGGTTCTTTTTTTTTTTTTTTTTAAAGATTTTATTTATTTATTTGAGAGAGAGAGAATGAGAGATAGAGAGCACGAGAGGGAAGAGGGTCAGAGGGAGAAGCAGACTCCCCGCCGAGCAGGGAGCCCGATGCGGGACTCGATCCCAGGACTCCAGGATCATGACCCGAGCTGAAGGCAGTCGCTTAACCAACTGAGCCACCCAGGCGCCCCAAGAGACAAGGAGGTTCTAAGCCCACCGTTGAGGAAGGCGCCAAGCCTTAGCCCCGGGAGTGGTCTCTCTGAAGGAGTCCTGGGTCCCAGGTGGGAACTCTGGAGCGTGTATGTCCCAAGGCCCTACTTTGAGGTGACATCTAAGGCCTCAAGGAGCCTTATGGGCAGATCCAGGAGGAGCCCAGATTAGAGGCTGCCTGATTGATCACAACCCAGGGATTAGGGGAGGGCTGTTAAGCATTTGTTTAATCTTGCTCTAATTGTCTCCTCTTTTCAAACAAAGTGAGGAGTAATCCCGTTGAAGGCTGTGGTGTGGCAGTGCTTTCTGGGAGAAGAGAGTCTTGTAGTGAAAGGCACCACGCCTCTCAGCCCTGTGCAGGCCGCACCTGAGCCGGGGCCGGTCCTCAGTCCGGAGCTTGGAACGGGGGGTCACGGGGAAAATGCTGTAGCAGGTGGGCCCCGCCTCACCCACCCCAAAGTGTGCGTGCAGAACACCAGCTGGGAGATTTCTCCACTGAACCACTTCCCTGCAGGGACCCCTCAGGTTCCAAAATTAAGCAAGGGGGCAAGAAGGCAAGGAGAAACAGCTCCATCCTGTCTCCCAGAGGCAGGCGCCCCACTGGAGGCTTGTACACTTTATTTAATTTCACTCCCGTGTCAGCCCTGCCCGACAGGGCAGATGGATGAGGTGCAGGCAGGTCTCAGAGCTTGTGGGTGGATGGGGGCAGGAGCCTTCTGCACACAATGGGGCGGCGCCGGAGAGGAGGGCTGATCCTCGTGGCAAGTTCAGGCTGGTGGAGATGGGGTCTCCAGGGCAGTGTGGGGCGAGGCTTTCTGGGTTTGACAGCCAGGCTCCCGTAGGCTCTGGGTGGTGGCCTGGCAGTGTAATGTCACTGTCTTTGAAGACACGTCAGCAGAGCTGACCCTTGTCTGGTTTCGCAGTGGGTCTCGGACAGATGGTGACCCTGGCTTCTGTGTCCCCCCCACCCCCAGCTCACCCCCACCCAGGCCTGTGCAGGGGAAGGGGGACCCAGCATTGAGAACCATCAACCCAACACGGAGAAGTTTGATTTACGGACTTAATAACTTTCCCCCTGTTGGTGGTGGTGAGAACGGAATGGGCAGAACTGAGAATCCTCTGTCGGGTTTTATGGACAGACAGAAGGCAGCTCTCGCACCGTGTTTTTCACCTGTGTCTTCCCACCTCTGAGCGGTCACACATCACTCGGGTGCTTCTGGAAGCCTGCCTCCTCACGAAGTGGCTGCAGCAGGCGATCCTGCCGTGAAGTCAGGCACCTCGGAGCAGGCGAGGCGGCAGGACCAAGTGAGGAAAGGCTCCTTGCTGTTTCTGCAAGGCGACCGGTGGCTGGTGGCCTGGCCCCATCAGCCGGGGGCAGGGGGGGTGACCATGGGAGCGGCCCGGCCCTGTGCTGCTTCTCACGAGCCGCCTCCGTCCTGGGTGCGCACAGCCACATCCTTACCAGCTAGCTGCCAACCTGTCCTCCCTGCTCCAAGGAAGCGGGGCGCGTGTGCCCACAGGAACGTCGAGTCTGACGTGAGTTTCGTGACATGTTAGAGCAACTGCTCGTATTGACTGAGTGTGGTGGCCCTGCCCTGGGGCCTGTGCTAGATGCTTCTCTCACATTATCTTATTTCATCTTTGCGACCCTCCCACGAAGTCTGTGCCGTTATTGACCTTATTTCATAGATACGGAAACACTGGGAGGTTAGGTGACGTGGCCAGGCATCACCACCCCGGCTTTGGACTCCTTTTGGAGGCCACGCTGCCCATCGAGGGCAGAGGGCCACTGGGGTCCCCGGGCAGGACAGAGGGCCTGCCCGAGCTTCAGTTTCTACATCTGTGGAATGAAGAGGGATGTCCCGGCCTCCCAGGTCTGTCATGAAGCTAGAAGGAGGTGGGCTGGGACTAGGGTTAGGAGATTCCGAGGTGGCCCCCGTGCCCCTACCTCCTGTAGTCAGAGCCCCATGCCGCTCCCCCAACACACACACGTCCTGGCAGGGCTGACCCGTGCGGCCTGTGGATGTTGGAGGAAGGACGGAGTGTGACAGCCAAGGCGCCACGTGGTTTATGCCGTCCTGTCTTGCGGGTCCCTCACTCTGGGAAGCCAGCCGCCATGTCATGAGGAGCGAGTTCCCTCAGAAGTGGCTTGACTGTGACCTCACAGTTGACCTGGAGCCAGAGCCCCCCAGCTGAGCCGCTCTTAGATTCTCGATGCACAAACACAGGACGAAACTAGACACGTTTATTGTTTTAAACCATGAAGTTTGGGGTAATTTGTTACACAGCCATAGACAACTAATATCAAGTGCCATAAATGCTGTTTCCCTTCTATTGTTCCTCCGAGTCATCTTTGTTCATGGGGCAGATCTTGTTATCTTTCCGCCAGCTGCAGAGATACCCGTTTGTTGGCTCTCTGTCATAATTGCCGGTCTCGATGGCCGGCAGCAGGCCTTTACCCAGAGCACGGTGGGTTGTCACATCCAGAACCCAAAGGTCACGTCTGCTTTGCCGGTACGTGGAACCTGGTGTCTTTGTGCCTGAGTTTGAGGACGGGGAGGGAGGCGATGGGGGATGGGGAGGCAGAGGAAGACGCAGCCTGTCCCATGGAGCAGTAGCTGAGCCAGGGGTTTCTCTGGTGTTGTTTGCATCAGTGTTTTCGATGAGGGTGAGGCAGGGATGTTCCAGAACTTCTCTGAGGATGGGAAGAAAATTTGTGTTCTCTCTTTCTCCTCAATGTTCTTTGTCTTTCTCTTCCTTTGGCTCAGCTTTACAGACCACCTGAGCCTAGAGTGATTCCCTTTTTCCTGGGTTGGTCTGCAGAGAGCAAGTTCTGGGCCCATTGGAGAAACGAGGGCAGCCGCTGGTCTTCACAGGACAGGGCTTTGGACCGGCAGCAAGGGTGGCGAGGGCTCCCTTTGGAAGCAGGCCAGGATGAAGGCAGGGAAGGTGTAGGCCAGGCCCAGGTGCAGTTGGTCCTTCATGAGAGCCAGACTGGCTGGCTGGTCAGCAGAACTGCCCTCACCTGGTGGCAGCGTGCACTTACAGCCTCTGTCAGTGATGCCCCTGCTGTGGGCACAAAACACACAAAGACACCGACCTTGCTGGCCAGTTTCAACAAAGTACATTTCAGACCCACGACCCGGGGCGGGTGGTGGAGACGGTTTTACAACCGCGAGCCTGTCCAAGTTTGCACAGAGGGGTCCTAGCTGTTCCCTGTAAGATGGCTCACTGAAGTCCCGGTGGCTGCCACGTCCTGAAAGACCTGCCCCTTACCTTCTCAGTCTCCAGACTTTAGGTGGGACGGGGAGAGAGACTGCTGTGCTCGTCTTGGTTTGCTCTGCTGTGTCCTGTTGGGTCTGTGTATGCCTTTACAAAGCTTTGTTGTACGTCTTTCATTGTCTAGTTATCCATGATCCATTCATTCGACCGAGCTTATTTAAAAAAATGTAAAACTTTTTATTGAGGTATAACGAACATGCAGGAAATGTACAAATACGAGGTATACTGCTGTTGACTCTGTACAGACTGACTCCAGATCGACTAACAGGACATCCTCAGTCCCCAGGAGCTCCCCACCACCCGTCCACCAACCACCTTCCCTTGTAAAGTCATCAACAGGGGCGCCTGGGTGGCTCAGTCCTTAAGCGTCTGCCTTCGGCTCCGGTCGTGATCCCAGGGTCCTGGGATCGAGCCCCGCATCGGGCTCCCTGCTCAACGGGAAGCCTGCTTCTCCCTCTCCCACTCCCCCTGCTTGTGTTCCCTCTCTTGCTGTGTCTCTGTCAAATAAATAAATAAAATCTTAAAAAAAAAAATAAAGTCAACAACAGTGTTTGAACACCGCTCACGTGCCAGGCATTGTTCTAAATACTGGTGATTCAGCGGTGAACCCAATGAAATCCCTTCTTAAGATACACTGTTCCATGGTGCTCAATGCCAGGAGGGAAATAAGGGAATAGAGTAGAGAGAGAGGCTGGGGTGGTAGGGGGTTTTATTTATTTATTTATTTAATATTTTTATTTATTTATTTATTTATTTATTTATTTGACAGAGAGAGAGAGAGCGAGAGAGGGAACACAAGCAGGGGGAGTGGGAGAGGGAGAAGCAGGCTTCCCGCAGAGCAGGGAGCCTGATGCCGGGCTCGATCCCAGGACCCTGGGACCATGACCTGAGCCGAAGGCAGATGCTTAACGACTGAGCTACTCAGGCGCCCCGGTAGGGGGGTTTAGACAGCATGGTCAGAGAGGACCTCTACACTTAGGAAACAAATCATATAATATCTGGGGAAGAGGAAATGACAGGTGCAAAGGCCCTGAGGTAGAAGAGTGCCTGGCAAGTGTGAGGAACAGTGAGGAAGCCAGGGGGGCTGGAACTGAAGGAGAGAGGGGAGGTGCTAGGGCTTGAAAGGTCAGGGGCCTAGTCTTGGGGGACTTGGAGGTTATGGCAGAGACTCTGGTCTTGGTTCTAAGTGTGAAAGGAGTCGCTGGAGGGCTTGAGGTGAAGAGTGACATATTCTATTTACATTTTTCAGTGCTCACTTTGGCTGCCCTGTGGAGCCTGGAGTGGCAGCAGGGAGACAAGATAGAAATTCAGTACTGCAGTAGCCTGGCCCAGTGGTTACTTAAGAGGTTTGCAGATACCCTTTAGAAAGTGGTGTAGCCGGGGGTGGGGGTGCACATGGGTGGCTCAGTCGGTTAAGTATCTGACTCTTGATCTCAGCTTAGGTCTTGATCTTAGGGTCGCATTGGGTTCCAGGCTGGGCGTGGAGCCTCCTTAAAAAAAAAAAAAAGAAAAAGTGGTGTAGACAGAGTGAATCTCCTTTGAGAAGGAGGTGAAAACACCTCACCCTTTTACTGTGCGCAGGGAATCCGCCACCAGGGTGCAGCCCCCCCCCCATCCCTCTGGACCGGCCTTCAGATGTCCCCTGGGTCTCTGAGCTGCCGGCAAGGCGTGGAGATACTCCTTCCCTCCTGCACTCTAGCCTGGGTTCTGAGGGAGTTGATTGCATCCTCGGGTGCCTACCAACACAGCTGGCTGAGCAGAACTAAGTATGCAGATCTCAGGCTTGACACTGAAGACCTTCCAGAGAAACCAGGCCGCTACAACCCTGCTGTGGGCTTCCCCAAGGGACCTGCCCTGAGAACTTTACCACCAGCTTCCAAGGACTCACGTAGCCCAATCCGGGATCCGGATGTCAGAGCTGCAGAAGCTGGTGGTGGGGGGCGGGTGTCGACCACTGTTAGCTTGAGGCTCCTCTCTGTGCCTCCTCCTCCCTCCTTCCCTCCTCCCTCCCTCCCCCTTCCCTTCACCTTCCCCTTCCCTTCCCCTCCATCCCTCCCTCCTTCCCCTCCATCTCCAGAAATCTTTTCTTTCCCCAAACAGAAATTCTGTCCTCATTAAGCACTAACTCCCCATTCCCCCTCCCCCATCCCCACCATTCCACTTTCTGTCTCCACGAATCTGCCAATTCTGGGCGTCTCCTATAAGCAGAATCATAAAGAGTTTGTCTTTTTGTGTCTGCCTACTTTCACTTAGCATAATGCTTTCAAGGTTCGCCCATGCTGTTGGGGGTGGACTTTTTAGAAACAAGTGGGGTGTTAGCTCTGCATGCCTGCCCCTGTCCCAGGAGCCACAGAGGAACAAAATGGGGAAGAGCATCGCGGGTCCCGGATATAGCAACTCACGTTGTCCCTGTGCCCGAAGGCTGGGGCTCCTCAACTCGTGGCTTCACCTGTCTGCACCTTCCAGGTGGGCGCCCCTTGAAGCCAAGGCCTCCTCCCACCTCTGGTCCTCCATGGCGCATGTGACAACTTGAGGTTCACCTTGGGTCCTGGGCTGTGTGCTCAGGTGCATCCCATCTCAGGCTTGTTTTTCTCCCCCAGGTGATGGGTTTTGTGCCCTGACTCTCAGGTCACCTTTGACCCGATTCAGCTGGCTTCCCACAACCCAGCCTGGACCTGAACCTGGTGTGCCGGGCTGACTGGGGGCACAGGAGGAGGAGGAGTGCTTCTTAGACTATGGCTTTTTTATTTATTAAAAATTAATTAAGGGACTTTGATGTATCAGGACTTAAGAGGGGTTGACAGGTCACATGGTCTCTGAAAGCACAGGGCTGGTAATCCATTTAAAAAAACATTTTCTTCTTCTTCTTTTTAATTTAATGGAGGAAATCATTAGCTGGGAAATTGGTAGAACTGATTTATTCCTGTTTTGGGGAAGGGGAGTGGAAGAGAAAATCTGCTCTAATTGCCGCTTGTTCTAGAAATATGTCAGCAAAATATTCCCATTAGCTGGGCCTGGCATGGGTGGAGGCAGAGCCCTGAGCTTTCTTCCCTTCCTTCGGATCCTACTCTGAGCAGGGGGCAGCAGGCTGCGTGGACCCAGGTGGGTGGCCGTGATGTCTGCAGTGACACATCTTAAAAGTCCCAGCAGACCTGCCTTGGCCCCTGGGGCACATCCTGCTGGGGGCCCTGTTGCCTGTGAGCCCCAGGGATCTCATCCTCAAGCCCTCGTTCCCAGGGACACAGGACTGGGACCCCCGTCTGGGAAAAAGGACTACGTGCCTCTTGGGCTCCATCCGGTTCCAAGGGGAGGCAACTGGGTTCACCCTAAAAATAACCAAACATGCAAACAGCTTCAACATGCAAATGTTTTTCATATCTGTGGGCCAAATAATTTAAAGGTACAGCTGTTTTTCCACTGTCCCAATCTGTTTGTTTTCCCCGAGCCGGGAGGAGCTCTGACGTGGTCTGGGGCTCTTTTGGGGTCAATGTCTTCCAGCACAGTGACCTGGCTCGACCTGGCTGAGGTCTAGCGGGCGCTGAGCTGGCTGTGGGCTTTTGGCAGCTGCCCTCTCCCAGCCACCTCCTGCCCCGGGGCAGCCTGAGCCTGGCAAGGGAGAGCACCCCCCAGCGCCGTCCGTCCCCCTTTCAGGCTTGTTGCATGTGGGCAGGACATGGGTAAATGAGTTCTCAGAGGGTAGGAGGCCATAAATAGCCAGGCAGGAGGTGGAGAAGGTGAAAGGCAAGGGACTGCCAAGGTGGTGAGCCCCAGATGGACCCCAGGGCTCCCAGATCCCCATCAGAGAGAGCTGCCCTGCTGGGTGCCGGCCTCCCTAGTCCGGGAGCAGAACCGGATGCTCCAGGCCCTTGCTCACCTCTCTCTCCCCCCACCTCTGGGCACCGTGCTAGCTGCTATGAGGTTTCAGAGCAAATTGTCACGTCCGTGGCAGTGCACTCATTCTGTCCCTGTAATAATCCTCCCGTAGACAAGCTGGGTCTGGGGAGAAAGCCCATGGTGGGGGGGGAAGTCCTGCGGTGCTGGGTGTGGTCACCCCTAGGAATGGCAGGCATGAGACTGCAGGGCAGGAGTGGGGAGGGGCATGGGGAGTGGCCGCCATCCGTGGGAGTTGGTCCACAGTGGTGGGAGGGGCAGGCCCAGACCTGTGGGTGACTGACCTCTGCCAAGTCTCCATGCATGCGTGCATGCATGCATGCCTTCGTTCATTCAAAAGATTCATTCAGCGCTTGCTCCGTGCCAGGTGCTCTTGGAGGCGCTGGGAGTGCAGCAGTGAGGACAGCCAACCCCAGTACCTGTCCTCATGCAGCCTCCATGGCAGTGGGAGAGATGGTTGGTGTTTCCTTGAAAGCATGTGCTGTACCATGCATGGGCCCAGAAGACATGCTGAGTGAACGAAGCCGGACACGAGAGGACAAATACCGTGTGCATCCATGTATCTGAGATGGCCAGAGGAGTCAGACTCAGGGCGTGGGAGTGGAGGGAGGCGAGGGGTGGGGGCTGGGACTGGGGAGGGGGAGTGCGGAGTTAGTGTTAAAAAGAGCCTTGGTCTTGCCACACGAAAGAGTTCTGGAAGCAGACGGTGGTGAAGGCTGCATGAGGGTGTGAGTGTGCTTCATGCCACAGAACCGGACACTTAAACATGGTTAAGATGGTAAATTTGATGTGATGTATTTCACCACAATTTAAAAAATACAAATAAAAGAAGAAAGAAAAGCAGGCAGTGTCTTCCATAAGGATCAAAGCTGTGAAGTGAGTGAGAAAGGCTGGGGGGGTGGCGGAGGACGGCCTTAGGGAGGAGGGGGGACGGCTGTGGGCGGAGGGAAGGCCGCTCCTGGTGCTGGACAGCATGGGGCATTGGTTTGAAGGGGCTGCCTCTGGCCATTCTGTTGGGGGAGGCAGGGGGCTCTTGGGAAGTAAGGGGTTTCGCTGGGCTGGGGGGCGGGCAGTGGGAACAGGCTGGGGCTCCCTGTCCTCAGTAGTATTTCCCAGCTCTGGGTGACCACGCCTGTTCATGAGCTCACACCAGGAGCTCTGGTTCTTTGCAGCACATTTTTCTGGAGTCCTCCCTTTCAGAGCCCAGATGTCACTTCTCCCTCCCCAGCGTGGGCGGGTTGGGGTAGGTCAGGGACAGGAGTGGGCTGGCTTGGCTAGGTTTCAGTTCCTGCTGTTCAGGCTTTGAAGCTGCATCGCTCCCTGGAAGCACGCAGCCATCTCCGGGCCCTGGACCTGCCCCGACGTGGGGCCCCTCCTACTCAGGAGGTTCCAGAGTGGCCTCTAAGGAGGCCCGTGCAGACTGGGCAGAGCTGGGGGCTTGGCTTGAGCCCCCAGCTCTTCCTGCCTTGCCTGTGCTCCTCCAGCTGAGTCTGGGTTTCTGCTTCTGCAAAGTGAGCAGGTCAGATGGGATTCTGGTCTGGATTCTGGCAGACGGAATCTTCGAAAGCTTCTGTACGCATTTGGGATGGTCTCCCTGAGGGCCCAGCCCAGCAGCCCAGCCTGGGACCAAGGACCTGCTGCACATCCCCACAGGGGTCCCGGCTGCCACTTTAGGAATGGGGGAGGGTCTGTTCCAATCCTATAGCTCTGGCCGAAACATTCCAGGGATGACCTCAGGAGTTGCTGGGGGAAACGGCAGGAGATGGGGTTCTAGAATAGGGGTCTGGGGCCAGTAGGGGCAGGAGGAGAGGTCAGTGGTTCAAGGATCCACGTCATTATGGAGTCCGCCGAGTCCACTCCCCAGCTGGGGCCTGCTTTGTTCCCTGAGAGCCCGACCACCGGCCCTCTGTCCTTTTAGAGGGGGCCTTGGGGGCCAGGCTGCAGACAGAAGCCTGCTCTACCGCCCAGACAGTGTGGGGTAAGGAGGGAGAGGGAGGAATGAGGGAGCAGGGCTGTGGAGCTGGGTGCTTGGCCTGGGCATGTGTCCCACCGTCCCATCTCAACAAGTCCTTGGGGCTGTCCGGGGCGATCACCACAAGCTCCCTGCGACTACATGATTTTCATTTTATTTTTTTTTTATTTTTTTTTTTAAGATTTTATTTATTTATTTATTCGAGAGAGAGAGAATGATAGAGAGAGAGAGAGAGAGCACATGAGAGGGGGAAGGGTCAGAGGGAGAAGCAGACTCCCCGCTGAGCAGGGAGCCCGATGTGGGACTCGATCCCGGGACTCCAGGATCATGACCTGAGCCGAAGGCAGTCGCTTAACCAACTGAGCCACCCAGGCGCCCTACATGATTTTCATTTTAAATTGAAGTGAGATAAAATTTAAAATTTCATTTCCCAGCCACAGGAGCCCCACTACAGGTGCTCAGGAGCTGTGTGGGGCTGGTGGTGGCCATACAGGATGGTACAGACATAGAACACGTCCATCACCAAGGAAAGTTCTATGGGGCAGTGCCCGTCCCGTTTCTAGCACAACCCCACGATGGAGACTGTTGCCCCCATTTTACGGATGTAAAAGCTGAGGCTCAGCAGGGACTGACTTGCTGGTTGTGTAGCCCGTGGGCGCCAGAGAGTACTAGAGCCCGGGTCCGTTGGGTCTCGGAGCATGGATGTGGGGTTGGCATGCTCCTGTGTCCTGCTGCCCAGCGAGCTGGGGACCAAGGAGGTCAAGAGTCATCTGCTGGCCACACACAGGCTCTGGGACCCCTGCCTCCTGTGCTCTGTTACCGGTGGGGAGCAATCTTTAATGAGAAGGCAAATCAGGGCTTAATATTCAGTTTGGAGCCTCTTCAGCCTGTCCCCTCGAGACCAAATCCCTTAGGAGGGGTTTCAGGATGTGTCGCCAAGAAACTCTTTTTAAAAGTGAGAGAGCGCTAGCCAAAACCCACCTGTCCCTCCAAGGATGAATGCATCTGGCACATCCATCCAGTGGGACTATGGTGCAGCCGCCAGGAGGAAGGAAGCGCGGGCACCTGCTACAACCCGGATGAGCCTTGCAAACATGGTGCTCCGTGAGAGGAGCCAGACACAGAAGACCACATAGTGCATGGTTCCACCGATAGAAGATGTCCAGAAGAGGTCAATCCGTAGAGATGGAGAGTAGACTGGTGGTTGCCAGGGGCTGGGGAGAGAGGAGGAAGGGAAAGTTGAGAGGCTATCTGGTTTTGAGGGCGATGAGAATGTTCTGGAACTGACAAAGATGGTTGCACAGCACGGTGAATGCACCACAGGCCCCCGAATCGTATACTTTAAAATGGTGAAAACGGTCAGTTTTGGGAGACAGAATGGCAGGATCTAGGAGGCGCGTGGATGGATGTGCTTTATAAAATGTTTTCGACTTAGCCGTATGTTTGAGCATCTTCATAATGAAGGGTCGAGGGGAAAAGGTGACAAGACCGTGAAGGGAGGGCGCCTGGCCGGCTCAGGGTCATGAGTTCAAGCCCCGCGTTGGGCCTAGAGCTCACTCACTTACTTACATACGTACATAAAAACTTATAAAAATAAACAGATGAAAAGACCATAAAGGGAGAATGTTTGTGAGGCTGCGGCCTTCAGGCTGGACTCCCGCGTCGGCCACCCTTTGGTCTGTCTGTGTCAGAGCAGCGAGCCAAGGCCTCTGTGCTGGCTTCAGGCTGTGTAGAGCCTTCATCCAGTCCATCTCGGGGAGCGAGGAGAGGTGGGGTGTGGGGTGGGTTCTCCGAGGTGGTGTGTTTCCCGGTGCCCGTGCCCCCTCACTGTCCCCGGCCGTTTGGGTGTCCCAGGGCCTGGGGGTGCAGGCTGGGAGAGGGGGGTGGTGGGCTTATCCTCCCTTGTCATGAAGAACAGAGGAGAGGCCCAGAGACATGGCTGGACTTGCCCCCTTGCGTGATCTCCATGAGGAGATACGGAGACCCCCAAGCCAGGCCTCCTGGCTCTCTCCCCAGCCCCATTTCTGCTGCTCTGAATGTGACCGAGCCAATGGCAAAGGCCGGCCATGAAGTTGGGTTCTGTATGGAAGCAGCCCGGCTGCCCGGCTGGCAGGTGGGAGCAGGTGTCCTGGAGAGTCCTCCCCCCATCCCCTGTCCACCCCCCCCCCCCCGCCCCTCCGCATAGGCGGCTCTGGGCAAAGGAGCCCTCTGCGGGGGGACACACTTGTTCCTGAGGGTGGGAGACGTGGCTGACACTCATGGGGCCTGTGACTCAGGGTCCGGCCCCTCTGATTTTTAGACATGGGGAGGCGGGTGGAGGTCTGCAGTGCCTCCCCGGACGCCAGGGCCCCAGGCATGGCCCAGGCGGTCGGAGGGGCTCTGGTCCGGTCCCCATGGCCCGGCCGGCGGCACGACCCGAGATGGGGGCACGGCTCTGGGCAGGGCAGGGCGTGCCGGAGCAAGGAGCCGGGCGAGGAAGCCCGAGGCTCCTTGCGCCCCTGGGCCGCCGTGGGCCCGAGGCTTGGGTTGGGGGAGGCTGCGCGGCCCGGAGAAGGTGCGGATTGGCTCTCGGCTGACGCCTTCCCTCCGGCATATGGCTCCTCCGCCCGCCTCAGGCTCTGCCAGCGGCCCCCCCTTCTCCATGGCAACTTAGCTCAGTGGTCCCAGCGGAGGAGAGAGAAGCAGTCCTCCCTCTTCCCTCCCTCCCTCCCCTCTCCCCACCTCTTCCTCCTGGCCTCCCTGCCTCCTGCGTCCCCGCCAGCCCCGGGCTCCTGCGTGCCGGCCGGCCGGCCGTCTGTCCGTCCGGGAACCTCCGCGCTCCGGGCGAGGGTTGCCTGCGGAGCTGCGAGCTGGGGGCGGCTCCCTGAGGCCGGCAGCATGGGGAGCCGGGCGGACCTCCGCAGACATGGGGGGCTGCTGCGCGCCGCTCCGGCTCTCCCACTCTGTCCCCCCTCTGCCCCTTCCTTACATTTTCTTCCTGAAAGGTAATTTTCCGCGAAAACTGTCATAGCCTCAGGCCGGGTTTATTAGCAAGGAAGGCTCGGTCTGGTCACGTGGGCTGCTTGTTTTCTCTGAGTAGCGGGGCTGGAGGGAGCCGCGGAGGGAGAGGCATGGCCTGCCTCGCCGGGTGGGAGGGGGCCCAGCAGAGCTGGGGGGCGTGGGGTCTCCCCAGCGGCTGTGAGCAGCCTGGCTCCTGGCCCCAGGCGCTTGGGCCCGCTGCTGTCTGTTGCACTCCTGTTTTCCCATGTACTTGCTACATGGCACGCGCAGCCTGCTTTCACGGACCTGATCTGGCGGGGGAGGGGACATGGCGAGGCCGCACGTGCACCCCAGATGGGGCAGAGCTCCCGATGCCCCCCCCCCCCCGCGGGCTGCGCATCTCTGCCTAGTTCACGCTCACCTGGAAATGGAGTTCAGTGGGGGAATGTGTTGTCCCCGTAACCAAGAATGAGGATAGTGGAAGCGAGAAGCATCTGCTGGCTGGTTCCTGGCAGCTCGGCCATCTGTTTGGGACAGTCCCTCAGCAGAGTTTGGTGCAGACGGGATTTTAAGACCGCTGCCCAGTGGGTCGGCATTCTGTCTCGTCTTCCCCACTTCCAGCCATGGTGCTTAGGATGGGTTTCCTGGAGGGAGTGGCTGAGGTCCCCAGGCGTTCCCCAGATGTGCGCCCTGAGGGGGGTGGGGGGCAGGGAGCCCCCTCCCTGTTACCTCTGTCTCCTGCACAGCAGTGGAGGGGCAAACCTCCCATGGTCAACTAGAACATCTCCTAGGTTGATGGAAGGTGAGGCCCAAAGGGAACGGATTTAGTACCCAGTCCTTAGAAGCCACCGGCTAAATGGTGTCTGAGAAGCCCTCTGTGATCTTTAAATAGAAAGCGAGCGCCAAGTGGCCCGTCTGACTCACAGGGAAGCTTCAAAGTTTGGTGCAGGTATGAGGGGAAACAGCTCTAGACTCTGAAGGTGGCGGCCGACATGGGGTGGGGGTGGGGGTGAAATGGCAGCTATGTGTCTTAGAGTCATGCTCCCGGGCATCTGGTGGGATTATATATTCTGTTTCAGTGTCTTCTCTGACATATTGCTTTAATAACAAATTCGCCTTGAAGGCAGACCAAGTCAGGGCTCCCCGTCTGGTTTTGCGGTCGGGCCTCTTCCAACTACATTTGCACATCCCACAAAGCCCTGTTTCTCCCAAGCTGCCCTCCACTCTGCATTGTGGGTGCTTCCCCTTCATAACAGGCTGGTTCCTGTTGGGCTGGATGAGAAGAATGCTTCTGTGTCTGCAGATGTCTGCGCCGTCTTGCTTTCCCTTCGCTTTGAGCCTGGAGTCTGTCATGGAGACCCTCCTGGCATCTGGGCGCTGTGCAGGCTTCTTAATGACATTACCCGCGTCTGGACTCTCGTTGGTTTGCTGTAAATTCCGATAAGTTTACGAGTTGAGTGGTGCATGGGGAGGCAGTGTACTGGTTTTGTTTTGTTTGCTTTTGGTTTGCTGGCGCAAGGAATTATCCGATGTGACACAAATGAGGTCTGCCCCACGTGTGGCGGCGATCGGCTCCCGTCTTTGCTCTCAGTCTCCGCGGGGGCGTGCTGCAGCTGGGGGGACTCTGCCCCCCGGGGGCCTCTCATGTGCATCCAGGGTTGGGGGGGGGTTGCTTAGGTGACACACGTGTGTGTTCAGTGATCCCAGCAAGCCCGAAAGTGAGAAGGATGGCAGAGCAGGGCTGCCCCACCAACCCGCCTGCTTTCATCCGAAGTGAATCCTGAGTGCTCCGTGGCAGCCTCCCTCCTCGGGTGCCCCAGCACAAGGAGCCAGCCTCCTCTCTTAGTGTCATTTCACGTAGCAGTGACTTACTTGAAAGCTTTAGCTGCAGAGGGTGTGAGAGCAGGCGGAGAGGTGGGAGCCCTGGCTGCCGATGGCTCCAGCCAGAGAAAGTGTGGAAAGCTCATTCCAGGAAAAGTGGAATAATCACCCGTTGGCTGGCTTTCAGGCGGTGAGTGACTCTCTCTTCTTTAATTCCACGGGAGCCCTGGGATCCAGGGAAGGGCTCGGTGGGAAGCCCAGTGGTTCAGACAGATCTCACAAGAGGAAAATCTGTTTTATTTTTCCCTTGAGTGCTGGCGTCTACCACCCAGGCTGTGCCAGGCAGGATGGTGGCGCTGGTTCGGCATCCGGGATTCTAGGACTCAGACCGCGTCCACCTGGGAAGCTGAGCCGGTGTCCCGGCCCAGCCCCGTGCCCAGCCTGGAGAAAGTCTGTTGGTGGTGGCTGCTGATCTTCGTGACACACATGGCTTCAGGAAGTGAGCAGGAGAAAAGTGGCTCATGAACATCAACAATCCCAACCTGTCTTGTGCTGTCCCTGACACACACGTGCAGTCACACGTGTGCACTCACACCCACACTCACACACCCGTACCATCTGCACACACACACCTGTACACACAGTCACACACAGGCACACTCACACCCTCATGCACACACACAAACAGTCGCACTTGTGCAAACTCACACAGATCCGTCTTCCCCTTCGGCCACCAGGGCTGCTTATGGCTTATTGGCATTCTGCTTATGGCAACGTGATCTCCTATAAACGGCTCCTGGTGTTGATGAGATTGTACGACTTCCCTGTTCTGCATTGCTTTTCGGCTCTGTGTCTTACCTGCGTGAGACAGACAGCTCCTACCCACTTCTCCCATGCGCCCGGGGCTGCGTTGTCAGACGTACCACAGAGACTGGGACGGTTGTGTTTGCAGGGAAAGCCCCTGGCTGTCAGCTTTGCATCCTGGGCCTCTGAGCATCTGAAGCCAAAAGGAAGGGGAGTTGCCAGAGAGACTGCAAAGCGGTAGATGTGCTGAGCAAGGCCGGGTGTGCGCACGCGTATCCACGCTCTGGAGTGTTCATATTTAGGCTTCCTTGGCTTTGCTTCCCGTTTTCTCCCCATTTCTGGTTCATTTCTCAGAGCACAGTCTCAGCAGACTCACCCCCCCACTGCCTTGTGGCACAAATCTCATCTAAGTTAACGGTCTGCAGCTGCATTCGAAGTGCTTGGTGTGGTCCCATTTTACCTACGAGCACACTGAGTCTCAGAGGGGTTGAGAAACCCGCGTGGGGAAGTCAGCATGACCTCAGATCTCAGATTCAAATTCATTCATTCATTCATTCATTCATTCATTCATTGGGCCCTGTGCCACAGGGCTCTGATATGAAGAGGAGTCCATCCATCCCAGTTGTCTGAGGAAAGAAAAGGAAAAAGAAAGAAGCAGAGAGCAGGCTCTGGAGGCTGCAGCCCAGGGCCTGAGTGGGGAGCCCCTCCCTGCCCGCCGCCAGCCCCACTCCTGCCTGGAACTTGGGAGTCAACACTGCACCGTAGAGAACCTCCATCACCGGGTCTGGACCCGCTCTTTATTCTGGTTTCTTTTAAAAATGTTTCCAGCATCATCATGTCGGGAAGACAGTCCACAGAGAGGGGTCTGTCTGCTCTATGCTGAGAATTAGGTGTGGGTGGCTCTGTGTAGTAGGAGGGGCACCGCACATCAGGAGACTGGGCCTCAGTTTCCTCCTCCTTCACACGCCTCAGCACAAAGGAGGGGGGTGTGAGGGTGCCTGGCAGTGACCCCCATGAACTGGCACGGGGGGCAGGGCTGGGATTGTGATCATGCCTGTGAACTTTGCAGCACCTTGAGCTCTGACGGTTCTGAGCAGATTGTATGCCTGTAGATCGTGTGCAGAGAGATGTGCAGAGAGAGAGCACTCACATGGTAAAGCAAGTGATTTGAACAGTTGTGCTGGGGAGAGGGTATATGAAAATTCTCACGTTATATTTGCAACTTTTCTGTAAGTTAAAAATTATGTGAAAGAAAAAAAAAGACTTAGGCAATGTGAGGGCTTGTCCCCAAATGTGGACAGAATAGTGACATAACAGAGGAGGGTTTGTACCTCAGAGACCCCCACAAGAAGACCCCCACGTGGGAAAGGCTGATGGCCAGGGGGAGAGGGAGCCACGAGGGTGAGACTTTCAGGCCACGGCAGTCTCTCGAGAGGCAGTGGTCCTGGGCGCGAGGGCCTCTGAGGTCAGGCTCCTCCCCGGCTCCCTCCCTGGGCTCTCGGATGGGGCACCAGGCTGGAATGCCTTCCCCAGGGCCCCTGCCTAGTGGCCTGAGTCTCTTCTTCCATCAGACACAGCCTGCTGCCTGTCCCAGGCCCAGAGAAAATTGTTTGTGACTCTTGATGGTTTCTTGATGGGGTGCTGGTTTATCCTGTGGTTGCAAATGCACCCATTATGTCAGCCTTGTGGCCCCTGCTGCCTGGGCTCCTGCGAGCCCCTCGCAGTAAATCGCCACCCTCCCATCCTTGAGGCAGTCGAGGGGAGGGAGCCCTAGACCTCCAGTCCTGTCCCTGTTCCTTGCAACCTCCCGTGCTTCCATTATCTCCCTGACAAAGCCCAGCTTGGTGGGAGTGAATGAACCAGACACCTGACATGCTCTGTTCAGTCCAGCCTAGCAGCAGCTGCCCAGCACGTGCCTTGCCATAGCGAGAGGCACTTTCCTCCCCAGGTCCCCATCACCTCCGTGAAGGCAGCTCAGAGGGTAACAGGGTGCACAGGAGGCAGCACCCCAGAGCAGCTTGGGGGTATTGGGCCACCTCTAGCCTGTCTCCCACCCTTAGGTGCCCACCTGGCGCTGGGGAAGAACAGAGGGTGGAAGCGAGTCAGAAGACCTTGTCCTGATCCCCACTCTGCCATCAGCCTGGGTGCAAGACCTTGGAGAATTCCCTCGGCCTCTCCGAGCTTCAGTCTCCTGGTCTGTGCAGCAGGGTTAATGGCAGGTGCCCTCTGGAGACCAGGCAGGACAAAAGGGGCGGCCTGAGTGGAGCACTCTCTTCCACGCTGGCACCCTCCCTCGGCCTGTCGCCCCGTGCCCTTGTGAAGCAAGCACTTCACAGCTTTCTAGGCATGGGCACGCTTTATCGCGGCCTGTGGCTGTGATGGGGCTCTGTCAGGGCTGTGGACGGTTCACTTTAAAGCGCTCTCGCCGCCTGGCTTCATTCGCCCGCTGAGCCCCTGCTCACCTGCATGGCTGAAGGCCTTCCCAAGACTCTGGGCTCCCGGGATGGGGAGACTGGGAGGTAGGGGCAGACCTGGGGTGGCAGGAAGAGCAGGACTTGTTAGCCACGGGCTGGAGGGTAAGTCCCGGCTCTGTGACCTCCAGAAGTTGCTAATCCCTGGAACCTTAGCTTCCCTCCGTGCAGAACAGGGCTGTTGGGAAAGAACGTGAGACTGTGCTTGCCTGGCCCGCAGGAGTAAGGTGACAGGGTGACCATTTTATAGGGCTCTCCTCCAGCGCAGGACTTAAAAATGGATTGCTTTCAAATGGCCCCTCCGTATCAAAGCTTGTCCTCCTAGGATCAGGGCCAGGCCAGCTGCAGCTTTTCGTGCTCCCAAATGTTTGGAAGTCCGTTGCTGCTCGCAGCCAGGGGGACCTTCTGTCAGGAGGCATGGTCACTGAGCTGCCCAGGGCCTGGAAGATGAAGTCTGGGCTCTGCCAACCCCCTGAGCGTACATGGCACAGCAGGGTTGCTGACGGGGTAACTGAGGCACGGGGGGTGTGTCCAGGCTGGAGCTGCTTGTGGCCATAGCGCTAAGGAGGGGCCTCCCCTGGACCCGCAAAGAGAGCCAGGGCCAGAATCGTTGCTTGGCTCACCACCTAGCCCTCTGCCTTCCCAGGAAGGAGTCGGTACACTGGGGTTCCGGGTCAGGCCTGGCAGATGGGGAGACTGACAGAGACCCTGAGGAGCTTTCCTGAGTGACCCAGAGCCATGCTGGGCTGGGTAGCTCCTGGAGGCAGGATGGAGCCCACCTTCCCCCTCCCCCCTCACTGGCCCCTGCCCCACTGCTCCCCCCGACTGTGGGGGGCTTGTGCTGGGGACATGGTGATGTCCCTCTGAGCAGCGCTGGCCTGAGTCCTGGCCTTCTTGGGCCCAGCTCTCGCCCCACAGTCGACCCGGGTTGGGCTGACGCAAGAAGTGGCATGTGGGTGCTGGGCCCTTAGGAGTGCCCCCCCCACCCGCAACTAGCCCAGGCCAGGCTGAAGAACCGGTCGGTCCCTGTGAGGTCATTTAGAAGGCAGGGCTCCAAGCGGCAGCCTTACATACAGCTTGAGGTGCCTTGGAGCAGAGCCTTCCATCTGCCAGGCAGCCCTACTCTCTGACCGCTTGGCAGTCGGGCAAGCCGAGCATGGCAGCCAGTGGGAGGGGCTCCTGCCTCAGCCTGGCAAGGGTCATGTTCCTCTGGGCACCCTGGGAACCTGTCTGTGAAGAGAGGGCTCTGGGGGGACACCAGCGAGCACCTGCCAGTGCGGGGGTCCCTGAGGGCACAGAGCCACCATCAGCGTGATCCTCAGGCCCTTGGAAATGGTCTAGCTCAAACCTTCGCTGCCCCTGGGAAACAGGCCTGCAGAGGGTCAGGATCCTGCCACAGCTGCACAGGGTATGGGACCAGGGTAGGGCTTATGCCCCCAAGAGCAGTGGACTGTGCTGGGTGGGCAGGAGGCTGGCCGAGCCTCTGGAATCTGCCTGCCTGTCTCACTGTGGGAGACGGGCCTGCCCCTGGGCCCTCTCCCGCCGCCCTGTCCACCTGTAGCATCTCCTGGCTGGCCTTGCTGCCCTGGGCTTCCCGCTCATCTCCAATCAGTGAGAACTTGATGGCTGCATTACGGCTGGTGTGCAGAGCTCATGCTTGAATGTGGCTTTGCAGTTTCCAAAGCATGTTGCGTCCAGGTTTATTGGTTGAGTCTCACCGTGGCCTTGTGAAATGGTCAAGACAGAGGACCAAAATCTTTTCTACGGAGAGGCAGAGAGGTGGAGGGAACTGCCCAAGGTCAGACAGCTGCTCTGGGGCAGAATTTGGACTGCACATCATTTACCTAACAAATATTTGTCGGGCACCTGCCTTTGTCGAGCAACTGCTCTGGCCAGGCCCCGGGAAGGCAGCGGTGAGCAAGCTGCAGGACCTGAGCCTGAAGGCAGAGCATGCGGTGACATTGAAGTCTAGGAAGGGCCAAGAGGAGAGTCTGGGGAGCTGACCAGCCTTCAGGGGCCAAGAGGAGGGTCAGTGCCACATGCCTGGGGAGCTGACCAGCCTTCAGGGAGGCCTTACCTGGGAGAAGGATTCTTTGAGAAGACAGGGGGCTCAAGTTTTCTGATTCTAGACCCAGAGGGACACCTGGAACCCAGGCCACTTGTTCTCACCTCTGGTAGGCTTCCTGATATCATTGTGGGAATGTGTATTAAATGCAGGGTCCTGGCCTTCTCATACAGAGGTTCTGATTCAGTTCTGATCCTGGGCGGGAGGGCCGGGCATCTGCATTTTGAACAAGCTCATTAAATGTTTCTAAAGCAGCTCGTCCCTGTCCATGAGTTTGAGAAATGCTGGACTGGGCTTCTCAGAGCCCTGTGAGCTGGGATGGTCCTCACCTGGTCCCTAGGCATGGTAGCATCCACAGAGCTAGGAAGGTAGAGTGCCGGGGGTTTCTAGATGCTGAATTGTTGGGGAAGCCTTGGCGAGCTTCTTACCCCCAGTGAGAGGTTCCCCCAAAACAGATACGGGTAGGAGATGCTGAGCCAAAGCTCAGGGTGGGGGTGGAGCGCTTCTCGTTAGAGAAAGCTGCGGTCCCTGGGTTAGGAGCTCACCCAGGGAGGGCTTCCGGCTGCTTGCTTAGGGCTGGTGCACCTGGGGGCCTAGAAAAGGCGGTCCAGGTGCCAGTGTGGGGAAGCAGGGAAAACGGGGAGGCCGGGTGGTTGCACATCCAGTGGTCACTTCCGCTGAGTGTCTTCACCGTGGTTGCAGAAGGGCTTCTCGCTGGCTCCCCAAGTGCCCTGAGCTGTTTGGCTGCAGGCCTGGTGACAGTCCAGTCACAGGCTTACTCAGGCCTGCTCGGGTGCTGGTGTGGCCTCCCTGCCAGGACACCATGGGTTCTTCTCCCACAGGCTCCCGAGCAGGGGGACACTGGCTAACGTCTGTGCAGCCAGCTTGGGCAGTGTCCTGCTTCCTAATGCCACAGAGCCCGTGTCCTGTTTCCTGGGGCTGCCATCACACCGGCCTGAAGGCTGGGCTTAGAGCAACCGAACTGTCTTGTCTCATACTTCTGGAGGTCCGAAATCTGAATTCAAGGGGTCTGCAGGCCTGTGTTCCCTCCAAAGGCTCTAAGGGTGAATCTTTTCTTGTTTCTTCCAGCTTCTGGTGGCCCCAGGTGCTCCTTGGCTTATGGCTGCATCACTCTGTTTCTGCATTTGTGTGCCCATGGCCAGCCCCTCTGTCTCTCCTCCTCTTCTCCAAGGACCCCTGTCATTGGATTGGGGGCTCACCCTAAATCCGAGATGATCTCATCTCGAGATCCTTAACTAATCACACCTGCAAAGACCCTGCTTCCATATCAGGTCACAGTCCGAGATTCCAGGTGGACAGGAATTTCCCACTCAGCAGGCAGAATGTCACCAGGTAAAGGGCAGGTCTGCTGCACTGGCCAGGGGGGCAGTGGGCTGGCAGCTGGTCCCAGAAGCCAGATCTGGGGCTTCTAGCAGCCTCCGGCTCTGTTGTCAGCTAGGGCAGCTTTGCGTCTGTTAATAGAAGGAGGGAGCCCAGAGCAGAGGAGGTAGTGACTGAGGGGGCAGCTACCCCAGAGAGGGTATGCCATGTGGACACCTATTTTAAGGTGTCCTGGAGGAGACAAGCAGAATGTGGCTCTGAAGAGCCAACTGGGACCCTAGGTTGAGTCCCCAGGAGGCCAACTGCACAGCTTAGGGACTTCCTGGCAGGACCTTGTAGGCGATGAGCATCCCGTCCTGGGAGGTGGTCTAGCAGCCCTCCAGGGTGGGCATTGCAGAGAGCATCCCCATCCCCAAGAGCTCTGAGCCTGTGCTTGTCCCCAGGGTGGATGGTCCCATCCAAAAGCTCAGGGACCAAGGGCAGCCAAGGTGATGTGGCAGAGCCAGCCCCAGACCCCTAGACCCTCCCTCTGGCTGGCTGGTGGGTTTGCAGGGTGGGGGCAGGGGGTACCCCCCAGTACCCAAGGCCATCAGCCCCCTCCCGCTGCCCCCACAGAGCCCTCCACCTCTGCAGCTGGGTCTCCCCTCCCCTTGCTCTGTCCTCTGGCTCAGCATCCTGCCCGCCCTCCCCCAGGAGCCTCTCCCAGGGTGCCTGTCCAACAGGAGCTGCCTGGCTCACACCCAGGGGCTTTAAAGTTTTTTTTTTTTAATTTGGTAAGATTCATATAACATAAAATTAACTCTTTTAAAGTGAGCAATTCAGTAGCATTTAGTACATTCACGATGGTGTGGAAATAGCACCTCTGTCTAGTTCCAGAACATTTTTATCACCCTGACAGGAGACCCTGTACCCAACTCTGGAGCTTTTTTTTTTTTTTTTCAATTGGGGTGAAATACATGTAACAGAGTTGACCACTTTAACCATCTATAAGTGTCCAGTTATGTGGTGTGGAGCACATTCCCATTGTGCAGCCGTCCCCACCATCATCTTCAGATCTAGTTGCTGTCTCCGCACTGACACTCTGTCCCCACAAAACACTCACCTCTCCCTCCCCCAGCCCCTGGCGCCCCGTCCTGCTTTCTGTCCCTGGGAACTTGACTCCTCTGGGTGCCTCGTATATGTACGTGGAATCATGCAGCACCTGTCCTCTCTGACTGGCTAGTATCACTCAGCTCAGGGTCCGCCAGGGTCATCCACGACATACGTAGCACGTGTCAGAGTCTCCTTCCCTGTGAAGGATGAATAACATCCCAGTGTGTGGATAGACCACATTGGTTTATCAGTTCATCCATCAATGAATGCTTAGGTTGCTTCCATTTTTGGCTATTTTGACTCCAACCCTGGGGCTTTTTGAGAGTCGAGTGAGAACAAGTACAGAGCCAGGGGTCAGACTGGGCTCGTCACATCTCCAGTACATGCACCCATCCCCCTTAATCTGTAATTAACTCAGGTCCCTGAGCCCAAGCCTAGGGAAGGATGATCATTCCAGAATGCCCCCCACCACACACACCTGTACCTTCCTCTCTGAGCCACACTACCTTTGCTGCTCATCAGCCCACATTATTTTTCCTCCAGAAAGACCAAGACACAGCATGCTGAGAACCTCAGCCCTTGCAGGAGGTTGCTGGCCTCCTGAAATTCTGACTTGCTAGGTGACCTTGGGCATGTCTCTCCTCTGAGCCCTTGCCTCTCATCTGAAGGGCAGTGATCCGAGATAAGGAACTCACATGGGGGCTTGTGTCGGCTACTCACGAGGGGCTGGGCTCCTCGGAAATGCTCCCAGATGACTGTGCATCCTTGGTCCTGCTGTCTCTATGGCCAGCCCCATCCCCTGGTGTATTCCGTCCACAGGTATTTGCTGAGCACCTGTTTTGGGCAGGATGGGGGCCAGAGGGGCCTGCCCAGCAGAGGTGGCTTTAAGCAACCCAGAGGGATGACCAGACATGTCAGGAAGGAGGGCAGGTGTCACCCTTCGTATACATGCCTAGGGCCCCAGTTGTTATCTCATTTAATCCCACTCACCCCTGTCAGGTGGGCGATCAGGTAAACTGAGGCCTGAAGTGGTTGAATGACTTCCTTGAAGACAAAGCTTGAATTTGATCTTAGATCTGTCTGGTTCCAAAGCTAGTCTTTCCCACTGCATCTTATTCCTTCCAGCTAGCCTTGTTTGTTTGTTTCCTGCCACCTTTTTTTTTTTTTTTTTTTTTTTGCAGGGTGGGAGAATTGTGCTTGCCCCCGCCGCCCCCCACTTCCCCCGTTCCTGCTGTTCAGTTCAGGGCTGTTCAGCGCCTCCTCACTTCCCACCCTGTTGACATGGGGCTGTTGCTGGGTTGGTTTTGTTTTTGACCTAGTCAGCCTGGCAGGGAAGTGGCGGGCTGTGTGCAGAGCTTCCCAAAATAGCCCCAGGCTCCCCGCCAAAGATAGAAGAAGCCAGACTGTGTGCGATGGTCTTGGGCCAGTAGAGGATGACTCTGTTTCCTGCACCCAGGCACCCCCGCTTCTTCTTGCCCTCCCCTTGGCCTCCCCTGCCCCGTGCCTCCCCCAGCCCAGGTCACCGAATGCCACTTCCCACACCTGTGCCCCCTTAGGAGGTTCTTCCCGCTAGAGTGCCGTGAGGCCAGGATGGGTTTGGGATAGCCTGGGGCCTAGAATCAGGGATTCTCATTTCCTCCCTATGACTGACATGCGCCATGACCTTGACCAAGTCCCCACTACTCCCTTGGCTTCAGTCCTCGTGTTGGAGGTGGGGGAGGCACATCTGCACACCCGCCTGGCATTATCACCTTGAGAGAGTGGGGGCAGGGGACCCAAACGGGCAGTGGGAGGGTTGGTAACAATGATCTCAGTGAGTCATCTCTTCTCACCCTAACTGTCTGGAGCATGAGGATACAGTTCAAAGGGAGGCGCTCCATTAGCAGGGCGGTTCCAGTACCGCGTCACCTCGCAGCAATCATGGCAGCCGTGGTCATCTCTTGGGTGTTGTGTGCTGGGCATTTTATGTCCCACTGTCCCTTCATCTACTCCCCCTCAACTGCCCTCTGAGGGTACCTGGCACTGGACCTAGTTTTATAAGCATAAGAACGAAGGGTCAGAGAGGCGCCTGGGTGGCGCAGTCGGTTGAGCATCCAGCTCTTGGTTTCGGCTCAGGTCGTGATCTCAGGGTTGTGAGATCGAGCCCCGTGTCAGGCTCTGTGCTCAGCAGGGAATCTGCTTGAGATTCTCTCTCTCCCTCTCCCTCTGCCCCTGCCTCTAAAAATAAATAAATAAGTCTTAAAAAAAAAAAAGAACAACTGAGGGTCAGAGATTTCGAGTAACTTGCTAAGCCCAGGTGAAAGGGGAAGCTGTGAGGAGAACCCTGTTCTAGCTTCAAAGCCCATGCTCTGTCTTTGATGTCTTACCCCCTCCTCCAGGCTAAGCCTGTCGCTGCTCTAGGCTTTTCTCTCCAGACCCTGAGCCCAGCCAGATCAGCCAAAAGGTTCTGTGTATATTTATATGGAAAACCTGATATAGGACAGAAACCCATGAGGGCCTTACCTCAAAAGAGAGCCCTGGGGACGTGGGGGCATCTCTGGGACTGGAAAGCTGCCCCGTTAAAGCAGCTCTTTTTATTTTGGACAGTGAAGCAACGTCACTGAATGGTCAGCAAGCATTTCGCAAGGACCACCGTGTGCCAGGCCCTTGGGGGCACATGCATGCTCCCCCCAAAACCTGGGGAGGCTCCATTATTTAGACTTGGCAGGTGAAGAAATGCCGCTCAGTGAGGTCAGGCCACCCTTCCAAGGCCGCCGGCTCCTCCATGGCAGGGCCCGAACTAGACCCCCATCTGTCTGGTGCTCTCACTGCCCCTACAGAACGCAGAGACTAGGAAGCCCGTGGCTGCCACACTCCAGCCCTATTCCCCCTCCTCGCCCCTTCCTGCTCTTGTCCAGGGGCAGGTGTCCGTGGCTGCTGGGGCTACACAGGGCTGGGTTCCATCCCCAGAGCAGGGCTCCCATCATTGTTTGCTGATGCGATTATATTTACACACATTTCTCTGTGTGCTTATGTGTGTGCGCAAAGCTGTCTTTGGTTTGTGACTGATCTTGCACTGTATGCCCTGGGGTCGGGGCCTGGCGAGTTTTGGGGGCCGGGGTGTGTGTGATGCTCATCATCTGGACTGTATCGGCTGTGGGATGAACCAGGGCTGACGCACAGTTGTTTCCCGGGGAAGAAATGCTGAAATGCAGAGACATAATTCCTTAGCCTCGATTCCAGAATCCAGCAAGCTCAGAAAACCAAACGTTTTTTTCATAACTCATTTGGCAACAAAATCCCGCCTGAACCGAGGTGAGGCTATTTATAGTCCCAGTGAGGCTATTTATAACCCGTATGCAGTCTATGTCCACGTATTTCCCTGCAGAAATGTCAATATATTTGGTTATTGGATGCTGCTGAACGATGCAGTGTTACCCGTCTAAATGCAGGGAGCTCTGAATTCTTAAATACATCTGGCCCTGAGGCTAAGACCTCTCCTTTTAGCCTTCTGCAAATAGCTTCTGCTCCCAGGCACCCACAGTGTCCCTCCCCTGGGATTCCTGGAGCTGAGGAAGGATGCCGCCTCAAGTGCCTGCAAGACCTGCCCCCCCCCCCCCCGGCCCCGCAGCCCACGCCGCCAGCAGCGCCCGGCAGTTAGATATTTCTGATATTACCGTGGGGAATGGAATACATCTTTATTGCCAGGCACGGCATCTCCACGCTTATGTCTGACCCCCCTGCTGGATGTATCACCACCTCTCTTTACAGATGAGTAAACGGAGGCTCAGTTTTAAGTATCATATCTAGGGACAGAGGTGAGAAGGGCAAGTGCTGGGGCTCCAACTTGCCTTTCCATCCCGCTGTCTCTCTGGGAGGGAGTCTGGGGACACGGCAACGTGTCTCCCTGGATTTGCAGCCAAAGCACGTTGACATGGGAGGGAGGAAGCGTATGGGGACCCAGGTGCACATGCAGGGGAGTAGGCAGATGCGAGTCAGGCCCCTCCCTTGGCAGGGAGGAGGGAGGGGGAGAAGCAGGAGCCCCCCTGCTGCTGCAGGGCCTCCCTTGGGACCCACTGCCCACCTCCCGCTGTAATCCCTGCTTCTCAGATAGGCCCTGTTGTAAGATCACCTGTGCCGCCTCCCCACCTTGTCTGTTCCCAGCAGCTGACAGCCCGCCCTGGATCTGCTCCCACTCTTGGGGCTTCTCTGCAGTACTCACGGAAGCCTGGGTGCTCAGAGAGAGTGTGAAACTTTGCCTGAATCCCCTCTGCCCACTGTTCTTGGGACCGCCTCCCCCACAACCTTCAGGGGCTCCCTTGTATCTGGGCTTTGGTGGGCTCTGAAGCCCCCAAGGTTCTAGGCTCCCCAGCGTGCAAGCTCTTTCCCACTCATCGCCCATCAGTCATCCTGCGACAACCCAAGGACCCCTCGCCACCTGCCTGAGTCCTGCCTCAGAGCCTTAGCTCAGCCTCTTGGCTGCTGGAAGGCCTCCGCAGCCCCCACCCGAGGCACGCCTGCCCTGCAGCGCCTCGCCGCGCAGTGAGAGTGCACTGATGGTCAGAGGGACCCCGTGATGGCTGCAGTTCCCACCTCGACAGAGCTGTCAGTGAACCGGCCTCAGGGCAGGTCCCTGCGGTAGTCCGTACCCACGAGCCCCACCAGTAGGGACTCTCTTGCCAACCCTTGTTGGGTCAG
The DNA here is from genome assembly GCF_009762305.2 of Zalophus californianus. Taxonomy (NCBI): domain Eukaryota; kingdom Metazoa; phylum Chordata; class Mammalia; order Carnivora; family Otariidae; genus Zalophus; species Zalophus californianus. The sequence goes on from NC_045608.1 coordinate 6,709,873, forward strand.
AAAGTTTCTCAAAGCTGCCATGGGCTTAAAGAAGGCAACTGTGACCCATTGTAGAGAGCTCTGGGTTGAGAGGATAGGACTCTGGGCCCCAGTTCCAGCTCTGCCTTCACTCCCTAGAGGGAGGGGAGGGAGGGATGGATGCAGATGTGAGGCATGATGGATGGATCCATGGGTACATAGATGGATACATGGATGCATGTGCGGATGGGTGGATGCATGGTCTCATGCATGCATGCCAGATGCGTGGGTGGATGGCTGGGTAGATGCATTGATCGATAAATGCATGGATGGTTGGATGAATAGATCAACTCCCAGCCCTTCTCTGGACCTCAGTTTCCCATCCATACAATGATAGTGTTGGGTTACAAGTTCTCCTTCAGTTTCTGAGTTCTGTGATTCTGTCTGTGTCAACCTAGGACTCTTAAGAACCCCTGCCCCACCCCGGGCACCTATAAAGCACCCATACCTGTGCCCGGGGACTCTGGAACCCTTTCTTGGTTCCACTTTCCACTTGCCCTGGGCGTTCCCTGGGCCTCGTGACCGTAGCCTTCATCCTCTGCCGGCACGTGTGCGGCTGGCCCTGTCCTCACACACCTGTCCAGCTGGAGGCGTGGCTGTGCTTTCTTCCGACCTTTGTTTTTGACAGAGCCGTTTGTTTATCTGTGGGAGGGCTGTATGTCTGTCCGGAAGGAGCCACGGAGGGATCCGTAGGTGGAAGTGTTGGGTGGAAGGGAAGAGCGCCCCCTGAAGTTGGACAGCCCTCTGGTGGCAGCAGGCCCTGGGGTCCACAGCAGACGACACACGGCCCCCGTCCCTCCAAGAACTCAGAGCATTATGGTAGCATTATGCACAGTGACACCCCCTCCATGCACCGAGGGCTTGGAGGACGGAAGGGCAGCTGTGGGCCAGGGACGGCTTTATCAGCAAGGCAGATGATGTTGGGGCTCGGCTCCCTAGGCAGGGTGTCCCTGGGGAGGTGGGGACCCAGATGATGGCAGCACGTGAAGACACCAAGATTGGCCCGGGACCTCGACGCACAGGGTTGTCTGGTCTTCAGCTCCTGCCGGAGCTCGAGTGCCAGGATAAGGAGCCTAGGTGTTCTCTGGTGAATAAAGGTGAACTCTTGAAGGTCTTTAAGCAGAAGAGGGACCCAGTCAGTTCGCCTTTCTTACAGTCTGTAAAGAAACAAAGACTGAGTCAGAAAACTCACCCCTGACTGGTGCGCTGAGCCCTCAAGGCCTCGTGGTTGGGATAAGGAGCTGGGATGCCGGCTCACTGAGAAAGGGGCAGCTGCCAGGACTCAGACAAAGAAGGGAAACTGATTAACTGGAGTTTTGCCTTTTTTATTCTGAAAAAAAAATTTTGGGGGGGATATAATTCATATGATATAAAACTATGTTAACAATTCTGTGGCATTTAGTACATGCACAGTATATTAGATTGTGGTCGTGTGACCACCACCTCTGTCTATTCCAGAACATTCTCGTTATCCCAAAAGGAAACCCCGAAGCCATTAGCAGTCATTCACCATCTCCCCACGCCCAGCCCCTGGCAGCCACTGATCTGATTTCCTTCTCCATGGATTTGCCAGCTCAGCATCATCATGCCACCGGAATCACACATACATCGAATGCCAGGGGCCTTTTGGCCTGACTTCGATTCTGCTTTGCGCCCCCCCCATCCCTAAGCTCACCTGTACTTTGTGCTCTGTGGCCCCCAGTCCAGCCTGGTGTCCGACCAGACTGTAGCTCCTAGCCTTGCACTGGTCCAGGAGGGAAGTTGAGGCAGATTCCATAAACAAGCTAGTCAGCAGTAAGCTGGACCTGCTGGAGAAACAGTTCTTTTCTTTTTTTTTTTTTTTAAGATTTTATTTATTTATTTGACAGAGAGAGACACAGCGAGAGAGGGAACACAGCAGGGGGAGTGGGAGAGGGAGAGGGAACACAGCAGAGGGAGTGGGAGAGGGAGAAGCAGGCCTCCCGCGGAGCAGGGAGCCTGATGCGGGGCTCGATCCCAGGACCCCGGGACCATGACCTGAGCCGAAGGCAGACACTTAATGACTGAGCCACCCAGGCGCCCCTGGAGAAACAGTTCTTCCACCCTCATGGGGCATGGCTTCTGTGGAGGGCTGTGAGGCTGGGATAGTACCCCCCCCACCCCAGCAGAGAGCACAGACCCAGCTCCAGAAACCAGTGCTGCAGGTCACATCTGGGGCCCCGCTTCCCTCCTGGCCTGATCTGTGCGCACCACTCCATCTTGTAGACCCTCTACCAGGACTCAGGCTAAGTGACTCAATGGCCACCTTGTAATGAAACACAGGGGAGGTTCCTCATCGACTCACTGCCCGCCCCCAAGACTGCTCCTTGGAATATCCCCAGAAATGACCCAAAGCACCCCCCCCAAACTCTCTGACCGTTTGGAAACACCCGGGTTCTTTGTGCCCTGCCATGCGCCTTGGCCAGTTTTCTCCCTGCCTGGAATCCTTGACCCCCGCTTGCCAGGGATTTCTAGATGTCTGCAGGGCGCCTTGTGGCGTGCCCAGCACTGAGTGAAATGGACGTGGGCACTGCCCTTGGGCCTTGCAGTTTGGGCCCAGTGTAATGGTGTGGGAACAGAAGGTGAGGTGCTTGTCGGTGGGGGACCCTGGGCGCCCAGCGTCTCCTGGAGTGGTCAGGGAGGGCTCATAGAGTGGAAGCTGGTTAGGTGAAGACTTACGGGACCCTTTGGGGGTTTGCCACGTAGACCAGGTGGGGAAGGGCTTTTTCGACAGAAGGAGCAGCAAGTGTGAATCGCAGCAAATGCTTGAGGCAACAGTGAGGCATCTCCCGCCGTGTGCCAGATGCTGGGGACCGGGTAGAAGATGTGAGCACTGCCCTTGAGGACTTCAAAGGGGTGCTGGGTGGGGGAGAAGGGGGGAGGCTGCCTGCGACGTGGCTTCAGGAAACAGCGAGGAGAGCGGATGGAGCTGGAGAATCGGGGCGGCCAGGTGGCAGGACCAGAGAGGTCATGGGCAAAGCACGAGGACCTTGAGGGATGTTCTGGGAGCAGGGCCTCTGACCCTGGAGGGAGCTGTCAGATGTGATCAGATGCACTCTGACAGCTTCTAGGAAGATTTGGGGGTGACCCAAGCTGGAAGCATGGGGAGCAGCTGGGCATCTGTTCTGCCACCAAGGTAGAACAGGGACAGTAGGCGGGGCAGATAGAGTCCCTGGTTCTGCGTGGTGACGTGAGACCCATGGGGAGGGACGCCAGGTGGTGCCTGGGGACCGGGTCTACATGCTGGCCTGGTCCTTAGCTGCTGTGAGACGTTGGCTAAACTGCCTGACCATGCCCAGCCTTCTGTTCACTCTTCTGCAAAATGTTCAAGAGGAGGGTCGAGGAGCGTTGGTTCATAACTACTTGAAAGAGTGCAAGCCAGGGAACGAGGCTAGATTGGTTGTGCTTCCCCTACGGGAGGACCCTGGGGCTCATGGCCCAGCTCCTGCGAACTCTAGCTCCCCCAGGTCTGTGCCACTGTAAGGTCCCAGTCCCCCTTCCCAACGCCCAGTTCTCGCCGGGGCCTACCGCCTTGCCCACCCCTCCTCCCCCAGTTAATAATTCAGGACAAGCAGATGGCTCTGTTTCATTACCCTCCTGCTCTTGACTGGCCTTCCCGGCGCTTGTTCCTCAGTTTGGGGTGGGCATGGGGTGGTGGGAGCCCGGGGGTCTCTCACTGCCAGTGCCCACGGCCTCGATGGGCCCCAATGGGCCCCAGGGCGCCCCAGCTTCAGAGCTGTCAGCCCACAGCTTATGGGGGTGGGGAGGATCCTTAGACACCCCTGGCCCTGCCTTCCGCCCACCCCTGACTTCACACGGGGCCTGTCTGGGGCACGTGGCGAACAGTTACAGGATGAAGAGACCAGCGGTGCCACTTCTGCTCTTAGGAACGTTCTTTCTTTCCTTTGCTCTTCTTGATGTTCCTATGAGGAAGGGATTCACATGCATGCTTCCCACTTTGGGGATCTGAGGCTTCAGAGAGCCTCAACTTACCCAAGGCCAGCATGCCTTCCGGCCGGCCCTGCCCAGTCTCCCCTCAAGGCCGAGGGCTAGAGCTCAGTGAACAGTGAACTCCCAGATGACAGAGCCCTGCGGGGGAAGCTTTAACACATGCTCCACTCTCTGGTTGTTGGCCTCGTTCTTCATGAAATCCTGGGGGAGCAGCCAAGTGCATGTGACCCCCTAATTGGGCTGAACATAGAAAGAGCCAGATCTCAAGGCCTACTTGGTGGGTGCTTACCACCGAGGAGGCCTGGGACACGGTCCAGGGCCCCACAGGATTGGAAGAGGGCAGAAAGACTTCAGCCTTTGTCTGCTAACCCAGGAGGACTTGCTGGAAGAGGGGGGCAGGTCAGTTCAATTATTTCGTGCTTGGCGTCTGGCAGAAGAAAGCAGCAACACAGAGAAGCCAACCAGGCCCATGAGGGCTCCCTCCAGGGCTAAGGGCTGCTGTGGCATGGTCCCTACGTCTGTCCACTCAGGTGAAGCCTTCCCAGTGAGCAATTGGCACAGAATGCTCTGGAGCGGCTCTAAATCGAGAGTTGGTCTCCCAGGCAACGTGAACGCGAGCTATCAGCCTGCACTCCTCCACCTGGGTACCCAGCACTGCCCAAGAGCTCTGGCAAAGTTCAGCTGTTAGCTCTCCTTCCCAGACGAGTCAACTCAGGCCAGGCTTCTGTGACACATACAAGTGGCTGAGCTCAGCCTGATAGTCTTTCCTTTGAAGCTCGACAACCACCCTGACCTGAGGGGCAGGATCTGGGACTCAGTCCTCGGGGCCCCTCAGAGCTGACTCAGGGAAGCTTGACGGGGCTTGGGACTGGGCAGTGATGTTCCAGGAGCCAGATGGACCTGGGGACAGAGGTGGTGTGAGCTTAACACCACGGGGCAGAGCCCCTGGGAGAGGCAAGGGCCGCGTGATGGCTAGCGGGGGCATGGACGTATCATAAAAGGTGCCCCTCCCTGACTAACTTCTCTCCATTTCTTTCCTTCCTGCTCTCGTACTGCTCCCACCGACCACCTCACAAGCGTTTATGTTCGGATCTGTCTTAAGATCGTCTTATTAGCATACGAGGACACTTCTGTAGACAGGGGTCATGGGGAGCCCCCGGCACTAGATCCCCCTGCCCTGTGTGCTCCTACAGGGGCCGGGAGCAAGGTGAGGGTGGCTCAAGGGTCGGGCAAGAAGGAGATTTTCCACCTAGGATCTTGAAAGGAGGGGTCTGGTTTTGAGGTTGATCAGAAGATCCTGTAGCCTGATCTCCCCTCCAAGTGGTCCAGAAACGTGTGACTCTAAGCAAAGTCTACTGATGTGCGATTAATTTACAAACAGGCGTGCAGAGCGGGACACTGCGCACACAAGAGCCTGCTGTTCCTGCAAAGCTGTGTCAAGATGTCACCAAGCTCGGTTTTATTTTAGTACCAGTTATCATATCTGTTTAGCACCAAACCTGCTCACGCACCAGGTGGCCGAGCTGGTGGCATTATCGCCTTGGGGAGGGGACAAACCTTTGAGGTCGTTCCAGGCCCCATGGGGGGCAGCGGCGGGGGGGGGGGGGGGCGGCCCAGAGCAACTTCCCAGTTTCACAGAGAGTGCCCACGTTTCGTGGATAAAGTCTCCACGCGATGAAAGGTTGGTGCTCATCCAGAACACCGGACTCCCCGTCTGCCTGTGTTCTCCGACGTCTGCCCTCCACCCCAACCAGCCGCGGCCTTCCCCTAACCAGATGACCTCCCCGCAACTCACATGGACTCAGAAGGCAGATTGTGAGCTTTCAGATGACTATACAAAGAAAAACACCTTAGCCGATTTGAAATTTTTAATCATTCTTGACTTTGGGGTGGAGTGAAATTTATTGTAATGCCCTTCTGGAGGAGAAGATTTACTCAGCAAGTGAAGACCATGCAGAAGGTCAAGGATGATGCATCATCCTATGATTAGTCGGGACTTTCCTGGTGGTGAATAACAGCAGTCCAGTTTAAGCTAGCTCCAGCGAAAGGGGGCCCTGCTGGGAACGCTCACATCACCATAGAGGGAGGACAGGGCAGCCAGCCCCAGTGGCTGGGGTTACAGATCAGGTGCCACCAGGACTTGCACTCATGTTCAGCTCCACTGAGGCCCGTGTGCCTGGGTGCACAGAGAGGACGTAGCGGCTGACACCTTCCTTTGCCACCAGGGAAAGGACCAGCTCATGTTCTCTTTGACCCCAGGCTTAAAAAAAGGTCCCTGGCATTTTAAGCAGAGGCAAGATCACAGTCTGCAGGTGGAGGGCACACTGCAGCCTTCTCTTCTTGCTCCAAATCCCTCGATGCGATAGAACAAATATTATTAAATATCCATGTGGGCAAAGAGATGCCATTGGTGCATAAGAAACCACGAGGAGTTAGCAAAAGATGGGGTAAAAACAGAATGAGACTGAGGAAGGAAACAATGTTCAAATCGTACCCAGGAGGGAGAGAGGATTCTAGGTGTGTTCTAAGCCTAGATGTGACATATGAGGACCTGAAAGGGGTTCTTGGGTAATCTACACAGTTGGTAGGTAAATGAGGAGGTAGAATGAACACAGCTATCAAGTTTCTTCTCTTGTTGGGGAAGGAGAGGTGGAGCCTTATTAAATCTGGGCACTCTAGAGAATTATATGTCTAAGTATCCGTGTTTAAATATTTAAAGAGGACCCCTGGAACAGGAGTCAGCAGACTATGGCCTGCAGGTCAGATCTGGCCCACACTCTGTTTGTGTAAATAAAGTTTTATTGGAACACAACCACACCCATTTGTTAGTGTATTTTCTGTGGCAGCTTTCCTGCTATAGTGGCAGAGCTGAGTAGTTGCAGCAGAGACTGCATGACCCACAAAGCCTAAAATAAATACTCTGTAGCCCTTAGTGGAAAAAGTTTGCTGATCCTATTCTAGAAAAATGAAAATAACACAAAACATCCAATGCAGCATAGGAAAAAAAAAAAGATATATCTAACAAAACAAAATGAATCCAATAAAGAGCAAAGAAGAAGAAAGGAAATACATATAGTAAACAGAAAACAGCAAGAATTAGACTAAACATCAGTAAACACAATGATTGAGAAAAGAGAAAGTCTCTCAAAATAAGCTAAAAAAATTTTTTTAATGAAACTGAAAAAGAAAAAAAAGAAACTTAAGAAATTTGAAAATAAAAGGATGAGGAAAGAAATCCCTCACAAACAGCAAAGAAAGCAAATGAGCAATGTTAATATCAGATGAAAGAGAAGTAAAATGAACATATTTTAGGGATCGAGGAATTGCTTAAAGTGGTAAAAGGAATATTCCACCAGGAAGTTGAAGTTAAAAGATGTGGACTTTCTGTACTTAACGATGTAGCTTCAAATATGGTAAATAAAAATTGATGATATTATGAGGGGGGGAAAAATGACAAATGCAGAGTAACAATATTGAGCTTTGAAAGTCTCCAAGATGTCTACATAGATGTACACAGATGATAAAATTGTATGGAACGAAATATACACACATAGCACACATGCAAATAAGTACAAGGAAAACTGGGGAAACGTGATTAAAATCTGTAGATTTTATCAGTGTCGATATCCAGCTTTTGATATTATAGTTTTGTAAAATGTTACCATTGCAGGAGACTGGATAGTGTGCAAGGGATCTCCCTTTATTATTTCTTACAACTGCACGCGAATTGACAAGAAAAGTCCTTCAAGAAGAACACATCAGGTACAAAAAAACTGAATAACTCTTAGATTAGATGCAGGAGTCAAAGTGAAAATTTTAAACTACAGTATTTTATTTTTTTTAAGATTTTATTTATTTGAGATAGAGAGCACGAGTAGGGGGAGAAACAGGCAGAGGGAGAGGGAGAAGCAGACTCCCCACCAAGCAGGGAGCCCCATGCAGGGCTCAATCCCAGGACCCCGGGATCATGACATGAGCCAAAGGCAGACTGAGCCCTCCAGGCGCCCCTAAACTACAGGATTTTAAATGAAGAGCAGTAAGAGCACTGAATATAAAAACCTATGGAGTAAAGCCAAGTCAGTACTCAAAGGACAATTTGTAGCCCTAAATTCATTTATTAAGAAGCAGGTAAGACTAAAAATTATAAAAATTATTGAAGTCCGCTTTAAATTCAAGAAACTAGAAAAATAGACGCAGAGAAGGTAAAAAGGTACTATTACAAGTGAAGTCAGAAAACGGAGTAGAATTCATCAATAATTCTAAAAGCTTGTTCTTTGAAGACTAATAGAAGAGACCCAACTTTGGCAAGTCTGATTTAGAAAAAAAAAAAAACAGGCACAAACAAAAAAAAGAGAATATAACTACAGAGGAGATTTTAAAAAGAAAAGACTATTATATGCACCTTTATGCCAATTAGAAAATATAAGTGAAATGTAGGACTTTCTAAGAAAATAAAAACTTCCAAAATTGGCTTCTCAAGAAAATAAATTTTCCCCTAAAATGGGGATAAAATTTCCTAAACCTTCAAGAAATAGATAGTCCTGTTACGGAAGCTGTTTTGGAGCACAGGAAAAGGTGTTCTGAGTCCTTTTCCAAGGAGGCCTGATATCAGAATCAGAGAATAATTCAGCCAAACTACTGGCCAGTCTCACTTCTGAATAGAAACCTACAATCTTTCTGGAAAAAGAAAAAGTAGCAAATTTAATTCAGCCAGATATGAAAAGAATAATGCAAGCATGACCTGGTATGACCTAGTAGGATTTATCCCAAGAATGGAAGGAAGATTTAATACTTAAAAACAAAACAAAACAAAACAAAACAAAAACTTTTCATCTCATTTACTATATTGACTGTTGGCTTTTTTGTTTTTTGTTTTTTTTAAGTAGTTCAGTCGTTCAACATTAGGACCGTTCTCCTTATAGAACAGACAAACGCATGCCCTTGGCTTGCTGCTGAGGGAGTCCTGGGAGAACTCTGTCACACTGTTCTTTCCTGTGTCCTGCCCCTGGGGGCACAGGTGAGGCTGCAGGGGACCAGGTCCCCTTTATTGGGGTGACAGAAGGAAGGCAGTGTACTGTAGTAAATAGAGCAAAAATTCTAGAGCCAGGCCAGGCTGAGAAGAAAATGTAGAGATTAAAAGATCTAAGCTGCTCAGAGAGGTTGCGTACACCCAACGGAAAGAGTGTGGTTTGAATTGTGTCCACCCACCCCCCTGCCCCCCACCCCTGCTACCGGTGGATCTGTGACCTTATTTGGAAATAGGGTCTTTGCAGATGTAATCAAGGTAAGGTCATACTGGAGTAGGGTGGGCGTCCTTATAAGAAGGCCATGTGAAGACACAGGGGCCCAGAGACACACAACACAATGCCATGTGGCCGTGGATGCAGCCACAAGCCAAAGAATGCCAAGGATTGCAGGCAACTTCCAGAAGCTAAAAGAAAGGCAGGGAAGAAGGAACCAACCTTGACACCTTAATTTCAGACTTCCAGCCTCCAGAACCATGAGCAAATCAACGTATTATTTAAAGCCACCCAGTTTGGCGTTCTTTGTGACAGCAACCCCAGGAAACGAATACACTCATTATCTAGCCAAGGAGGAACAGAGTCGAATTGTGACCAGGCCGCGCCCAAACCACAGGGTCGTGCAGACCGACCGCTAGCTGGCGGTGGAGGGTGCTCTCACGTGGGCAGTAATGCAGGCGTTTGCTGAAGCAAACCTATATCCTCCCCAAAAGCACAGACCCTCGTCCTGAGTCTCAGAGGATTTCTACACATAACTTTCACAGAGAATGAGCAGTTCGGAGTCAAAAATCACTGAGCCTAAGAAGAGAGAAGGCACCCTGAGCCAGAGCCAGAGCCAGCAGGAATGATTTACAGCAGAAACAGACCCTCAGGACCGCAGATCCTGCAGTATTTGGGCAGAGACAGGAAAATAACCACGTTCGGTGCGTTTAAATAAATAGAAGGCATGGCTGAAAAACCGTGCAGGGAATAAAAAGCCATAAAAAATGATGAAGCAGGTTTGGAAAAGAACCAAATAGAACTTTAATAGGAGAGTAGTCGTAACCGAAGAAAGGGTTTGTAACTGGAAGCCAGAGGTGAAGAAACCACCCAGGATACGACACTAGAAGGTGGAAGGTGTAGAGAAGAAAAGACATGTGGAGAGAACACCTGACTTTCATCCAATTAGAGTTCCACAGAGAGAAGAGAGAAATAAGCTATAGGCCATGTTTGGAGAGCTAATTGCTGAGAATTTTCCAGGACTGGTGAAAGACAGAGGTAGGAATGGGGAGTGCTTTGGAGAGAGGAAGGGGAATGCTGGAGAACTAAGTGAGATTCAGCTCATAAAAGATGGCTAATTCTTCTCTCAGGTCCTGGGCTCAGAGCTCGATTCCAGCCCAGCCCCCAGAATGACTCAGGAGATGCCAAACCCTTCACCCTGCCTCCTCTCCGATCTGGGTCTGTTCTTCCTACGCACTGGTTACCAGTGGGCAGCTCCTGAGAACTGAAAAGTTCCGTGTGCTAGGACAAGGTGTCGGTGAGGAGTGAACCTTGAGACTCTTGAAAACATTGCCTCAAATCAAGCAGGGTCCTTTCCCTGTACTGCCCAACTCAGGGGACTGCCAATCCTGTAGTCCATGAGAATGTCACTTCTTAGAGTTGGGCAGTGCACAGCCTGTGCAGCTGAACTAGGCAACCAGCTACCTCTGATGCCTTCTTTTCCCAAGTAATGTGCCTGGGGTTTTCCAAGTTTAACTAGAGGTTTTTTTGGTTTTTTGGTTTTTTTTTTTTTTTTCCTTTGTAGTTTCTTTCCTCCCTCCCTCACATGATGGGATGGCATCCATCATCACCGGGAGGATTTTATGGGGCAATGAAGGGAAGCTAATAGCTCTGCAAAGGAGAGCTGGGAAATTTTCCAGGCATACAGTGTTCCCTGGCAGCCCTGGGAGGCTGGCTGTAAAGGCCACACTACTCACTCAGTGAGACAGAGCAGGGCCTGGACAGAGTTGTACAGACGCGTGAATTTGCGTATGCACACATGCACACTTCCCCCTGGGGACACTGGCTGGGCCTTTTGGCCCAGGGTCCAACCAGGCCTGCTTGCTCCCTACTGAGTTGAGCATTTGGACCCAGTTATTGGTGGCCTCGGCTGCCTGGACCCTTGCTTACCCAAGGGCACAGTAGATCAAGCCCTGGATCACAGGCCAGGAGACAAGGATTCTCGAATCGTTCTGTCCGGCCCTTAACTCACTGCGTGGCCCCATCAAATGACTCAGCCCCTCTGGGCTTTCCTCTTCCCACCTTTCCCTGGCTACTTGCAAGCATTGACTTTCTAATGAGGACGTGGCAGCCTGGTGTGATAAACTGTAATGAAGAGCTGTGCACATCTGAGAGCGAAGGTGATTGGGGCCACCCGGCATTGCAGGATCTCACTCAGGGCCAAGCTTGTCTCTTCCAAACACCCGCCTCCCCTACAGGAAAGGGGCTGGGCTGGCCCCGGATGCCCCCCATGCTCTCCGTGGAGATCAGCATTCAGCCCTCTGTCTGAGGCTTATGCCCCTGCACACAACACACTCTGGCGGAGAGGCAAGTCTGGTTCTGTGAACAGTCTGAGTCACAGACGCTGTCAAGAAACTGGGTTTGTTATTCCAGGGATGTGGCAAGGATCGTGCGCTATTCTTGGAGAATCTTTTTAGTTGCTCTGAGGAACAGCTAACAGAGCAGTTTGTAATTAGCACTTTGGCTGCTTAGTGGCATTATCTGCCTGAGGGGGGGCTTGGGGAACATTTACCGAGTGAACCTTCTTGAGTATCTACTAAGTGCCAGGCCCCTGTTGCCCAGAATCAGAGAATGTGAAAGGGCTGAATAGGACGGATGTGCTGTCATTTCTTCCGGCCGTGAAGGAGGCAGGCGAGGTCCCCGGTGTGGGGTTGCCCACGCTGTCAAGGAGCGAATCGGATCACTCGGGAGTGTGGTGAGCCGTGAGGGTCCTCCACAGAGGGGCGTGGCCTCTGGCCCGCGGCCCAGATCACCACAAGGAGCCAGCCATGTCGAGGCTGGGGTACCGGCATTTAACAGGCACGGCCGAGGCCAGACTCAGGAGCTCGCCTGGCTTACTCCAAGAGAAGGAAACATGCCGGGTGCCTAGAGCAGGGATCTCTTTCCTTTTTAAGGATGAGTACTATTCCCCGACAGGTCTTTGATGACTCAGGCGTTGTCTGTCTGCTTGTGTGGCTGAGAGGCTCCCCTGGGGCTCTGTCTTGGTCCCCTGGACCCCTAGCACCTGGTATGGGGCCTCACATCTGGCCCTGGTATAAGATTTCTTGCTGGGAGAGGAGGTTGGAGCAGTTTGTTGAGACTAGAATTTTAGGACCTTATCTGCCAGGTTATGAGGTTGAGATTTTAACCTCAATAAATCATCCAAATGGCCCTCCCTTGGTGATGCAGTAGATTTGGGCTGGAACCAAGGAGTCTGTATTTTGAAAGAAATAGCAACCTTTATTTCCAAGATCAGTCAGAAACATTAAATTAAAACCAAGTAAATACTCTTGGATGGAGTTTACGTGGGTTTTCCCTTGGCTCCAAGGTTTGCATTCACTACAAAGTAATCCGAAAGGGGGAAAAAGTATTTTTTTCTAAATCATGCATCTTTGAGGGGCACGTGGGTAGCTCAGTCAGTGAAGCATCTGACTTGATTTTGGCTCAGGTCATGATCTCAGTGTCCTGGGATGGAGCCCTGTATCGGGAGTCTGCTTGGGCTTCTCTCTCTCCTTCTTCTGCCCTTCCCCCTGCTCATGCTCTCTCTCTGTCTCTAAGTAAGTAAATAAAATCTAAAGAAAATAAATAAATCACGGCATCTTTGTAAAAAAGTATTAAAGCTATCCTGTTTGCTCATATTGTATCCGGATTCTGATGCAGCCACCACGAATCCATCAATAAATATCTCTGGCCTTGAACACACCACTTAGGTGTTTTGTTCTTCCAAAAATGGGGCGCACTTGTCTTTTCCACCTTGGAGGATTAATCTGAAAAAGCAAGAGCATGAGGCAAAAAGCTTTTGTAAACCATAAAATGCTATTATTCATGCCAAGGGTATATATCTATATAAATTGCTGTCCACTTAGATGATGATTGTTCAGTTCTTAAGCTGTTTCCATCTTGGCTTCACGGAAAGACAGACTTGACTCCAACACTTACTGAGTCACGGGGGGACAAGGTACCTTGATGACATGGAGTCCTGGCTTCCTCAGCTATGAAAGTGAACATAACAGCCATGAAGTAGAATATTATTCTGGCATAAAAAGGAAGGGGGTACTGATCCCTGCTGCAGCATGGATAAACCTCGAAAACATGATGCGAAGTGAAAGAAAGCCAGACACAAAAGGCCACACACAGTGCACAAGTCCATTTGTGTGAGGCGTCCAGAAGAGGCAAATCCGTGGAAACAGAAAGCAGACTAATGAGAGCCAGGGAGTTGGTGGGAGAGAGCAGAGAGCGAGGGCTAACGGGACCCGGGCTTCCTTTTGGGGTGAGGGAACGTTCTGGAGCTAGGTAGTGGTGAGGGTTGCACCGTCTGTAAATATACTAAAAACCACGGAATCAGACACGTTAAAAGGGTGAGTTGTATGGTATGTGAATTATATCTCAATAAAACAGATGAATGGGGGCACTCTATCTGACGCAAGGCATTTGTGAGGGTTAAGTGACTCCTAATTTATTCGGGTAGCCTGACAGTGTAGCATGGTTGAAGGGGTTTATAAGCCAGGGGACCAAGCAGAAGGTCTGGTTTGCCACGTGCCGGAGCGTGGGGTATGATGAGACCCTGGTAGGGCCTCCAGGAGCGTCAGCGTTGGGTGGACTGGACATTTCCTCCTGCGTCCTCCTCACACTATTCCTGAGAGACTGCTGTGCAGGGAGATGTGGGGCGGGGGGGTCTGAGGCTCTGACCGCTCAGTTGCTCTACAGTGTGTATCTCTAAAGCGCACTCCAGCTGGTTACTGGGATCCAGCAAGTTTGGGAGCCGTGGTTTCAGGCACTACGGGGAGCTGTGGGGAGTTTCTCAGAGCTAGAGGACTTTCATGCTCTACTGCACCTGCACCCCACTGGGCTGTCGAAGCTGCAGAAGGAATCGTGGGGCATTAGGTGTGCAGTAGGCTTAAGGGGGCAGGACTAGGGACACCGGCTCCTAAACTCCCAACATGGGGTTTGTGCCCCTCCAGATTTGAGGTCAGCCCCACAGGGCTACTTGCAGGCTGCCCAATATCAGCTGTGGTTTTTTTTTTTTTTTTTTGGAAGAAAAAACAAATCATAATTTACAGCTGATGGCTGATCAGCTTGGAGCCAACTTGGAATCTCGCACACAGTCGGCTCGGAGCTTTGTCGGTGGGTGGCTGAGCAAAGAGAACCTTCGTCCAGGCAGAAATGTATTGAAGGGCAGTGCTACCTGCCTGCCACCTGCACGCGCTCCATCAGTGGGTATGAAATGCAGGAACTAACGGAGGTCTGGAGGTGATGAGGACTGAGAATTGGCTTAGCCATTTGGGCTCCAGACGAATGGGGAGTGCGATGGTGAGCCCGACCAGTGCAGTTGCGGTGGGGTGGTTGGTCGAAAAGAGATTGGCAAAGTGGGAACCGCAAGTAGAGGTAAGTCTTAAGAGGATTTTTCCTAGAAAGGGGGAGCAGAGAGAGGGGGTGGTACCGAGAGAAGAGAGTGGGGTTAAGAGGGCCGTGGGATTTTGTTTGGTTTTTGTAAACTTGGGAACGAGCAGTTCCTTGCATGTTTGCGTGCTGAGGGGGCAGGGGTCCAGGAGAGAGGCACAGACTGATGGCAGGCCCGCCCCCCATGGCGGCCACCAGGAGCAGCAGGTGCAGGTGGGCTGGTGGATTCGATAGTGGGAATTTGAGGAGCGACAGAAGGGGACCCGAGAGAAGGTGCACGATAGCCAGTAGGAGGCTCAGGGGCTGGATCAGCATAGCAGGCTTGCCGGGCGCTGGGCCCACCCGAGGTGTGTGGTCAAAACCCGAGCCCAGGCTGGCCCGGGAAGTAAGCCCTCAGCCCCGTTAGCTGCCGTTGTCGCTGACATTTACTATGTTATCGTCACGCCGCCGTTATAACAAGTGGTCGTAACCAGTGGTGGTGAAATCCCAGCTCTGCCTCTCGGCGCGCTGGGCGCCCTAAAGCTTCTGTTCCCCTGGCGGGTTGATGAGCGGAGGCGCTCCGGGGCGGTGTCCGCAGGGCGGCCAACGCCTGCCGATGAGCCAAGCTCCGTGCCAGGCACCAAGGTCACCGAAGCCCCACCCGCCTGGAGGCGCTCCCCACCTTCAAACATCTAGGCGTTCCCCCTTCTTCCATCCCAGGGGCTGGGGGATTCTCCCCTAGAGGGGTGCTCTTCTCCAAGGCCAGCATGGCTCCAGACGCAGGTCCTTAGGTGAGTGACGTGTGCTCTGCTGACAGAGGATGATCTGGATGTTGCTACTGCAGTGGTAGCACCTGGCCGAGGCGACCACGGGGCGGGAGGCTCCTGAGCACGCCCCAGCCGAGGGGGCCAGCCGGCAACCGGGCTGTCGGGCAGGGTCCCTCTGGGGTTGTGTTTCCCTTGTCACATCTCAGCGGTGTGACAAGAGCAGTGGCATTTGGCTTGTTTGAACTGGACTCTGTGCCTGCCGTGGGGAGCACCCCCTGGAGGCCAGCGTGGTGATGGTTACAGTAGGAGTGACCAGCAGGGCTCCTGAGGGGCAACGAGTAGAGAGCAGGAGGGGAGTTCTGGCTGGAGGATCTGGGTCTCAGTTTTAACTTCCTCACCTGCAAATCTCCTCTCCCCTTTTCCCGACAAGCAAGGTCGGAGCTTGCAGGCCTGGCAAGGGAGTGGGAGTCAGGAATTTGGGGTGCCAATTGCCCTGGGCTTGTGGCTGTCCTTGAGCAGGGCAACCTGTCTTCTCTGGGCCTGCTTTGCTTTCAACCACGGCGATGAAAAGCTCTCCCACGGAGCCCCCTGGCTGCCGTTTCGGTTGAGGTGTTACAGAAGAAAAGCTACAAAACCCTCAAGCTTTTTCTGAGGATCCTGCCCCCCCTGACAGGTGAGTGCATGCCCTGCGGTGTCCCCTCTCCATCCCATGGCTTCTGATGGCCAAGTCCTGTGGTGGCTTGGCAGTCTTCCCCAGCCCAGCACCCCGGGCGCACAGCGATGAGATTTACGGCCTTCCCTGGGATGTTGGGGCCTACAGGGGGGGCCCAGGGCTTTGGGGCTCCATGAGTCTTTGTTTCATTGCTCAGGCCAGGCAGGGGGTGAGGCTGGGTCCTCCAGCTCTCAGGTCTCAGTCTCATTTATAAGGTGACCGTTGGACTGGAGTTGCCTCCAGAAAATTTTGGTGGAAGTCCACCATCTACCAGCTAAAGATGGAACACTCTGGAGGCAGCGATTGGAACCCTCCCCCCACCCCAGCTCCTTCCAGCTCAGGGGATGTGCCTGCCCCTGCTTTGACCCCCGCCCCCACCATGGGACAGTGAGACAGCTGATGAGTGCTGACTTCATGCATACATTCCCCCATCCCTGGTGGGGCTGGTCCCTGGGGCACAAGGAACTGCTCCTTTCCTCTACACCCTCCCCATTTGTCTGGAGCTAGCTGTCCCCTAGATGTAGAGGGTGGGGGCGGAGCTGCCCACGTGGGGGCAGATGAAGTTCCGTTACCCACTTCGGCCTCTGATTAGGGAGGGGCCTGCAGACTTGGGAAGCCGAGAGCAGAGGAAGAGGGCTTTCCCGGAGGATGTGGGGGAGAGACCCAAGAGACCCAGAGGGGATGTTCCAGACGCACCAGAGGCTGCCTCGGTCCCTCTCTCCCCCGCCAGCCACCCTCCACTCTGTCGCAGACTTCTAGGCAGGCTCCAATGGCCTGGCTTGGAGTCACTTCCAGACCTAATGGCCAGAATGCAGCTGAATTGCGTTTGGACAGATTCCATCCTCTGCTGTCTCCGCACAGCCTCACTCCTAAATTCCATCTGTGACGTCAAAGCCCAGCTAATCATGGAAAAACAGATTAAGTTCAGTAAACTCAATTTTCTTCTTCCCCTCCCAGTCCGGGTGTCTCACCATGGCCTTCGCTCAGAGTGGTCTTGCCCACCTGCTGGGTCGCGCGCACTTTTGAGCTCAAACCCAGCAACCTGCCAGGCTCTACCAAAATCCTTCCAGCCTGGCCACCCCAGCCCCTTTCCCCCCATGATGCCTGGAGGTCCCTGAAGCCCAGGGAGGCCCCAAGACGTGTCCTGACCTTGACTCCTCAGGCAGAACGTGGTGTTTCTGGTCACCCGCAGGCTCCTTTTGTCTTCCTTATATGGGTCCTGATGGGACAGGCTGCCTGAGGAGGAGGAGGGTGACACCCCTTCCTGCTGGGTCTTGTGCCGTGTCCGGGGCTGGGCTCAGCCCTGATTCCTCCCCGACCACCATGCCAGGTGGCTCTCGCTCTGACATCATCTGGCCCTCCTGCTTCCTCTAACACACTGATGACCATGGGGGCTGGGGTCCTTCCTAGGGTCATGAATACAAGGCTTCCGGAAAGCCAAGTGCCGTATCGGAGGCTCATGGGAAGGTCCATACCTGCCCTCCCTGGAGAGGGCCTGCGGGGAGGTGCATATGGGTGCGTCTTGGGCACAGTGGTCACTCAGACTCCTCGCCCAGCTTCCCTCGAAGAAGGGCCTCGGGAAACGTGTGTTTTTCTTTCTTCCCTCTCACTGCGCCAGGCACCAAGAGCTGCCCTGTGGGAAGCAGCAAAATATAATTCTGTCTAACCCATCACAGCGCCAGTGGGGACGGAGATGAAATGTGTGTCTCACACACACCCAGGCAGCCGGAGTGGGTGTAATGAGATTGTCTGCGGGTTCAGCCGCTGGTTGAAGGGGGCTTGGGGGACAGGCAGACACACAAGTCACACTACCTTCTCTCATTGGGGGCCTGGGGTCCGCCTGCACCTCTTGCTTCATGCCCAACCAGGGAGAAAGCAAGGGGACCCTGTCGTGCCTACCAGGTTCCTGTTGTGTCTGTGAAACCAAGCAGGCACCTGCCAAGGGGTCGTCTGTCCTTTGGATGCCTGTGCCCTGGGTGCTAGGCTGTCTTTCCTTGATGGCGGTGGGCTTAGTGGCTGCACCCGAGGTAAGCAGCTCAGCCAGAAAGCTATCCGGGCTCAGGCACCAGCCTTCCCGACCCTGCTGAGCACAGGAGCACCACCTAATTGCTAGCTGAGTACTGGGTGGAAGTGGGCTAAGCATTTTATGTGCATTATGTCATTTAATCCACAAAATAGTCCAACAGGGCAGGTGCTATTCTCCACCTACTATTTTGCTATTTTGTAGAAGATAAAATGAAAGATCAAAAAGTTTAAACAATTTGCCCACGGTCACAGCTGGGAGGTGGCGGAAGGTCTGGCTGACTCAAAGTGCATGATTTTTAACAACTACATTGACTGTCCTTCTCTGGCTGGTACTCAGACTCCTGCTCAAACTCCACTTGCTGCTGCCTTGTAAAAAGTCGACTAATAAAGAAAAGTACAAGGAAAAGTTGCCCCAAATTCCACCAATCTGAGATAACCCTCACCAGCATCCAGTGAGCATTTTTTTAGACTCTTTATACAAACACACACATACAGAGTAGTAATAACTTAACAACAACAAAAAAATGGGTCTTACTCAGCATGCAGTTTTAAAATAAAAAAATCAAATTTAATTTTCTTAAATTTAACTGAAGACATTCATTTGTGTGTACTTGAAAGGAAACGGAAGGAAATTACTAAACTTCAGAAATACATTTCTTCCTCTTTAAGTGATAATAGTTCCTAAAACTTTTAGTTCCTAAAGTTCCTTAAAGTTAATGCAGAAAAGAGAAAAACTGTTTTTTAAGAGAAAAACTTTTTAAACAGCTTTATTGAGATACAATTCACATACCGTACAATTAATTCATTTCAAGTGCACAACTCAGTGGGTTTTTGTATACTACATTATTACTTTTAAAAAATTGTAGTAAATTTATGACATAAAATTTGCTCCTATAAACATGTTAAGTGTACAATTCCATAGCGTAAGTACATTTACGATATTGTGCCGCCACCTCCCCTACTGTTTCCAAAATGTTTTCATTCCCCAAATCCCATAAATAATGCCTCCTCAATTCCCCAGCTCTCCCCAACCTCTGGTAACCTCTAATCTACTTTCTGCAAGAAAAACTTTTAACAGGTTGGAATCATTTTTTTTTTTTAACGAACAAACTTAATTTTTTAAAGCAGTCTTAGATTCACAGCAAAACTGAGAGGATAGTACAGAGAGTTCCCATATATCCCTCTGCCCCACACATGCACAGCCACTCCCCCATCAACATCCCCCACCAGAGTGGGACATTTATCACAATTGATAAACCTGTATTGGTAACATCATTATCACCCAAAGCCCATGGTTTGCATTAGGGGTCACTTTTTGTGTTGTACATTCTCTGAGTGTTGATAAACACATAATGATGTGTATCCACCATTCTAGTATCATACAGAATAATTCTACTGCCCTAAAAATCCCTGTGCTCTGACTGTTTATCCCTCATTAATTTTTTAAACCATATAATGAACCAGCTTTCATGCCATCCGCCTGTGTTTTTTCCACTTTCAATTTCAGTGGGAAATTTTAGTTATTTTATTATTTGTGTACATTGTCAGGGTTTTTATATTCTATTCAATAACAATAATTGCCCCAATTTCAAAATTATTAATTCAGTATTCACTGGGGTTCCTCCATTGATGAACTTATTTTTGATTGGTTGGATTTCAGCATCAAGTAATTTTTTTAAGACTTTGTGGATGTCTAAGCCTCTGAGTTTATGTTACAGAATGTCCATTAACTTTATACTCAAAGGACGGTTTTGCTGGGTATAAAATTCGGAGTCACAGCTCTGTAGCTATTACTTCACTGTTTTCTGAAATTGGGTTTCTGTGGAGGATTCTGAGTCTCCTCAGCTCACCTCCCTGCTCCCCTAGTTATATGGTTCTTTCTTTATCCTTTAAGATCAGTAACTTTTTTAAAAGGTATATTATTTATTTGAGAGAGAGAGAGAGAGAGAGAGAGAGAGAAAGCTTGCACTGGCAGGGGAAGGGGCGGGGGGAGAGAGAGAGAGAATCTTAAGCAGGCTCCAGGCTTAGTGTGGAGCCTTGCATGGGGCTCAATCTCATGACCCTGAGATCACGACCTGAGCCGAAACCAAGAGATGGACACTTAGCCGACTGCACCACCCAGGCACCCCAAGATCAGTAACCTTTTAAGGATGTCTTGGTGTTAATCACACCACCAAGTTTCCCTGGGCCACAGAATGGCAGTTCATTTGTAGAGTCAGTTGTTTTTTTTTTTAATTGCAGGGGATTTTTCTATTATATATTTGTATACTTTTCCCCTTTCCATTATTGTATTTTCTTTACCAATTATGTATATGTTTGATTTCCTTTTGCCTCCTATATCTGTCACTTTTGTCTTATTAGTCTTCTCCATTTAATCTTATGTGATTTCTTGCAGCCCACCCACCACATCTCTAGTTGTTCATGCTCTGCTTTGTCATTTAATCATTGCTTATAATATGGTTTTTAAAAAATATGTGATGTATTTATCTTTCTCATTTTCTACTAAGCTGTGTTAACTCACCTTTCAGCCTTCATCTCCTTCTTTTGTCAAATAATTTCTTTTTTAAAATTTCGGCATCTCTTTTCTTACACCCATCTGCCCCTTACCAGTTCTTAAGAGATTATATCTGTAATTTCTCTGGGTCTATGACTCGTTTTTTCTGAAGTCTTTCTGATTTCTCTGGATGATTCCTCCTGCTGTGTGTTCTTCATTTGCCCTCCACCCCACCCTTAATGCATGGGACCCACGTGAATTCCTTTGTGATTATTATTCTTTAGCTACCTTCTAAATAGCACCCTGTGAAAATGTGGGGAGTGGTCCAGAGCAGTCTGCAGCTGCATTATGGGCTACTTACTATCTGGAAGGCTCTCTCCCCAAGCTTTTATTTATTCTCTGCCTAGGGATTCTGTCTCTCTCAGGTTTCAGGGTTCATACGTCATAATGGTTCTCAGCAAAGCTCTTTACATCATTGGCTGTCTGTGTTATGACCAACCCCTCGCTGCCCCTTTTCTCTCCCCACCCTCACTTCACTCCCAGCACCTCCCTCAGAGGGAAAATGAGTTTCTGTCATAGAAATGGCCTGTGGGTGTGATTTCCCATCAACTCCCACCCCATTTCCATTCCACAGTGTAAAATCACATCTCTGCCTGTGCTCGGTTGTTTACAGCAGCACTATTCCCATCAGCCCCAAATTGGACATTACCCGAATGCCCATCAACAATGGAGTGGTTGAGTCATTTACAGTACATCCACCCAATGAAATACTAGACAGCAATGAGAACAGTCTACAACCACATGCAATAATTTGGACGAATCTCATGAACATGATGTTGGTCAAAACAAGCCAGAATCAAAAGAGCACATACAGTAGGCTTCCATATGAAATTGCTCAAAGACAGCTGGGTGTTGGCAATCCATCGGCTTCAATCTCATATAAAGTACAAAACAGGCAAATGGCAGGACAGTGGTTGTCCACAGTTGAGGAGACGTGACTAGAAGGGGACACACGGGGGGGCTTCTGGGGTTGTTATTTTCCCGTTTCTTGATCCTTGCTGGTCCTACAGGTGTGTTCAGTTTGTGAAAATATATCTATACTTACATGCACTTTTTTGTATGTATGTAATACTTCAATTAAAAATTTTTCTTTGGAAAAACAAATGACAGGGGGATGCCTCTCCTTGCCTGGGGTAGTATCCCCAGCCCTAGGTCCTGATTCCCGCAGGAGGATCATGGCCGTGACTTTCAGGAAGTGATATTTACCTGGGGGGTCCAAGGAGGAGGCCCATGTAAGCTCTCAGCATGTAGCTTTCTTCCAGCTCAGACTCTGTGGTGTCTGTGGTTTGGGGGCATAGCGATTTCCTTGTTTCATCAGCCGAGGTGACTGCCCTTTATCTGTAGTTGGTGTTTTCGAGGGAGGGCAGTAGAATGGAAATGCTCCTACTCCACCATCTTCAGTAAGAAGTCAGGATAGATTCCTGAACCCACTGGCATGGGTGTTGTTGTAAAGAAACGGGCCTGACTTTCCTAACTAAGTAAAATGCTGGTACTTGTTGAGACCCCTTTAGAGTGATCGCCTTGAAGGACAACACCCAGGGTGGCCAGTGCTCAGAGATCAATGGCCATCTCCTGAGTTCTGCTCCACTCGCTGGGAGCTTCCCCGTGGAAATGCTGGGTGTGACGTTTATGCTTTATGGTCACACCCTGTCTGAGGAGTGTGTCTCTTCTCCCCGCACTCCTGGAAGCAAGTGACAGTCTCTCGTCACCCTGCTCCTGCCCCACCCCCGGCACTGAACTTCGTGGGTGCTCAGCTACAGGGAACTGCCGCATCTCAGCCTTGAGCACTGTCCTCTCCTGTGGTGAGTGGCTGTAGGGTGGCCTCGGTGTGTTTACACCAGCCCCAAACACAGAATGCGGCATGACAGCGCAGGGGGCACACTGGTGGGAGGTCACTTTGACGGTGTGGCACGTTGGTGCCTCGGGGCCTTTGCTTGGCTTGTACTGTTCCTTCTCCTGGAGCACGTCCTCCTTGCATCTACTCATCCTGGGGTTCCAGGAAGCCCGCTCACGTCACTTTGAAGGTCCACCTTCCCTCAAGCCTTTCCCTAGTCCCCTCCGTACTGACAAACGCCACCCCTGGCTGGTCCACTTTTCTCATCTCGGTGACACTGGTAACCCTGGAAAGCTGCTGGTGTCATCCCCATTTGCTGTATGGAGAGACCGAGGCTCAGCAGACACAGCCGCGTGTCCTGGGGGGACACATGGCTAACAAAGGTTTTGTTGGGTTTTGAGGTCTGATCCCGGAGTGGAGCTCCCCCCGTGAGGTCCCGTCACATGGGGTCACTCATGGAGCTCTGATTCCTCCCTCCTGTTCTTAGTCACCATGCACTGAGCTCTAACTGTGCAGCACTCTGCTCTTTCCTTCTGTCTGTCTGGGTACCTGCCGGTGTAGCTCTCTGGCGACTCGTGGGCAGAAACACTATCTCTCACCCCGTGACAGGTGGAGCTGCATCCTAAGCGTCACGGGGTCTGCTGGTCTCCTGGCCGTCGTGGGGCCGGCGCCCTTGGCTTTGCCCCCCGCTTCGAATGGACACTTGGTCAGACTTGTGTGCAGGCAAGCGTGGGCAGGTCATTTTCCATGGAGCCGTTAAGACCGCCAAGGGCCGATTGCTTAGACTCCTGCAGTTTCTCAGGAACTTTTAGGGATTGCATATGACTTCTTTGTCATTGAGTCACTGAGGTGATGATGAGACTTGCCCCAGGTCACGGCGTTTCTCCTGAGGCCCCACAGACGTAGGTGTGCGTGCCACCCTGTCGTGCAGGGCGTGGTGCTTCTGTGACAAGCCTCTGGTACCTTCCGGGCAAGGTGGTCCTGGAGCCTAAACGAGGAACACATGGAGAAGCTGCGGAGGCACGACCCTCACAGAACCTCATCCTTACCCCTGCTGCCAGCCCTCACCTCACTCAGCTTCTCCCAAGCCTGCGGTTCTCTCTCCCCAAACCCCGTGCCTGTCCCACCCTCTCGGCCAGTTGGAAGCTCATCCCCCTGGTAGCTCGCATGTCTTGCCGCCTGTCCGGCCCCAGCCTCTCATGGGAGGAGGTGACGCTGTGGGGACTCCAGGCCATGTCCTCTGCCTCCGCTTCCAGCCAGGCTTGAGCATAGGCCTGTGGGCCTCGGGGCAGGCGGGTCTCAGAGCCGAGAGGGGGCAGCCCACAGCCTCCGCTTTCTTCTCCTGGACATGTCAGCTAGGGCCCGAACCCACATGCCCTCTCATCTTGGGCTGGACCCACCTGCCTTGAGGGAAGTTTAGTGATGGTCTCTTGGCACCAGAGCGTGGCCTCTGGAGAGTTCGCCCCTCCCTTTGTGGTGAGTTCAGGGGTTCGGGTTGATCAGGGGAGACACAGGACCGGGGGGGCAGTAACAACAAGCGTTTGGCGGCATTTGGACAGCTCGCTTGAGAGGGAAAGTCCCTCCCGGCAAGGGGCCTTCCAAACGCGGTGATGTGTGACCACCACCCGGAAGGGAGGGAGAGTCGGCCAAGGGGCTCGTGTGGGTAGTGACGTCACTCAGGAGCATGATGGGGAGCCTCTGAGTCACAGAACTCTCTCGCTTGAGGTCTTTTATTTATTTATTTTTAAGATTATTATTTATTTATTTGACAGACAGAGAGACAGCGAGAGAGGGAGCACAAGCAGGGGGAGTGGCAGAGGGAGAAGCAGGCCTCCCGCTGAGCAGGGAGCCCGATGCGGGGCTCCATCCCAGGACCCTGGGACCATGACCTGAGCCGAAGGCAGACGCCCAACGACTGAGCCACCCAGGCGCCCCTCCTTTGAGGTCTTTTATTGCCCCAGGGTTTGTCTGATCTATGCCTAGCAAATGTGGGGTGCAGTTTCGTGGGTGATGTAAAGTCAATGAACTCTAATTAGCTAGAAAGATGTTTATCTAGGGGGAGCCTGCGTGGCTCAGTCGGTTAAGCATCCGACTTTTGATTTCGGCTTGGGTCATGGTCTCAGGGTCGTGAGATCGAGCCCCGAGTTGAGTTCCACGCTCAGCAGCGTGTCTGCTCAAGATTCTCTCTCTCCTCCTGTCCCTCTCCCTACTCACGCACACACATACTCTCTCTAAAATAAATAAGTAAATCTTTAAAAAAAAATGAAAATGAAAAAATAAAAAGATGTTTACCTGAACCGTATTTAAAGCAGCTGGATGTGTGAGAGCTTGAGTTTGTTGCTGGGGGCTTCGGGCTAATAGTCCTACCTGCTATGTAGACGTGAATAACACGGGGGCCATCTCTGGCTTATGTATATAATACTCCCGATCCCTCAGTCTCTCTCTCTAGGTGGCTTATTAAAGAATTTCTTTCAGCCCTATGTGGCCATTGTCCCAAAAGTTCTGGTACATTCTTTTCCCTCAATCTCATTAGATAGTAATGCCTTAGTGCCTGGGTGATGCTCAGAACTCAGACAGATGGTGCCCCAGGGAGGCTGCCTGCCTGGCTGGACCCTCGCTCTTATCACTTAGGGAGCGTCACCATGAATCTTCACTGACTGCTGTCCCCAGCGTGGTCCTTCTAAAATGCTATCCTGATTCTGCCACCACCTATCTTGGAAGACTTCACTCACCTTCCAGTTAGCAGCGTTTAACCTCTCTGGGGGTAACCATGTATATTTACAGCAAAGCCCCCACCATCTAGGGGATGGATTATGATGGGTAATTCCATTTTCCAGATCACTGAGACTATGCCTCCTTCAAGCCTTGCTTGTGTGTTTTCAAATTTGATTGCTTTCGGTGCAAATCTTCATCAAATATAGTCTTTGTCATCTTAAATAGAAGCTTCTATGAGTACATGGTTTATTTTTTCAAAAGCCTTATTGAGATATAGTTCACACGCTATGCAGCCCGCCCACGGATCTTGTCTCTTCTACCTCCAAGACCGAGCTTGGTGTCGGCAATAGAACAGGTGTCGTAAATAGTTGTTGGACTGAGCTGGAACCACACTTCAGATCACCTCTCTTGGAGAAGTCAGGGTCTTCTGCCTGGAAGCAGTGGTGCCCCTCTGTGCCTGGTGACGTGCCCGGAACTGATTGTCCCAACACCGGAGGGTTCCCAGGCTGCTGATGTTTAAATTTCTCATGTGGGTTTTTCATACTTCTGTTGGTCCTCCCTTCCTTCCTGTGGCCAGCTGCAGTCACTGGGCCTGCCTCCAGCAACACCAGAGCCCCGGGCCACTGCCGCTGCAGCTTGCTGGAACAGCATATAAACGAGAGGGCCATGCTCTTTACACTTAGGGGATGCGACACCCTCCCACCGCCCGGCCCTCACTCGTGGGACGACAATCCTTTATTTCCCTGTGGCTGATCAGGGTTCACATAGCTTCCACAAGATTGCTGAGCAAGCAAGGAAGATGTAGGCCGGGGAGGTGAGGGTATTTGTTCAAGGTCACGCCATGGGCTGCTGGTGGAGTGGAGACCAGGTCTTTCCTCTGTGCTGTTGTGCCCACCAGCCTTTCAGGAAGTGACTCTCCTGCCCTCTCTTTCTCCCTCTCAGGGGTCCTCGGTGAATTTTGTCATGGTTATTTAAGGAACCTCGCCTAGAAGTCCCAACACGCATTTCCCCATCGACGGGAAGGCTTGGACTCCAAGATGATTATAAAGGAATATCGGATTCCTCTGCCCATGACCGTGGAGGAGTACCGCATCGCCCAGCTGTACATGATACAGGTGGGTCTTGGGGCCAGGGCAGGCCACGCGGGGCACACAGCTCCCCACACCCTGGGGGGGCGGGGGGTGGCATTGCGGCCTTGACAGCCCAGTGTCTGCCCAGCAGGCTCCTGGTAAGTGTGCGAACTGCATGGCCTTCTGGCTTCCCAGCACGACGCCAGGAACACAGCAGAGTGCTGTGGATGTTTGTGGCGTTGGGACGTCTCACCAGTGCTGCATTTGGTACTAACGCTGCGTTTAATACCCGACCTCTCACCGATTCAGATACTATCTATGTGTTCGGTCAGCTTGAGCTGCTATAACAAATACCACGGACTGGGGGCTTAGACAACAGACATTTATTTCTCAGCGTTCTGAAGGCTAGAAGCCCAAGGTCAAGGTGCTGGCAGAGTGGTGTCTGGTGAGGGCCCTCCTCCTGGCTTTGCCTGGATGGCCACCTTCTCACTGAGTTCTTGATGGTAGGAGGGGCAAGGGGGCTCTCCAGGGTCTCTTCTGGGAGGGCACGAATCCCACTGTGAGGGCTCCATCCCCATGACCTTATCAAATTCCAAAGCCTGACCTAGTACCATCACATTGGAGGTTGGGGGCTTCAACATATGAATTTTGAGGGGACACAAAAATTCAGTCCATTTGACAGACAGGAAGGTGTGAGCCAAAGAAGGGAAATGACTTGCCCGGGAGCACCTGGCCTATTTTCTGGTTCCCTAGGCTGCCGGCAAGACAGCAGTATCCACCATGTGGCTGATGTATAGTCACAGATGAGTTTGAGGGTGACCAATTCCTATGACAAGCCAGAGGATACCATGCACCTCCCCTCCAGCCCCTGCCCAGACGTTGGGGGCCTCCCTACTCAGAGCCTGGCTGACCTGGGACACAGAGTGGGAAGACCCGGGATCAGGTTGCAAGTGGTCCAGATATGAGCACGCTCCTACCCCCTGGGGTCCTGCTCCTCAGGGGAGGACCTCCTCCCCAGCTGCCCTGCCAGCATTGTGCTCATCCTTGGCGCCCCCTTTGCCCAGCCGGGCAGCTTTCCTCCCAGTGGGGAGTCTGATTACGAACCTGTTCTCACCTGGCTCTGCTCTTCTGGGCATACAGATGGCTCGGTGCCACCCCTAGACCATGGTGTCACATGGGGCCCTTGGTGCGGCCGGCAGGGCTCCACCCTCCACCCCTGGAACTGCTCGGTGGGCACTCACCCACCTACCCGGGTCTAGGGAGTTAGTAACGAGCTCCTTGCAGAGCCCAGACCACTAGTCCCTTCTGGAAGGAGCCCCATGAAGCTACCAGAGTTTGAGCAGCCCCCCCGCCAGCATGGGGAGCTTGAGTAGGAAGAGAATGGAAGGTGAGCCAGCCTCTCTGGGGGGCTGTTGGCTCCCCCTGCTTCAGAAGTGCCACTCGGTTCCCTCTTGAACCACTCACCCTGTAATTATTCCTAGAGAGCGGGGGGAGGAGAAGGGACTCACCTCAGCCCCCCAGCTCTGAGCTGTCTGGAAATTGCTCAGCCTGTTCAAGGATGCTGTTCATCCTGTGGCTCCCCGGTTCCCACCCAAGCCAGGGGAACCCAGACCATGGCAGGCCTCCCTCCAGCTCCACCGTGCCCGCCAGCTGGCAGGACTGGGCCTCAGGATCCAGGGGCTCACTTTTAGCTCCTAAGATATCCCACAGCTTTTTGGAGCATGTGAACACCTCTGACTGGCTCCTCAGTAGCACCTGCCATCCTCACTCCCTTTTATTGAGGTATTTTGTTCTTTTCAAAACATCTATCCTTACGCTTCCAATTAATGTTCAATATCCTATAGCCCCCCTACGTGATCCCTCCTGTGGGCCCGGGGCTGCCTGTGTGTGTTCGCTCATCCGAGCCCCACTGACACCTGTCTGTCTCTCCAGACGACCTCTTCCTCTGCTCCTGCCTTGGCACTGTCTTACCTACCACTGGCCCCCGAACTCCTGGGGGTGCCATCCACCATGGGGGGTGATGGACGAGCATATTATCTCCATTGTGTGACAGTTTCACGGGTGCAAACATGCATCCAAGCTCACCAGCTGCATCTTTACATATATGTGGTTGGTCGTATGCCAATCATATCTCAGTAAAGCTGTTAAAACACTAAGTCAAATGCAGACTTTTCTGGGCCCAGCCTGGGCAGAGGGCTGGGTTACAGAGAAGAATGGAAAGAGCTTCCTGCTCTCCAGGAGTGCCATCGGGGAGGTGGATGTGCGTGCCAAGCGCCCCAGGAGAGCCTCCACTGTGAGCGGGGCCTCACGCGGTGGATAGGCCCTCAAGGAAGGCAACTGTGTTTCTGTGGAAAGAAGAGGAAATTTAGTTTCTTTGCTCCTGCCCCGCTTACTGGCTGGGGTGGCAGCTAGCAACGGGTCTGCCTTCTAAACTCACCACCTCCTCCATGGGCTCGGGAGCAAGGTGGGATGAGCTCACGTGTCAAATTGCTTCGTGCTGTGCCTGACCAGCGCTCAATATACATGCTGTTCAAGGCAACAACAACAAAAAGAAGAAGAAGAAGAAGGAGAAGAAAAGAAAAAAAGTTGGCCTGGCTGGGAGAGAGCCTTCCATCACCCGTGGAGGTGCTCAGCAGAGGCTTGCCTTGGAGGGAGTGATTGGCGGTGGCTTGGCCAGGACCCTGGACAGCTCCAAGAATTGCTCCTTTGGAGGGGGCCTTTGAGTCCTTCATCCAGTGCTTTTTCTGCACCAGGCCCATGGTGGCTCAGGTCCCTCCCATGCAGCCCCCAGATCCCACGGGATGGGGGAGGGGGGACTTCCCCACTCAGCCTGTGTGGGCAGGGGTCCTGAGTCAGGCCTCCCCCTGGGCACATGTGTGCCCCTTGGGAGCTGGGCTTATCTCTGCCGCCTTTCTGCAGTCTCCCTGGGAGACTCCACAGCGCAGCTTGTGGGAATGGTTGGCAAGGGTGGGGCGGGTGGCTTCTGGTGTGGGAAGAGAAGGTCAGCACGATTCGAGAAGAGCTTACTCCTATGTGGCATGACTGAGAGCCTCAGCTGAGCAGGGGACTGGGCACCCCCGGATGCCATTGCCAGAGGGGAGCCAAGGGTCAGCCCTTTGGGGTGTTAGCTCCAAAGTTGGGGGAGATGCCCAGGCTCAGAGGGAACCAGTGATAGTTGAGGCCAGGACCCATTTGTTCATCCAGCTGGTCTTTACTGTGAAGCGGGGGAAGAAAGTGCTATGCAGGGAGTACAGACAGCACTCCCAGTCTGGGTCCCCGTGGCTCTGCCATTGCTAACTGTGGCCCTTGTGACCCCAAATGGCCTATGGTATCCATCTCCCATGAGTGACTTGTGTCCCCCCAAATTCATGTCCATCCAGAACCTTAGACTGTGACCTTATTTAGAAGCAGGGTCTTTGCAGATGTAATTAGTTCGGGACCTTGAGATGAGATCATCTTGGATTGAGAGTGGGCCCTAAATCTAATGACTGTTGTCCCTGTAGGAAGAGGAGAAGACAGAGACAAGGTGAAGGTCATGTGACAGTGGAGGCAGAGAGAGCAGAGTGATGTGGCCACAAGCCTAAGAATGCCTGCGGCCCCTGGACTGGAGGAGGCAAGGCAGGGTTCTCCCCTAGAGCCTCCAGAGGGAGCTTCTGGGATGGACGTGCTGGCTTTCTTAGGCAAGGAGTCTGAGGACAACTCAGGCTCAGGTCACCCGAATGGGCAGAGGCTTCTGTGCAGCCCTACAGAGGCCGATAGGACCCTCCCCACCCCTGCTCCCTGTCCCCCGTCTCTTCTCCACCGTTGGCCCCCCAGCAGGCTGGGCACCCCACCTCGGCCCTCGGACACTCCATGTGGCCCTAGCTTCTCTGACCTGCACGTCCCCTTCTCACCGAACCACCCCGAATCCCAGATGTGTTTGTTTCCTGGGGCCGCCATAATAAAGCACCACAAACCGGGGGGCTTAAAGCCACAGAAATGTGCTCTCTCAGTTCTGGAAGCCAGAAGTCCAAAATCAAGGTGTCGGCAGGGTTGTGCTCCTACTGAAGGCTCTAGGGGAGGATCCTGCCTTGCCTCTTCCAGCCTCTGGGGGCTGCCGGGGCTCCTTGGCTTACAGCTGCATCCCTCCCATCTGTGCTTCTATCTTCACTTCTTAGAAGGACATGGTAGGACATGGATTGGATGTAGGACCATAGATTGGATGTAGAATTTTGGAAACTGACACCAGAGAGAAGTGACTCGTCCAGGATGAAAGGGAGCTGGTCACAGAGTTGGGACTAGAATGCATGTCTTTGCTCGATAAATAATTGGGTACCAGCCTTGTGCCAAGGTGTTCTCATGCTGTGGGCTGAGCAGGCGCCCCAGAGTCAAACAGATCTCGAGTTCAGGCCCGGCTCCGCCACCTGGAAACTGTGTGCCTCAAACAAGTCACTCCAGCTCTCTCAGCCCCTGCCTTCCCATCTGCAAACTGGGGACAGGAGCATACTGCACCTTTCTCAAGGGGTTGTTGCAATCACGAAAGGAGAAAGTACATGGAAAGAAAGCACTCGCCACAACCGTAACAAACGAAACTACCGCGAGAGGCAGGAGCTCACAAAGTGTCTGGGGCACGGTTGCTGCTTTCATTACAGAATCTGGGCCATACTCCAAGGGCTCCTTTAAAGAGTGAGGGATGGCGCATCCCCGCGGACCCCATATGTGCCCTCCACCAGAGTCTTTCCTATTTTTTTTCTGAAGGGGACTCAGCTGCTCTGGGCCATGGAGATATAGCACATCTTTGTGCCCTAGGAGTGAGTCCGTGCTCTTGGGAGTGCCTGTGTGTGTGTGTGTGTGTGTGTGCACGCGCGCTCGCGAGCACGCGCGTGCACGCATGGGTGTGTACACAGGAGTGTGTGTGTGTTTGTGTGCACATGCACATGCACACACCTGCTGTTCAGGAAGCTGACCAAAGATGGCCTCGGCGATGGCGTCATGTCACCATGGAAACAGATGCCAGGCTTAAAGTCACCAGGACCTTGACCACGAGGCTTTCTGCATAAGCAGAAACCTGAGCTTTTGGACACTGGGAAGAACATTTGTGGCAGAGAGACACGCAGAGGTGACCCAGGCATTGTCCCACTCAGGCGGTGCCGCCGCCGAGGCCCCTTCCCACACCCTGTGTTCGAGCTCTCTGAAACCCTAGTGAGTACAGACGCAGCGTTGGTTTCTGTTTGTTTGTTTTATACCAGCCTGATTGAGATGGAAGTGGCACACCACTCAATTTACATATTTAAAGTGTACAGTTTAGGGGTTTTTAGCAAATTCATAGAGTTGTCAAACCATCATCACGATTTTAGAGCATTGTCATCACCCCAAAGAAGAAGTCACTCTCCGTCCCCCCACCCCATCCCCAGGCAACCAGTAATCTGCTTTCTGTCTGTATGGATTTGCCTGTTCTAGAAATTTCTTATCAGTGGGTTTGTACGCTATGTGGCCTTTTGGGTCAAGCTTCTTACACGTTGTTTTCAGGGCTCATCCACGTTGTGGCAGGTGGCAGCACCTCCTTCCTTCTTATGGCTGAATCATAGTCCATTGTGTGTATATAATTTGTTTATCCATTCTTCAGATCACGGACATTTGGGTTATTTCAACCGTCTGGCTCTCGTGAATAATGCCACTGTGAACATTCGTGTACAAGTTTCTGTGTGGACATATTTTCCTTTTCCTGGATGTATACCTAGCGCTGGAATTGCTGGGTCATATGGCAATTCTATGCTGAGCTTTTCTGAAGAACTGCCGAACTATTTTCCACAGCGGCTGTACTGTTTTACATTCCCATGAGCAGTACGGGGGCGGAGGGGGCAGTTTCTCCACATCCTCACCAACACTTGGTATTGTCTGTCTTTTTAGCCATCCTACTGGGTCAGGATTGGTATCTCGTTGTAGTTTTGATTTGCATCTCCCTAATGATTAGTGATGGTGAGCATCTTTTCATGTGCTTGTTGACAATTTATATACTTCTTTGGAGAAATGTCTATTCAAGTTCTTTGGCATTTTTAAATTGGGTGCTTCTTTGTTGTTGAGTTGTAATAGTTCTTTAATATTTTAGATACATTATTATCAGATACATTATTTACAAGAATTTTATCCCATTCTGTGGGCTCTCCTTTTACTCCCTCCATAATGTCCTTTGATGCACAAAAGTTTAAAAATTTTTATAAAGTCCAATTTATCTGTTTTTTGTTTGGTTGCTTATATGTTGGGTACCATATTTTAAAAACCATTGTCACATCCAAGGTCATGAAGATTTACTCCTATGTTTTCTTCTAAGAGTTGTATAGTTTAAACTCTTACATTTGGGTCTTTGATCCATTTTGAGCCAGTCCTTTTTTATTTTTTAAGAATTTATTTATTTGGGCGCCTGGGTGGCTCAGTTGGTTAAGCGACTGCCTTCGGCTCAGGTCATGATCCTGGAGTCCCGGGATCGAGTCCCACATCGGGCTTCCTGCTCGGCAGGGAGTCTGCTTCTCCCTCTGACCCTCTTCCCTTCGTGCTTTCTATCTCTCATTCTCTCTCTCTCTCAAATAAATAAATAAAATCTTTAAAAAAAAAAAAAAAAGAATTTATTTATTTGACAGATACAGCGAGAGCGGGAACACAAGCAGGGGGAGTGGGAGAAGGAGAAACAGGCCTCCCACCGAGCAGGGAGCCTGACGCGGGGCTTGATCCCAGAATCCTGGGATCATGACCTGAGTCAAAGGCAGATGCTTAACGACTAAGCCACCCAGGTGCCCCTGAGTCAGTCCTTATATGTGATGTGAGGTAGGAATCCAACTTCACTGTTTTGCATGTGGATATGCAAATTGTCCCAGCAGTATACTGGGACGTGCTGAAAAGACTTCTTTCCCTCATTGAATGATCTCAGCACTCTGGTTGAAAATCAGTGCATATAGTACATAGATATATGGGTTTATTTCTGGACTCTCGACCCTTTTCTTTGGACCTATCCTATGCCAATACTACATTGTTTTGGTTACTGTAGTTTTGCAGCGAGATTTTATGTAGGAAAGTGTAAATGCTCCAACTATGCTTTGTTTTGTTTTGTTTTCAAGATTGTTTTGGCTCTTTGAGATCCTTCACTGATCCTTCCTGATTTTAGGATCAGTTTTTCCATTTCTACCAAAAAGGCCACTGGGAATTTTGACAGGGATTGCATTGGATCTGTAGATTGCTTTGGGGAATATTGACGTCTTAACAATGTTAAATCTTCCAATGCACGAACATGGATGTCTTTCCATTTATTTAGATCTTTATTTTCTTTTGGCAGTGTTTTTAGTTTTAGCGTGTAAGTGTTTCACAACCTTGTTAAATTTACCCAAGGTATTTTATTCTTTTGAACGCTCTTGTCAATGGAAATGGTTCCTTAATTTCCTTTCTGCATTGGTTATTTCTGTGTGTGGATTTTGCATCCTGCAACTTTGCTGATCTCATTTATTATGTCTAACAGGTTTGGGGGATTCTTTAGGATTTTCCATATATGGGATTTTGTCATTGGCAGATTGAAATTGCTTTACTTGTTCTTTTCCAATTTGAGTGCCTCTGATCATTTCTTTTTCTTGACTAAATTCTTGGGCTAGACCCTGCAGTACAGTGTTGAATAGAAGGAAGAGAGCGGGCATCCTCGTCTGGTTTCTTTTTTTCTTTTCTTTTTTTTTTAAAAGATTTTATTTATTTGAGAGAGAGAGAATGAGAGATAGAGAGCACGAGAGGGAAGAGGGTCAGAGGGAGAAGCAGACTCCCCGCTGAGCAGGGAGCCCGATGTGGGACTCGATCCAGGACTCCAGGATCATGACCTGAGCCAAAGGCAGTCGCTTAACCAACTGAGCCACCCAGGCGCCCCTCGTCTGGTTTCTGATCTTGAGAACACTGTCAGTCCTGGGACCGACGGGAGTCAAATGGGGGACTGTGCACTTGCAGTGCTGGAGCTCGGAGGGAAATCAAGTCCTGCTCAGTCTCCTGTAGGAGTGCTGGGAGGGGGGGTGGAGTCTGGGTCTGGATCTGGGGGTCCAGAAGTGACACAGGAAAAGCCAGCCTGGTTGGCCAAAGCCCTTCCTCCTCTCAGCGCCCCTGGGCCTGGTCTCCTCGGCCCCCTTCCCTTCTGCAGAGTGCTCTGGCCCCAACCCATCGCAAGCACTTTTGTCCCCGCAGAAGAAGAGCCGGAACGAGACATATGGCGAGGGCAGCGGCGTGGAGATCTTGGAGAACCGGCCATACACAGATGGCCCTGGCGGCTCTGGGCAGTACACACACAAGGTGTACCACGTGGGCATGCACATCCCCAGCTGGTTCCGCTCCATCCTGCCCAAGGCAGCCCTGAGGGTGGTTGAGGAGTCTTGGAACGCCTACCCCTACACCCGAACCAGGTGGGCCTTTCCCCACACCCCAAGCTGTTGGGCAGGGAAGGAACCCTGGGGGTGGCCCCCTAGGCAGGCTCACCCTCCACACTCCAAGGAGCCCAGGCTCCTGGGGAGCTGAGCCTCTGTTCCAGGAGCCTCTGTCCTCAGGGATCAGGCAGAAGAGGGGAGGGTCAACACCTAGATACCTCTCCACCTGCCCCAGGGAGGCCGGGAAGGCACGAGGTAAGCGAGGGTCACCTGACACCTCTTTGCCCTCTGGGAAGGCTCAGGGAATACAAACCCCTGTTAATAATCACCTGACAATGGGGGACCATTAACCAACCATCTGGGAAGAAACATGAACCAAGGATAGACCAGATGGCCCAGAGATTCCCTCCAACCCTGAGACCTTCAGTACCTGTGACATTGTTTTATTATATTCCACTTTGAACGGGGCTTTCTTTGGATTCCCAAAGAAAGGAGGCTCCTCACTCCATGCCCCCACCCTCACCTGTCCAGGGTAGCTGAGCAGAACAGACAGGGGGCTGCTCCCAGCTGGCCACCCACAGCTGTATAGGTGGGGGTCCCCATGAGACACCCCCCACTGGGTGAGGACCTGGGGCTTGTCAGAGGATCTGCTGAGGTTATTTCTCTTCCCAGAGGCACTTTCCTCCTCTGAGCTCATCTCCAACCAAGAGAGAGGGGCTGTTGCCTTGTTGCAAGACCTGGTGGCTCGGGGGTGGGGGGTTTGGGACGTGACATGTCACAGAGTGCTAGTCTGGATTCATGCCACATGCTTGTGGTGTGTCTGTGTGTGCCTATGTCCCTACCGTGCCTTACACATGTGGACGATGGCCACAGGGTCTCTGGCAGCTTCCTATAATGTCTCCCTCTTCCCCCTAATCACATGCCCCCCCACCCCACAGCCTGGCCTCGGCAGTTCTCGGGACAAGGGGAAGGTTCCCGAGGTGGACAGGACAGGCGAATCTCGGCCACCACTCCAGCCCTTTCTCCCTTTCCTGCCCAGTGGGGTCCAGCAGGCCCTGACCCAGCCATCCCACAGCCACCCCTGCAAGCCACCGGTCCTGACGTGTGCTTCCCTTCCACACACAGGTTCACTTGCCCCTTTGTGGAGAAATTCTCCATTGACATCGAAACCTTTTATAAAACGGATGCTGGAGAAAACCCGAACGTGTTCAGCTTGTCTCCTGTGGAGAAGAACCAGCTGACAATCGGTAACCACCACCGCAGCCCCCCCCACCCCGGGCAGGGCCAGGGCCCCATAGGGCCACTTCCCGGCTCTTCCTGCCTGCGTGACCCCTTGGTTCTGCCCCTGGTCTCTGGGCCTGGCAGGCTCCAGACTGGGTCCTGTCCTGGGTGGGGAGGTCAGAGTCCAAGCAAGTGTTGGGCACTGGGGGAGGCAGGACCAGCCTCCTTGGCCCCATGTTCCTGATGTGCACACCGACACTAGGTGCCTTCCCCACTCAAGCCCCTTCCCTCCATCCCTTCAAGGCGTCCTCCTCCCCGGGGTGGAGATGTGTGCTCAGGGGTGTGGGGGCGGTGGGGGGACCTCAGGCTGACTGCCGAACCTAAGTGCAGTGGGCTTGGGGGGGCTGTGTCCCCTTGATGGTAGGTGGTCTCTGCTCCACTGCCCTCCAGCTCACTCTGTCATGAGGAGACAGCCCCGTGTGTTCCATCTTTTTTAAGAGAGGCCAGAAATCAGGATTTGCATGTGAAATTGTCCAGTTCCTAAATAAACGTATGCTGGCCACACAGACCACATCCGTGGGCCCCCTGCAGCCCAGCAGCCCCTGGTCTGCAACCTATGGGTTCCAGGCCCTATAGTGTGAGCCGCCGTGGGGGCGCTGCCGGCAGGTGCGCGACCCGCGTTGGACAGGTGGCTGCCAGGGCCCCGGGATCACGCTCTCAGGCAGCCTCTGATGGGCAGGAAGGGCTTTTCCCTGGGCGCCCTCACCCGGCCCCCTCCCTCCTGCTGGAGTTTTCAGGCCCCACCGGGTTTCGAGAGCTACGTTAGTCAGCCCAGGCTGCCGCAACCAAGGACCACAGACTGGGGACTTAAACACAGATGCTCATGGTCTCACGGTCTGGAGGCCAGAAGTGGGGGCAAGGTGTCAGCGGGGTTGTCTCCCGGGGTCACTGAGGGAGAATCTGTTCCGGGCCCTGCCCCTACCTTCCAGTGGCCGCTGCTGATCTCTGGCATTCCTTGGCTTGGAAACACATCACCCCAGTCTCTCCCTCATCTTCACGTGGCGTTCTCCCTATGTGCACTGGTCTGTGTCTGAATTTCCCCTTTTTGTAAGCGTATTAGTCATCGTGGGGTAGGGCCTCCTACCCTAATGACCTCATTTTAATTTGATTACGTCTTTAAAGGCCTTATCTCCAAATGAGGTCAGATTCTGAGGAACTTGGGGCTCAGGACTCCAACATATGAACGGGGGGTGGGGCGGGGGGTACACATTCTACCCACAACAGGAGGGACGGACCCAGCGTGATACAGGCCTGCCCTCCACCAGCTCAGGTCTGGCCAGCCTCAGACACGGCCCGAGCCCCATGGGCTCCCTCCAGAGTTCACCTGCCGTGGCTCCTAAGTCTCTGTAATATGACTCATTCCCACCCTAGCCCGCCCCTTGGCCTTTGCCTGCCCACACAGGCCGCGCATGTGGCCTGCTCCAGGAAGGATCTCTGTCCCCCCCCTTGAATGCCACTGCCCTTGGGCCACTCCTGACCCCTTGCTGGTTTCAATGGAGCCCATGGCTGTGTTTGCAAACCACAGCATGGATTCAGTGCAGGCCAGCAAGCAGGGAGACGAGACAGCCAGAGCCTGGCCAGGGCCTGGCCCCCCTGCCCCCTGTGCCATCATCCCCACACATCTGGGAAAGGGGCTCTCTGAGCCACAAACTCTGTCCTGGGATTTATGTACCCCAAGTGTGTACCCAGCCCTGTGTCACACATGCATGCCTTGGGAGGGGCACAGCAGGAGGAAGAAGCATGTGACAGGTGGCATGGCCCAGGTCCTCCCCAGAGCTGCTGCTATTTCTCTCGGCCCCCCACCCCACACCCAGCCAGGTCCCACCAGCCCCCAGTGCTCTATGGCCTCCACTACCCACTCTCAGGACCGGCTCAGGTCCGACACCTCCTGCCGGTCTCCTCCCTTCTGATCGAAGAGGGGCTCCTAGCAGGCCAGCCTGCCTTAAAGCCACTGTGTAAATATAAGTAGAATATGGGACCACTTCCCCCGCAGGGTGCCGCTGGGCGCCCCGCCTGGTGAGAAGAGGGTGCATCGCCATCCCCTCCCCCCTACAGACACTCTGGTGGCTCCCCAAACTGTCCCATCCGTGCTGCGGGGCCTTCTTGGCTTCACTGGTCTGCTCCTGTAGCTGAAACTTTTTCTGGGAAGCTCTTCCCAGCTTTCTGTTCGCTGCCGCCCCGCCGCCACAGCCCTCCGATCCCACATCCCCTGTGGAAATTCAGCTCTTCACCTGATTAACTGCTTAGAGTCACGGGAAGACACAGGCCCTGAGGTCGGGAGAGCTCAAGGTCAGAGTGGCCCAGAGCAGCATCCCCAGTCCCACGTCCAGCCCTACGGCATATGAGGCCCAGAGGCCTGTGAGGGCTTGCGGGTGGCAGGGACACGGGGAGGACACTGAACGGGGAGGGATGGGGTGGAGGTGGGGCAGAAGTGGCCACTGGCAGGCTCTCCCCACAGACTTCATCGACATTGTCAAGGACCCCGTGCCCCCCAACGAGTATAAGACAGAAGAGGACCCCAAGCTATTCCGCTCGATCAAGACGCAGCGGGGGCCCCTGTCTGACAACTGGATCGAGGAGTACAAACAGCAGGTTTTCCCCATCATGTGTGCCTACAAGCTCTGCAAGGTGGAGTTTCGCTACTGGGGCATGCAGTCCAAGATCGAGAGGTTCATCCATGACACCGGTGAGCTCGCCCGTGCCCGCCGCCTCCCTCTTCATCTAGCTGTGATTCGACGTTTCCCTCTTATTCCCGAAAGACGACCCAAAGCCCGTGTGCAGCTTCCCGCGGGGTGTATCTTGACCACTTGCCAAGCGCCTAGAGGTGACAGGCAGTGTATGTTGGTTGTCTGCTTAAGAAGCCCCAAAGCACGTCCCCAGACACTCTGACTGGCTTGTGTTTGTAGCTTATAGTGCCGACCCCCTGAGGGAGAGCAGCCCCAGGAGACAGCCTCCCTGCTGCTTACCTGCACCAGGCCCTGACCCCAGCTCCGCCTCCCCCGTGGGCTGGACGTCGCAGGGGCAGAGGGTCTTGGACACCATGACGCCCTCACACCAATGGGCCCAACCTGGGGTTCCTCTCTCCCCTAGCACCCTCAGCTCCCTACTTGCCCCCCAGGTCGTGGCATGAGGTCAGTGCCAAGGGCCTGGCCCAGCCCCAGGCTCATGATCCAGGAGTGGCATCCAGGCGGATATCTTTTGACTCCAAGAATCAGGGTTTGGGTTTAACTGTGAACAGAGCCACACTGTTGATAGTGTGTGTCGCGTGTGTCCTATCAGCTCACAGTGACCGATGAGGATAGCCATGTCACCCCCGCTTGCAGAGGAGGAAGCAGAGACCCCAGGTCTCCCGTCCCAGCTGCCTGAGATCTGAGCTGACATTCTTGCAGCAACAGGCAGGGGCGTCTCAGCAGACGGCCTCTTCAGTGTGGGACCCAAGGGTGGCATGCCTGAGGCCATGGCCCAGGACTTGGGACACAGAGACAGTCTTGGCTGAAGGAGGGCACAGAAGGTCAAGGGATTTAGGAAGGATTGCAGGGGAGGCAGAGTGGCCTAAGCCAGGAAGAAGTGTCACCGGAGACCAGCCCGAGGACATGACATGGCCTGACCACTTGGAAAGCCACTCCACTTTCTCTAGGAAAGTGGAAGATGCATGCCCCGACACCCAGTGACATCCCTCCCGGGTTTGCCCCCCAGAGAAATTCTTGTACACATTCCAGAGTGTTCAGAGCAGCAGATTTGTAAAAGCTAAGTGGACAAACAATGAAAGTGAGCCAAAGACCCAATGGCAAAAGAAGGAATAAACAAAACGGCATTGCAAACAAATAAATACCAGACAGCAACAAACCTGAAGCTCACCCAAAAAAAAAACCCCCACAAATGGCAGGAAAAGACATGCAGCATGACACAGACAATGTAAATGTCAGCAACATGCACACCAGCCTAACGTGTCAGGTAGGAAAACACATCTGTGGGCTGCAAAAGGAGAGGAAAGTAAATGAGGCTGGAGCGCGCGGGAGGAGAGGGTGTCCAGGATGACCATCCCAGGGCTCCCTGCTTCTGGTCGCGTCTGCTCCCTCACTGGGCGGTGTGAGTAGGGATGGTGCTCTATTCTTGATGTTTTCTTAGTGAGCTGTATCGAGGCCTAACTTTGCATACCGTACACTTCCCGCCTTGTAAGAGGACAGTTCTATAAGTGGCAGTGTATTCAGAGTCGTGCACACGGTTCTAGAACATTCCATCACCCCAGTCTTTTGTTCATGTTCACAGTCACCCCCACGCCCACCCCCAGCCCAAGGCAACCCCCCTCTGCCTTCTGTCTCTAAAGGTCTTTTATTATCCTTTATACCTTGAAAGCGATCTCATTTTCATCATTTGACTTGCATGTTATATTCTTCTAGTCTTACTTTGTCTTATTTTGTATCTTATTTTATATGTATATACGTTCTATTTGTGAAAAAGGACCAACCCACTTTGAACGGAAACTTGATTTCCATGTGGAAATTTGACAGCAAAAGTGTACTAGACACTGAGGCAGGAGACGGTGGGAGAGTCCTCCTCCAGCTCTCCCTGGGGCAGGAATTCCCCCCAAAGTTCAGTGTGGCTTCTGAGCAGCCATGATCCCTCAGGAGGCCACTCTGCTCCAATTATAGAACCTCGTGAGGCCATCTGTGAGCCAGACCCCTCCTTTGCAGATGGGGAAACTGAGGCACCGGAAGGCAGTGATTTGCCCACAACCACACAATGGGTATAACCTCGGGGGGGGGGGGCTCCCAGCCCCACGCCCAGCCCTGGGGGCTAACACTGCCGTCTCTCCTGTCTCCCCCTCCCGCCGCCGCCACCGCCTGGGGGCAGGCCTGCGGAAGGTGATGGTGAGGGCCCACCGGCAGGCCTGGTGCTGGCAGGATGAGTGGTACGGGCTGAACATGGAGAACATCCGGGAGCTGGAGAAGGAGGCGCAGCTCATGCTTTCCCGCAAGATGGCCCAGTTCAACGAAGATGACGAGGAGGCTGCAGAGCTGGCCAAGGACGAAGCCAGCCAGGCCCAGGTCCCCGGGGAGGCCCCCCAGCCCAGCAGCAGCGGCGGGGAGCCCTTGGCAGGCCGGGGCCTCAAGAAACAGTGGTCCACGTCCTCCAAGTCCTCGCGGTCTTCCACGCGGGGGGGTGAGCCCCGGGGCGCGTGGCGCCCCCGCCTTTCTCCGGGCTTGGGGGGGAGGGGGGCTCTACCCTCCCCGAGGCTGCCCCAGGACAGCCCTCAGCCCCGTCCACGGCCGCCGGCCCCCTGCCACGGCCAGAGAATTCTGACTCCAGACATGGACTCTTGCTCCCCAACCCTGTGGACCACACCTGTGGGGAGTCAGAACCATTCTGCTGGTAGCCCCCCCGGCTCAGAGCGAGCCCAGGCTGCCTCCCCCTACAGCAGGTGACCCTGGACTCACCTACAAGGGCCAGGTGAGACAGGCCGGCCATGGGGTGGCCAGCTCCCAGCCTCTCCTGGGGCCCCGAAGCTACAGCTCTGAGGAACCAGGGTTCCCAGGAGGAGAGGGAGTCCGGGTGGGTACCCCCAGCACGCCCAGGAGGGGTCTCTGCTCCTGTGGCGGGAGCCAGGCCGAAGGAGCCTGAAAAACCTTCAGATCCTGAGAAAGGCCTTTCTCGGGAGAACTTTGGCAAGAGTGCTGTGGCCGGTTGGAAAAACCAGGGTATGCCGTGTATGGCCAGGAGTCTCCTCTGCAAACCCAGCTTCCCCACGCCAGGCTGGCCTGTCTCTGTGCCGAAGGGCACTGTGGATGTATATATGTCAATACCTTTTATGTCACTCACCTCCTGAGAGGACCGCACAGTCCTATCTGCTCTGCTGCAGGAGAATTTCAGGCGCTCCCCCCCTCCCCCCCCCCCGCCGGGCAGACCCCAGGCAAGAACACAGGAGCGGACCCCGGCCCGTGTGACTGCACGTCCTGGCCTGATACCCGATACCCTCCCAGTCCCTTGTCCTCCCTGGGACACATGCATGTGGAACCTTCTTAAGAAAAGTTCCAGGAGCTTCCACCCCTCCCTTCTCCCTTCTCCCCCGAGCCCTGCTGGCCCTGCTCCGGCCTAGCCCAGCTGGCTGGTCAGTCAGCCTGAGGTTTTGCCTTCCAGCCAGCCCTTCCCGCCACAGCATCTCCGAGTGGAGGATGCAGAGTATCGCCCGGGACTCAGACGAGAGCTCAGACGAAGAGTATTTTGACGCTCACGGTAAGTGGCTTTTCCCCGGGGGGCGGGAGGGAGGATCTGAGAGGCTCAGGGCAGAGGATGAGATGAAATCCCCAGGAGTCGGGGGGCCTCAGGCTCACCCCGGCCATGTACCAGGATGTAGGATGGATTCATACTCAGACGGGGGCTTTATGCCACATGTGGGTTTACTTCCACAAGAAGCTTGACATAAGCATGGCATCTTACAATTTTCCAAATCTTTGTAACGACCTTGTTTTGTTCTTGGTTCAATGGTTGTCCATCTCACGTAGGAACCTTAGCAAATGCAAACAAGCAGGAAATATGGGAAATGCCCATTTTCCCACCAATCCCAAAATAAGCACAGTGAGCATACAGCCTCCTGAATCACCTGCCTTTGCTGGGAAGATGCGGGTACAGTTGACCCTCGAGCAACACGGGTTGGAACAGCACAGATCCACGTATGTGTGGATTTTTTCTGATAAGTACCGGACCATCAGTGTGTTTTCTCTTCTTTATGATTTTTTCTTTTTTTTTTTTTTTAAGATTTTATTTATATTTGACAGAGACACAGCGAGAGAGGGAACACAAGCAGGGGGAGTGGGAGAGGGAGAAGCAGGCTTCCCGCAGAGCAGGGAGCCCGACAGCGGGACTTGATCCCAGGACCCTGGGATCATGACCTGAGCCGAAGGCAGACGCTTAATGACTGAGCCACCGAGGCGCCCCTCTTTATGATTTTCTTAATGACGTTGTGTTTTCTCTAGCTTATTTTGTTGTAAGAATACGGAATATCATATATATGACATACAAAATCCGTGTTAATTGACTCTGTTACTGGTAAGATTTCTGGTCAACATAGGCTATTTAGTAGTTAAGTTTCTGGGGAATCAAAAGTTTGAAGTGGATTTTCGACTATGTTGGGAGTTCGGCGCCCCAGCTCCTGTGTTGTTCAAGGGCCAACTTCACTAAAACACTCACGTGCTTCCTACCTTGGTTCTTCCTCTCCACTGGCAGGCAGGTCTGTGGAGACTGGTCTCCAGCTTGCGGTTGACGAGGCAGGACACAGGCTCAGAGGGGGACAGGGGCTTTCCCACAGACACTGAGTGGGGCCGAGGCAGGCCAGAGCCCCTCACGGGCCCAGCCATGGCTTGGAGCAGGCAGAGGGGCCACCTGATTATGGTATTTTCCTTAACTGGCCGGCCCTTGAGGGAGAACTTGGGGAATCAGTGTCCAGGCAAAAGGGATCTGAGCTGGAATGGGTGGTAGGTGGTTCCTGAGCTTCCTTCTGCACCCGGAGCCTCCCCAGGGGGGAGGAAAGGTGTTTTGGGCCTCCCACCCATGCCCACCTCTTTGGGCAAGAGGTGCACCCTCTCCTGGCTGTGAGTCCCTGACAGGGGGGAAATGCACATCTAACGGAGAAGCTTTATAAAAAAGCTGGAAGAGAGAAGAGTTAGCAAAGCAGGAGATGCCAGCGTGAAAGTGGCCGGGGAAGTGCCCGTTGGTGGGATGCAGGGCTGGAGGAGGGACCGGTGCCCGCCAGCGCCCAGACAGCTGCCTCCAACTCAGCAGTACCCCAGGCTGCCGTTCTCAGCAAAGCAGAAACAAGAGTAATGGATGGAAGCGCCCACAGCGAGGCTGTCCGTTTGTGGTTGTTGAGAACGGTCAGGGACGTTAGCTGATGGGTGGAGAGACAAAACGTGGTCCATCCATACAGTGAAATAGGATTCAGCCATAGAAAGGAGGGAACCACGGACACCTGCCACACTGTGCATGGAGCTTGGCAATATGGTGCTCGGTGAAAGAAGCCAGACACAAAAGACCACACATTGTAGGATTCCATTCGGTGAAATGTCCAGAACAGGCAAATCCATAGAGACAGGAAGTGGATCGGGGGCCGCCAGGGGCTGGGGGAGGGGACGGGGAGCAACTGCTAAGGGGTACAAGGTGTCCATTCAGGGAGATGGAAATGCTCTGGAACCAGACAGAGGTGGTGGTTGTACAGCATCGGGAACGTACGAAAGGTCACCTTAAAGGGGTTTAAGTGGTGAATTTTATGTTATGTGAAAATTATCACAGTTTCTAGAAAAGGTCAAGCAGAAGACCCCTGGATGTCGGTCATGGGTTCATCCTGCAGGAAGGGAGGGGCGGAAGCAAGCATGGAGGTGGACACAGGCCAGAGAGGGGCGGGGAGCCCCCAGAGTGGCCACAGCGAGGCCCTGCACCTCCCAGCCGGGCCTCCCCACACTCCTCGGTCCCTGCCCTCCAGGGGTTGCTGAAGCCCTGCTGTCTCCCCCACAGAGGACCTGTCCGACTCAGAGGAAATATTCCCCAAGGACATCACCAAGTGGAACTCCAATGACCTCATGGACAAAATTGAAAGCCCTGAGCCGGAGGATACACAGGGTACCCGAGTTGGGCGGGGGGCTGCTGCAGGGCCTGGGGAGGGGGGCTGCAGGGGCCAGGCCGCTCCTCTCTGACCCAGCTCCTGTGCAGTGCTGGGCATCGGGGAGGAGGGGTGGGAGTACCCAGAGTCCCACTAGTCACGGTCACTGCCTCTGTCCCGTGGGCCTGGGGCTGCCTGGCTGCCCCTCTGCTCACAGCAC
Source organism: Zalophus californianus (assembly GCF_009762305.2). NCBI lineage: Eukaryota > Metazoa > Chordata > Mammalia > Carnivora > Otariidae > Zalophus > Zalophus californianus. The sequence continues at coordinate 6,754,631 of NC_045608.1, forward strand.
CGCTGCTTATGTGTTGCAGACAGTCTCTATCGCCAGAGCGCCCCTGAATTCAGAGTGGCCTCCAGTGTGGAGCAGCTGAACATCATCGAGGTGGGTGCCCAGGGGGCAGAGGGCCAGGGGCTGTGCTGCCCGGGGCCCTCCGGGGCTGCAGGGGGAGGCAGCTGAGCTCAAAGGACGGGTCCCGTGGGGCTGCAGAGGCAGAACTCGGCACCCACCACCTCACGTCCCCACTGGCCTAGGCGCCATCAGAGAGAGGACTGGGGGCTCCTTTACTGCCTGCCCCGACGTCCCTGAGAACCAAGAAGGACTGCAGACAGCCCCCAAAGAAGGCCTTGACCCAGCTCCGCCGATGGAAAGTGAAAGGAGAAACTTGTAAATTCCAGACCAAAAAACAGATGTTCATCTTGTACCCAGCCTTTCCGCATTTGCTGAAGAAAATAAGATGGGAGGGGAGGAAGCGAAAGCCGTCTAGGCAGAAGTGAGCAGCCGCTGCCCCACTGGGGCCCCACGGGGCTCCCGGTGTCCAATAAAGCTGTCTTGGTAGAGTGCCTGTGTCCGCTTCGGGGGTTCTTTGCACAGGGCTCACGCCCCTTCTCCTCCTCCAGCTGTGGGCGGTCAGAGCTGTTTGCACTGGGGGCGGGAGTCAGGGCCGAGCGGAGCTGTCACACGCTGCGGTCACCGCAATGCTCGAGGTCACCATGCCGCTCTCACCTCCAGCTGCCCAAGGTGGGGACAGCACCTCCGGGAACTCGGGACCCCTGGGGAGCTTGGGCCAGGTGCCAGAGAGGAGGAGCAGCATGCGGTCCAGGGTCAATGTGGGCTTTTCTAGAAGGCAAACCGGGATGAGGGGAATTGATTTCCAATTGCCAGTTAATGGCAAGATAAAGCACATGGAGCCCACTCCCCACCTAGGGCGCACACAGCTCTGACGGCCCCCTCGGGAGGGGCAGAAGGGGCCTCGGGCTCTAGATCTGCCTCGGGATGTGTGTTGGAACCCAGCACCGGTTCTGGGCACGGCCATCCAGAGTCAGATCCCTTGGCTTGCAATAGCCCTCAAACCGGAGCCTCCTCTCCCCACCTTGTGGAGGGGGTACGGCTTTATGGAGACAGTGACGGGGTCCCCCGGCTCTCCAGAGCTGGCCCCACGGCTCCCAGGCCCAATGCACCTCCCTTGGGGCCTGTTCCTACAGGGTTTGAGTCTTGGGTGGGTGTGCCCCGGTATTAGGCACCAATGGGAGGAGAGCCATGTCTCCAGTTGGCCTCTGGGAGTCCCTCAACAGTCCCAGCCTGCAGTGCTGGGTCCCAGGAGATAGGCTCAGGCCTCTCACCGCCCACCCTTGCCCGTCCTGGGTTTCTGAGGACCGCTGGACTCCACCTCCCTAACTGGGTGATGGTGAGGCGGCCCTGAGACAGGCCTTCCTTGAGCGCCTGGCCTGGCTGTGTTGATAAGCCCTTGGTGCAGTGTGGTAGCTCCTCCTGGCGGCTGGGCTGCTGCCTGGGCCCCCTGATGGAAAGTGGAATCTGTGTTTCCGAGGCTCATCCTCAGCCCCTGGTCAGGCTGGCTGATGGGAGGGAGCAGGGCTGCTCATTGGGGGTAGGAGAGGGACCATCTCGGCCTCCCCAGGGGAAGGGACTGGGGTGGCCAACACCAGGCCCTTTAGCTGAAGAACTGAAATGGGGCTTCGGAGAGGGAGCAATGGGCCAGAGGGCCTCCCCTGGGGTGACAGGGGCCCAGCAAGGAGCTGAGTCCCCGGGGAGTTGACACCCCGCCAACCCATGCAGGACGAGGTCAACCCACCCCTGGCCGCGCCGGCCTCCAAGATCCACGTACTGCTGCTGGTGCTGCACGGAGGCACCATCCTGGACACGGGCGCTGGGGACCCCAGCTCCAAGCAGGGTGACACCAACACCATCGCCACCGTGTTCGACACTGTCATGCGCGTGCACTACCCCAGCGCCCTGGGCCACCTTGCCATCCGCCTGGTGCCCTGCCCACCCATCTGCTCTGATGCCTTTGCCCTAGTCTCCAAGTGAGTGCATAGGACTCAGACCACCTGCCCCAAAGCACCTGGCCCCAGGAGTCAGGCTGCTCCCCTAGAGTCAGGAACCCCGTCTCGATGTCCAGACTTATCATCCAGCCCCTTCTGTCCGGAGGTGACCCAAACCTATGCAGATGGTAGGCTTACAGAGGAGGGGCCCCGGGCCCAAGGCTGAGCCTCAGTTGCCCTATCTGCGATGTGGGGATGTAGACCTGCCCCTGAGACACAAGGCCTTACCCCCCGCCCCCGGCCTTGTTACCCAGCCTTCCAGGGCCGGACCCAGAAGCAACCCCGTGAGGTTGGCCAAGTCACAGCTGAGGCTCTCGGGTGGCAGGCCTGCTGCTGTGGTCGGGGGGAGGGGCCCCTCCTGCTCTCTCCTGATCAGGCCCCCTCCCCCAGCCTTAGCCCTTACAGCCACGATGAAGGCTGTCTGTCCAGCAGCCAGGACCACATCCCCCTGGCTGCCCTGCCCCTGCTGGCCACGTCCTCACCCCAGTACCAGGAGGCGATCGCCACGGTGATTCAGCGGGCCAACCTTGCCTATGGGGACTTCATCAAGTCCCAGGAGGGCATGACCTTCAACGGGCAGGTGAGTCATGGGGCGGGAGAAGGGCAGACAAGCCCCGCAGGGCAGGGTGGCGACGGCCCTCCCCGGCTGGCACCCCAGCAAGCAGGGAGGGCACTCGGGCCTCTGGCGCCTCTCCGTCTCTAGGTCTGCCTGATCGGGGACTGTGTCGGGGGCATCCTGGCGTTCGATGCCTTATGCCAGAGCAGCCAGCCAGTATCTGAGAGCCAGAGCAGCAGCCGCCGGGGCAGCGTGGCCAGCGTGCAGGTACTGGCTTCCCGCGGCCCCCAGAGCGGGGGACCTCGGGGGGCGGAGGTTGCCGGCACAGGGGCCCAGAGCCACCGGGGTGGGCGCATGGGGCGGGTGAGCAGCTGCCTTAGGACCGAGCCTGGAGCACATGAGGCTTCAGCAGGCGGTGGAGCAGGGTCTGCAACGTAGGGAGCTGGGCTCTGGTCCCAGGAGGTGGAGCGGGCAGCCCCTCTGAGCTTCCCGGCAGGAGGGTGTCCGGGGTCCCTCCGCAGCAGGGAGCGCGGCGGGGCAAGGCCGGGCAAGGCAGCGAGGTCAGCAAGAGGTCCCAAAGACCCGGGTGGCCAGGTCAGGCAGGAACGGAAGCTGTTGGGACTCGGCCAGCGGGCGGGGTGGGTGGACAGTGGGGCCGCTGGGGGACAAGGCTTTCCCCTCTCTAGTGTGGGTGAGATGCTGGCTGGGCAGTGGCCAGTGGGCCTGGAGTCGGGAGGGAGAACACTGAAGCTGGGCCCAGGCCAGTGGACACCGGGCAGTGAGCCTGCATGGGGCTGTTCCAGGACACTGACCTGCTGTCCCCCGGCACCCTGGTCAATGTGGCACATGGCGGCAGTGGCAGTGGTGGCCTGGAGAGCAGTCGGCACCTGAGCCGCAGCAACATTGATATCCCCCGAAGCAATGGTGTCGAAGACCCCAAAAGGCAGTTGCCCCGAAAGAGGAGTGACTCATCCACCTACGAGCTGGATACCATCCAGCAGCACCAGGCCTTCCTGTCCAGGTGGGTGGGGCCAGCGGGGCCCCGAGGGTCTGACCATAAGGCCTGTGGCCAGGTGAGGAGGGGGACTCCAAGAGGGGGGCATGCCTCGGAATTGAGGACGTGAACCAGGTGGTGCCGATGGCCGACGCGAGGGGACTGGGATGCCTGGGCTGGACCCGTGGCTCTTCGGCCAAGAGGAAGTGGCTTGTTGGGTGCGTCTGGGGTCTTGTACACACCGAGGGCCATCTTGGGCCCAAGGGAACAGCGTGTCCAGGGGTGGGGCAGAGTCGGGGGGCAGAAGCGATCAGGGGTGGCTGTTCTAAAGGCAGTGGCACCCCGAGAGAGATGTCCCAGTGGGCACTGGGCAGCCACATCTGCAGGACAGCTCAGGGGCTGAGCCTCGTTTGGGCCTAACGACCCCCGGGGGGCTTCCTTTGGGAGGCTGAGGGCAAGCCAGAGCTGAGAAGGGGTGTGGTGTGACCTCACGAGGCCCTCCATCTGCAGCCTCCATGCCAGCGTGCTGAGGAATGAGCCCAGCTCCCGCCGTTCGAGCAGCTCCACCATGCTGGATGGCACAGGGGCTGTGGGGAAGTTCGACTTTGAGATCGCAGACCTTTTCCTCTTCGGGTGCCCGCTGGGGCTCGTCCTGGCCTTGAGGAAGACTGTCATCCCTGCCCTGGATGGTGAGAGCTCTGCAGGGACAGGGCGGGGCAGGGGGTATATGAACTGGGTAGAGAGTCTCAGTGGCCCCCTGTCACAAGGCCATGGCCACATCCCAGGCTCCTTCCTGCATCAGCCTCATTTCTGCCCTCCCCAGCACAGACTCGCTGCTCTCCTTTGCTCCTACTCCAGCAGCTCAGTCTCTGGCCCCCATCTCTTGGCCCCTGATGTCCCATTTCATCTTCAAGGCACCTCTGGGAGCTGAGGTCCAGAAGGGAAGGGGCTGCCCTGGTATCAGATGGACACAGACCCAATCTCCTGGGCCCAAAGTCTTCCCGTAAGGAGGAGATTGGAAGCCAGGCACCCCCAAATCCTCCTAGGTGCCTGGCTTCCCAGTCCCAGAAGGGCCGCGGCCACACTGCTCCGGAGACCCTCCTCAAGGCCACAGGGGCAGGGGGTGTGACATGCCGGCTGAGCAGCCTGTCAGCAGCAGTCCCTGCAAGATGCCCCCGGGAGCAGCCAGTGTGGCCCCTTACAGGGGCTGTGCGGGGCCCGCATTATATCCGCAGGTTACAGAGGGGCAAACTGAGGCTCAGAGAGGCATGGACACTTGCCCAGGAGCAAGCCAGAGGTGGCTTATATATAAGCGGACAAAGACATGGGGCCAGTGATGTATGGCAACATCATCTGTAATCGTGAAACACGAGAACCGCTGTAAACGTCGGTCCACAGAGGGGGGCTGGTTGACTAAACCCTGGCGCGGCCCAGGATGGAGGACGCCCGCGGCGGAAGACGGGCTGATGGAACTGGCAGGACTGACATGAAGGACGCCCACGTTTTGGTGTTACATGGGGCTGGAGGAGGGGGTTCAAAAAGGAAAGCACCTGTTTTTCCGTGTGTGTTTAAAAAGTGAGACGTCTACTACTGCTCTTTATACTTAGGCTCACCCTGTCTCTCCAACGACCATGACGTGCTCGGAGAAGCAGCCCCATCTCACAGCCTAGGGCTCCACTCTGCTCAGTCTAAAACAAATTTGGTTAATAAGCGCACAGAGACCAAATCATAGAGACAGGCTTTCGGATGCCCCGCCCCCTCTGCCGTAGACCCCGCCTCCTCAGGGCTCTGCCATTCCCCCACCCCCACCCCCACGCCCTCTGCCCCCAGTTTTCCAGCTGCGGCCGGCCTGCCAGCAAGTCTACAACCTCTTCCACCCCGCGGACCCGTCCGCCTCCCGCCTGGAGCCGCTGCTGGAGCGGAGATTCCACGCCCTGCCGCCGTTCAGCATCCCCCGCTACCAGCGCTACCCGCTGGGGGACGGCTGCTCCGCGCTGCTGGGTGAGCGGCGCCGGGGGGGCCCCTGTTGGGGGGCGCGCGCCTGCCCCGGGCTCCTCCCGGAAGCTGGGTCCGCGGTGTAGGTACGGGGCTGCGTCAGCAAGGGGGGTCAGGGCCTCACCCCAGGTGCCGTGGGGGCAGACTGGGACGAGGCTGAGGCCGAGCTGTGTGGGGACCGCTCGTGGCAGCGGGCGTCCAGGGGGTTCGGAGCAGAGTGCTTGCGTGGGGACTGCTGCCCATCGCCCACTCTTGGCCCTTCCCGGGAAGCCCCCAACCCGCGCCCTCAAGTGTGTCCTGGCGTCCCGTCCCGTCCCGTCGTCAAGGAGCTCCACGTGTCCGTGTTGGAGGAGTGCGTCTGGACTGCCCACGCCAGTGTCTGTTCTTGTCCTCTCTGTTCTCTCCCGTCTGCCTCCAGTCGAGACAGTGCAGAGAAACCCCGAGCTGGTCCTGGAGGGTGGGCCCCTGGCCCCTCTCCCCCCCGGGGACAGCTTCCTGGAAACCAGTATCCCCGTTCCCGCGCTCACCTGGCAAGACGGGCCCCGCCCGAGCCCGGGCTGTGCTGAGTGTGTGTAACACCCCCGTTCGCGGTGGCATCTGCTTCGCTGGCTGACTGCTGGTCCTCAGGGACTTCCCATGCCCTCCTTGGCCACTTGGAGTCTGTGGGACCGTGGTGTCCCACGGAGACCAAACAGGACAAGTCCTAGGGACCGGGCCCTGGCGCCTCCTCTCTACACACCGAGAGCCGAGGAGCCCAGAGGGAGGAGCGGCTGTCCCAGGGTCACCTAGCATGGGTGTCAGTCCAAAGGCTCTGTCTCCCATTTGTGAGGCTGGAGGGGGCAGCCTGCAGACAGGGTGAGGCCTCGAGCCTCATCCCACCTGCTCCCCAGGAGAATCTTCCGGTTCCAGTGAGGGGTTGATTCCAGAGTCCCACTCCTTCCCTGCCTGAGGGGGTGCAGGCACCTCATGCACCCTATCTGCACGTGGGTCCTCTAGCCGAGCCCCCACTCTCCCTGCTCTGCCCTGGCCCAGTTGAACCCTCGGCGCCTGCCTTTGTCCCCAGACATCCATTCAGGGCTGGCTCAATGTGGCCCGTGTGAGGCACGTGCAGGGGTGTTGCCTCATCAGTGCCCAGCACTGGGCATCCCCCCGAGACCACTTCAGGCCCTCCTGTCAGTGCCCCTCAAACCCAGCGACAGTGCGCTGCGGGTCAGGCCCTGCTAGGCTGAGCCCGGGATGCTGGGGGGCCTAGCCAAGATCAGGAGTCGCGTGTTGGGTCAGATGCGTGGCCAGGGGGGGCGGGAGCCTGGCCGCCTTGCCTCCCTGCCTACCGTGTCTGTGTCGGTCCATCTGTCCATCCCTGCCCCAACCCTGCCTCCTCCCCCTGCCTCGGCTCAGTGCCCTGCCCTCTCGGCCCTGAGCAGGCAGGCCCTGGCACGCTTGGTTCCATCCTCACTGCCCTGTGCTCAGATGCCACCGCTCACCTGCGGCATGTCGGCCGCGGCTCCAGCCCCCCCCCCCCAGCCCAGGGCATGCTGGGCCCTACCTCCCGCTGCTCAGGGGGCCGGGGGACGGGCTGGGGGGCCCTCTCTTACCCACTGGTCTCTGGTCCCTGTCTACCTGCAGCAGACGCACTCCAGACCCACAGCACAGTCTTTCAAGAGCACACGGCCCCGTCCTCGCCCGGTGCAGCCCCCACCAGCCGAGGCTTCCGCCGAGCCAGTGAGATCAGCATTGCCAGCCAGGTGTCGGGCATGGCCGAGAGCTACACAGCGTCCAGCATCGCCCAGAGTAAGTGCGGCAGTGTCCTGGGCCTGCCCCCCCCCCCCGCACCCTCCCCTCTGTCCTAGCGGGGGGTCCGCGCACCAGCCCCACCCCGGGACAGTCGGCAGTGTCTGGAGACAGCTGGGGAGGGCACTACGGGCGTGGATAGTGGATAGTGACCGGATGTTGCTCAGCACCTACAATGGCCCCAAACGTCCAGAGAGGACTCTGGAGGGAGGGAGCCTTCGAAGGGGCTGCCCAGCAGGGCCAAGTCCAGGTGGGAGGCGATGGGCCTGGGAGGAGGGGTCCTAACCCCGGGTGCGGGGGGGAGGGGGGAGGCTGGTGCCCCCTGAGGAGGAAGCTGTGGGCCGCTTCCGGACAAGCCCGCAGAACCGGACAAGCCAGAGGGGCAGCTGAGGGGGGAGCCTGGGAGGCGGGATCTCACTGTGGCCGCCGCCCCGCTGTGGCCTCCTTCGCTGCTTGGCTCCTCAGAAGCTTCGCAGCAGCTAGAAACGGAGCCCAGGTCACCCCCACTCAGCCCCCCAGGGCCAGCTGCCCTCTCCATCGTCCCTGACCATGTGGCTGGCTGCCTGTCTGGCTGAGCAGGGCTGCCTGAGCTGTGGCTGGCATGAGTATCCTTCCGTGAGGGGCGCCAGGGAGCCCGGCACCCTTCCCCGCATACCTCGTGGCCTGGGGTGGCAGCCTGGGGGCCCCAGCACGGCTGACCCTGCCCCCGTTGTTCTTGCTTCTCAGAGGCCCCGGCGTCACTCAGCCATACCCCCAGCGTCAGGCACCTGTCTCTGCTCGCCCTGCCCCCCCCCGCCCCCCACTACCCCGGGCCCCCCCCCGCAGGCCGGGCAGGCGAGCCCCAGCCTGGAGCGGGCCCCCCGCCCCCCTGACTTGGACGCCAGAGAAGGTACCGGGCGTCACACGGCCTCCATCCACACACGCTGTCCTCCCCTAACTGGGGTCCCTCACCGTCGGGCCCTGCCCGCTGAGGCCGGCCCGGGGAGCTGGAGGCTTGGGCTGGGGAGGAGGCGGAGGTGTTGGAGTTGGCTGGGGGGCCAGGACCAAGGGCCCGTGTGTGTGGCGAGCCGGCGGCGGGCAGAACACAGGAGAGCCCTGACCCGCACCAGGGGCTACGTACAGAGTAGCTGCTGCGTGCAGCCATCAGGAAGCCACTTTCTAACCCTTATCCGGAGCTAGGGTGGTTTCCCAGCCCCGAGTGGGAGCCAGGATTTGCACCCAGGCCTTGACACTTGGCCTGCAGGCTCCCAGGTGCTGAGGGGACATCAGGCCTTGCCTTGGGGTTCACCCCGACAAAGCCTGTCACGGGCCTGAGGCCTGCAGGGCAGACGGGGGGCGGGGGGCAGGAGAGGCCTGAAGAGGACAGTGACCGGGCCCAGGGCAGGGGGCGGCAGGATCCGCGACAGGACCAGGGATAGCCCTGCCTCCTGGCCGGCACTGTCCCCTCCCACTGACTCCACATGCCCCTTCCTCACGGACTGCATGCTCTCCACGGAGGCTCCCCGCCCTCGTCCCCAGGCCTTCGGGCTGCTTGCTCGCTATCGCGGAGTCCTGTGCCTTCCCTGCTCCCTTCGGTCACCTGGCCAGGGAGGAGGAGGAGGAGGAGGAGGAGGAGGAGGCTTGCTTTGGCTGCAGCCCTGCTTCCCCGGTCAGAGGAGGGTCTGGTCTTTGGGCTGAGCCAAGCCCGAGGGGCCTGGCACCCTCCGAGGGCAGCCCGGTCAAGGCCCTCCCCCTGGCAGTTGCAGCAAGGTGGTGGGGCCAGAAGCGGATCGACTACGCCTTGTACTGCCCCGACGCTCTGACGGCCTTCCCCACCGTGGCCCTGCCACACCTCTTCCACGCCAGCTACTGGGAGTCAACGGATGTGGTCTCCTTCCTGCTGAGACAGGTACCCGGGGGGGGGGGGCCCGCCAGGAACCGCCAGGACCCACATACGGACCAAGTGATGGCACCACTGACGGGGCCCCAGTTCGGAGACAAGGGCGGTGGGGGCTCCCCTGAGACCACAGAGCAAGCAGGATGGAGGGACGCTTGCCGACATTGGGGTGGGGTGCACGTATGCGCACGTTCATGAGACATGTGACTTCGGGGGGACCAGAGAGTGGACTGTAGTGGGTTGAAGGGTGTGCCCCCAACCCTTCACGGTCTCCCATTTCTGGCTCCGAGGGCCACTGGCCTCCCCCTCCTAGAACAGGCAGCCTTGAGACGGCCCCGGGGCCGGCTCCTTCCCCTCAGGTCATGAGGCATGACAACTCGAGCATCTTGGAGCTGGACGGCAAGGAGGTTTCGGTGTTCACCCCCTCAAAGCCGAGAGAGAAGTGGCAGCGCAAGAGGACTCATGTGAAGCTTCGGGTGAGGGGGCCCCCCACATCCGCTGTCCTGCTGCGCCCTCACAGGACACCCTGCTACAGACAAGGAGACCGAGTCACAGAGTCACATGCTGTCTTACTTAATCCTCGGTCTGTGAGGTTGGAGCTACTACCCCATTAACAGGCAGGGGGGTGCACCAAGGCCACGTAGGTCACGTGGCTGAGCCGGACTTGAACCCGGGCCCTCCGGCTTTAAGCCCCGTGCTCACCCACCAGGCCCAGGAGATCCTAGCCACCCTTCCCTCCCCTCCCCTGACCCAGCCTCGCTCCTCCCAACCCCAGAACGTGACCGCCAACCACCGGATCAATGATGCAGTCGCCAACGAGGATGGCCCGCAAGTTCTGACGGGCCGGTTCATGTACGGGCCCCTGGACATGGTCACTCTGACTGGGGAGAAGGTGAGGACCCGGGGAGGGCTGCAGGGGCTCCTGCCTGGCCTCCCCCTGGCTGGGGAGTGGAGGCTGGGGAGGCCAGGGGCCCCGGCCCCTTCCTGACCAGCTCGCCTGGCCCCCCAGGTGGACGTGCACATCATGATGCAACCGCCCTCGGGCGAGTGGCTGTACCTGGACACGCTGGTGACCAACAGCAGCGGGCGGGTCTCCTACACCATCCCCGAGACCCACCGCCTGGGTGTGGGCGTCTACCCCATCAAGATGGTGGTCAGGTGAGCCCGCCTCTGGGGAGTGAGCAGGCCAGGCCGGCCACCTCCGGGACAGGGAGGAGGAGGTCTGGTGGGTTCTAATGAGCGCCCCCCCCACCCCGCCGCAGGGGAGACCACACGTTTGCGGACAGCTACATCACCGTGCTGCCCAAGGGCACGGAGTTTGTGGTCTTCAGTATCGACGGCTCCTTTGCTGCCAGTGTGTCCATCATGGGCAGCGACCCCAAAGTGCGGGCCGGGGCCGTGGACGTGGTGCGGTGAGTGACGCCGAAGGGCACTTCGGGCTTGGGGGCAGGAAGCTCCGGGAGGCCAAGCTGGGGAGGGCTCTGGGACACTTGGCAGGGGCTCACGGAGTCAAGCACCGCCACTGTCTAGCGGTGTGACCTCTTGATGTGGATGCCTCAGTTCCTCAACCTGAACAGTGGGGCTCCTAACGAGACCAGTTACGCCTGCTGCCGAGGGCATCCATGGGGACTGGGCAACCTGGCAGACTGTCCTCACCGTGGCTACTGTTTCTGCTGAGCCCCATCGGAGACGCGCTCTCCAGCGGCCCAAGGAGAGACTGGCGGGGCAAGGAGACGGGGTGGCCCAGGAGGGAGGCCGGGGCGACCGTGGGACACCCAGGCCTCCCCGCTTCGCCCCCAGGCACTGGCAGGACCTGGGCTACCTCATCATCTATGTGACGGGCCGGCCTGACATGCAGAAGCAGCGGGTGGTGGCGTGGCTGGCCCAGCACAACTTCCCCCACGGCGTGGTGTCCTTCTGTGACGGCCTGGTGCACGACCCGCTGCGGCACAAGGCCAACTTCCTGAAGCTGCTCATCTCCGAGGTGGGGTCCCGGGTGGAAGGGCTCAGGGGCGGGGCGCGGGGCGCGGGGCGGGAGGGCCGTGCCCGTGCCCACGCCAGTCTCACCCACAGCTGCACCTGCGCGTGCACGCGGCCTACGGCTCCACCAAGGACGTGGCGGTCTACAGCTCCATCAGCCTGTCCCCCATGCAGATCTACATCGTGGGCCGGCCCACCAAGAAGCTGCAGCAGCAGTGCCAGGTGAGCGGGCGAGTCGTGCTGGGCGGCACGGGCAGGCAGGCCCCGAGAGCCCAGCCCGTGACAGCCCTCTCCCTCCCCGCCCTCCCCTGCAGTTCATCACGGACGGCTACGCAGCTCACCTGGCCCAGCTCAAGTACAACCACCGGGCGCGGCCGGCCCGCAATGCAGCCACCCGCATGGCGCTGCGAAAAGGCAGCTTTGGCCTGCCGGGCCAGGGCGACTTCCTGCGCTCCCGGAACCACCTGCTCCGCACCATCTCGGCCCAGCCCAGCGGGCCCGGCCACCGGCACGATCGGACGCAGAGCCAGGCGGACGGGGAGCAGCGGGGACAGCGCAGCATGAGCGTAGCCGCGGGCTGCTGGGGCCGCACCATGACCGGCCGGCCTGAGCCTGGGGCAGCCGCGGGCCCCAAGTAGGACACCGTGAGTGAGGCGCTGTGGTCTCCATGGTGCTAGGCCGGGGCGGCCAGCCCTGCCAGGAGGCCTGGCCTGGGCACACAATGTCGGCTGGAGACAAGCTTGTCCCCAGGACCTGGCGGAGGACACAGGCCGTGCCACACAGCCCTCCCAGCCCTGCCTCGTGTCCTAGGGTCTGAGGGGTTCCAGCTCGCAGGAGGACCTGTCCCAGGATGACAGAGGGACCAGGACTCCCCACGCGGACTGGCCCGGAAGGCACTCCTAGACATTTGCCCTGCATTGACCTCCCAGCGTCCCGACGCCAGGCCTGGACCCGGGCCCAGCCCGCCACCTCCCATCCACTAGCTCACCCTGACCCCCAGGTCCTCTCCCACTCGGTAGCAGTTCCGACGGGGGACAGCCTGCTTCTTGTTAACTCGAGTTACTCAACTGTTCAACCTCACTGGTTTTGCACTGATTTTTGAGAGTGGAGATCCATTACCATCTCCTGTGGCCACGGACATGCATGAAAAGCCGACATTCGCTATCTGGGACCTCTTGCCGCACAGAAGGCTCCAGGGCGGCAAATCCTTGTGCAAGCAGGAGAGAAAGGCCATATCTTAATTTCTGCAGCTCCGCCTGGCCCGCCAGCGCTGTGGCAGCCCCGGACCCCTGCCTACCTGTCCACTCGCCCCACCTGGAACCCAGTCCAGCGGCGAGGCTGGGGAGGCCCAGAGCCGGCTCCCGAGAAGCCACGCCTCGGGCTCCTGGGCCTGGCCCGGCCGGCCTCCTCCGCCACCCCTCGCCTGCCGTCAGTCAAGGCCACGTGCCTCGGCTCTCCCGTTTCTACACCTTTCTACTTCTCCAATCTGATTTCTATGAGGTTTTTTTAAATGAGCAATCCTTGGCTGCTTCCTTTTCTTAACTCTTTCAGTACCAAGCGCAGCCCCTCCACACGAAAACACCCAGCACTGTGACGGAGTCCAGCCTGGTTCTGGGTCCCGGGGCCCTGTCCCCCACCCCCGCCCATACAGTGGGGCGTGGGGTCCCCGCCTCACCTGACCCCCCATTAATTCCACTGAATTTCTACTCTGGGGTGAGTGGGGCGCACACTTAAGTTTTTTTTTATGCCAATTCCGTTTTGATGCCGAATCTAAGAAGCCACAACTTGCTTCGTTAGCTTAAGGGCAGGCAGCCACGACGCCATTCCCCTCTTGGTAAGGACCGCGCTGTCCGGCACGCTGGGTCCGAGCATCAGCCCTCCCTCCCCAGAAATGACCATGATCTCAGCTGTGGCGCTCGGCTCCGGGCGGCCCTTCTGCTGCTTCTCCACCTTCTGCGTAAGGCGGGGGAGCCTGCCTGGCCAGGCTCCAACTCTGAGAAGCTGCTGCCAACCTGGACACGGCCTCAGGGCCTCATGGGCTGGGACGGGGAGGCACACCGATTGATGTTAACATTCTCCCGTGTGTAGATATGTACAGCCAAAGGGTCGTGTAAATGTTCCACGAAAGTGGGTTTATACAGAGTGAGAGCTATTTATTTTGTGCAGAGAAAAATTTCTGGAGGGATAGGACCTTCAGGGTTTGTTCATATTTAAGATGTAGCTTTTTGTTTTTGTTTCAGGCGTTATGTATAAAGCAGCGATTATTTTATGGACCAAGTTTTAATGTAAGTGTTGCAATGGAAGTGCAATACCTGACCCCCCCCCCGCTCCCCGCGGGGGGGGGGAAAGGGGGGAACCGCTTGGCCTGACAATCACAGCCCCGCGGGGGGGGCCCCCCCCCCCCGTGGCCAGTGCCTCCTCCTCTGTCGGTCCCACCTCACCCCATCTTGCCTACCACCTGGGTGACCAGCCATCCGGAGAAGCGCCTGGAAGAGTCTCGGGCCCGCCTGCAATAAAGGCTGGGCGGCCTCCTGGCCCGGGGAGGCCATGTGGGCAGTGGGTCCGGCCGCTCCCAGCGGGCAGCTCCCCCAAGCTCCGCACTCCCCGCCCACCTGCCCAGCTGCCAGCCATGCCAAGGACAACAGCAATAGTCCCCTGGGCCTCCCCCAGCGGCCCTTAGCCATAGATGGTGAGATGGGCAGCCCACCCTCCCCGTTGACGTCTCTCTTCTATATCCAGGTCTGCTTCCTGCCTCCCTAAAGATTCCTTTTGGCACAGTCTCTTCTTACGGAAGCACCAGTTTTTCAGAAACTAAGAGGGAGGGCAGAGTCCTTTAAAAAATACCAAAAATGTTTACAGCGTTGGGTGCTGAGCTGCAGGGCTCAGGCCTGACCAGTCGTAACCAAAGGGTGAGGCAGGCCTTGCTGACTGCCACCCCCACCCCAGGCCTGTTAGAGTAGAAGCCTTAGTCCCACTCCCAGCCCCAACCCCAAGACTGAGCCTCAGCCCACCACCCCAGATCCAACCACCTGCCTTCTCTTTGATTTCTAAAGAGGGATTCAGCAGAGACCCCACCCCCAACTTTCCCAGCTCGGTCTGAGCTGCCCGCCCACCTGCCCTGTTGCAGTCTTCGAGTCTGGGCCCCTCCTGTCTCTCTGTCTGGGCCATGTGTGAGCAGTGTCCTGACTCGCCCATCCGCCCTTGCTACCCCTGCACCTTCGGGCCTGAGTGTGCTCTGTATACAGTGTCATTGTCTGTTACACCAATTAAAGAAGCACGAAGGCTTCCTTCTGGGTCTCTTTACTGCACCGGCAACCACAGAACACCGGCTGGGGATGGGGGCCCCACCTGTCCTGGAGCTAAAGCTGTGACGGCGAGAGGCTGTTGCTTCCCGATAAAACACCACCCACTACACTCGCCGTAATACCGATACAAGTACACAAGCCTTACCCTGCCCTGGGCCTCCTTCCAGCCCCTTCCTAGACACGAACCCCGTTCATCCTCACAGCAACCCTGAAAGCCTCTCTGCTTTACAGAGCACACAGCTAGGAATCTGGGCCAGGACTCCCGCTCCGGCCACCTGGCCCCAGCACCAGCACTCTGAACAGGTGTCATCTGCAGGAAAGAGCACAGGAAGCAGTCTGCCCCCAAGTCTGAGGGGATCGGGCTTAGGAGCCAAGTCTGGGTTTGGGATGCAGCTGGGGGTGAGGGTCAGGGTCTGGTCTAGGCAGGCTGATCTGGGGATGAGCTGGGTAAAGGTGGCTGGTGTGGCCATGACCACAAGGGCACACCCCGCCTTTCCCCAAAAACTCCTGGAGCCCTTGTTTTAACTCTGGAAGTTGGGCAGCATCCTTCCCCGCCCCCCGCCCCCCATCGGCACAAAAAAACAACATGACAAAGTTTCCGACTGTGGAACATTTAATATTTGGGAAGTTAGGCTCTTTCAGGAGATGGGAGAGCTGATTAGGCCAGTGACCCTATCCTCTACCCCCTGCGTCTGAAAGGAGGCTGGGCCAGAGGCCAGTCCACAGGAGGAAAGACAAACACCCACTGGGCTTCCTGCTGCCCACCCCGAAGCCAGCCTCCAGGCCATCCACCAACACTTAGCCAGCAGGGCCCTCAGGGTAGCAGCCCAGCTCGCATCTGGAAGGCCAGGCCATCCCCTCGGGTGGCTTGCTAGAGAAGAAAGCGCACAGAAGGGGACACATCAGAAACAGAGCTGGGCGCGGACCCCGGGGAAAGGGGTGACACCAACCTTGTTGATCTCTCTGTGTCGCTCCTTAGTCACGATTTCCTCTAAGACCTCGCCATCTCCCTTAATGAGCCTGGGGGAGGAGGGGAGAGGAGGCTGAGCCTCTGATGCCAGAGCAGCAGAACGAGATACCAAGCCTCAGGCCCCCACTCCCTTGAGCAGGCGGAACCTAGGCGCTCCCCCCCACTGCCGCTCCTGCCCTTGGGACAGTGATAAAGGCAGCTGGGTAGGCTCTGCCATCAGAGCCCTTTGAAGACACTCCTCAAGGCCCTTCCAACCCCTGCAACTGCTTGCTCTGGGCAATCAGGAAGAACAGCCTAAGAAGTCCCATGAACGAGTAACCACTTTCCTCTGGCCTCTGGCCCTTTGGCGCTCCCCCTGCGCGCGCAGAGCATGTGGGGCTGAGCTTTGCCGAGACTCCCCACCTGGTGCGTCCTGTTTCCGGGTCCACCACCTTGCGGATGATGCTCTGCCGAGCATCCCACTCCTCCTTGGTCATGGGCTTCATGGCCTGGATGCGGGACTTCTGTTCATCTGTCAGGACTGCAAGCGGAGATGGCAGGGAGCTGGCGGCTGGCTCTCAGGGAGGGGACGCTTCCCGTCCCGCACCCCGGGCGGCAGACTACCTGGGCCATCCTCTCCCTCCTCAGCCGACCTGTGCCACTGGTCCAGTGAGGGGCCCGGCAGAGCCTCAGCCTGCTGCAGCTTTGCCTTCTCCTTGCCTTTCTTCTTCAGCTTCTTCTTCCTTTTCCTCTTCTTCTTCTTCCTCTTCTTGTCCCTGTGCTTCCCCCGCTTCTTCCGGCCGCCACTGGAGGAAGAGGAGGACGAGGGGGAAGACGAGCTGGAAGAACTGGAAGAAGAGGAGGAGGAGCTGCTTCGTGGTCTCCTCCGGGCCTTGGGCTTGCTTCTCTCTGTGACGCAGGGAGAAGGTGAGGCTGGCCAGGAGGGTAAGAAGGAGACCTTCATCCCCTTGCTCTGGCCTGCGGCAGGCTTAGAGGGACCACGGCGGGGTGAGGCGCTCCGGGCAGGGCCTTCCAGAGCAGGGATCAGCTCTCTCCGGAGAGGCACTTTCTGGGCTTCACCCAGTCACTGTATGACCAGGAGCAGGGCAGCCAGCGCGCCCCCCCACCACCCCCCACCCCGATCTCAGCTCCAGCTTCACAAAAGGCATCATTACGGGCTCCCTTCAGTCCGCACACAATGCGCGGGCCCAGCCTCTGGAATCCGGGTGTCTTTCAGTCCAGACATCCGGGTCCCGCGCTCTGCACTCTACTGCTCACCGCGCTCTCTCCACTGCCACCCCGGGAAGCCCACTCAGCTGCCTGCAGCTTCCTCCGTAAACTTCCCACACCCCTTTCCCATTCCCTCCGGTCCTCACCCTCCGCCCCAGAGCTGGTGTTGCTGGCCTTGTGGTCTTGGGATCTAGAAGCCGAGGAGCTCCTCGGAGCGTCCTTACTGCTCTTCTTCCTTCTCTTTTCCGACCCTCGGCCCCGGGACCGGCTTCGGCTCTTGGAGCGCTTGCGAGAGCTGACGTGAGCCATAGCGCCGCGGGCTGGAGACGGGGAGACACGCTTATACTGGGGCTCACCCAGCCGGCCCCCCAGACTGGGCTCCGAGGGCGGCTCTTCTCGGGGCCTGGCTCTCGGGGGCCCAGTGCCCATCACCACCCGGGACAGGGACTGGGCGGGGGGGGTCCGCGGCCACCTCACGATCTTCCCCCACCCCCCGGGACCCCAGGCCCCGCGCCGACTCTCGGAGCCTCGGCCCCTTTAAGGGCCCGCCCCCGCCCGGCCGCTCCACGCCTGCGCACGGCCCCTCCACGCCTGGACGCTCCCGCGCCCGCAGGAGCCGCCGCGGTCCTCAGCTGCCAGGTGCGTCCCGATTCCCTCCCCGCGCGCTCCTACCCTCCACCCCCGCGCCCTCGGCGGCCTCGGCGCCCTAGGGAAGGTCCCCGCAGCTGCTCCGTCCCCTCCTAACCGCCCATCTGGCGGGACCGTCGGACCCGCACCACGCCTTCGCGTGAGGAAGCGGCGGCGAGATGACTTCCGGCCGGGGCAGTGCTCCGAGAGGCCGTCCGGCTGGAAAGCGAGGCGCTGCCGCCTTTAGTCCTGAAGCCCCGGGTTCCGTCTCCAGGGCCGCCCAAGAAACGGAGCCTGGCTCTCCGACCTCCCGAAGAGGGAAGCTGGGGAGCCAGGCTTCCGCCCCAGGCGGTTGCGAGGTCGTGCGTGCTCCCCGGCCTCTGCCGCAGCCCTGCCCTCGTCTCCGACCGCCCCTCCGACCTCCAGCCTCCCTGAGTTGCCTGCCGACCTGTCCACCCCAGCAGGCTGTGAGATCCCTGGTCCTTGCGGCGTCCCCACCTAGCGACAGAGCCAGGGCGGGAGCCCTGTGAGGGAGTGCCCCGAAGGCCTGTGTCCGGAGTGGGCAGCTGAGGTTCTGCTGCCAATTTCTCCAGTGTGGAACGAGGCCTGGTGTTCCAGATCCTCCCACCCTCCCAGGGAAGCCAGAACTCAAGATTTCAATACGGAAACCCCTGGTTTGCAAATGTGCACCCCCAAGCCCGGCACAGCTGCACTCCCCCCAGTTTGGGAGCTGCCCAGTTGCAAATTTTTCAATAATAATGACAGCAAACACAGAGGGCTGCTGTAAAGCACTTTATGAACGTTAACTCATTTGATTCTCACAACAGCTTTAGGAGATAGGTTCTTTCCAGGAGAGGAAACCAAGGCACAAAGAGGTCACGTGGCTGCCCCACAGTCACACCACTGGAAGCCGCAGAATCAGAATCTGAGCCCAGGCAGTCTGGCTTGAGTCCTGCTCTTAAACCCCGCTGTGCTAAGCCCTCATCACCAACTAGAAGTTGCTATTGGTGGCTCACCCAAATCCCCTTTATAGACAGATGCTCTCCATCCCTGCTGTGGTGTGTGTTCCTAACTCACCTGTACTCTTCTCTGGAAGGTTCCCTTGGTCATGGGAGCCAACCTGCCCTGGAGATGGATATCTGGGAAGTCACTGCCACCTCCCCACCCACCGCCCACCGCAGCCCAGAGACACCCTATAGCCTCTCTGACGCGGGGGGGGGGGGGGGGGGGCGGGGGCGCAGACTGCTAGATTCATGCTCGAGTGCTCTGCGGGATTGGGCTGGGGCTGGATGCCCTTTGAAACCACATCTTGGCCCAGCTCTTTCCCGCCCTGTCCTTCCCTCACACCCTTCTCCTGAAGGTTTTCCTTCAACAAACCACCTGCCCAGGAATCCCCACCTCAGGCTCTGACAAACCTGACCCAAGCCAGCCTGTCTGGGGAAAGAATGACGCAGAAGCCGCTGTGTCCTTTTGAACCAAGAAGTGCCTGAGGGCTGCAGGGAGTTTATTCCTGTCCTACCCTACCCAAGAGGCAGAGCCCTCGCCTGCCATGCTACCCCCACAAGGCCCAGCCTGGCTCAAGTCAGGGCGCACACATCCACCACAGGGGGCTCCTCGCGGGTGAAGCCGTCGCCGAAGCCCTCGTCGTCCACCAGGTCAGGTTTGCGGCAGCACATGGGGCACAGGCGGTTACGCACAGCAGAGGCCCGGAGCCAGATGACGAGGTTCCAGCGCTCGCCCGTGCCCAGGGGCCGGGCCCCGTGCAGCTGGCCGCCCCGGTGCAGGATGCCCTGGCCCACCACGTGCTCCACCTCCAGGGGCCGGGCCAGGGCTGAAGGCGCCTGCAGGAAGCGGGACTCAGGCCTGGGCACTCCCGGCTGCCCCAGGCCCTGCGCCGTGGGTCACATACACTCACCTGGAAGAGGCCCCCGAAGTACAGGGCACCCCCCGTGAAGGCCTTGCCAAGGGCCACGTTGAGGGTGAGCTCGGCGTTATCATAGTGGCAGCCGAGCTCACGGTCCTGGCCTGGCGCGTATTTGACCACGAAGGCCCGGTGGCTGTCAAGCCAGCCCCCTCCACAGTCTGGATACAGCAGCGCTGTCAGTGGCTGCAGGAAGCGCTCCCGCAGGGGCGTCACCAGCTGCTCATCCAGGCCTAGCTCGTGCAGCAGCACCTGGGAGGGGGACCCCCAGAGGTCAGCAGGGAAACTGACGGGGCCTCACCCTGGGTCCCTGCGGGAGTCTCTTACCAAGGACACTGTTATTTGCAGGTACCAGCTTCACAATAATCCTACCATGACCTCATTTTACAGACGGGGAGACTAAGACCCCAACAGACCCCAACAGCTCTTCTCCAGCACCGCAGATACGTCCCCCCAGCCCCTGACGCCCCTGCCTCACCCACCCCATAATTGTTCATGGTGTTGGGTCTTCCCTTGGGCATGTCTGACTGCTCGAAGTGCTCCAGCTCCTGCAGCAGGGCCTGGCAGAATGGTGCTGTGAGCACCGGCAGCCGGTAGATACGCTTCGCCCCTGCAAAGGGAGGGACAGCGTGGGTCTGTGTCCTCGTGAGCTCTGTGAGCCTGAGCATGCCGTGTCACTTCCCTCGGCCTCAGTTTCCTCACCTGTACGATGGGGACAACATGGGTACTCACCTCTCAGGGCTGTTGTGACCACTAATGACATACTGTGTGGGTAGCAGGAAGGCCTATTCCTGGGCCCCCTCATTTGTCCCTGGAGACTCTCATCCTGCTTCCACAGGCGCCCACACGTCTAGCCTCTAGACTCCGATGTGAGTTTTGATGAGGCCCAGAGATGGGAAGGGATTAGCCCAATGACACCCAGCAGGCTGGTGATGGAGCCGAGCGGGGATCACAGAGCCAGCCTCAGGCCTTCTCTGCACGGCCCCCCCAAGAGCCATCAACATTTGCACCCCAACTGAAGTGCCCCTTGGAGCCTCTGTTCCCCACACAGGAAGGTTGAGGAGGGCTGCTCCTTCTTGCTGGGCCCTGTTTAGGGAGAAGCCAGGCTCAGATCAGAAATGCAAACATTCCTTGGCAGATGCACCAACGCCCTGGGGTGTGGGGTTCGTGTGGCCCCCACACTTTCCACCAACACACAGCCCAGCCCCACCCAGACAACCTTCACAGAATCTCCACTGATGGGGAGTGGGTGGCAATGAGGAGGAGTCCCTCCAGGCTAGGAGGGACAGTTTCATTCATATTCCATCCTGTGCCTCACAAGAGAGCACAAGCTTCATAAAGGGAGGAACACTGTACACCTGTCTCCCCACAGGACCCCCAGACCTAGGAATAACACTAACGGTAAGGTAAGGAAACCTCTCCTGAGCACCGTGCACCCGGCCTATTAGGCACATTACCTCACTTAATCACACTTTAGGAGATGGGTATTACTAGTTCTCCCCTTTCACAGATGGTGACATTGAGGCAGAGGAATTAAGGAACTTGGAAGGGCTGGCACTTCCTGCTGCGTTTAGCCAGTGGGAGATCCCAGCAGGAGATCCAAAGGCAGGAGAGACGGGGCATTTCTGAGCTTGCTGTGGCTTTGTGCCTCTGCTCAAGGCCACAGCAGTTACCTGGCAGCCCCTCTCCCACAACTCCAGTCATGGCAGGTTCAAGAAACTTCATTGCCCACTTGTCCAGGTCAAGGGATAGGAACTGTCTCTCCCCAGCCTGCGGTTAGTCCTGGGCTGGGAGATGTGGGGTGGGTCCTTCACCGTCATGCACACCTGTCTTAGCTGTCCCTTTGTTAAGTTCTGCAGTACCCCCCATTTGGGTATGCCAGCTGGTTCACACCCGACACAGGCATTGAGTGAGTATGTGTTGGGCAAGTGAGTAAGTGAATACAGATGCCCTGCTCCTGACAGGTAGTCCCACCAGCCCTTCTAGCTCCTGCTGGTTTGGATTTTGGAGGCAGGCATGGTGGAGGGACCCCAGTCTCCCACCCCCTAGTCCTAGTGCTACTAGGTGATGGGGCCAAGACCTCACCAGACACCGTCTCCAGCCGCTGGAGAAGGCCTTCAAGGTCTGCACCCGGTGATGTGCTGTACTCAGCTGCAGCCAAAAACTCGGGGGCCAGAGCCTCGTCCTGGGGGCAGAACCCACTAGCTGTGAGGCAGACAGGCCCCAAGTCTGGATGCCTCCAGCTTCTTCCAGTAACCTGCCCCTGCCAGGTACCTGCAGCGTGTTGTAGACATCAGGCCGTGCTGGGTGGTAGGAGCTCGAAATGAGGGCTTTCCTGGCAGCCGACTCCTGCCCCAGCCGCTGCCGTCGCTCCACCTCCTGCTCAAGCTGGGTGGCACAGGGCCTAGTTACCAAGATGGGGCCTCACACCCCCCCCACACACACACAAGGTCACTGTACAGAGGAGGAAACTGAAGCTCAGGAAGGGGCAGGGCCTGGGTTGAGAACGAGGTCTCCCTACACACCTGATTCTATCAGGGTAAACTGCAGGTGCCAAGCTGTTAGCTGAAGGCAACTCCACCCACTCTGGGTTGCACCATTCAGAGTCTGGCTGTGATGGGAACCCCTGGACATGCCCAACTAGCTGGGCCACTGAGGGAGGGGAATGGAATCCCAGCCAAGCCTTGTGTTCCAGAGGCTGCAGAGGGCTTGCCTAGGAAGCTTCCCCTTACTCACCCCCAGGTGAGGAAGGAGACAGAAGATGCCAGCAGCCCTGGCACCAGCCAAAGGGCAGTGGGTGAAGACATGAAGAGGCCGGAGCCCAGCTGCCCTGGGTGGGATCTCAACTCCACCTGCTGTGAAGCCTTACGCAAGTGTCTTAAGAGGGTGTAAGGCAGACAACTTGGCATTTTCCACTTTCTCTTTTTCTGGTGCCAGGCCCCAGGTGCTGCAGTGAGGGGGCACAGGAAGAGGGCAAGGGGAGGTCTCAGGAGCCCTTCAGGGAGCTGGGACTGGCAGGCCTACGGCTGGGAAGCCCCCTCAAGCTGCTGCCACCAATCTATAAGGGCTAAGAGGAAGGGCCAGGCTGGGCGTGGAGGGTGGGGCGTGTTACCTCTCCTAACAGCTGCTGGAAGTCCTTGGGGCTGACACACCCTCGGCTGCGCAGGATCTGAGAGCAGAAAATCCAGTGAGCAAGTCACTTAACGGCTCTGGGCCTCAGTTTCCCCTCGTTGAGATGGAAATGAGAGCCCCGACCTGACGGGGTCATTGTGAGGATGAAATTCGGGAAGTACGAAGCGTACTTACGTTTACGGTAAGTACGGTAAGAAGAGCATCCCCGCGCCGGGCCCTGCCCGAAGCACTTTACACGTACGTTTACTCATTCATTCCTTACGACCACCTCACTAAGAAGATACTACTATCCCCATTTAAGGTGAAAAAACCCGAGGCACCCAGAGATCATGTCCTCCTTGCTGTCAGATCGGAGCACCCGGGCAAAGCGAACGGCCTGCCCTCCCATTTCTCCGCAGAGCCGATGGAGGCCACTCACCGGGCCGTAGTCCCGGCGCAGCTGCTGCTCGCCCCGGAAGCGCACGTGGAGCCCGTAGCGCGCCACGTACAAGTTCTCGGAGCAGAAGCAGGCGCAGCGGCAGAAACGCCGCGGGGCCCCAGCCGTCGCCATGGTGAAGGGCCGCGCGCCGCCCCGCCGGCTTCCGTAGGAGCACTTCCGGCGCGCCCCGAGCCAAGCCGGGGACCGGGGTGGACCCCGCGTGGAACCGGCGGCAAGGGTCCGTGCCAAGTTCCCAAGTGCAGAAGAGAACGAAGACTCCGCCCCAGAAAACGGTCTGCGGGGGGGCAGAGACGCTCCCGGGCCAGGGGAGGGGCGGACGGCCTCGGCTGAGAGCGTGTGCTCTTCTCGTGCCGCCTCCCAGTTTCCCCGTCCACGAGGCGGGGACCATCGCCCCTTTACAGATAGGCAAACTGAGTCACACCTTCACAGGACGGGGACAAGTTGGGACTTGGAACCCCCCCCCCCCAGGCCTTTCGCTTAAATGCCACCTCCCTTTTCTACTCGGAGTTTCTGAAGAGGCAGCCAGCGGCAGGAGGACAGTTAGAGGAGCTCTGGGGTCCGATCTCTCTCTCCAACTAGCAGCTAGCCGGTTCTGTGCGTCTGAGCTCGGGCTTAGCATTCCTCCCGGGTCCCTGTCCGGCACTCCTCGAGCCTCCGCCGCGGGCTCGGGATTTGCTGCTGAGAGCCCCGGGGCAGTGTCGACACGAAAACGCTCCGTCCGCCGTGACTTCCGGTGGCTGGGCCGAAGGATTCGAGTGTGGGCGGGGAACAGGGTGTGGTCTGGTGCCGGCGACACCCCGCAAGGCGCGGTCCAGGTTCTGCACAGCCGCAGTGTGAGCTGAGTGTGTTTCTTTTAGAGCGTGCTCCGGTACCTCGGGGAGACGCGTCGTAGCTGCTACGTCCCTTGCCTCGGGGACCCCCGCCTTGGTCCGCCATGCACCCCGCAGGTCCAGGTCTGCAAAGCCCCTGGAGGAAGCTTGGGCCTCTTGCTGAGATGGGGAAAACTAAGGCTGGGGGTAGGGGATGAAGTCCTGTTCCCGCCCCCAGAATTCCGTCCCTGGCTCAGCGTGGTGCGAGGATGGGGGTGGGGAGGAAGACTGGGGCCTCGAGACTCCAGCTCTTAGCCCGGATACACAGGTGACCACGAATGGTAACTCCTGTTGGCCGACTTTCACCTTCTGCCCTTTCATCCATACAGCAAGGCTTTGAGCGAGGTAGTAGTATGTCACCCTCGTTACAGTTGGAGAAACAGGCTCAGAGAGGGGCGGCGACCTGCCTGCCCCAGGGTTCACCGCAACAGGGGTTCTCTGAGTGGTTGGATTATGAGGGATTTCAGATTTTCTCTTTGTGCTTGTTAGCATTTATTTTCTTGATGCTTGCCTCTCCCCCCCGCCCCGTGTATGCACGGGTTTACACTCATTCACATTCGCAGTGAGACACATACGCACTCAAACACACCCTTCTGTGCTCACACACATGCACACACCATCACAAGTATGCTCATACCTTTGACACACTCACACCCACTCATACACAACACTTCACATACAGGCACAGCCACACACTCATCCTCACACACCTATCACCCACACTCACACATCCAACACGGTCCCTGGTTCCTCCCAGCTCTGTGGCAAATTGGGCCCCGAGGCCTGCCTGTGGCTCCTACGGAAGCCCCAGGGCCCCAGAGGGAGGTGGGAGACCCTCACATCCTGTGCGACCATGCCAGGCTGCCCTCTCCAGCTTTCTCCACCAGCATGTCTGCAGGTCCAGGGCTCCCGCCAGCACCTGGAGGGGCTGGGAAAAGGCTTCTGCTCTCAGGGAAAAACCCACACCAACAGCCTGATTGGTTTTCACACTGGCTGGCCAGGGGCAGCAAGACCATCCTGAGTGTGGGAGCTTTGCATGTGAGCATGTGGAAGCGTGTTTTGAGTGACAGATAAGCTCCCTGCCCTTCTGAAGCTCAGTCAAGGTGGGGAGACAGGAGTAAGCAAGGAAATAAATACAAGATCAAGTTATTTTCATTCAGTCGTTAAGTGCTGGGAAGAAAGCCAGGTGATGGGATGGTGAGTGCCTTGGAGGTGGCCACTTTAGACCAAACGACTGGAGAAAGCCTCCCAAAGAGTGACATTTCAGCCGAGCTCCAATGGCTGCAGCAAGATCTGGCAGCAAAGAGTTCTAGGCAGGGGAATTAAAAGGGCAACGCCCCTGCAGTGGGATGAGCTTGCCATGCTTGAAGAGCAGCAAGGCATACAAGAGGGCAAGTCCTAGGGGATGACACCAGAGTGGTACTCGGGCCAAATCACTGGGCTTTGGAGACCACTGTTAACATTTTGGATTTTACTCTACATGTGAAGGGAAGCTGCCAAATCCTCGCAACAAACCGTATGAGGTAGGAGTTGTCCCCATTTTACAGAGGTGGAAAACGAAAGAGAGGTTGAATGGCCCACCCAAGGCCACACAGCTCGCAAGTAGTGGAGTCTGGAATGGAACAGGAGTCTGTTTTCTTTCTCCGGTGCCCTTTCCCCTCTTCAGGCAATAAATCTAGGTTACTGGGTCACGGATCCTGGGACCCAGCCCAACCCTCCTGAAGGTGCCAGTCTTCCCCAAGGGGGAGAATGACCCTCAGGGCCGCTTCCTCCTCAAGGACCCAGCTCCCCAGCCCGGAGCTGTGTGCCCTGAGAAGGTGTTTAAACTTTCATGGGTGTCTTGATTGCCCAGCGACAGTGAAGGGCCCTGCTCTCCAGGAAAGGATCCATTTCCCCAGTTCTGTGTGCACTACCCCATCTTCCTCCCCCAGAGGCCCAAGGCAGGCCTGGCACATGCATCCTCCCCGCAGTGCACACGGTTAGATTTCTCCCTTTGCAGCAGTTTGCAAGATGAGCATGTTCCGCTTATCAGTTTAGACTGGCTCTCCCAGTGGTCCCCCTTCTCCTTGGAAGCAGTGTCTCCACCCCTACCCCGCCCCAGCCTGGACTCAATCGCCAAAGGGAACAACAGCAAGAATATTAATAGTACTTGATCCATGTGCTCTCAACCAGCACTGATGTGTTTTTGTTGTCTGTGTGAGGTATTTTATATTTTTTAAGATTTTTTTTTAAGTAATCTCTACACCCAATGTGGGGCTCGAACTCAACCTCGAGAGCCAAGAGTCGCACGCTCTGCCAAATGAGCCAGCTAGGCGGTGCTCCTGTTTGAGATATTATTAAACCTATTTTACAGATGAGACTCCGTGAAGTACAGGGGCCTGTCTAGGGCCATAAACCTAGTAAGTGACAGGACCAGAATTACAGTACCCATCTTTCTGTCTGATTCCAGAGTGTATTTGTGGGGGTGTGTACATATGCATACGTCCATGTGTATATGCATGTTGCAATTACGTGTAATTCTATGTATCTATACACATTCTTTTGAATTCATATAGAGCACACTACAAAAAAGGGCACATCTCTGGTGTACAGCTGGTGAATTTTTATAAACTAGACACACCCATGTAACCAGCATCCGGATCCCAAAACAAAACATTCCAGCCCCCACCGTGTCCCTGCTCAGCCACCACCCACCTCCGAAGGCCAATCACTACCCTGACTCCTAAGAGCCAGGATTAGTCTGGCCTGCTGTTGAATTTGGTACAAATAAAATCATATACCATGTATTGTTTTGTATACTGCGTCTTTGACTCAGCATTCTGTTGGTGAGATTCATGGCTGTTGTCCGGTGTAGTGGGCGCTCGTGCTTCTTCGTGGCTGCCTAGCATTCCACTGGGGGCCCACTCCATCCCCCGAGCCATTCTGCAGCTGAAGGACGCTTGTATTGTTTCCAGTTTGGAGATGTCTCGAATGAAGCTGCTAGGAACACCTGTAATTTATCTATTGCAGTAAAATATACATAATATAGAACTTACCATTTTAACCTTTTTTATAATAGACTTTACTTTCTTTAAGATTTTATTTATTTGATAGAGAGAGCGTGCACACAAGCAGGGGGAGTGGCAGGCAGAGGGAGAGGGAGAAGCAGGCTCCCCGCCAAGCAAGGAGCCCGATGTGGGGCTCGATCCCAGGACCCTGGGATCATGACCTGAGCCGAAGGCAGCCACTTAACCAACTGAGCCACCCAGGCGCCCCTGGACTTTACTGTTTATTATTATTATTATTTTAAGGTTTTATTTATTTCGACAGAGACAGCGAGAGAGGGAACACAAGCAGGGGGGAGTGGGAGAGGGAGAAGCAGGCTTCCCGCGGAGCAGGGAGCCCAGTGCGGGGCTCGATCCCAGGACCCTGGGATCATGACCTGAGCCGAAGGCAGACGCTTAACGACTGAGCCACCGAGGCGCCCCTGGACTTTACCGTTCAGAGCAGTTTTAGGTTTCACAGCAAAACTGAGTGGCAAGTACAGAGATTGACCATATGCCCCACTCCCCCCCACTATCAACATCCCTTACCAGAGTGGTACATTTGTTACACGTTATTACCCAAAGTCCATGGTTTACACTAGGGTTCACTCTTGGAGTTGTCTCTTCTGGGGCTTGGGGCAATGTAGAATGACACATATCTACCACTGTGGTCTCATACAGAATAGTTTCACTGCCCTCAAAATCCTCTGTGCTCCACCTGTTCATCCCTCCCTCCGCCCCAACCCCTGGCAGCCACTGATCCTTTTACCACCTCCATGGTTCTGTCTTTTCCGGATGTCATATAATTGGTATCAGCATATAGTCTCTTTGGATTGTTTCTTTCACTTAGTAATAGGCATTTATGTTTCCTCTGTGTCTTTTAGTGGCTCGATAACTGAATAATACTATATTGTCTGGATGGGCCACAGTTGATCCATCCCCCTACTGAAGGACATCT
Source organism: Zalophus californianus (assembly GCF_009762305.2). Taxonomy (NCBI): domain Eukaryota; kingdom Metazoa; phylum Chordata; class Mammalia; order Carnivora; family Otariidae; genus Zalophus; species Zalophus californianus. The sequence continues at coordinate 6,782,324 of NC_045608.1, forward strand.
TGCTTGCTTCCAAGTTTCAGCAATTATGAATAAAGCTGCTATAAACATCCACTTGCAGGCTCTTATGTGGACATCAGTTTTCAGCTCATTTGGGCCAATACCTAGGGGCATGATTGCTGAGTCATACAGTAATAGGATGTTTAGTTTTATAAGAAACCACCAAACCCGTCGAAAGTAATTCTACTATTTACATTCCTACCAGCAGTGAATGAGAGTTCCTGTCGCTCACATCTTCACCAGCATTTGGTGTTGTCGGTGTTTTGGATCTTAGCAATTCTATTAGGTAGGTAATGGTATCATGTTGTTTTAATTCGCAATTTCTTAATGATATGACGTTGAGCATCATTTCATACGTTTATTTGCCATCTGTATATCTTGTTTGGTGAGGTGTCTGTTCAGGTCTTTTGCCTCTTTTTTAAATTGGGTTGTTTGGGGTTTTTTTAATTGTCGAGTTTTAAGTGTTTTTGTATATTTTGGATAACAGACCTTCATCAGATATATTTTTTGCAAATATTTTCTCCCAGTCTGTGGTTTGTCTTCTCATTCTCTCGACGGCATCTTTGCAGAGCAGAAGTTTTTGATTGTCATGAAGTTCAGCCTGTCAATTCTTTCATGAATTGTGCCTTTGATGTTGCACCTAAAAATCCAGATTTTTTCCTATCTTCTAAGAGTTTTATAGTTTTGCGTTTTACATTTAGGTCTTTGGTCCATTTTGAGTTAATTTTTGTGAAAGGTGTGAGGTCTGAGTCTAGATTTTTTTTTTTTTTGCATGTTGCAATCCAGTTGTTTCAATACCATTTGTGGAAAAGATTGTGTTTGTTCCGTTGTGCTGCCTTTGTTCCTTTGTCAAAGATCAGTTGACTATATTTATAGGGGTCTATTTCTGGATGCTCTATACCGTTCCATTGATCTCTGTGTCTGTTCGTTCATCAAAACCACACTGTCTTGATTACTGTAGCTTTAGAGTAAGTCTCGAAGTCATGCAGCGTCAGCCCTCCAACGTTGCTTTTCTCCTTCAATACCATGTCAGCTGTTTCCACACAGCAAAAATGACGGAGCCTGGATCTGGACCCAGCTCTGAGTCACTCTGACTTTTGGATAGCCCATCCAGGATACTTTCTTCACGTACAGTCATATATTTGCTTTTGTTTTTGCACAAACATTAACTACTCCAACTTTATTCTGTCCCTTGTTTTTACTCAATCCGTTTAGGAGGTCATTCCATACCTTTACGTAACTTCTGTATACAAACACATACATACATTCATTGTTTTTTCCCCTGCCACAGGGTGGTCTGTTGCGCCCCGCTCTGTAATGATTTGGCCAGTCCCTTAAGGAAGGGTATTTAGGATATTTTCAGAGTTTTGCTACTACAGTAACTATCTGCAGACTAGGATCTTTGCTCCCCTCTACCAGTCTTATCTATAGAAGAAATTCCTACTGGGTCAAAAAAAAAAAAGCTTTTTAAAATCTGAACTTTGCCAAATTCTCCTTGAAGGAGGCTGTCCCATGTGAGTGGCAGAGGCTGTTTTAAATTCAGAGTGCTTTAAGCCTTTGACTGAAGGATGGAGAGGTGAGGCGATATATTGCCCCACTTGCCACCCACTCTGGCCTTGACCTGTTCTCCCAGGCTCTTGGTTCAGGCCACACCCTTTGCCTAGAAGCCTGCTCACCTTGCACCTTTCCCAGAGAGCCCTGCCCAGCTCGGGTAGCCCTGTGTCACTTTCCATGGCCTCACCGAGTTTTATTCCTTTATGGCACTTGCCACCAAATGAAATTATCTTATGTATATACCTGTTGATTTCCTGTCTCCCCTATTCCGCAGAGGATGGGGGTTTTCCTTTTTTCACACTCAGCCGTATTCCTAGCACCCAGCACCTAGCGGTCACTCGGTGCCTGTTGCTGTTTCCCCTACCCCAATCTCTACTATCCTGCCCTGTTCCTCTCTGTAAAATGTATTCCCTTCCAACAGATAGAATTGCCTTATTTATCATATGTATTGCCTGACTCCCTCACTAGAGTGTCAGCTCCAGCAGGGCAGGGATTCTGTTTGTTCACTGTTGTATCTCAACAGCTTAGAATGGCACAAGGCACATAGTAGATGCTGCACAAATAGTTGTTGGAAGAAAGAAAGAGACAGAGAGAAAGGCAAAGAGGGAGGAAGGGAGGAAATGAAGGAAGGAAGGAAAGATCATAGCCCCCACCCTCATGGGCTGGCAGGTTGTCCCTCCAGAGGAAAAGACCCATTGAAGAGCTGCCGCCCCCCAGGTTGGGCCTGGGCCCTCCAGACCTGGAGCACAGAGCTGGAGGGCCCGGCGGGAGGGAGGGGGGGGGGGGCTAGCTCTGGCCCCGCCCCCGGAGGCCCCGCCCCACCCCGGAGGCCCCGCCCCACCCGTCAGCAGGCCTGAGCGCCAGCCGGGCTCCGCTCCGACCTTGCCGCGGCGCAGCGGGGGTGGGAGGCGGGGAGGAGCGGCGGCAGGAGCGGAGCGAGCGCGGCGCGGGGCGCAGTCGCCAATGACCTGCGCGGAACCTGCGCCCCTGACGACCCGAGCCCACTGCGCCCCCCCCTCACGGCTCACCTGGTGCCAGGTAAGGTAACAGGTAAGACCGCGGCGCCCGGCAACCCCGGACGGGTCGTTCTCTAGCCGGGGTGCCAAGCCGGACACGGGCTGGGGGCGTCTGGGTCCCCCTGCCTCAGAGGTGGAGTAGGCATCACTGTTGAAGGTGGCACCCTTCTGGGAGCCTTCTCGCCTCCGCCCCTGTCCCCAGGCGCCCTCGGCTGCAGGTCCCAGCCCCCCATCCCTGCAGCCGCATCCTTTCCACGCCCGCAGGGCGAATGTTGCTTCTTTTTTTTTTTTTTTTTTTTTAACTCCTCACGCGCCGCTGCCTCTTGGAAAATGGTGTGGGCGCCTTTTGGGGAGGATCCTGGGATGGCTGTTCTCCCCCTAGGAACGTACTGTGCGACTTCCCAGGGCTCCCCGCGTTCTACAGCGGCGCCTGCCCACGGGGCCTGAGCACCCTGGCTGTGGCAGAAGCCTGCGGGTTCCGACCTGGGCCTGCAGATCTTGGCAGACGGTTCCCCTCAGTCTCCCCTGCTGGTCAGTGGGCTGACGTTCCACACGCATCCACCCTGGCAGTAGGCCTGTGGGTTCCCAGGGGCTCCTCCCTTATTTCTGGGTCTGTGTTAAAACAGGATGCCGCCTTCCCCCACCTGATGTCATTTAAGATAGCTTTAAGCTGGTCTGACAGGATTCAGTGTCTTCTGCCCACTGCCTCACCCCCTGGAGATAGGCTGGCCTCCATCCCTGCTTCGGAGGACAGGTGGCAGGTGACCAGAGGAGGGTTGTAGGAAGGCCACCGTAGTTCCCCGGTTGGCCTTCGCCTAGAGCCACGGGTGACCTAAAACAACTTTCCCAAGTCTCTGAGAGAGGGCCAGTCCCAGCATGAGATGTGGTGGGCTGAGCAAGGCTGGAGTCAGGATGGAACAAAGTGGATCCAGCCCAGTCCTGGTGCTATGGCCCGAAACCCCCCGGTGACACCACCCTCCATTGGCCAGTGTTTGCTGAGCAGTGAATGGGCCTTTCCACTGCTGGGCAAATGACAATTTGGGGTGGAAAGTTCACCACGTTAGGAGTGGATCAAACTGCTTGGACCACCTAGGTCCTTGAGGACCCTTTTGTCGTGGTCCCTGAGTAGCCTGGGCACGTCCCACCCAGAGAGTCAAGTGTTGGGTTTCAGTCCTGCCTTTGCCTATTGTCTGCACGCCACCTAACTTCCCCAGGCCTCCGTTTCCCCACCTGTAAAGTGGGGGTGATTACGTGAGGACCTCCCACAATAGGGGCAAGGATGAACAAGAATGGGAGGTGCCGGGCACTTAGCCCACTGTTTGGCAGTGAGTAGCGTGCCGTAAACGGTAGCTGTTACGGTTGTGATAATAATTGTCATTTATTATCTCCTGGGTGTTGCAGACTTTCCTTCCGTGCAGCTGATGGCTGGAGGTGCCCCAACCACCATTTCTACTGAGACTAAAAGCCTTTGGCAGGACCCCCTGTGGGGATGGGGTCACTTGCTAATCCTGTGCCATTCCTTAGCGTCTGGGGGCAAGGCGAGTTGCCCCTGTCTTCCCGGGCCATGTCACATCCTGGACAGGGCCTGCTCTGGCCTCTGGCCACCACCTTGTCCTTGTCCCTCGGGCCTCTCTTGCCACCCATGTGCTCACACTTTGCCCTCCAGCTCCACCTGGCTGAGCTCGGCCGCATCCACCAGATCAGGCAGCTGGAAAGCAGGGCTGTGCCTCCAAGCCACCCGGGGGTCCCCATCCTCCCCTCCTCACAGTCTTGGCTGGTGGTCTGGTCCCCCTCACCCTCCTGCTCAGTAAATTTTAAAAATAACAGAGTAGCCTGTCCCCACGGAGGGCTGTAACCCGACCCGAGCTGGATTCTGCTCCATCAGAGCCTGGAGTACAAGGACTCAGCCCTTGGGAGTATGGGGCCGTGGTGCTATAGCTACTCTGTCCTCAGCTTGCTGGGTGACTAGACAGGCTTCACCCCCTGCTTCTTCTCTGTGCCTCAGTTTCCCCATCCATATAATGTGGTTCAGATAGTCTGTGATGCTGGAGTGTGAAACGTTGCTTATGCTGGTGAAGATAAACAGTCGGGGTCCCCTTGCTGGTGACTGTCAAATGGGGTTGACATTACCCCAAGCAGAGGGGTGTTGGGAAGGAACTCCCCCAGTGACTGGGAGCGGGAGCAGGAAGAGTGGGCCAAGTCCCTCAGCTGGTGTCTGGCAGATCTCTCTCCTGTCCCACTTCTGTACCCCAGCTCCCTTCCAGGGCCAAGGAACTCCTTGTGCCCACCAAGAGGCGAGCAACAGCCAAGGTGGCTGGCAGGGCCTGGGGTGAAGGCAGTGGCTTGGCCAGGAGGCCGGGTGCGGCGCTGGGCCAGGAGCATCCCTCCCTGGGCTCCGACTCACGCTCACCCACTCACTGGCTTCCCGAGGCCTCTGCATTGCAGCAGATAGGAACCTTTTCTGGCAGCCCAGCTGGGGCTTGGGCTGGAGCAAGGGACTGGGCAGGGGGTGACTGTTCCCACCAGCCCTAGCCCTGCTCCCTCGCCTGCCCTTGGTTCCATTCAGCCCTGGCTTCCCTTGCAGGTGCAGCTGCTGACAAGGGAGCCTTTTTGGGCACTGACTGGAGTCTACCTGGAAGTGCTGGGCTCTAGGCGGAGCCCAGGCTCAGGGACTATCACACCCCAGGGTCCTTTCTGCATCTCAGACAACGCCCCCCCCCCCCAGCATCATTAGGGGGTCTTGCCTACCCCTGGAGAGGCTGTTTTGAAGCATTAGGGCTTTGGAACTCCACGGCCTGGGTTCACATCCCAGCTCTGCCACTGCCTAGCGGCGTGATCTGGGACAGCTCAGTGAACCTCTCTGTGCCTCAGTTTTCTTGACTGTAAAATGGGAATAATAGACCCTACCTCCCAGGGTTCTTGTGAAGATTCATGTATTTAAATCACATTTATGCATTTAAATCCTTAGACAAACACTCCCTATCGGCACTTGTTATATTGACAAGTGTTTTAGCTTCATAGTTTAGAGCCCAGATTCTGGAGCCAGATAGCTCTGCATTCAAATCCCAGCTCTGCTACTCACCAGCTGTGTGATCTTGCAGACGTTCGTAACTTCTCTGGGCTTCGATTTCTCCATCTGCTAAATGGGGTTGAGGATAGTACAAATCTCACAAGTCGTTGCAGGGATTAAATAAGCAAACACATATAGTGTGTGGCCTATATAAAAGGCCGGGCCTGGGGTTCCTGGCTGGCTTAGTCAGTAGAGCGTGTGACTCTTGATCTCAGGGTCGTGAGTTCAAGCCCCATGTTGGGTATGGAGCCTACTTAAAAAATAAAATTAAATTAAATGCTATTTAGAAAAAATTTTAAAAAGTTACGTAAAAGACCCGGCCCAGAGGAAAGGCTGTGTTACATAACTGTTTGCTTATACTTATTAGGCACCTGCTATGTGCCAGGCCTGCAGTACAGAGGTTGAGAGTTAGGCGCTGGGATCCTTTACATACTGGCCCAAGTCCTGGCTTGGGCCTTTGTTGGCAGAGTGATATGGGGCATATGCTTTTGCCTCTCTGTGCCTCAGTTTCCCCAACTCTATGTGGCAATATGGAAGCAACTGCCTCATGGGGTATGTGGGGTTTCTGTCACTCCAGAACATGAGCCACTAGCCTTTGGGCACCAGAGCTGTGGGGGAGAGGGTCTCTCAAGCTGACCTCCTTCTCAGTCACTACTCAGAGTGACCTCTCCTGGTGTTCCATGCCTCTCCTTTCCACTTAGGGACTCTAGAACTTTGCACATTTTGCAGATGGGATGACAAAGTCCCCAGGAAGAAAAGGGATGGACCCAAGTCAAGAGGTAGCTAGCACTCAGAGGTACACCCCCAGTCCAGTCCCCGTCCTGCCCTGGATAGGTCCCACTTCCAAACATTGCCACCAGGCCCCTACATCCTGCAGTGTTCCTGCAGCTCCTGGGGTCTCCTAGGCACTGGCTCAGTTCCAAGGGGCCCAGTGTGGGGGGTGCTTTGGACAAAGCAGACATCAAGCTCCAGAAGGCCAGAAGGGCCTAGGTGAGGGGATGAAGAGCAACCTGGGCTGAAGGAGAATATTCTGGAAACTTCCAGGCAGATGTGAAAGTCCCTGGGTTGCTCTAGGGCCTTTGGCCACCAACCCCCCCCCAATCTTGGTCTAAGGCCTGATTTGGGGAGGAGAGAAGTAAACAAACCCCTATTATGCACCCACTGTATACAGTGGTAACAGTCACAGCCAGGCGCTGTGCCCAGAACGGATGTTCACGCACTGAACCTCATGCTGTTTTATTTTTTTATTATTATTATTTTAAAGATTTTATTTATTTATTTGACAGAGAGAGACATTAGCGAGAGAAGGAACACAGGCAGCAGGGGTGGGAAGCAGGCCTCCCGCTCAGCAGGGAGCCCGAGGCAGGGCTCGATCCCAGGACCCTGGGATCACGACCTGAGCCGAGGGCGGACGCTTAACGACTGAGCCACCCAGGCGCCCCCCTCATGCTGTTTTAAAAATGAGGAAATGGGTTCAGAGAAATCAGTAGTAGTGTGTAGTAGGGTGTAGTAGTGTGTAGTACTCGTACTAGTTACTAGTAGTAAAAACAGCGACCATTTATTGCACTCTTTGCTTATCTCGATTGCGTCCATAAGGTCCTCCAGATGCCGGCACCCTCACCTCCCTGACCCTGTGGGGTCCCTCAAGCATGTCGGCACCCTCCCACCTCAGGGCTGTGTCACCGTCTGTTCTACCCGCAGATGCTTTCCCCCCAGATATCCACGCGGTGGACTACCTCACGTCTTTTTAGTCTCGCTCAAGGGTGACCTTCACAGCAAGGTCTTCCCTGGACCCCCTATTTACAACGGCTCTCACCCCCCCATCGCCCCCATCCCCTGCTTCCCATTCTTTGCCCCCCAGCCCTTAGCTCTTTTTTTTTTAATTAAAATTTTTATTTAGGGCGCCTGGGTGGCTCACTTGGTTAAGCGACTGCCTTCGGCTCAGGTCATGATCCTGGAGTCCCGGGATCGAGTCCCACATCGGGCTCCCTGCTCGGCGGGGAGTCTGCTTCTCCCTCTGACCCTCTTCCCTCTTGTGCTCTCTATTTCTCATTCTCTCTCTCTAATAAATAAATAAAATCTTTAAAAAAAATAAATAAAATAAAATTTTTATTTATTTTGAGAGAGAGAGAGAACACGAGCAGGAGGAGGGGCAGGGGGAGAGGGAGAAGCAGGCTTCCTGCTGAGCAGGTAGCCCGACGTGGGGCTTAATCCCAGGACCCTGGGATCATGACCCGAGCCGAAGGCAGACGCTTAACCGACTGAGCCACCCAGGTGCCCCATCAGCCCCTAGATGTTAACACACTATATCATTTACTTATTGTGTTTGTCTGTCTCTGACATGGGTATGTCATCTCCACAAAATCAGGGATCTTTGTGTTTGTTCATTGTTAAATCCCAGTACAGAGAACAGAGTCTGGCCCACCCAATACCCATTGGTACTCAGGAAACATTCCTTAAATGAATGGGATCTTCACACCAGTCCTGTGAATTCAGTGCTCCCGACATTGCCATCTGACAGATGAGGAGACCGAGGCCCAGAGACTCAAGCCACTTGCTCACAGTCACACAGCCAACAAGTCGCAAACCTGAACCCCTTGCCCTGTTGCCCCCTATAGGTCTGGCCTCGCCCCCACGGACCATGGCCTTGCCCCCATGAGCTAGAGCCTGCTCCTCGGCACCTGCCCACCGCCAGCCAGCAGAATGCAGCTGTGGAAGGCGGTGGTGGTGACCCTGGCCTTCATGAGCATGGACGTTGGCATGACCACGGCCATCTACATCCTCAGCCACCTGGACCGCAGCCTGCTGGAGGACATCCGCCACTTCAACATCTTTGACTCGGTGCTGGACCTGTGGGCAGCCTGCCTGTACCGCAGCTGCCTTCTGCTGGGAGCCACCATCGGTGTGGCCAAGAACAGCGCCCTGGGGCCCCGGCGGCTTCGGGCCTCCTGGACCATCATCGCCCTCGTGTGCCTCTTCGTGGGCATCTACACCATGGTCAAGCTGTTGCTCTTCTCCGAGGTGCGCAAGCCGGTCCGGGACCCGTGGTTCTGGGCCCTCTTTGTGTGGACTTACATCTCACTTGCCACCTCCTTCGTGCTCTGGTGGTTACTGTCCACGGTGCGGCCGGACGCCAAGGCCCTCGAGCCGGGGGCCGGGGCCGGGGCCGAGGGCTTCCCAGGGGAGCGCCGGTCCCCTCGTGAGCAGGCATCTGGGGCCACGCTACAAAAGCTGCTGTCCTACACCAAGCCCGACGTGGCCTTCCTCGTGGCAGCTTCCTTCTTCCTCATCGTGGCGGCTCTGGGTAAGTGAGGAGCCAGGGGGCCTGGCAGGCACCCTGGAAAGCAACTACCGCATCCTTCCTCTTAAATCTTTTAACATTTTATTCATGTGGTTCAAACATCAAATTGATGTGAAGAGGCAAACATTGAGAGTTTCACTCCTAATTCTGCCTCTGACTGCCCTGATCTCCCTGTTGAAGGCTAACTACAGGAAAATGTTCCGGAAGCTTCCAAGTGGGTGAGAAACCGCTTTTCTTCATTTCTTGTATATTCTTCCAGGGTTTCATTCTGGAAGCTACAAGCAAAAATGAACCTGTCACTCTCACCACCTCTCACACATTATTTCGTGTCTTGCTTTTACCACTTAACAATGTGTTTTATTTTATTTTTAAAGATTTTATTTACTTATTTGACAGAGAGAGACACAGGGAGAGAGGGAACACAAGCAGGGGGAGTGGGAGAGGGGGAAGCAGGCCTCCCGCGGAGCAGGGAGCCCGATGCGGGGCTCGATCTCAGGACCCTGGGATCATGACCTGAGCCGAAGGCAGACGCTTAACGACTGAGCCACCCAGGTGCCCCTTAATACACCCTTAACGGTGTATTTTAGAAATTTCCAATCAGTACCTCATTCTTTTATTTGGCTGCTCAATAGTCCACTGTGAGGCCGTTCCAGAGATTATTTAGTTGGTCTCCTTTGTTGGCCCGTCAAGGTGCTTGGAGTCTTTTCTCTGACAGTAAATAACCTTGTTCATACACATTTCATATAAATGTTGGTGTATTTGTAGGATAAATTCCTGGAAGTGGGATCACTGGGTCAAACAAAGCATTTTTTGTAATGAAGCAGAATATACTAGAGACCGTCAGAATTATGTTCTCTGTGATAAGAGTAAGTACTGTTTGGTGAAACTTTTATTTTAGGTACGTGTGCCTACATGTAAGTGTGTCCTGGTTTGTCACGTAAAATGTATTTGTTACTGTGGTTCTGGCCCAAACAGTGTAAAAGTGCTTGCTCAGACAAGGTGGGTGGGAAGGTGACATCTCAAGGTCAAAAATCCATGGGTTCCGGGGGCCACAAGCCCTCGGCATGCACTGCAGTCCTGCTCCTTACCTGGTTGTGTGCTTGCAGGCAAGTTATCGGACCCTTTCAGAGCCTTGCTTCTGTGAAATGGGGATTGTTAGCATCCTCCATGTTTCATGACATTGGAAAGCTTGAATAGAACAGATAGAAAGACAGGTCCGGAGCTTGGTACAAGCTTGGTAAGTACGCAGAAATGTTAGCCGTTCTGAGTTGTTACACATTTAACAGACAGCATCTGGGAGCGGCCCCAAAGCCAGAGGGTTCTCAGACAGGACAGGCAAGCCCCAGAGCTGACCCCTTTCCTCTCACTATTGACCCTCTGCCCTCTCAGTCTCAAACCCTTGACCGCTGTGTGATTTTATGCAAGTTACTTAACCTCTCGGGGTCTCAGTCTCCTCATCTGTAAAATGGGCATAATAACAGTACCTATCACAATAGGGGCTTATGAGGTTCAGTAAGTTAACATGAATAAGACACCGCAGATAGCTCCTGGCACCTAGAGGGCTCCCAGTAGATATTTGTGGCTGCGAGTATTGGGATGACCCCTTTCCATTTAACCAGATAGTTTCTCCTGCTCATGTTTCAAGATCCCAATGTCCCCTGCTCCGAGAAGCCCTCTTGAGTTATACTGACTGTGATCCTTTATCTGCACCTCAGTTGTAGCACAGGTGACATAAAAATCATGCGTCCACTGTCCTGCCCCCCCACCAGGATTTGAGCCCCTTTGGGCCCTTTGGGCCAGGTCTGACTCACCCCAGGCCCCCCCCCCCCCCCACAACCTGGTACAGAGGCAGGATCACAGAATGAATGAACACATGACCATCCTATCTGTGTAAGCAGATGTCACCCACGACCTCGTTTCCCCCCCGCCACCGCTGGGGCCCTGTTGTCAGCTGCTATGTGCTCGGGGAATACAGATGTCCTACAATACAGCCGAGCAGAGTCTGCCAGCCTGCAGGATTGCGTCGAGGTTAAGGACTTGGACTTGAGATCAGGCCCCCAACTGCACTGATCACCTGAGACAAGGTTACGGAACCTGGCCAAGCCTCAGCTTCTCATCCCAAAAGTGGGGTGTCGCTGGGCTCTTGTGAGTTGGGTGAGCTGGAGTGCAGTGCCGGCAAAAGTAAGTACTTCACACAAGTTAGGGACTGTGACTACTGATAATTTTTCTCAATCAGCAAGCCTCCAGGTGGGGCCAGCTTTTTCTGAAACCTCATGATCCAAAAGAAAAACTGCCCATTGTGAAAAGAGGTTAGTTTTAGTGTGGAGCATCTCCTAGTACATTGAAATTCTTTTATATGGATTTCATAGCAACCCAACTAGAAAACCTTGGGCAAGTACCTTAGCCTTTATTTCCTCATCTGTAAAATGGGAAGACTGGTGATAGCACACCTATGGGATTACTGGGGGGCATTGGAGACTTGGAAAAGGTGAGGGAGCAGATATCCAGGGTAACAATGCTCTAGGCAGAGGGAACAGCCCGTGCAAAGGTCCTGAGGCAGGAAGGGGCCTCGTTGTGAAAGGAAAGGCAAAGAGGCCAGCGTAGCTGGAGCAATGTGTGTGTGGGGGGGAGGGCGGGTAGGCAGAAAGAAAGTAGAAGATGAAGTCGGGGCAGTAGCAGGTGCCTGGTCATGTAGGGTGCCATTGGCCACTGTAAGGGCTTTGATTTTTACCCTGAATGAGATGGAAGCCTGAGGAGTGACAAGGTCTGACTTGGGTTTCCTAGGGCCCCACTGTATGCTGGGTGGAGAACAGACTGATGGGAACAGGGTGGCAGCAGGGAGGACCAGGAGTTGGCTGAGGAAGTCCGAGTGAGGTTGGAGATTTGAACCCAGGTGGCAGCAGTAGGGGCAGTGAAAGAGGTTGGATTCTGGAGATACTGTTGACCCTTGAACAATACGGGGAATAGTTGAAAATGCACGTATGACTTTTGATTCCCCTAGAGCTTAACTACGAATAGCCCATTGACTGGAAGTCTTGCTGGTCACATAAACAGGAGATTAGCGCATATTTTGCATGTTCTATGTATTATACACTGTATTCTTAGAGTAAAGCGAGCCACAGGAAAGACAACGTTAGTAGGAAAAATCATAAGGAAAATACACTTACAGTCCAGTACTGCATTTATGGAAGAAACCCACGTGTAAGTGGGCCTGTGCAGTTCAAACCCCCGTTGTTCAAAGGTCAACAATATTTTGAAGGTGGAGGCCCAGGATATGCCAATGGATTGGAGAGTTTCGTGGGATTCTTGCGTGGATTCAACAAGAGTTTGCGCACATGCTTAGCGCAACGCCTGTTACCCAGGAAGGGCTCCGTGTTTGTTGTGCTTGATATCATCATCAGTGTTTGCTGAAGTCGAGCTGCTCTTGGAGCTCGCCGATGCCCTTTTTTTTTTGCTGCGGGTAAACTGAGGCTGAACTTCAACTCAGGTGGACTCCACAGTGTCCACAGCGAGAAACCCCATCTAATGGACTGTGGGTACTGAGGCCCTCGAGGTTGCCACCTTGTGGTCCCTGTGCCCAGACCAGCAGAGGGCAGCAGCACCCCACAGAAGGCCTCACCGTCTCACACAGAGCGGGTCAGGATTCATTTACTGACCCTGACTGAGCGCCTACTGTATGCCCAAGGAAAGAGCCCTAGTGACAGTGAGGACACAGCCTGGTCTGACCACCTTCAGTTCCGTGTCCACCATCCCCACAGGATAACAGCAGGCTTTCTGGGTTATTGGGAAGGAAGGGGTAGGAAAGAGCCCCCTCTTTGGGTTTGAGTTCTGGCCCTTCCTCTTAACTTCCCTGTGCTGTGTGACCCCAGGCAAATCACCCAGCCTCTGACTCTCCTGTTCACCTCTGTGAAATGGGGGTGACATCCTGCTTGCCCCCTCTCCCCACACCACCCCCAGCGTTGTTCTGAAGATACGGTAGTATAATGGGTACGAAATCACATGGCAAACTCTGACGTGCTTCACCAAAAGGGGCTGGGTGGCCATTTCCAGCACTGCTTGGAACCAGAAAATCCACATCTTCTGAGGTTCTAGAATTTGGACTCTGAGCCCTCCGCCAGCGAGAAGGAAGTGAACTTTGGCCGTGCGGCCTGTTGAGCATCCCCTCGCCTTCCAGCTCCATTGCCCCCTTCTGTAAAATGGGCTGATAACAGGACCAGCTGCAGAGCCTGCAGAGGGGAATCAGTCCCGTGGCTTCTTATGCTCAGGCCTGGTGCCCGTTATTAACAAGACCACCCCGGTATAGATTGAATAACCCATGTTTCCTGTGTTCCTGGTCTCTGAAAAGAGGGGGCCTGAAGCAGTACGGGCCCCCACCCTGCCTCCCGCCATGGTGAGAAGCAGAAGTTTGCCAGGAGAGAAAACCCCATCAGAGGATTGAGCGGAACACGTGGTGTGTGGGCTTCCCGAGGCTCAGGAGGCCCGGTACGGGCTCCCCCCCGCTGCAGATGCCCCCTGAGCCCACCTTGTCTCCTGGCAGGAGAGACCTTCCTTCCCTACTACACCGGCCGGGCCATTGATGGCATCGTCATCCAGAAGAGCATGGAGCAGTTCAGCACGGCGGTCATTGTCATGTGCTTGCTGGCCATCGGCAGGTAGCCGGCTCCCACCCCCGCACCCCCCTCCTCCAGGCCTGCAGCAGGGGAGGGAGGTCAGGGAGGCCCAGGAGATGCCCCTGGTGAGCCTGTCACTCAGCCGGTCATCGTGGTAACCAACAACCAAACTGGCTTAGAACCCGTATCCATTCAATTGCGCCCTGCCCTCGAGTCATACCTTCTTGTCCCTAAAATTGGCTTCAGGCCTCAAGGTTCCCCTTTTACTCTCCCTGGCTACTCTCCAAACGGGAAACCAGGGACAGCCTCGTCTGTGCTGTTCTGGAAGGAAGAGGGGTCTGGCTGGCAGCATTGGGTCCCTTGTCCCTGGTAAACACAACCCCTCTCTGCTCTCATCTTGGGGACTCCAGTTGGGGAACAAGGGAGACTGCGTGGTGGTACCAGCCCTGGAAAGGGGCTCGAGCTTGGGTCCCTCCCTGTGTCTGCCCTGCAAGGGGCCCACGCCTGCCAGCCGCGGGAGGGGGCAGCCGGGTTATGGCTGTTGGTTGTCGCAAGGACGTCGTGCTATATATAACATCTCTTATCTGCAATTAGCTCATTTGCCGCAGGTATTCGGGGCGGCATTTTTACCCTCATATTTGCCAGACTGAACATTCGCCTTCGAAACCGTCTCTTCCGCTCACTGGTGTCCCAGGAGATGAGCTTCTTTGACGAGAATCGCACAGGTTGGTCCTCCCGCGGCCTGGGGTGACCTCCGGCAGGGGGGCCCAGGGGCGGGGGGGCTTGTCTCACGTCGGGGAATTCCATGGCTGGTTTTTCCTGCTATCCTGTTCAGCATAGAAACGCTCCAGGAGGCGCTGCCTGAGGCCGGGAAGCTGGCCTGCTGGCTGAGGTTTCGGTATGAGCTATGGCCACTGTAGGAGGACCCTGGCCAGGCCAGCCGAGATCCCTGCAGGAGCCAAAGCCTTGCTTTCCACTGCTCTTTGGGAACCACAAAGGCCAGAACTATCCAAGCCTGTGGCCTGAGAGGCTCAGCTCCAAGGGGGTGTGAGGGGTGGGGTGCAGGGCAGTACAGTGTAAAATCAAGACCCCAGGCTCTGAGACAGACCGGCCTGTGGCCCAGCCCTGGCTCCACCATTCACTAACTTGGCCCCTCTGAGCCTCTGTTTTCTCATCTCAAAAATGGGAACAATAGTAGGAGCTACCGTCGAGTTGTGAAGCTCTTAGCCCGGCCAAGTGCTGAACGTTTCTCCTCCCCACGGCCCAGATGATTGTTTCTCTCTGAGGGAAGAGGGGAGTTATCCCCTCTGCCAGTGACAGGGAGGAGAGATGGCTTTGGTTCCGGCTCAGTCAGGGACGGGCCGTGTGGCACCAGCTTCCCTTTCTGAGCCTCAACTGCCTCCTGCGTACGGTGGGATGTGATGTCACGAGATGCTAGTGACGGGGGCTGGGTTCAGAGCAGCCCTCGAGGGGTGTCTGCTCTTCTCTCCCCTCCCCTCCCCGCCCAGAAGGAAGGGGAGGCCCGAGCTCTGTGGTGCCTGTCTCGGAAACCCCTTCATGTCTCCTGCCCTGCCCCCGACCCAGTGGCCCCATTGCCACAGTGGGAACTGAGCTGCCTGTGTTCCAGGGGACCTCATCTCCCGCCTCACCTCAGACACCACCATGGTCAGTGACTTGGTCTCCCAGAATATTAACATCTTCCTGCGGAACACGGTCAAGGTCACGGGCGTGGTGGTCTTCATGTTCAGCCTCTCGTGGCAGCTGTCCTTGGTCACCTTCATGGGCTTCCCCATCATCATGATGGTGTCCGACATCTACGGCAATTACTACAAGGTAGGCCCTGCCGGGTCCCTGCTGGGGTGTGCGCACCGCTCCGAAGGGAGGGAGGAGCCTCACCAGGCGCTCGGGGGAGCCCCCGGGGGCTACTGAAGGACCCATCCACCTGTGCGCTGGGTCATTTGGAGGATCCTTATGAAGCACCTCCTATTCCCAGGCACCAGGATCCATCAGTGAAACCAAAAAGCTTCTGCCCTCAAGGGGCTCATGTTCTAGTGGAAGAGGCAGACTCTAGGTAACAGCAATAATAGCGCCAGTGTAGAATGTGACGGAAGGTGGTGAGTGCTCAGGCGGAAAATAAAGTGAGAGAGAGAGATGAGCATGGCGGGTGGCACTTTAAATCGGTCCTTCTGAGAAGGTGACAGTTGAGCAAAGACGTGGACATCTCTGGGAAGCACGTTCCAAGCGGAGGGCAGAGCCAGTGCCCAGGCCTTGAGGTGGAAATGTGCCTGGTGTGTTTGAGGAGCCTCAGGGAGGCTGGTGGTGCTAGAGCGGGGTTGAGGGGACTCGAGAGGGAACGAGGGCAGGGAGGTGACGCGGGTCAGGCTGTAGGCCTTTGCAAGAACTTTGGTTTACACTGAGTGCAGAGTTTGCTCTCTTTCTGTAGGGTGTTGATGTGGGGGTGGCTCAGGCCCCAGGAGCGAGGCCCTCGCCCACGATGCAGCTGTGGGCAGGCTGTGGTCCCCTACGGCCACTCCTCGCGCTGCCCCTGCCGGGAAGGCTGGCCTGACGAGCTAGACCCCGGCCTCACCCCCTCCTGCTCCCCACCTTGGTGGGTGCTCCTGAGCCGTGAGTGACCAAGGCTGGGTTTAGACAGGTGCAGGCAGCTCCTTCCCCGGTGACCAGGCCTGAGGGGACAGGGGTCCCCCTGAGCAGGAGAGACTGGCTCAGTTAGAACCTTTGGTGGCCATGGCCCGAGGCCAGCCCCAAAATGCATCCATTCCCCACAACCATTGTTGCGCCTTCTGGCAGAGCCCACCACCCAGGAGGACCCTCTCCCCCGTGATTCTGGGTCACGGGCCTCTGTTTTCCTCCCTGAGAAGAAAGAGTAAATATATGAGTTGGAGCCATTTCCCTTCCTCTGCTCCCCACCCTGCCCTTCCTGCCTTCCGGCCAGCTCCCCCAGACAGGGCAGGAAACCCTGGAGCTTCCCCTATCAGCCCCCCTGCACACCTCAGGCCCTATCGGTTGGGCGGGGTCTCAAGGAAGCTCTCTAGGTCTCCTGCTGGTACCTGAATGTGTTGAATACAGCCACCGAGTCATCGCCACAAGCCACACACACCCTGCCCACGGTCAGACATGACTCAGGACACAGAATGGCTCCACCCGAGTTGCCAAAACATGCTGCGTGCTTCTGATGGCCTCAGTGAGACTGGAAGGTCATGGGACGCGCCCATGCATGATCCTGGCCTGGCCTCCCTGGCAACCTTCCTTGATGGTTTGAGAATCTGAGCATGTTAACTGTTGCAAGGCCTGAACAGCTCTGCCCAGGGGCCACTTCCATAACGCTGGTGGGCAGCAGCCTGGTGGTCCGCCACTTGGGATGACTTCTCAGCCATCTATACCCAGTCATACACACACAGTGCAGCCAGATTTCACAGCCCTCCACCACCATCTAGAACTTGGCTAGGAGTTCTGGAATCTCTGTGCCAGTCAGTCCTCAGGCTCTACCATAATTTAATGTATTTTGATAATGTAAATGGCACCCCCTTAATACTTGGTGTTTTTTGTATAGTACCCAACCTGAACAACCATCCGGGGCATCCCTGTCTTATACCAGCACAGGATCAGGTGTTGAGGCTCCTTTTCTGAGAGGATTACCAAATACTGTGTTTGTGAATAACCACCTTTAAGTAGTGGAGATGACTTCATGATCGGTCCCCCAGCCCTCAGGAGCTGGAACCTCGGGAGCTCACCCCAAGAACCCACCTAGAGTCTATTCTCTGAGTCTGTCAAAGAAGCTAGAAGGCCATGGGGAAAAGCGGGGAGCTCGGTCTTGTCCTTTTGCCCTTAGGCTCCGTGCACAGAGCTGGCGCTAACTGAGGGTAGAAAAACCGGAGAGGCCGAGGGGCCGTCAGATGGTGAGACTGTCTGCTTTGGGGTCTCTTCCTTCTTGTCCCCGCTCCTGTCCACAGAGGCTCTCCAAAGAGGTCCAGAATGCCCTGGCAAGGGCCAGCAGCACAGCCGAGGAGACCATCAGTGCCATGAAGACGGTGCGGAGCTTTGCCAACGAGGAGGAGGAGGCAGGGGTGTACTCACGGAAGCTGCAGCAGGTGTATAAGCTGAACAGGAAGGAGGCCGCAGCCTACACCTACTATGTCTGGGGCAGCGGGGTATGTGCCCCTGGCCCGGGCAGGTCTGACTGTCGGGGGGCAGGACACAAAGATGGGGCAATCCCTTGACCAGGACGCGAGCCTCGGTCCCTCCGTGTCAGTGTCAGGCTGGTTGCACTTGACTTTACTCTGTCCCACATTTCTGCTTGTCCATGGAGAAATCTTTCTGGAAAAGAATTCACCCTTCCAATGAATGTGCTCATGGGCCCCTCCTCTTTCCCTCTCACATGGGCATGGGGTGGCTGGGGAAACATCTTTGCCCCGGAAGGGAGTCACCCCGAGGCCAGCGGGACCCAGCCTAGGCCACTGTCTGGCAGGCCCCGTGTCACAACCACACACACCCCATTGGAGTGTCTAGCTCCCTCCCTGGGGGTGAATCACAGCCCCTCCTGGAGAACGGGGAGCACTTGGAGCCTGTGGCTGTCTGTTGGCCACGTCTGGGAGGTGGGCACATCGGGGCACAGCTGGGGTAGGAGGGTTCGGAGTTTAGGGGGAAGAAGGCGTGGTGATCCACCAGGGGGCCAGGTGACAGGACAGGCCACCCCTTCAAGGTACCCAGCCGGAGAGGAGAAGGGCCCGAGACCCAGCTCAGCTAGCCAAGCCTCTCAGCAGCCTGCCCACCCGCATGGGTGCCTTTTGTCCCTGGCACAAAAGCACCGTGGTCTAACCATCGATCTAGGTGTAACCCAGCCAGGGGCTTGGGGTGGGGAGAGGCGGTGGGAGGCAAGGGTGCCCTGGACACAGCCCCTCCTTCGTGGAACCTGGTGGGGACAGGAAACAGGCCCATCGTCGTGCCCTGCCTGGCTTGCCGTGTGACCTTAGCCAGTGGACTGAACCTCCCTGAGCCATGCTCTTTCCAGTGAGGAGGACTAACAGCTCCCTCCCGGCCTGGCTGGATGCTGGGGGCTTTGTGGGTGTGTGCCAAGGCCTCACAAAGAAAAGCCTTGTTCTCCGCCAGGCCCACGGCTCCCTCCAACTGGGGGCCTTTGCGGGGAAGAAGTCCAGGGCCGGGGAGCGGGAGGGCATGAGTGACAGCCGGGCACCAGCATGTGGGAGGACATCCCTGCCTGGCTGGAGTTTCAGTCTGTGGCTGGGCGAGCACAGCCCACAGCTGCTCTCACCTCCCCCTGAAGCCTGGGGTGGGGGGTTTGGGGGGGGGGGCGTGTCAGGGTCTGAGCCAAGGCCCCTGTGACCCAGGTCCCCCCACCCTTCCCTCTGCCCCCAGCTCACGCTGCTGGTAGTCCAGGTCAGTATCCTCTACTACGGGGGCCACCTCGTCATCTCGGGACAGATGACCAGCGGCAACCTCATCTCCTTCATTATCTACGAGTTTGTCCTGGGAGACTGCATGGAGGTGAGGGGCTGGCTTGGGGAGGGAGTCCGGGGGAGCTGGAGGGATGGGGAAGAGGGATGTAAAGGGGGGAAATACTCCAGGGTCTGACGGATGGGGTGTTTCTTTCTAAGTAGGTGGGGGAGAGAACACAATACCAACGATGACACAGCAGTATTGCCAAGTGGCTACCGCAGCTCCATTTACTGAGCAAAGTGACAGGGACAACGATGTTTCAGGAAATGCTCTGAAGAACACCGTGAGGGGTCTCAGTACTATGCTACCTCCCATTTCTCTGAGGCTCAGACAGGTTAAGGGACTTGCCCACCACGCTGGTGGGGGAACCGGGTTCAAAGCCAGACGGGTCTGACTCTGAGGCAGGGAGCTGGGGTGTTTCTGCCCGAGCCGCCCTCCGCCGCTGCTTGAGGATGCTTCGAGTGGGGGCCTTAACTCCCTGGCACTACGACGGGCCTCTGTGTCCTCCAGTGATAAAGCTGGGGGTGTGCCTGGGGGAGGGGGTGTTAGCGCTCTGCATCGGCTAGAGCCACACCAGCCTGTCATTTGACGCTGCAGTTCTGCCTCTGGGAACCTGGGCCACAGAGACGCCCACTCCGGTGGGCAGAGGTGTGTGCGCGCTCAGCGAAGCGTTGCTTCTCATAGTGCAAAGTCCAAGCGTCCTCCAGTGCCGGGGTCAGGGATTGGGCCAGCATGGCCCATCCGAGTCCCAGAAGCAGGACGTCTGCACGATAAGAAACTAGGCAGCAGCTACTGATGTAGGCAGATCCGTGGGTACCAGCGTGCAAGGGACCCTGAGACGCACCATGAAGCAATGGGAAGAGGCTGATTCCAGTGGCGTGGTTTTTAAATCTCAAAATTATTTATCATGTATGTGCACGTGCTTGTAAATGCACAGAGGAAGGACTGGAAGGAGACAGTACGCAGATACCTGGGGCCAGCTGTGGGAGGAGGTGTGAGGGGCACCGCTCCACGGTGCGCGTATCTTAACATGAGTGATACTGTCTTGATGTTAATGATAACAGTCCTAGCTGTGCTGGATTCCCCAGCCAGGCCCCTCGGTCATAGCACGCAAGGGCCTGAACTCAGCAGCCGACCGTGCCCAGGTTCAAGGCCTGGCTCTGCCACGTCCTGGCTGTGTGAGCTGGGGGAAGAGACTTGAGCTCTCTGTGCCTCAGTTTTCTCATCAGCAAAAAATGAGATAATGCTAAAACCTACCCCATAACATATGCAAAGTGCTCAGCAAAATGAGTCGTCATGATCACTCACATTTATGTTGTATATGTTTTTACCCAAGGAGAATGGATAGCGTGAATTAAGGGCCGTTTTTTAAAACCGAAATTTTAAAAATGCTGTGGCAGCCTAGAGAGGAATTCCGTTCCGAATTCCTGTTCTGCCACATTCTAGCTGGTTCCTTTAACTGCCCTGCCCTTCCGTTTCCTCCGCTGGGGGGTGGTAACACCCACCAGGCAGGACGGTGGTGAGCTTTAGCTGTACCGGCCACGAGGCGCTGGGCTCCTGATGTGTTCTCACCAATGGCTCAGTCTTCGTTATTGCTGCTCTCGTGGGTTTTTGGTTTTTGTTTGTTTGTTTAAGATGTTATTTATTTGAGAGAGAGAGAGGGAGAGTGAGCATGAGCAAGGGGAGGGGCAGAGGGAGAGGGAGAAGCATGCTCCCCGTGGAGCAGGGAGCCCGATGCAGGGGTCGATCCCAGGACCCTGGGACCATGACCTGAGCTGAAAGCAGATGCTTAACAGACTGAGCCCCCCCAGGCTCTCCTTGGCTGCTCTCCTTTTATCAGTGTTGTCATTATCTGCTCTACTACTGGGGGGCCCCGGCAGTGTCCTGCACCCCGCCCCCCAGAACGGCTGCTGTGTCCCTGCTCTCTCTGCACCCTCTTCATCTCTCTGGCCACCATGGGGGTCCCAGCGCTGCGGTGTCACTGGGCCAAGAACTTGTGTCTCCTCCCCCCGCAGTCCGTGGGCTCCGTCTATAGCGGCCTGATGCAGGGAGTGGGGGCCGCCGAGAAGGTGTTTGAGTTCATTGACCGGCAGCCAACCATGGTACATGACGGGAACTTGGCCCCTGACCGCCTGGAGGGCCGGGTGGACTTTGAGAACGTGACCTTCACCTACCGCACTCGGCCCCACACCCGAGTCCTGCAGGTAAGTGGTGCCCGAGGCCCGCCCACATCATCCCTTCCCTCACAGTGTAGCCAGGATCACGTAAGGCGGAGTCCTTGTCCTCGTGGAGTTTGGAGTCAGGGAAGGCAGATCATTAACAGAGCATTCCAGATACTAAGTGCTAGGAAGGCAGTAAATCAGGGTGGTGTGGTAGGGGTAGCGCACAGGGATGGTGTTAACAGTCAAGGAGGGCTTCTCAGAGGAGAGGACATTGGAGCTGGGTCCTGAACAAGGAGAAGAGGCACCCAGGCAGTGGAAATGAGCATCCAAGTCCTGCCAAATCCTAGAAAGGAGAGCATTCCAGGGGCTGGCAGTGCCCAACCATGGCAAAGGAGCATGGGTGGGCTGGGAAGGGTGCCCGCCGGTGTCCGAGGCCAGAGCATCTGAGCCAGTGGCCCCACACCGTGTCTGCCTGTTCCTTGCAGAATGTCTCCTTCAGCCTGTCCCCAGGAAAAGTGACCGCGCTTGTGGGGCCCTCGGGCAGTGGGAAGAGTTCCTGCGTCAACATCCTGGAGAACTTCTACCCCCTGGAGGGGGGCTGCGTGCTGCTGGACGGGAAGCCCATCAGCGCCTATGACCACAAGTACCTGCACCGCGTGGTACGTGAATGGGCCTTTGTTGTCCTCCTGTGCACTTTGTCTGACCTTCACCCTCGCGAGCGATAACGCAGGTGCAGACAAGTGATACAGGTAACACAGGCTCAGAGGGTCGTACCCGCGCACCGGCGCCCAGGTCAAGAAACAGAACATTCCAGCACTCCTCCACCCCGTGTGTCCCTTCTCTTCCCCACAGAGGCTGCATCTCCCTGACTCTTATGATCTTCTCTTTCTTTTCTTCAGTTTTACCATCGCTTTGTGCCTCCCCAAATAACAGAGCTGTGTTTTGCCTAGTTTTGAACTTTATCTGGCTGGAATCATAGAGCATGCGTTCAGATGGGTCTTGCTTCTTCCACTCAGCCTTATTTGTGAGACATCCAGGTTGAGGCTGTGGTCGTAGTTCATTCATTTTCGTTTCTGGGTGATAATCTACTGTGTAAACATGTCACAATCTATTTATGCATTCTGCCCTTGATGGAGACTTGGGTTGTTTCCTGTTTTTACCATTACCAATACTGACATAGACAACTTTGTCCACGTTTTCTGGTGCACACGGGTACGTATGTTCTCCCAGAGTGGATGTATATGCCCAACTTTAGTAGCTACTGTCACTAGGGTGGTCATACCACTTTACATTCCCACTAGCAGTGGATGAGAGTTCCAATTGCTCCACATTTAAGTCATCTCTAGTACTCAAAGGAGGCTTATTCATGACCGTAGAGTTTTTGGTAATCATTTCAGGAAGGGATCCTCAACACCTGATCCTGTGCTAGCATAAGAACAGGGATGCCCTGGGGGGTGCCTGGATGGCTCAGTCGTTTAAGCATCTGCCTTTGGCTCAGGCCATGATCCCAGGGTCCTGGGATCGAGCCCCGCATCGGGCTCCCTGCTCAGCGGGGAGCCTGCCTCTCTCTCCCCCACTCCCCCTGCTTGTGTTCCCTCTCCCGCTGTGTCTCTCTCTGTCAAATAAATAAATGAAATTTTTAAAAAATTAAAAAAAAAGAACAGGGATCCCTGGATGGTTGTTCAGGTTGTACATATAACAAGAAAAACCAACTATCAAGGAGGCACCATTTCCATCATCAACATACGTGAAATTATAGGAGAGCCTGAGGGTTGGCACAGAGATTCCAGAACTCCTAGCCAAGTTCTAGATGGTGGCAGAGGCCACACATTGTGATATATGCCTACCCATCTGCATATAACCAGGTGTAGATGGCTGAGCAGTGACCCCAGATATGTGATGACAAGGCTGCTGCCCAGCAGAGTTCTGGAAGTGGCCCTTAGGTAGAGCTATTCAGGCTTTGCAATAGCTAATATGCTCAGACATGTAATATTCTTAGACAGTTAATATTGTCAGTGCTGATCTTTTGCCAGCTGGTGAGTACATACGTAGAGGTAGTTCACAGAGGTCTTTTGCATTTTCCCGATGACCAAACATATCAAGTACTTTAACATACGGTTCAGTACTTCGATTTCCTCTTTTGTGACTACCTTCTCTTTAGTTCAAATTAAAAGTTTTAATTTTCATAAGCCCCAAACAGTAAAATGCAACAATCTAACCACATTCCCATATATTCAGAGAATTTTGGAATTAAGACGTGAGAGTTCCCCTTCATCTCACCTTTTAAGTTCCACTCCATGGAGATTAACTGGTGTTAGCAATTTAGCAAATATCCTTTCCAACCTGTTTCCTATCTTTATATAAATATATTGATAAGTAAAGGTACATATATAAGTTTTTTGCTTTTTTGTTTTTTTTTAAAGAGAGAAGGGGAGAGAGAGAGAGAATCCCAAGCAGGCTCCATGCCCAGCACAGAGGCTGACGCAGGGCTCGCTCTTAGGACCCTGAGATCATAACCTGAGCCAAAATCAAGAGCGAGACGCTTAAACGACTGAGCCACCCAGGCGCCCCTACATATATAAGTTTTTTTTTTAACAAAAACAGAATCATGGTGTGTGTGTGTATGCGTGTATGCATATTTGATTTAATGGATACACTGTGATTATTAGTTAAGCCCCAATTTATGAAACTGATTTTTTTCTGTTTACAATGTTGCAGTGATATCCTCCATAATATCATTTTTGTAGGCTACATTCCTAAAACTGGGATCATGGAACAAGCTTCTTTAAATTATTCTCTCTGGGGGCGCCTGGGTGGCTCAGTCGTTAAGCGTCTGCCTTCGGCTCAGGTCATGATCCCAGGGTCCTGGGATCGAGCCCCGCATCGGGCTCCCTGCTCCGTGGAGAGCCTGCTTCTCCCTCTCCCACTCCCCCCGCTTGTGTTCCCTCTCTCGCTGTGTCTCTCTCTGTCAAATAAATAAATAAAATCTTTAAAAAATAAATAAGTTATTCTCTCTGGAGGGAGGGGACACCGGGGAGGCCTTTATGGCCTGGGGGCTGCTGTGGCCTCTTGTCTTCTGGTGTGGACAGAGTGACTCACATTCTACATTCTCTTTCTTTCTACAGCGCCGCCCCGCCCCCCCACCCCACCACACCCCACCCCCGCCGCCCCAGGACTGGGGCAGAAGGCAAGCTCTCTTAGCGGTCAGGGAACTTGGCTTAGCCCAGAGCACCCAGCTCAGCAGGCCCCAGATTTTTGGTCAGGGGAAGCTGAAGGCTTGTGCAGATTGTGGACTCTGTTGTTTTTGAAGGAGAGAGGCAGCTGATGCTATAGCAGCCAGGCGCAGGCCCTGCTCGGATTTCAGACCCGAGACCCCTGGCGTCAGGCAGGCCTGGGGCTGGCAAGGTTCCCGGTGACAGCTGGACGGATGCGTGCCCGGCCTGTCATGCCCCATCCTTTCTCCTACACAGATCTCCCTGGTGAGCCAGGAGCCGGTGCTCTTCGCCCGCTCCATCACAGACAACATCTCCTACGGCCTGCCCACCGTGCCCTTCGAGATGGTGGTGGAGGCTGCACAGAAGGCAAACGCCCACGGCTTCATCATGGAGCTCCAGGACGGCTACAATACAGGTACATAGCCCAGGAGCATCACCTCCACCCTGCCTGAAAGGTCCACCCTCAGGGATGTGACCCTCTGAGTTAAGCATTACTCTCTGCCAGTTGCTGTTTACTATTTCAGGTGAAACTCACTTGACATTTAGTACCTTTACAGTACTATGCAACCAACCACCTCTATTTAGTTTTAAAACATTATTTTTTTTAAGATTTTTATTTATTTATTTGAGAGAGCGAGAATGAGAGAGAGAGAGAGAGCACATGAGAGGGGGAGGGTCGGAGGGAGAAGCAGACTCCCCGCTGAGCAGGGAGCCCGATGCGGGACTCGATCCCGGGACTCCAGGATCATGACCTGAGCCGAAGGCAGTCGCTTAACCAACTGAGCCACCCAGGCGCCCATAAAACATTATTATTATCTATTATTTTTTTAGAGAGAGAGAAGGCATGAGCAGAGCGGGGAGGGGCAGAGGGAGAGGGAGAAGCAGGCTCCCCACTGAGCAGGGAGCCCGATGCGGGGCTCAAATCCAGGACCCTGGGATCATGATCTGAGCCGAAGGCAGGTGCTTAACCAACTGAACCACCCAGGCGCCCCAGAGAGAGAGAGAATCTTAAGCAGGTTCCACCCAGCAAGCCCAGGGCAGAGCCCGACAAGGGGCTCGATCCCACGACCGTGAGATGGTGACTTGAGCCAAAATCAAGAGTTGGTTGCTTAACTGACTGAGCCACCCAGGCGCCCCCAAATATTATTATTTTTAAATTATATATATATATCTCAGATTAATTATAGTTGCTTAATTTTATATTAATAATATAATAAATTTAACAATATACTGATTTATGTTATATATTTTGTTATATTTAACATACTTTAAAATTTTAACTCTTGTGAAGGGGCTGTTCGCATGGTTCAAAACTAAAAACACATATGAAATGATAAACAGTGAGGGGTTTTACTCCATCTCCTTCTCTGCCCCTGTTTCCTCTTGGGCCACCAAAACTTTTGTTAGCTTCTTACATGTCCTTTGGGAGCTTCTTCATGCAAATAGGAATGTATATTTTTATTTCCTCCTGACCTTTTACAGAAAAAAAACAGCACCCTATATTCTGCACCTAGCTTTTTTTTTTTTAACTTAACACAGTGTCTTAGTGCCCATTCCACATTGTCACTTAAAGAGCTCCCTTGATCCTTTTTGAAACAGTTGCATAGTATTCCAGGGTATTGGGCTTTATGATAATTTGTTTAAATAATTAATTCAGTTTCCTGCTGATGGACGTTCAAGTTGATCTTTTGTTTTGATTTGCAGTATTAGTATTGTGAGTCGTGCATAACACGTGCCTTTGCCACTGTACGTGGGAAAGTCAATTGTAGGGACAATTCACAGAGGTGGGGGTGCTGGTGCCAGGGTTGTGCACTTGTACTTGTGATCCGTAGACTTGCACAGCACAAAATGATAGACACAGAGGTATATGCCCTGCGGCCAGAGGGATCACCCCCCCCGCCCCCGTGCTTGCCCCAGGAAGGTGGGGGAGTGCCTGTCTCCCCACAGCCACGCCAGGACGGTGTATTATCAGACATTGGGATCTTTGCCAAATTAATAGGTAAAAATTGGTATCTTGGTACCAATTGAATGTCGTTATGATTTGCATGAACAGGGAAGGAGAGCATCCTTTTGTGAGTTTGGGAGCCGTTGGTTGTCCGGTGGCCCTTCGACCCACACCTTTTCCCGAAGAGCACAGCTCCTGTGGCAACAGGGAGAGGAAGGGGAGGGGGCCTTCTCTCTACCCCAAGTCTGTGCCGGCCTCTCTCTACCCCAAGTCTGCCCTGGCCCCACCCTCTGCTCACTTGCCCCGGCCCCTTTGTCACGCAGAGACTGGGGAGAAGGGTGCCCAGCTGTCAGGTGGACAGAAGCAGCGGGTGGCCATGGCTCGGGCTCTCGTGCGGAACCCACCCGTCCTCATCTTGGACGAAGCCACCAGTGCTCTGGACGCAGAGAGCGAGTACCTGGTGAGTTGCGGGCTGGTGGGGTGACGCCAGAGTACGGGGCAGGCGCCGGGAAGGGCTTGGAGGCGCCATGGGGGCTCTCCCAGGCCGTCAGCTTCCGGACTGCGGTGTTCAGGGCTGAAGGCGGGGAGCCGGGGAGAGGGGACCCAGGGCTGAAGGTCTAGCCAGCCGGCTCTTGGCAGAGCTGAAACTATGTGATGCGGGTTTGGAGTCGAGGCCCTGCCCTCCGCTCATCGTGGGAGTCAGGGTTGTCTGCTCCCTGAGCCCCCTTTTCAAGGTAAAGAGCGTCCAATGGTGTATTTGTCACTGACTAGCCACCTTGGCCCCCCCGTGGGTCGAATCATTGATTACACAGGTATTCCCTGAGCTCCTCCCGGCCACCAGGCTGCAGTGGGGGCTGACCAGACAAAGGCCTGCCCGCACAGCGTTTCCAGTCCGGGGGGAGACACGTCACAAACAAGGAGACAAGCCTGAGTTCAACCTGTGGCCTACAGCACGGAGAAAACGAAACCATCATTTGAGAGAGAGATTGAGACAGGTCACCCCTGTCAGAGAGAAACACAGCCAGACACTGACGCTGGAAAAACAGATTTTATTCAGTAACAAGTGACAGTAGGGGAAAGAGCGGGACTCCCTTCTGCTTTGTGCAGAGGGGACAGCGGTGACAGGCATTGAAGGAGGATGAAGGCATAGGGAGCGGGCTCACGGGAAAGCCAGTGGTCGGCCAGTGTGGACGTGGTTAGGAGCGGTGTCTGCTGGCTGCCAGCCGCGGGCCGGAATTCTGTCCTCCTGTAGAGCCTCGAGACCCAGGCCTGTCCTCCCTGATGATTACATTTCAAAAATGGCCTTCAGGTCCTTGAGGAAAACACTCTTGACTTGTAGGAGATTCACATATATATATATCGAAGGGACAGAGAAAGGATTTACAATTATAAGCCCTTTTTATTAAACGCTCTAAGAAAGGGAGGTCGGGGGCCTACCGTCAAGTGTTGGCTAGAACAGTCAATTCTCCTGGCAGCACCGAGCATTGGGGGGGGGGGGGGGCTGGGTCATCCCTGAGACACGGCCTTACACTGCCGGAGCCCTGCTGGAGTGTGCCCGTCTCCCCGATGGAAGTGGGGTCTTCAGGTGCCATTTGAGCTGAGACCCAAGAGGAGAGGAGCCAGCTGAGCGTCCAAGGAGGAGAGGGCAGCAGGTGCAAAGGCCCAGAGCAAATTCACAGGCAAGCCCAAAGGTCAGCGTGTCAGGCTGGTGGGAGTCTAAGCTGAGGACGGAGTCATAGACACAGCCTCCTCACGCCCTAGTTATAGTTTGGGTTTGTTTGTTTGTTTTTAATTAATGGAATTTTTTTTAAAGATTTTATTTATTTATTTGAGAGAGAGAGAATGAGAGACAGAGAGCACGAGAGGGAGGAGGGTCAGAGGGAGAAGCAGACTCCCCACTGAGCAGGGAGCCCGATGCGGGGCTCGATCCCAAGACCCTGGGATCGTGACCTGAGCCGAAGGCAGACGCTTAACCAACTGAGCCACCCAGGCGCCCTGGAATTTTTTTTTTTTTTTTTTGAAGAAAAGTTTCAGTTTTAAAGAAAATTGAGCAAAAAGTGCAGAGAGTTCCCATGTATCTCCTTTTCACCCCCCAGTTTCTCCTGTTATTAACATCTTGCCCTGGTGCATCCGTTACAATTGATGAGCCAGTTTTAATACATTGTTACTAACTGAAGTCCCTGGTTTATATCAGGGGTCACTCTTTGTGCTGTGCGCTCTTGTCTATGACAAGTGCAGAATGGCAGGTGGAGGGAGTCTGGATTTTATTCTCGTTTGGGACACGAAGCTGTGGGGTGGGGGGTGGCTCAGAGCAGGAATTCAACAAGAACCGATTGAAATGTTAAATCCACGCAGGCAGTGGGAGGGGGCGGGGCGGGCAGGTTGCAGGCGTTCGGGTGAGAAGTAACAGGTAGCCGTGGGAGGATGGAAAGAACCAGATGGACTGGGGAGAGATGCACCTGCAGGATTCGGGCGTGAGTTGGATTTGGACAATGAGCGAAGGAGTTGAGGGTCATGGTCTCGTTGGCTTGAGCTTTGGGGCTGACGGTGAGACCTTGAGGCACGGCGAAGGTTAGCGAGCCGGAAGGAGCTGGAAGAGCAGAGGTGACCAGGTTAGCAGGTTAGGGTTCACCTGTCACTCGCCACGCACCTCCCCTGTGCCGGGCCCTGAGCTCCGTCCCCTGTGAACAAAACCCCAGGAAGCCTGTCATGTGCGAGCCCTGAATGAGGAACGGAGGCTCAGAGAGGTGAAAGCATCGCTGCGACGTGGTGGGTGCGGGAGCCGAGCCAGGCCCAGACGCGGTGGTGGGCGGCTGGGGGCAGGGCCCGCACGAGCCGGCGCCCTCGTGTCTCCCCAGATCCAGCAGGCCATCCACGGCAACCTGCAGAAGCACACAGTGCTCATCATCGCGCACCGCCTGAGCACGGTGGAGCGTGCGCACCTCATCGTGGTGCTGGACAAGGGCCGCGTGGTGCAGCAGGGCACGCACCAGCAGCTTCTGGCCCAGGGCGGCCTCTACGCCAAGCTGGTGCAGCGGCAGATGCTGGGGCTCGAGCCTGCCTCGGACTACTCAGCCGGCCACAAGGAGCCGCTGGGCAGTGGCGGTCACAAGGCCTGACCGCGGGCCCGGCCTCTCACGGTGGGGCCGAGGCCCCGGCGCCCGCCTGGCAGATGTACCCATGGGGGGCCCCCCCACACCCGCTGCCCTCTGAGCCCAGGCCCACAGCGCTGGAGGGCAACCTGCCATGTCCCATGTGTCACTGCTTCCTGCATCGTGCCCCTGCTTCCTGCCCCGTCCTCCGGGCCACCACCAGCCCCCTGCCCCCCTTCCCTGCTGCCACAAACCGCCGCCTCCAGTCGGGCAGTGGAGACACCACTGGTCTCTCCATCTGGTCTCCCAGGGCTTCTAAGAGAAGGTAGAGCTACCTTTTTAAACCAAGATCTTACCAGGTTTTTTACTGCTTGGTTTGATGGGCCCCAGTCAACTCCCAGATTTCAAAAACTTTTTTTTTTTTTTTAATTGGGAGTAATGATGGGCAAGGTCACTGAGATGCTCTAGAAACTTCTGAGCCAGGAGTAAACGATCCTTCCTAATAGCCTGAGGGATGCCAGAGGAGAACTAGGCCTCTACCCTTTGCCCCTCAAGAGAAGGGGCTTTCCTGTCCCAGAAGGGGGACACAGAGGGGGGGACTTCTCTCTTCCCAGCTTCGTGAGTCAGGCCCAGGGTCGGCGGGGAGAGTGGAAAGCGCCTGTCTGCCCGTGGTCCCTGCCGCCCTGCCAAATCTAAGCCAGTCTCACTGTGAACCACTACTAACCTTAACTGGGGGAGTGAGGGGCTGGCCAGGCCTGGCAGAGCCTCAGGGTGTCCCCAGCCCTGCACCCAGCTTGAGCCCCTCAGGCCCACCTTCATCCCCTGCTCCCATCAACCCCCTCCAGCTGGCAGCACCCCCCCCCCCCCAACATCCACCCCTGCCGCTCTGCTCTTCGGAGGCCCGGAAGCCCTTCAGATGTTGGATGTTTGAGAGACACATTCTCTTCCCTGTCTGGTGGACGGGACGGCGGCAAAGCTCAGGCTCTGGCTTTGCAGGGGGGTGGGGTGGGAGGGGCATCGCAAGATGTTGGAAGAACCCGGTCAATAAAGTGTACTACCTCTGACCCCTGACCTCTGACCTCTTCCTGGGCCCTGGGCCCCGTCACCTGGTTAGGTTTTTCCATCAGACCTAGCCTGAGAGATTTGGGGTGGTATAGGGCCTCCCCGCCCCAGGGTCTGGGAGCCCCCCTTCTGTGCTCTTCACATCCCCACAATCTCCAGCCCCAACGAATTATTCAGGTCTGTCTGTCTGTCTCCATGGGGCTTGTGCAGGGTCATGGAGGCCTGTCTCCTTGAAATCTGGGGGACTTCTGTGCCTCCTGGGGCAGCCGAGATCCAGCAAATGCCACCTGCTTTTCCATCAGGGACCGGGCACCCCACATCCACTCCACCCCACGGAGCCAGGAAGCCTTATCTCATAGCTCCATCAGAAGGGAGGGGGGCGACTGGACTCAGGAAGACTTCTGTGGCAGTTATTCTTACTTGCTGGGCTGTGAGGAAGCCTGGGGTCCTGGGAGGGGGCCGAGGGACAGTGGCTATTTACCAACCAGTAGAGAAATATTTCAGTACCGTAACTGCTGGTACAGCCATACGGCATACGTCAGCTCAGTGTCAGCCACGTACCCATTTTCCTGCCAAATAAGCTGACCCACGCTGCGATCAGCTGAGTCTCCTGCTTCGCCTCAGGGGCTTGAGGGAATGGAGTCCCAGGGAGGTTAAGCTGCTGGTTCAAGACCACCAGCTAGTAAGGGGTAGAGCCGGGATTCACGCCCAAGAAGTGTGTGTGTGTGTGTGTGTGTGTCTGACCCTGACCACGGGACACCTAAGAGTGGAGCTCCAAGGGCACGGGCTGGGGACACTCTATTGGCCTTGCAGTGAAGACTACAGATTGAATGTTGGACTTGAGTTCTCAAACAGAAGTGCCTCCAGGAACCAGGTAGGGATCAGAAGTGTGTGCAATCAGCCAGGTGTAAGAAAAGTCAGACAACGCTCTTGGTTTCTTTTCTGCTTTTCCATTTTTGCGATGGTGCAGAGAAATCTTTCTGTTCCGTTAAAAGAGAACACGGTGCAAGGCTGAGGATGAGTGGCAACCAAGACCTCAGACCTGTGAGGCACGGGTGGCTGGGACTGGGCTGCAGCCCCTCAAGGACGTGTAGGAAGGTGGCCTTGAGTTAGCAGATCTGCAGAGATTTTCAGAGAAGCTGGAAATTCCAGTTTTAGTGTGAGATTGACGGCTTTTTATAGATTGGCTCAAATTAGTTTTACAAAACCCAGGGCCAATAAACACATCTGGAGGCAGTCTGCAGCCTGTGGGTCACCAGTTTGCAACCCCTATGCTGAACGTCCTTTTCCTCCAAAGTCTTTGGAGCTTCCCCATCAGGGAGTTTTCCCTTCTTGCGGGGCGGGGGGGGGGGGCCGCAGCCCAGCTCCATTCCAGCCCAGGCTCCTCTCTCACCCCCTCCCTGCTGCCCGTCTCTTCGCCTCACCCCCCACCCCCCCCAACAACCCCAGGCTGGGCTCTCAGATTCTCCCCACTTTTCCACGCCAGTGGCAGCTACAACTCCCCAGTTGGCAAACCTGAACCCAAAAGCAGACCCTACGCAGACAAGAGAACCTTCCAGAGACCAAGCTTGTTGCTTTTCAGAAGGCAGATATGATTTTTATCTTTATTTTTTTTTAAGATTTTTTTATTTATTCATCAGAGGGAACACAAGCAGGGGGAGCAGCAGAGGGAGAAGCGAACTCCCCGCTGAGCAGGGATCCCAGGACCCTGGGATCATGACCTGAGCCGAAGGCAGATGCTTAACCGACTGAGCCACCCTGGTGCCCCCGGATAATTTTAGTATAACAGAAAAGTTGCAGTGAACAGAAAGAGTCCCTCAGCCAGTTTCCCTCCTGTTCCTATCTCATGGAATTGTGGCGCACTCATCGTGACCAAGAAAACAACACTGGTCTCTCACTGTCCACGAAACTCCAAGCTTTTTTTCTATTTCACCGATTCTCCAATAACGTGGTTTTGTTGTTGTTGTTCAAGGATCCAATTCAGGGCACCATATTGCATTTCAAGATTTTGGGGGGTTTTTACTGTAATAAAATATACAACATAAAATTTACCATTAATGACATTTAGTACCTTCCCAGTGTGGGACAACAATCAGCATCTTCTAGTTCCAGAACATTTTCATCCTTTCCCTCCAAAAAACCCATCCCATTAACAGCCCCTCCCCGCTGCCCCCTCCCCAGCCCCTGGCACCCACCAGTCCGCTATCTGTCTCCGTAGATTCACCTCCTCTGGACATCTCCTATCAGTGGAACCATGCACTATGTGGCCTTTCGTGTCTGGCTTCTTTCACTCGGCATCATGTTTGCAAGGCTCACCCGGGTTGTAGCAGGTGCCCGCGCTTCCTTCCTCTTCAAGGGCTGAATCGTTCTCCATTGTGTGGATGCACCACGTTTTGTTTATCACTTCATCCTCTGACGGACACTTGGGTTGTTTCCACCTTTCGGCTGTTATGAATAGTGCTGCCGAGAACATGCATGTCTTTCTCCGGATCTAAGTTTTCCTATCTCTTGGGTAGACACCTAGGACCAGAAGGCTGAGTCATACGGGCACTCCCTGTTTCGCATTTTGAGGAGCCACCAAACTGTCTCCATAGTGGCTGCCCCATTTTACGTTCTAAAGTATTAGGGTTCCAATTTCTGCACATCCTCACCAAATGCTTGCTATTTGCTGTTTTTCTTTCTTTATAATTTTAAATTACAGTCATCTGGTGGGCCTGAAGTGGAGAGCCATGATTTTTAAAGTAAACTTTTTCTCCTTTGTGATTAATTGAGCAAATAGGGCTGTCCTGTTCCGTCTCAGGTCTTGTGTGAGGCAATCAGGGAAAACCCACGGCAGCCAAGCCTTCGGGGAAAGCGCCATCCGCTGGGGAGACAGACAAGGAAATAAGTAAGGATGAGACTGAGTGGAGATGGGCACAGGGGCCGTGGGGGCCCAGAGCAGGCTTAATCCTTAATCCTGGTGTAAGGACCCAGGGACGAGAGGAGGACAGAGGCAGGGCTGTCTTCCCACACACTTGCAACCTACACTGAAATTTTTGAACAAGGGGCCCTGCATTTTCATTTTGCACCGGGCCCTGCAGATTCTGTAGCTTGTCTTGGGTAGTTGTCCCAGCTGGAGGCAGGGTTCTGGGGAAGCCAATCTCCACAGCTGCATCTTTGACATCTGGAGGAGGGGGCTTTTTGTTTTTAATTTTTTTTAAAGATTTTATTTATTCATTTGAGACAGAGAGATACAGAGAGAGAGAGAGCATGAGCAGGGGGAGAGGCAGAGGGAGAAGCAGACTCCCCGCTGAGCAGGGAGCCCGATGCGGGACTTGATCCCAGGACCCTGGGATCATGACCTGAGCCGAAGGCAGACACCTAACCGTCTGAGCCACCCAGGCGCCCTTTAATTTTTTTTTTTTAACCTGGGTATTTCTGACCTGTCAGGACCCTGCTGTGGATCCTCCTTCCCCTCGTGCTGCCTCCTCTCTCTTCCAAGCCGGTCCCTGAAGCTGAATGAGTGCATTAGGCAGCAGATGGGTTTTTCCAAATGGCTGGTCTCAGCAGACTCTGATCCAGAGTGTACATGTTGGGAGGAGGCTGTTAATCTGATTTGGGGTCACAGTCACAGCTGACAGCTCCAGAGACAGAAACCCAGCCCCTTAAGATGCTGGTTCATCAGCTGCAGAGCTGGAGAGGTCGCTGAAGGTGGGCTCTTTGAGGCCAAGCAGCCTCACCTGGATAGTAGGAATGACGGTCCCTCGACAGTATGTTCTGTCTGTTGCCCAGTGGCTATGCCAAGGCTCGGACCCCACCTTCCCCTCAAGCTCCCAAATCTGCTTTTCTCCCCAAGTCTGACTGAGACCTCCCCTACCTCAGGAAGCTTCCATAGCTCATGGGCTCAGAAATCCACCTGTCCTCCTTTTCGGGTTTTTTTTTTTTCCAAGATTTTATTTATAGGGCTGGCTCAGTCCATAGAGCACGTACATCTTGATCTCGGGGTCCTGAGTTCAAGCCCCATGACGTAGGGCTTGCTTTAAAATAATAATAATAGGGGCGCCTGGGTGGGTCAGTCATTAAGTGTCTGCCTTCGGCTCAGGTCCGATGTGATGTGAAACTATCATCAGGACCTAATTCCAGAACATTCTCGTCACTCCGGAAAGGAAGCCGTACCCATTAAGCCCTCAGTCCCCATTTCCCCTCCCCCCAGCCCCTGGCAACCACTAATCTGCTTTCCGTCTCTATGGATTTGCCTGTTCTGGGCACTTCATAGACATGGGATCATACCCTATGTGACATTTTGAGTCTGGCCTCTTTCACTCAGCATCACGTTTTCAGGGTTCATCCATGTTGGAACATGTATCAGCATCTTATTCTTTATTACGGTGGAATAGTATTTGCACGTGGCAGGAACATCTCTTGTTGATCCGCCCATCTGTCGATGAATACGTGGGTTGTTTCCACCCTTGGCGGTTGTGAATAGAGCTGCCGTGAACATTTGTGTACACGTTTTCTTGTGGACATCCATTTTTAATTCTCTTGGGTGGAATTGCTGGGGGAAGAATATCTTTTAAGCCTTGTTTTTGGGGCGCCTGGGTGGCTCAGTCAGTTAAGCATCTGCCTTTGGCTCAGGTCGTGATCTCGGGGTCCTGGGATCGAGCCCTGCGCCGGGCTCCCTGCCCCCTCTGCCTGCCGCTCCCCCTGCTTGTATGTGGTCTTTCTCTCTGTCAAATAAATAAATAAATTTTTTTTAAAAAAAGTACTTATTACAAACTATTCTGACCTATGTCATTTAAGAAAAAAATAGATTTCATGACCCATTAATGCCTCAGGCAATTTGAAAAGCACTGCTTTGAGATTTTTTTTTTTTGAAGTTTTTTTTTTAATTTAAATTCAATTGGGGCGCCTGGGTGGCTCAGTCGTTAAGCGTCTGCCTTCGGCTCGGGTCACGATCCCAGAGTCCTGGGATCGAGCCCCGCATCGGGCTCCCTGCTCCGCGGAAAGCCTGCTTCTCCCTCTCCCGCTCCCCCTGCTTGTGTTCCCTCTCTCGCTGTGTCTCTGTCAAAATACATGAAAAAAAAATTAAATTCAATTAATTAACATATAACGTATTATTAGTTTCAGTGGTAGAGGTCAGTGATTCATCAGACTTCTATAACACCCAGTGCTCATTATGTCACGTGCCCTCCTTAATGCCCATCACCCAGCTACCCCATCCCCCCACTCGAAAAACACTGGTTTGGAGCAATCCGCCCAAGGATGTTTGTAGCAACCTGGTTTGCATTTGCAAATACTAGAAACAACTTCCCTGTCTTTAATTTGGTTTTAAAAAGTGTGAGGTAACTGGGTGTTATGCACAAACAATGAATCATGGAACACTACATCAAAAACTAATGATGTAATGTATGGTGATTAACATAACACTAAAAAATTATTTTAAAAAAGTGTGAGGTAGGACATAGGTGGAATATTATGTGAGAGGAAAAGGCATAAATTGGATCTATGCATGTTAACTTGGATAGATCTCAAAAACATAAAAATGAGCCAAAAGCACACTGCAGAATAACCTATTAGGGTAGAGTTAATTTATTTATGTTAATTAATACACACAAAAGAGTAACAGCTATATTTCTTGCATATATAAATATGTGTGTAAAATTTTTTTCTAAGTTTTTATTTTAATTTCAGTGTTATATTAGTTTCAGGTGCACAATATAGTGATTCAACACTTCCATACATCACCAGGTGCTCCTCACAACAAGTGTGCTCCTTAATCCCCAACACCTATTTCCCCCATCCCCCAGCCCCCTCCCCATGTGTGTAAAGTTTAAAAATAGGCTGAGGGATGCCTGGCTGCCTCAGTTGATCTCAGGGTTGTGAGTTCAAGCCCCATGTTGGGTGTAGAAATTACTTACATAAAACCTTAAAAATAAATACATAAGTAAATAAAAGTAGGCTGAGAGGCTATGCACTTCGTTGGTGTTGGAGTTTGTCTTGTGATTAGATGGAGGGGCAAAACATATACAATTTCATTAAGAATAAAAAATTCGTGGAGTGCCTGGGTGGCTCAGTCGTTAAGCGTCTGCCTTCGGCTCAGGTCATGATCCCAGGGTTCTGGGATCGAGCCCCATGTCGGGCTCGCTGCTCCGCGGGAAGCCTGCTTCTCCCTCCCCCACTCCCCCTGCTTGTGTTCTCTCTCTCGCTGTGTCTCTCTCTGTCAAATAAATAAATAAAATCTTAAAAAAAAAAGAATAAAAGTAAATTCAAAGCAAATAGAATAAAATGTTAACGTTTGGTTCTGAGTGTTGGGCACGTGTGTTTGTTCCATGTACATTTCTTTTTTTTTTTTAAGATTTTATTTTTAAGAAATCTCTACACCCAACTTGAGGCTGGAGCCCACAACCCTGGGATCGAGAGTAGCACATTCCCCCAACTGAGCCAGCGGGGCGCCCTCATGTACACTTCTGAATATTAAAATTTTCCCCAGGGATGGGGGAGCGGGACACTCAAAACAAAGTAAACCAACCCTTGTGTGCTAAGCCCTGAGGAGTCCCACCCACACTTCCTGGAACAAGATGGAAGGCCGCTGTTGTGATTTCTGTTTACTGGAAACAGAGGTTGTTGAAAGCTCAACAGCGAGCTAGCCTGTCTAGACATCTCTTTTGGACCTGAGAGGCCACGGTGGACATCTTCATCTTCCTCCCTCTCTGAGAACCTCCACTCCAACCCTGCACTTCTCCAGGGCCCGAGATTCCAGAAAATTCCACAGAGCAGCACTCAAACACCCATTACAGCCGAGGTCAGTAATTTCTGGTCCCAGGTAGGAGAGCTATTATATTTCAAATAATAATACAGAAACGTTCTTTCACTTTTTGGGGGGTGTTGGGTAGGGTGGGGTCTGAAAGAGGTTGGTGATTTGTTTAATGTTTGCTAAATTACAAAATTTATTTTGTAATGTTAATATTACAAAAATATCTGTTTGTAAAATACAGATAACATAAAATTGACCATTTTAAATTGTGCCACCCAGAGGCCTTAAGTACAGTCACAATTTTCCTTTAACTTTTATTTTAATTTTAATTTTTTAAATTTATTTAAGTAATCTCTCTACCCAGCATGAGGCTTGATCTCAGGACCCCAAGATAGAGAGTCACATGCTCTTCTGACTGAGCCGGCCAGGCGTCCCTCCTTTTATTATTATTATTTTTTTAAGATTTCATTTATTTATTTGACAGAGAACACAAGCAGGGGGAGTGGGAGAGGGAGAAACAGGCTGCCCGCTGAGCAGGGAGCCCGATGTAGGACTCGATCCCAGGACCCTGGGATCATGACCTGAGCCGAAGGCAGACGCTTAACGACTGAGGCACCCAGGTGCTCCCCTCCTTTTACTTTTTAAAAACACATTTATTGGGGCACCTGGGTGGCTCAGGTCATGATCTCAGGGTCCTAGAATCAAGCCAGGCTCAGCGGGGGTCTGCCTCTCCCTCTGCCCCCCACTTCGTGCTCTCTCTCTCTCTTAGGCATTCTCTCTCTCTCTCAAATAAGTAAATAAAATCTTTAAAAAAACAAAACAAAATTTATTATCTCCTTTCATCTGAATGGCCAGCCTGCAGATATGAGGTCAGAGACGGGCAGATGATAGTGATGCTAGCCACTATTCTGGTATAAAACGTTTCGACACACTAATGTCACACTAAGCATTTTGTGTAATATTCATTCTTCGGCTCCTCACAACAAGCCTGTGAGGGAGCTAGTACTATAAACCATGTTTTTCCGAATAAGAGAAATGAGATTAAGTAACCTGCAAAAATTCACAGAGCTATGTGACAAAGCTGGGACCTGACCCGGTCATCCTGAACACCTGAACCCCAAGCTGGAGCCCTTAACCAGCATTACCAGGCTGATCACGGCCTTATTCATCTAACCAGTTCCCCACCCAAATTCTTTTCCATCTTCGTGGCTTTTTTTTTTTTTTTTAACCTTTGCAATAAGTCATTAAGAGTTACTTGTTCTGGCCCAAGGACTGGGAATCGCTGAAGAGATGTCTGTGCTGAGTCACAAACAGGGAAGAATGAAGAAACAGAGCATAACCAGTATTTGCTTTCTCGGAGCGGGAGGAAGTAGTCCATTTAAATAGCTAGTCACTCCTTGGCAGTCCCAGCAGCAAACTCAGATGACAAAGACATGCCTCACGTTGTTGCTGCTTCTTAACTTTGACAACCCGAGATCAGTCATTCAGCAATGATTATCATGTATTGAGGGCCTACCGTGAACCAGGCACTGTGCTAGGTTGTGGGTCACCACGGAACATAAGAGGTACGAGGTCGCCTACGTTCTAATGGAGCATGAACGTCAAATGGTGAAAAGACAAGAGAGTGACTTGGGGGAGGGTGCTGTTTGAGTTGGGGTCATCTGAGGAGCTGACATCTGAGCTGAGTGAGGCAAAGGGCCAGCTGCAGGTATCTGGGGGAAAGAATGAGCCAACAACAATCAGGTGGGTCCTCAGAACCCTGAACATGGAGTAACCCTAGGACCCAGCAACTCCACTCCTAGGTAGAGACCCACAAGAAATGGAGACATGTCCACGCAGAAACTTGTACATAAACGTTCGTAACCGCTCTATTCACAAAAGCCAAAAGGCGGAAACAGCCGGATTGTGCATAAAGTCACAATGGATAAACAAACGGTGGTATATGCACACAGTGGATATGGTTCAACTGTAAAAAGAGAACAAAGTTCCGACACCTGCTACCACGTGGATGAGCCTTGGAAACATCATGGTAATGAAAGCAGCCAGTCACAAAAGCGAATAGTGTATGACTCCCTTTGTATTACATACTCAGAATAGGCAAATCAATGTCAGAAAGCAGGTTAGAGGTTACCAGGGCATGGGCGCGGGTGGGGGGGTGGGGATGGGGAGTGACTGCTTTAATGGGCATGACCTGTCTTTATCAGTTGATGAGAAAGTTTTGAAGCGCGAGAGACCTAGAGGTTGCATAGCACTGTGAACAGGCTAATGCCAATGCATTTGCACACTTGAACATGGTTAATTGCATGTTATGTGAATTTCACACACACACCCCACCCCGCAAAAAAAAAGGTGGGTGGAAAAAGATTGATCTGGGCAAAGGAATGGCAAGTTTAAAGATCACAAGGCAGGAAGAAGCCGGGAATTTGTGGAGCAGGAAATGGGCAGTGACAGGGATGCATGGAGAATGTAAGAGAGGACAGGGCTGGATCCAGCGGCTTCTGGAAGGTGGTTGACCTACTCTGCCAAGAGTGGAGAGTGTTGGAGGGTTCTGAGCAGGGTGTGGAAAATGTGCTGGACTGGACGGGGCCCAAGAGAGGCAGCAGACACCCCACGCCCCACCCCAGGCAGCCAGGCCTGGGCTCAGCTCCCTGTGGAGCCTTGGAGAGGGACCCTCACTCAGGACATCCTGCTGTTACTTATAACCGAAGGGGCCTGGGGCTGTATGAGTTTCCAGCGCTTTCAGAAAAACACTTCAAAGAATTTTCTGATGGAACCAGAGGGTGTTATGCTAAGTGAAATAAGCCAATTGGAGAAAGACAATTATCGTATGATCTTGCTGATATGTGGAATTTAAGAAACAAAACAGAGGATCATAGGGGAAGAGGGGAAAAAAATAAAACAAGACGAAATCAGAGAGGGAGACAAACCGTAAGAGACTCTTAAGCATAGGAAACAAACTGAGGGTTGCCGGAGGGGAAGAAGGTGGGGGATGGGGTCACTGGGTGATTGACATTAAGGAAGGCACGTGATGTAATGAGCTCCGGGTATTATATAAGACTGATGAAATCACTGACCTCTACCTCTGAAACCAGTAATACATTATATGTTAATTGAATTTAAATAAAAATTAAAAAAAAGAATTTTCTGCTCTATATACAACAACATCAAAAAATGGCATTAGCTAGGGCCCTGGGGTAGATACACAATAGAGGCCCTTCACCATTCCTAGCCCCAGAGCAATACAGCACACACCCAGAGGCAACTGGAGACTCTGTGACACCCCCGCCCCCCCCAACGATGACTCTTGGCAGTTATGTAAGCCCTTCAGTTGACAGGTCTGGTCAGCTGCCAGACATGAGTTCCCTGACCTCTGACCCTCAATTATCTGGCGATTCTGAGTATCAGCCTAGAGAAAGAGAAGGCTTTTTCCAAAGGGGAGACGGGCTGGAAGCCGGACTGATGTGTGCTGGCTCCAGTCAAGGACAGGCTTTCCCAGAGCAGGAAGCTGGCTGACATCTGCTGTGCCCTTCGGCCTGTTGGCATCTCCCTGATTCCCCACTACCCCAGCTGGTCTCCTCCGTTCTCATTGGTTTGACCTGTCAAAGCTTCCCTGGCCTGTTGCTTGCCCTTCGAACATACTACAAGTTTCTTCAAGCCTTTTCACACCTGGATCCCCTCCTAGTAGGTGTGCTCCTTGCTCCTAAGTAGGTACCCAAACCTCCACCACAGGACAAACTCCCACAACCTCCCTGCCTACTCGATCTTGCCTCTCTGATGCCCCACAGGCCCCTCGGAGTCATCGGGGCAGAAATGCAGCCCCAGGCTTTCCTCCCAAACCTACTTTTCTCATAGTCAACTCCATCTTAGTTAATGACACCGTCCACCAGGTGCTCAAGTTCAAATATCTGGGCATCATACCCGACTCCTCCCTTTCGCTGTCCCCTACAATTCACCTCTTGGTGAGGCCTGCCACACTGTCAGGGGGTCAGATCCCTTGAGTTGGATTCTCTTTTTCCCTCTCCCCCCGAGACCCAACGTATAACCCATTCTCCACAGTCACCAGCCAGATCTAACCTTTTTATTAGAGGACTTTGTTTTTTAGAACTGTTTTAGAGTTACAGAAAAATTGCAACAATAGTACAGAGAGTTCCTGGGTGCCTGGGTGGCTCAGTTGGTTAAGTGACTGCCTTCGGCTCAGGTCATGATCCTGGAGTCCCAGGATCGAGTCCCGCATCGGGCTCCCTGCTCAGCAGGGAGTCTGCTTCTCCCTCTGACCTTCCTCCCTCTTATGCTCTCTACCATTCTCTCTCTCTCAATAAATAAATAAATAAAAATCTTAAAAAAAAATAGTACAGAGAGTTCCTATAACTCGCTCACCAGGTTCCCATTATAATACTTATGTTAGTACAATCCATTTGTCCCAATTAACCAATATTGATGTGTTATTATGAACTAAAGTCCATAGTTTATTTAGATTTCCTTCCTTTTCCCCTAACGTTTTTCTTCTGGCCCGGATCCTGTCCAGGACACCATGTTCTACATGGTCCTCGCATCTCCTTAGGCTCCTCAGGGTTGTGACAATTTCTCAGTCTTTCCCTGTGTTTGGTGATGAGGACAGTTTTCAGGAGCAGGGGTCGTGGACTTTGCAGGTAGTCCTCTATCGGGATTTGTGTGATGTTTTTCTCGTGATCAGACTGTGATTTATGGGTTGGGAGAGGACATGCCGTCGTCAGCACATCGCATCACGAGTATCCACCAAACATGATTGCTCACTCTTGACATTGACTTTGATCAATCGCCTGTGGAGCTAGTATCTGTCAGGTTTCTCCGCCGTGAAGGACCCTTCTCCTCCCTTTTCCATACTGTGCTTTTTGTTGTTTGTTCGTTTGTTTTTAAGATTTTATTTTTAAGTAATCTCTACACCCACCATGGGGTTCAAATCCACAACCCCGCGATCAAGGGTCACACGCTCTACCAACTGACCCAGGCAGGTGCCCCCATACTGTGCTCTTTGGAAGGAAATCACTAGGAACAGCCCACACCTAAGGAATGGGAGTCATTGAGATCATTAAAACTGTTAATCTGTTCTCTTACTCCTCTGGTTCAAACCTTGGCCCTGGGTAGCCTGGCCCTGGCCCATCCCAGACTCTCCTCTGCCACCACCCACCCCACCTCGCCATTCCAGCCATGCTGTCCCCTTTCTTTCCTCAAAATGCAACTCTGGGTGCGCCTGGGTGGCTCAGGTGTTAAGCGTCTGCCTTCGGCTCAGGTCATGATCCTGGGGTCCTGGGATCGAGCCCCGTGTTG
Source organism: Zalophus californianus (assembly GCF_009762305.2). NCBI lineage: Eukaryota > Metazoa > Chordata > Mammalia > Carnivora > Otariidae > Zalophus > Zalophus californianus. The sequence goes on from NC_045608.1 coordinate 6,824,863, forward strand.
GGCTCCCTGCTCGGCGGGAAGCCTGCTTCTCCCTCCCCCACTCCCCCTGCTTGTGTTCCCTCTCTCTGTCAAATAAATAAATAAAATCTTAAAAAAAAAAAGGCAAATCTGTCCCCACCACTGGGCTTGTGTGAGGCTCTTCCCTCTGTCTGCATCCCCTTCCCCCCAGTTCTCTCCTGGTGGGCTCCTCCTCATTCAGGTTTCTGCAGCTCAAATGTCACCTCCCCTGGGGGATCCAGGCAAATCCTGGGGGAAACCCTGAGTCCCATAAGGGCTCATCAAAGGCTTTCTTTTGCAAGGGCATATGCCAACCCATGCACACAAAGGGCAGCATGGCTTTTTTTCCTCCCTGATTGCTAAACATTTACCCAGACACCACCGACAGACATCACTTGACCCCAATCCTAGGGGATGGTCAAGAAGCTTGTCTGGACGCTGAGCGACCCGGAGGAAGAGAAAGGAACAAGAAGAGAAAATTCCTGAGAAGTTGTCACAGCTCACCCACAGACACGCCTCAGCTGTGTGTTGATCCGAGGTGGTCCTGCTGGGTGGTGCCCTGGGAAGCTGGCAGAAGCAAACACAACTCTTCTTCAGAGCACGGCTCATTCATTCTAGGCGTCTCTGAATCCCTGCAAATAATTTCCCAAGGGTAATGCCCCACATACAGTTGAAGAAAACCTGGCCCATGAGGAAACAAGGCGCCGGGAGCGAGAACCAAGAGAAGGAAGGGGGCAGCACATAGACCTCAGATACTGGAATTTTCCCAACACAGATTTGAATGCAGTTATGCTTACCCCATGTAAAGAAATAATCACCAAGCTTGAAGGGGTTTACAAGGAATGGAAGTCTGTAAAAAGTGGCATAGAAGATTTGATAAAGAACAAGACAGAACCAGGGATATTAAAAAATAATAAACTCAACTGTATTTGACAGAAGATGGGACACAGCAGAAGGATTAACGAGGCATCAGAAGAAATTATCCAGAATGCCACACACAGAGACAAAAAGGACAGATAATACCAGAGAGAGAAAATGAGAATGTGAAGATTCTGGGAGATGTTGTTGTTATGCATTTGTTTGGAGTTTCAGACAGAGGCGAGAGAGGATGGGTGGAGGGCGCTTTTTAAGAGATAATGGCTGAGAATAATCCAGAATGGATGAAAACATGTCAACCTACAGATTTGAAGAGGCCAAATATTTGTTGAATGAATGATTCAACATCTTTTTTTTTTTTTAAAGATTCTATTTATTTATTTGACAGAGAGAGAGACAGTGAGAGAGGGAACACAAGCAGGGGGAGTGGGAGAGGGAGAAGCAGGCTTCCCGCGGAGCGGGGAGCCCAATGCAGGGCTCGATCCCAGGACCCTGGAATCATGACCTGAGCCCAAGGCAGATGCTTAATGACTGAGCCACCCAGGCGCCCCATTCAACATCTTTCAATAGGAATGAAAGATTCCTTGGTGAGCCTGTTCTGCCCCCCTCCCCCTTCCAGCGTGAGCTGCTGTGGGTGGAAAGCCCCCTCATTCTTCCCCAAAACTTTGCACAGTGGGAGCCAATCCACGTGACTGAAAGTCTGTCAGCCTCCTGCCAGATGTCCTTCACCCACTGTTCAGCCTTTGTGGTCTTGCCTCGCCTCCCTAGTTATCTGTGTGGTTTTAAACTAGACGGGCAGGGAGAGGAATGTTGCCCAGCTACTGAGCTGAGACAAGCCCAGCTTGCAACCCCAGAGATTCTCCAAAACTTTCCCCTCAGGGAAAAGGAACATCTAAACCTGCTTAGCAGTCTTTTTCTCTTGGAACAAAGGGAAAGATTTCCGAACCCAGAAAAACAATCCGAGTAGCCCTCCAGCTGAGCAAGGGGGGAGGGGTGGGTAACGGATGAGAACAGGTCTGTGTTGTTGTCATTCTCTCTGCTGAGCCCCCACCAGGCATCAGGGGCATTGCACACCACCTGCACTGGGCTGCCAGGGGGCTGATTGGTCAATGCGGCATCATTGGCCCCATGCACGTTTTTCTAGAACTATTACAATGGCTTGTTTTTGTGGTGAAAGAGCTGAGACAAGAATCGGCCCCATTTTCCAGAAGGGAAAACTGAGGTCCAAGAAGCAAAGCAATCTGCTCGTCTTTTTAATTGACAGAACCCAGTTTCTCTGGTGGGCCAGAAGAGGCTGTTCCTTGTCGTTGAAAATGGACATCAGTACCTGCCACCATGAATCAAATTCTCATGTCCAAAGCAGGCCACTGGACTCTGTAGGGGACCACCATCTGACTTTCCTGATCCTGGGAAATTGGATCAGCTCATTGGCAAGGACAGACCACATGCAGGTGGAAAAGGTTTCAGTCAGTTTACAAAAGAGAAGGCAAACAAAGACAGGTCGAGAGAGCACGGACGGAAGAAGCGCGGGGTTGCCAAGTGGAACACAGGTAACGCGGTCCGGCGCGGAGGAACTCTGAAAACCTACGCAAAGTTGAGGAAGCTAGATACAAAAGCACAAATACTGTATTTCATTTACATGAAATACCTACGACAGGCAAATTCAGAAAGTGGAATTGAAGTCAGCAGGGGGTGGAGGAGGGGGACAGGGAGTTGGTGGTAAACAGGGACAGAGTGTCCGTTCAAAAATGTTTGGGGTAGTGGGGCGCCTGGGTGGCTCAGTCAGTTAAGCATCTGACTCTTGATTTCGGCTCGGGTCGTGGTCTCAGGGTCGTGAAATCGAGCCCTGTGTTGGGCTCTGAGCTCAGCCGGGAGTCTGCTTGAGATTTTCTCTCTCCTCCCTCCCCCCTCCTTAAAAAAAAAATGTTCTGGAGACAGATGGTGGTAATGGTTGTACAAGAATAGGAAGGTACTTAATGGCACTAAGCGGCAAATTTAAAAATGGTTAAGATGGTAGATTTTTTTTTTAAAGATTTTATTTATTTAATTGACAGAGAGAGAGAGAACACAAGCAGGGGGAGTGGGAGAGGGAGAAGCAGGCTTCCCGCTGAGCAGGGAGCCCGATGTGGGGCTCGATCCCAGGACCCTGGGATCATGACCTGAGCTGAAGGCAGTCGCTTAACCAACTGAGCCACCCAGGCGCCCCAAGATGGTAGATTTTATCTTATGTATAGTTTGCATGATACACAAATATTTTTAAAAAGTGGTAGCTGAACTTATTCTATATATATTAATAGAGGTGGCTCCTTAGAACAGAAAAAGAAGCATGTCACATAATATGATGCCCTTTAGGTTTGGGGTTTTTTTTGTTTGTTTATTTAAAACTCCACCAAAACCAATACTAAATAAATATGCTATGTATTCATATGTACATACGTTAAAGCATAAAAATGGTCTGGAAAAATGCACCCCGTAGAGTTAATAGTGGTCACTCCTGAGGGAAAGTCTGGAGAATAGAGCTAGGCGTCAAAGGCGGTCTTAGGTTCTAATTTATTTGTTCTTGAAGGAGGACGGCATGGCAGGCTGGGTACCATCCCCCATCCCCTTCTCCCCCAGTAAATCCGCATCCCAATCCTCAGCACCTGTCAGTGTTGCCTTTGGTGGCAAAAGGGGCTTGGCAGGTGTGAATCAGCTAGAGATCATGGGTGGGCTATCCAGGTGGCCCATATAACCACAGGTGCTTATAAGGGGGAGGCAGGAGGGTCGGAGTCGGGGGGGGGGGGGGGAGATGCGAGATGCGAGATGCGAGATGCGAGATGCGAGATGCGAGATGCGAGATGCGAGATGCGAGATGCGAGATGCGAGAGCAGAAGCAGTTTCCTGCCATGCACTTTGAAGGACAAAGGGAGCCACCAGCTGAGGAGTGCAGGTGGCCTCTAGAAACTGTGAGAGAAGCAAGGAAGCAGCTTCTCTCCTCCCAGCCTCCGGAAGGAACCTGTTCTGCCAACACCTTGGCTTTGGGACTTCTTGACTTCGACTGCTGAGCTTCGGAACTGTAAGAGAATAAATCTGTGTTGGGTTGGTGGCGGTTTGTTAAAGAGGCGTGGGAAACTATACATGGCTGGGTTCATATATTGTGCAGTTAAACATTACGGAAGGTATGTAAATAAAAGACAAGGGACACGGGAGGAGGCAGGTCAGGCGAGGCAGCCCCTCTCAAGAGTGAATTCGTGGGCTTCTGGAACCCCGGAGGAGTTGAGGTAAGAGGTACCTGAAGTGGGGGGTGTCGTGAGGCGATTAGCATGTCACAGCCGCCTGGGGAACTAAAGGTGTTCATGAAATAAACTCACATCTTCACACATTCTTCTGCCTAAGATTAGACCTGCAAAATTTCACAGTGCTCAGAACAGTCCCGATTTAGTGTCTGAATTAACACCTTCTGCCTAGAAGAATCTTCACTTAAAAAACGCATGGATTAAAAGAACAAAACGACTCTATTCCAGTACTAAGGAAGCAACGTGAACTTGGGCAGCGTCTCTTGAGAGCTTCACACGCTTCTGGAATTATCCGAGGGTCAGATCATGTTAAGGAGTCGCATCTATTCATCTTTAGCAACATGATTTCAAAATGTCAAATTCCATTTGAATTTAACTCCCCTTAAAAAAGGGGGGGGAGTCGGTGGCAGGGTGGAGATGAGCAAAGTTGCTTGAATATGCATTGAAAGATGGGGGTGCCTGGGTAGCTCAGTGGGTTGAACGTGGGACTGTTGATTTCGGCTCAGGTCATGATCTCAGGGTCGTGAGATTGAGCCTCGTGTGGGGCTCTGTGCCGAGTATGGCCTCTGCTTGAGATTCTCCCTCTCCCTCCGTGTAGCGCCCCCCCACCCCACCCTCTTTTTTTTTTTTTTAAGATTTTATTTGTCAGAGAACACAAGCAGGGGTAGCAGCAGGCAGGAGAAGCGGGCGAGGATGCCGATGCGGGGCTCGATCCCAGGACTCTGGGATCATGACCTGAGCTGAAGGCAGATGCTTAACCGACACTGAGCCACCCAGGCGCCCCTCATTAGAAAGTGAGGGGAACATGATTCCCCACTCTTCAGGTGTGGGCTGTGCTGAGTGACTTCCTTCCAAAGGGCACAGTATGGAAAGCCTAGGGTGGGATTGGGGTGGGGGTGGGGGGGTGAGAGGGGCAGTCCTTTCAGAGCTGAGAATCTCAGCAGGTGATCAAGGTTAACATCAGTGGGATCAATCAAGTTTGGTGGATACTCATGATGACAATGGCATGTGGCCTCTGTGTCTTCCTCCCCATAAACCCATAATCCCAGTCTAATCCTGAGGAAAACCTCAGACAGATCCCAGTAGGGGACCACCCACCAGTACCCCTCAGAACTGCCCAGGTCATCAAAAACAGGGAAAGCCTGAGCAGTTGCCACAGCCGAGAGGAGCCTGAGGAGACCTGGAGTAAACATAATGCGGTGTCTTCCCAGGGCAGAAGAAGGACATTAAGGGAAAAACAAAGGAAATCTAAGAATATGGACTTTATTACTAACTAAAATATTAATGTGGGTTCATTAACTGGGCATCTGTACCATATTAATGTAAAATGTTAACAGGGGAAACTGGGTGAGGGGGTATATGGGAACTTTCTGAACGACTCAATTTTTCTGTAAATGTAAAACCATTCTAAACAAAATCAAGGGGCTCCTGGGTGGATCAGTTGGTTAAGCGTCTGCCTTCAGCTAAGGTCATGATCCCAGGGTCCTGGGATCCTGTCCTGCATCAAGGCTCCTTGCTCAGGGAGCCGCCTTCTCCCTCTCCCTCTGTCCCTCCCCACAGCTCATGTTCTCTCTCCCCCAGGGGTGCGTGCGTGCACTCTAAGTCCTTTTTATTTATTTATTTATTTTTTTAAAGATTTTATTTATTTATTTGACAGAGAGAAACACAGCGAGAGAGGGAACACAAGCAGGGGGAGTGGGAGAGGGAGAAGCAGGCTTCCCGCGGAGCAGGGAGCCCGACGCGGGGCTCGATCCCAGGACCCTGGGATCATGACCTGAGCCGAGGGCAGACGCTTAACGACTGAGCCACCCAGGCGCCCCATGCACTCTAAGTCTTAAAAAATATTTTTAAAATCTATTAAATGGTTCAGTTCAATTTCTAGGAAATTGTCCTATGTATATGCTCACAGGTACACAAAGACATGTACGCACAGGTGCCCATTACATTGTACTATGGGGACAAGAAGGAACCTAAATGCCCAAAGTGGGCACTCTGGAATACCCTATAGCAGTTAGAGATTGTCGTCTGGCTAAAATGACCCGCCAGTTGCCAAGTAGTGAGATCCAACTTACGCTAAATGAAAAGTTACATATGTGCCTGTTTTTCTAGACGTAGAAAAATTCTAGGGAGAGAAACACAACTACTTGTAGTTGGATTTGTTGTCTTTAACGTTACAGTTTACCTCTTTAATGTTTGGACAGCTTTTATAATAAACAAATATTTAAGTATTTGAATGTTAATTTGTATACTTAAAAAATATTCTAGACTAGCCCAAAGGGGTAGAGAATATTAAATCTGTCATCCAGCTAAGAAATGAAAGATGCAAATTACTTCTATGACTAAAAACAAAACCCCAAACCCTATAAAGTTTCCACCTTGAAAGAGTTTCAGTTTCTCCCTAGAGAGTTTGCAAGCCCAGTGCCTGGAAATCCTGTCTCTCTAGTTCTACTTAACTGTAAAGCAACTCGAGTGTCCTACCCACTTCCCCAGTGTTGAGTTTTTCAAATCTTGTCAGGGCTGCAAGTGAAATTTAGAGCTACGTTTCTTGGTGCATGAACCTGATATTCTCGAGGTAGTGGGGCTTACTGCAATGTATGCAAGCACAAAACAGGCTGTTTACGGCCTCTGTCGCTAAACAGCAGCGTCAAGGCAAAACAGGCCCAAATACTGAAGGATCATTTTTGAAAGTCCATTGTGGTGAGGAAACCAAAATTCCAGCATTTGAAAACTTTTGGGGTCCTCTCCAGGGATGACCTGTGAATTGCTCTTCCGAGAAGCAAAAGTTACTCTTACAGATGATCCCTGTGAAATGGGGTTGGCTGAGCAACAGGATGTAAAAATTACCTCTGATTACGCTTATTACCTCATTTTTGTTTTGCACTTTTATTTCAAATGTTTTTTGGTGAGCTACAAAAAGCAAATCAAACATGTTAACTATCAGGACACTTCTCTGTTGTAAACCTTTCTTTTTGTTTTGTTTTGAATTAGGTACTCTAGGTCCAACAACTTAAAAAGACTGTTTCTATGTTCCTAGACAAACCTGACTTGTTCATGGGTATGTATAATTTCAGCACAGGCATACATTTATATTTTGCTTTTGTACCTCAGTATGAATTCATACTGGATTTTCCATATTGCTTCATGATCTTATTTTAATGACAAGAAAATATACCTGAACCAGATTTACCATGATTTACTTAACCATCCCTTGGTCATTTAAATTATCCTTTTTAGTTGTTTAAGATTTTTTTTTTAAAGATTTTATTTATTTGACAGACACAGCGAGAGAGGGAACACAAGCAGGGGGAGTGGGAGAGGGAGAAGCAGGCTTCCCACGGAGCAGGGAGCCCGACACGGGGCTTGATCCCAGGACCCTGGGATCATGACCTGAGCCAAAGGCAGAGGCTTAACAACTGAGCCACCCAGGCGCCCTAAGATTTTATTTGACAGAGGGGGAGGAGAGAGAGAGAGAGATTGAGAGCACGCACAAGCATGGGGGAGGGACAGAGGAAGAGGAATGAAGCAGGTCCCCGCTGAGCAGGGAGCCCGATGCAGGGCTTGAGCCCAGGACCCTGGGATCATGACCTGAGTCGAAGGCAGATGCCCAACAGACTGAGCCACCCAGGGGCCCCATTTAAGTAATAATAATGGTCACTTATCCATCCTTCCCACTTATGACCATGGTATAGAGGCTGCGTTATCTGTTGCTGAGTAACAAATTACACCCAAACTTAGTTTAACAAACGTGTATTATCTCAGTTTTTGGGTGTCAAGAATACAGGAGCAGCTTAGCTGAGTGGTTCTGGCTTGGGAACTGTCAGGAGATTGCAGTCAAGCTGTTGGCCAGGACTGCGGTCACCTGAGACTTGACTGGGGATGGCTCACTTCATGTGCCCTTCTGCGTTGGCTGCTTAAACATCTGCATGATAGGACAGCCAGCTTCCCCTAGAGCTGGTCATGTGAGGAGGAGAGGGAAACCTAGAAATCCCCTCTTGGGGGTGATGTGCCATCACTTTTGCCATTGTGTATATCATGCAGACCAACCCTGGTATGATCCAAGAGAGGGCTACTCAAGAGCCTGCACATCAGAGGGTGGCTGCCTCAAGAGCCTGCATATCAGAGGGTGGCTGCCGTAGGTGCCTTCTGATGTTCTAGCCATCTGCTTCCCATTCCTTTCTTTGCTTTCGTATTCTGGGTCTTAATCTAAGAAGACCTTTGTTGCAGGAACAATTAGTCACATCCTTTTTATATAGAAACATTTAATTTTCTGTGCATCCCAAATTATCTTCCTGGGTTGTAGGAATAAAGAAAGATAAATTCTCTTTATAGATGATCCTTACTGGTTTCGGAACTTTTCAGACCTCTTGCAACTGAACTGTACTGAATAAGAAATGAAACGATGCTCATTCTTATGACACAAGAAACCCTAGTTAAGGGCGCCTGGGTGGCTCAGTTGGTTAAGCGACTGCCTTCGGCTCAGGTCATGATCCTGGAGTCCCGGAATCGAGTCCCACATCGGGCT